>NC_047584.1:4536136-5912802 GCF_011004845.1 Esox lucius | reverse complement strand
ACCTGTTTGCGATCACTCCTCGCATGTTGAGGGAGGCGCTATTTCACAAAAGCAGTAAAGTGCCTGTTACGATGGACTAATGAGTGGCCCGGAGCTCTCGTTAATTAATGATGTTATGTGCTACTTAAGCAACAATGCTTTCAGGAAACACACTGATAAAATAGCGAGGCACTTACTCATTATACCTTGGCTTTATATATAATTTACTAGTAGTGAAACTGACAGTGGTGTGGTGGTCAGTTGAGGCTGAGTCAGATCAGAAGCCCCAGCTTAATGGTTTTCCATTCTGGAAATCTTCTATCAATAAAGTAAATATTTAAAAAGTAAATAAATTATTCTCTCTATTGTTCTTATGGTCTATCATCTACAGTATCTAACAAAAGTGAGTACACCCCTCACATTTTTGGAAATATTTGATTATATCTTTTCATGTGACAACACTGAAGAAATAAAACTTTGCTATAATGTAAAGTAGTGAGTGTACAGCTTGTATAGCAGCGTAAATTTGCTGTCCCCTCAAAATAACTCAACATACAGCCATTAATGTCTAAACCGCTGGCAACAAAAGTGAGTACACCCCTAAGTGAAAATGTCCACATTGGGCCCAATTAGCCATTTTGTCTCCCGTGTCATGTGACTCGTTAGTGTTACAAGGTCTCGGGTGTGAATGGGGAGCAGGTGTGTTAAATTTGGTGTTATTGCTCTCACACTCCCTCATACTGGTCACTGGAAGTTCAACATGGCACCTCATGGCAAAGAACTCTCTGAGCATCTAAAAAAAATATTGTTACTCTACAAGAAGACGTTAGCCACAACCAAATACTTCATAAAGTATCTCTATTAACTGTTTCCCAAATTCAGCCAAATGCATGAGGTAGGCTACTTGAAGAGACAATGGCTTAAGGTTTTCATGGTGGCTAGAGATGTTACATGTATATACAAACATTAAATCAGGTTACATCTGTAATTCATGCAGAGCACAGTTGTTTGCTAATTTCACTATGAGTATATGCTTTGGTGGAAACATTAATGCTTAGCTCAGATTAGCAAAAACATTAAATAATGACAACTTACCACAACCACAAAGTGTTAGCAACAAAGCTAGGGGAGCCATGTCTAGCATTCTCGTTTGATGGGTTTTTGTAGTCACACTGGGGTGCAGGACGCAAGGAGATATTCATATTTCCTCACATCCATTGCACAAAAGAATGTGTAACCTACTAACTGTAACATCCTGACTGTATGTCCTAAAAGGGACACCGTAGCCCTCGGGCAGAGGTGCTTTCTCTCGCGAGACTGAATAGGAGAGTAGTAAAATAAACGTGCAGTTCGGAAGCTCCGTGTGGATTCCAGTTATTCATATGTGAATATAGTTTAGCCAGTGAGCAAACCTAGTCAAACCAATAAGCAAATATTACACTAACGCGATTTTAGTCTGTTGTTAAACTAGTGCCGAGTAAACACGATTCACGACATAAATGCAAAATCTCCAATTATATATTGAAAAAATGCCTGTTAAGTGCTGTGATGTCCAGTCAACTGCCAATAAAGTTACTGGTAAACAAGCTCTCACTAAAGTCAAGCTCTTATGGAGGGCGCCATTTTTAAATGCCTTAACGGTGACAACATTATTTACAGTTTTAAGTATTTTTAATTAATCACACGCGTTAACTTTGACAGTCCTTTCACAAATTGTGATAACATTTGTCCCAATTCGCATGTATTCGTAGGTCTATGGCTCATTATATCCTGAGAATGTTTGACAATACCAACATTGATTGGTGAGTTCAAGCACAGGGGTATTTCCTAAAGCAGGTTTAACATACTTCAGTTTAAACCACAACTCTGGGTTGACTGACTCTGAGCTGTCAAACTCAGAGTTGACGGTTTCAGAACAGGTGGTAACAATCAGATCAGTCAACTCTGAGTAAAGCATGTGCACGAGGAGATAAAAAGCCCTCATCAATGGAACGCAAATGACGTGATTCATCATGGCAACAGGAGAAAAAGATCTCGGACCCCGTACTTCCCCCAAGTGGAGTTAGATACATTAATGAATGTACATGCAGAATGAATATATATTCAAGAAAAAAGCAACACAGTATCAGCAGTAAAAGAATGTGAGCTAGCATGGCAGGAAATTGCTGAAAAAAAGAAAAGTCACATCTCAACTCCTTCCACTCATTAAACGTTTATATAATTTGTGTGTGTGGGTGTAATATCAAGTTCAGAGTTTAATTATCAAATGCACCAAATAACACAGCGTCATTCTGAACAGTGAATTATTGTGACGTAGTAAGAATGAAGTATAGCAATAATATACATAATTTTAACTAGCAGCAATTTTAAAGAGAGTAGGGTGGGAAATATGAACAGTATGGCTAGAAGTATTGAATATTATAAATATGAGTGCAATATGCCTGTGAATGGTAGGCCTACATACAAAAGAATATTCTAATTTATATTAAATGTACATAGAAAGACATCAGAGTATTCGGAATGATCATGTGTAATCAGTATGATCATAGATCATTGTTGCAGGTTGAGGAGCATTATAGCCTGAAGGAAAAAAAATATTGTCTGGAAGTGCGTGCTCCGACGCTCCGGTAGTGTCCACCAGATGGCAGTAGCAGTGTGAATAGACCATAGCCTTGGTGGCTGTAGTCTTTGATGTTCTGTGCTTTCCTAAGACATCGTGTACAGTAGATGCATTGCATGGAGGCGTGATGGCAGCTGATGACGAGCTCCACAGACCTCACACACCCTCTGGAGGGACTTGCGATCTGAGCGGCTGCCGTATCAGGCAGTTATGCAGCCTGAGAGGATGCTCTAAATGGTGCACCTGTAGAGGTTGGTGAGAGTTTTTACAGACATGCAAAACTTCCTGAGTCTCCTCAGGAAGTATAGTTGCTTTTGGGCAGTTTTCACTGCCGAGTTTGCTTGCCTGGACCAACCAAGGTCTTCTGTTTATGCAGGTGCAACCCAACAGGCACAAAAAGTACTTGGCAGCAACTGAAGATGAAATAAAAAATATGCTTTATACAGGAAAAGTATAATATCAGTACAAGCAATTGTGATGCTGTTTTGCCTCCCCCACCTAATTAAACACCTTTCAGTGTAGTAGTAAGTGAAGTACAATTCTCAAAAAGTAAAATTCTTTGTTGGCCTGCACATTAAAGCTGTGGAAAGACTTCCTATTAACATAATTTCATTCATTTACTGAAAGAGCTGTGATAGGAGTATGAGTGCCATCTATACAGGCAATCACCCCTGCAAACCCTAAAATATTAACTGATTTGTCTCAAAGTCTCAAAGCTTCATACTGCATAAACTGATTACTGCTTAGACTGATACCTGCAATTCTGTGGAATTCATTTTTGATGAGACTGTGACTTAGGAACACTACTAAAGCGTCCAGAAAACGTATCAGTGCAAGAGTCACACCTGACAGCCCGACAGAGACGGTTGCCTTAGACATATGCTCAGCGTCACCGATGTTATACAGAAAATGGCAACACAAAGAATTTTTCCGAACTGACCACCACGTATCATAGGAACGATATGAGGGCTGAGAATATTTTTCAGATCAATGATCGATTGGGCAGGAAAACAGTAATTCTCAAACAGATAATCATTAGGGAATTATAAAACGTCCAAGTGTGTCTGATCACTCTCTCCTGACAGAGATTTCTGCAGAGAATTTGTGCTTCTACTGGCTCTTCGAGAAAAGGACATGCCATGTCTGACACATACAGATGGCAGGTTTCAGTGAAAGAGTAGGACAAACTCAGGGTTACTTGGATAAAATCTGCTAGCGAGCAGGTTAGCTTCACAGAGTATGTTGCCGTAGTAATTGACTCTGAGAAACGCTGAACTGGCTCTTTGAAACTGTAAACCCAGAGTTTCCAACAACTCTGAGTCAACTAACTCTAGGTTTTCACTAAACCTGCTTTATGAAATACTCCCCACATCTTTCATCAGTCTCACAAACTATGCCATGTGATCGAAGCCAAATGATTGTGTGGGTTGTAATAAGATGTAAAAGTCTGGATCCTTTCAAAAAGTGGCAGAAGCACAGAGTTATGTTGGTAGGGATGTACAGTACTGTATATTATTTATTTAATCAATGTGTAATTATTTTTATATCACGTAAACTAGAAAGGCCAGTTCTACAGTGGGGAGAACAAGTATTTGATACACTGACGATTTTGCTGGTTTTCCTACTTACAAAGCATGTAGAAGTCTGTAATTTTTATCATAGGTACACTTCAACTGTGAGAAACGGAATCTAAAAATAAAATCCAGAAAATCACATTTTATGATTTTTGAATAAATAATTTGCATTTTATTGCATGACATATGTATTTGATCACCTACCAACCGGTAAGAATTCCAGCTCTCACAGACCTGTTAGTTTTCCTTTAAGAAGCCCTCCTGTTCTCCACTCATTACCTGTATTAACTGCACCGGTTTAAACTTGTTACCTGTATAAAAGACACCTGCCCACATACTCAATCAAACAGACTCCAAACTCTCCACAATGGCCAAGACCAGAGAGCTGTGTATTGTAGACCTGCACAAGGCTGGGATGGGCTACAGGACAATATGCAAGCAGCTTGGTGAAAAGACAATTATTAAAAAATGGAAGACGTTCAAGATGACGGTCAATCTCCCTCGGTCTGAGGCTCCATGCAAGATCTCACCTCATGGGGCATCAATGATCATGAGGAAGGTGAGGGATCAGCCCAGAACTACACAGCAGGACCTGGTCAATGACCTGAAAAGAGCTGGGACCACAGTCTCAAAGAAAACCATTTATAACACACTACGCTCTCATGGATTAAAATCCTGCAGCGCACACATGGTCCCCCTGCTCAAGCCAGCGCATGTCCAGGCCCGTCTGAAGTTTGCCAATGACCCTCTGGATGATCCAGAGGAGGAATGGGAGAAGGTCATGTGGTCTGATGAGAAAAAAATAGAGTGTTTTGGTCTAAACTCCACTCGCCGTGTTTGAAGGGAGAAAGAGGATGAGTACAACCCCAAGAACACCATCCCAACCGTGAAGCATGGAGGTGGAAACATCATTCTTTGGGGATGCTTTGCTGCAAAGGGGACAGGACGACTGCACCGTATTGAAGGGAGGATGGATGGGGCCATGTATCGCGAGATCTTGGTCAGTAAGAGCATTGAAGATGGGTCGTGACTGGGTCTTCCAGCATGACAACGACCTGAAACACACAGCCAGGGCAACTAAGGAGTGGCTCCGTAAGAAGCATCTCAAGGTCCTGGAGTGGCCTAGCCAGTCTCCAGACCTGAACCCAATAGAAAATCTTTGGAGGGAGCTGAATGTCCGTATTGCCCAGCGACAGCCCCGAAACCTGAAGGATCTGGAGAAGGTCTGTATGGAGGAGTGGGCCAAAATCCCTGCTGCAGTGTGTGCAAACCTGGTCAAGAACTACAGGAAACGTATGATATCTGTAATTGCAAACAAAAAGGTTTTTTTACCAAATTTTAAGTTCTGCTTTTCTGATGTATCAAATACTTTGTCATGCAATAAAAAGCAAATTAATCACTTAAAAATCATACAATGAGATTTTCTGCATTTTTGTTTTAGATTCCATCACTCACAGTTGAAGAGTACCTATGATACAAATTAGACTTCTACATGCTTTGTAAGTAAGAAAACCTGCACAATCGGCAGTGTATCAAATACCTGTTCTCCCCACTGTATATTTGAAAGAAAACATTACTTATGATTCTACATTTGGGGTCACTATACATCACCTTCACCCATTGTGTAATAAATGTACCTAAGTTGAAATAGGTCATACATTTATTAATACAATCTAAACAGACTTTATCAAACACTTTTTCCAAATCTGCTATGAAAACTAGACCTTTTTGATTTATTGTACAGCTCTATTATTTCCATTAATTTACGTATATTGTCGCCAGTGTATCGGCCATTTATAAAACCTATTTGATCAGGACTAATTATTTCTGGAATGTTTTTTTCTATTCCAAGTGCTATACATTTTGCAAAAATCTTTGCTTTGCAGCCCTGTAGAGTAAGACGTCTCAATTTTTTTTAACTGAGTAGGATCCTTATAATTACCATCAGGGTGTTGTTTGAGCAGCAGTGATATTAGACCCTCTTGTTGAATTGCAGATAATTCAGACACCTGATATGAAAACAAAAGTGCTATATTCAGACTCAGGGGAGGATGGTCTACAATTTAAGGCTTATAATTTTCAGAATTATAAAAAGTTTAGCCTTAGAAATTCAATATCGTCTGCGAAAAGTGTGGCATGACTACAACAGTAGTATATTCTGATTCGGTGGAGGATTGGCTACAATCTACGGCTTTTAGATTTTCTAAATTATTTAGCAAATGTTTGAGTTTAGCGTCTACAAAAAATGTGCCACGACAACAAAAGAGGTATATTTGTACACGGGGGAGGATAGGCTACAATCTATGACTGTAATCTAAGCCATAGATTATTTTTAAAGCCATAAATTAAAGCCAACAGTTGGTTCAGTTGAATAATAAATACCCCTGTTCTAATCAAAACCTTGAACTGTTGAATCTATTACTGGAGGGAGCCCAAATAAATGTGCAATAACTATAAAAATGACTCATGTTGGAATCTGTGGAGGAGACACTATAACCCACAATAGGAGGAAATAAAACACCCTTGTTTCAAAGTAAAATATTTAATACATTTTACAAAAACTATGCTAAATATTGTCAAGATAGCTTTTTAAAGTGTGCATAATACTGTAATAGCTTTTTAAACAGTGCCTAATACTATAAAAAGGATTAAAAAAATAACATCATTTATTTAAAAAATGTATGTTGCAAACAGTTGTTACAAATGAAATGGCATTAACAAAAAGGGTGTTTCCATTGCTTTGTTTGATTTGTGGTGTATTCTCTCAGTCATTCACAGGCAGTCATGTTGGTACCACCTGATGCATTGGTCACACCCAATCTGAAAATTTGCTAATTGATATTTTGTTCAATCTTTGACACTTAATACAGTATAATCAAAGTTAATATCTAAATGTAAAAAAAAAAAAAAACTTAAACTTTGGGTTATGAATATAAATTCTGGGAAGCAACGATGTGGAACTGCTAGACTAATGCCTTTATGGCCAATCAGGTGTTGAGCAAGTCTGGACCCTCACCTTCCAGGCTATAGTGATGTTACCCTGTGTTACCCTGTGTTGTTGTACCAAAAGGAACTTTGTGTTTAAATGTTTAAACTGATTGACTTTCAAAAAGCTCACTCAAGCTTAATCATTTTGTAGGTTATTAAGTTTTAAGCAAAACAGGTTTCCCAAATAAGTTCAATTTTGAATTACCTGATAAGTAGTTCCAAAGATGTCAAATAGTCAGTAACATTACTACTAAACTAATAAACAGTCACATCCCTACAATCTATGAATCCAAATTAGTCTGAGTGACACAAGCTTATCACTCAAGGGCAGGGTACAATCCTATCAGCCCTCAGATTAGCATTTTCGTTATACTTGCAACACAAACAGACCTTGATCATAGGAAAGCCCCAAACACAAAATACAGCAGATTCAGAGCCATGTTTGCCATAATTGAAATAGACACCCTTATTATTATGGCAGGGTAATAATAGGTATTAGTGCAAAATGAAAAGGTATTAGTGCAGATCAAATACAGAGCCTTTCAAAATATTATTTTTGAAATACATTTACAGCTTCTGTATTTACTTACCCAATCAAATGGGGTTTTGCCACCCTCCAGGTTCTCCTTACCACAGTGCGGACAGTGGTAAAATCGTAGGTGGGTAGTCAACCTCAAAAAGAGAGCTATAAGGGTAAGTGGTGAATTAAAGAATTGGATGGCCTTCTTGACTTGCACAGAAAGCGCTTGATTGCAGTTATTGTCTAAGGCAATGGAAACAAAATATTAGGATACATTTCCTAATATTTTTGTCCGGCCCAGTTTTTTTTGAGTGTTTAAAGGAATTTTACGTCATAAATTGAAAGCTATGTTTTCTTTAGATGAAATCTGAGACATTGTGACTTACAAAAAAGTGAAAGGGTACCAATATCTTTGCCACTTCAGTATCAATACTAAGTAACATTAAAGTTAATAACAACTTTTACCAGATAACTTCAGGATGTATTTTGCCTGTTGCATTCGTAACTCCGATAATTAACTGTTGTTGTTAAAGCATATAGCGTCCTGCACATTTGGGAAAGATTCCATAATCTGTAGCGCATCCTCCCCAGAGTCCAAATATATATATATAGTCAGAAGATCGTACTTTTGTAGTCATGGCACACTTTTCGTAGACGCAATTTAATTTCTAAGGCTAAACTAAAAATTCTGTACAAAAATTCAGAAAACTAAAATCCATAGATTGTAACCCATCTCCCCCCGAGTTAGAATATAGCATTTTTGTTGTCATGGCACACTTTTTGTAGACTCTATTGAATTTATAAGGTTCTAATCTCAATAAAGAAATTATATTATGGAAAAATGAAAAAATATAAGAAATCTTTGATTCGTACATTGAAAAGTATGGACTGTAGTCCACCTTCACCTGATTAAGAATCCATATTTTTCGTTGTCCTGAATTAGTTGGTTTTGTCGGGGGAATATGAATCTCCACTGAATGTCAATTATAAAACTAACTTTACCTCGCTGGTATTGGTGGATGATATTTGTTGGTGCGGGTGATTGCTGTTCCATTGTGTATCAGAGGTGTACCTCATCGATTAAAATCATGATTCTCCAGCCTCTCTTTGTGATGTATTTCTGTTGATGTTCTGTTGTGATGTATTTTCTGTTTCTAAGCAAATATTGTATAAGGTGAATATACAGGGAAAAACCCCAAAGAGACATAACTTTTTTTAACTTACCCCTTTCCTTACCTTGACTTACTTAGTTTGGGACAGCCATCTTCAATCTATACTCCAATACCTCCAATACCAGCCATATTCAAAATACACTCCAAGAATTGCAGATGTTAGCTGAGTCTTGGATTCACTAAGTCTCCAAAACTACAATCCAATGCCACCTCCATTTCAAACAGAATTTTAGGAGGTCTCGCCCGAAAACAGCCTCTACATGCATATGAAGATATAAAAGCAAGAATTTGGAGTTTGCTAAATGTTATAGGAACTTTCATTGCAACCAGGTTGTATAGTCCAAGGACTATGTTGATGAGAATTGAGGCAAAAATGTAAGTAATATTCTTCAACAATATATCATTGACTATAAAAGAGAAGTCATTCTCTATTATTTACATAGTTTTTTCATTGCTGTGTGGGTATGCCCAAGAAAGCGCTTTGTTCAATAGTCCGTAACTTGAGTAATATTTTAATTTGATAAATAAACTTGCTATTGGTTTACAGCTTTCCCCACAACACATATACTGTGCAAAAATAGCCTAATAGATGGGAGTCCACTTCTTTTTGAAGGTGGTGTATTGTACGGTCACTGATTTTCAATAAGCACTTTTTTTTCAACACCATTTCTTAACTGTATACAGGTTAGGAATATAAATGGCTATTGCATTGACATTGTCTATAAGATTCAGATATTGCATTGCTTTGCTAAAATATATAGGCATGGCTTTTAAAGCGTCAGCAAAATTTACGGCCTTTGCTTGCAGTTGAGACCAAATACAAAATAAATCCTTACATTGATTAGATGTACATTTCCATTTAAATCCTTCTAACAAAGAGGCAATTACCTGGCCTTTTCATTTAAGGAAGAATGTGACTTCCACCTCTGACCCAGCTGTAAATAACTTTGTATTTTTATTTCCTTCTACATATTAACTTAAGCACATGTGGTGGGGGGCCTCAGATAACCTTAAGGTTAGAGCATCTGACCAGAAACCAAAAGATTGCTAGGTAAAGTCCCAGAGCTGGCAAGGAGAAAAAACATTTGGTCTGCCCCCTGACCGATGCAGTTAAGTCTAATCGCTTCTGTAAATTGTTCTGCATAAAAACATCTGCTAAATGATTAGAATGTAAAATGGTGGCGTCAGTCCAATACTATTTTAATGGAACGCTGAGCTTTTTGTACTGGCTCTTAAAAAAAAAATAAGGATGTCTTGAATACCACTTGGAATAAAAAATACAGGACTACATCTGTCAATACCTTTCCATCTGAAAGTATGGTTGGATAATACTGGAAGGGTAATTAGACAATACATGTCAGATTCAAAACTAAACCCAAATTCCCAAATGATTAGCAAGCCATGGCTTGTTTCTTGTTTCATCTTGTTTTTTGGAAACAATAAAATCAGAGACAATTAAAAAAAGTTTGTTTTAAGTTCATAGTAAATATAAACTCAATGTTCTTTTGTGCCTCATTGCAATTTTTGAAAACAATGGATGACAGGTAAGATTCACAAGCAATACAAAGCTATATTTGTCAGGAAAGGTAAAATGTCTCAAAGTCTGTCTAATAATCTTCACAATGACTTGTAACACATCAAACAGCTCTCTAACATAAAATGTCCATTAACCGGACATTACTTTGCATAACATACTCATTCTCATAGCCTCTGAATTTCAGCCGCCTGTAGCATGCATTTCTCCAATCTACAGTGAGGAGAACAAGTATTTGATACATTGACGATTTTGCAGGTTTTCCCACTTACAAAGCATGTAGAAGTCTGTAACGAATGTGTGACGGAATGTAAAACAAAAATCCAGAAAATTACTTTGTATGATTTTTAAATAATTAAGTTGCATTTAATTGCATGACATTATTTGATACATCAGAAAAGCAGAACTTAATATTTGGTACAGAAACCTTTGTTTGCAATTACAGAGATGTGTTTCCTGTAGTTCTTGACCAGGTTTGCACACACTGCAGCAGGGATGTTGGCCCACTCCTCCATACAGACCGTCTCCAGATCCTTCAGGTTTCAGGGTTGTTGCTGGGCAATACAGACATTCAGCTCCCTCCAAAGATTTTCTATTGGGTTCAGGTCTGGAGACTGGCTAGGCCACTCCAGGACCTTGAGATGCTTCTTACAGAGCCACTCCTTAGTTGCCCTAGCTGTGGGTTTCAGGTCGTTGTCATGCTGGAAGACCCAGCCACGACCCATCTTCAATGCTTTTACTGAGGGAAGGAGGTTGTTGGCCAAGATCTTGTGATACATGGCCCCATCCATCCTCCCCTCAATACGGTGGAGTCTTCCTGTCCCCTTTGCAGAAAAGCATCCCCAAAGAACGATGTTTCCACCTCCATGCTTCACGGTTGGGATGATGTTCTTGAGGTTGTACTCATCATTCTTCTTCCTCCAAACACGGCGAGTGGAGTTTCGACCAAAAAGCTCTATTTTTGTCTCATCAGACCAGATGACCTTCTCCCATTCCTCCTCTGGATCATCCAGATGGTCATTGGCAAACTTCAGACGGGCCTGGACATGCGCTCGATTGAGCAGGGGGGCGTGCGCTGCAGGATTTTAATCCATGACGGCATAGTGTGTTACTAATGGTTTTCTTTGAGTCTGTGGTCCCAGGTCCCTTCAGTTCATTGACCAGGTCCTGCCGTGTAGTTCTGGGCTGATCCCTCACCTTATTCATGATCATTGATGCCCCGCGAGGTGAGATATTGCATGGAACCCCAGACCGAGGGAGATGGACCGTCATCTTGAACTTCTTCCATTTTCTAATAATTGCGCCAACAGTTGTTGCCTTCTCACCAAGCTACTGAGCTATTGTCCTGTAGCCCATCCCAGCCTTTTTTATCCCTGATGTCCTTACACAGCTCTCTGGTCTTGGCCATTGTGGAGAGATTGGAGTCTGTTTGATTGAGTATGTGGACAGGTGTCTTTTATACAGGTAACGAGTTCAAACAGGTGCAGTTAATACAGGTAATGAGTGGAGAACAGGAGGGCTTCTTAAAGAAAAACTAACAGGTCTGGAGAGCCGGAATTCTTACTGGTTGGTAGGTGATCAAATACTTATGTCATGCAATAAAATGCTTATTAATTATAAAAAAATCATACAGTGTGATTTTTGTTTTAGACTCCGTCTTTCACAGTTGAAGTGTACCTATGATAAAAATTACAGACCTCTACATGCTTTGTAAGTAGGAAAATCTGAAAAATCAGCAGTGTATCAAATACTTGTTCTCCCCACTGTATATAGTAGTCCAAGTTCGTTTACTCTCCATATCCGTCTCTCTTTACCCAGGTTCCAGCTCCAGAGGGCGGGAGGGTCAGATTTTTGTGAGATTCAGTATTCTAAAAGACATTTACAGGAAGTGTTATTTCTAGTAAAAAGGTAGGACTAGCATGGGAGTGTAAATGGTTAATCAATCCCAAGTTCGATATGTATTGAAGTATTGGGGCCACAGTTTAGTTTCAGCACCATGGAGGAAATAAAATGCCAACAATACAGTAGTACATTTATGATTACTAGTCAAAAGATCCCATACTAACCCTGGAATAAATTGTGAGCGATGACAGATGCCTGAAGTAAGGACCAGCATGCAGAGGTTGTATCTGTACATCTGCCCAATTCCATTCTCCGTGAACATATGAGCTGCACCACTGGGGCAATCTCCATTTTGTTGTGGTCTGTTAACTTCAGAATTGGGTGATCTCTCCTGATCATCTTGTTTAACATGACTCCAACAGGAACATCAGAAGAAATCAGCAAAACAAGTTGAAAGTCACACTTAAAAATGAATGGAAGCTCCCAATGGCAATGTCAGTACTAAAACAAGTGCCAGAATTTCCTAGATAAAACTTATTCTAATGTGTTATGTATCTCTGCTTTGTCTGTTGATAATCCTGGTGCATTTAAGTCTGGGTAAACATCTAAATAGCATGGATACAGTTATAGTAAGGGTACAAAAATTTGCAGTAACACCAAAACAACTGCATGAGTGTTTTATCTCTGTATTAAGTTAATTTCATGTTTCCAGACACAACAAATCATCAGTAAACATGTTGTCTCCCACTTTTGTCGTTTTACCCATAATACTAGCCTAATCATCAATCGGTTTAATTGAGGTATGCATTAAAATCATCCTGAATTATACAGAGTTGCATTGCCCACTGAAATAAGCACCAACTTGGCGCAGACTCATTCCAGGTGGGGGTTGGCCTCCGCCAGGGCTGCGCTTTGTCACCAATCCTGTTTGTAACTTTTATGGACAGGATATCGAGGCGTAGTCAGGGTGGGGAGGGGTTGCAGTTCGGTGGGCTGGGGATCTCATTGCTGCTTTTTGTGGATGATGTGGTCCTGATGGCATCATCGGTCTGTGACCTTCAGCACTTACTGGACCGGTTCGCAGCCGAGTGCAAAGCAGTTGGGATGAGGATTAGCACCTCTAAATCTGAGACCATGGTTCTCAGCAGGAAACCGATGGAGTGCCTCCTCCGGGTAGGGAATGAGGAGTTACCCCGAGTAACGGAGTTCAAGTATCTCAGGGTCTTGTTCGCGAGTGAGGGGACAATGGAGCGGGAGATTGGCCGGAGAATTGGAGCAGCGTGGGCGGTATTGCATTTGCTTTACCGCACTGTTGTGACGAAAAGAGAGCTGAGCCGGAAGGCAAAGCTCTCGATATACCAGTCAATTTTCATTCCTACCCTCACCTATGGTCATGAAGGCTGGGTCATGACCGAAAGAACAAGATTGCGAGTACAAGCGGCTGAAATGGGTTTTCCCAGAAGGGTGGCTGGCTTCTCCTTTAGGGATAGGGTGAGAAGCTCAGCCATCCGTGAGGAACTCAGAGTAGAGCCGCTGCTCCTTTGCATCGAAAGGAGCCAGTTGAGGTGGTTCGGGCATCTGGTAAGAATGCCCCCAGGACGTCTCCCTAGAGAGGTGTTCCAGGCACGTCCAGCTGGGAGGAGACCTCGGGGTAGGCCCAGGACAAGGTGGAGAGATTATATTTCGACACTGGCCTGGGAACGCCTCGGGATCCCCCAGTCAGAGCTGGCAAATGTGGCTCGGGAAAGGGAAGTTTGGGGTCCCCTGCTGGAGCTGCTGCCCCCGTGACCCAATACCCGATAAGCGGATAAAGATGAGATAAATAGCTCAGAGAGGATTACAAAATTCAGAAAGAAAGTTGACTTGGCTTTCACCTGGAGATTGGATGTTGAGAATTGCATGGTGTTGGCCACAAATCATACAGTATGTTACACGCCTTACTCGCTTCAACGGGCATGCATTGTGCCAGCCTGGTCTCAGGACACTACATAGACAATTTTATGTACATTTTAGCCAGGGGATTTTGTAAGATATATTACATTCAGTAAAATAACGTTAGAGTCAGAATGGTGAAAATAGAGAAACCATGTTTCAAACCAGCATCCTTCCATATTACAGACAAGTGTGCTACCCACTGCTCCAATGAGAAACCTGTCAATAGGTTTTCTTTGTAATCCTAACCCAAACAATACCATAACCCCAGTTCTGTGATACCTAACCTTAACCCAAACCCTAACCTGAACCCCGTAGCTGTGCGACCTAACCTTAACCCCAGTGCTGTGATATCTAACCTTAACCCTAACCCCAGTGCTGTGATGCCTTACGTTAACCTAACTTTAATGATAAAATACTTTTATAACATATTCTAGCGACCTTGATGTTGCTGTAACTCATCCTAAATATAAATTACCAGTGTGGGTCAGTGAGTAAGGTGACTACCTTTTTATCCAAACATCACTGGTTCAAAACACAGGTTAAGTTTTTTGAGAAATTCATCTTTCAAAACGTTCATGAATATCATATGTTTGTCTGGCGTTCGTATGTTATTAAACGTTTTAATACCGTTCGTAACATTTGATCAGTTGTAATAGCGTTCGTAATATATGTTACATCTGAATAATTTCGTTATGTATCATACGTTTTGGTTGCACGTTGTAATGTAACCTAACGTAACGTCACATATCATACGAAATCGGGTGCCATGGATTTATGTAAAATAGTCTACATGGTGTCCTGACACCAGTTTGGTTGTGCGTATATGTGAGCTGAAGGGCAAAAGGGGCATGTGCACTTCTAAGTTTGAACTGAACTTCTGCATGTGCCTGCTAGGTAGCGTCATTAGCGTTAGCAGGCTTTAAAGCTTTCAGAAAGATTCAGTTCGCCATCACTATTACTTATCCTCTGCAATCTGCACCCCAATCTGTTGTATCGGCTGCTTGCTCTTTGCGCACTACACCTTTTTAACAACTTTAACCTATTACTTTAATCTGTACTGAATCAGGCAGGGGAAAAGAAGCATGGAAAATGTCAGTCCCCAACTGGGTTAGAAAGCACATGGAGGACGAGCTGAATGAGTTACATGTGAATCTTAAAACCTGTTAATAACACATCACTCGCAATTGGCACAGCAAAAGCATAGGAATCTGCACAACATGGCAAACATGAATAGGAAGGATCACAGTACATCAAATAGAAATGGGAACACCACAGCAAAGCAAACATCAGTAGGAAAGAGCTCTTTGTCACTAAGTGACGTAAATAACACCTGCAGGGATAGTTTTTCACTCTCACTAAAATAGTACCACTCAGGAAGAATCACTCAAAACCTAATTTCAGTTCAGTACTAAATATCTGCTCAGAAATGAATACAAAGACTGTTTGGTTTACATTAAGATTACATGACAACTAAATTGACATTCATCCTCACACTCAGTTACATCAACTTTCAATTTTCATACAGGAACATTTTACAAATGTCAGGCCCAAACTGGTCCTTGGACAGCATGATTTCAGGGCACAGAATCCTCATGCCTAGAGAAATGTGCATGAAGAATAATCACATAGTACTCACATAACAAAATAGAAAATGTCACTAATTCAGCTGTAACACACAAAAAGAACAGCTGGTGCACTTCCATTCAGATCATGCTTAAGACAATCCTTATAATAAAATGACCTGCTTCACTTTGCTAAGACACAATACATCAGACAACATGTCACATTACAGGCTCGTTTGACAATGGTGAGTCACTGACCCGTGTAATGTTCAGTGCCACATGTTCGGGACAAGTCATGTCAATGTAACTGCGTGCGTCAGGTGAGGACAGGGTGAGGTCAAAACCTCTGACTCAGGTGCCTCATAATTGCTTCTGTCTCAGTCACACTTCCTCCCCTCGGAGCTCAGTGCAGAGTCTGCTGCTCTTCAGACTGTAAATACATATGTTCTACCTCTTCCTCCACCCTCAACACCCGCTACACTATACATTCTTAAATTTACACGTTCATTAATTAACTTCTGCCATAGTCTGTGACATAGCCCTTTACTGTTACTTATCCAACTTCCTCCAGTCACTTCACAAAAAATAAGTATTTGCTGTGTGTCATTGGCCGAGACTTATCTGATTTGTGTTTGGAAAGGGTTATAGTTCCATTAATCTTTGTGCAAACAGAGACAGACATGGAATAAAATG
Organism: Esox lucius; assembly: GCF_011004845.1. Taxonomy (NCBI): domain Eukaryota; kingdom Metazoa; phylum Chordata; class Actinopteri; order Esociformes; family Esocidae; genus Esox; species Esox lucius. The sequence goes on along the minus strand of NC_047584.1, from coordinate 5,896,383 downwards.
TTGAGTGATAAAGGGAGTTACATTATGGACAGTCAAAGCAAAATGTGTAGCAGACTAGCCTGGCAACATTTTGAGAGAGTGAGAGGAAGAACATATCCATCTGGGGCAGACAAAAGAAAAATCTTGATAATGAAGACTAATTTCATGATGAGTTGCTGACTTGTGTTGTTCTTGAATTAGACCATTCTGTGGTTGATGCATTCTGTGGTTAATGCAATTATCTAATCAACCAATCACATGGCAGTTGCTTCAACACATTTAGGGGTGTGGTCCTGGTCAAGACAATCTCCTGAACTCCAAACTGAATGTCAGAATGGGAAAGAAAGGTGATTTAAGCAATTTTGAGCGTGGCATGGTTGTTGGTGCCAGACGGGCCGGTCTGAGTATTTCACAATCTGCTCAGTTACTGGGATTTTTACGCACAAACATTTCTAGGATTTACAAAGAATGGTGTGAAAAGGGAAAAACATCCAGTATGCGGCAGTCCTGTGGGCGAAAATGCCTTGTTGATGCTAGAGGTCAGGAGGAGAATGGGCCGACTGATTCAAACCTGATAAAAGAGCAACTTTGACTGAAATAACCACTCGTTACAACAGAGGTATGCAACAAAGCATTTGTGAAGCCACAACACGCACAACCTTGAGGCGGATGGGCTACAACAGCAGAAGACCCCACCGGGTACCACTCATCTACACTACAAATAGGAAAAAGAGGCTACAATTTGCACAAGCTCACCAAAATTGGACAGTTGAAGACTGGAAGAATGTTGCCTGGTCTGATGAGTCTTGATTTCTGTTGAGACATTCAGATGGTAGAGTCAGAATTTGGCGTAAACAGAATGAGAACATGGATCCATCATGCCTTGTTACCACTGTGCAGGCTGGTGATGGTGGTGTAATGGTGTGGGGGATGTTTTCTTGGCACACTTTAGGCCCCTTAGTGCCAATTGGGCAACGTTTAAATGCCACAGCCTACCCTGAGCATTGTTTCTGACCATGTCCATCCGTTTATGACCACCATGTACCCATCCTCTGATGGCTACTTCCAGCAGGATAATGCACCATGTCACAAAGCTCGAATCATTTCAAATTGGTTTCTTGAACATGACAATGAGTTCACTGTACTGAAATGGTCCCCACAGTCACCAGATCTCAACCCAGTAGAGCATCTTTGGGATATGGTGGAACGGGAGCTTCGTGCCCTGGATGTGCATCCCACAAATCTCCATCAACTGCAAGATGCTATCCTATCAATATGGGCCAACATTTCTAAAGAATGCTTTCAGCACCTTGTTGAATCAATGCCACGTAGAATTAAGGCAGTTCTGAAGGCGAAAGGGGGTCAAACACAGTATTAGTATTGTGTTCCTAATAATCCTTTAGGTGAGTGTATATTGTATGTATTCAAGTAAGTACCCCTCAATATACAGATGATTGAAGTAGTTAAAATTACATTTTGTTAAACTTAGGAAAGTAATTCAGTAATTAAAGGTTTACTATGCACCATTTTCCTTTTCAAATATCAGATAATAACCCTTATATACCACCAGTTAACGTTAAAAAAGTATCTGGCAGAGGCTGGGAAATTCATAGGTGTGTACTTCCTTGAATGTGTGTAAGGTGAAGGCCAATGACATGCTTTGTTTGGGTTCATGTCACCTACACTGAACTTTCCAGAAACGAAAATATACAGAAGCAACACGAGCAAAGGGTACATTTTGAATATGATGGCGAGGGCTGAAGCTTGTGTGAACAGTGATGCAGAGTTGGCAAATAAATCATTTTATTTGACAAGTAAATTACATCACCTCATTTAGCTAGTTGGCTAGATAGTCAAGGAAATCTGTGTAAGTTACTAGATTGATGATGACGGAGAAACAGTTTTACTACATAGAAAATCACTCTATGCTCTTGTTTATTCTATTTGTATGATCGGAAAGTCTTGTCGACACATTAAGCTAACAAGCTAAGTTGTGTCCAAGCGGACACTCCTTGATTCCATTTTCTTGCTGGAAAATAGTGTTACATTTTTCTGTTCTCTGCAAAATGTTAAGAAAAAAGAACATGCATTGTGGGTTGTTTGACTAAACCTTATGCATTAAAGTATTTCCAAATTGCTAAAACACTAAAATTAATTTGCAAAACCAAAGTTGCAAGTGTACAAACCACTTTATTGATTGAATCACACAGTTTGCAGAACTTTAAACATTTCTCATGTGGTTAGACACAACTAGCAAATTGGAATCGCTCTTTGTGCAAAACTGTAAACACATTGTCATTCACAAAGCACATGTAGCATTGTGATGCACTTCAACACAAAATGGCATAACACAGCCCCCAAAAGTGAAACACAAGCAACACACTATTGTCATCGGTAACACACAATCACTCAAAATTGAACACACCTGTTTCAAATCAGTAATGTGTTGCACCTAATCAGTAATCAGGGTATGAAGCCACGTCAGAGCCAAATGGCATGTGTGATTTTCACAATGGAGGGCAGGAGAGAAGGAGGAAGTGGAAGTGGAAGTGGAAGTGGAAGTGGAAGAGGAAGAGGAGGAGACAGAGGAGGAGGAGACAGAGGAGGAAGAGACAGAGGAGGAAGAGACAGAGGAGGAAGAGAGAGGAGGAAGAGAGAGGAGGAAGAGACAGAGGAGAAGGAAGAGACTGAGAAGGAGGAGGAGGAAGATCAAGAGCCATCATTTCCAATGAAATTAGAGCAACAATCATACACCACGTTCTGATTCATGGAATGAGTATGAGGGAAGCAGGACTACGTGTTCAACCAAATATAAGCAGGTTCTTTGTGGCCTCCATTGTCAGGACATTCAGAGAAGAGAACAGGTAAGTATCATGTACTATCATTTGTGGTCCCTCAATGTATACTGATATACTTGTATAATAGTATTTTATGTATTGTACATATTTGGTGACATTTCAAAGCATTAGGCCTGTCTGTACAATTCTAACAAGAGGTTTTATCTGCTAGAATTGAAAGACTGCCACATGCCGGTGGAAGGAGAGGTATGTTCTCACAACAGAAGGAGACCATTATTGTCAATATAGTCCTTCAAAATAATCTCATTTGTCTGCATGAAATACAACAGCGAGTTGAGGAAGACAATGTGAATTTTGAAGGAATCAACAGTATGAGTCTCTCCACAATTGACCGTGTCCTGAAACGCAACCTGATAAGTCTCAAACAAGCCTATAGAGTACCATTTGAGAGAAATTCTAAAAGAGTAAAAGAGCTAGGATATCAATATGTACAAGTAAGTAATCATGTCCAGAGATTATACAGCACTAGTGAGTTACTGTACATGTTTACTGTGTTGAATGTAATGCAGCATATGTATACAGAGGCATGAAGCCTGGAATGCTGTGTCATTTACATTACTTCAAACATAAATTTTTGTTCATTTCTATAGAGAATGTTTCAACTGGATTCCATGGAGAGGCCTCATGAGTGCATCTTCTTGGATGAAGCTGGCTTCAATCTCACCAAGAGAAGGAGAGGCCGCAACATTATTGGTCAACGTGCCATTGTAGAGTTGCCATGGCATCGTGGTGGCAACGTGACCATATGTGCTGCCATCAGCAGCTACGGGGTTATTTACCACCATGTGACTGTAGGGCCTTACAACACTGCCCATCTTATGACGTTTCTGTATGCTCTACAGGAAGCACTACAGAGACGTGAACAGAGAGGGGATGAGCAGGCAGAGCATCCCATGTATGTGGTAATCTGGGACAATGTGAACTTTCACCGTGGTCCTAGCATTCGTGAGTGGTTTGAAAATAACCCACGTTTTATAAATGTGTGCCTCCCACCATACTTGCCCTTCCTTAATCCCATTGAAGAATTTTTTTCTGCATGGAGGTGCAAGGTCTATGACAGATCCTTATGCACAGGAAAATCTCATTCAGTCAATGGATGCAGCATGTGACAACATTGGAGAGGAAGCGATTCAAGGTTGGATTTGGCATGCTAAAGGATTCTTCTCTGTTGTTTAGCAAGGGACAGGATTGCCTGTGATGTTGATGAGGTCCTGTGGCCTGACCATGTCCAGAGGCATGATGCTGAGGCAGAATGATTCCAAGACATTGCTTGCTATCAATCTGCTGCATATTTTGTTTGTGACTACATTTATATGTGTGCAGGATTGTGCAAGTACTTCATAATAAATATAATTTTCCCCCTGCTCTGCCCTGAGTGCAGTGTTTTGCATTTATCTCTGTAGTGTGTAATGACTGCTGTGTAGTGTTTATGCATTAGTTGGATGTGTGTGTGTGTTATCTGAAAAGTGTTTGGTTTTGGGTAAAGATAACATAGTTCTGAAGCAATTGTTTGATATAGCAAGACAAGTCAAAGGTTTTGACAGTGTAGCTTAAGTTTGGTGATTTGTGTTTAAGGTTTTGAGAAAGCGAGAGAAACATTCAAAAAATGTGTTTTAGCAATTCAGAAATACTGTAATGAATATTGCTCGGAAGAAGCAATTATATTGCCTTTTTGATAGATTTAGCCTTCTGAAAACTGGTCGAAGTGCGCATATTAGCTAGCATGATTATGGTTTCAAGTGTACGAGTCTCTGAAATATGGCAATGCATCTAACGCAATGGATAGCCCAGGTGACGTTTTGATTGGTTTAGCTGTTCACTTACTTATTGTTTATTCTGTGTTCCGTAGTTATGGAAAGGGCCCATCAACTTTAACCCAATTTGAAACAAAAGTCTATGTTCATTGTTCTAGCATTGACGATTGGAGGTGACACTGCTTCAAACCAGTCGGTACACTCTTAGTTAGTAATGACAATATCAGATCCTAATGGAGTTATAGAACTGATATACAACTCACTACCGGTAGTTGGTGTTTAGTTGCAGAGAGCACCTTTAAGCCAATGGAACGTACATTAGGCCACAATGTCTCAGACTTCCAGCACACGGACAATGGACAGTAAGAACACCGCATTCGTTATCAACATTTACGCAGTGCTATTGGTCCATAACGTTACACTATAATGTTGGTCCTTAACAGAGACACCAAAAAGAATGACAGGGTCAAGAGACAGAATATAACATTTAGGACCCAAACCACAGGCCAAAAAATGTATTAATAGTAATTATATTACTGTCCAAAAAACAGGCAATAAATTACAGAATTATGCAGTTACTCACACGTCAGAAAGCAGTTCCGCACTAATGCCCGATAGAGAATCACGTTCCGAATAAAAATATGAACATTTTTATTACCTGTTCCAAAAAAAGAGCTAACTCAGAGTTCGACAATGTTCTTCTTAGCCTTGCTAATGTTAGCTTAGGGTTCCTGGTAGCTAGCTAACGAGAGTTGGTCATTTTAAGGTTTTAATTTTTTAATTTTTCCCCCTCAAAGATTTCAGTTTGTTTTTCAATTGAATTATTCACATAATAGGTCACATTAAAAGTGGAAAAAGTTCTGACATGATTTATTTGTTTCATTCTTTTACATCACAAAAACCTGGCATTTTCACAGGGGTGTGTAGACTTTTTATATCCATTGTATGCTATATATAATATCATCCAGGTAAAATGCACATTCACAAAATAATCCAAGGAAGAAAGCCTGCCTCGCAGAAGGCGATTGGCTGGAACAGGATTGGCTGGGAAGTAGCGGCGTGTTCCAAAACTGATAAAATGACATTCCACTGGCACTTAACTTTTTTTTTTTTTTTACTGAATAAATCCTATCTAGCGCAGCTTTAACAAAGTTATGTTGGTGCTGGGGTTTAGGGTATCACCCTGATTGGCTGTTGGTGTTAGGGTATCATTGATTGGCTGTTGGTAGAACAAACCATTTTTACAGAAACCGATTTAATCATAATGCTGTATATAAACAAAAAAACAGCAAAGGGTAAAAAACATAAATACCTTCATCAATGCAATTATTGTAGTGAACACCAGGACCAGAGTAGTGTGGGTCCAATTGCAGAAGTGCAATTGTAGATTTATTGTACGTCGCACAAGGGAGTAGGCTAGCACAAGAACGATAAAGACAGGCAGAGAGTCGGTAACCAGAATATCAGTCCTTGAAGGCGAAGGCACAGGCAGGGATGAACAGGGACGCGAAACCAAGAAGCAGGCAAGCAGGTCAGGAAGCCGGGTGATCAATCCGCTGAGGCTACAGCACAGGCTGGGAGAGACGGTAAGGGTATCCAGGGGCAGGCAGGGAGGTCGGTGTTCCGGGAAGGCAGTCCGTACGGGCAACAACACAGGCAGGGTTAGGTGGGGAGAGACGCTACGGGGCAGGCGAACAGGTCAAGACGCAGGGTTCTGTAACAAGGAGATAGGACGGGACAGGAGGGTAGAGACACAACAGGCTGGGAATCAACAAAGCAATGCGAGAGCGCGATAGAAGGCTTGGCAGGTCCACTGAGAACAATACCTCACACTGGAGGGGAGGTAGAGCACGGGCTAAATAGAGGGGTTAACAGGGCACAGGTGTTCAATATTCAGGTGATTGGGATCTGGAGTGTTGGGTGCGTTCATGCGTGTTGGGAAGTGAAACGGTGGCAGGTGCGGAGCGTGGCGGGGAGGAGTTGGACCGGGAGTGACGAGAAAACCTCACAATTATTCTGTTTAATAACTGTTAACCTTTTCGATAGTACTGAATACTAACATTGACTGACAAATTAGTAATTATATTTAAGCCAACCAAATGGGCCCCCCCAGGCCTGGGCCGGGACAATGTTCACGGTTGTCCCCCCGTCGGCGTCACTGGTCCTTAACATAATCGACTCAAAATTCAAACCACCTTGTTTTGAATAACATGTATGAGTAATGGTTAAATTCAGGCATCACAGTACTGACATTAGGGTTAGGATCAAGGCTAAGGGTGTCACAGTGTTGTAGGCAGGACATAGGCACAGGACTAAAGTGAATCATCCTTTTAACCCCCTGAGGACGGATTAGGCACTACCAAATGCATATTTGCATAAGAATTACATAGTATCACATATTTTCAAAACGGTTTTCTTTGCGGTCTTCCTAAGAGTCCGCTGAAAACGCAGATGCGCTTTGTGTTTACTTGGCACATTTCTTGGTTTTCGTCATCCATCCATCCAATGTAAATAAAACCTAAGGTGCACCTGACGACTGAAAGGGCTACTGATTTTCGAAATGCAATGCTCCATCGACAAATGGAAGGATGTTGATAGGCAGAATATTTTCTTTTACCCAGTCAGGGGAAAGGTAACTGTTACGTATTTGAACAAATCAAAATTACTGTGATTCCTTGCAAGGGGTGGGACCAATTTTAGACTTAAGTGGCCAGAACATGCTGTTGGAGTTTACTAACGCATAGACAACGCAGTGTACGGACAGAGAAAGTATCAGAGTTTTTACAACAGCTTTATTATTGTTATTATTAAAAGAAAAAAAGTTTTGCTTTGGCAAAACTTTTCGAAAGTGACCAAGAGCTATCTGGAGCTGAGAGCTTTTTCACGGATGAAGAAGCGTATCGTCAGGACTTGCAAGATTAATCTGAGGACTGGTATGTAACTTCGAATAACCTATTTATCATAAAATAATATAGTACAAATGTGTTCATTATTGTTATTGTCTGTTTTTTGGGTATATATTTATCTGATGTATGTGTATGTGACGTATATAGGATTCATTACATAGTAGTATTCGCGGGAAATGCATGTATTGGATTGAATGCATTGTTTGAGTCAGAGAGATGGTTTGGAATCTTTTTGTTCTAATGGTGTTACCTATTTGTGTATGTGTGTGTGACATATTTAGGATTCATTCATGTTGTTCATGAGTCAAACAGAAAACAACAAAAGGCGTGGCAAACAGCACAAACACAAATGGTGCGAATAATGACTGACTAACTGAGGAAAAAAAACATAGCAACTTAAATAGCGTCCCCAATTAGACGCAACGCAGGGCAGCTGTCTCTAATTGGGGACAACCAAAACTGCAGCACAGAGATTCCTAGAGGCATCTCTGTGGTCAGGTCCTGATTGTGGCCCCCAGGCACATAGAGATGCATAGAGGCCCCCAGCCAAGACCTGACAAAGGGTAAGGTAACCGTCCTAGAAATACTGTCTATCTATTGTCTAAGTTCAATCAACGTCATTTATTTTTCCATGCATGGAATGAAAATCAAGATATAGCCACACAAGTACTGACTAAGTCTGAATTAAATTCCAATCAGTGCACCATGCAGCTGCTATTTAACTGAAACACATTTTTATGTAAATTAAAAAATTACTATATGAAAGTTTAATAACATTTGACAATAGTAATTTGGACCATCACACTTGTGGCTAGTGCGTTCATCAAACCGCAGTGCATACAAGGTGTAATTTCTATATGAAGAAATGTCACTCATGTTTGTGCAGCTGACATGCTGTAATGTAAAGTAATGGTGTAGTTGCCTAAAGCTCTGTTATTCTCTCGAGCCACTCAACGATGGACTAAGAAATGGAGTGATACAGACGGGAGAGTAAACGGCAAAGCATTTATGTTGTCAGATTTCTGAAGTTTAGGAAGCACTGCTGGATTTGAAAGGCTGTCAGTGACCATGTTGCCAAAGAACTGGCAGAAGAGGTTGAATATTAAAGTTAACAGATAAACAAGCTTAAACAGTCAGCTTCCATGCAAATTGATGTTGCAGCCAAGCTCATTAACACTACCAAAGCTGCCCTCATGTAATATGGAGACACTTGTTTTGCTGATGCACAGATCACAGCGTAGAACATCTGTGGAGCCAGTTCTCAAATAAATACATATTAGGAACATGAGGAGGCAGTTTCTATCTATGAGCCTGGTTATGCCTATATCTGTACTCTGAACAGAAAGTTGTATCTAAAAGTAGAATAATCCCTTTAGTATCAACCATGAACTGGGAAAACAACTGTCATAATGAGAAAATGCATTAGAGAGGTCCTGAATCTAAATTTAGGTCAAATGTTCCCCGATGAGGTTTTGAGTGTCAAACATTTAATTTCTTGCAGCTTTTTATGCATCAATTTCAAGTCCTCTGCTATTTTCAACATGAATGATATGGAAATAGAGTCAATTAATAAATAACAGTTGCATCACTTATATTAAAGATTAAAACATCAGATCATTGAAATAGACAATATTTTTGGAAGGATGGGGTAGCCTAGCTTTTTCTGTTGCTGCTCCCATGCTCTGGAATAGTCTCCCATCCCACATTAAGTCCCATTCCACCACTGACAAGTTTAAATCAAATTTAAAGACCCACCTTTTTTCTCTTGTTTTTAGTTCAGTCTGAGGTTATCCCTTGGTTTTGGTCAAGTCCACTCAACTTATTTTTAATGTCCTCATACTGTGTTTTAATCTGTTGTTGGTTTTATTCAATTTCACTAAACTTATTGTATTACTTTGATCTTGATTTGATCATTTTAGTTGTTTTAAGTGTTTTCCATTTTAGTCTTGCCCTCTATGTATTTTATGTACTATTGTATTATATTATGTATTTTTGCCTTTTATGTATTATTCCTTTAATCATGTATGCAGACCCGGCGGCATGAATGCTGTCCCACAAAAAAAAAAGTGGGTAATATTGCTGCTAGTGCAGAAGTTACTCTTTTATGATGATATGTAGGATAAATGTGCCTGCCCATGGAAGTTAAAGGCCTGTCTCCTCTTTAGTCCAGAGGACACGGCATCCATGATTCCCAACACTAATTTGTCAGACAACAGCACTGTTTTGCACTTCACCTCAGTCCATCTTAAATGAGCTCAGGCCCAAGAGAAGATCTTGTTCATATATGGTTTCTTCTTTGAATGGTAATTTTAACTTGGATTTGTGGATGCAGCAACATACTGTGTCCACAGACAATGGTTTTCAGAAGTGTTCCTGAGCCCTGCAGTGATGTCCACTACAGAATTGTGTCTTGAACTTATCAGTATAAAAGACACCTGTCCACAACCTCAAACAGTCACACTCCAAACTCCACTATGTCCAAGACCAAAGAGCTGTCAAAGGACATCAGAAAAACCTGCACCAGGCTGGGAAGACTGATTCGGCAAAAGGTAAGCAGCTCGGTGTGAAGAAATCAACTGTTGGAGCAATTATAAGAAAATAGAAGACATACAAGACCACTGATAATCTCCCTCGATCCGGGGCTCCCCGCAAGATCTCAGTACATGTCCAGGCCCGTCTGAGGTTTGCTAGAGAGCATTTGGATGATCCAGAAGAGGATTGGGAGAATGTCATATGGTCAGATGAAACCAAAATAGAACTTCTTGGTAAAAACTCAACTCGTCGTGTTTGGAGGAGAAAGAATGCTGAGTTGCATCCAAAGAACACCATGCCTACTGTGAAGCACGGGGGTGGAAACATCATGCTTTGGGGCTGTTTTTCTGCAAAGGGACCAGGACGGCTGATCCGTGTAAAGGAAAGAATGAATGGGGCCATGTATCGTGAGATTTTGAGTGAAAACCTCCTTCCATCAGCAAGAGCATTGAAGATGAAACGTGGCTGGGTCTTTCAGCATAACAATGATCCCAAACACACCGCCCGGGCAACGAAGGAGTGGCTTCGTAAGAAGCATTTCAAGGTCCTGGAGTGGCCAAGCCAGTCACCAGATCTCAACCCAAAGAAAATCTTTGGAGGGAGTTGAAAGTCTGTGTAGCCCAGCGACAGCCCCAAAACATCACTGCTCTAGAGGAGATCTGCATGGAGGAATGGGCCAAAATACCAGCAACAGTGTGTGAAAACCTTGTGAAGACTTACAGAAAACGTTTGACCTCTGTCATTGCCAACAAAGGGTATATAACAAAGTATTGAGATGAACTATGTGTTATTAACCAAATACTTATTTTCCACCATAATTTACCAATAAATTCATAAAAAAGATTGATTTTCTGGATTTTCTTTTTCTCAATTTTTCTCTCATAGTTGAAGTGTACTTATGATGAAAATTTCAGGCCTCTCTCATCTTTTTAAGTGGCAAATGTCCTGCAACTGCACATTGTGCACATTTGATAATGGAAACAAACATTTGCCCATTACATCCAGTTTATCCTGAGCAAGCACCCATATTCATAAAACATTATAGAGCATTATACATGTACTCATAATGCAATATAATAATGCAAACACTAATAAAGACTAAATGTATTATACCAATACCCATAATAAAGTACAACCACATTCCCAAAAAAGTTGGAACGTTGCGTAAACTATAAAAATGTTCATTTTAATCCTATGTTCAATAGAATATAGTACAATGTATTGTTTCTTGAAAAATATATATGTGATCTTCGGGCCCCTCAAGCAGCACTGCATTAAAAACAAACACGATTCTGTAATGGAAAACACTGCATGGGCTCAGGAACACTTCTAAAAAACATTGTCTGTGAACACACTACGTTGCTGCATCCACAAGTTAAAACTACCATTCAAAGAAGAAAGCATATACAAATGTAATCCAGAACCGCAGCCTCCTTCTCTGGGCCTGAGCTGATTTAAGATGGACTGAGGCGAAATGGAAAACTGTCCTGTGGTCTGACAAATCAAAATCAAAATTATTTTTGGGATTCATGGACGCCGCATCCTCAGGACTAAAGAGGATAGGGACCATCCAGTGTATTATCAGCGCACAGTTCAAAAGGCAGCATGGTGATGGTATGGGGGTGCATTAGTGCACATGGAATGGGTGACTTGCACATCTGTGAAGGCACCATTTATGCTGAACAATATATACAGGTTTTGGAGCTACTATTTTTTTCATTGAGTACATGGAAGGCCTTACTTATTTCAGCAAGACAATGCCAAACCACATTCAGCACATATCACAACAGCATGGCTACATAGTAAAAGAGTCTGGATGGATGTCCACCACAATGAAGTAAAACAATCAACAAAGTACAGTCTGACAGATTCAAAATAGGTATGGAGAATGGGCATCCACCTTGTAGGCATTCACCTTGCAGCAGGGCAATGACTCCACACATACTGCTAAAGCAACTATGTTTTTCAGAGCCAAAAAGAGGAATGTTCTTGACTGTCAGCTAACCTGAATCCTAGTGAAAATGCATTTAATTTGCTGAAAACAGGACTGAAGGACAAATTCCCATAAAGAAACAGCAAATGAAGATGGCTGCAATGTCAGATTAAGAAAACCCAGCGTCTGGTAATGTATATTGGTTGCAGATTTCACACAGTCTTTAAATGACTTTATTATTAACACTTTATTTAAAATAATGTTTATTTACTTTTGATCCCCTAAAATAGGGGGAACAATATATGAAAAGGGCTGTAAGTCCTACACGCTTAATGGTCTATGGATATAAATACCCTCAATGTAAAGCTGATAAAAATAGTGATTTTCGCCCTCTTGCTTATTGATATATGTTTTGGTCTCAACCCAAGGGTGCATCGCTAAAGATTAAACAGTACCAAGCATTGCTGTTAACCAAGAGTTATAGCACAACACATTTGCAAATCACCAAGAAAAGGAGTGTATGTAATGTGTGTGTTCTGTGTGAACTCAGCTGTGGATGCAAGCTAGATGCACTGGAAGATAATGAGTAAGAAGGCTGTATTGTGTGTACAGTGCAAACATTCCAAGGTAGAGCTGGTGAAAATCATAGATTATTTTGTTTATTTTGACTGCTGACAATAAAATGCCGACTGGCAATGCAAATTATATGCAAGAGAACTGGCATTGAGGATGCAGTGGCCACCTTACAAGAGGAGCATGTACCAATCAGCAAAGAATGACATGCTTCTCTTTTCTTCCTTAATGATTGCACAGGTTCAGTGGGTGAACTTTGGACAGTTGCACCTGATATGAGTTTAGGTTTCATTCTGCAAACCTGACTGGAAAAGAAAGCAAGCGCTGACAAAACATGTGCTCTATATTGCTGAAAAGAATAATACATATTGAGAATATTTGTTCTGTTAACACTACTAACTACCAATAATATTTGTGTATATTTTAAGAATCTTTGATTCTGTAATTTGGTTTGAGATGGTTTGTCATTTTGAAAAAGTGGGTCGCCTGGATAATTTTTTTTTAAACTAATGATGTATAGGTACTGTGATGTGTAATAGGGCATGTGTTTGTCACAAATCTACAAGCAACATCCTATTGTCTGGTGTGTGCAGGCATGATACTAAGTCATTCATGTACAGAATAACACCATAATCCAAAAAAGGCTAAAAAGAATTGTGGCTTTTCTTGCTTGAAATTAAAAACATGACTTTTTCCTAAGGAAAAAGTTTAGCTAAAGTTAAGCTTTTTAGTATGCTGTAGAAAGGCTTAAAAGACAGAGTTTAATCAAGGCAAAATCCCACGTGATTACAGGCTACATAGTGTATATTGTTTTATTCTTTCTCAACTAGATGTAGCCCTTTTCTGTCTTTTTTATATGAATTCTTCTATTCACACTTATTTATACTGATCATTTACTGAGTTTGCTGGTATAGTAAGCATTTTCCAGTGCTATTTTACACTTTTTTCTTTGCAACTATTTGTTTACCAGAGACAATCAGAAAGGAAAACTGAACTGAACCAAAGTCAGATTAGGACATAGCTATTAAATAATATCCTATTCTCAATGTAGGCTTTTAATTGCATCAACTCCCAGAAGACTAGGGACAGTTAGGATCTTCTGAAACACATCCAAAGCCGTTCAGATTCTTTTTGCGCTGTTCAACCAACTAGGCCAGAGACCTTGATTAAACTCAAAGGCCCCGAGCCACCAAAAGGTGTTACTAAAGTTCAACGAGGCCAGGCCGCCATATTCAATGCATACACTGCCAAAACCTGTAGAGTTCTGGTCATTTACATTTTGTTCTGGTCATCAAGTTAACCTATAAAGAGCAGATCAGTTTCATATGAATATATTGCCTTGAATGAAGTAGAGATTAGAGCCAACATACTGATGCCCAGAGAAATGCTTAAAGGACGTGACACTTAAGTGAACACATGGCATTCAATGCAAGGGCGTTTCACCTCAAAATAAAAACTATTATAATCAGTACCCCTCTCTGCTTTTCTCTCTCTCTTTCTAGATGCTCCTTCACCTTTACACCCTTCCCAGACCGGCCTTCTCGCACACCCTCGCTCTTTCTCTCTCTTCAATCACTGTCCTCTTTTCAGACTATATAACTCATCCCTACATACAGGCAGAAACTTAAAACTGCAAAGCCTGTTAAACATACAGTGTGGAATTAGAATGACAAGGCCATTGGGAATGTAAAGGACTGGCTTGACACCAGTCTTAAAAGATTGTACTCATAACGGCATTATTGAGACAATTTAGTTAACAAAATGTCCTTACATTTTAATCACATTTTAGTCAAATCAAATGCATTGCCTCATTAACCTACAGTAAACATACAGTAACACCCCCAAACTGCCAAATATGCTACTTGTGGATATATCTACCATTCTTACCAGTCACTTTGTTGGGTAGTTGACTAGTGTACGCAAACACCAACAAACACCAATAATACAGCAACCGTGAAAAGTTGGGACACACTTGAATAATGCTGTATATATGTTTTTTTTTAAGAAAGTTTACATACAGCTCCGGAAAAAATTAAGAGACCACTACACCTTTTTCTTTCCTCTCCATAAAAGTCAAAAAGGAAGGTTTTGAGTGAGGAACACAAGGGTTAAAATTAAGAGACCACTGCAAATTGAACGCTTCTGTTCCTCACTCAAAATTTTCCTTTTCAACTTTTTTGGAAAGGATTGAAAAACGTGCAGTGGTCTCTTAATTTTTTCCGGAGCTGTATATTTATGTGAACTGTTTCGCAGCTTTTAATTGCAAAAAAGGATACACAGCATAGCTTCACTCAAAACCGTATCTGTTGTCAATTTTCACTTATATGCTGATGATACACAATTTCGATGAAACACGGAGATACCCCAAAAGGAAGTGGATGACAGAGAGTTGCTTTTAAACTCAGAAAATATAAAAATGCTTGTTTTAGGACATAAGAAACAGAAAGTATTGTTAGCAGATCTCACAACGATCCTCAACGGTTGTTTGGTCGAATCCCTAAAACCCGCAGAAACCTCAGCGTTACCCTCAACCCTGACCTCTCCTTTGATGAACATGTACAGTTAGGTCCGGGAATAACTGGATACTAACAAGTTTTGTTATTTGGGCTGTTTACCAAAATAGATTCAAGTTACAGTTAAATAATGAATATGGGCTCAAAGTGCACTCTCTCAGATTTAATTTGAGGGTACTCACATCCAAATTGGAGGAAGGGTTTAGTAATTACAGCTCTTTAATATGTAGCCCCCTCCTTTTCAAGGTACCAAAAGTAATTGGACAATTGACTCAAAAGCTTTTTCATGGAGAAGTGTGGGCTATTCCTTCATTATTTATTCATCCATTAAGCAGGTAAAAGGTCTGGAGTTGATCTGAGGTGTGGCATTCACATTTGGAAGCTGTTTCTGTGAACCCAGAACATGCGGTCAAAGAGCTCTCAATGCAAGTGATTCACGCCATCCTTAGACTGCAAAAAGAAACTTATCAGTGAGATATCAGGGACATTAGGAACACACTGGTGAGCTCTGCAACCCAAAAAGGCCTGGATGTCCACGGAAGATAACAGTGGTGTATGATTGTTGGATTCTTTCCATGGTAAAGAAAAATCCCTTCCCAACATCCAGCCAAGTGAAGAAAACTCTCCAGGAGGTAGGAATATCATTATCTAAGTCTACCATAAAGAAAATACTTTGAGAGGACAAATAAAGAAGGTTCACAACAAGATGCAAACCATTCATAAGCCTGAAGAATAGAAAGGCCAGATTAGACTTTGGCAAAAAACATCTAAAAAAGCCATCCCATTTCTGGAACAGCATTCTTTGGACAGATTAAACTAAGATCAAGCTGTACCAGAATGATGGGAAGAAAGAAGTATGGAGAAGGCTTGGAACAGCTCATGATCCGAAGCATACCACATCATCTGTAAAACACGGTGGAGGCAGTGCGATGGCTTGGGCATGCATGGCTTCCAATGGCACTGGGTGGCTAGTGTTTATTGATGATGTGACAGAAGTCAGAAGCAGCGGGATGAATTCTGAAGTTTATAGGCATATTTTGTCTGCTCAGATTCAGCCAAATTCAGTGAAGTTGATTGGATGGCACTTCACTTTACAGACGGACAATGACCCAAAACAAACTGTGAAAGGCAAAGAAGTGGAATATTTCGATTAGTGGAATATTGCAATTCTGTATGTTTTCATACAATATTTTTGTTCAACCCCTTGAATTCAAGCTGAAAGTCTGCACTTCAGTTGCATCTTGGTATCATTTAAAATGTAATGTGATGGCATAAAGAGACAAAATTCAGAAAATTACGTATGTCAGTGTCCAAATATTTCCGGACTGTTAGCTTCTGTCCATTATTGATTCATGAACAAAAATAATGCAACTGGAAGTCAGGGGAGAGCCATCTTTATTCAGCATGAGTCTATGAAGTTGACCTTCCACAGTTCTTATATTTTCTCCAATAATTACAAAGTTAACACAGTCTTTTATCATCCAGCACATACCCTCCAATATCTGTCAGTCTTCCAATCACATACATGTATTCTATATCCAAACCTTACATGGCCTGGTAGTGTCCCCCCTTGGGTTTTTGGCTCCACAGCTTATCAGGTTGTGTGGGGCCCCTCAATAGTGAATACCAACTGCTTGCGATACTGTACCTCATATAGTACAAAATAAAATATATCTCAAGTGCAGCTGTTTTCCATATTTGGAACAATGCAAATATCAGAAACGTTTGATGTAAATATTATGCAGAAAAACGAATCAATTATTTTCTTAGTTCAAGATTAGATTCTTACAATGCTCTTCTCTCCGGTTACCCAGATAGATAAATAGATAAACTTCAATTAGTGCTGAACATGACTGCTAGAATCTTAACTAGAGCAAAACATTTTTTAAAACAGATTTTGACCCGTTTTAGATTAATTCCAAATAGTCAATTAATTAATGTAACAAATTAATTTAATATATAAAGGGAGTATTACATTTACAGTACAAGTATCCAAGATAAATGTTCTCATGAGATTGAAGATGCAGGCCGAAATGAGGAAAATGCAAGTGAGAGCTTTCCCAAACTCCACACTTGTTTATATCCCCGAACTAAAGGTTGGTTTACTGACCTAAGGACAACAAAACTAGTCCTGAAAAATAGACCCCTTATCAATTAGGGACACATTTCAATCTGTTCTAGGGCCATCTCATATAACAGTGGTGTTATCTCAAGAAGCAAGCCAGCTAGGCCATAACAAGCAAACCTTTTGTCCCTCCATTCACACCTTACCGAAACATCTGTTAACCGTTAATATTCTAATGTTTGCCTACTAGGATACAAAATAAGTACATAAGTATACATGTCTATAAAAAATAATAAAGAATCATTGAATATTTAAATAAACATAGAATTTAAATTGTTCGGTTCTTTCACTCTCTATACTGGTTGCCTGTTAAGGTTAGGGCTGATTTTGAGGTCTTATTATGAACCTATAAAGAATAACATGGACATGCTCCTGCTTACCTTGCTTACCTACATGTACACTAAGATCACAAGATGCAGGCTTTATAATTTTACCTAGAATTTCTAAACAAACAACCAGAGGCAGGGCTTTCTCAACTACTTTGGAACGATCTGCCGATTAATGTTAGAGACGCATACTCCGTGCAAATCTCTAAGTGTCAACTAAAGACTCATCCCTTCAGCAAGGTCAATGATTTAATGTAGTTTGGCCCAGGGGTGTGAAGGTGAACTGAAACGCTTGGATACAATTCACCCTTGCTGTCTTTGCCAGACGGGCTCTTATTTCCTCTGGGATTTCCTCTCTCCAGTGCCATTCAGGGGTGTAGTCACTGGCTTACTGTTGTTCTCTGTTGCTGTCCTTTTGCAATGGGACTAAACTGCAGGCAATACTTGGCCCCCTTTCAGGGTGGTTGCGGTTGGTTGGTGTCCCTCTGGTTGATGCTTGGCAAAGTGGGAGGAGTGACAACACCCCACTACATGTGAGGCCCCTGTGAAATTGGGAAAAGCATGGGGTTGTGGTTGCGAGGAAGGATGACAGAGGCAAGCTGTACTGTTGGTGGGTATATATTGTCCACTTACCATGGTAATGGATCGAAAAGGAGCTGGATGGGACCAGAGCAAAGAAAGTAAAGATTAACAAAGTCCTATCCTGCCTTACCTGCCTGACCAAAGCTTACCTGTTTCTAGCACCTAAACGGTAGGCTAACCAAAAATACACTGGGTGGTGTATGCCCGCAGGCCTCTGGCCTAAGCACGTAGACGATACCTGACGATACGCAGACCGTTCCTTCCCCCTGATTGTCCCTGTCCATGTCCATCTGGTCATGCTAGTGACTTGGATTATATTTTACAGATTCTGGACACATGCATTTCTTAATTATTACAATTTGTAATCTTAAAATGTTCACCCGGCATTGCCAGAAGAGGACTGGCCACACCTCAGGGCCTGGTTTTATCATACGTTTTGGCACGTTTAGGGAGTTTTTTAAAAGCACTTTTTGACAACTGCTGATGAAAAATGGGCTTCATAAAATAGATTTGATTGACTGATGCACCTACACTACCATTCAAAAGTTTGGGTCAACTAGAAATGTCCTTGTTAATGGAATATATACATAGGCGTTACGAGGTCCATTATCAGCACTCCTGTGTTCCAGTGGCATGTTGTGTTTGCTAATCCAAGTTGTTCATTTTAAAAGGCAATGTGATCATTAGAAAACCTTTCTGCATTTATGTTGAAAACTGTTGTGAAAACTGTTGTGCTGATTAAAGAAGCAATAAAACTGACCTTAGACTAATTAAGTATCTAGAGCATCAACAATTGTGGGTTTGATTACAGGCTCAAAATTATCAGAAACATATGATTCTTCTGAAACTAGTCACTCTAGTCTTGTGTTAGGAAATGAAAGCTATTCCATGCAAGAAATTACCAAGAAACTGAAGATCTCATTAAACTACTCGATTCCCAGAACAGCGCAAACTGGCTCTGACCAGAATAAAAAGAGGAGTGGGAGGCCCTAGAGCACAACTGAGCAAGAGATCACATTCATTAGATTTTCTAGTTTGAGAAACAGACGCCTCAAAGGTCCTCAACTGGCAACCTCTAAAAATTTTACCCATAACACACCAGTCTCAATGTCAACAATGAAGAGACGACTCTGGGATGCTGACGATAGGGCTTCTTCTTTGCAACTCTGCCTAGAAGGCCAGCGTCCCAAATATGCTATATTTGCACTTTTTGCCGGACCACGTAAGCATAGCGGGCCAAGAAGAGAATGAGTGAGTGAGTGAGCGAGCCAGCGAGAGACCCTTATTAAATAGCTTAGTGGTTAGAAAAGCGTACTTGTGCACTATAGGTCCTGAGTTTGTATCTTGTCCCAGCGAGGCTAGGTATGCATTATGAATTATTCCTTATAGCCGAAAACTTCGGAGGCTAAAACGGTTAGTATCTACAATATAGTTAGCCTGAAATAAAAAAAAAAGCACTGTTATATTGCGACTATTTCTGGTGGATTTTCGAAGTACGCAACCGTGCATGCGTTTTGGGTCAGGATAGACAAAACCATTTGCTGGCTTAACATACAGTAGTTAGGTTATAGTAAGCCTTAACTGAAACTGTATACGGTTATATTGCGACAGTTTATTGCATGGAAAAGTTAATCTTCAGTCTTGCTAGCAATTGGTCAATTCTTATGATTATTCCTTGGAAGTTAGTAGATACTAGTAAGCCTATAACTGGCTAATAAGCTGCTAAAACAGACAGTGGCAAAAGTAATACAGTTTATAGACGCTATGGTGGAGTTAAACGTTTTACACAATCCTCAATGGAGTCTAGTGACTGCTGACACTTGTAATGCTGTGGCGTAGTGGTTATAGACAGTGCCTCATGTAGAAGACCTAGGGTGACCAGATGAGAATGGGTAAAATTCGGGACAAGAGGGGGGGGGGGGGGGGGGGGGGAGCGGCAACATCCAATCCAATCACTCCTTCTCGTGGCGCCAACATCCAAACCAATTATCCAATCACTCCTTCTCATGGCTGCCTGCACGTGCACTTTCCCTGGCCTCATGGCTGCAGCTTGCGCTCTCTTCATCTACTCTATGACATAAAAAGGGGACAAATAGGTTGTATTTTCTTTGTGCGTATAAAATAACAAAAACAACAAAAGGGTAATACACTAAAGCTATATAATACCTCCTAAGATTGGGTTGCGCTGGAGGCACGGCGCTGGCATATTTCGCGGAGGATTTCACTGCTGCCAGCACTCTCTGCTTTCCCATGATGTCTTTGTGGAATTCTGCACAGCTCATTTGTAAATTCATTTTTACTTTAATTTCGCAGCGGACCAGGTTAAATGAGCATCTGTTTCTCACATCAGACCAGGCACCTTTCATTATGGAAAACACCCGCTCTGAGTAAGCGTTGCTCACAGGGATGCTCAGGACGAAGGACAGCAGTTTGGCATACTGAGGGAACGCAGACCTGCTCTTCAGCGCTTGGGCCCAAAGCTCACCTACTGGGTGACTGTCTGTCGCCAGATTTGGCAAGACATCTTTCAGAGCACAATTCTCGTTGTAGAGCTCATCCATGTCGAGATCCTCATCCATCTGAAGGGCAGATACAGCTGTGGTCAATTGCCGGTAGCAGATTACTTGTTTTTCCTTGAGGTTCAAACACTGTATGTTGAACAGGTGCCCAGTTTCGGAGAAGTTGAACCATTTCTCAAGGTATTGCTCCGCGGTATCATAGAAGCTGATGAAGTCTCCACGGAGCCTGTCAACCCTCAGAGTAACGGAGGAGGCGAAGACACGGTCAACTTTTGCTCCGAAGAAAGCATATTTTTTGCGCTGCTGGAGTTTGGTTTGGAGGCCGTTCATCAGCGCATACACTTCAACTGAGGTGAGACTGTCACTCTCAAGACTCAGCACAGCACCAGAGAAAATCTTTAGAATATTTTGCAAGAAGAGAAGAGTGGCCTCCAGCTCGCTGCACTCGTTTTCCTCTCCATGCTCGTTACCCCGGAGCGCATCCCAGATGACACGGGGGCACTCTTCGCCTCCCAGCGACAAGAAGTAGCTCTGCACAGCTGGCCAGGTGTTGATAAGCCTGTCAATTGCAGGGAGTAGGCTCAACCAGCGTGTCGGGACGTGGCGCAACAAGGTAAGATACTCCATGTCTGCAAATTCAAACATTTCTTTGAGGGAGGCAACTCTCTTGGCAGAACAGCTGAAATGATTGAATGATTTAATCACTATAGACTCGACATCTGTTTTCAGTGCATTGCTGGCACGTTTTACTGCATTGTGTATTATGTGAGCTGGGCAGTTTGCAGGCAGGATCTTGCTGTTGTGTTGTTTTAGATTTTGGTAAATGGAGTGTTTTCTGCCGTAATTCACAGCCGCATTGTCAGCTGAGAAGGCCGAGACGTTATGGATGCTGAGTTTGTGTTCTGCTAACTTCTGCAGTAAGGTTGCTGTGACAGCATCTGCGCTCTCGGCTGCCTGTTCAAAGAAATCCAGAACCCTGTTTTGGATACCTTGTTCGGGGGTCCCCCCTCCTTGAACTGCCACCTTAACGTGGTGGAGGGGTTTGAGTACCCGAGTGACCCTAGGAGCTATGTTGTCTGGGGCTATATGCCCCTGGTAGGGTCTCCCAAGGCAAACAGGTCCTAGGCGACGGGTCAGACTAAAAGCGGTTCAAAAACCCCTTAATGATGAAAAATAATTTGTGTCCTGTGACGTCGCCTGGCATGGCGCAGCCGGGGCCCCACCCTGGAGCCAGGCCCGGGGGTTGGGGCTTGTTCGCGAGCGCCTGGTGGCCGGGCCTTTCCCCATGGGGCCCGGCCGGGCCCAGCCCGAACGAGCGACATGGGGCCGCCCTCCCGTGGGCTCACCACCCACAGGAGGGACCATAAGGGGCCGGTGCATAGAGGATCGGGCGGCAGTCGAAGGCGGGGGCCTAGACAACCCGATCCCTGGACACGGAAACTAGCTCTAGGGACGTGGAACGTCACCTCGCTGGCGGGGAAGGAGCCTGAGATCGTGCGTGAGGTTGAGAGGTTCCGATTAGAGGTAGTCGGGATCACCTCTACGCACGGCTTGGGCTCTGGAACCACACTCCTTGAGAGAGGATGGACTCTTCACCACTCTGGAGTTGCCCATGGTGAGAGGCGGCGGGCTGGTGTGGGTTTGCTTATAGCTCCCCAGCTCTGCCGCCATGTGTTGGAGTGTACCCCGGTGAACGAGAGGGTCGTTTCCCTGCGCCTACGGGTTGGGGATAGGTCTCTCACTGTTGTTTGTGCCTACGGGCCGAACGGCAGTGCAGAGTACCCGACCTTCTTGGAGTCTCTGGGAGGGGTGCTGGAAAGTGCTCCGACTGGGGACTCTATCGTTCTACTGGGGGACTTCAACGCCCACGTGGGCAACGACAGTGACACCTGGAGGGGCGTGATTGGGAGGAACGGCCCCGCTGATCTGAACCCGAGCGGTGTTCAGTTCCTGGACTTCTGTGCTAGTCACAGTTTGTCCATAACGAACACCATGTTCAAGCATAAGGGTGTCCATCAGTGCACGTGGCACCAGGACACCCTAGGCCGCAGGTCGATGATCGACTTTGTTGTCGTTTCATCTGACCTGCGGCCGTATGTCTTGGACACTCGGGTGAAGAGAGGGGCGGAGCTGTCAACTGATCACCACCTGGTGGTGAGTTGGATCCGATGGCGGGGGAGGAAGCTGGACAGACTCGGCAGGCCCAAGCGTAGAGAGATCTTTAACTCCCACCTCCGGCAGAGCTTCGACTGGATCCCGAGGGAGGCTGGAGATATTGAGTCCGAGTGGACCATGTTCTCCACCGCCATTGTCGAAGCGGCCGCTCGGAGCTGTGGCCGTAAGGTCTCCGGTGCCTGTCGAGGCGGCAATCCCCGAACCCGGTGGTGGACACCGGAAGTAAGGGATGCCGTCAAGCTGAAGAAGGAGTCCTATCAGGCCTGGTTGGCTTGTGGGACTCCTGAGGCAGCTGACGGGTACCAACAGGCCAAGCGGACTGCAGCCCGGGTGGTTGTGGAGGCAAAAACTCGGGCCTGGGAGGAGTTCGGTGAGGCCATGGAGAAGGACTATCGGCTGGCCTCGAAGAGATTCTGGCAAACCATCCGGCGCCTTAGGAGAGGGAAACAGTGCCCTACCAACGCTGTTTACAGTAGAGGTGGGCAGCTGTTGACCTCAACTGGGGATGTCGTCGGGCGGTGGAAGGAGTACTTCGAGGATCTCCTCAATCCCGCAGTCACGTCTTCCATTGAGGAAGCAGAGGATGAGGGCTCAGAGGTGGACTCGTCCATCACCCGGGCTGAAGTCACAGAGGTGGTTAAGAAACTCCTCGGTGGCAAGGCACCGGGGGTGGATGAGATCCGCCCTGAGTACCTCAAGTCTCTGGATGTTGTGGGGCTGTCTTGGCTGACACGCCTGTGCAACATCACGTGGCAGTCGGGGACAGTGCCTCTGGGATGGCAGACCGGGGTGGTGGTCCCTCTTTTTAAGAAGGGGGACCGGAGGGTGTGTTCCAACTATAGGGGGATCACACTTCTCAGCCTCCCCGGGAAAGTCTATGCCAGGGTTCTGGAGAGGAGAATACGGCCGATAGTAGAACCTCGGATTCAGGAGGAACAGTGTGGTTTTCGTCCAGGCCGTGGAACACTGGACCAGCTCTATACCCTCTACAGGGTGTTGGAGGGTTCATGGGAGTTTGCCCAACCAATCCACATGTGTTTTGTGGATTTGGAGAAGGCATTCGACTGTGTCCCTCGCGGCATCCTGTGGAGGGTGCATCGGGAATATGGGGTCCTGGGTCCCTTGCTAAGGGCTGTCAGGTCCCTGTACGACCGAAGCAGGAGCTTGGTCCGCATTGCCGGCAGTAAGTCAGACTTGTTCCCTGTGCATGTTGGACTCCGGCAGGGCTGCCCTTTGTCACCGGTTCTGTTCGTAATTTTTATGGACAGAATTTCTAGGCGCAGCCAGGGGCTGGAGGGTTTCAGGTTTGGGGACCACACGATTTCGTCTCTGCTCTTTGCGGATGATGTTGTCGTGTTGGCCCCTTCAAGCCAGGACCTTCAGCATGCACTTGGACGGTTTGCAGCCGAGTGTGAAGCGGTGGGGATGAAAATCAGTACCTCCAAATCCGAGGCCATGGTCCTTAGTCGGAAAAGGGTGGCTTGCCCACTTCAGGTTGGTGGAGAGTGCCTGCCTCAAGTGGAGGAGTTTAAGTATCTAGGGGTCCTGTTCACGAGTGAGGGAAGGAAGGAACGGGAGATTGACAGACGGATCGGTGCAGCTTCTGCAGTAATGCGGTTGATGTATCGGTCTGTCGTGGTGAAGAAAGAGCTGAGCCGCAAGGCGAAGCTCTCGATTTACCGGTCAATCTACGTTCCTATCCTCACCTATGGTCATGAGCTTTGGGTCATGACCGAAAGGACAAGATCCCGGATACAGGCGGCCGAAATGAGCTTTCTCCGCAGGGTGGCTGGGCGATCCCTTAGAGATAGGGTGAGAAGCTCGGTCACCCAGGAGGAGCTCAGAGTAGAGCCGCTGCTCCTCCACATCGAGAGGGGTCAGCTGAGGTGGCTTGGGCATCTGTTTCGGATGCCTCCGGAACGCCTTCCTGGGAAGGTGTTCCGGTCCCGTCCCACCGGGAGGAGACCCCGGGGAAGACCTAGGACACGCTGGAGGGACTATGTCTCCCGGCTGGCCTGGGAACGCCTCGGTGTCCCCCCGGAAGAGCTGGAGGAAGTGTCTGGGGAGAGGGAAGTCTGGGCATCCCTGCTTAGACTGCTGCCCCCGCGACCCGGCCCCGGATAAGCGGAAGAAGATGATGATGATGATGATGATGTTCGGGGGTCCAGAATCTTACAGAGATGGGGAATGTTTTCACATTGCCTTTGTTAGAGGCATCAGTTGCAATAGAAAAATACATGTCTTTTGACTCAAGGCTCTGGGAGAAGTCAGACGCGAGGGGTGCCAGTATGTTTGTGACGAGTGCCTCTGCTTTTGTGCGACCGCAGCAGATATGTTTAGCTATAGCCGAGTCAGAGTATAGTTTGGGCGTTAACTTCATAGCACAGTCAAGCGATTTGTATGACTGTTGGTGGGTCACACAGTGGAACACAGATGTCAGCTCAGCAGCAGCAATTTTATTATACATGGAGTCATCCACCCGCTTAAAGAACGAGGAGACCAAGTGTTGGTCTGTACAGTTGTGCTGTTAGCTGTATGTAGTTTGCTGCTAGCATGCAGCCTGACGTCGGACTCCCCCCCCGTGTGAAACACCAAACTCCTTCCTACATACATTGCAGAACGCTTTGTTTGCATCGCGTAAAACTGCAGTAATCCAGGGGTATTTCCCTACCCAGTCCTCCCGGTATCTGCAGAGGCGTTTTTGCTTTTTAGCTACGGGTCCCGGGACACCAGCCTGAGCCTCCATTTCAAAAATGAATGAATGAAAATTCGCGCCTGTAGCCACCTATACATACTATTGCAACTTGCAGCCAATGAGCAGCCGACGGGAGTTGGCAGCAGGACGCCTCAATGCATGGACAGTTTTTAATGTTCTATCATCCTAGAACTAATCGAGAGTCAAAAAAAAAATATATATATATATTATTCGAGAGTCTGCTTTTGAGACTTTGTTCTAATTTTCGGGACAATTGGGGCAGGATTCGGGATTCGGGACAACTGCTTGGATTTCGGGACTGTCCCGAATTTTTCGGGACGTCTGGTCACCCTAAGAAGACCTAAGTTCAAATCTATTGAGAGCAATGACATTTATTTATTATTTCTGATAGATTCCACGATTCACTCGTCTTTTCACTTGAAAAGATAGTTATGGTCACCTTTATTGATAGTTATTGTATAAATGTCATTCACGAATGTTGTTTTACCATGAAAGATAAAAATACATTCTTATGCCATGAAATGAAATAGCTTTGGCAGACTCGCTAGCAATTGCTAAATTCTTATGACTATTCCAGTAAGTTAGTAGATACCGGTAAAGCTTATTAATGGCCAATTAACTATTAAAACGGCCAGTGGCAAAAGAGGATTTGTTCAGGATAGAGACAAAAGGCTATACTGACACCTGGCAAACATACAGCTCCGTGGTGTAGTGGTTAATGACACAGCCTTTCATGTGGGTGACTTCGGTTTGAATCTCGAGATGGCAACACTTTCTATTGTGGGCCGGCTGAACTATGCTTGCCTGGTTTCTTGTTTTCATCCACCGATTGAACATTTTGTAAATTCATATTAAAGTCAACAAATGTGGAATTACCCACAATCCTTGAAAAACCAAACCATGTGGAAAATTCTAGTAAATAAGTAATAATGTTAGTGTTCATTCTTAAAGATTCCAGTTTGAGTCCCCCAAACCACACCCAGGTGAAACATAACAAATCATAAAATACATGTACTGTATGATGTCTACAATACTCCTAAATAGGAATACCTGAGTATTAATCCTTGCTTATACCTGTGTGGTTTGAACCCTAATTGCCTGAAAGTGTGCCAAATGTTCCAGCATTTCTTTCAGCATAAGCTCTGTTCTGTCTTTCCCCAATGTATTTATCTAATTAAGCATAAAAAAGGCATGAAAATAAATCTTTACAAAAATAAATGTGATTAAAATACTATTATATCCATACACTAGCATAGAAAACAAATATTTAATTGTAATATTCAAGAAGAGTATATACAGCTCTGGAAGAAATTAAGAGAACACTGCACCTTATATGCAGTGCTCTCTTAAATATTTCCAGAGCTGTATTCTGTAATTACCAAAAGAAATATGCAATAGAAACCCCATTGAGGTTAATGTACAAGAAACAAAAAATAAAAGCAGCCTCCCACTGCAAAATCATGAGCATACACCTTTAATGCACAAGTAGGATGAACAGCGCTGCCTGACCTGGCGCGCAGATAGTAAGTATTAGCTTTTATCACTTCCGACCTAAGACTGACTGTTCGTGGAATCCTACAGTTTGACTGCGTGGGAGTGAACTGTAGTTCTATTAATTTACAAAACGTAGCAACGCCCAACAATAGGTTATTTGTATGTTTGTACTTCATTTTATAGTATTGTCTATCAATTACATTCACAAATAGGTTTATTTTATTCATTCCACACAATACATTTACAGTTATTGGGTCTTATTGTTCTCTATGCTGAGTAAAGCATACATGGATGTATGCGCACATGATTGGCAGCTGTTAAGTAAGCTGTAGAATTGAATTGCGACCAGCCAGTCAAACAAACGACTGCAATGAAGTAGTTCCTTTGAAAAACTAAAAACAATAGGTCACGTCTTTAAAAATTATTGCTATGTTAATATTATTTTATGTTTCTTTATAAGTTACCTCATCCAAATCAATGAAGGTCCCTTGGGGTCAAGGCCTCTGAGCAAGTAATCTAGCCATTAAACAACACTTCTTACTGTATACAGTAAGTATTTTATACACTGCCGATTTTGCAGTTGTTCCTACTTACAAAGCATGTAGAGGTCTGTATTTTTTTTATCATAGGTACAGTTCAACTGTGAGAGACAGAACCTAAAATCCAGAAAATCACATTTTATGATTTTTAAATAATAAATTTGCATTTTATTGCATGACATAAGTATTTGATTCATCAGAAAGCAGAACTTAATATTTGGTACAGAAATCTTTGTTTGCAATTACAGATATCATACGTTTCCTGTAATACTTGACCTGGTTTGTACACACTGCAGCAGGGATTTTGGCCCACTCCTCCATACAGACCTTCTCCAGATCCTTCAGGTTTCAGGGCTGTTGCTGGGCAATACAGACTTTCAGCTCCCTCCAAAGACTTCTACATGCTTTTTAAGTGGGATAACCTGCAAAATCGGCAGTGTATCAAATACTTGTTCTCCCCATTGTAAACTGTAGTTGGTTAGTCAAATGTACTTACCTAGGCTAGTCTAACTAACTGAACATTTTTGACAGCGGTCTAATGTGTCAATTATTGTTGAGGAACTGCCCATGCACTAACAATGTTGAAAATTTACCTTATGCCTTCCACATACCCGATTCCAAAAATGTACAATTGTGAATAAAAACAGAATGCAATGATGTGGAAGTTTCAACTTTCAATATTTAATTCAGAATACAACATAGATGACATATCAAATGTTTAAACTGAGAAAATGTATCACGTTAAGGGAAAAATAATGATTGATTTTAAATTTCATGGCATCAGCACATCTCAAAAAACATGGACAAGGCCATGTTTACCACTGTGTGGCATCCCCTCTTCTTTTTATATCAGACTGCAAAAGTCTGGGGACTGAGGAGACAAGTTGCTCAAGTTTATGAATAGGAATGTTGTCCCATTCTTGTCTAATACAGGCTTCAAGTTGCTCAAATGTCTTAGGTCTTCTTTGTCACACCTTCCTCTTTATGATGCGCCAAATGTTTTCTATGGGTGAAAGATCTGGACTGCAGGCTGACCATTTCAGTACCCGGATCCTTCTTCTATGCAGCCATGACATTGTAATTGATGCAGTATGTTGTCTGGCATTGTCATGTTGGAAAATGCAAGGTCTTCCCTGAAAGAGACGACATCTGGTTGGGAGCATATGTTGTTCTAGAACTTGGATATAACTGTCAGCATTGATGGTGCCTTTCCAGATGTGTAGGCTGCCCATGCAACATGCACTCATGCAACCCCACACCATCAGAGATGCAGGCTTCTGAACTGAGCGTGATAACAACATGGGTTGTCCTTGTCCACTTTAGTCCGGATGACATGGCATCCCAGTTTTCCAAAATGAACTTCAAATTTTGATTTGTCTGACCACAGAACACTTTTCCACTTTGCCACAGTCCGTTTTAAGTGATCCTTGGCCCACAGAAAACGCCTGCGCTTCTGGATCCTGTTTAGATACGGCTTCTTTTTTGACCTATAGAGTTTTAGCCGGCAACGGCGAATGGCACGGTGGATTGTGTTCACCGACAATGTTTTCTGGAATTATTCCTGAGCCCTTGTTGTGATTTCCATTACAGGATCATTCCTGTATGTGATGCAGTGCCGTCTGAGGGCCCGAAGATCACGGGAATCCAGTATGGTTTTCCGGCCTTGACCCTTACGCACAGAGATTGTTCCAGATTCTCTGAATCTTTGGATGATATTATGCACTGTAGATGATGATAACTTCAAACTCTGCAATTTTTCTCTGAGAAACTCCTTTCTGATATTTCTCCACTATTTTTCGCCGCAGCATTGGGGGAATTGGTGATCCTCTGCCCATCTTGACTTCTGAGAGACACTGCCACTCTGAGAGGCTCTTTTTATACCCAATCATGTTGCCAGTTGACATAAGTTGCAAATTGGTCCTCCAGCTGTTCCTTATCTGTACATTTAACTTTTCAGGCCTCTTATTGCTACATGTCCCAACTTTTTAACAATGTGTACCTCTCATGAAATTATTATTAGCCAATATTTGGCATGACATTACAAAATATCTCACTTTCAACATTCGACATGTTATCTATATTATATTGTGAATTAAATATAAGTTTATGACATTTGTAAATTATTCCATTCCTTTTTTACTCACAATTTGTACAGTGTCCCAACTTTTTTGGAATTGGGTTTGTACTATTACAACTCTTAACAACAGTAAGTAAAAAAAAACATTTTAAATGTATTTAAACATTTCTTATTCAAGATCGGCAGCCCATAATGACCCTGTTTTCAAGAAAGTTCCATGTACTGTTGTTGATGATTAATTTGTAATTAATGAAAAGGCCTTGAGTCTCAATAAAGCCGTAATCAGAAGGAAAATGATACATCCACTTCAGACGTGGGTGTAAAAGAAGGGTAGGCACTATTCATGAGGTTTTAAATTGTTTAGAAAAAATGGCAAGCAACCACCTCACCATAATAATGAAATTCATGACAGATATACTGTATCTGAATTTTCAAGAATCACAGGCATAGAATATAACATTAATGAGAAACTTATACAGACTTCGAATACACGTTTAATGCTGTGACATTTCACAAAATTAAAGACTTGCTCGGTAGCCTAAATGTCACACTGGAGCCATTTAATTTGGTTGTGAAAACAAAAGGTTTAGCCTGGAGAAATATATGCCAGCAGACCTGGATTCAAATACTATTTCAGTTATTGGACTCTTACATACATTACAAAAAGTATTTTGATAACTTTCCATATGAATATACAACTAATATAATTCTGAAATGTATTTAGAAAAATACCTGTAGAGTGACGGCATGTGTTTAAAAATACTCAAATACACAGACTTGTGCAGCTTTTAAATACACATCCACATAGATAATAACACAGACAATAATGCCAAATAAATGTTTGCAGTAGTTGACACTTTTGATCTCACTCAACATGTTAAAGAGTGTACGCACACTCAAGGCCTCTCTAATGGTTTTGATATTTCCTCTGTCATGGGTAAAGACTTGGCTCTGTCTGATAATTTTTGTGTCTTTTTTGAATCACTGATCACCCCGGATGTTCAAATAAACTCTGTTTCTGTTAAGAAAAGATACATTAATGGCAGTACCAATGCTTAGTTTAACGGAGGCCATAGAAATCTCTCCAACATTATGTGTCAAGTCAGTAGATTTACTCCTGGATAATTTTAACGCCAAAATATTGAATGTCATGGATCGTGATGTAAAGGTAAAGAAAACTCTGCTGCAGCATGGATTTAATTCTGGTCTATTGCTTTTTTAGCAAAACCACTCTCTTTTCCAATAAAACTCATACAAGCTAGTAAAGCTATCTACCATAATTCCCCTTTTATAACCTGGACTGTGTATAAACCGCATCCTTAATTTGTATAGCTCTGTGTATACAAACCCAAGTTTTGAGTGAGGAACTGTATGTTACGTCAGGTAAAGTAACTTTAGAGTAAAAAATAGCAAACCAGGGACCTTCCGCTCCTCAGACAGGTGCTCTACCCACTGCTCCAGACAGGAACTCGCTGTGAGAGTATGCAAGTATTGGTGTTACAACATCAATATGTTATAAGTGATTTTCTTTCTAACCCAAACCTTAACCCAGTGCTGTGATACCTAACCAAACCTTAACCTAACATTTTTCGTTTTCAAACCTTACCCCAAACCTTAATCCTACCCTTAACCCCGGTGCTGTGATACCTAACACGATCCTAACTGTAACGTTAAAATGCATTTATTACATATTGTGGCGACCTTAGTATAGACGCTGCACGTTCCTTGCTATCCATATACCCTGTGTGGAGCAGTGGGTGGGACGCCTTTTGCAAAACCTTTCCCTTCCAATCCTACCTTAGCATCCGGTCTCTTTTTTACAGGTGACTTTCTGCTGAAGTTGATAGGATGATATATTTAATTACACTATATAAAAGAAGGCAAATCAATAACTGAATTAGTACATGACATCAAATAATCAATCCATGTACTCTGGGCCCAGACCAAAGAAACATCCAAGAGTACGAACATTTTAACACCTTAATGTCAATGTCGCAAAAACAGACTTGTTAGGAAGCTACAGGATATGTGTCATTATAGCCATTTTATAATTTTACAGACACAGGATGCTATGTCAGTATGTTTGGAGTCATTGATGGTTTTGTTCTACGTCCTCTCCTCTTCACTATACACTCACCTAAAGGAATATTAGGAACACCATACTAATACTGTGTTTGACCCCCTTTCGCCTACAGAACTGCCTTAATTCTACGTGGCATTTATTCAACAAGGTGCTGAATTGATAGGAAGGCCCATATTGATAGGATAGCATCTTGTAGTTGGAGATTTGTGGGATGCACATCCAGGGCACAAAGCTCCTGTTCCACCACATCCCAAAGATGCTCTATTGGGTTGAGATCTGGTGACTGTGGGGGCCATTTCAGTACAGTTAACTCATTGTCATGTTCAAGAAACCAATTTGAAATGATTCAAGCTTTGTGACATGGTGCATTATCCTGCTGGAAGTAGCCATCAGAGGATGGGTACATGGTGGTCATAAAGAGATGTACATGGTCAGAGACAATGCTCAGGTAGGCCGTGGCCAATTGGCACTAAGGGGCCTACAGTGTGCGAAGAAAACATCCCCCACACCATTACACCACCACCACCAGCCTGCACAGTGGTAACAAGGCATGATGGATCCATGTTCTCATTCTGTTTACACCAAATTCTGACTCTACCATCTGAATGTCTCAACAGAAATCGAGACTCATCAGACCAGGCAACATTCTTCCAGTCTTCAACTGTCCAATTTTGGTGAGCTTGTGCAAATTGTAGCCTCTTTTTTCTATTTGTAGTGTAGATGAGTGGTACCCGGTGGGGTCTTCTGCTGTTGTAGCCCATCCGCCTCAAGGTTGTGCGTGTTGTGGCTTCACAAATGCTTTGCTGCATACCTCGGTTGTAACGAGTGGTTATTTCAATCAACAAGGCATTTTCGCCCACATGTAGACAAATACACTCAAATAAATGATAAGAATCTATATTTTTACTTCATAAAAACTGTTGATTTCAAACCTAAATGGACCATTCAGACACATTACACAAACTCTGTGAAAATAGATATGCAATTGAATAAGCTATCAGGATTTTCCATCACAGTTTGATTTTGCTACTGGTAATGTATATCAGTTTACATTATAATTTAATCAAATATGAAGTCCTTCCTCTCCCATGAAGGTAAACATTAACTTTAGTAGACTTGGTCATTTTCTATCTTTACATTAGTTGTTGTGTCAGTGCATTTAATTCCCACTGACATAGCAGCTTTTATTAACATGTGGGTCCCCAGAAATTCTAGCTCATATACAATTTTTCAAAGAAACAATTTCAAGCTGTTTTACCCACCACAGCCTGTGACATCGACGAACCAGCCAGGGCTTGGTTTCCCGATAATGTGGCATTTTACAGTTTACCAATAGATGTAGCCTTAAGATGGACTTTGTTATACCAGACTTATGCCTGTTTCCCAAACCACTACAACTGTGGTTTGCCAAGGCAACAACGGAGTGGCTCATCAAGAAGCACATTAAGGTCCTGGAGTGGCCTAGCCAGTCTTCAGACCTTAATCCCATAGAAAATCTGTGGAGGGAGCTGAAGGTTCCAGTTGCCAAACATCAGCCTCGAAACCTTAATGACTTGGAGAAGGTCTGGAAAGAGGAGTGGGACAAAATCCCTCCTGAGATGTGTGCCAACCTGGTGGCCAACTACAAGAAATGTCTAACCTCTGTGATTGCCAACAAGGGTTTTGCCACCAAGTACTAAGTCATGTTTTGCAGAGGGGTCGAATACTTATTTCACTCATTTAAATGCAAATCAACTTAATATTTTTTTTGACATGCATCTTTTTGTTACTCTGTCTCTCACTGTTCAAACAAACCTACCATTAAAATTATAGACTGGTAATTTCTTTGTCAGTGGGCAAACTTACAAAATCAGCAAGGGATCAAATAATTGTTTCCCTCATTGTATGGTAAGCACTACTTGATACACTTCCAATTTTGCAAGTTTTCCTACTTACAAAGCATGTAGAGGTCAGTCATTTTTATCATAGTTCCTCTTCAACTGTGAGTGACGGAATCTAAAACAAAAATCCAGAAAATCACATTGTATGATTTTTAAATAAGTAATTTGCATTTTATTGCATGACATAAGTATTTAATCACCTACCAACCAGTAAGAATTCCAGCTCTCACAGACCTGTTAGTTTTTCTTTAAGAAGCCCTCCTGTTCTCCACTCATTACCTGTATTAACTGCACTGTATTAAGAAGCCCCCCTGCTCAAGCCAGCGCATGTCTAGACCCGTCTGAAGTTTGCCAGTGACCATCTGAATGATCCAGAGGAGGAATGGGAGAAGGTCATGTGGTCTGATGAGACAAAAATAGAGCTTTTTGGTCTAAACTCCACTCATCGTGTTTGGAGGAAGAAGAAGGATGAGTACAACCCCAAGAACACCATCCCAAATATGAAGCATGGAGGTGGAAACATCATTCTTTGGGGATGCTTTTCTGCAAAGGGGACAGGACGACTGCACTGTATTGAGGGGAGGATGGATGGGGCCATGTATTGCAAGATCTTGGCCAACAACCTCCTTCCCTCAGTAAAAGCATTGAAGATGGGTCGTGGCTGGGTCTTCCAGCATGACAACGACCCGAAACACACAGCCAGGGCAACTAAGGAGTGGCTCCCTCACAGTTGAAGAGTCCCTATGATAAAGAATTACAGACTTCTACATGCTTTGTAAGTGGAAAAACCAGCGTGTATCAAATACTTGTTCTCCCCACTGTATATCAGGTGGGTAAATAAGTGGGTACCAAATAAACCAATCATAGGATGGATCTGTAGGAAAGAGTTTAGACAGGACTTGGATAGAGACAAGAAACATGGTCAATGCGGTGATATTCATACAATTGATTGCAAAACACACCATGCTAAGAGGAAAGAAGATCTCAGAGGCCATCAGGATGTGTAGTGAGAACACATCAGTCTGTGGAAGACTATCCAACCATCTCAAATAGAGATTTGAGCTCTATCAGTCTGAAATGCCTAGGTACAGCGCTTAACTGTGGTATACTAGCAATATTCCACTTCATACTAGATGAATAGTATGAAGTTGGGAGGGTGAAGTCCAAGGTAGTATTGTTTTTGACCAATCAGAAATGCCTGAAATCTCTATAGCAATACAGTATAAAATAATTATAATAACACTAGATTATTATAATACAAGTTAAGTTACTGGGGCATGCTTTAACACATATACGTTTAAATACATTTTTAAGTATGAAAAGTCTCTGAATACTGTTTCTGTATAAGTATCAAAAAATCCTGTTGATGTGGTTACTCCATTCACAGTATCTTATGTTTGGTAAAAAAAATCTTATTTAAATCTGTAAGATGTGTAGTTACATATGTACAATCGATATAAAAGGTTACACACCCCTGTTAAAATTATTGTGATGTAAAAGAATGAGACAATGATAAATCATGTCAGACCTTTTTCCACATTTAATGTGACCTATAAAGTGAACAATTCAATTGAAAAACAAAAAATAAAAAACTCACAATAACCTGGTTCCATAAGTGTGCACAGCCTAAAACTAATACTTTGTGGAAGCACCACCTATTAGCATGGCACATCTTAACGTGGGAATATTTGACCACTCTTTTTTGCTAAAGCGCTCCAAAACTGTCAGATTGCGAGGACATCTCCTGCTCACAGCCCTCTTCAGATCACCCCACAGATGTTCAATTGGATTCAGGTCTGGGCTCTGGATGGGCCATTCCAAAACCTTAATTTTCTTCTGGTGAAGCCATGCGTTTGTGGATTTGGATGTGTGCTTTGGGTCGTTGTCATGCTGAAAGATTAACTTCCTCTTCATTTTCAGCTTGAAGATTTTGTGCCAAAATTGCCTGGTATTTGTAACTGTTCATAATTTCCTCCACCCTGACTAAGGCCCCGGTTCCAGCTCAAGGAAAACAGCCCCAAAGCATGATGCTGCCACCACCATGCTTCACTGTGGGTATGGTGTTCTTTGGGTGATGTGCAGTGTTGTTTTTGCGCCAAACATATCTTTTGGAATTAGGGCCAAATAGTTCAACCTTGGTTTCATCAGCCCATAACACATCTTCCCACATGCTTTTGGGAGACTTGATGTTTGTTTTTGCAAACTTCAGCCGGGCTTGGATGTTTTTCTTTGTAAGAAAAGTCTTCCATCTTGCCACCCTACCACATAGCCCATTCATATAAAGAATAAGGGAGATTGTTGTGACCTGTAGCACACAGCCAGTACTTGCCAAAAATTCCTGCAGTTCCTTTAATGTTGCTGTAGGCCTCTTAGAAGCCTCCCTGACCAGTTTTCTTCTCGTCTTTTCATCAATCGTGGAGGGACGTCCAGTTCCTCCAAATATGCTGTGCCACATTTTCTCCACTTGATGATGACTGTCTTCACTGTGTTCCATGGTATATCTAATGCTTTGGAAATTATTTTGTACCCTTCTCTTGACTGATATCTTTCAACAATGAGATCCATCTGATTTTTTGGAAGCTCTCTGCGGACCATGGCTTTTGCTCTGAGATCCAACCAAGAAAATTTCAGGAAAATCCTACAAAAGCTGAACTTTATTTGTGATTAATCAGAGTCACTTTAAATGTCTGGCGAGTAATGACTTCTATTTAACATGAGTCTGAATGTGATTGGTTACTTCTGAACACAGTCATAACCCCAGTTATAAGAGGGTGTGCACACTTATGCATCCAGGTTATTGTAAGGTTTTATTAAAAAAAATTCCCCCTCGAAGATTTCAGTTTGTTTTTCAATTGAATTGTTCACATAATAGGTCACATTAAAAGTGGAAAATGTTCTGACATGATTTATCTTTGTCTCATTCTTTTACATCACAAAAACCTGGCATTTTAACAGGGGTGTGTAGACTTTTTAAATCCACTGTACATGACATAGTTGAAGTTCAAAGAATTGACAGGTCTTGTATCTGTAGCTCGAACGTCTCAAAACGTATAATACTTAATTAATGCTAATCACGCTAATTAGCTTAAGTAAGATCGATAACCGCTTCATAATTTGCAGTGGGAATAGCTTAAACGTGTGAAAAAAAGCTGGTTTTGTGTCTGTGGCACGAACGGTTTAAAGATACAGCCTAATAGTTAATAAACACAATTTATGCTAATTAGCATACTTAAAATCAATACACTTTTCATCATATGAACTGGGGATAGCCTAAACATTTAAAAAAAAAGTTTGTTTCATGTTTGTAGCTTGAACGGTTTCAAAGATATAATTTTTGTCCCCAATAAACATGTTGTGGACCGGGTTCTGGTGTTTCCACGATTCTGTCGTCTATTCACTTGACAAAAAAGTCACTTATTGTCACCTCTATTGATAGTTATTGTATCAATGTCATTCACAAATGAAAGAAAAACAAACGTTGTGCTATGAAATGAAATAGCAATTGCTCACTAGCAATTGCTAAATTCTTATAACTATTCCAAGTACTAAGTAGACACTAGTAGGCCTATTACTGGCTAATGAAAGCCATACAGTTCATTGATGCTATTTGTGGTGGAAGTTAACTTAATAAGAAATGTTAGTCAGTTTGACACAATGCTTATTGGTGTCTAGCTAAATGTTCAAACTTGGCGTGATGTTAATGCATGACACAATGATCTAATGTTGAGACACAATTTAAAAAATCCACCAGCCAAGCAGATTCTTTACTGGTCAAAATAATAATTTCCTTTTTGTGTCATGTATACATTAATTTCAGTACATTTCATTGAGATAATACGGTATTTTTTCATTTCATTTCCAATGACAAACTAGTTGTTTCTGCTTTTATCTTTAGCATACTGGCCACACACAAAACAACTCATCACCAAAGCCTCAGCATCATATTGCAGAGGTCTCTTGAAACTCTTTGGAATCTCCAAATGTGATGCTACAAACCGGTTTTTTATGTATTGCAATAACATCATCCCTTTGCAATAGGCTCTCTTCCTTGTCAACTGAACATTACCTGATGACACTTATTTAACATAATTCCCTACTAACCCAATTACTCCTCCTCAATTAATCAATCATTAAAACAATTCATGAAACACCTCTAAGATTTATCATCCTGATATCCAATACTGGTATCGGTATTGGTGCATCCCTACTAATTAATCAATTTAGCATACGTAAAATCAATATAAATATAATTGTAAATGGGTATACCTATGGTTCTAAAGATACAGCCTAATAGTTAATTAACGCTAGTGGTCATTTAAGTTAGCATAAAGGGCTAACTTTGTGAAGTCATAGTTGTGTTGATTTTTGACTTAGCAACTAGTTTCACTGTTCAGTTATGGCCCTAGGGTCAGGAAATATACTGGTGAGTAAATCCGATGTACGGTTGTGTGGAATCTGGGCATTAACAATTACAATATGAATGTACATTTCATTGGAAGTGAATGTGCCTAGATAATGAGAACAACAGAAACATCTCTGTTTAGATTATCTCTCAGTAGGTAGCGCTCTAATGACAGGAATGTTTACGATGGCCATATGGCATGGGGGTTGACTTCTAAAAAGTTAGAAACGCCCTTAATGTATAGGCTAGCTGGTAACCAACATTACAGTGAGAAGAGATTGACTGAGATGAGATTGAGGTTGTGTAAGGAAGACCAGGTCCGTAACCTCATGAACAAGACTTTCTAATGCTGCAATAAATAATATACTTTCTCTCTCCCTTGACAAACGGGCATGCTAATTATTACAACCACTATACGAAACGGCCGATTTCTAACAGTGTTATGGAAATTCTTGAACTAATGTACATTTCATAAATGTCTGCTTTTCTATTACCTGGTATGTAGCTCTGGTCTTTGGTTGTGACACTCACATCTGCATAATATCAGAGAATCACTAGGTACTCTGACCATCTGTTCATCTGCCTAAACCAATAAGGGTATCTGACCTTTTTTCCTTAGGAATGTGGGAGAGGGGGATCTGGTATTTGCCTAGGGGGCATCATTGACTGGTATCGGCAGATTATAGCGTTACTCGTATATCTGCCCATCTGTGTAACTCATCAGAGCATCTATTGTCTGTCCTCTTCAGAGTTGAAGAGGTTACCCATGTGGGGAAGGACAGCCTGCCCCTTGTGTGAAGCCTAGGTAGTAATAGAACAAAGGGAATGTGTTCCATTGAGTTAGGTCAGCTGTGCAGAAACTTACCACACCCCTTTTAACTGTAATGAATACTGACTGTTCAAGTATCTTCCCCAGAGGTTATTCTGTAAGCTTTTGACGTCTCTCTATTTGCAAATAAACTGTTCATTGTGCCAAGAGAATTTTGTTTCTGTACATACTCCTTAAAGAGTTCCTATCGATGGAATTACCATCCCACGGTTCAGGAGAAAAATAGTCTTAAAGGTATTTATTAGCATTAGCTTGTGTAGAAAATTGACAGAATTCTGACAGCCGCCATTTTGGCGTCTTTTGAGATATCAACAAACAAATGCACATGGTCATATATGGGGGTTGTCTTTGGATGCACAATTAATTTGAAATGCATTGGTTATTGTTCATATAAAGAACTGCACACCTACACATTGTACACTCACCTAAAGGATTATTAGGAACACCTGTTCAATTTCTCATTAATTCAATTATCTAATCAACCAATCACATGGCAGTTGCTTCAATGCATTTAGGGGTGTGGTCCTGGTCAAGACAATCTCCTGAACTCCAAACTGAATGTCAGAATGGGAAAGAAAGGTGATTTAAGCAATTGATTTTAAGCAATTGGTTGTTGGTGCCAGACGGGCCGGTCTGAGGATTTCACAATCTGCTCAGTTACTGGGATTTTCACGCACAACCATTTCTAGGGTTTACAAAGAATGGTGTGAAAAGGGAAAAAACATCCAGTATGCGGCAGTCCTGTGGGCGAAAATGCCTAGTTGATGCTAGAGGTCAGAGGAGAATGGGCTGACTGATTCAAGCTGAGCAACTTTGATTGAAATAACCACTTGTTACAATCGCGGTATGCAGCAAAGCATTTGTGAAGCCACAACACGCACAACCTTGAGGCGGATGGGCTACAACAGCAGAAGACCCCACCGGGTACCACTCATCTCCACTACAAATAGGAAAAAGTGGCTACAATTTGCACGAGCTCACCAAAATTGGACAGTTGAAGACTGGAAGAATGTTGCCTGGTCTGATGAGTCTTGATTTTTGTTGAGACATTCAGATGGTAGAGTCAGAATTTGGCGTAAACAGAATGAGAACATGGATCCATCATGCCCTGTTACCACTGTGCAGGCTGGTGGTGGTGGTGTAATGGTGTGGAGGATGTTTTCTTGGCACACTTTAGGCCCCTTAGTGCCAATTGGGCATTGTTTAAATGCCACGGCCTACCTGAGCATTGTTTCTGACCATGTCCATCCCTCTATGACCACCATGTACCCATCCTCTGATGGCTACTTTCAGTAGGATAATGCACCATGTCACAAAGCTCGAATCATTTCAAATTGGTTTCTTGAACATGACAATGAGTTCACTGTACTGAAATGGCCCCCACAGTCACCAGATCTCAACCCAATAGAGCATCTTTGGGATGTGGTGGAACGGGAGCTTTGTGCCCTGGATGTGCATCCCACAAATCTCCATCAACTGCAAAATGCTATCCTATCAATATGGGCCAACATTTCTAAAGAATGCTTTCAGCACCTTGTTGAATTAATACCACGTAGAATTAAGGCAGTTCTGAAGGTGAAAGGGGATCAAACACAGTATTAGTATGGTGTTCCTAATAATCCTTTAGGTGAGTGTATATACATATATTGTACAGTAATCAGCCATTTTGTCGGCTATTTTGCAAGTTCTCTCTTTATTCAAAAATGTTTTTGGGAGTCTTGTAAAAGACACCTGTGTGCCAAAGGACAAGTCAAATGGATATAAATTCCCCAGATTTCAATGCAATCGAGCATGTGTGGGATGACCGATCC
The DNA here is from genome assembly GCF_011004845.1 of Esox lucius. Lineage (NCBI taxonomy): Eukaryota > Metazoa > Chordata > Actinopteri > Esociformes > Esocidae > Esox > Esox lucius. The sequence continues at coordinate 5,855,777 of NC_047584.1, read as the reverse complement.
ATGGAGTCCCCACCTCGCAACTTACAGGACTTAACCCTTTGGCGCGTACGATCACACCAGTGTGATCAATCTTGAGTGGTCCCTGGAGCGTACGATCACACCGGTGTGATTAGAGCGTCATGTTTAGAACGCACCATTAGCATACCTAGCTACAAGTAACGTAACAATGGCTGGTAAAACCGCGCTATTATTTACTCACATTTAGCTCAAACAGTGTTTTTAACTTAATTTCCTGATTGTAATTGTTTCAAGACCATACTATGATATTAACCAGGTAGAAAGCATTCAAATCGGGACAAGAAGTGTTAGTTACGTACCAACAGACAGCCAACACTAATGCACAAAAACGAATTATATTAACGACTACTACCGATCAAAACCATTGCAAAAACTTTCTAGAAGTTACGTTCCCCGTTGTATGCATTTTATATAGTTTATTCATTTTCACTGCATTGAACAACTGGTCACGATTTGTTAGCTAGCGGGCAGCTGATGTTTGCTAGCGGTTAGCTGACGTTTTCTAGCTAGCTACAGTAATAAATCAACCAACTTTTGTAGCTCTTTGAATTCGAGTCAACGAGAGAAGCTTGCAATGCAATGCATGTAGTGTTCCTTACCTAGCAAGGTGACTGTTCAAATGCTGGCATGAGTTCAAATGCTGCAGAGTACCGAAGTCACGTGCAAAAAAACTCACGCTGGGGGGGTCGGTAAGGAATATTTGAAACTCACGCGTGAAAAGGTTAAAGGATCTGCTGTTAACGCAGGGGTGTGCAAACCATTCCACAGATGGCCGTGTGTCTGCGGGTTTTTGTTTTTTCCTATAAATTGGTTCCCAGTTCACTCCTACACAATCAGGCGAGGGTAGAAACTAACCAATTAGTAACCTAATTAGTCAATCAAGTACATGGAGAGAGCCGAAAACCTGCAGACACACGGCCCTCTGTGGAATAGTTTGGACACCCCTGTGCTAACGTCTGACCTGCAGCCGTATGTCTTGGACACTCAGGTGAAGAGAGGCGCAGAGCTGTCAACTGATCACCACCTGGTAGTGGATCCGATGGCGGGGGAGGAAGCTGGAGAGACTCGGCAGACCCAAGCGTACTGTAAGGTTCTGCTGGGAACGTCTGGCCGAGTCTCCTGTCAGAGAGATCTTTAACTCCCACCTCCGGCAGAGCTTCGACTGGATCCCAAGGGAGGCTGGAGATATTGAGTCCATGTTCTCCACTGCCATTGTCGAAGCGGCCGCTCGGAGCTGTGGCCGTAAGGTCTCCGGTGCCTGTCGAGGCGGCAATCCCCGAACCCGGGTGGTTGTGGAGGGCAAAAACTCGGGCCTGGGAGGAGTTCGGTAAGGCCATGGAGAAGGACTATAGGCTGGCCTCGAAGAGATTCTGGCAAACCCTCCGGCACCTCAGGAGAGGGAAACAGTGCCCTACCAACGCTGTTTACAGTAGAGGTGGGCAGCTGTTGACCTCAACTGGGGATGTTGTCGGCAGGGTGGAAGGAGTACTTCGAGGATCTCCTCAATCCCGCAGTCACGTTTTCCATTGAGGAAGCAGAGCAGAGGGCTCAGAGGTGGACTCGTCCATCACCCGGGCTGAAGTCACAGAGGTAGTCAAGAAACTCTGTCTTGGTTGACACGCCTGTGCAACATCGCGTGGCGGTCGGGGAGAGTGCCTCTGGGATGGCAGACCGGGGTGGTGGTCCCTCTTTTTAAGAAGGGGGACCGGAGGGTGTGTTCCAACTACAGGGGGATCACACTTCTCAGCCTCCCCGGGAAAGTCTATGCCAGGGTTCTGGAGAGGAGAATACGGCCGATGGTAGAACCTCGGATTCAGGGGGAACAGTGTGGTTTTCGTCCGGGCCGTGGAACACTAGACCAGCTCTATACCCTCTAGGGGGTGCTGGAGGGTTCATGGAAGTTTGCCCAACCAATCCACATGTGTTTTGTGGATTTGGAGAAGGCATTCAACTGTGTCCCTCGCGGCATCCTGTGGAGGGTGCTTTGGGAATATGGGGTCCTGGGTCCTTTGCTAAGGACTGTCAGATCCCTGTACGACTGAAGCAGGAGCTTGGTCCGCATTGCCGGCAGTAAGTCAGACTTGTTCCCAGTGCATGTTGGACTCTGGCAGGGCTGCCCTTTGTCGCCGGTTCTGTTTGTAATCTTTATGGACAGAATTTCTAGGCGCAGCCAGGGGCCGGAGGGTGTCAGGTTTGGGGACCACACGATTGTCTCTGCTCTTTGCGGATGATGTTGTCATGTTGGCCCCTTCAAGCCAGGACCTTCAGCATGCACTGGGACAGTTTGCAGCCGAGTGTGAAGCAGTGGGGATGAGATTCAGTACTTCCAAATCCAAGGCCATGGTCCTCAGTCGGAAAAGGGTGGTTTGCCCACTTCAGGTTGGTGGAGAGTGCCTGCCTCAAGTGGAGGAGTTTAAGTATCTAGGGGTCTTGTTCACGAGTGAGGTAAGGATGGAACGGGAGATTGACAGACGGATCGGTGCAGCTTCAGCAGTAATGCGGTTGATGTATCGATCTGTCGTGGTGAAGAAAGAACTGAGTCGCAAGGCGAAGCTCTAGATTTACCGGTCAATCTACGTTCCTACTCTCACCTATGGTCATGAGCTTTGGGTCATGACCGAAAGGACAAGATCCCGGATACAGGCGGCTGAAATGTGCTTTCTCCGCTGGGTGGCTGGGCGATCCCTTAGAGATAGGGTGAGAAGCTCGGTCACCCGGGAGGAGCTCAGAGTAGAGCCGCTGCTCCTCCACATCGAGAGGGGTCAGCTGAGGTGGCTTGGGCATCGGTTCCGGAAGCCTCCTGAACGCTTTCCCGGGAAGGTGTTCCGGGCCCGTCCCACCGGAAGGAGACCCCGGGGAAGGCCTAGGACACGCTGGAGGGACTATGTCTCCCGGCTGGCCTGGGAACGCCTCTGTGTCCCCCCGGAAGAGCTAGAGGAAGTGTCTAGGGAGAGGGAAGTCTGGGCATATCTGCTTAGACTGCTGCCCCCACGACCCGGCCCCAGATAAGCGGAAGAAGATGGATGGACTACTTCAAAATGTACCTTGTATGTTTTGAAAATATGCATCTACCCTACAGTAGCTTGTGTTCGCAGCCAAAGCAGCGTCAATGTCTTATCTTACACTGGATTAACTTACCATTTACCAAGATTTACAGTTAGCTTATTTAAAATTCATAAATTGACAAGGCTGTAAAGGACACATTCATAATATTGTTAGTGTTATCTAGTAGGAACAACAACAACAAAGATATAAAGTCTACAGAAGTGATTAGAGTAGTGGACTGTTCTTCAACTTTGGCAACTATGAAATGTATTGAACAACATTATTGAAAAACATTTCATATTTCATAACAGAGCAAACATTTCCATCTGAGGAGGATGTCTGCGAGACAGCCAACAGCCTCGACTTTGTATATTTTATTGTGCAACAAGTTCTATGGCCCTGGCCAGCACTCCTCGTGTAACGGCTCATCTCTTGGTATCTCCTCTATGCTCTTGAGACTGTACTGGTAAACACAGCAAATCTTCAAGCGACAGCACATATGGATTTGCCATCCTGGAGGAGCTGGACTGCCTGTGCAACCTGAATGGGCTGCAGGTAATGCCTCATGCTACCAGTAGTGACAATATACACTAGCAAAACGCAAAAGTAGGGAAGAATCTGTCAGCATAAGGATAAGGAATGAGCAATTGTCTGGCCATTTGCAATACCATTATTGTTTCGTGGGTTGTCTTTCTGTTGCCTCTAATTAAATAACAGGGGACTTGACAATTTTTCAATTGATGTGTTTTTTCTGGTATAGTAAGAAAGTGTTTAAGGTTTAAGTGTCAGTGTATTTATCAAATGCACCGAAAAACATAGCGTCATCCTGCACAATTAAAGTCTTGTTACATAGCACCCGACATCTACGTAGGAAGAATTAAGCAGAAAATGTATAAAATACATAACACTGTAAACTTTAGCCCAATCGAAGAAAACAGTGTAGCCTAGCCTAAATTCTAGCATAATTATCATACATAATGTCATTGGATAATATTCATAATTTGATTAAAGATCATTTCATTCGCCATTTTATTACATTAAAAAATGGTCATACACATGACATCCAGTTCGCTTCAATGTACATCCAGTTAGAGCTGGATGGTGAGGTCCAGGCCACTTTCCTGTCTATCCGAACCATGCCCTCCATCATCATAGCCGGTCCGTCCTGCTCAAAATCCCACTTAACATCCCTCATCGCCTGTCCGTCCGGCACAACATCCCTCGTCTGTCCTGCTAAACAAACTCGAGGGCTCCCCCTAGCGAGGACGTTCATGTGACCGTAGTGGACGTCCACGTCGCTATGAGGGATCTAGTTGCCTCTCCGTCCATCTGGCACAACATCTCGCTCAACGTCACTCATCCGTCCTGCTAAACATCCATTCGAGGGCTCCCCCTAGTGAGGACATCCATGTGACCGTGGTGGACGTCCGCGTCGCTCTGAGGGATATAGCCCCTTACTGACCCATAAATAAACTCTATTCTCAAAGCAAGGATTTGAATATATGAAAGATTATTTGCAACACCTAAGAACAATACATTCACTATATCCGGATCACAATAAACAACTCTGGAAGACATTTAGAGACCACTCCTAATATTTCTTAAATCAGCACCTCTACATGTATGGCAGCAATTCCATTCCAGTGTCTGTTAAATTCCAACACAGGCACACCTCATTTTACTTAGTGAGTGTTAGAAACCGTCCATTTCGTATAGTGGTTGAAATAATTAGCGCATACCCGGTCGTCAAGGGAGAGAGTTATAAAATAATTTATTGCAGCATTAGAGGGTCATGAGGTTACGGACCTGGCCTGCCTTACACAACCTCAATCTCATCTCACTCAATTTCTTCTAACTGTAATGTTGGTTACAAACTGATATATAGAGTGGGGAAAATAAGTATTTGATACACTGCCGATTTTGCAGGTTTTCCCACTTAAAAAGCATGTAGAAGTCTGTAATTTTTATCATAGGTACTATTCAACGTTGAGCGACGGAATCTAAAACAAAAATCCAGAAAATCACATTGGATGATTTTTAAGTAATTCATTTGCATTTTATTGGATGACATAAGTATTTGATACATCAGAAAAGCAGACCTTAATATTTGGTACAGAAACCTTTGTTTGCAATTACAGAGATCATACATTGCCTGTAGTTCTTGACAAGGTTTGCACACACTGCAGCAGGGATTTCTATCCATCAGGTTTCGGGGCTGTCGCTGGGCCATACAGACTTTCAGCTCCTTACAAAGATTTTCTTTTGGGTTCAGGTCTGGAGACTGGCTAGGCCAGTCGTTGTTTCAGGTCGTTGTCATGCTGGAAGACCCAGCCACAACCCATCTTCAATGCCCTTACTTAGGGAAGGAGGTTGTTGGCCAAGATCTCGCGATACATGGCCCCATCCATCCTCCCCTCAATGCGGTGCAGTCGTCCTGTCCCCTTTGCAGAAAATAATCCCCAAAGAATGATGTTTCCACCTCCATGCTTCACGGTTGGGATGGTGTTCTTGGGGTTGTACTCATCCTTCTTCTTTCTCCAAACACAGCGCGTGGAGTTTAGACCAAAAAGCTCTATTTATGTCTCATCAGACCACATGACCTTCTCCCATTCCTCCTCTTGATCATCCAGATGGTCATTGGCAAACTTCAGATGGGCCTGGACATGCGCTGGCTTGAGCAGGGGGACCTGCTTGAGCAGGGGGATTTTAATCCATGCCGGTGTAGTGTGTTACTAATGGTTTTCTTTGAGACTGTGGTCCCAGCTCTCTTCAGGTCATTGACCAGGTCCTGCTGTGTAGTTCTGGGCTGATCCCTCATCTTCCTCATGATCATTGATGCCCCACGAGGTGAGATCTTGCATGGAGCCCAGACCGTCTTGAACTTCCATTTTCTAATAATTACGCCAACAGTTGTTGCGTTCTCATCAAGCCTTGTGCAGGTCTACAATTTTATCCCAGATGTCCTAACACAGCTCTCTGGTTTTGGCCATTGTAGAGAGGTTGGAGTCTGTTTGATTGAGTGTGTGGACAGGTGTCTTTTATACAGCTAACGAGTTCAAACAGGTGCGGTTAATACAGGTAATGAGTGGAGAACAGGAGGGCTTCTTAAAGAAAAGCAGGTCTGTGAGAGCCGAAATTCTTACTGGTTGGTAGGTGATCTAATACATATGTCATGCACTAAAATGCTAATTAAATATTAAAATATCATAAAATGTGATTTTAGATTTTGTCTCTCACAGTTGAAGTGTGCCTATGATAAAAATTACAGACCTCTACATGCTTTGTAAGTAGGAAAACTTGCAAAATCGGCAGTGTATCAAATACTTGTTCTCCCCACTGTACATTGAAGGGCGTCTACCTAGCAAAGATCAGGTTTCCAAGACAGTTACCCCCATGCCATATGGTCAATGTAAACATTCCTGTGGTTATCAGAGCACAACCTACAGAGAGAATCTAAACAGAGAGGTTTCTTTTGTTCTCATTTTCTAGGCACATTCATGTCCAATGAAACAATGTAATTGTTAATGCTCAGATTCCACATGAGGTACTGATTAGGTGATTACCTGAACCAAATCTAAATTAACAAGGAAACATATAAAAACCACTGCTGTGGTCGTCACTATCCTCTTGCAATAGGACCAGCAAAAACAGTGCAAGTAGTACCTCAAAGGTAATTTGAATAAAAAAATAACTATTCAGCATGACAAAAGAGTTGAAAAGAAAAGCTTTGAGTAAGAAAAAGAAGAGTTTAATTATGGCTTTACTGGCAGAGGGATACAGTGAGCATCAGGTTGCTTCCATCCTGAAAATTTCAAAGACGGCAGTTCATAAGAACAAGGTCAAGCAACAGACATTGGGGACAACAAAGCTACAGACTGGCAAGGACCGTCCAAGGACCAAGAAAACGACTGTCCAAGGACCAAGGTGACCGTCAACTCATTCGAATGTGACTCAACAACCAAGTACAAGGCTATCCTGGAAGAACACCTGCTTCCTGCTCTGACAATGTTCCCCAACTCTGAGAATTGTTTTTTCCAGCAGGACAATGCTCCATGCCACACAGCCAGGTCAATCAAGGTTTGGATGGAGGACCACCAGATCAAGACCCTGTCATGGCCAGCCCAATCTCCAGACCTGAACCCCATTGAAAATGTCTGGAATTTGATCAAGAGGAAGATGGATGGTCACAAACCATCAAACAAAGCCGAGCTACTTTAGTTTTTGTGCCAGGAGTGGCATAATGTCAACCAACAGCAATGTGACAGACAGGTGGAGAGCATGCCAAGATACATGGAAGCTGTTAATACAAATCTGGGTTATTCCACCAAATACTGTGTTAAAACATTAGTATTTTGTTGTTGAAAAATGAATATAAATTGGTTTTCTTTGCATTATTTTAGGTCTGAAAACAATACTTGTTTTTTTTTGGTTATTTTGACCAGTTGTTATTTTGTACAAATAAATACTCTAAATGACAATATTTTTATTTGGAATTTGGCAGTAATGTTGTCAGTAGTTCATAGAATAAAACAAAACATTTTCATTTACTCAAACACATACCTGAATGAATAGTAAAACCAGAAAACTGATAATTTTGCAGTGGTCTCTTAATTTATTCCAGAGCTGTATTTGTGGATTGGTTCCTATTTGTTTGTAAAAATGTTACTCAAGTTTTATACTACATAACAATCTACAATTGCATAAACTCTACAAACAAATACATCATGATCTGTAAATAGAAAATGCGGTCCACAAATGTAATTCAGAATCTTCAAACAAACACGTTTAAAATTCACACACACATACTTTACGCTCTATAAATAAGAAACGCGATTCGCAATTGGAATTCACAACATGCAAACTATTTTCATCAGGGGAAGAGGTATTTGTGAGAGGCATTTGAGTTTGTGGAATGTATCATATTTGTGGATAGCCAACTGTGTTTGTGTATTGGTTCCTGTTTGTTTACAGAATTTTGACGCAAAAATTCCGCTTTAGATTTGCAAAAAAGCTTTGTACTTGTTATAGGGTTATCTCTTTGCTAGCTTTCTTGGCCATATTGGCCACACAGACCATCTTGGCACTTGCCTTTAGTCTTACGTCAAGTCTTGGTTCGATTCCATTCCTTTTTTACTCACAATTCCATGCTTTTACTATGAAAGTACACTGTATTGGGTTGAAAATTATGAACAAATGTCATAATAGAAGGTAAAAAATACAGGCACCCCAAAAAAATCTGCTTCTTCTACCTAGAAATAAAACCTCAATAAAATAAAAAAGAATGTTTTTATATAACTTCTTTTGGGGTAAAATGACGCTAGATCGCTAGTTACGTTTGGACTTATATAATTTATAAACTCAGAAAAATTAACAACTTCTTCCCAAAAATTCAAGAACACCCCCATACTATGTTGACAAAATATATGTTTTATATCATATTTATAATACAAACGATGTATTATGGTTCAAAACATCATATATAGTGATGTACACCTTTGTAATCCCTATTCTTGTCTACACATTAGCCTTCCTAAGATGCATGGTCAATGTCGTTGCCTGGTGAAAAGTTCCCATAGCAACCCAAACTATACACAGACAACCAAAATTATACACGGAACACTTCACGAAAGTGGCTACAAATAATATACCATTGAAACTGGACGATTATGGCGATTCTATTTTCATAAATATTTATGCAAATGAGTACTGTCCGCGATTCCGCGGATTTCGACCTGGGAGGGTTTTTAAGTGGCTTAACAGCAGGATTCATAATAAATAGTAGCCGCTATGTAAGTGCAGATAGTTTGAGTGCAGGTGAAGGAACCGAAAAAAGTAAAGTAAATATTTATTTACCAGTTAAATTATTCTTTCTTAGTTAGTATAGAAATGTTTTCTGGGTTCTTGTATTCTGTCATAGTAGGTTGTCATTGGAATGTTTATAATAATAATACATGATATTTGTATTGCACTTTACATTTTGTCAATTTCAAAGTGTTACAGAGCGTATCAAAATACAAAATAAATCAAGGGCCATACATTTAATAAAAGCCTTTTTTATAAATATACATTCTTAGGTCTCTTTTAGAAACATCTTTAGTCTGAGGGGCCCTCAGGTTGTTCCACAGCCTCGGAGTGACAGATGAAAAAGCCCTATCACCCATGCTGCATAGCTTGGTTCTGGGGGTTTGGAGGGTGTTTGTGGTTGCAGATCGGAGGGTACGTAAGGAAGTCTGGGGGGTGAGGAGTTCCTGTAGGTAAAGGGGGGCATGTCCGTGAAGGCACTGGTGGGTGAGGAGGGAGACCTTATATTAAATTCTGAGTGGGACAGGGAGCTAGTGAAGAGATTTCAGGATGGGGGTAATGTGGTCATGCTTGTGCACCCTCATCAAGATCCTGGCAGCGCTGTTCTGGATGTATTGTAGTTTCTGTATGCTCTTGCCAGTGATCCCGATGAGGAGTGCATTACAGTAGTCCAGCCTGGACTAGGCGAAGGCGTGGACAAGCTTCTCTGCGTCTGCCAGGGTGATTGATGGACGAGGTTTGGAGATATTTTTGAGGTGATAGAATGATGTCTTATAGAGCTGCCTGATTTGGGTGTCGAAGGTGAGTTGAGGGTCCATTTTAACACCCAAGTTAGTGACAGATGTGGAGAGGGAGATGTATTGGCCAGAGAAAGGGATATTGTTGATGGTAGAAAGGCGGATCTGATGTGGTGTGCCAAGATGGCTTCCATTTTTGAACTGTTCAGCTGAAGGAAGTTGAGCTTCATCCACGCCTCCTCCAAGCAGGTGGTCAGTGTAGATATTGATAGGGAAGCAGAAAAGGAGGGGGTTGTCATCAGCATAACAATGGAATGATATGCCATGTCTGCTAATGACTTTGCCAAAGGGGAGCATGTAGCTGAAGAAGAGGGTGGGGCCCAGCACAGAGCCCTGAGGGACGCCGCAGGTGACATGCTCCATTCTGCTGGTAAGGTATGAGAGAAACCCTTTGTGAACATTTTCTGAGAGTCCAAAGGTGTATTGCAGGCGGTGGACGAGGATGTTGTGGTCAACTGTATCAAACGCAGCTGTTAGGTCCAGGAGGATGAGTAGAGATGGACAACAAGTATCTGCTGCCATCAGGAGATTGTTGGTTACCCTGACCAAGGCTGTTTCTGTGCCATGACCAGGGCAAAAACCAGACTGAAACTTTTCAAACATGTTATTGTGTTTGAGGTGATTGTGAAGTTGTGCAGCAATTGTTTTTTCCAGAACATTTGATAGGAATGGAAGATTGGAAATGGGCCTGTAGTTGCAGAGAACTTCTGGATCCAGAGTGGGTTTTTTCTGGAGAGGTTGGATGACAGCAGTTTTTAACGCTGATGGAACATGACCGACCAGGAGAGAATGGTTAATGATCTTGGTAATGAAAGGAGACAGCAGATATGTTGGCCTTCAGCAAGGCTGAAGGGAAAGGGTCCAGGGCACAGGTGAACAGCTTGGTATTTTTGATAACGTCCTCCACTTATTCCTGTGTGGCAATGGAAAAAGAGCAGAGGGGCTGGACAATCACAAACGGTGGGTTGGCAGTTGAAAAGGGGAAGGACAGCAGTGGCAGAGAAGTGTTAGCGGATGCTATTTACTTTTTGTTTAAAAAGGTGATGTGCATGTTGCAAGGATTGTTGTTGATGGTGGAATAAAACCTGGACCGTGCATCCCACATTGCTTCTGCATATGCCTTCTTTTGTTCCCTGTATGGCTGTTTGTGAACAGTCAGTCCAGAGGCCTTGAGCCGCCGGTCAAGGACGCGCCCAGCCGGGTGCTGAGCACGTGAATGAGATTGACCTGGATGATAAGGGGGCGTAGAGGTACAGAAGACTGCTCAGGGACTTGATGTAGAAATCCACGGAGTCATCAACAGTAAGGAAGTCAGTGGAGCCGGAGGAGAGAAATTGAAGTTCCAGTGCCAGAGCATCAACATTGATGTTTTTCAACTTTCTGAAATGGATCTGTCGCTTTGGTTTTAAATGCGGAGAAGGAAAGGGCAGCTCCATTGACATGACCTTGTGATCTGAAACACCAAGATCATAAATCTGTAAGTTGCTGATGAGAGCAGAGTTTAAGATGACCAAATCGAGTGTGTCCCCTGGAGTGTGTGGGAACATCAACATGTTGTTTTAAGCTGAGGGAGTCTAGCAGCTGAAGGAAATCAACAGCGGGTTGACATGAGGGGGTGTCAACATGAGTATTTATATCTCCCAGGATTATGGTATTGGCAGAAGTAGTATAAGGTATTGAAAGGAGATCAGACATTTCTGGGAGGAAAGCAGGATTGGGTTTAGGTGGCCGGTAGATAAGGAGGACAGTCATGATAAAGGGGGGCCTACATTTAAATGCCAGACACATGCAGGCAGCGCAATGGGTCCTGTCGGTGAATGACAGCGAGGCCACCACCGCGGCCTCAAGAGTGCGGAGATACCATGCTGGAGCGGTCTTGCAATATTTCCAGTGTTTATGGTTGTTGGAGCGACGGTACTCTGATGACGCTTCAGTCATGACCAGAGAGATGGAATGTTTTTAGCAGAACAGCTTTGGCAAGTTATGGAAGATACATTTTCGGCCAGAGCCTCTATGAATGTAACGAGGGCGGCGAAGAAGTCCAAGTTCTTTAATGATGGAAATATTAAATATTAAAGCTCTTTACTCTTGCAAGGATCCTGGAGGGGGCCTGGGAATATGCCCATTCAGTCTACATGTGTTTTGTGGATCTGGAGAAGGCGTATGACCGGGTCCCCTGGGAGATACTGTGGGAGGTGTTGCGGGAGTATGGGATGAGGAGGTCCCTTTTGAGGGCTATCCAATCCCTGTACGTCCAAAGTGAGAGCTGTGTTTGGGTTCTCTTCCAGGTGGGGTTTGGCCTCCGCCAGGGCTGCGCTTTGTCATCAATCCTGTTTGTAACTTTTATGGACAGGATATCGAGGCATAGTCGGGGTTGGGTTGCAGTTCGGTGTCCTGGGGATCTCATTGCTGCTTTTTGTGGATGATGTGGTCCTGATGGCATCAACGGTCTGTGACCTTCAGCACTCACTGGACCGGTTCGAAGCCCAGTGCGAAGCGGTTGGAATGAGGATTTGCACCTCTAAATCTGAGGCCATGGTTCTCAGCAGGAAACTGATGGAGTGCCTTCTCCGGGTAGGGAATGAGGCGTATCTTCAAGTATCTCGGGGTCTTGTTCGGGAGTGAGGGGACAATGGAGCGGGAGATTGGTCCGAGAATCGGAGCAGCGGGGGCGGTATTGCATTCGCTTTACCGCACCGTTGTGGCGAAAAGAGAGCTGAGCCGGAAGGCAAAGCTCTCGATATACTGGTCAATTTTCGTTCCTACCCTCACCTATGGTCATGAAGGCTGGGTCATGACCGAAAGAACAAGATCGAGAGTACAAGCGGCTAAAATGGGTTTTCTCAGAAGGGTGGCTGGCTTCTCCTTTAAGGATAACTCGGAGTAGAGCCGCTGCTCCTTTGCATCGAAAGGAGCCAGTTGAGGTGATTCGGGCATCTGGTAAGGATGGGAGGAGACCTCGGGGTATGCCCAGTTGGGAGGAGACCTCAGGGTAGGCCCAGGATTAGGTGGAGAGATTATATTTCTACATTGGCCTGGGAACGCCTCGGGATCCCCCAGTCAGAGCTGATACGACCCGATACGGATAAGCGGATGAAGATGAGATGAGAGATATTAAATCCAGGTGTGGTTGTGGGATTAAGTCATAAATATAGCAAAATAGCATAAGAAATCGCAAAAGCGTGAATATAGTACAACAAAATTAGAAAAACAATCAAACTATATAATTAAAGAATTGCAGGCAGAGAAGCGGCGAACAGACAATGCCAGTGTGCTCTCTCTTATGGTTAGCAGAAGGTTCTGTAAGGTGGGAATGCAGGGACAAAAGGGTTGCTTTTAATTGCTTAGCTTGTTTGATCCTTGGGATAACATCCATGTGTCATAGGAAGAGCCCCAGGAAACGGTTCTGAACGTGTTACTGATTGATAAGGGGTCTGTTCAGAAGGACGTTTTCCTTAGGTCAGCTAACCAACCCCCACTATCTGAGTTTAGGATATAACCAGAGTGAAGGTGGAAAATGGGCTCTTGCATTTTCTTCCTGAACTCTGCATGTTTCTCTGCTCTTGCAATCATCTCAAATCTCCAGAGTACTTTAAGCTTTGATATTTGTAGTGTAATTGTAATAGTCTCTTTATATATTAAATACATTTGTTACATTAATTCATTGACTATTTGGAATTAATCCAAAACAGGTCAAGATTTTGTTCCACCACAGGTGAACAGCCATTGAGCTGTTTAGCAGTCTTACTGTATTGATGGACTGGGTTGTCTGCATCACGCATCAGAATCAGAAAGAGTTTTACTGCCAAGTAAGTTGCACAACAAACAAAAGTGACTTGCTCACTTCTGTGAAGACAATGCAAACATAATAGCTAGACATAATCACACACACCTGGATGAATGACCGGACAATGAGATTATTATCAAACTAAGTGACTTGCTCACTGTTGTGTAGAAAAGCCAGCTATCTAACGATCAAGCAAGAAATGTTAGCTAGCTGGTAAGTTAAAGTAATTACCTTGCTAGCTAACGTTAACAGTAATGTCAGTAGCTATAGCTAGACAACTAGCAATGTAAAGTACTTCGAGAACTTTCTGAAAAGGAATGATCTGTATATGTAGCTAGTAAGCAAATGTTAGACTTACCTGTATAAATGGAACAGTAGGAATGTTTCACGGCAGACGGAATATCCTCTGATCACATACGAAGTCCTTTTGGTCCGTTTACTACACTCTTCCGAATCAGAGAGGGTCATGGCATCATTGTCCTGCAGAAAGTATAATCTCACACCTTGTTCCCACTCAGATTTGTTGACAAGCCAGCTGAATTCAGTATATCCTTTTCTTTAATCATGTAAAACATGTTAGTCCAAAGCTATGTTTAGTTAAAAATCCATAAATAGAGCTCTGTAAAAAAATTAAGAGACCACTGCACCTTTTTTTTTTAGTTTCCAAAAAAGTTGAAAAGGAACGTTTTAAGTGAGGAACAGAAGCATTCAATTTTCAGTGGTCTCTTAATTTTAATCATTCTGTTCCCCATTCAAAACCTTCCTTTTCTGGAAAGGAAAGATGAATGTGTCAGTGGTCTCTTAATTTGTCCGGAGCTGTACATCAGAACTGTTTCATTGATGAATGAGCGAATAGTCTAATGATTTCACTTCCCAGTTAACAAGTATGATTAAATTAGTAATGCCTAAGCTATAATAATATAATGTGACAGAAATAAACACCATGTTTTTATAATCTCAGCTGATTAACTAAAATGATGCACATGATTTTGTTCAGTCAAATGGTGTTTTCGACAACCAACATTGCTCTTCCTGTTTAACCAAACCCACAAAGGCAATCACTGATTCCAATTTACATTGTGCCATCTTGGTGTAATGCTGCAAGTGTAACAAGTGTGTAAAATGAGGCAAAAAGGAAAAAGAAACAATATTGAAACAGACAATGAAAAAAAAAGTTGTATTCAAATTCATAAATGCTTTAACAATGTAAGAATTTGGTCTTGCTTCCTCTTTTATCGGCTTGTCCACCCATTCTACAATATTCCTGCAAAGTGTCACCCATAAAATGTACAAGTAGTGAATATAGGGTTTATACTGTCACCTTGATGATTGATGACCATGGTGGGTGGGACGGCCGGTTTGATTTGACAGGTGGGTGGACTCCCTGTGTGACGTACAGTGAGGTAAACAATTATTTGATCCCCTGCTGATTTTGTACATTTGCCCACTGACAAAGAAATGATCCGTCTATAATTTTAATGATAGGTTTTTTTGAACAATGAGAGACAGAGTAACGACAAAAAAATCCTGAAAAACACGTCAAAAATTATATAAATTGATTTGCATTTTAATGAGTGAAATAAGTATTCGACCCCTCTACAAAACATGACTTGGTGGCAAAACCCTTGTTGGCAATCACAAAGGTCAGACGTTTCTTGTAGTTGGCCACCAGGATTGCACACATCTCAGGAGGGATTTTGTCCCACTCCTCTTTGCAGATCTTCTCCAAGTCAATAAGTTTTCGAGGCTGATGTTTGGCAACTCAAACCTTCAGCTCCCTCCACAGATTTTCTATGGGAGACTGGCTAGGCCACTCCAGAACCTAAATGTGCTTCTTCTTGAGCCAATCCTTTGTTGCCTTGGCCGTGTGTTTTGTGTAATTGTCATGCTGGAATACCCATCCATGACCCATTTTCAATAACCTGGCTGAGGTAAGGAGGTTCTAACCAAGATTTGACGGTACATGGCCCCGTCCATGGTCCCTTTGATGCAGTGAAGTTGTCCTGTCCCCTTAGCAGAAAAACACTCCCAAAGCATAATGTTTCCACCTCCATGTTTGACAGTGGGGATGGTGTTCTTGGGGTCATAGGCAGCATTTCTCCTCCTCCAAACACGGCAAGTTGAGTTGATGCCAAAGAGCTCGATTTTGGTCTCATCTGACCATAACACTTTCACCCAGTTCTTCTCTGAATCATTCAGATGTTCATTGGCAAACTTCAGACAGGCCTGTACATGTGCTTTCTTGAGCAGGGGGACCTTGTGGGTGCTGCAATATTCCAGTCCTTCACAGCGTAGTGTGTTACCAATTGTTTTCTTAGTGACTATGGTCCCAGCTGCCTTGAGATCATTGATTTTTTTGTTGTTATCATGGATTTTTTTGTTGTTATTCTGTCTGTCACTGTTCAAATAAACCTAGCATTAAAATTATAGACCGATCATTTCTTTGTCAGTGGGCAAACTTACAAAATTAGCAGGGGATCAAATATTTCTTTCCCTCACTGTATGTTACGGCATAACTTCCAGTATGATGTATGCTTGTCCGGGGGATGAAATATGGTAGGGGGGGTTGTGGTTTGTGACTTATGGTTGTTTTGATATTTAACAATGGGGCTCCAGGGGTCAGGCTAGGGCTGGGCGATATGGCAAAAACATTTATCACGATCATTTTTTCTCATATCATTCGATATTGATAACTATCACGATATTGTTGTGGAAATTTCTTTACTCAGTGAGAATACATTGTATAAAGGATTGAGTCCCACTGTTAAGATAGGTACAGGAATGTGTGGGACCTGGTATTTGCATAGGGGACATCTATTGTCTGTCCAGATGGAGATCAATGGGTTTTAGGACAGGATAGGAGAAGATATACAACAGGGGGAGTAAGGTCAGTTTGCCCCTTTGGGTAAAC
The DNA here is from genome assembly GCF_011004845.1 of Esox lucius. Lineage (NCBI taxonomy): Eukaryota > Metazoa > Chordata > Actinopteri > Esociformes > Esocidae > Esox > Esox lucius. The sequence continues at coordinate 5,839,417 of NC_047584.1, read as the reverse complement.
ACAACAGTAAACATTATGGCAGGAAGGATAAGGTGGGGGAAGTTAGCATTTGACGTATGTGATAGAACAAAGGGAAAGGTGTTTGATTGACATGAAACAGATGGCAGCATCTTACCACACCCCTTCTTCCTATGTAATAAATACTGTCGAAATGATGTTTTTATTTAGAAACTATCCACCGTTACTTTGTAACCTGTATACTTTCTCCTTGCAAGCAAGATTAAAACCGTTTATTGCGCAATTGATTTCTCCTGTCTTACCTACCATTTTCATAGAACTTTGGATTTTAGAAATTGCCATCACAATATACACCGCAAATTTGAATTTTCATTAGTTTTTGGCTTGAATTAAGTAATCTATCATATCCCAATAACATTTACTTGCCCAAAGGTGGTTAACTTCTGAGATTATTTTAGCGCAATTCACAGATGATTAAACATAACCAATTCAACAAGGCCATTATAAAACAGTGTGGTTTGAATCACAGTCATTGCTAGTTTCTAACATTATAGAACGAGGTAGAACACAAAATAAAAACTGATGTTTTTTCCTAAATTATATTATTCCACTAACTCCTCCTGCTTATTGCATTAGAGGTTTCGGGCAAGAAAGACTAGTCTGTCCAATGCCTCTAGTTTTAAGGCTGACCTGTGGCAGGTAACAATGTTGCCAGCTGTGCTAAAGATTCGCTCTGAAGGGGAACTGGTGGCAGGAATGCAAAGATACAGCTTTGCCAAATGGCTTACTCAGGGGAAGTTTCTTTCATTGATCTTCCTCTTGCTTCTGCCAGCGATCCGACTCATCTTTCCCCCTTCTTTAGTTTAATATAGGTGTTCGTTGATTGTGTGCGTGGGCACGTACCTGGACACGAGTGCAGTGTCGTTGGATCATCAAGTTTCATTGCTTATTGTTTATAGCAAGTTTGCAGCATACGTTGAGGAACATTTTACTTAATGATTAATTAATAAGATTTTGTCAATAATTGGTTATATGTTTATCACTAAAATTGTATATTTTTTGATCGTGATAAATATTGATATTGATTTATTGCCCACCCATAGGTCAGGCTTATCCAGTGTTCACAGCAAAAGCTTCCAAATTAAAATGCCACCCTTGGAATCAACTCCAAACCTTTTACCTGCTTAATTGATGATGAAATAACAAAGGAATAGCCCACACCTTTCCATGAAACAGCTTTTTGAGTCAATTGGCCAATTACTTTTGGTCCCTTCATTTTATTGTGTAAGATACAGTCTGTCAAAAGATACATATTGTGTGTGCTTTGATGCTTACTTTTACAAGTATTTTTCCCAAGTCTTTGGTTTGTGGTTTTATAATTTTTTTAAATGTTCTTATCATTTTAGTTATGTTGGGTTAGATAATAAGGAGAGGAGACGGATACAATAAGCAGGCAGAGTGGTTTACTGAAGGACAAGAAAATAATAAAATTGCAGAACGCCAGCAGAAACTTGATGAAACTACGGACTTGGCTTGGATAACCAACACTTTAGATAAGACATTAAGTCACAACACTAAGGCATTACCCAACAATGAGACAGGGGATTGTGGAAATTAGTAAAACAAAAGGAGATTGATGATGGGGCATTTCTTCAATGACCAGGGGAGTGCAGGAAAGGGGCATTTGGTCGATAGCAACTAGGTACTTGGGAAAGTACCGGTGCAGGAGCAGAGGTGTGGCAGACGTGACACATTTGGTTTACACTAGACCTGATCTTAGCTCAGGTTCATTTAACAATTTTGAGTCTTTCTGTTTTCACATTGTACAGCACAACTTTTTTTGTGGAAAAACCCTTTGCTTATAAGAACATGGCTAAATTCAAATGTGTTAGAATAAATATGAATAACTATGTTTGCAATTGAAAGCAATGACTCTAGACTCCATAGCAAAGTAGAGTACCCAACAGTTCACCTGGCACAAGACTGACTACATTATACCTTATACTGTGATTTTTTTTCTGTTCATGTTACAATTACTGCGCTTTTCCCAGCATTGTCAATAACAATAGTATGAGAAAAAAAACACTGGATACATTTAGTAACATCACAATTGTTATGGATGTCTTGGAACATAAAGATTAAAACGGTTTCACTGAGAGGTATAACTGGTAGCCCCACATTTTGCCAAATGATCAGAAAACTGATTGAACATGCTCCTGTCCGATGTGCATTCCAAGCTTTCCAATAAGTATGCATTTTGTGTTACAGTATATCATGAAAGCACCTGTTCGTAATGGATTGAGTTGATTCTCTTCAGGGGCAAAGACTGGAAATTCCATTTCTTCTATTGATGAAATTCCTTTGGCTACAATATCAGACTGCTGTAGAATTCATACTGCACATGTCATACATCAAGCAATGGCCGACAGCATAGTCTCACAGAACAAAGACGTGGAGGTGACTGGCGGAGAGCGCCATAGTTTACAAGTCAATTTTATTATTTAGTCATGGGCACATCAAGGCCCTGTTTTTGGTCCCAAATAAGTTACCACTCCAAGCTTAGTCTCAGATAAGATACAAAATGCTTCCTCTTTCAAGGAAAAGCATCTGTTCGCTGGCAAGGAAAAGGCTGCCTAGTAATTAGACACAGATACTGTTAGTAATTACATGTGTCCCTGAGACCTCTCACATTGTTGCCTTATTGGTTAATGACTTTTAATCGCCTCAGGTGAAGGCCTAGCAAGGCCTAACATGTTATGTAATGTGATTGTTTGAGTGCTACGCATTGTGTACAGCGGAAAATCAACAAAGGCTTAATGACCCGGTCACTCACTGATGAAATTCAACAAAGGAGGTTATAATTCATGACTACAGAGCTGACTGATTTTGCCTTTGGCTTGACAAGCTTGTGTTAAAGCCTAGGCTTGCTTTCTGTCAGCTTTAATGGATACCTTCTCTCCTTACGTACACACAAGCATGCACACAGCAACACAGCATGTTTTATTCCATATTTGGCTCTTTGAAAGGTACCTCAGGGGTCCTGGAGGCACCCTGCATTGGAGGGTAATTGTTAATGAAACTGTGATTTGACAGGTTTTTTTTTTTTTAGGTTTTCAAGTAAGCCTGTGCTAAACTGACCCACAAAATCCCAGGCACTTTATCTTGGCTCAAGTCCATTCAAGGCAACGCATAAAATATAATGTCATGACAAGGAATCCACAGGTGGAGGAAAATCACTCATGGATGAAAAACTGCCCATTGGACATTGAAACCACATGTAGGAACTTGCGTTCATTTACATTCCTTGCAAACTTGATGGTACATTAATCACTGAACATTTGTCTCTGATATATTTGTTGGCAAGAATTGTCTTATATCTCTGTGAATAGATCTGAAAAATAAATAAATGCAGACAAGATAAGTCAACTATTGACTAATACATACAGTTCAGGGAAAAAATTATGTGGAAAGAATGAGGGAGAGAGTGTGTTTTCCATCAGAGTCGACCCTGCCAGGCAATTTGGACCCCCATCTCAGAGGCTTAATGGGAGATGGACAGTGATGGACAGTGAGTGTGGGTTACTTATTAATCAGAGAGAGGCAATTGGAGAACCTCCATCGACCTGCTGTAAATTAAATAAGGCCCTATCCTGAAATGGCATTATTCTCCCTGAACACTCTCCCTTCTTTCTGTCTGTTTAGATGAAAGCATATAGTGGTGGAAAATATGGGCGTTGGTAGATTGTAATATATATTAATCAGACGAGTACTAAAGGGGAGGCTTGTGCACTGGAATAAATGAGGCGAAACTAACTAATCAATCAAGAGGCTTTGCTGCTAATTCTGGTAAAAACAGAATGGTGGCACACAAATGTACTAGAAGATACTTGCCTAACCCAAAAATAAAGAGCACTTCAGGGGCTACAAAATATCTGACAATTCAAGCAGAGTTAAGAGAAGCATATAATTACCGTCACGCATTCGAGAACACACTGTTGACATTGTGTCAGTTTCTTGTTCACCCTATGGATTTGTCATTCCCTGATCTTACTCTCACAGTACATTTTGACAACAGATAATTATCTTGGACTATATTTAGAAATGTTATATAGTGCGATTATTTGAGATTAACAGTACTTTCTTTCAAGGTCCATTTATATGTAAGAATAATAATGAAAAAGCATAATCTATCATATAGACATAGCCAGTTAAAGTGCCCTGGAGTGACAGCAACCCAAATGTTCTGTAGTCATGACTCCAAGTATGGGTATTATAATGTCAATGTCATATCAATGCCCCAGAAAAGACTGATCTCTGGAGTGTTTTTCCAAAACCAATAGAGGACATTGCTATTTCTCTGTGTGCAGAAGACACATCTTCTGATTGGCTTATTATTCACTGACTGCTGTGCTAATCTCTCACTCTCAGCCTCTTCTCCAAGGTCTCATCTCATCAGTTCATTTGATGCACCAGTTATCAGAATAGTCTTGAGAAAAATAGCCTCAAAGTCACCTTGTGTCCATTTTTAGCCAGCTCTGTTGTACATCCATCAGTCTACTGTCAGTTATTTAGGACATCTTTACCCAGAAGTCCTCATAAGACCTGAGGGGAACAGCTGCTTTGGCACGGCTCTCTCAACCTCCTCACCCTCCAACTTTCTTTCAAATTACCTGGGTAGTTGAGACATAATATAGACCTATGGGGAAAAAGGGTGCTTCCAAAACCTAAAGAGGTTATTTGATGCCCCGTAGGAGAACCTGTTGTGAAGAGTCTGCACACCAGTCAGTTATCCTCTTAAGAGAACCCTTTGAAGAACGCTTTTGGCTTCCATTTAGAACCATTTCCAGAGAGGGTACATGGCACCTAAAAAGGGCAGACCTGAAACAAATAGGGTTCCTACAAGATTTAAAAAAGTTTCTCCTAGGGGAACTGCTGAAGAATCCTTTTGGAACCCTTTTTTTCAAAGACTGTATTTGAGACATTTGTTTCTAGACATTGTCGTAAAGGTCAATGTTCAGGAACAATAGATGAAGATAATAATCAGTAACGTACGTCATACATTTTACATTCAATTACTCTGTTACCCTTGCTCTGTTACTAACCAAAATTTACAGGAGCTTATATTGACAGAGCTGAACTTTTCCCCATAAGGTCAAGTCATTTTATTTGCTGTGACAGTACATGCTGACCCCCAGAAAAACACAACAGTCTGAGCATGTTCGCACTTCCTGCCCCTATAATTTACCTTTAATAGCTTTTCATGAGAGTTACTATAGCAATAATGCATGCCTAGCAAGGCAATGCGCAAGGCACATGCTGCACCATTGCCTAGGTGTGAGAAAATTGCCTCTATAAGTTACCAGAGGATGAGACCAAAGTGACACCTCCCTTCCTATTAGAGCTAAAGAAAACGGGGGAAATTACATGAGCATCTGGTCAAGTGGCTCTGAAACACCCTCTGGAGAGTTCTGAGGCAACGTGGGTGCGAGTGGAGAAAGCGAGAAGTCAGCAGCAGGAGATGATATATAATCCTCCTGACGAAAACTGTAGTCTTAAAATGGAGGGATGGGAAGGAAGGTGGTGGGGGGTGTGACTTTATGGTGATGGTATAATGGAGGGGCAACCACCCCTGTCAGTGTTCTCATTACTGCAACAAGCCAACACTTTTGGGTGTGAGGGACCTCTCCGAGGCGCACTTGATGGATCAATTACCAGTACTTAGAAATGCAAGGTGAGAAGCTTTGAAACACATGGGAACTGTCCACACCCAGTCATATATGGAATTATCAATAGAAAATACCACACAAACAATTGCAGAAATGTGAACATAGACACAAACACACACACACACGCTATTTCATTCAGTCATCACTTTGGCTAGCCCTTAAAAGCTGGCAAGAGGTGCTCCAGACCCCAATTTACTGAACTGATCAGTCTCAGATTAGGTCACTAATGGCCTTTCCCCTCCACACTCATATAGACTTCCTTTGGACGAAGTGACGCACACCCAAGCTCCTTACGCACTCAACTAAGTGTCTGACTAATGGAAAAAGCATTTTCTTAAGTACTTTATTTGTTGCACCATCTGCATCATTTGCACAGTAATTGCTTCTGTAGTCTGCAGGTTGGAAATGGCCACCTCTGGGGCCATGTAAATATGCATGATGATGGATATGATGATGATGATGATGACGACATGATGAAACATAATCTGTGTCCTAGACAAATTGTAAAAAAGGAAAAGTGTCATCAATTCAAGTCAGACAGACTTGAGGATTGTGACCTGATTCTCCACCATTCTCCCCAGTAAATGCTGTGTTTAGGACCAATCATTAGCCAACTTAACCCCCACTGTTTAAATCCATTTGGAGAAGTGTGGGAACGAGTAGTTGCACATATCAGGTCCTAAGATCCAGAGGTGTGAACAAAGGCTTACTTCCCAAAATTGTTGTAAACATGAAATGCCATGTCTATGCCAGCACAAAGCTGAATGACAATTAGAAGCTTATCGGTTGTAATCCAGAGAACCATTAAACAAGCATACAGCAACAATTCAGTTGGTGCCAGGTCGTATGCACTTTCACAGGCATATGCTCAACCCTTTAGTAGCATAAGCTATCTTGTTTTCTATCAATCCTCAACTCCTCTTTTGAATGCTGTCATGCCCCCCTATCTCCCGCATCCATCCGGCCCCGGTTTACAGCCATCCTCAAGTCAATTGGGAAAAGCATTTAGCCAACGGAGATGAGTATAAACTTCATCTTAAAATAATCTTAATTGCAGTAATCTTGGGGCCTGGGCGATATCAATGTGTATACTCGGGGGTGCACATGGCCCATTCCATCAAATTCGCCTGATACAACTTTGAAATACCGTCGTTTTCATGCATTGGAATAGGAGAAGCTACACGTAATCCAATAAAGGCATTAGCGTACCATTAGGGGGGCACTTCCTGGCTTTTGAGGGACACACAGGGCCTTGTTTAGCCTAATAGAGCAGTCCCGCTGGCGTTTATTTATGGCAGCAAGATGTCAAAGCACTTAGAGTCGGAATGCGCCTTGTCCATTTAGACCATCGGCCAATGATGTGCTACGGAAAGAAAATCTTGGGCCTGGACCTAATCCAAGTTATTTCCCCTTCTGCTCCACTACTAATTTTATTCATTTTTGTGTATTTTGTGTATTTTTTTTTTCTTTTTTACTCTGTGCTGTAAAATGTAACGTCCCTCTGGGACATGTTTGTTATTTGGCCCCATTTTCTTTGCATGGTTTGACAATATCAAGCTTTTCCTCTACAAACCCATAGCCATATTGATCTTGTACAGCTTACAAGTTCTTTTTTTGTTAAATGAAGGTCATGTCCTAAACTCATGTGCTTGCTTCCTATAGTACTGCATAGTGAAAAGTGGGTTAATAACACTCAACCATGAAAGGCTGGAAGCAAGACGGCACTTGCAGCAGAAAACATTTCTTCAGAGACAACACAGATTGTTGCAGGAATTGGCTTGGTGAAGTGAAAGTAAAGAATATGTTTTATTCATGCTCCAAAAGGTTTCAATGTAATGCACACTCAGAGGTGATGACCATTTGTGCATGAGCTCATGTACAACACAAACACCCACAAATACACACGCACGCACACACGCATTGTTGGGGTCACAGCCAGGGGATGAATTGCAATCACTTCTCCCTAGGTGAAAGATGTTTTGGTATAGGTAATGGCTACTACAACATTCAGTCCTCGGGGAGGAGATGTAGAGATGTGCCATTCTTGCGAAAACCTGTTTAGCCTTGTCTGATTGTATATTTGTTGGAAATCTGATCCATTTTCTCATTCCTTTTTTGAGAATGTTTCTTCAATTGACTGTACACATAGGCCCCAATAATTTTAAGATAAAGTGTATTTACCAATTTCTTGCAAATCCAAATAAATCAATCAAATGTATTTATAAAGCCATTTTTATAACAGCAGTTGTCACAAAGTGCTTTACAGAGAAACCCGGCCTTAAACCCCAAGGAGCAAACAACAGTAGTGTTGGATTCAGGAAAAACTACCTAAGAAGGCCAAATTTTAGGAAGAAACCTAGAGAGGACCCATGCTCAGAGGGGTGACCAGTCCTCTTCTGGCTGTGCCGGGTGAGATAAAAAAAAAATGGGGCATGTAATTATGGTTGTACATACCAGTTTACTGATTTACTAATGTCATGAACGGACGAGAAAACATCCAGCATTTACAATCATCAGTTATGTGTAAATATTAAACAAAGAACTCAAAATGTGTTTTTTCCTCGAGTTATTGACTGAGACCTGTGTTACGAGAGCAGGATGGTTTTGAACGACAGCAGGATCTTGCATCATAAGATTCTAGTCAATTTGAAATTTTTATGATTGGAACTATTGCTATTCAACATCTGCAACCAGCTCCCATTAACCAGCTCTCATCTTCTACATCCAATATTTGTCCACGTCCTTCAAGAATTTTTATATATTCTCCAGGACACAAGTCTAGGCCCAATGCAGGCTTTTACTTACCTGGGATTGCCTCACCTTGTACATATGCTGTAACTGTATACTCTTCAATACTCTAGCCTTTTGGGGGTCCCTAAGCATCAAAATAAAGCTTTAAATGACATTCCAGAACCCAAAGAATAATTGCTTTATATATTGTAATTCATTCTGGTCATATTTATTATCCATGAAATCGCTATTGTTTTTTACATTCAAATTATTAAAGTGAGTGTGGATAAAGTAACTTATTATGGAATGGACTGAGTTATATTCATTTGTAATATTATTCATAGCTGTCTGGACATTGTAACTTGACTCTTTTACCAGATACCTAGCAACAACATTGGCACAGTGGCATTTTTAAATGTGAAAGTCCATGCATAACTTACAAAGCTTGTCAGTTTGATTTTGCACTGAAACTTACAGAATTCTACTTTATGATTCTTATGCGCAGGCTAAGGTCAAATGACCATGAAACTTTTAACAATTTCCCTGAGATGTGCCCTATTTTTCTATTCATTCACCTTTGGCAGCCCATACTCACTGCAAATGTGTTACAGATCTTTTTAATGGTAATTACTTAAAAGACAGAATATGTGATCTGTTCTTGTATTTGGCAAGGAACCCCCATAACTGTTAAAGGAAAATGTAACTTTTTTCATATTTTTTGTAAAGGGTATATAAAAAAAACTCATAATTGATTAAAGCTTATTTTTGTCCCTTAAACTACTTTTAAGGAGAGAAACCATTAAACATTCTAATTCTAATGTATTTCTAATGTAACGTCCTGGTAGAACTGAGATCAAGGCCCATCACATCGAGGGGGAATGCTCTGGGAGTATCTGTCTGACGATATAAAACAGCTCACATTCATCAGATAACAATGTGCTGAAATTATGCATAGTTTAAGCATCATGCTGATCCTGGAAAGTGAGCACACGTCACTGGTCTGGAACCAGAGGAGGCCAGACAAATCAATCAAAACAGAAAAGGAAATTGCATTTTTGAAATCATCATTATTCTCAAAAGGGCCCTTTTTCTGAACTGAAATTGCATATGGTAATTTTATTTTTTGTTATTATTATTAGGGTCATGGGGGAATATGGTCTGGCTCTAAGACTTGGCTGGGGGAAAGCTACTTTGTGCTAGCTAGTGTTCCATCAATATCAGATTTTAAATTGGAAAAACATTGGTATGTCGCGAGTGGGCTGGACTGACGGGCCATTTGATCGATGGCATATTCATGATTGATGGTCAAGAGGGAACGGTCAGCGGAAAAGTTATGCTACGTTGTGTAAATATCAGGGCCACTATTTCTTATGCATAGTCATTTCCAGTATGACTCTTGGGTAGGTACCCTTGTCTGGATTTCAGAATGTTAGCGAAAGGTAAACTGCCCATTCAGGGATCCAGTTTGAACAAGGAATTTACTCCACCAGAGGAGTGATCAGATGGAAAGGTAATATTGTTAAAGTCCTTTAAACTAATAGCAAGAGGTCTAGTTGTTATCATCTAACATTCAAACGCAGAGCATCTCAACACACACACACATTCACATACACACACACTCAATAAAATGGCCACCGTAATTAGTCCTAGGCATTCACACTAACCATTTGACAGCCTCAACACTTAATGTATTCCCAGGAGACGGGCGTATCATAACATTGCATAGGGGACATACCAGAGGGACTGGGGTGTAAATCAGGCCCCTGAAAACCCATTAGCAATTGCTCCATAATTCGATGCCTCTGTGATTACTCTGGGAAGGCAATCTCACTCCTACCAAGTTATGACAATGCTTTGTCCTGGCTATCAGATGGACATAAAAATTGAATAGAAAATACCAACAGAATTTGAATGAGCATTTGTCTTTAACAGATTTGCTTGCATTTCCAAATTGGACCACAACAGTGTTTATTTTTGTTTGTTGGTGTATAAAGTAATTGTGAGATCATCTATAAGAGTCGGCATCTTCCTTTTTTCTAGGGTTATAAAAACAAGTTATTCTTTAAAAAGTAAATGAATTAATACCCAGTTATATCTGGGAAAAAAAATCTGAATCTCTGCCATGCTATAGTATTTATTTTTATCTGCAGCCTAACAGAAACACTGTGCTAACCTTTTTATGCTAACACCCTCTGCTGGTTGCACTGGACATTTCAATCAATCATAATTAATTAAAGCCACAATGTGTAACTGCTACTTTCAGACAAAGTAAAAAAAAACATTAAGAATTGGTTACCTAAAAAAAGAATGTCACAACACTGTGGTAGTTGGCCTAAATGATCAAGCTACTGGGACTTAGTAAAAAATAACAAGGAGAGCCTACTTTGACTGGAAACAATATATATGGGTAGCTACTGAACATTTTATTTTTGCGCAATAAAATCTACCTCTCCGAGGTAGATCGGTTTTCCAAAGCTGCCCACATGCAGCCCTCGGTCAATGAGCCAGCCCAAATTGTGGTGCAGCACATCTTCCTTCTCCATGGCCTCCCCAGCATCATGGACCATGGTCCCCAGTTCACTTCCTAGTTCTTTAAAACGTTCTGCACACTCATCGGTTTGTCAGGCTTCCACCCACAGTCCATTGGCCCGTCAGAATGGGTCATGCCAATTATACCAAATATAGTTCATAATTTTAATGATGGAGAAAAAGTAGATACATAAATTTGGATGTGCATTTTCACCCCCTTTGCTACGTATGACAAACTTAAAAAGTTGTAGTGGAATTAAAGTGTCAGATGATATCAGATTTAATACATCTGTATCTTTGGCAGAAATCATATCCAGACAACCTCAAGACGAAGACCAGGAAGATTTTGAAATAGCCTAAATGATATGTGTTGATCAAAGCAAATACTGGTATCTTAATGCCATTTCCTTAAGAATACCATCCCAATGTTAAAGCATGGTGGTGGCAGCAGCATGCCATGGGGATGCTTTCAAATGGCAGAGACTGGAAAACTGGCAGTATTGAGTGCAATGGACCCAAATCCTATCGGATTGAATAAAATATGAATACATCAGCAAAAGACCATAGGCTGATGCCAAGGTTCCCCCTTTCTGTAACAATCATATGCACACAGCCAAGGCTACACTGGAGTGGCATAAAAAACACTAACTGAATGACCTTGATTGGCCAAGTGAAATCACAGACCTCAATCCAATTGAGAATTATTGTCAAGATTGTAAAAAACTTAACCAATGTGTTCTATTCAACATGAGAGCATAAGCAATTTGTCAAGAAGAATGGGGGAAAATGGCAGTAACCAGAGCTTAGCTGATAGAGACTTCCCCCTAAATGATTGCAGCTGTAGTTGGTTAAAAGGGTGGTTCTACCAATAATTTACTCATTCATTTTTTAACCCTTTGTTTCACAATAGTTTCTACCTTCAACAAGTTGTGTGTAAAGTTTTAATCACATGGAGAGAATCCCAATAACATACATTTTAACTCAGATTGTGAAGCAACCAAAGGGAAATAGGGTGGTAGCAATATGCATAAAACATAAAAAGAATGTGCAAAAAGATTTTATGATAATTATTTGCAATGTCTGATCTTCAAACATGTTGAATGGATAATTACACATAAATATTCAAGGATTAATGGGATGGTGGTGTGAAAGGAAGAGGGATGAAACCAAACTCTCCAGGTGCTGTACTGCTATCACACGTTTTACAACTCTAAGGTCTAGAGACCAAAAATCATTGAGACATCCGAAGATATTGCAATCACACCTCTGTGGACATTATGTGGATATTAATAGATGAAGATGAAAGACAAAGGTTATCAAAATAGAGTAAAGCCCTACTTTAAAGCTAGAATCCTTAATGGTGAAACCACCAGTTCCATTTGTGATATTGCTACAATAACAAAAATGACTGCAACAACGAACACTGTCATTGGACCTGTGATTTACTGTATTACTGCCGTATATCAAGTACCATCGTCTTGAAATTGACAGTAGCTTAGTTCCTCTAATGCCGATTCCATCTTTACATTTTGTCAGTCTGTGAATAAATGTTAACATTCTTCACCTCTACAAGTCCTCAGCCCAGTGATTTTTAAAATAATTCATCATCTTGTAATTGGTCAAAGTGAAAGTAGCCACATGGCAGATCCTATCACACAGTTACTTCACCCTCTACTTCATCATTGATCTGCGAGTCAGGATTTAACTACCCTATTATGGGAGAATATCATAGTCTGCCATATCAAAATGATATACATTGTGTTATCTTTAGACAGCCAATTACCTACTGACATTTTGATGCCTCAATCTTTTAAAGGCTTGAAATACAGTGAGTTGACATCAAATGTACTCCATTTCATTGATTCAACATGATATGTGCTGTACGGGAAAGAAAATGGGGGGGCGCCTCGCAAAATACCTCTTTGAAGGATCAAATATGCCAGGTTTTATGTTATATTTCTGTAACATGGCACATCTTCATACGGTCTTAGCCTAGTTGGCAATAGACGAGAGTTGGACTAGCTGCTGTTTCACGATAAAAATCAGGGGGATAGGCGACACTCTGAGTCCCTGCCTGCACCCCCTTCCAATTTAACAGATATGCACAGCCACTTCTGTCCTTGCACAGCAGGCTTGATGAGTGAGAGTGAAAGTGACGGTCTGCATCAGTGTGGATGATATCAACCGAACAAGCCAGCCAGCCCCCCACCCTTGTCCCCACACCTCCCTCTCTTCAGTTCTGACATCCCACTCATTTGGTTCCCCTAGGACCTCCAGGAGAAGATGAGAACAGCGACAATGCAATGAATGCGAAAAGAGTGAAATGAAGAAAAGGAAAAGGCGATGAGCAATAGGACACGAGAAAGGAGGAGAATAAATAGGTAAAGAGAAGGGTAAAAAGATGAGGATGGAAAAGGAGGGCTAACAATGGGGTCACATTCTTTCAGTATGACAGCCTAAAGCTGCTGATTGTGGGCTTGTGTAAAGCAATTGAAAAGTGCTTCAACCAATGTGTCATTTCCAATATGGGTTCTTTTGGGATTTCACTGTCAGAAAAGTAGCACAAAGCAGAAAGAGGTAAATAAAGACATGCTCTTTATTGTTGAATGTACCAAAAGCTTAAAGGGGCAATCTGCAGACACTTGCTACAGTTTTTTTACCTCTGAACTAATTCAATGTACCCATTGATTCTTGAGGAATGTTTTAACTCATAAATGAATCATAAAACCCAATCAGAATTGCCAAATTAGAATGTTTCACTTCCATGTTTGTAAGCAAAGCAGTGTAATGTTGTTATTATTCATGGTCTTTGCTAGTCTAGCTAGTCTAGACTGAAACTAGTTCCAAAGAGAATACAAACCTTTGTTATTATTCTGCAGAAAATGGGAATGGGCATTTCTTTGAGAATGGGCTTATTTTTTTGCCTTCAACTTAATCCCTGAGTAACAAAAAAGATATGAAGTAGTTGGAAACACTTCAGCTGCAGGCAATGAAAATGTGCAGATAGAGAGGAGGAAAGAGAGATTCAAAGGGGCATGAAGACCATTCAGAAATAGATAAACATTAGATAAAGGGTGTGGTACAAAAATGTAGGGAAGAACAAGTAACAGAGAATGGGGGGAAGAATTAGAGCATGATAAGAGAGAGCCCCGCAGGATGGGACAAATTAGATCCTACTTCTTCCTGTCCCTGGTTTTAGGCAACTATAGGGACTATATGCCTACTGGGCACCATTCTGAATACACTGAATACAAATCAGTGGTCCCTCGCACTGTGGCAACCTTCCCTTCTTTGCCAACTACACACAGTATAATAAAGCAACTCTTGCCATGGCAGAGTGCGTGGGTAACGCAGCGCTTGCTGTTCCCAGGACTGTAAGCATTAGCCACAGGATGTGTGACACCTATAATTGAGGCTGGCAGGAAGTAGAATTAACTGCTTCTTTTCAGTGCCCCCACTACATTCCAGCTACCTAGATGTTTCTCTACCAGCCTTATTAGTGGTAGAATGATGAACACAGCTTGTCCGTGTGCTATGGAAATAGGCAAAAGGCTCTAGTAAGGATGTGGCAGATATACAGCAACCTTGAGGTGGGCTACCAAAGAGCCACACCTGAGGTGGGTTTCCACTCAAGAAGTCCCATATAGCGGAGTGGCAGAGCATGGGGTGAGAAAAGGGCAGGGTTGTGGGTTTGATCCACAAGGGGTGTTAATATGTCTGGGCCTCGGTGTGTCCTGGAAAAAGTGCCCAAATGTTACATTTCAAAGTTTCATAAAACTGTTAGTTTAGTAAAATGTTGTATTCTACCCTAGTACCTCCCCACTCTTTGGCAAATAATTAATGTTTAAGAGTTATCAGCAGACAGTAAAGTGGGTAATTAGAGAGGGGAGTTCACCTCTTCAGAGTTTGGGGAAAATTGTCTCTTTGTCTCTGAAAGCTCAAGCCACAAAGAGCCAGGGCTAATGCCACCATTTACTTTCATGCGACCCACACTACGACCACTTCGCTTGGAGCCGTCGGGGTTAGGGACATCATAGAGAGCACATTTTATTGCCAGGGAAGGGAGCTAACATGCCTTCAAGCACTTTGTCCCTTTCCCTCTTTGTTTATCCTTTCCAAAGGCAAGAAACAAATTCCACTTGCAGCTAGACTCATCATTTTGACTGCAGCCCAAAAAAAATTTTTAAACCACACGCTGTCAGATAAAACATGATGGCACTATGCTATGGCCATCAGCTTTTCACTTCCCTCAAAAGCCATTACAGTTTGTATGATTGTTGTGTTATTTTATCTTGACAATGGAAGTAAGTTGCTTTGGTTGGTTTCTGGTGTAGCAGGTGAAGTACCATGTTGGGACTATGCTGACGGCAACACTAAGAGACTCCTTGTAGTAGGTCAGGGGGCAAGGTAATTCAATCGCAGATGTAGGCTCATGACTGCGTTCCATTTCAGCACGTGTCAACTGGAAACAATGGATGATCAAGCAGCGGGATATAATCACAATTGGGAGGAATATATTTTGAATCTTCTATTCTGCACCTGCTTTTGTGCTGTTGGATAGATGTGCATTAGGAAGGGGAGAAAAATAACATGTCAGGATAGTACCTCCCTATTTTGGAGACCAGAACGACTGAGAGTGACACATAGTATACCCTGCTACACACGCACAGACATACTGCCACATACACCGACATACTGCCACAGACACAGACATACTGCCGGCTTAATGCCGTTTCTGTTCCTGCTGAACATATGCAGTGTTGTCCTCCTACAGTGTCAAAGAGCCACCAGAGGGCACTGTGAGGAGCATCCCATCCCTTCACCAGATGGAATGTAATGTCATGGCGCATTAGGTGGCTGTTAAACCTCCAGTCCCAATTAATAGCTGAATGGTCTCTCACCGGTACCCAGGGACGAAAGGCCTCTTTCCCATTCATTCCCACTAACGTGGGCCGCCATTGCCTGTCTGTGGGGTCTCTGTCATGCTCGCTTACTCAATAACTGCAGTATAAACTCAAATTTGACTTTGATAGGAGGTCACCCAGCTTTACGTTCAGTGTTCAAACAGAGGTATTTGTTGGTCAATGGGCTGTGTTGTGTAATATCTTAATAGTGTCTAACTGTACATAACCAAAAATACACATGTAAATGGTAAAAAAAAATATTTAATTCAATGCAAAGTGTGTTGTAGCACAATAACCTACACATTATATCAGCCGTTCACAACATTTTTCAGTTACTGTACTACCAACTTAATTTTGCTCTGCTTGGAGTACTCCTGAATTGCCCCTCATGTAAATTTCACTAGTAAGCCTATTGTGTCATGAATGTTTTTAAGTAACCCCTGTAGAGAGGTCCTAGTACACCTGGTTGGGAACCACTGCATTAGACTATGTTCATTATTAAGCCATTCTTCCCAAATTTTAAAGACAGATGTGCATCTTAATAGGAAACTACATGTAAAAGACCATGCTGCTGCCTCCTCAACACAAAACAAGGCAAGTCCATAACTGCAAATTGAACATTGCAAATTTAGAGTGGAGAAAAATAAATAAGGACCACTTTTAAATACTATAAGTGTATACCACCACAATGCTGTTGGTTGCAAAGGGATTTGATAGATGTAACAGGAGGAAGAGACTGGTGGCAGTGTCCTCAGAATCGGTGCCTTTCTCAGGCCTTAAGACATAGTAGGAATGTCTAAGCCTTGCTGAGTAAACTAGCTTTGATTATGCCTGTGGCAGCGCTTTAGACTGAACAACATTATCACCTTTCCCTCACAAGAGGTTTTCTCTTCCAACATTTGCCTGAGAGAGAGTGAAGCACAGATCGCTCTACCTTCTATACTTGTGTGGCTTGTGGCTTAAAGGTACATTGTACAATTGTTGGAGATATTTTTTATCAGGGGAGACAGCTCTCACATGAAAGGACACCCGGGGAGACTCGATGCATCAACCAATGAGCTTCAGCAGATTCGTTGATTTTCTATGATGGGTACATTTTCTATGTTGAAGCTATAATTATGGCAGTTGTTTTATGTTTTCAAGGGCCTTTAAATATCTCATACAGTATAGGGAACTATGATTCATTATGATAGACCCCCCCTACACACAGCCCCACCACCCAACAATCCATTAATCTCTAGCTTACTGTTATTTTCAATGTAGATTTAAATCCCTTAATTTTTGTCAAAATCCAGAAGCAGTTTCTCTATGTTTCTTGAGCAGCTACTTGGAACAAAGCACCAGCATCATTATGAGTGGTATTGTTCTGGAATCGAACATCGTATGGCATTAGAGACCCACACTTGTGTGACTAACGAGAAAATTAAAACCCTTAATGCTTAAATGCATCTTCCTTCCCACTAATAAACAAATGTTTGCCAATTCAAAAGTGAATAGTCTCTGTCAAGTCTATTAGCCATACCAAAGAGAAACAGGACTACATGTGAAGAACATCTACAACAATCCATACATGTCATTAATGGAACATTTTTGTAAGCTCACATACTTAATGCATTTTATGGTAAACATGCAACATCTAATGGTAAATAAATAAAAGTGTTAATACAGCCTAATGCATGCACTTATGGCATTGTGTACATGCACCCACACAAAATGGATTTCGAAAAGGATCAAATGGAATCAACTTATGCCTCTTCCTTTGCACTCTTGGTTTGGAAGGGGGTGGATTGTCTCTCCCAATCATAATACTTCACTGTTTGGCAATAAGCATCTGTGCTCTGATCACGATGTCACCACTGCTTCTTCTGGCTTGGAATGGAAAATGAGGATTGTCAATTCAACAAAAAAAAAATATATATCACAGGATTTGGGTGGGGGATGTGTCATTTATTAACCTACTTTGTAAAGACAACTAAAGTTAAGGAATTCCATTCTGGTTCATTTTCAGGACCTATCTAGGGTTTTACTGGGCACTTATCAATGAGATCTGGCATCTCACAACACAAATAGGCTGTCACAGTCCCTCCTGGAGCAGCGCCTACTACACCGCCTCCCCTTCGCCGGTCCATGTCACCTGCCTTTTAGTCACCATCGTTCCCAACCCCTGTCAATGGGGCGCTCTTGAATGTACTGGACTCTTCTCGTTCTACCATACTCACCTGATTCCCATTCCCCATTAGTGGGTGTATGTATGTTCCCTCAGCTCCCCAGTTCATTGTCTAGTATTGTCTCTATGTCACGCTGTCGGTAGAGTGTGCATTTGTTTATAGCCGTGTCAAGCACGGAGCACCTGTTCTACCAGTATAACTATTTTGGCCTTATGCCCCTTTTCTGAGTGCCAGTTTCTATTATTTTGCTTAGTTAGAGGAGCCTGTTAACTGTCAGTTTGGCGGTGTGTCTACCTTTGTTAACCCTTGACCATTAAACGTAATTTTGTTCCTCCATCTGCCTTCAGCTTTTTCCCTACACCGTGACATAGGCTAGCAGACTGATGTCCGTTCGGTGTAATCGCCAGCTGAAACAACATACATTTTCCAAGAAAACACTATTCTTAACACTAGAACCGCCAAGCCTTTCAGACAAACACTATCAGCTAGAGCTGAACGCTGTTTATCATCATTAGCATACAAATCTGACATATTAGCATACACATTCTCCTCCGCAGCATCACCTTCCAGCCAGAGCATCAGTTCATCTACTGGATCGTCATCATCAAACTATATAGAATAGTCAAAAAAATTATAAATTACAGAATTTCTTTGTTTTAAATGGTTAAAAAATACAATAAGATGTTTGTTTTGAAGGCCTTATGATATGAAAAAAAATACTAAAAGAAAAATACATAGAAAAATGATTTCTAAAAACACAGGCTACAGTATTTCCAATTGTTTATTAGGCCCTGCTAATGCACACAATTAAAATTACTCAACACTTCAACTATTCAAAATAAATCCATTAGAATCATTTTGATCTCATTTTGATGATGTACAAGGTAAAATAAGAGACATTATCGACCAGTTTGTGATGATCGAAGGATATATGCACAAATAGCAGTACATAGTGAAAGAACTGAATTTTAACCCATTTTAGATGAATTACAAATAGACAGTGAATTAATGTAACAAATTAATTTAATATATAAAGAGTATTACAATTACAGTACAAGTATCATTGATAAAAGTTATCCGGAGATTCAATATGTTTGCAAGAGCAAAGATCCAGGCAGAAGGAAGGAAAATGCAAGCGAGAGCTTTCCCAAACTCCACTCTGGTTCATATCCCCTAACTACAGGTGTGGAGGTTGGTTTACTGACCTAAGGATAACAGAACTAGTCCTGAATAATACACCCCTTATCAATTAGGGACACATTCCGATCTGTTCTGGGGCTATCTCATATGACAGAGTGGTGTTATCTCGAGAAGCAAGCAAGCTAGGCAATAATAAGCAAACCTTTTGGCCCTGCATTCACACCTTACAGAAACAAAATATTAACCATTAACATTCCAATGATTGCCTACTAGGACAGAAATTAAGTACATACAGGTGCTGGTCATAAAATTAGAATATCATCAAAAAGTTGATTTATTTCAGTAATTCCATTCAAAAAGTGAAACTTTTATTGTATATTATATTCATTCACTACACACAGACTGATATATTTCAAATGTTTATTTCTTTTAATTGTGATGATTATAACTGACAACTAATGAAAACCCCAAATTCAGTATCTCAGAAAATTAGAATATTACTTAAGACCAATACAAAAAAAAAAATGTTTAGAAATGTTGGCCAACTGAAAAGTATGAACATGAAAAGTATGAGCATGTACAGCACTCAATACTTAGTTGGGGCTCCTTTTGCCTGAATTACTGCAGCAATGCAGCGTGGCATGGAGTCAATCAGTCTGTGGCACTGCTCAGGTGTTATGAGAGCCCAGGTTGCTCTGATAGTGGCGTTCAGCTCTTCTGTATTGTTGGGTCTGGCGTATCGCATCTTCCTCTTCACAATACCCCACAGATGTTCTATAGGGTTAAGGTCAGGCGAGTTTGCTGGCCAATTAAGAACAGGGATACCATGGTCCTTAAACCAGGTACTGGTAGCTTTGGCACTGTGTGCAGGTGCCAAGTCCTGTTGGAAAAAGAAATCTGCATTTCCATAAAGTTGGTCAGCAGCAGGAAGCATGAAGTGCTCTAAAACTTCCTGATAGATGGCTGCATTGACCTTGGACCTCAGAAAACAACAGTGGACCAACACCAGCAGATGACATGGCACCCTAAACCATCACTGACTGTGGAAACTTTACACTGGACTTTAAGCAACGTGGATTCTGTGCTTCTACTCTCTTCCTCCAGACTCTGGGACCTTGATTTCCAAAGGAAATGCAAAATGTACTTTCATCAGAGAACATAACTCAGCAGCAGTCCAGTCAATCAATCAATCAAATGTATTTATAAAGCCCTTTTTACAACAGCAGTTGTCACAAAGTTCCTTACAGAGACACCCGGCCCTAAACCCCAAGGAGCCAACAACAATAGTGTTGAATTTTAGTGGCTAGGAAAAACTCCCTAAGGTCGAATTTTAGGAAGAAACCTAGAGAGGACCCAGGCTCAGAGGGGTGACCAGTCCTCTTCTGGCTGTGCCGAGTGAGATATTAAGAGTCCAATTGGAATAATAAATACATTAATCCAGAATCTAGATCCAGAGTAAATCCAGTCCTTTTTGTCTTTAGCCCAGACGAGACGCTTCTGACGCTGTGTCATGTTCAAGAGTGGCTTGACACAAGGAATGCGACAGCTGAAACCCATGTCTTGCATACGTCTGTGCGTGGTGGTTCTTGAAGCACTGACTCCAGCTGCAGTCCACTCTTTGTGAATCTCCCCTACATTTTTGAATGGGTTTTGTTTCACAATTCTCTCCATGGTGCGGTTATCCCTATTGCTTGTACACTTTTTTCTACCACATTCTTTCCTTCCCTTTGCCTCTCTATTAATGTGCTTGGACACAGAGCTCTGTGAACAGCCAGCCTCTTTAGCTATGACCTTTTGTGTCTTGCCCTCCTTGTGCAAGGTGTCAATGTTCGTCTTTTGGACAGCTGTCAAGTCAGCAGTCTTCCCCATGATTGTGTTGCCTACAGAACTAGACTGAGAGACCATTTAAAGGCCTTTGCAGGTGTTTTGGGTTAATTAGCTGATTAGAGTGTGGCACCATGTGTTTTCTATATTGAACATTTTCACAATATTCTAATTTTCTGAGATACTGAATTTGGGGTTTTCATTAGTTGTCAGTTATAATCATCAAAATTAAAATAAATAAACACTTGAAACATATCAGTCTGTGTGGAATTAATGTATACATTATACAAGTTTCACTTTTTGAATGGAATTACTGAAATAAATCAACTTTTTGATGATATTCTACTTTTATGACCAGCACCTGTAGATATACATGTCTTTAATAAATAATGAAGAATCATTGAATATGTAAATAAACATAGGATTGACATTTTCCGCTTCTTTCAGTAGGCCTGAATCACAAGGATATAAGAACATTGCAGTGTATTATTCAATGAATTATTGTTGTTGCTGTCTGTTTGGCTACATGTAACCGACTACATCAAATATATCCGCCTGCGCCTCCGCTACCACCACCGTTACAGAATGATCGACCAAAAAGAAACCTGCAGGCGTGCAAGGAAAACCCACCATGGTCACAGGGATAACTCCCTGTGGCCGTGGGAGAAGCCAGAGACGCCGGAGGAGGAAGCTATTCCTGCTACTCCCCTCCGATTTATCCTACGAGAGGGGAGTATTCCTGGAGAGGTGATTGGGGGTCTGACTCCCTCTCCTCGGACAATGAGGAAGTGGTGTATGGGAGAGTGGAGGAAGACCCCCTGGAGGAGCAAAGCCAGAGGTCGCCCCAATAACTTTTTTGGGGGGGTGCTATGTGGCGTAAACCAATGGGGAGAGGTCAAGCCCCTCACTCGGCAGGAGGAGGACGTGTTTAAATCCCCTGGCCATTCGGCGTGCCCCACTCCCTGCTCTGCGGACTGCTACCGCCCCGCGGCCTACCCAGCGGCCTACCCCGCAGCCGCCAGCTCCCCCCGCTGCCCTGTTTTTGCTGCCGCCAGAACCCGCCGAAGACTGGTCGCCGCCCGGGCCCGCCAGGGACTGGCCGCCGCCGCCCGAGCCCGCCGTGGACTTGCCGCCGCCCGAGCCTGGCGTGGACTTGCTGCTGCCACCACCCGGGCCCACCGTGGACTGGCCGCCGCCGCCCTCTCCTGCCCTTGAATGTGTGTGAAAGGTACATTTCTCAGCCTTAGCGGAAAGACGGTTTTCAAGAAGGCACTGGAGGACTCAACGTACGTGTTGAACGTGAACTTGGAGAGAGGGAGAAAAGATCAGAATGTCGTCGAGATACACAAAAACAAATATTGAGCATATCTCTGAGGACATCATTGATTAAAGCTTGAAAAGCGTTTACAAGACCGAATGGAACAATAAGATATTCAAAGTGCCCAAAAGGTTTATTAAATGCAGTCTTCCACTCGTCTCCCTCCTTAATGCGAACCAAATGGATAGCGTTGCGGAGAGCCAACTTTGTGAAGACCTTTGCTCCCTGCAAAAGCTCAAAGGCAGATGACATAATCGGCAAAGGATAACGATTATTAACGGTTATGTCATTCAGCCCTCGATAATCTATACAGGGACACAAAGAACCGTCTTTCTTCTTCACAAAGAAGAATCCAGCACCGGCAGGAGAGGAGGAGGGAACAATAGTGCCGGCATCAAGAGAGTCAGAGAGATACTTTTCTAACGCTTCCCGCTCAGGAGCCGACAGAGAGTATAGCCTTCCACGGGATGGGGTTGTACCAGGAAGAAGGTCTATACTGCAATCGTAGGGGGGAGAGAAGTGGCCCGGGAACGACTGAAAACCACCCGCAGATCGAGATACTCCTCCGGAACCCCAGTCAATTCGCCCAGTTCCTCCTGATGAACAGAGACAGAGAAAACAGGAGGAAAGGCAGACATTAAACATTCGACATGACAAGACAAATTCCAAGAAAGAATAGTGCCGTTAGACCAGTTAATGTGAGGGTTATGTCTTACTAGCCAAGGGTGTCCTAAAACTACAGGGGAAAAGGGAGAGTGAACAATTTTACTGGAATGGGGCTCGCGGTGGTTTCCAGAGACAGTGAGAGATAAAGGAACGGATTCTCGGTTAACCCTAGGGAGGGCGCGACCATCTAAGGCGAAAAGGGGAGTGGACTCCCCACGTTCCTTCAAAGGGATACCTTGTTCCAGAGCCCATGCCTCATCGTTGAAATTGCCCTCGGCCTCTGAGTCAAACAGGGCATTACAGGGAACAGAGGAACCAGGCCAGTGCAGGGTGATGGTAATGGTGGTGCAGGACTTGGGAGGAGAGACCAGAGAAGTAGCACTCGCCAGTAACCCCTCCTCTACTGGCGAGCGTTGGCTTTTAACGGACACGTAGAAATGAAATGGCTGGCCGACCCACAATACATGCAAAGACGGTTGAGAATTCTTCGTTCACGTTCCCTAGCGGAGATGCGAAGACCCCCCAGTTGTATTGGTTCAGCCTCAGAACTGGTGGAGGAAGGGGCTGAGGCGGCGGAGGGAGCTGAAAGTAGAGCGGTCTCCATGCCTCGGGCGCGGTGGCGGAGATCAAAACGCTTCTCTACACGAATGGCAAGATCAATAAGCAGGTCGAGACGTGTAGGCACCTCACGGGCGATAACCTCATCTTTGATGTTAGCATTAAGTCCCTCCAGAAAGCGAGCGACCAGTGCAGGCTCATTCCATCCGCAAGTGGTGGCCAGGGTTCGAAACTCAGTAGAAAAGTCTGCGACAGAACGTCCCTGGCGGAGAGAGGAAAGGAGTCGGGATGCCTCGTCCCAGTGAGCAGAGCGATCAAACACGTGAATCATCTCCTCCTTGAACAGATCAAAGCGATTAGTGCACTCTACCTCAGCCTCCCAGGTGGCGGTTCCCGACTCGCGTGCCCGTCCAGCGAGGAGAGAAATGACGTTCGCAATCCGGGTTCTATCCCTTGAGTAAGTAGCTGGCTGGAGAGAGAAGTTGACCTCGCATTGAGTCAGAAAGGAACGACATTCTTAAGGGTCACCAGCGTAACACGGAGGGTTGTTTATTCTGGGTTCAGGGGTCTCCGGTGCTCTGGACGGATTAGGTGGATCTCGACGGAGCTGATGGACTTGCAGGGAAAGATCAGACACCTGGGCAGCCAGGGTCTCTTCAGCATGTCTGGCATCAGTCACTTCCTCATCATGTCTATCAAGCATAGCCCCCTGGAGTTTGAGGGCTGCCTGAAAAGGGTTCTCCTTTGCTGGGTCCATGTTTGGCCTGAGTATTCTGTTATAGAAGGTGAGAAAGGACCCAAAAACTAAATGCAATAACGCAATGTCTTTAATAATGAAAGAGTAATAGTCCAGATGAACAGAAATCCTCTACTTGAAATAATTAACAGAAACTGCTGTCACTACGGGGGTTAGACAAACGACAAATATCTTCTTGTAACAGAGGCAGAGCACAGCAGAAAGACCAGGTCTGGCGGCGTCAAGTCTCAGATCTCTCAGAGAGGATACGGTATACGGCTGGTGGAGAGAATGCTCAGGCAGGCCGTCAGCAGCAGGCAAACTGGGCAGAGTGTAGAGTAAGCAGTAATTGAGCAAACACAAAGTAGTATTTGTACTGACCGGATCCAGACAGGACTCAGACAAGACAGGAACATAACGTAGGAGAGAGAACCTCTTGCATAGATAACTCACGGAACACTCAGGCAAAGAAGCAGGGAAAAGGGGAAGCTAGAAGGAGGAAACACAATCAGAGAGAAGAGAGAACAGGTGTGGGAGAATTATGGGCGCGTGTGGTTGTGTGTGTGTAATGGAGAGTGTGTGTGTGTGTGTGTGTGTGTAAGTGTGAGTGTGGCCAGAAGAGGGAGAAAGAGAAGGATACCAGAGTCATGACAGTAGGTCTACAGTATAACGGTGCATGTGGAATGTCTTATAGGGGCGCCGTGGCGCCTCTGAAATTAATTAGTTGTCACCTCTCACACAGTCAGCCTCGCTGGATATCATGTGATTGCGAATAATATCTGAAATGTATTTACAATTCCTAACCACCAAGCCTTGTAAAATAAAAGCATCTGATTGCATGTCTCCATTTAAATAAGCTATTTATTAAATAGACTAGGCTACCTGAACAGTGGAATGTAGGCATTTTCTTGCAAGTTTAGTAGAAGCTCAAACCAGATATGCTGTGAAGAGCGATGAACGCTCAAATAACCTTTAACCAATTGCAAATCATAGCAGTTCTGAATGATATGATGGTCATTATTTTCATCTAATGATATAATTTCGTATCTATTCGGTATATTATCAATCCAATCCGAGAATAATGGCAACCAAGCTTGATCCGACTCAGAATTTCAAAAGTCAACTACATAATGTTGTATCCGACCAAGTCAGTTATACAGATCGGATCTTGCATAACGTATTTCGGATGTATCCATGAAGATCGCTACCTCCTCTTCAGTTTTAACATGTATGACCCATATAGGCTGATCTATCAGTTATTGAACATTTTTAAATGTCTCTCAATTAAGGATCCATAACTTTGACTTCAGTCAATTCTGAAACCGGTGTTGCTCCTAAACTAAGAACCAGAGTGCCTCCCTCTCTACAGGAAACAAGTATGAATCATTAGGATATTTAATTGCAGTCTATGATGTGCAGAAACTAAACATGCACAGTGAATTAGATAACTTTTTTATTGCTGTTGTTCATGGCTGCCTACTACGTTTGCTTGTGATATTATTTTCTGTAGACTGAATAATTTGGTAATTGTTGAAAGAAATAAGGTGAATTTGGTAACATTATTTTTGTGAGTCACTAAACAGAGTGCTATTATAGTAAACAACAAGGTCCCACCAAGATATAGACATGGAATTAAGAGCTTGGACAAAACAATTATTTAAATGAATGAGTAATTCAAATGACCCAAATCATTTCAAAGACCTGTACTGAGTGATTCAGTTCACTTTAGTGATTTGGAATGTCCATCAATACAATAAATCCATATACACTTCAGAATTCATCCAGCTGCTTCTGTCTTCTATCACATCATCAATAAACACAAGTGACCAAGTGCCATTGGAATTCATGCATGCCCATGCCATCACACTGCCTCCACTGTGTTTTACAGATGATGTGGTATGCTTTGGAACATGAGCCGTTCCAAGCCTTCTCCATACTTTTTTCTTCCCATCATTCTGATTTAGGTTGATCTTAGTTTCATCTGTCCAAAGAATGCTGTTCCAGAACTGGGCTGTCTTTTTAAAAGCCTTTTTGAAAAGGCTTTTCTATTCTTGAGGCTTATGAATGATTTGCACCTTCTGGTGAACCCTCTATATTTGCTCTTGTGAATTCTTCTCTTCATGGTACACTTGGATGATGATATGCCTACATCCTGGAGAGTGATTTTCACTTGGCTTGATGTTGTAAAGGGAGTTTTCTTTACCACGGAATGGATCTTAAGATAATCCACCACTGTTGTCTTCCGTGGACATCCATGCCTTTTCGTGTTGCAGAGCTCTCTAGTGTGTTCTTCTTTTCTCAGAATGTACCAAACTGTTGATTTGGCCACTCCTAATGTTCCTGCTATCTCTCTGATGGATTGTTATTTTTTGCAGTCTAAGGATGGCCTGTTTCACATGCATTCAGAGCTCTTCTAACTGCATGTTGTGGGTTCACAGCAATAGCCTCTAAATCCATATGACGCACCTGGAATCAACTCCAGACTTTTTACCTGCTTAATTGATGAAGAAATTACAGAGGAATAGCCCACACCTGCCCATGAAACAGCTTTTGAGTCAATTGTCCATTTACTTTTGGTACTTTGAAAAAGAGTGACTGCACTTTCAGCCCATATTTATTATTTAACTGTAATTTAACTGTAAACCTATCCAATTATTTCCAGACCTAACTGTATCTGAATAGTGACACAAGACTTTTAGATTTGTCTCTACATGTTTTGTCTTGTTTTGTACTCCAGCACATTAGATTTGAACTTAAATGACTAAAAGGTTGAAGTGCAGACTTTCTGCTTTTGAAGTCTTTTGTGAATGGTAGTGGCTGAAACATCCTACCGTCTGGGGAGTGTTCTGGATCAATCTAAAAATTCTCTTTATTTTTTTAAAATACAAATTGTTTGAAAATTCTGGGTACTTAAATTGTGCGTGTAGCTCCCTCCAGTTAACAGACACGGGCAAGGCGTTCTTGTTTACGGGCATTTATTGGTCGAATTATGTCATCTTCGATGCCATCAAACATGCTGTAAGAACTAAATGAAAACGCAGAAATCAAATAAGTTACAGAAAAAAGAATATTCTCACAGAGAATAGCACCTTAATAAATAAGCAACAACGTTAATCCGTCACACAATTATGCTTTACATACATATTAAAAGAACTATGCATACCTCATTGGCCGAGTTAACTCCAGGGGAGTGAAACAGGTAAACAAAGGCAACTTCTCTTCGTGTGTCTCTTGGTGCACTTACAAATGTTATACATTACCAAAACCCTTAACGATCTGCAGTTAGCTTGGCATGCGCTACATGCTTCGATGATGGTGTAACATCAAATAAGAACGCCTGAACCAACCAAACCTCTATATAAGCCTACATAAACAAGTCAGCTTGTACACATAGTTCAAAGTAAAAGAAATGCAGATAAATATAAATATAATAATAATGTATTTAAACGTGGTTTCTTATCAAATTAAAACTATTCTTTAATGGAACTTAAATGATGCAACTGTCTCTGCTGGCAGCTACAGTGTGTACAATTTAAGTGTGTACGTCAGCCTTGTCGTCATTGCATCATGTCAAATCTATAATGCTGTGTTTAGAGGCAAAACAACAAAACGTGTTGCAATGTAAGTGAACAGAACAGCTTCCACTAGGAAATTAGCTTGTGATATGTAATCCGTAACAGATGCTGCTGAATGTGGTGCCAAAGTGATGAGCAGAAACACAACTCAAACATTCTGCTGAGCAATTGCTATAGCAGGTACTGTAGATAATAGAGCTGTTGTGGATTGCTTTGTAATTATTGATTGTTGATTAAACTCATTTAAAATACAGTATATAGTACCCTTTGTAAATCATTTGTACTGTGATTGGATTTTATATCAAACAATTACTACAAAGTTAAAGTGAAATTCAAAAATTGTATTTGAGGTTATTTGTTTAGAAAGGAAAAATTGTCGACCTAATACTTCAGAAATATGCACCCGGGGGTCTGTCTGGCTTTGTTCTGTTTAAAACAACAAACATGATGTTTATAAACATCCAAATGCAGCATTCTTGGCCAAAGCAGCAGACGTACTGCAGTCTGGATCTCTCGAGATAATGGTAATTACCCACTAACTATAACTAATATAACAGTCATCATTTTAATTCAAATCACAGGCTTACAATAATGAGATAAAATAAAATGAAGTGTTGTGCTAATAGGCTGTGTGTATCAGCTTGGTGTCGTGGTTGTGTTACAGTATTCATTATTTTCAAAAGGGTTTGGTAGACCCTGTTGCTATTGATGATTTTGTGTTCCATGAACAAGCCTACTTACTATCCCCACAGTGATTGGCTGATAGGGTAGAGGTCTGTCAGTGAATTCATCATAGCAATACTGTAGAATGATGTGTCAATTTGCCATATTGAAATGAAGTTATAAAAAAAAAAACAAGAAAGGAACCAGACAAGCCTACTTCAGACGGCCCGCAATTAAAAGTGATAATAGTTGTTACACTGGATTTAAACCCGGGTTTCCGAGATGAGAGGCAGTGTCTTTAATCACTATGCCACAGTGCTATACATTTGCATAGTTGCTAGGCACCATTACGCATTGTGAAATTTAGTTATTTTTTAAATAACACGACACTTGCTTAGACTAAATAACAAAAAACCAGGCAAGCCTAGTTCAGCCTGACTGCAATAGCAAGTATTGCCCTCTTGAAATTCGAACACAGGTCGCCCACATGAAAGTCTGTGTCACTTACCACTACACCACAGAACTATACGTTTGATGGATGTCCGTTTAGTGTGACGGCAATTCCATTGATCGACACTCTTAAGGAGTAAGAAACAGAGATGAAATTCTCTTGGCACAAGTTAACCATTTCAATATTATTTCCAAATAAGAGAGACGTGTCAACTGCTTACAAACATAATAGTTCGAGGAGTCTCTGACTTAACACATGAACAATCCGTATTTATTACAGTTAAAAGGGGTGTGGTAAGTTGTTGCCCATCTGTCTTGTCAATAAAACACATTCCCTTTGTCCTAGGTTTCAAACAAGTCACATGTTGTCCTCCCCCTTCTGGGTAACCTTCTCAACCCTTGAGGGGGACTTAAAGCATCTGGACTACTAGGCAGATTTACGATTAACCCTATAATCTACTGTTACCAATCAAGAATGCCCCCTAGGACAAATACCAGATCCCTCTCTAACGCATTCATTTTCACATCCAAACAATGGGACTCAGTCCTTTAAACAGTAAGAATGCATCAGGTTTCAGAATTTCCACAACAATAGCCTCTATCCTGAACAAATCCTTTTTTGCCACTGGCCTTTTTAACAGCTAATTGGCCATTCGTGAATGATATTGATACAGTTAAACTGACTAACGTTTCTTATTAAGTTTACCTCCACCAAGAATAGCATCTGTGAACTTTGTGGCTTTTGCCACTGGCGTTTTAACAGCTTTAGCCAGTAATAGGCCTACTATTATCTACTAACTTACTACTTAGAATAGTCATAAGAATTGTGCAATTGCTAGCGAGACTGAAGCTGATCTGGACACTGCCAAAGCAATTTCATTTCATGGCACAAAATGTGTTTTTCTATCATTCGTCAATGACATTGATACAATAACTATCAATATAGGTGATGATTACTGACTTTTCAAGTGAAAAGATGAGAGAATCATGGAAACCCCTACTCTTTTACTGCCCCAGTTGTGTTTTGATAAAGTCTATATTACCCCAAAAAGCATGCACTGATGTGTACTTCGAAAGTACACCAGAAATAGTTGCAATACTTTATAACCGTAAACAGTTTAAGTATAGCTTACTATAACATAGCTATGAAGGTTGTAGACCTTCATAGCTATGTTAAGTGTTTGTCTATCCGGAACAAATCCTAATGCATAGTTTTTTTGACTGTGACAGGATTTTGTAAAAGCACTTTGTGACAGCTGCTGATGTAAAAAGGGCTTTATAAATACATTTGATTGATTGATTGAATTTAAGACCAATTTCACAACAACACCCACGCAAAAAATACATATGGACAGCAATTCGTCCTTGATGTTCGAAACTTCCAGGCAAAACTGAGGCATTTAATTTAATTGCAATGCCAGTGGACGAAAGGAAAACACTGGCAAGTTTTTTTATAAAACAACTGTCCACATATTACATTTACAAGAAAATGACAACCATGGAATTTACGATTGAGACAATGAAACACCTTGAGTGTGAATGGTAGTGAAAACACAGCACAGCATACAAAGTCAACACACCAAACGTAAACGGCTGTAACCGGTGTAGTAGGTGCGTGAAAATAAGGAGCCAACGCAGGGAGGTAGTTTCAATCGCTATAGATATATTAACAGAAAGGGCACGCGTAAAACTCAAGCGCACAGGCGCAAAACAAGCGTGCAGACAGCTCAATACAAAATGTACACTGCACATAGAACAATACCACACAAAGACAGCCAGAAACACAGGAACTTATATAAGCGATCTAATGAGGGAATGGACACCAGGTGTGTGCAATAACAAGACAGGACAGTGCCGTGGGAGGAGGAGCGGCGTGGCTAATCCTGTAATCAGGGGGAAGTTCTAACTTATAGGTTACCTCGTTCACTCTCCTCAGGACTTTGAACGGCCCCACAAACCGCGGGCCCAGCTTCTGGCAGGAGAGGGAGGTTCCGGGTCGAGAGCCAGACCCGGTCGCCCACTGTGTAGACCGGGGCGTCGCTGCGCCGGCGGTCGGCAGCAGACTTCTGGCGAGCCCCGGCGCGCCGGATGTGCCGATGAGCTACGGACCAGGTGTCCTCGTCGCGCCGGAACCAGTCGTCCACCGCCGGAGCCCCGGTCTCGGGCTGGCTCTGCCATGGTGCCAAGACCGGCTGGTACCCCAGGACGCACTGGAAAGGGGTCAAGGAAGTGGAGGAGTGGCGGAGTGAATTCTGAGCATACTCTGCCCAGGGCAGGAACTCCGACCACTCCCCCGGCCGGTCCTGGCAATAGAACCGCAGGAACCTCGGGTGTTTTTTTACCGGGTAAAAAAACAACGCCCACCTGGCCTGACGAGGGTTCAGTCTCCTCGCCGCCCGGATATACTCCAGGTTTCGGTGGTCGGTCCAGACTACAAACGGGTGTCTCGCTCCTTCGAGCCAATGTCTCCAAACAGTCAAGGCGCTAAATACAGCCAACAGCTCCCTATCACCGACGCCATAGTTGCGCTCTGCCTCACTGAGCTTCCGCGAGTAAAAAGTGCAGGGGCAACGCTTAGAAGGGGTACCTGATAGTTGGGACAACACAGCACCTATCCCAACCTCAGAGGCATCCACCTCCACTATGAATGGCAGTGACGGGTCGGGGTGAGCCAAAACCGGGGCAGAGGTGAACATTCTCTTAAGGGTGCGAAACGCCTCGTCTGCCTCGACCGTCCAGGATATCTGGCTCGGCCCACCCTTCAATAAGGAAGTGATAGGAGCTGCTACCTTGCCGAAGCCCAGTATAAACCTACGGTAGAAATTGGCAAACCCAATGAACCGCTGCACCGCCTTAACCGTGGTAGGAACGGGCCAATTACGCACGGCTGACACACGATCAACTTCCATTTCCACCCCATCGGCGGAAATTCGAAACCCGAGGAAGGATACGGCTCGCTGGAAGAACGCGCACTTCTCTGCTTTAGCGTACAAGCCATGCCACAACAGCCGCCTCAGCACCCTGCGAACGAGAGACACATGCTCAGCACGCGTAGCGGAATACACGAGGATGTCATCAATGTAAACCACAACTCCGCGCCCCAGCATGTCCCTAAACACATCGTTCACAAAGGACTGAAACACTGCCGGGGCATTCATCAACCCATACGGCATCACCAGGTATTCGTAGTGACCCGTGGTGGTGCTGAAGGCGGTTTTCCACTCGTCTCCCTCTCGGATTCTCACCAAATTGTACGCACTCCGGAGGTCCAGTTTCGTGAAGAAGCGCGCCCCATGCATTGACTCAATATATTGGGAAATCAGGGGGATAGGATATGAGTACCGGATCGTCAGTTTGTTTAACGCCCTGTAGTCAATGCACGGACGCAAACCCCCATCCTTCTTCCTCACAAAAAAGAAACTCGAGGAGGCGGGCGAGGTGGAACGGCGGATCTGCCCCTGCCGCAGGGATTCGGCCACATAGGTCTCCATCGCTGCTGTTTCTGCCTGCGACAGGGGATACACATGACAATAAGGCGGCACAGCATCTCCCTTTAGGTTTATAGCACAATCCCCGGACCGATGTGGTGGCAAACGACTAGCCATGGTCTTCGAAAAGACCAGTGCTAAATCGGCATATTCCGGGGGAATGTGCACTGCGGAGACACTGTCTGGACTTTCCACCGAGGTCGCACCAACGGAAACACCTAGACACCTCTCCTGACACCCCTGAGACCACCCTGTCAACACTCTCTGTGACCAGGAAATAGTTGGGTTGTGTCCCGACAACCAC
Organism: Esox lucius; assembly: GCF_011004845.1. NCBI lineage: Eukaryota > Metazoa > Chordata > Actinopteri > Esociformes > Esocidae > Esox > Esox lucius. The sequence continues at coordinate 5,806,680 of NC_047584.1, read as the reverse complement.
GGAAAACCACGGAAGCACCACAGGGAAAGCAGGAGAGTGAATAACATGAAACTCTATCTGTTCGGTATGGGCGTGCTGTACGGTCATCGTGATAGGGACCGTGACGTGCTCAACAAGACCAGTGCCTAGTGGTTTGCTGTCTAAGCCCGTAATGGACCTAGGTTGAGACAATGGAACCAGCGGAATGCGCAGTTTCTGTGCGTAACCGCTGTCCATAAAATTCCCAGCTGCGCCTGAGTCTACGAGCGCCTTACACTGAGAGTTAGCAGGAAAATCAGGGAAGGCCACCAAAAGTGTCATGTGCTTCGCAGAGAGCCCTGACAGTGTGTGTGGTCTACTCACCTGACTCAGTGTAGGGGTATCAGGCTTCCTCCGCTCGACCCTCTCCCGCTGGAAACAGTGGGAGGCAGAGTGTCCCTTCCTCCCACAAAAGGAACACTCCCTAGACCGCACCGTGGTCCCACTTCCATGGGTTCAGGTCCGGCGACGGGATGTACCGGAGGAGGCTGATCATTCCCGGTGCGTCCACGGGTGGCTAGCAGATTGTCCAGCCGGATCGCCATGTGGACGAGCTGGTCGAATGTCAACATGGCGTCCCGACATGCCAGCTCCCTACGGACGTCAGACCGAAATTGTCACCGGAAATGATCGATAAGTGCCCTGTCGTTCCAGCCCGACCCCGCCGCCAGGGTCCTGAACTCCAGGGCGAAGGCCTGCACGCTCCTTGTCCCCTGCCTCAGGTGCACGAGACGCTCGCCGACCTCCCTGCTGTCGGGCGGGTGATCGAACACGGCCCGGAAGAGGCCGACGAATGCCCCGTAATGGGCCAACTCCGGCCCGTTAGTGGACCAAACGGAGTTGGCCCAGTCCAACGCCTTGCCCCTCAGGCAGGAGACAAGGGCCGAGACCTTCTCCCTATCCCCCGGGTGCGGGCTGAGGGAGGGAAAGTAGAGCTCCAACTGGAGCAGGAACCCAGAGCACTGGGCAGCGTCCCCGCCGAATCCCTGGGGAAGGCTCAGCTGTATGGTCCTCCTCGGCGACGGTGGAGACGATGGCAGGGGCACTCCAGCCGGGTCTTGTGTCGGGGGTTGCTGCTCAGGTGGCAGCCTCGCCTCCAACCGCCGCATAGCGTGGACCATCTCCGTCACGGCCTCCCCCAGGGACGCGATCATGTTCCCATGCTGCAGAATCAGGTCGCTCCCCGCTGACTCCATTCGGCTGGTGTGGTATTCTGTAACCAGTGTAGTAGGTGCATGAAAATAAGGAGCCAACGCAGGGAGGTAGTTTCAATCGCTATAGATATATTAACAGAAAGGGCACGCGTAAAACTCAAGCGCACAGGCGCAAAACAAGCGTGCAGACAGCTCAATACAAAATGTACACCGCACATAGAACAATACCACACAAAGACAGCCAGAAACACAGGAACTTATATAAGCGATCTAATGAGGGAATGGACACCAGGTGTGTGCAATAACAAGACAGGACAGTGGGAGGAGGAGCGGCGTGGCTAGAAGGCCGGCGATGACGTGCGCCGAACACCACGTCGGGAGGGGTGGCGCGCGTCCTCCATGCGCGTCCTCGTTACAACGGCAGAAGACTTTGCATGTAATCAGATATACAGTCTGGCGCAAAACATTCACATTTATATGGATCAGTCTAACATTTTCTAACTAACTACAGATAAGTTATCTAGCTATAGCTACTGACGTTACTGATAATGTTAGCTAGCTAGATAATTTACCAGCTAGCTGACATTTCCAGTCCTGTTCGTTGGGTAGCAAGGTTTTCTTCACAAAAGTGAGCAAGTTTGATAATAAGCTACCTGATTGATCGGTCATTCATCCAGGTGTGGGTGATTATGCCTAGCTATTATGTTTGCATTGTCTTCACAAAAGAGAGTTTAGTTTGATAATAATCTATGTGATCGACTTGTCATTCATCCAGGTGTGTGTGATTATGCATAGTTATTATGTTTACATTGTCTTTCTGATTTGGATGGGTGTTGTGGACAACCCAGTCCATCAATACTGTAAGACTGCTAAACGGCTTAGTGGCTGTCCACCTGCACTCTAACTATCTGCACTTACATTGCTGCCTATGTTTAATATGAACCCTGCTGTTAAGCCACTTTACCTTTGACTTCTGTTTATACCTGATTTATCAATTGCACGTGAAATATTTGTATTTTATTTGGTTTGATATAGTGTGTGTTTATTAGAGACCAACCAGACCAGTTTAAACAAAGACCAGCTCTTTGGCAAGTGTGAATCTTTCAAGCCTCTTTTCTCAGAACTAAGTAGAGCAGATTATCAACTTTTAAAGTAGCATATCTTTCCCATAACTTCATCAAACAGTATTCTATGATATACCATTACAAGGCTCTGAATCTGGACCTTTATAAAATGTAAAAGAAAAGCCAAACTCTGATAAAAAACAAAAAGCATAGGACCCTGTTCCTGAATTCTGTAACAAATGTGTTCACAAACCACACATAATTTTTTGCATAATAATGACAGAACTTAACTACATTTTTAAGACCTTTAAAAAGACGAAATAAGACAATTTAAGACTTTTCAAGGCCTTTTATTTAGACAAACTAATTTAAGACCTTTTAAGACATTTCAAGACCTACAGACACCCTGGAATGGAGTTAGTCTCTCAGCTTAGAGACAGAAAGGTCAAAGGTTCTCACAGTGGTTGATGTTTTCAGCGATGGCAGGAGCAAATAAACTGAGTGAAAAAATACTTTTAATTATTTATTTTGACTGGCTTCTGGTTTTCCCAAGTGTTTTTTGTAATTATAGCCTAACATATAGCCTATGTATGGAACTCCTTAAGGAACATGGTATAAAAAATACAATAAAGTTCTAGGCTCATCCATTCAGTGTCTCTTGCATGCCTCAGATTTATGTATTCATTCCTCCAAATCTTTTATTGATTCCCTCCTTTTTTAAAATGTATTCATTCTGTCAGTTTGATTAATCTGTAACAATAATCTCCTCTAAAGAACATGTTTTTACCATGAATTGATCAGTTATATAATTTCAGCACTTTTGTGGTATACTGTGTCATTGCAATAATCTATAGCCCCATTTCCAAAATAGTTGGGACACTGTTAAATGGAAACGGGGTTGTACTTCATTTTTAGATTTCATTAGACTTCATTCACACCATGGCTCAATGGCTGACTTGGTGGTTCAAATAGGCTAACGGTTATTCCTGACTCAGTGTTAATCAATATACTACAATTGTTGATCTACAGTAGGCCTATAGATTTGTTGCCCACTACCAACTAAAATAATTTGTGTCCGCTTTCAGGATTGAGAGCATATTAATGCACATCAATTATATTGGCTGTTATCAGCCCCTATGATTCAGAAGCATATAAAAACAATGGAATTATAAATGCATAATGGTCCATAACACCATTTCAACAATGCAATGTACAAATTAGAATGAAATAAAATGTCTTGCAAAAGTTTTAATGGGTACATTGAAATGTCATTCCTTATCACAAGGACACTCAAAATCTATTATTGTGAGATGACATTCGTTTTATGATAAGAAATATTTATAATAAAATAAAAAGATGATGTTGCTTGTATGAGTATTCGACCATTAGACTTTATTATTAGTATGAGCCACCTTTCACTACAATTACAACTTAAGTCATTTGGTATGTGGTAAGATTTGCCCACATTGTCAGAGTGATTTGAACTCTGTTGCTCCTTTAAAGTGATTGTTGGCCTCTATGTGGCTTCTCTCACATTTCAACTTGTTGGAGATTTTGAGGCATATAACTTCCTTAGCACTTCCTGTTAATTCATCAAACTGTGTTCACTGGGATAACACTTTAATGGGGATATTGTGTTTTACCTTTTTCCTAGTGTATGAATGTTTATTACTTGTAACATCTGTAGAATGCTTTTTGCACTTTCCCTTTAGATTCACAACCTGAACAATGATTCTCTTTTTTCCTTTTTTTTTAAACAAATGTAACAATAATGGGTCACAGATGGAGGCAAATGGTAAGGTAACTGTAGCTTTGTGAAGGGAATTGTTTTCATCAACATTAACTCAATATCAGCCAAACGAAGGAGATGATTGTTGATCACAGAAAGCAGCGGAGGGGAGACACCAGGAAACGTCAGTCCAAAACAGACTACGGGACAGCTTCTTTCCACAGGCTGTAAGGCTCCTCAAATCGGTAACTCCTCTTCCCTTCCATCCTTAGCCCATGCACACCTGTCACTTTTACATTGCACTACGATTGTATAGTTGTATAGTTATTATTAATGCATGTTTTTGTATAGTGTTATTACGGATAGATTTCTTTTAATTATAACTACTGTTACTTTTCAAATTTTAATTGCACTGTCAGGAGTAGGAAAACCAAGCATTTCAATGCCGTAACTTGTTATTGCAAATGAAAAATAAACCTTTGAACTTTGAACTGGGAGATTCGCTAGCACAGGGTTATAATAATTATGCAGGCAATACATTTCTTTTTTTTTTCTTACAGATATTTCCCAACAAGAACTATGCCAGCTTAAAATAATCTATTTTGCTTGTCAGTGTTTTAAAATGAATTATCAAAAAAAAAATAGACATATAAAAAATGTATACATGTATTTGTAATTCAGTAAAATAATGCAAGGCACTGTATTTATAGTGCAATGAGGGTAAGGTTAGGAGTTAGAGTGCACTCTCATAAGTGTGCTATAAAGGCAGGAATTCCTCATACCCTTAGACCTTCAATCTGTGAAAGATGTTTAGTTATCCTACCCTGAAACGTACATAATATTTAGGTGAATGCATTGTCATCACCAGAAAGCTAATAGCTATCACTTTTAGTTATATAGAGAGGCATGGATTATTTAAAGCATTTGTGCCAGGTTAAACAAGCAATGTCCATCTGACATAGTGCAGGGATTAGATGACGAGACACAACATTGCATGTGTTACCCTGAAGCCTCTTGTTTTACTGGACGTACAGTATGGTCCTTACTTTAAGCACTAGGGATAAAACTCTGGGACACTGGTATGAGAGGCATTTATGTTCTCCAAGTGGAGTGAATCTAAATTTGAACAAAGCATAAGCTACTTAGTTTTGCATCATAAAGATGCATCATTCAGTTATTATTGCTATTGCAAGGATCTGAACAGCAAAGTATTCACAAGCCTTCATTTCAATACTGCATAAGGGATCAGTGCAAATCAAAACCATCCAATCTATTCCTGCAATAGATTTGTAATTTGGAGATGTCAAAATCGGGGCCAGTTTTGAACTAGTCCTACCATCATGCGTTAAATCATTGATGTCTTATCAGAAGGAGTAAGAGACACAAAGCAAAGAGATTATACATACATGCATAGGTGGACATCGCCATTGTGCTGAAAATGTTTGAGTCCCATAAATGTTTGAGTCCTGTGTAACATTTGAGAACACCTTCAATATGCTGAAATTCTTTCAGCCCTCTAGGGACTTGGCAGCACTAGAGCAGAGTGGTATGGTACTGACCTCTGACTGAAGACTGGGCAGATTAAACGTAACAGTGGGTTAAGATATGTTGTCACTCATGTCCAGCTTAAGTTGGAAGTCAGCCCAATATCAGTACTTGACATTTTGGAGGCATGTTTATTGTTACACAGCAGTGAAATCTGGGGACTAGGAATCTGTTCGTTTACATATGCAATATCTCAGACACTACCAGCCTGATTTTGATTAACTCCCTGGGTTTACTGTCATGCTGTGAATGTTTGCTTTGAGAGACTCATTACTAAGCACTTTCTTACATACAAGCGTGTTCCTCATTATTTCTAAAACTTTATGTGAAACCAGGAGAGGGGAACTCAATGCTGTGCTTGGGTTTCTTGTGGCGGGGCTAATTTTAGTGAGACTATGGCTTGAACCAGTTGCAGCTCCTAATTGGCTAAGTTGCATAGGCAGTAGAAGGATGTTTTTTTTTTTTAATGCAGCCACTTGAAGAAGACATGGCATAATATAATAAGCAGCTTGATAAAAGGTTAGATTTTTCCAGTTATAACTCCAACATTTTGACAACCTTCTATGTGCTCAAGACAAATTACCCATGCTCTGCACACTCAGGCATTGACAAATTATTCAGTTGGCATGTGAGCATGGCTGCCCTATAGTAGGTTTATCCTATTCATGTCAGAACAGTTGCTCATTTTGGGTTGGCCTAGCACTCCAGTTGATTGGCTGTTGACCACCCCACCCGTACGTGCCGTATAAGAACATAACCAGTCATGATACTCTAAATGTCAATCACTTCATTAGGCAGTATTGTTGGCTACCTGCACACATTTCAACACCTAAAGAATTCCAGCATCCACAAATAAGAAAACCCAGCTACCGAATGTCATTGGGTTTATCATTAGGCCAATGATACATCTTAATAGGATACATTGTTTCAGTCTCTTCTGGCCTCGCAACCTTTTACTTTTTTCTTGTTGAATGCAATTGGTAGATACAGTACAGAAGCCCCGAACCAAAAGGTGAATTTCTTTGGGGTGTTACCAATCCACAAAATGTTGCTTGTTATTACAAGAAAGTAATGCATTGTAATGATATAAAAAATATTGTCTCATACATTGATATGCAGAGCACACCAATCATATACAGTGGATATAAAAAGTCTACACACCCCAGTGAAAATGCCAGGTTCTTGTGATGTTAAAGAATGAGAGAAAGATAAATCATGATAAATGAAGTCTACACACCCCTTCCAAAGCTTCCAAAGCATTAGAGGGATCTCATTGTTGAAAGATATCAGTCAGGAGAAGGGTACAAAATAATTTTCAAAGCATTAGATATACCATGGAACACAGTGAAGACAGTCATCAACAGAGACATTACCAAGATCTGGACGGCCCTCCAAAATTGATGAAAGGACGAGAAGAACACTGGTCAGGGAGGCTTCCAAGAGGCCTACAGCAACGTTAAAGGAACTGCAGGAATGTCTGCAGGAAGTACTGGCTGTGTGCTACATGTGACAATAATCTCCCTTATTCTTCATATGAATGGGCTATGGGGTAGGGTGACAAGGCGGAAGACTTTTCTTACAAAGAAAAACATCCAATCCCGGCTGAAGTTTGCAAAAACAAACATCAAGTCTCCCAAAAGCACGTGGGAAAATGTGTTATGGTCTGATGAAACCAAGGTTGAACTTTTTGGCCATAATTCCAAAAGGTATGTTTGGTGCAAAAACAACACTGCACATCACTCAAAAAAACACCATACCCACAGTGAAGCATGGTGGTGGCAGCGTCATGCTTTGGGGCTGTTTTTCTTCAGTTGGAATCAGGGCCTTTGTCAGTTTGGAGGGAATTATGAACAGTTCCAAATACCAGGCAATTTTGGCACAAAACCTTCAGGCATCCATTAGAAAGCTGAGGATGAAGTTCTCCTTTCAGCATGAAAAAGACCCAAAGCAAACATCCAAATCCACAAAAAGCATGGCTTCACGAGAAGAAGATTAACGTTTTGGAATGGCCCAGACCTGAATCCAATTGAACATCTGTGGGGTGATCTTAATAGGGCTTGTCACAGGAGATGTCCTTGCAATCTGACAGATTTGGAGCGCATCTGCAAAGAAGAGTGGGCAAATATTGCAACGTCAAGATGTGCCATGCTAATAGATCCTACCCAAAAAGACTGAGTGCTGTAATACATTTCAAAAGGTGCTTCAACAAAGTATTCATTTAAGGGTGTGCACACATATGCAACAAAGTTATTGTGAGTTTATAATTTTTTATTTTTCCCCCTCAAAGATTTCAGTTTTCAATTGAAATGTTCACGTTATAGGTCACATTAAAGGTGGAAAAAGTTCTGACATGATTTATCTTTGTCTCATTCTTTTTTACATCACAAGAACCTGGCATTTTAACAGGGGTGTGTATACTTTTTATATCCACTATTTATATATTGTACATATTGCTATATTTGATATATTTGATGCTGCATTTAAATATACTGTATTATTGTCTTTGCTTCATATAAGTACTTACAATGCTTTTCCAGTATAGAGGCAGTGATGGGTTTTACAATCAGGCTTGAGTGTATACTGTATATACATCAGTAATTGTGATGTTCATGGTAATTATAATGCATTTAAGTGGTTTATTTTCTAAAGTGGTGGGCCACAATGTTACAGACCAATTACAAAAGCATGTCAGGCACTAATGTAAAATAATTTAATAGAATTTAGGCCTGCATGGAACAGTACACATAGGCTACTTCATTTAAATAATAAGTTATTTTGGTATGAAAATTCTATAGGATTTGCTACACTAATTTTGTTTGGATTCTCTTATAGGCCTAAAATATGTTCAAATAACCACAACAGCCTATTGGCTGCTGTCTAAAACTGTAACTTAAAGTGGGTAAGTGTTGACTGTAATTGCCTGCTGAAAGTTGCACCGAATTTTCAAAACTTTAAGTTTCCGCTATGGAGATCAAACATTTGCTCATTTGCTATATATTTTTTTAAAGAACGTTGCTGTTAAGCAGTCATTATTGACCTCACAAAAAAAAGCCTTTTAACTCTGCTAATCACCTCATACTAATTAACAGACTTGGCTTCCCAGAGAACTGAGAAAATTGGCAGTGTACAGTGCATTAAATCTGAAAGCCTGCTGACTAGACCAGTGGTTCTTTCTCCTCTCCTGGGGACTTCCAGCCATCTCATAATTTATTTGCCTTTCTTGATCTCTGAGTCCTCCTCAGTTCTAGTAAGCAAAATGCTTAAATTGGAAACTACCTTGCGCTGCCTGCTCTACAAACTTTATGATTGTGTGTCTGAGTTAGATTGCTCATTCACTTTCCTGACCTACATTTGCCACCTTCAGCCTAAAATTGGTTTCCTGTGATGCAACAAATCTTCCTTCATCCATGCAAATGACCATCTTTCTATGTCCTAGATTTCAGCAATGGAAAATACAGGGTTTTTGCTAATAGTTAACTCAATAAATTAGAGGTAGGTTATCACAAAGTCATTCGCTTTGTCACCATCACTTAGATCCTTATGCTCTGGTAAACTGGCCCTTGATACATATGTGATGGCAGCCTCACTGGTACCAACTTATCTAGTTAAATCCTCAACTTTACCTCACATAATATAAAACTGTGCTTCAACATGTACTATACAATGGTCATAACTAAAGTGAACATTTCCATTGGCTGTCATTCTTATCAGAACAAATGAGAAAATTCACATATTTATTACTCCTACAAAAACAAATTCTGAGATGCTAAGTGATCAGCTGCTAATTATCTTTTTCATATGTATAGTACATCACCTCATATGTTGAGCAACAATACACCTTATCTATCTGTAGATTTGTATGATCTATGATGTAATTATTCTTGCCTATTCCATTGGTTCTGGATTGTATTTACAGTGGTTTTGCAGGCTTTCCTACTTACAAAGCATGTAGAGGTCTGTAATTTTTTATCATAGGTACACTTCAATTGTGAGAGATGGAATCTGTGAGAGACGGAACAGTTAGAGATGGAATATTTACAGTATAGAATGAAGCCAGTTATTTGTTCAAAATTTTTTGGAGTGAGTGACAAGTCAACTATTTGTCAAACAAATCACCACTGTATAGCTTACATCAACTTTTAGAATCTGCTGTCCATAATCAACTGTTAGAATAGGGTTGTATGCATTGCAAGGTATAGAAAAGAAAAATGAAGTAGATTTTCTACCCCAGCATTACATTTACGATATAGAATGAAGCCAGTTATTTGTTCTAACATTTTTGGAGTGAGTGACCACAAGCAAGTTTAGGTTCTTGTCTTTGTGGAACATAGTTTGGTGGTGAATGACTGTGTTCTCTTACACAGACAGAGATGTAGACCTAAATATGATGTGTCCAGTTGTCTAGGCAGCCTGCTGTCACATGCTTTCCTCTGTCTTTCAGTGGACATTTTGTGGGGCTTGGATGCGACTCTCCTAGAACTTTCACCACACCTAGTCTTTTAGTTCACAACTGTTAATCTGCAGGATGGGCATATACCACAGAAAGTGTCAACCAAGGACGATTCATGTTGTAACAGGTTTTTTGTTATTTTAGTTTTTACTTATTCAATCCAATACAGAATATTTTAAGATCCAGCTGCCCAAAATATACTAACAGAAGGTATTCCAGTGTCAGTCTCTTCCCAGTGTGAAAACTGCTACCAGATTTTAAAATCTGCAATATACATCAGACATTACATTATGAGCACCTGCCTAATATTGTGTAGGTCCCCCTTTTGCCGCCAAACAGCCCTGACCCGTTGAGGCATGGACTCCTCTAGACCTCTGAAGGTGTGCTGTGGTGTCTGGCACCAAGACTTTAGCAGCAGATCCTTTAAGTCCTGTAAGTTGTGAGGTGGGGCCTCCATGGATCGGACCTGTTTGTCCAGCACATCCCAGAGATGCTCAATTGGATTGAGATTTGGGGAATTTGGAGGACAATTCAATACCTTGAACTCATTGTTGTGTTCCTCAAACCATTCCTGAACCATTTTTGCTTTGTGGCAGGTTGCAGTATCCTGCTGAAAGAGGCCAATGCCATCAGGGAACACTGTTGCTATGAAAAGGTGCACATGGTCTGCACCAATACTTGCGATGCATTGTGTGTTCTGACACCTTTCTATCAGTACCAGCATTAACTTTTTCAGCAATTTGAGCTACAATAGCTCATCTGTAGCATTGGACCCACTCGCCAGCCTTCGCTCCACACGTGCATCAATGAGCCTTGGCCGCCAATGACCCTGTCGCCGCCTTTTTCTTCCTTGGACCATTTTCGGTACTGACCACTGGAGACCGGGAACACCCCCACAAGGGCTGTAGTTTTGGAGATTCTAATCATCACAATTTGACCCTTGTCAAAGTTGCTCAAATTTTTATGCTTTCCCATTTTTCCTGCTTCTAACACATCAACATTGAGGACAGAATGTTCACTTGCTGCTTAATATATCCCACCCAATGACAGGTGCCATGATAATGAGATTACAACTGTTATTTACTTCACCTGTTCACCTGTATGTTAAGCAGAGGTCCCAATGTTTTTCGAACAACCTGGGGTGGTGTTGTATGGCAACAAAAACTCATATTCTCTCCGGCCTGCTTCACAGAACAAAGGGTGCTAATGGACAAAACTAAAGTTCTTGCTGTTTTATAACAGTGGTACAACTCTGTAAAGGTTTAACATGAATGCACTGTTAGTTGCTCTGAGTAGGTGCATCCTTTAAATAAATAAAATGTATTGGAGCCAACCTGTGCACATCTGCAGATGCTGTGGTGTTGCTCGTGGCAATGTCATGCTGCTGAGCACAAACTTTTAAAATCAATTATCATATAAGCTATATTCAAGTGAATTTTCAGGCTAATATCATTGTGAATTACACCTATGAATGCCATGAAATGCTGGGATTACTTTGTCTGTCAATCATCCAGTGTTTCAGCCCAAGGTTAGTATAGCTTTTTCAGTAAATTCCAATCCTTTGTCTGGATATACAGTGGGGAGAACAAGTATTTGATACACTGCAGGTTTTGCAGGTTTTCCTACTTACAAAGCATGTAAAGGTCTGTAATTTTTATCACAGGTACACTTCAACTGTGAGAGACGGAATCTACAACAAAAATCCAGAAAATCACATTGTATGATTTTTAAATAATTAATTTGCATTTTATTACATGACATAAGTATTTGATCACCTACAAACCAGTAAGATTTCCGACTCTCACAGACCTGTTAGTTTTTCTTTAAGAAGCCCTCCTGTTCTCGACTCATTACCTCTATTAGCTGTACCTGTTTGAACTCGTTACCTGTATAAAAGACACCTGTCCACACACTCAATCAAACAGACTCCAATCTCTCCACAATGGCCAAGACCAGAGAGCTGTGTAAGGACATCAGGGATAAAAAAGGCTGGGATGGGCTACAGGACAATAGCTCAGTAGCTTGGTGAGAAGGCAACAACTGTTGGCGCAATTATTAGAAAATGGAAGAAGTTCAAGATGACGGTCCATCTCCCTCGGTCTGGGGTTCCATGCAATATCTCACCTCGCGGGGCATCAATGATCATGAAGAAGGTGAGGGATCAGCCCAGAACTACACGGCAGGACCTGGTCAATGAACTGAAGGGACCTGGGACCACAGTCTCAAAGAAAACCATTAGTAACACACTACACCGTCATGGATTTAAAATCCTGCAACGCACGCAAGGTCCCCCTGCTCAAGCTAGCGCATGTCCAGGCCCGTCTGAAGTTTGCCAATGACCATCTGGACAATCCAGAGGAGGAATGAGAGATGGTCATGTGGTCTGATGAGACAAAAATAGAGCTTTTTGGTCTGAACACCACTCACCGTGTTTGGAGGAAGAAGGATGAGTACAACCCCAAGAACACCATCCCAACTGTGAAGGTGGAAACATTCTTTGGGGATGCTTTTCTGCAAAGGGGACAGGACGACTGCATCGTACTGAGGGGAGGATGGATGGGGACATGTACTGCGAGATCTTGGCCAACAACCTCCTTCCCTCAGTAAGAGCAATGAAGATGGGTCGTGGCTGGGTCTTCCAGCATGACAACGACCCATAACACACAGCCAGGGCAACTAAGGAGTGGCTCTGTAAGAAGCATCTGAAGGTCCTGGAGTGGTCTAGCCAGTTTCCAGACCTGAACCCAATAGAAAATCTTTGGAAGGAGCTGAAAGTCCGTATTGCCCAGCGACAGCCCCGAAACCTGAAGGATCTGGAGAAGGTCTGTATGGAGGAGTGGGCCAAAATCCCTGCTGCAGTGTGTGCAAACCTGGTCAAGGGAATTGTATGATGTCTGTAATTGCAAAAAAGGTTTCTGTACCAAATATTAAGATCTGCTTTTCTGATGTATCAAATACTTATGTCATGCAATAAAATGCAAATTAATTACTTAAAAATCATACAATGTGATTTTCAGGATTTTTTTCTGAAATTGCAGACTTCTACATGCTAAGTGGGAAAACCTGCTAAATCGGCAGTGTATCAAATACTTGTTCTCCCCACTGTAGCTGTTAGACGAAGGTGCAGGAGAGGAATTGATTTTTATCTATGTCTTGTCTGACCTTTCTCCCTTCACATGTTGGAATGATATTGCTTATTGATTGACACTCTGTCACCAACTTTCAGTAGCAAGGGAGTAACTCTGTTGTTAATCTAGCTGTGCCAGAATTCGATCAACTACTTCTATGGATTAATCATACATGCAAAGATGAAGGTAACAATGGGTCTGTACAATGGACAGAATCTTAAAATCCTAAGTATTGTAGAACAATTTATTTTCTGAAGTATTCCAGAAAGGGCCTTGTTGACCATCACTCTAGCATTACTCTCAATCTTGCCAACTGACCTACCTAAATACTAAAATTGCTGAAGTCAGGTAAAATGCTTTAATTTAGTTTATTAGGATCCCTGTCAGCTATTAGACATGCAGGAGATACTCTACTTAAGGTCCAAATGCAAGCACTAGCCTTTATTTTGTAAGTATTTTTGTAACTGTTTATGTTTTTGTAAGACTGATAGAGACTATGAGCCTCTAGTACATTATAGCTCATACATTATACAGCCTCTAGCTCATACATTATACAGAATAACTGAACCTTTAAAAGGCATCTTTAAAAATTTACTATCAGGAGAGGCAAATGTTACAGGTTAGCATTTTAAAGAAGTATATTAGTTTGGAAGTTCTTCACACCGGTGAAGTTGATTGGATACAGAGACAGGTTCAGTATACCTTTTCTTTGATGCAATACATGTAGCATTAGCCCTGTGTTAGTCAGGGCAGGAACAGATTGATTTGTGTGGTAAGATCAAAGGCAAAGCCTGATCTCTCCCTTACATTGTTGCTCCACTGGGAGCAACAATGTAAAGCAATAAGTATTTAAAGCTTTATCCTGACAATAATTTCACCTTGATGTCCTAAATAGCTACAAGGCTAATCTGTAATAGGAACACATTGGTAAGCATACAAATATTGTTTTCTCTGGATCAATTGACCTTAGTACATGGATACTATTGGGCTTTGGTAAATCACTATATATATATATATATATATATATATATATATATATATATATATATATCAGTTATTGTTAATTACTGGGAAGGATACATTACGCAAGAGACTGTGATGACATATCTATCACTTATCACATTCCAGGGTTTCCTCAGAACTCTTTTTAGAAGTTCTTTATCATAAGCTTTCTGAAATTCCTAGTGGGAAACAAGAAAAGTATATCAGACAGTATACTTTTGAAAAGTTCTTCAGTACTTCTTGTTTTAGCCATTCTTTATCATAAGCCTTCTGAAAGGCGTAGTGGCAAACAAGAAAGAATATCTTAGACCGTAGGAGGTTTAAAAGGCCTTATTCTTCAGGGCTTATTATAAGGAAAACGAATTACTTAATTGACAATAAAACAGTAGACAGGAGAAAGCTTTTTCAGAACAGAAAGCACATAGGTATCAAGTTGTATAGGGGAGAGAGGGATTCCAAAACGTTCAGCGTTACAGTAGTGCATGTATTATAAGGCAGAGTGTGGGCAAGGCCAACATTACATCTATAGCCCTCAGACCAATATGTTTGGGTTTGGAAAGTGGAGTGTTAACTTACTCTGGGCTAATGGAGTTATTTTAGAATAATCAGCCAGCAGCAGCTGTTTCCTTTTTTCTCTTTCATAGGCTGGCACAGTGGTTTATTTAGCATAGTTTATTCCCTCTAGTACTGTTAACTGCTAAAAAATTTAAGATTCTGAATACTGTAATAAACTACATTGCATTAAATCTCAAATGACCTGCAGTAATTCGCCTTGGAAAAGACAAGTATCATTATAATTTGGTACATCACAGTGACAGTGTACCATTTAATTATCTTTAATTTGATTTGATCATGAAGTGACATGAAAATAGTCAAAAAGAACCAGTAGGATCTGTGTTAGTAATCTGTAACTAAGGGTCTCTCTGCATCTAGGCATACAACCTAAATAAATAGACACGGATTCTATTTGAATAAAAGTTTATGCATAATTTTATATAATAATCATCCCACAGGTTACCATTTTAATGGTTACCATTTCTCCATAGTGTTTATGCTGTCAAAACCATTAACACATCCATTGAAACACTCATTGCAAAATGAAATGGACTGCTTTCTTTTCATGTAACATCTTCATAAAAACAAGTAGTGAGTTTAAAACTACAAACATGTCGTGGAAGATGGAAAATGTGTTCACAATTTATTAAGTAAAAACTCTTCAGACGTTAGCATAACCGTTGATTATTTCAGGTTTAATCATATATACGGGAACAAGAAGTATCATGACAAAAAGAGTACAAGGACAGGGCCCAACACTGACTAGTGTCATGACAGTTTTTCTGGTTTTTACATTGCTAAGTTCAAGCTTATATTCTGTCCCAATAGTATAGGTGACAACATTAGCACTTGCAGAATGTACACACAAGAAATAGTTACTGCCATGATGGAACCTAGGAAATACAAGGTTGCACACAGACAAGGCTCCAGGAGGCATAGGAAATCAAAGAATCTCTGCCTGAAAGGACTCTTCTGATGGTTTTAGAGCCCAGGCCCTAGACCTGTCTCTCTGTAAATAGACGGAGCCAAGGCCCTGCTCAGCCAACCTTCCACTTATCACTGCCCCTGAACACAGATACAAGCATTATAATTTGCAAGCAAAAAGAGACACGTCAATTACTATATGTAATGTTTCAAGCATGCAGAGTACAAAGTACATGTAAAAGAATAATCAATACATACAGGTATAAGATGATAAATTCATTTTACACAATGTCATCAATTTATTAGATAACATGGTCTGGTATAGATATGCAGAAGATCTAATGGTAAAACAGATTCATCAGAAATTCCATAATCCATAAACTGATCCTATGAACTTCTTACTGTAATGTGTTAAATTGTTTTTCTTTACAGTAAGATAAATGGCTATTCCTCACAGTTTTGGATATGCAGTATTAGATATTTCACAGTTACTAATGTGGTGGATTTGTCAATCTGAAATGGATGAATGTCAGGGCCTTGTTCTTTTGGAAATAGTATATTTTGATGAAACATGGAGAAGCCCCAAACATGGAAGCATGTATTTCAGATATCCGGGAGTAGATGATGGAGAACTTCTTGCTTTTAAACTCAGGTAAAACAGAAATGTTCGTTTAAGGAATCTCAGATATAGTTAACTTAATTCTTATGTTAATGCAATCCAACATTGCATTTTCTTTTTCGACTTTTTTGCATTTGAATTTTCATGTACTGGTATGCACATTCACTGTCAATATTAAAATGTTAATGAAAAGCCATTTCGCATTTCATTTTCAAAGGCATGCCCCACTTTGTGGTTAACAAAATTCTAATGTTAATTCAAATGTGAAAAGTAAGAAACAGCACCATCCTCTGCAATTTAATTTCCGGCTGGTTGGTGTACCTATGGTTGATGCTTGGCAATGTGGGTGGGTTGACTTCCTGCCTGTTGGGCCCTGTCTCAGCCCCAAGGTTTGCTATATTATTGCGCTGGGAAAGTAGGGTCAGTTCTCCTTCTCCAATGTAAATCCTAGTAAATCTAAGAAATGCACTCTCAAAATGTTCCTTGTCTCCTTCTGCGTTTAAACTTAGGAGGACATGAGATCTTGCCCCCCCCCCCCCCCCCCCACCTTGCTTCTTAGGGTTTTAGGCTGTATGTTCTGTTAAAGCATTTTGTGACAACTGATGATGTGAAAACAGGATTTATAAATACATTTGGTAGATTTGATTGATCATTTTTTAACTTGAAGAGTATTACTGTATTTTATGGCCCCAAGACTCAAAACACTGAGGGTGTAGACATCTCCATGCTGAACAATTACAATCCTTTTCTTCTTTTTTGTTGAGATTAAATCCCACTTTATCAACATCAATTATAATTTGTTGGGCTGCTATCAATCCTCAAAAAAGGTTACTTTTGAAACTGTAAAGGGGACAACATCTGAAGATTGGCCTGAGCTGTGCTCTCTGCTAGGTGAGGCCCTTGCTCATGAAAGACTAGGCGCAGGGAGGCTTGTATTTTTGCTTCTTAACATTACAGTGTATATTGGCACAATGACTGCATTTAGGTTCAGAGGCACCACTCTCTCCAAAGGAAAACAATGGTTCAGCTGTTGTTGCCGGTGATCATGTGTTGTTAGCTTCACACATCATTTCAGTTATAATACAGTTATTTCATGTCTGTCTTACCAAATGTTAAGACAGACACAAACTGAAATTGCAGCTCTTTCTCTCTATCAGAGTTCCTCTCAAAAAGCATTCTGTACAAGTGCTTCAAGTGGATGCCATTTGTCTTTAGGGCACGATCCATTGTGGCCAAACTGCATTGTAGAATGTTATCACAGACTTTATTGTCCTGGATTATTCTTTGTTGTATTTCTTTGATTGCAATGGTATTGTTCTCTATGACCATATCTATAACAGCATGTTCTTGTCGCTCTGAGAGAGCAACAAGAGCACCCCTGAACACAGAGCACCCGTGAAGGTGCTCTGTGTTACAATCTTAATATAAACTGTGTTAAAATGATGACCTGGAATAACACAAAACAGTTGCAAGATAACCGTTAGTTACATATACAGTGGGGAGAACATTTTGCAGGTTTTCCCACTTACAAAGCATGTAGAAGTCATTTTGATCATAGGTACTCTTCAACTGTGAGAGACAGAATCACATTGTAATTTTAAGTAATTAATTTGCATTTTATTGCATGACATAAGTATTTGATACATCAGAAAAGCCCTCCTTGAACTGCCACCTTAACGTGGTGGAGGGGTTTGAGTACCCGAGTGACCCTAGGAGCTATGTTGTCTGGGGCTATATGCCCCTGGTAGGGTCTCCCAGGGCAAACAGGTCCTAGGCGACGGGTCAGACAATTACAGACATCATACAATTCAAAACACCCCTTAATGATGAAAATGTTTTTGAGTTTCGTGACGTTGCCCGGTATTACGCAGCCGGGGCCCCACCCTGGAGCCAGGCCCGGGGTTGGGGCTCGTACGCGAGCGCCTGGTGGCCGGGCCTTTCCACATGAGGCCCGGCCAGGCTCAGCCCGAACGAGCGACGTGGGGCCGCCTTCCCGTGGGCTCACCACCCACAGGAGGGACCATAAGGGGTCGGTGCAGAGAGGATCGGGCGGCAGTCGAAGGCGGGGGCCTAGACGACCCGATCCCTGGACACGGAAACTAGCTCTAGGGACGTGGAACGTCACCTCGCTGGCGGGGAAGGAGCCTGAGATCGTGCGTGAGGTTGAGAGGTTCCGACTAGAGGTAGTCACCTCTACGCACGGCTTGGGCTCTGGAACCACACTCCTTGAGAGAGGATGGACTCTTCACCACTCTGGAGTTGCCCATGGTGAGAGGCGGCGGGCTGGTGTGGGTTTGCTTATAGCTCCCCAGCTCTGCCGCCATGTGTTGGAGTTTACCCCGGTGAACGAGAGGGTCGTTTCCCTGCGCCTACGGGTCGGGGATAGGTCTCTCACTGTTGTTTGTGCCTACGGGCCGAACCGCAGTGCAGAGTACCCGACCTTCTTGGAGTCTCTGGGAGGGGTGCTGGAAAGTGCTCCGACTGGGGACTCTATCATTCTACTGGGGGACTTCAACGCCCACGTGGGCAACGACAGTGACACCTGGAGGGGTGTGATTGGGAGGAACGGCCCCCCTGATCTGAACCCGAGCGGTGTTCAGTTATTGGACTTCTGTGCTAGTCACAGTTTGTCCATAACAAACACCATGTTCAAGCATAAGGGTGTCCATCAGTGCACATGGCACCAGGACACCCTAGGCCGCAGGTCGATGATCGACTTTGTTGTCGTTTCATCTGACCTGCGGCCGTATGTCTTGGACACTCGGGTGAAGAGAGGGGCGGAGCTGTCAACAGATCACCACCTGGTGGTGAGTTGGATCCGATGGCGGGGGAGGAAGCTGGACAGACTCCTGTCAGAGAGATCTTTAACTCCCACCTCCGGCAGAGCTTCAACTGGATCCCGAGGGAGGCTGGAGATATTAAGTCCGAGTGGACCATGTTCTCCACCGCCATTGTCGAAGCGGCCGCTCGGAGCTGTGGCCGCAAGGTCTCCGGTGCCTGTCGAGGCGGCAATCCCAGAACCCGGTGGTGGACACCGGAAGTAAGGGATGCCGTCAAGCTGAAGAAGGAGTCCTATCAGGCCTGGTTGGCTTGTGGGACTCCTGAGGCGGCTGACGGGTACCGACAGGCCAAGCGGACTGCAGCCCGGGTGGTTGTGGAGGCAAAAACTCGGGCCTGGGAGGAGATCGGTGAGGCCATGGAGAAGGACTATCGGCTGGCCTCGAAGAGATTCTGGCAAACCGTCCGGCGCCTCAGGAGAGAGAAACAGTGCCCTACCAATGCTGTTTACAGTAGAGGTGGGCAGCTGTTGACCTCAACTGGGGATGTCGTCGGGCGGTGGAAGGAGTACTTTGAGGATCTCCTCAATCCCGCAGTCACGTCTTCCATTGAGGAAGCAGAGGATGATGGCTCAGAGGTGGACTCGTCCATCACCCGGGCTGAAGTCACTGAGGTGGTCAAGAAACTCCTCGGTCGCAAGGCACCGGGGGTGGATGAGATCCGCCCTGAGTACCTCAAGTCTCTGGATGTTGTGGGGCTGTCTTGGTTGACACGCCTGTGCAACATCGCGTGGCGGTCGGGGACAGTGCCTTTGGGATGGCAGACCGGGGTGGTGGTCCCTCTTTTTAAGAAGGGGGACCGGAGGGTGTGTTCCAACTATAGGTGGCTTGCCCACTTCAGGTTGGTGGAGAGTGCTTGCCTCAAGTGGAGGAGTTTAAGTATCTAGGGATCTTGTTCACGAGTGAGGGAAGGATTGAACGGGAGATTGACAGACGGATCGGTGCAGCTTCTGCAGTAATGCGGTCGATGTATCGGTCTGTCGTGGTGAAGAAAGAGCTGAGCCTCAAGGCGAAGCTCTCGATTTACCGGTCAATCTACGTTCCTACTCTCACCTATGGTCATGCGCTTTGGGTCATGACCGAAAGGACAAGATCCCGGATACAGGCGGCCGAAATGAGCTTTCTCCGCAGGGTGGCTGGGCGATCCCTTAGAGATAGGGTGAGAAGCTCGGTCACCCGGGAGGAGCTTGGAGTAGAGCCGCTGCTCCTCCACATCGAGAGGGGTCAGCTGAGGTGGTTTGGGCATCTGTTTCGGATGCCTCCGGAACGCCTTCCTGGGAAGGTGTTCTGGTCCCGTCCCACCGGGAGGAGACCCCGGGGAAGACCTAGGACACGCTGGAGGGACTATGTCTCCCGGCTGGCCTGGGAACGCCTCGGTGTCCTCCCGGAAGAGCTGGAGGAAGTGTCTGGGGAGAGGGATGTCTGGGCATCTCTGCTTAGACTGCTGCCCCCGCGACCCGGCCCCGGATGAAGCGGAAGAAGATGAATGAATGAATGAATGAATGAACATCAGAAAAGCAAAACTTAATATTTGGTCCAGAAACCTTTGTTTGCAATTACAGAGATCATCTGTTTCCTGTAGTTCTTGACCAGGTTTGCACACACTGCAGCAGGGATTTTGTCCCACTCCTCCATACAGACCTTCTCCAGATCCTTCAGGTTTCGGGGCTGTCGCTGGGCAATACGGACATTCAGCTCCCTCCAAAGATTTTCTATTGGGTTCAGGTCTGGAAACTGGCTAGACTACTCCAGGACCTTCAGATGCTTCTTACAGAGCCACTCCTTAGTTGCCCTGGCTGTGTGTTTTGGGTCGTTTTTCAGGTCGAAAAATACCTAGCCACGATCCATCTTCAATGCTCTTACTGAGGGAAGGAGGTTGTTGGCCAAGATCTTGCGATACATGGCCCCATCCATCCTCCCCTCAATACGATGCAGTCGTCCTGTCCGCTTTGCAGAAAAGCATCCCCAAAGAATGATGTTTCCATCTCCATGCTTCACGGTTGGGATGGTGTTCTTGGGGTTGTACTCATCCTTCTTTTTCTTCCAAACACGGCGAGTGGAGTTTAGACCAAAAAGCTCTATTTTTGTCTCATCAGACCACATTACCTTCTCCCATTCCTCCTCTGGATCATCCAGATGGTCATTGGCAAACTTCAGAAGGGCCTGGACATGTGCTGGCGCTGAGCAGGGGGACCTTTGCGTGCGCTGCAGGATTTTAATCCATGACGGTGTACTGTGTTACTAATAGTTTTCTTTGAGACTGTGGTCCCAGCTCTCTTCAGGTCATTGACCAGGTCCTGCCGTGTAGTTCTGGGCTGATCCCTCACCTTCCTCATGATCATTGATGCCCCACGAGGTGAGATATTGCATGGAGCCCAGACCGAGGGAGATGGACTGTCATCTTGAACTTCTTCCATTTTCTAATAATTGCGCCAACAGTTGTTGCCTTCTCACCAAGCTGCTTGCCTATTGTACTGTAGCACATCCCAGCCTTGTGCAAGTCTACAATTGTATCCATGATATCCTTACACAGCCATTGTGGAGAGGTTGGAGTCTGTTTGATTGTGTGGACAGGTGTCTTTTATACAGGTAACGAGTTCAAACAGGTACAGTTAATACAGGTAATGAGTAGAGAACAGGAGAGCCAGAAATCTTCCTGGTTTGTAGGTGATCAAATACTTATGTCATGTAATAAAATGCAAATTGATTATTAAAAAAATCATACAATGTGATTTTCTGGATTTTTGTTGAAGATTCTGTCTCTCACAGTTGAAATGTACCTGTGATAAAAATTACAGACCTTTACATGCTTTGTAAGTAGGAAAACCTGCAAAACCTGCAGTGTATCAAATACTTGTTCTCCCCACTGTATATCCAGACAAAGGATTGGAATTGACTGAAAAAGCTATACTAATCTTGGGCTGACAGACAAAGTAATCCCAGCATTTCATGGCATTCATAGGATATTCTATGGTAATGTAATTCACAATGATATTAGCCTGAAAATCCACTTGAATTTAGCTTATATGATAATTGATTTTAAAAGTTTGTGCTCAGCAGGATGACATTGCCACGAGCAACACCACAGCATCTGCAGATGTGCACAGGTTGGCTCCAATACTTTTTATTTATTTAAAGGATGCACTTACTCAGAGCAACTAACAGTGCATTCATGTTAAACCTTGTACCACTGTTATAAAACAGCAAAAACTTTAGTTTTGTCCATTAGCACCCTTTGTTCTGTGAAGCAGGCCGGAGAGAAAATGTATTTTGTTGCCATACAACACCACCCCAGGTTGTTCGAAAAACATTGGGACCTCTGCTTAACATACACCGATCAGCCATAACATGACCACTGACAGGTGAAGTAAATAACAGTTATAATCTCATTATTATGGCACCTGTCAGTGGGTGGGATATATTAAGCAGCAAGTGAACATTCTGCCCTCAATGTTGCTGTGTTAGAAGCAGGAAAAATGGGAAAGCATAAGGATTTGAGCAACTTTGACAAGGGTCAAATTGTGATGATTAGACGACTGGGTCAGAGAATATCCAAAACGACAGCCCTTGTGGGGGTGTTCCCGGTCTCCAGTGGTCAGTACTGAAAATGGTCCAAGGAAGAAAAAAGCGGTGACAGGGTCATTTGCGGCCAAGGCTCATTGATGCACGTGTGGAGCGAAGGCTGGCCAGTGGGTCCGATGCTACAGACGAGCTACTGTAGCTCAAATTGCTGAAAAAGTTAATGCTGGTACTGATAGAAAGGTGTCAGAACACACAATGCATCGCAGTTTGTGTGCACTGGGAAGAGACTGACACTGGAATACCTTCTGTTAGTATATTTTGGGCAGCTGGATCTTAAAATATTCTGTATTGGATTGAATAAGTAAAAACTAAAATAACAAAAAACCTGTTACAACATGAATCGTCCTTGGTTGACACTTTCTGTGGTATATGCCCATCCTGCAGATTAACAGTTGTGAACTAAAAGACTAGGTGTGGTGAAAGTTCTAGGAGAGTCGCATCCAAGCCCCACAAAATGTCCACTGAAAGACAGAGGAAAGCATGTGACAGCAGGCTGCCTAGACAACTGGACACATCATATTTAGGTCTACATCTCTGTCTGTGTAAGAGAACACAGTCATTCACCACCAAACTATGTTCCACAAAGACAAGAACCTAAACTTGCTTGTGGTCACTCACTCCAAAAATGTGAGAACAAATAACTGGCTTCATTCTATATCGTAAATGTAATGCTGGGGTAGAAAATCTACTTCATTTTTCTTTTCTATACCTTGCAATGCATACAACCCTATTCTAACAGTTGATTATGGACAGCAGATTCTAAAAGTTGATGTAAGCTATACAGTGGTGATTTGTTTGAAAAATAACAAACAACACATTAATTACATTCAAGCTGCAGGCTAATCGCTACCTAGAAGCCTGATTAGTTGGCTAGCTAACCACCTAGTAATATCATCCATATGTAGCTAGTTATTGATTACGTGATGAACAATGAATCATCAGGGTGAGCTGGCAATGAATTAAGTGCTAGCTAGACTGCACTTAATTCAGTAGCATTCCCGACAGTCACAAGCATTTTAGTCCTTTGGATGCTGCTCTGAGAGTGGTGCACACAGACTCAAGTGCAGTTACATTCATGCTTTAATTTTAACACTAGAAGACGTGCTTCTTTCTCTCTCTTAAATTATTACTGATTGTTATTTAACTCTCAAATCATACTAGATTAATCAGCTAGGCCACACAATCGGTTGAGCTCCACTAATGGTCTCCAGGTGTAATTCATCTAGAATTGAGGAGTTGGAGAAAGACTGTGCCGCACTGGAGAAGAGTGACATTAATGATTAAGGCATTCAATGTGGAAAGCTGTTTACATTGTAGTAAAGTTATGGGAGGCAATGGAGATTGTATGTCAACCCACATCTCATGTCACCTCGGCATTTAGACCAGACAGAAATCCAAGGTCAGACCTGAATCTCCAGATCACAACCCCTTTATCGCCAGCTTCCAAGACTACCAAACAAAATAACAGGTTCAACGACAGGTTTGTTTCCACAGTGTTTTCAAGTTTCATGGCCATTTCTGATGACGCAGCTAAACACGCTCAGACCAGCTCTTTTGTTCCTGGCTTGTCAGTGTGTGATATCTGCAGGCCAGCAAAAAATGCTTTGGTCTCTATTTGAGGCATATGAATATCTGAAAAACTTCCTGTTGATGAGCTTGGTCCCCTGCCATGGGTCTGAGGACTCTCCACTCGATATACTTTGACTGTAGAGATCTGAGTAGCAGCCTTTTCTCTTTCACTTTCTAAGACTACTGATTCAGATATCACTGACGTTTTTAAATAATTCATTTGATGTATTTTGCAGCTCCTGAACTGAGGTATGTTGGACTTTTTCAGCTCTTATCAGTTTTTAGGAAAGCAGTGCCTCTAAACCACACTCTGCTTTTACTAAGGAATCATTTATCCACTTAATCCCATATCACATCTGAGATCAGAGACACTAAAACATTATGCTTTATATTTATTTTCCTGTAACACCTAAACAACTATTTTTTCTGCTTTTACTTTCTCCACTCTGGTAGTGGGCTGGAAAGTCCTGTTCCCCTTCTTTTTTCATCATGTTTTGTTTTGATGTATGTTAAATACACAATTATCATTCAGGAACTACCTCAAGTCACTATGTAGACTTTGAGTAGTGTGTGGCTTGCTGGTCTCATCATCAGAGGGCATACTGGCCTCTGAGATTCATGACACTGGTGAGAAAGCCCTGGGTTAAGGCCAGAAAATGACCTGTTCAAACAGGGCGAAGAACAGGAACTTCAGAGTCAGCCAGGAAGGCCCGTAAAGGAGGGGGCCGGAGAGACTGAGGAGGCTGAAAGGTAAGTTGTCTGACATCTGTGTTACTGATCTCCTGAATTTAGTGCCTAAGTTAACTATGTTTTCCTTTTTTCTCCTTTCACCGCTATTTGTGTTACTAAAAATCAGTCAAGCAGTGCACCTTTGTCCGTTTCTTTGTTCTTGCTCTGTCTCACCATAAGAGTGCAGGATGTTATTAGTAGATTTTCTTAGTGCTGTGAGAGATTATGGGCATGAGGAACTTAACACAATGCATTAGTGCTGACTAACTCTGATCCAAGGACAATAGATAGGACGTGATGCCTGGTACTGAGGGGCCCCACACTTACAATCCATACATCCAGTCCAAACCTCCTGACAGGAGTTGTCCATGTGACTGTCATAGGCTCTATGAATAGGCCAATGGACCATAGGTTGAAAAATACCATACAAGGGTATTTTTAAGATAAACCTGAACTGGCGACAGGGCCATGGGCAGCCAAGGCCATCATCTTAAACTAGTTCTTATAAACACAACACTAGTGCGTAGCTAATTTGTATTTTACAAAGGTACACACCATTTCTGTTTGGATACTGAGGAAGACTCAGACTTGGAATATGTTTGTTGAACATTAAAGAACAGTTGATTCTTGTGAACTGCTAAGTAAGCCATTTAATAGTTGAGTAAGTTGCATTTTTCCTTGGCTACACAACTGATTTGTACTGCCGGTGATACTGCAGGAATGGAGATTAAATACATGCTACAGGTAAGGTACATTATGGACAGTAGATATTTGACCAATGAATAACAAGACCTCATGCATATTTTTTTGTTGTGCTGTGGTAAGGAATTCTGAGGATGTACTAGACAGTTACAAGGACTTCTGAAAGACTTCAAGAATACGAGGAGCATAAATAAATGCGTCACAAGTTGGACAAAACCGCCATTGCCCTTACTGCCAATAACCGGTTATTGCCAATAACTTACTGCCAATAACCGCACTTAAGTGGAAAACCATGCAAACAATCTAACCCGAATGATGTATTTGTATTTACCTCCCCAAGTTTACAATAACACTGGCCAAAAAGATAAGGACACACGTAATTATTACAGTATTACACCATGTCAGTAAAACTTCAGGGATATCAATCTTTCCAGTTAGGAATCATAAGCTATTGTAAATCTATGTCATCTGTTTTGGTGCAAAAGACCACAGGTGCATTGGAGACGCAACAGCAAGACAACCCCCAAAAAGGGAGGTTTTGCAGGTGGTGGTCATAGACATTTGCTTTCTTCTTATCCTTCATGACTGATTATTTTCTAGTATTGCATTTTGCTTGTATTCTTGTCATCATACAGGTAGTATAAGTGCTGTCGCAAGAATGTTTGCTGTGTCTCGCAGTACAGTCTCAAGAGCATGGAGGAGATACCAGGAGACAGGCTATTACTCGAAGGGAACTTGACAGGGCTGCAAAAGGGCAACCACCCAGCCAGGCACCTTTGGATAGCCACATTTTAAAGTATGCCTTCTAATGTAAACAATTAATTGTCTTCATCAACAGTCAAATCTGACAAACTCATATTTGTTAAGCCTATCCGTTTCATTCTTCAGCTTGTCACTTTCAATGTGATGAAATAATTGTAATTTGGAGCATTTTCAATCATTCATATTGGAGAAGCGGTGGGCACCTATTTTCGTGGAGAAGCGGTGGAGCATGTAGGACACCCAACAGAAAAGCGCTTTCTGTGGCTTTATTTATAACAATGGACCATAGTATTTATTAATACATTTATGATTGATGCCAACGCGGCTTTTGGTTTGACCAGAACCGATTGGCCAGTGCTGGCATGGTGAAAAGTTTATCTTTCTGTTCTCTCTTAAATCCTTAATTCTGAGAGCGAACATGCAATAAAATAATTAATAAAGGCACCTTTAAATAGTAAATTCATAAGTATGAATAAGAATGAAAATTATATGCTTTTAAAATTGCTTTTTTATCACCTATCTGTTTGCTAAGTAGTTTTGGAGTAGTATCATCCTTCTTTCATATAAGTGCAAGTAAGACCTACATTATTCCTACATAACTACCCATTCTTACCACATACTTACATACGTATTACTATGTAGGAAACTACCCAGTAAGTAACAGCCTGTAATTTGAAGGGTTACCAGAATTCTACTAACCCACTGTGGGACTTCCCAGAGACTAAAATAACATGAGTCACTTTGAATTTATGGACTTTTATGTTTTGATCAGTGCCACTTTTTGATGTTGTAACGTTGTAAAATGTGGAAACATCCAAAGAGTTGTAAATACTTTTGAGGGCCTCTGTATATCTTACATTAATATCCACGCAGTCTTGTTCTGGCTCTACACATACTCTCCAGCTTGTTCTTTACTGACTTGGCACAGAGATTACCACCCTTTTCTTTGGGTGCAGTGTCCTTTGCCCCTGTCACATTGCAGAAATGACCTAATAATCAAAATCCTATCTTACGTAGCACTCATTTTGTCGTGTAACAAATCAAACAGTCTTTTGAACTTGTGTTTTGGGGCAATGTTATTTCTGCTCCTGATATCGTTATGTGGAGCAAGGTTTTGCAAACCTCTCAAACCTATAATGTTGTGGAAATAGTAAAACAGAGCCTGTTTACTTTTATTGATGTGTACTTGTGTTATATTCTCATGCATTTTCTCAGACGAGTGGAAGGTACATATTCCATCTCTCTGGAGCAGGATAAGCATTATAAAATTAAATGTTTCCCTGTTTATTCATCTCAAATTAAACAGGAAATCTGACAGAAAGCCAACTAAGAAATCAATATAAATAATGTTGCAGTGTGGTGGAGGCTTTCTCCCTGTCAGTGTGATATAGGTTGCTGTTTTGGGGTAGGTGCTTGCCACAATAAATGCTGTGTCAATTAGTGATGGCCATTCGAGGCTTCATTAGCGTTATTTTAGCAGCAGGATATTATTCTGGCAGCACTCAGATTTTTGTTGTCACAATAAAAGCCATCATTGAAATGTATAACTAGATTGTTAACTATATTGCCTTATATATGTCAATATGTTATTTTGAAAAATAAAATTTGAGTTAGCGCTGCTAGCATAATATCCTGCAGCTAGAAGAACAGTAAAGAAGCCTCGAATGGGCATCACTAGTGTCAATGGCCCTCATTTATGAAAAGTACGTACACCAAATTTCCAGCGTACACCTGGCGTACACCCAAAACCACGGTGACTTTGAGATTTATCAATATGGACGTTGGCGTACGGCACTCTCAAATCCTACGCAAGCTCAGGAGGTGGTGTACGCACGTTTTGAGTTAGTGCGGAAATGCGCAGAAAAAAATCCTAACGCACTGACAAACTAAAATATATGATATAATATGAACCACTGTAAAAAAAAAAACAACAACATAATAATTACAAACTTCAGTGTTTATTTTGTGTGACTTTACCAAAGCATTTGATTTATATGTATTCCTTCAGATGCGAGCCTGTCCGCTTTACATGACGTTTCAGGGTTAGGCCCGGCAGTTGCCCACGGACTGGTTTCAGTAATAAAAGGCTTTTAATGACCAAAATATCATTCAGACTGACAAAATAATAAAAATGACATTCTTCTTCTTTTAAATAATAATAATAGAAATAATAATAATAACGACATTCTTCTTCTAAATAAAAATAAACGTCATTAATAATAAAAAATCATAAAATAATAAGACAAATATTACAAATTGTCATGCAATTATTAATGTGAATGAATGGTACTCCACATCACATCATCATCACTATTGAACACCCCAATACATGTGACGTGATACGAAATGAAATGCTAATTGTTTCAAACGCGTGCTGTAAAATGCATTGTGATAGGTCATTTGCTCATCCAAACAGCTTTATAAACTGGATTTCCACAGTACAACAATTCTCTATGATGGCTGACCTGGCGCTTTTAGAAGACGCATATGCGCCCTTGAGAAGGGAAAGAGTATTTCAAGATAGGCGAGATCTTCTGAATGAAGCGGATGAATGGCTGATGAGCAGAATCCGTCTTCCAAGGCATCTTCTCCTGGAGCTGTGCAATAACCTGGAGCCCTACCTCCAACGTGAGACCCGGCGGTCAAGGGCCTTACCTGTTCCAGTCCAGGTTCTCTCCACACTGGGGTTCTTGGCCACTGGAACCTTTCAACGGGAGATTGCTGACAGGTCTGGTATATCCCAACCCACCATGAGCCACGTGCTGTCATCCGTGCTGGCTGCCATCAGGACTCTCATCCCACACTACATACAATTCCCATACGACAATGCCCAGCAAACAATGATTAGAAGGGGGTTTTATGAGATTGCTGGGATTCCAAATGTCATAGGTGCAATTGACTGTACCCACGTGCGTCTGAAACCACCATCGGTTAATGATTACGCATACATCAACCACAAAAATTATCATTCAATGTGCAAATTATTTGTGATGCCAGACTCCGCCTATTAAATGTTGTGGCAGGATGGCCTGGAGGCACCCACGATGCCTTCATTTTTGAGCACAGCAGCGTGCGCAGACGGCTGCAGGAGGGCGCATTGAGGGGTCATGGTTATCTTTTAGGTGAGTACTAAGAGCAAATTTATTTTGCAAAATATATTCGTTTCCTAACCTCTCTTTTCCCCTTTAGGTGACAGGGGTTATCCTCTTTTAAACTCTTTGATCACCCCTGTGCCAAATCCCGTGACGCATCAGGAGCGCAACTTCAACCACGCGCACGCACAAACACGAGCCACTGTGGATCGCTGCGTGGGGCTCTGATATGGCTCTGAGAGAGATGGCTCTGCCTGGCACATGGGGGGGGGCACGTTGCTCTATTCGCCAAATAAGGTGTGCAACATCATTTTGGCATGTGCCGTCTTGCACAACATGGCTGAGGTAAACCGTGTGCCATTTGATGCGCTGGCCCCAGACCCAGAAGTGCCAGTGGAGCAGTGGGCAGCACCACCGGCTTTAGGAGCTATTCAGCTCAGACGGGACCTTGTTCGGCGGTTTTAAGGGTAGTCGTTATCTCCCCCACCGGTGATACCTTCCAAAGACACCGTTCCGATGAGGGCTGTCACCCGCTCCTCGCTCGGTGTCAGCTGGAGACTTGGATCCGGTGGGCCTCCCCCAGTCTGACTCTGGCTCCTCTTCAGTGCCGAGACGCGCCTCTTTGTGGCGATCTTTGAATCGGACCACTTTTTTCACCTACAATAAACAAGAAAACTCATGCTTAACTTGATCGGTGTATATTAAGCAATACAGAAAACTCATGCTTAACTTGTATTAAGCAATAAAACATTCTTACCTCTGCTGGAGTGCGCTTCTCAACCCCCACACTATTAACAGCACTAGTAATTTGGGTCCATATTTTGTTTTTGTGGGCGCCTTTTACTCCGATTTTTAAACTGCCAAATATATATATATTTTTTATTTCTACCTCCCCGGTGATCGTCTCAATCTCCACGTCAGAGAAGTTTCTCTTTTTTGCCGTCTTCCGTGTGTCCCTGGCGTAAAATGAGGGCGTGGGGGAAGCGGAGACTTGAATATATAGGGGCGTGTTATTCTAATAACGATCGTTTTCAGCCGCGGCATTTATCAAGGGCAGGTATTGCGTACACCTGGATTTTAAAGGTACGCACAGCTTCATAAATCAGGCGGTGAGAGGAGTGTAAGCAAAATCTTACGCCAACATATACGCCTGTTTCTACGCAAGAATGATAAATGAGGGCCAATGTGTGAGAAGGCAGGCACATACACAGCAGGAATAGACTTTCATGGACTCTGCATGTTAAAAAAGGTAGAATGCACCAAATATAGATAACCGTTACTGGCAGTAAGAATGTAAAATCATGAAAATTCTTACTGGAACGAATATACAGCTAGGTCCGGAAATATTTTGACACTGACACAATTTTCATAAATTTGGCTCTGTACGCCACCACAATGGATTTGTAATGAAACAACCAAGCTGCAATTGAAGGGCCGACATTCAACTTTATTCCAAGGGTTTCAATGTAATGAACACAGAGACCAGGAGTTTGTGGTTCCATTTGCGGAAAGCAACTGTCGATTTATTCATTGGCACAAGGGAAGAGGCAAGAGCAAAACGGGAGGCAAACAGGGCGCAGGTGTTTAGTATTCCGGTGATTGGGATCTGGATTGCTGGGTGCACCAGGATGTGAGCCCGTAGCGGTGGCAGGTGAGGAGCGCGAAAGGGAGGGGCTAGAGACGGAACAACGCGAGGACCTCACAGGATTCCGGCGGCGGGAATCCAGAATTTCACGCACGGCGTACGCCGGCTCCCCATCAATGTCCATCAGTGGCGGCGCAGGATGCTGAGCGACCGGCGGGTGCAGGGGACTGCAATGCACTGGTTTGAGGAGGGACACGTGAAAGGTGGGGAAGATCCTGTACTGGCGGGGCAATTGGAGACGGTAGGTAAAAGGATTTATGCGATGCGTAATTTTGAAGGGCCCAATGTATCTGGGGGCAAGCTTACGGCATGGGAGGCAGCCAAACCCGTTGGATCGGATGGTACAGGGGAGACGGGCGCCGACGACGATCCGCATGGGTTTTCTGTGCGCTGGACGCCTGCTGGAGGTGATAGGGAGTCTGCCTAGGCGTAATTCTTTCCTGGCACATTGGAGACTGAAAAGCGAAAATTATTAAAAAAGGGAGACCACCGAGCCTGACAGGAGTTCTAAAGTTTGGCTGTTTGTGGGTACTCCAGGTTGCGGTGATCAAATGCTGACGTGGCGGGTTCGGACCAACGCAGTGTTCGAGTCTTCTGACCAATCAGGGCGGATAACAGGGACGCGGAGGTGCTGATATTTTGGATGAAACGTCCAAGAAATACTGCAGCTCCTTGACGGTTTGAGGCCGAGGCCACTGAAGTACAGCGGAAACCTTGCTCTTGTCCATCTGGACGGCACCGACCAGCAAACTGTAGAGAATCCTTTGCAGGCAATGACTACTTGATTTCTGCAATGCATGGACATCACCAAATGATGGGTTTCTTCCTTTGTTTCCTCTTTTTTTGCTCCACTTTGTTGGCGGGTCTTTCTGCCTTAAGTTTTGTCTTCAGCAAGTGAAATGCATGCTCAATCGGGTTGAGATTAGGTGATTAACTAGGCCATTGTGGAATATTACACTTCTTTGGCTTAAAAACCTCCTGGGTTGTTTTCGCAGTATGTTTTGGGTTGTTAAAGTGAAGCGCAGTCTAATCAAATTCGCTGAATTTGGCAGAATCTGAGCAGACTATACACAGATGTGCTCAAAAGTTAGCATATGTTTGGATACTTGGTAATATATGTACCATTTGTAATGAAAACATGAGTGAACAGGCAAAACACTTCTTTTATGTCTTATGGGATTCACATTCAACTGTATGTCATAACAGAATGGCACAATCATAAAACAAAAGAAAAATGAACTGAACCCTGTTCAAA
Organism: Esox lucius; assembly: GCF_011004845.1. NCBI lineage: Eukaryota > Metazoa > Chordata > Actinopteri > Esociformes > Esocidae > Esox > Esox lucius. Next base: position 5,774,319 of record NC_047584.1, on the reverse strand, counting down.
AAAGTCTGCATACCCTCTGTTCTTAATACTATGTATTTTGCATCAATGACAGCATGCAATCTTTTGTAATAGTTGTCTATGATGCCCTGAATTCTTGCAGGTGGTATAGCTACCTGTTTGTCTTGGCAAAATGCCTCAAGGTCAAGCAAAGTCTTTGGTCGTTTTGCATGAAACACGTTTGAGATCGATGATTGATGGCTCAATGATATTAATGTCAGGAGACTGTGATGGCCATTCCAGAACCTTCACATTTTTCTGCTGTAACCACTGGAGGTTCAACTTGGCCATGTGCTTAGGGTCATATGCTGGAGAGTCCAAGAGTGTCCCATGCGCAGCTTTCGTGCAGAAGAATGAAAATTGTCTCCCAGTATTTTCTGATAACATGCTGCATACATCTTGCCATCAATTTTCACAAGATTCCCTATGCCTTTAGAGCTCACACACCCCCAAAACATCAGTGAGCCACCACCATGCTTCACAGTGGTTGTGACCATAAAGCTTTATTTAGGTCTCATCACTCCAAATTAGTGTGAAAGAGGCTGTGAGACGTGTCAAGGTGTTGTCGGGCATATTGTAACCAGGCTTTTTTGTGGCATTGGCGCAGTAAAGGCTCCTTTCTGGCAACTGGACCATGCAGCTCATTTTTGTTCAAGTATCATCATATTGTGCTCCTTGAAAAAACCACACCGTCTTTTTCCAGAGCACACTGTATTTCCCCTGAGGAGACCATTCTTCTGGCAGTTTTGGCTGAAATCTTTCTTGGTCTACCTGACCTTGGCTTGGTATGAAGAGATTGAATTATCCACTTCTTAATAAGTGATTGAACAGTTCTGACTGGCACTTGCAAGGCTTTTGATATCTTTTGATATCCTTTTCCACCTTTATAAAGTTCCATTACCTTGTTATGCAGGTCTTTTGATAATTATTTTCTGCTCCCTATGGCTCAGTATCTAGCCTGCTAAGTGCATCCGCGTGAGAGCTAACATACTCAGTGACTATTTATACACAGATACTAATTGCAATTTAAAATTGCCATTTTCCCTTGTGTGTGTCACCTCATGTGTCTTTAACAAGGCCAAGCATTCCAGGGTATGTAAACTTTTGATCAGGGCCATTTGGGTGATTTCTGTTATCCTTATGATTTGAAAAGGAGCCAAACAACTATGTGATAAATGGCTTCATATGATCAATATCCTAAAATAAAGGATGACTGCACGATCAGTCATATTTCCAAAATCAATGCCAAAATGTCACAATTTCTGTCAGGGTATTTAAACTTATGAGTACAATTGTATCCCTATACACTTCAGAATTCACGAGGCTGCTTTGTCTTAACATCAATAAACACTACTGACCCAGTGCCATTGGAAGCCACACTGCCCCCACCATGTTTTACACATGTGGTGATGTGGTATGCTTTGGATCCTGAGCCACAAGCCTTCTCCATACTTTTTTCTTCCCATCATTCTGGTACAGGTTGATCTGAGTCAATTGTGCCATTGATTTTGGTCCCTTGAAAAAGAGGGGACTACATATTAAGAAGCTGTAATTCCTAAACCCTTCCTCCAATTTGTATGTGACTACCCTCAAAATCAATCTGAGAGACTTTACTATAAGCCCATATTTATTATTTAACAGTAACTTGAATATATTTCGGTAAACTGCCAGAATAACAAAACTTGTGTCAGTGTCCAATTATTTCCACACCTAAATGTATTTTATAATTTTCCTATTGTATTTTAGCGTTCTTAAGATCAAATATGCTTTTTATGTGATCCCAAGTAATTCACAAAAAATACGTGGTTTATTTTTAATATGCATAGGCTGGGCTTAGGCTATACACAGAACAACATTTCTTTCCCATAAGAATTCTGAGGGTGAATGGTGCAATTGACTGTACTCATATCCCCATTAGATCGCCCCTGGGAGAACATAAGGGGGGATATGTGAATAGGAAGTCACTGCATTAATGTTCAGGTATTTGATCATTAAATTCATACAGGTAGCCCTACAACCTAGGTGCTTTGTGGAGCAGATCTTAAATCATTATTAGTGACAACGGGTCATTTTCAGAGATGTAGCCGGAGTGTAGGCCATTATTGAATTATCTTAATTGTTTTCACATATTTAGATATACTTTTTTACTTGTCCTTACATATCAATCACATTACAAATAAGAGTCAGTAAGACAAAATAGGGAACGTACGACAAGAACACTGCTCCTATTAATCTACCCAGTCGGCAATGCACTGCCACCGCCATGGTGTTAGATTTAGCCGTTAAGCTTTCTTTAAACTCCTCAGTTTGTCAAACTTGACTTTCCTTGAAAACCCAGCGTTAAATCTGAGTAGGTTGAACTCCCTTTGTAGTACAGCCCTCTGGGCTATTCATTTATTCCATCCCACAACAAGCCAAAACCAACACGATTTTTAATGACATATTTCAATGTGTCAATACACCCTCAACAGATGCCATCCGAACAAGTAGCAGAACTAGGCCATGAAATCTCCTTAGTAGTAGTAGATTTCCTGTTAAATTAACTCCAGACATTGTTTTATTCAATTCAATTGGTCTGAACAGTGGTAAGGGGAGGTGGGGTGGGATGGGATTGTAAGGGAGGAAAAAGGCTCATCTATGACTTGGAGAGATTGTTTTTATTTGTGTTGTGTTTTTGTTGTGTTTGTATTTAGGTATTTCTGTCCTGTCATATTATGTAACATATAAAATATATATTTGTGTATTGTTTAAAAAGAAACAAACCTTTAACTTGGTTTAAAACCTGTGCTGCCCTTTGGTCTGTCTGTATTTAGTAAAACCAATTTGGAATGATACACTTGATGTGTTGATGGGAAGGTCGAGTCTTTCTACTGACTTCGATCTTGCTGAGTCTTTCAACAAAAAATTTGAATCTTTTGAGTCATTTCGTTCATTTGAGTCAGTAATGCCTACAGCCAATCCCCCTCCCCAGGGGGCCAATTAATGTTCATTATCATCATTTTGTTTACCTGTCTTTTCTACTTAAGCAAAGGCTTGTTTTACGCTATAATTACAACAAATGTTATCTTTACAATCTAAAATCAAATACTACATCAATAACTGTAGGCCAATCATCCAATTATATGTTACAAACATGTATTTACAATGCTTTCTTGATAAACTTTTCTTTGAGAACGTCAAAATAACAGCTGGTGGAAGGAAACAATCATTCAGTTGAACGATAAAACTGATCAAGTCAGTTATTCACAAGTCTTTTTTACTTAGGCAAAGGGTCAGTGTATGATTTTGTGTTTGTCATTACAGTTAAAAATCAACTATAACATTAGCCTAATTATTTTAAATCCACCATGAGTACAATTATCTGTTACAAACATGTCTTTTCAATGCTAATGTCTTGATCTATTTTGCTTTGTGAAGGTAAAACTAACAGAGTATTCCTTGGTTGGCTAGAACTCTGCTGCCAGTTGTTCAAATGAACAGTTGAACAATAAAACTGTATGAGTCAGTCATTCACAAGAGTTTTATTCTTAGGAAAAGGCTTGGTGTAAAAATTCATTTGTTTATCATTACAATAAAAAATGTACTACTACATAATTTTTTAGGCCTACCATGTGTCCAATATCTTTATAATGCTAGCCTAACGTCTTGATCTATTTTTATTTCTAAATGTAAAACTAACAGCTTAAAAACTTGCCAGATACAACTTCTTATTGTCAGTTATGGCAGGCCCATTTGAAATGCTTTTTGTATTCTTTAGGATAGATGTTACTGCCAACACAGGATAAAACATGAAAGGAATACAACATTCCACATTCTGAAAAAAAAGGCAGGTGCATGAAGTGCTTTGCTACGGAAGCCCTGAACTGTGAGGTTAAATTTATTCGGTGGGGTTCTGCTTCGTTAAGTTTATCTTGTAATTTCACAATAGTATCTCAATATAATGATATAATATCTTGAAATATGTATATCTTATTTTTTCATTTTTCCCCCTCAAAGATTTCAGTTTGTTTTTCAATTGAATTGTTCACATTATGGGTCACATTAAAAGTGGAATAAGTTCTGACATGATTTCTCTTTGTCTCATTCGTTTACATCACAAGAACCTGACATTTTAACAGGGGTGTGTAGACTTTTTATATTCACTGTATGTATGTCACATCTGTAACATTATACTTGTAAATGTCTGCCCTCTTCTATTTGCATTTCTGGTTAGATGCTAACTGCATTTTGTTGTAAAGTACGGTAACACATTATTTGAAGGGGTGTGCATAAGAGTGACATGACACTGTCATGATACTGTCATAACCATGACATGACACATGAAGGAATCATTTTGAACGTTTATGAATGTTGTCATTAGGTATCATTCGGTTGATTATGTCATTTTTATATAAGGTTGACATTGTTTGGGATGTCTTTGTTATGACAACTTGACATTAACTGAGACAAAATATTCTGTCAGTGTCTTTGTCATGACAACTTGACATTAACTGAGACAACATAACCTGTCAGTGTCTGTTTTATGACAACATGACAGTAACCAAGACAACAGAACCTGTCATAATTATGGGCCTAATTATCAAACTTGAAGAAACTATTTAGTCAGTCTTCTGTCTGCCATAAAAGGAACTTTGCTGATCCTGAGACTGGTGCTCATACTCAACATATTGAGCATGCATGCCAGAAATACAAGTTGGAAATATGGAGTCATAAAGGTAATCGCACTCCTGAATCACTGAAGATTCACCTCAAAATGATAGTGGCACCACTGGTTAGCCATACGCCATTATCATGGTGTCTTGGGCAGACTTTTCCATGATGTGAAAAAACAAGTAAGGTTAATATCAAAGTTTTTTGCAGTAATTTTGTTAATGTTGATGAGGACATCCATTCATATAACTAGTGGTTTGCATGAACAATAGGCTAAGTAACATTATTTGAGAGATAATATACATAACCCAATTTGTTAATATGATTATAGTGCGGTAACCATTATTAAAAGGTAGAATGGCTACTTGCGTCTTCAAATAGGTGTGACATACAAAATGTATGGTCGCATTTGGGGTTTATATAGAATTTTGAAAGACACTTTTATATTGAAGGACACTTACTACGGTGGGCCTATAGGGGACAGTTTGACGTGGTCGTGTTGCGTTGGGACTTTAAACGCCTGCGCGGGATCAAAACACCTGCGCGTTCTCGTAACTCTTCAAGGAAAAGCCTTTCTCATCATTTATCCTGTTTTCCTGGTCGGTAAATTACAAAAGTACGCTGGACCTTTCGATACAGTTTAATAACTTGCCTGTTAAAGTGTATGTAGAGGGTTGGAAAAGCGTGGTAATTGTATAACTATGACGGAGACCCATGTCTATGTAAAATGCCATGACGGTGGTGCATTCCTTTGAAAAAATCTAATTTGTTACTGTACTGTACTGCATAGTATTTTTTTTTCGAAAACAACATTCCTGACAATATCCCTAGGATTAATATAATTTTATTTTGTAACTGTATTGTTTAGGAACTTTGCAATTGTTGCACTAAGGGTTATAAATTAGCTAGTTCCTTGTTAGCTGGCTTCGGTTGGTTATTAGCTGGCTCCAGGTAGCTGAATGCTAGCTCCAGTCAAGTGTTTGTCAGTTCAAAGGTTATTTGTTAAACTATCACTATCTAGCCTACTTTATTAATAATGTTTTCAATGTGATTATATTATGAATAGTTTTTTATTACTTAGACTATTGTTCATGCAAAAAACTAGGTTTTGTACATGAATGGATGTCCATGAACAAATTATTTCTCAGTTCCTAGGTCTTACGCTGCTATACTATTGTGCTAGGGGATTGGGTCAGTTCTCCGTGCCCACAAAGTTCTCCTTCTCCACTATAAATCGTTGTTGATATGATGAATGCATTTTCTGTTTTAAACTTTAGGAGGACATGAGGTCCTGGTCCACACCTGCGGAGTACCTGGTTTGGGGGGACCGTTGCTGTCCCTGTCCACCTGGTCATACTTCTGACCTAGTCTAATTTTAAATAGATTCTGGATTTAGCCCAGATACATTTATTAATTATTCCAATTGGACTCTCACCCGGCACAGCCAGAAGAGGACTGCTGTTGTAAAAAGGGCTTTATAAATAAAATTGATTGATTGATTGTACTACACTCTGTTTGTTAATGCATTTGTAAACCATTAATAAAGTAAGGATTATCATTGTTAACCATTTGTTAATGTATTGTTCATCAATGTTCGTTCAGGGTAACTACTGCATTTGTTAATGGTTGTTCATGTACCCTAATCGGAAAGTGTTACCAAAGTAGGATTGTTGAAAGTAGTTTTTTTGTTTAGGAAACATTTGTTGTGTAAAAACAATAAAATAAATGTATTGCTTTTTTTAAGGTATTTAAAAGTATTTGACAGACTTAATTGAATCTTTATGACAAGTCCAAATTGTACCACTGTACATCAAGAAAAATATTCATGGCACCATTATAATGGTCTCATGACAACCAATGTCAAAACCAACCACATATGACAGTTGTTTTTAATGCTAACACATAAAGCTAAATAGTTTCTTCAAGTTTGATAATCAGGCTTGCTATGACATGTTTCTGACTAACTGCGCCACAGCATGGTTTGGCGTTTGCTGCGTAGCCGTCTGGAAGGCCCTGCAAAGGGTGGTGGAAACCGCCCAGCACATCACTGGTACCCAGCTCCCGGCCATTGTAGACCTCCAGCACAAGCTGTGTCTGCACAGGGTTTGTGGCATCAACAGGTACCCTTCACATCCATGCCACAGTTCCCGGCCATTGTAGACCTCCAGCACAAGCGGTGTCTGCACAGGGTTTGTGGTATCAACAGGTACCCTTCACATTGTAGAATCTGAGCATTAACAATTACAATATGAATGTACGTTTCATTGGAAGTGAATGTGCCTAGATAATGAGAACAACAGAAACACCTCTGTTTAGATTATCTCTCAGTAGGTAGCGCTCTAATGACAGGAATGTTTATGATGGCCATATGGCATGGGGGTTGACTTCTAAAAAGTTAGAAACGCCCTTAATGTATAGGCTAGCTGGTAACCAACATTACAGTGAGAAGAGATTGACTGAGATGAGATTGAGGTTGTGTAAGGAAGACCAGGTCCGTAACCTCATGAACAAGACTTTCTAATGCTGCAATAAATAATATACTTTCTCTCTCCCTTGACAAACGGGTATGCTAATTATTACAACCACTATACAAAACGGCCGATTTCTAACACGATGCTGCCGCGACCCGATGGATATGTTTTAACGATTCTGCTGAACTTCAGCTGGAGAGCTTAGGGGCTCGATTTGCAATCGCGAGGAAGAAGTTGTTTTTCCCGGTTACTGGTTGCTGAAAACAACTGAACAGTGAGTCATTAAACTACGCCATAGAACGAACTGTCAAGATTGCAAAAAGCGTTAGTTTGTCAAACAAGCCCTATGACGACCCGACTAGGCCGTGATTTTTATTGCGTGGAATCTGTCTGCGGGTGCGGACAGTCCGTCTCAATTTGTTGGGGCGTTGACCGGTGTGCTTCAGTGCTGAACTGTATTCCAATTATACAGTGACTTGTACAAGTAAAAATATAATGCCGTCCAGTTGTACAAATACAACAAGAGGACTGCAGCCTCTGACGCGCATGATGCGTTCGTGTTTAAAAAGCAAGGCGCGAATAGGATACCATCAAGAACGAAAAGGATCATTAACAACGATGCCTGGACTCGAAATGGACAGAAAGAAAAAGAACGTTTTCCGGCTAAACAAGATGGATTCCGAGGAAGTTGTATATGGACAGATGGAGAGTGTGGTACAGACGAAGAGAGAAGACAGAGGAAAGTTAAGATGGCCGAGAAAGGACAACAGTCGAAAGGCGCAAAAGGAGACAATCGAAATGGACGAAGATTCATTCTGTTTGACCACCTGGCTGACCGACAGTAGTCTCAAGATGGAGTCTCTCTTATGGGATCCTGGAATCATGGACAATACTAGGAACTGACGTGAGCTTTCATAATCATTGATTCAGAGTTCTTAAATGTTTATTTCCTAAAAATGTATCGTACTTAATCATTAAATGAAGCTGGAACTTATCAAGGAAACCTGATCACCTTCCTCGGTAATAGCCAAGCTTATTTAATTAAATGTTACATGTAGTTTGAGAAGCAATTGAATGTTATATAGCATGTTTTAATAGGCATTCGAAATAGCCTGTTTTGTTCTGTCATGCTTGAACATGTTTTAATAGGTATTCAAGAAATAACCTGCTTTGTCATGTGTACTTATGTAATTTTGAGTCAAACGTATTTATTGCGTTGATGATAATGTTTAAAACCGTAAGGCCTCAAGGGGGGTCTCACAATGTAGGTAGGCCTTAATCAAGGCCCACCACGTGGTACTTGTCTGTTGCTTGCTGAGCTGTTCGCTAGCACAAGTGGGTACATCTGAAACCTATGATGAATTAGAATTTGGTACAATGATTTTCTAATCTGGTAAAATAGTCTCAAGGTTGTCTTACAAAAAGGTTAACGTATTGTGTTTTCACTCTCCTTTTATATTGTATAAGTGGTAGGATGAAGAATCCACATGGTGATAGACTTGTACTTTAAGGAGACACGCAGTGTCCCATGAGGACTGAATTTGAATCCAGTATAGTCATAGCCTTAAAAAAAAAAAAAGGGTAATACAGCTGAAGCGAGTTTATTCCCCAACATAACAATTAGATGTATTTTAAATGCTGAATTGAGTTTGGTTAAATAATATAGTTTCTCTTATTTGTATTTACCAACGATAACTGGGATAATGCTTGTTTTCAAAACCAACACCTGATACTCATTAATGGAGTTTAAATTCTAAAATGGTAAATTGACTAATGAACAAATAGGTAATTGATGTAACCGTGTTTAAGGCCTACATTGAGTTTCCTTTGGATTACTTATTGTACCTTGATTTTAGTGACGTCATACATCTGTTTTCTGTCTGGATTGCCATTCTTAAGAGTTTCTTAATTTCCACCCTAATGTTGAGTTGTTGTATAGATAATGATGAGCACATTTCTACAAACTGCGAAAATATTAGATGGGTTGGACACTAAATCAAAATCTCCAGTTAACCAAGGATGTCGGCTAAATTGATAGGATAGTCTGAGGACCATAAACTAACATTTGGCCTTTTTAATGGATTGCCATAAATGGGTGGAGCTCATAGTAGCAACCTTTCCCATTACATCAGAGTAGCCTATTACTAAGGGAATTTGAGTGTTCAGTCTGGTCTCATCTATGGTAATTTTATCAACAAAAGCATATACAGTTTTGGGATAAACAAACATTAAGTGAAAGCTACATATATTTTCCTCTCAATAGCTTTAATGTTGAAATGTATGATTTTGAAACCAACTGAAGTGAGGGTAGAGACCAAAAGTCATCCCCCATTGTTGATGATAGAACAAAGAAAAAGCATAAAGTTGTGATTTAAGGTTTAGCTGACCGCCACTATTTGGAATAAAAATGAATCTAACTTTGCGAATTCCCTAAAATTTAGGAGGTTACTCAAGACACTGTTTTTCATGAGGTAGTTTGGCCGTTGCCTGTAAAAATTCTAAAGTTGTATGCTGTCGCTATGCTAATACAATTGCCCTGGTGGTTGCAACAGGTAAACCACTGCACATGGGCTGGAGTTTTCACTCCTACAATTTAGTTGCACAGTTTATCCCCTGGGGGCCGAACAATTTAGTTAGGCATGTGCCAAGAAACTACAGGATATTATAAATGCATGATAGCCAATTTCACAGACCTGTGTGATGGTACTGTGGCAAAGACAAATTTGAGAGCTGTTTAGCTATGTGGTAAAATTTGTTAATGGGTTATATGGTTTATAATTCCTTCGCACAAGCGACCGTGTTGCACATTGATGTCTTTGTATTAGTGAATGTTTGTGTTTTTTAACTTGTTCACTTTGTTTTGATGAATATACAGGATGCAACTCCTTATCGAATGGATTATAGATCCATCCCTACTACCAATTCTCTATTTTTCATGTCTGTCCTGAAAAGATGGCCAGTGTGGGTTCAGGATGGCGCCTCCTGTAGCCTTATTTGTCATTGTTTTGCATTCACTCATGGTGTCATTTTCCATTGACTTAATGAAGTGAAGGCAGGGGGGATGTATGATATGATAATTGATTATGATTGGAAAGAGTTGAGCTTAGGGCTCAAGGCAAATCAAATTGGTATTTATAAGGAGTTTTGTGAAAAAATTAGTTTTTCCTGTTTGCATAGCTATAACGGAGCATTGGCATCTGTTATGTTTTACATTTTCCATTTACAGGATGTTTTTAATTGGTTTATTTGGAAATTGTTTTGGTTGATGTAAGGTCGAACATTTTAATGGTTGAATAGTATAGATCTAACCATTTCTGATTTGGCTAAGCAAAGTCAAGTCTGACAATTTTATTCCACTGCTAGCTGCTATCGGGCATTAATATAGCACAAGGAGTCATAAAACAACCAAGCCAGTTCTGGATGGGAAAGGAACTTTGACATAGACTTTTATGGAAACTTGTCTGAATAGAGTGTACACTTCACTCTTATGATGGAACTTCTGAGATCCACAAGTTTTCAGGACTGATCTATTGTCTTCATTGTTGGGAGTTGACGGAACCATACCCAGTGGATGAAAGTCCGATGGACTGTTGAACCACACTAATCGTTGTTTTGCAGTTATACTTTCAACAGATCAGGACATCACAACCCCTTTTCTGATGATACATCATGTCACTGACTGGACACAGACAACTGAGTGTGTGAGTACCAGCAACATGTTCAAGAAGGACTTCTACAACCACATTGGTTGAATCTGTTTCATATTTTCCTGACCATTCACATGGCAGAACGATGCCAGGGTCAGATCACTTGGCTTCACACTCCATTTATAGATGAATCGTTGACAGTGAGATGAGGAGAATCCACCTGAGTCCTAAAGGACTCCAAATACTACAGGTCAGAGTACCACGGGCCAGTTGACTGGAAAGGTCACAGGGTCCCAACACAGTGGAATACACTGTTGTGGTGTTAATCTTGATTAAGTGAAGTGTTGGAAACTCACTTATCCATTATACACCTACACTGACTTGTTAGGACAACCAGGCAAATTGCTGGGTCCACATCACACTGACTGCAATAATTGATTTTGGAACTTTCATCACTGATGCAAGACAAAGAAAACTGAAGACGAGAACTGAAGGACACTTGATTGGAAACTTACTTCTTTCCTTACAATCTAAGATTTTCCTAAATAAACTGATATGGTGATTTCATATGTATGAAGGTTTGTTTCTCGCAAGACAGGTGGGAAACTCTACACGATGACAATCCCAGTATTGGACTTTGGCGTATTTGTGATGATGCTTAATTATCTACATTATGATGGCTATCATGGTTTGTTTGGACAGTGAATTGTTCCCTATTATAGATGGTCCCTGACAAAGGTAGATGTTTTCCCTATTTTACAGGTAGAAATCTGTCACAGGTACAACAGGATATGCATAAGTCTTTTGTATGATTTTGTCGCATGGATCATGATACGGATAAGGGGGGTTTTGATTGTTCAATGGACTTTGGGGGAAATGTTTTAATCATGATGTCATGTTGAGTCTGGTTTTCTGCTGAACACCGTTAACACTGATAATAACCTGTTGATGTCAATGTTTCTTGACCTTTATAATCTGAGGTGGGGACAGGATTGATGACTGTCATACATTGAGTTATGTGTCGGAGTGTGGTGTGTCAATTGTCCTGTTTACATTCGTTTTCATTTGAGGAACAATAAGACCTGTTTGGTCAGATACTCATTTTTTCCTTTCATTTTAGTCATTTGTAACATATGCGTATGGGCCTTTTCTTTTCATTAGGAATTGAATTGTAATGTTTTATCAAACATGTAATGTTTTTCTTTAAATGTTTGATAGGGGGGACTGTAGAATCTGAGCATTAACAATTACAATATGAATGTACGTTTCATTGGAAGTGAATGTGCCTAGATAATGAGAACAACAGAAACACCTCTGTTTAGATTATCTCTCAGTAGGTAGCACTCTAATGACAGGAATGTTTATGATGGCCATATGGCATGGGGGTTGACTTCTAAAAAGTTAGAAACGCCCTTAATGTATAGGCTAGCTGGTAACCAACATTACAGTGAGAAGAGATTGACTGAGATGAGATTGAGGTTGTGTAAGGAAGACCAGGTCCGTAACCTCATGAACAAGACTTTCTAATGCTGCAATAAATAATATACTTTCTCTCTCCCTTGACAAACGGGTATGCTAATTATTACAACCACTATACAAAACGGCCGATTTCTAACAACATCCATGCCACAAACTGCCCTCCTTCCATCAGAAAGGCAGGTCTCTTCATTCCTGCACCAGCAGGCTCAGGAACACTTTCCATCTGCTGTAACCCTGCTGAATTCCATGACCCATCACTAACCATATCCACCCTTTGTACTACTGGACTCTGACACTGTCTTGCCAAGTCTAAAGTTTTCAGTTGTTACATGTACGTCTACCTCGGGAACGTCTTTGCTGCTATCCCTGCATTTCAGTTGCACATGATACCCTACTCCTTCAATTTCATTGTACTGTACTTGTTCAATTACAATAAAGTTGAATCTAATCTAAGGTTGTCGTGGTTAATGTCAAGTTGTCATAACAAAGACATTGACAGGTTGTGTTGACTCAGTTAATGTCAAGTTGTCATAACAAAGACATCCATAACAATGTCAACCTTTCATAAAAAATGACATAATCAACCTAATGACAACATTCATAAATGTTCATAATGATTCTTACGTTTCATGTCATGGCTATGACAGTATCATGACAATGTCATGTCACTCTTATGCATACCCCTTCAAATAAAGTGTTACCTACAGTATTTGTACCAGTTCAATTACAATAAAGTTGAATCTAATCATCTAATCTAATGACACAGCAGATGCTAATTGGCCTAGTTAGCTCTAGCCAGGCCAACCTCATCAAATCCATGACCACTACCACATCTACAACAACAACTTCAGTTACTCCTACAGGTATAACAACCAAAACTCCAACTTTAGCCAATTCTGAAACAGTTGGTGTTGCAGTGATTAGAACCAGAGTGGCTCAGACGCCGCAGGAAACAAGTATGAATTGTTTTGATTGCACTTGTTTTTCATTGCAGCCTAAGATGTGCATGCTCCTTAATGTAAAATATACCAACATGCACAGTGAATTCAGTTATTTACTTTGTTCACTGCTATTGTTCATTACGTCCTACTAAATTTGTCTGTGATATTATCTTTGACTGAATCATTTGATTATTGTTGGAAAAAATAAACAAGGTTAATTTGTTGACATTACCATTTTCAGGTGTTCTATGATGGAAACATTAAACAGAGTGCAATTAAAGTAGAGGTTTTTTAACTGTAGTATTAAAAGGAAAGGTATACTATTGCTTTGACTATGCGTGTTGTAGAAAGGACATTATGTATTCCCTGTTAATAACTCATATTTGGTAATCCCATGTACAAGTTATTATAACTTAACAATGACCCCGCTTCCCTGAATGCAGTGGATTTATCCACCACAAATGTGACATTATTGAACACCCTACACACAGTCTCTTCACCATGAGAGTTAAGCACCCCATGGATCAGACAAGGCTATGGAATGTGGCAGCCAATCAGGAGGGAAAGTCCATTGATGGTCTGGTTGTCACCTTGCAGTTTGAATGGTGCTATATAATCAGAGACACAAAAACGCGGCCCCAGCCAACCAATCATCTCGTGTTCCAGAAAGTAAAATTACTGTAAAGCGACCCCTTCACCAGAATTATTGTTTTTCTTGTTCAGTTTTGGACTATTTGAGAATAACACACTAATACTGGACAATTTAGCATGATCCCAAATCCATCTCAGGTTAGAGGAAAAATCGCCCTCAGAAAAGTACAGAACTGCTTAGAATGATCTCCCACTAACCCAGACTGAACCACTGCATAAGCAATATCACTTTGGTTTCAATTGTGAAAATAAACACTGTTTTCCTTTATAACTACAGCTCTAGAAATAATTAAGATACCGCTGCAAAGTTATCAGTTTCTCTGTATTTACAGTTCATAGGTATGTGTTTGAGTAAAATGAACAGTTTTGTTTTGTTTTTATAAACTACTGACAACATTACTCCCAAATTCCAAATAAAAATATTATCATTTAAAGTATTTATTTGTGGAAAATAACAACTGGTCAAAATAACCAAATAAATTATGCATTGTTTTCAGACCTCAAATAATGCAAAGAAAACAAATTCATATTCATTTTTCAACAACAAAATACTAATGTTTTAACTTAGGAAGAGTTCAGAAATCAATATTTGGTGGAATAACCCAGATTTTTTATTTGTGCGTCTTGGCATGCTGTCCATCAGTCTGTCACATTGCTGTTGGGTGACTTTATGCCACTCCTGGCACAAAAATTCAAGTAGCTCGGCTTGGTTTGATGGCTTGTGACCATCCATCTTCCTTTTGATCAATTTCCAGAGGTTTTCGATGGGGTTCAGGTCTGGAGATTGGGATGGCCATGACAGGGCCTTGATCTGGTGGTCCTCCATCCACACGTTGATTGACCTGGTTGTGTGGCATGGAGCATTGTCCTGCTGAAAAAAAAACTATTCTCAGAGTTGGGGAACATTGTCAAGCAGAAGGAAGCAGGTGTTCTACCAGGATAACATTGTACTTGGCTTGATTCATGTGTCCTTCACAAAGACAAATCTGCCTGATTCCAGCCTTGGTGAAACATCTCCAGATCTTAACTGATCCTCCACCAAATGTCACACTGGGTGTGAGACACTGTGGCTTGTAGGCCTCTCAAGGTCTCCGTCTAACCATTAGATGACAGGTGTTGGGCAAAGCTGAATATTTGACACGTCAGGGAAGATGACATTAATCCATTCCTCTACGTTCCAATCTTTATGGTCTTTTGCAAACTTCAGCCTGGCTCTTCTCATTGATGAAGGGCTTTTTTCTAGCTTTGCACGACTTCAGCTCTGCCCCTAGGAGCCTGTTTCGAACCATCCTCGCCATGCACTTCACACCAGCTGCTGTTTGCCATTCTTTTTGTAGGTCACTTGATGTCATCCTACGGTTGTTGAGTGACATTTGAATTAGTTGACGGTCATCTCAGTCAGTGGACAGTCATTCTCGCCCTCTGCCAGTCTGTAGCTTTGTCCCCAATGTCTGTTGCTTGACCTTGTTCTTATTAACCACCATCTTTCAATTTTCAGGATGTAAGCAACCTGACGCTCACTGTGTGCCTCTGCCAGTAAAGCCAGAATTGAAACCTTCTTTTCCTCAGTCAAAGCTTTTCTTTTCAACTCTTTTGTCATGCTGAATCGGTATTTCTTTATTCAAATTACCTTTGAGGTACTACTTGCACTGTTTTTGCCATCCAGCTGGTCCTATTTCAAGAGGATAGTGATGACCACAGCAGTGGTTTTAATACTTTTCCTTGTTAAATTAGATTTGGTTCAGGTAATCACCTAATCAGTACCTCATTAAGTAAAATGAGGTGTGCCTGTGTTGGCATTTAACAGACACTGGAATGGAATGGCTGCCATACATGTAGAGATGCTGATTTAAGAAAAATTAGGAGTGGTCTCTTAATTTTTTCCAGAGCTGTATATGAAAGTCAAATACATGTTCCATACTTTTGCCCTAAACTGGCCTGATTTCATGCAATTTTGTATGTTTACCATGTTTTCATAATAAATATTTCCTAAAAGCATACTTCTGTCTAAGAAATTGAACCAAAATTCCTTTTCAAAGACCTTAATAACCTTTAGATTTTATTTGAGAAAATAGTTTTTTCTAAATGTCAATGAATATCAGTTCTTGCTATCACATAACCAGGAGGTAGTCCCCTACTAACAAGTTATATAATAAAATGTATCAATATTTATACATTTTCACAGGTATTCTAATCCTCATGGGTTAAAGAAAGATAACTGGTATTAAATATGTGGTTCTGGTTTTCATGTCCAGTGAAAAAACTGAATAACAGAAATTATATTTAAAATGTAATTGTTAATGCTCATGGTCAGTTTACTCAAGATGGTATTCATGACTGAAGGTCTGTCACAAATGATGAAGAGGATGGTTATTGGCGTATAGACTGTACGAGATTAAGGGCCTTCAGAGGAAAAAATTCTCGGCCATGGTTTGAGTCCATGCTGTCATATCATTCACCTCTTATCCTTAAAAGATATTCAAACAAAATTGAATATGAACTAGTTTTAATATAGAACTATTTCCATGTCAATCAGACAGTAATTCTATGTTATTCATTTATTCACAATATTGGTTACGATATCTTTAAATGTAGAATGCAGTACTATAAGTTTGTTTACATCTATCAGCCTGAACATCAACTCATTCCATCACCGCTAAGGACATTCATATTATTTTAAAAAGCGACATCATAAATAGATATTGGAGCATATTGTGACCATGTCAGTTTTCTCAAGCTGTTATGCAAGTTTATTTACCCCCTTTAAAATTTAGATTTAAACTGAGTTGGAATCTAATAAATATTAATGACTATGAGCTTGAAACGAAGCTGGTTGCCATCAGTGAAAACTCAGTGTGGAGCCACTGTAGAGGGAAGTAGAGAAAGATTGTTTTTGCTATTAACTGGTCCAGCATTTTTTTGGATTCCTTAACAATGCTTCCTGTATGGCAGGAAGCCGACTTGATTAAAAGAGACGTCCTACCTCGATGAGAACTTTGTTTTTTTGCCAAAAGAAACCTTTTAATCCTCTTTTGAAAACAAAGACACACTGCATAAATGGACTATTTTGGAGACCCTCCACCGAATGGCGGAAAGTGTTCAAGGATTATTTGCGGATCCCTTTTAATCTGTCAGTCAGCTCACTGCCTAATAAACACCTGCTGTGGCTCATTTTAATAAACCCCCTTCTACTCAGACAACAATCAGTCCTTATTTTTTAGGAGTTTAAAGGGGCAGTAAATCTAATTTTGCCATCCACTTTGATGGGTACACTAATGACTAAACAAGTGTTATCATAAATGTGTATTGCTATTTTGATAGATGTTGATCCAAATGTTGACAGTTGCCACATGTGATTGTTTTTGTGTGACATTGAAGTGTTATGCATACTAATGTAGTGAGGGGTGAGAGAGAGTGGTTCGAAGGTTTTACCACATAGAAGGTTACTGGGGGTACAGCTAGGGAAATGAGTGCAAGGGAACGTAACCTTAGCGATAAATAAATACAAATATATAATCTGACTCTATATTGTTAGTAAATAAATGTTATCGTAAATGACTATATGTTGGAAGTACTTAGTAAAGGTTAGCTACTCCTTTCGTCAAGAGCCTAACATTAAAATGACGTGTGTTTCTGGGTTCACCCAGACTGGTCAGAAACTCAGAACTCAGGGATGCCCACATTGGCATGTGTTCCCAGGTCCACCTAGACCCTGAACTCAGGGATGCCCACAATGGCATGTGTCCCTGGAACCAACCTAGACCCAGATCTCAGGGATGTCAAGTCTGGTCATTTCGACTTATGTATGTGTGTGTGATTATCAGTAGCCTTACAATCTTGAGAGTGAAGATGAATGAGTAGTACTAGTGAATAGTAATCTATATTCCAAAGTAAGGCAATGTATTCCAATTAAGTAATTAAGTTACAATACAAAACATAGTTACTTACAGCACGATTCAACGTCCTCCCAACTAGTCTAAAATCTACTCAGTATACCTAAGGACACACTATAGCACAAAGGTGTGCTATAGGTGTGCAATAAAGCATATCAGACAATTCAGCCCTTTATGGGGAACAGGGGAAATCCAAACACTACAGATACATGTCCACAATATCATATATTCAGTACATTCCTGTTTGCTCAGTTTCACACCATTCCAGGGGAGCTGGGGAGGGTGGGGCTGATGGCCAACACCTGTTGTTCCAGATCTTTAGAGAAGCAAATGTTGTTCAGGACCCCTGATTAACATCAACAAGGGTGTGTTGGAGACTTAGTGGAGTACATGCCCATGACATAGGCTAAACTGTCAAAAGAGGCAATAGAGGAGCAAACAACAGTAGTGTTGGATTTCAGTGGCTAGGAAAAACTCCCTAAGAAGGCCGAATTTTAGGAAGAAACCTAGAGAGGACTCAGGCTCAGAGGGATGACCAGTCCTCTTCTGGCTGTGACGGGTGAGATATTAAGAGTCCAATTGGAATAATATATACATTTCTCTGGGCTAAATTCAGAGTCTATTTGATTCTAGACTAGGTCAAAAGTATGACCAGATGGACAAGGACAGGGACAGCAACGGGCTGCCCAAACCAGGTACTCCGCAGGTGTGGACCAGGACCTCATCTCCTCCTAAAATGTAAAACTGGAGGAGACTGAGAAAAGTTAGAAGTGCATTGCTCATATCCCCCAGCACAATAATATAGCAGCGTAACACCTTGGAACTGAGAAGGGGGGGTCCGGCGACACTGTGGCCCTACCCGGGGGAGGCCCTGGACAGGGCCCAACAGGCAGGAAATCAATCCTGCCTAATACAATTATTTGCATTCTGCTATAGTCATTGGCCATTTACATTGCTTAGATTTGATGTTGGGTTTACAGGCTGAATGTTATTGTTCATTTTGAATTGGCACTTTAATGTGTAAATATTACACCAACCTTACCGTCACAGTCATCTTCAATTTCCCACGCACTCTCTAAACAAAAGCCTACCTGATGCTTTTTTTGGAAGCTATACAAACGTTTATATGAAGCTATTCAAACCGGTAGTTATATAAAGCAAGGAGGTGTGAGGATAAACTAAAATGTACACTCTACTGCAATGCTTACTCTATCATCTGCTACAGTTGATGCAATGGAGAGGATAGTGAAAATCAGTGGTTCAGGTAAACTTATTGGAGGGATCAGTTGATATGCCACTGTAATAAGGGCTTGTCCAAGAATCATGGTTGATCGGTCAGTCTATTGCTATATTTCCATATAAATCTATAACCTTAAAATTGTTTGTTTGATAAAAAATATATAATTGCTTTCCATTGTCTTAACAGCTGAGTGGATATTCGCTCTATGTTGCTTGTACACCTAATTAATAAATAGAGGGCTGCATGTTAAATCAAATTCCCTAATGCGGCACAATACCGAAGCATCTCCCTTGGTCCTTCCTCTTGAATTTGCTAAAAATAAAATCCTGAAAGTTGCTGAATGTTTTACAAATACATTTTTTGTAATATTGACAATACATAGCTTAGTCTGATTAGCCAAACCATGTCCTAAGTCCCCTTTTCTAGACCTTATGATAATATCCTCACAGATTACTAAGCTTACAGAAGAATTTAGAGTAGGGCAGTTCGCAGGTTCCCCTCACAACTCCTTCTAGCGTTGGGCTTATAAAATTTAGCCCACTGGAATACATGCAAACTGCCCCTTTGAATCTACCAATGACACCTTCAAAGCCCAGATTCTTCTTTGAAGATTTCCTTGCTGTTTCCTCTTCTCTGACCACACCTCTTTATTCAAATGAGCATGGTAATAATGCCAGTGCCCACCATTTCTCTCCCCAGGACGCATACCTCAGGGAAGCCTAATAGTCAGGCTTGACTGTTTCTAATGCCACAATCCTTAACGCGACTTGATCCTCTCCAACATTTTTTTATTCTATCTTTAACATGAGATCATGTTTATTGTAGACATTAGAACAGTATTGGAAAGACGGTGTGTATCTTATAGATTGGTGTTTGGGTCAGTGACTTAGACTGCTAGACTACTCTGGGCCACTCATCCAATGGTTAAAAATGAATCAGTGTAAACAAGCAGCCTTAAATCGTAAACTAGTTTAAATGATCATTTTTATATCATGGATGGTCCGTTCCCCTATTCATAGACATTTCTGAATGGTTACATTTCTCCAGACTTTGCTATCATTTAAATAGCTGATTCCTGCTTTAAAAAGAAGAAATGCCCCATACCCACTTTTAAATTTAATCCAGGACCTAAGAGTGATTATTAATGTAGCGCATAACAATCCCACGCTTTCATTCAATTTGCAGACATGGTTGTTTTTTGCAGAGATATGCATGTTG
This sequence comes from Esox lucius, assembly GCF_011004845.1. Classification (NCBI taxonomy): domain Eukaryota; kingdom Metazoa; phylum Chordata; class Actinopteri; order Esociformes; family Esocidae; genus Esox; species Esox lucius. Next base: position 5,754,132 of record NC_047584.1, on the reverse strand, counting down.
CAAAACACCTCCCCCCATTCCTGTATTATGCAAAACTATGAAATCTTTCAAGGACAGACAAATTCAGTGATAAGAAGTGACTAACCTTCCCACAGGACAATAGTTTGCATCAGCAGCAGAAAACAGGCCAACTGTTAGGTTATGATTGGTAGAAACGATCACCTCCATCTTGTGACCTCCACAGGGGATGAGAGTACATTAAATGAGATTGTAATTACATGAATTGACAAATAGTCATTTGGCCCTTAAATCAGTTACCCTGCCAGGACTCCATTATTCGAGAAATAGGGGTGCTTAATTGATATTGCTGCAGTGTTTTGCATTTCCATTATGTCTGATTTCTTTGCCGCTTATCTCTTAATTGTGGTTTTGATGTTAATCAGATCGGAAATGTTCGTTCAAAGCAGTGCCTGGATGGACTGCTATTGATTGTTGGCCTTTATTTGTCGCACATGCTATACCAGTGAGACTTCAAAACGACCTTAGTGTAATTTGGCCTAGAGTGATATGATTATGCATTTACATTGATCAGCCATAACATTTTGACCACCTGCCTAATATTGTGTAGGTCCCCCTTTTGCTGCCAAAACAGCCCTGACCCGTCAAGGCATGGACTCCACTAGACCTCTGAAGGTGTGCTGTGATATCTGGCACCAAGATGTTAGAAGCAGATCCTTTAAGTTCTATAAGTTGCAAGGTGGGGCCTCCATGGATCGGACTTGTTGGTCCAGCATATCCCAGAGATGCTCGATTGGATTGAGATCTGGGGAATTTGGAGGCCAAGTCAACACATTGAACACGTTGTTGAGTTCCTCAAACCATTCCTGAACCATTTTTGCTTTGTGGCAGGGCGCAATATCCTGCTGAAAGAGCCCAATGTCATCAGGGAATACCCTTGCCATGAAAGTGTGCACATGGTCTGCAACAATGCTCAGGTAGATGGTACGTGTGAAAGAAAAATCCACATGAATGGCAGAACATTGCCCAAAGCATCACTATGCCTCCGCCGGCTTGTCTCCTTCCCGGTCATCCACATGATGTAAAAGGAAACGTGATTCATCAGACCAGGCCACCTTCTTCCATTGCTCTGTGGTCCAGTTCTGATGCTCACATGCCCATTGTAAGTGCTTTGGGCAGTGGACAGGGGTCAGCATGGGCAACCTGACTGGTCTGCGGCTATGCGGCCCCATACGCAACAAATTGTGATGCAGAGTGTGTTCTGACATCTTTCTGTCAGAACCGGCATGAACATTTCCAGCAATTTTGAGCTACAGCAGCTTGTCTGTTGGATCAGACCACACGGGCCAACATTCGCTCCCCACATGCATCAGAGAGCCTTGGCCGTCACTGACCCCGTTGCCGGTTCACCGCTTTTCCTTCCTTGGATCACTTTTGAAAGGTACTGACCACTGCATACTGGGAACACCCCACAAGGGCTGCAGTTTTTGAGATACTCCGGTCTAGCCATAGAAATTTCACCCTTGTCAAAGTTGATCAGATCCTTATACTTGCCCATTTTTCCTGCTTCTAACACATCAAACTTTGAGGACAGAATGTTCACTTGCTGCCTAATATATCCCACCCACTGACAGGTGCCATGATAACAAGATTATCAGTGTTATTCACTTCACCTGTTAGTGGCCATAATGTTATGGCTGATCGGTGTAAATCAAGATAATTTCAGTTAATCATGTGTCATATTCACTAATTGTGCAATGTACTGTATATGCAAATAAGAGATTCAAAGTTTATTGGATCAACTATTTAACCGGATAATATTTTTCTACTGAAGAACATTTTGGGTAATAATCATTAATGAATAAATGAATTGACATGGATTGATGACCTATTAATGCATCTATAAAGCCTTGATTATGTGTGCGTGTGTTAGTAAACATATAAACTAATTATTATTAACTGTTGGAACACATATCAATAAACCTTAACTAATACATTAAAACATAGTGTAAACTAATAGTTAATGAATGCATCTACAAATAATTAACTGTGTGTGGTTGTGTCAATAAACGTGTTACCAAATGAATAGGTAACTAATAAAGGACATGTTAAAAAACATAAATCAATACATTAATATCTTGCAATCCAAATCTTAACTAATGCAAATTATGATTGGTGTGCACATGTTAATAAACAAAAATATGTCTAGCTAACTGCTGAATGGCCCAATAACAAACATTAATTCATACATTAATTTAAATGATTTCATGATGACATAATGCAACTACAGATTCATGATTTGGTGTCTTTCATCATAGCAAAAACAATTAAACGTTTATTATTGAACATAATCAGTTCAAATTAAGTAATTTCTTAGAAGGCAACATATAGAATAACCCGAAGTCCTGTAACAAACAACACCTTTCCCCCAACTACTGTCATTTGTTGTTGAATACTGTCCAGTCACAGAAGCCAGGTTTTTGTCCTTACTTGTTACTTAGTTACTTGTTACTTACTTACTTGCTTTTTCATGTGTTCATAATGGCCAATAATAGCTGTTGTAAATCCTGTCTATTACTTCTTGTTGATATGTCATGACGTTCAAGAACTCATGTGTTACACTCCAAATGTATTGCTTAATTATCACGTCTGTAATGCTCACCTCATATATATATATTTCATTCATCGTTTATTAAGGCTTTTAGATGATTATAAACCATTACTTACTGTAAATATTAGTTAAGTAAATGTATTATCCTTATTGTAAAGTCACAACTATTCATTAGTTTAGTAATTGCTGAATAGAACAAGCAGTTGGTTATAAATAATTTCTCATTTACAATTAAGTAATAGTAGCTTTGTGATCCTTGAAAAATGTAACGTCATAACTATGTTTTCATTGCTTAAAAGCACTTGCAGACAATAATAATTTGTTTGATTACAATTAAAGATTAATAAAATGTAAGATCTTTATAGCAAGGTTGTCACGATGCAACAGGGGTTGCAGGACACAGGCACGAAGGTTGCTTAAACAAAAAGGTATTTTAATAAACAGAATTAGTTCAAAAACCAAACACACCAGGGTAAAAAACAAAAGCCAAATCCAAACTGAGCAAAAACAGAACCTAACAAAGGTAATGAATTTCCCAAGGATTACATGCATGTCTTTACCACAAATGCTCATTACCATTAGGTTTACCCAACTTTGTAATGATATTGAAAATAAAATATTTTTTAAAGATGAAGCTTTCTAGAACCATTATAAAATTACATGTACAAATTTACAGCTCTGCTGATCTACAAATGAAACACCTTATAAGTGGAACATGTGCCATATTTCCTTCAACAATCTCCCAAGTAGACCATCTCTGTGGCGGTTGCCAAGCCAAAAGGTTCACTCAATTAGGCAGGGGTGCTCCTTTAGCATGAACTCAGTACTGTTCCCTCTCATCCGCCATACACACCCTTTAAAGTAGACCAGGCTCTCTCTAGATATTGTGTATGGCCTCCTGTTCTTGGGTCCATAAACCATCGATCGTGGTTCACTATGCTGATAGCCAAGCCTGGTGAGTATGCCTCTAAAAGCCCGCCATTCATCAGTGATGATTTGGCTTCCAGGATACATATGCTGCTCAATTAAGGGTACAGGTTGACGTCTAGACCTACGCTTAACCAGTCTCAGAATGGGCCTCCTTCTTCTTTGTGAAACACCAAGAATCCCGAACACCCACTTTCTTCCAGCCCATGTCTGTGCAAACCTTCCTTTGTCGATTAATGGAATTACCATCACACCATTCAAAGAAATATTGAAGAAATATTGAAAAAGTTTATTCATGTCAATGGTTTAACAAACATCTAAAAATGTTTTTTAGTGAAAGCTAACTATACATATTCATACACTACTTTGTATAAAAAGTTTGGGGGTACATTGAGAGATTACCTTATTTTTGTTAAAAATCTGATTTTTCATTTAAAGTTTAGACAGTTAATGTTGTAAATGACTACTGTAGCTGGAAATGGCTGACTTTTAATTGAATATTAAAATATCAGCAACCATCACATCTGTGTTCAATGGCACATTGTGTTTACAAATCCAGGTTTATCCTTTTTGTTCATCCTGTTTGATTTGCTAAGATTTGCTAAGTTAATTAAAGGCTAATTGACTGACACATTTCAGAAGAAAGTTATTTATTTCTGGCAATTTTGAGTCTGTAATTGAACCCACAATTGCCAATTCGGGCTAGTTGTATTGCTTCTTTCAGCAAAACAGTTTTCAGCAGAGCTAACATAAAAAGGTTTTCTATTAATCAATTCTGGTTCAGAGAAATTAAGATTATTTTGCAATAAATTGCCAAGAACATTAAGACTTTGTACAATGCTGTGTACTACTCCCTTCACAGAACAGCACAAACTGTCTCTAACCAGGATAGAAAGAGGAGTTGGAGGCCCTGGTGTAGGACTGATCAAAGGGATAATACATTAGTGACTAGTTTGAGAAACAGATGCCTCAAAGTTCCTCAACTGGCAGCTTCATTAAATTGTACCCACAAAACCCCAGCCTCAATGTCAACAGTGAAGAAGGGTCCTCGGATGCTGGCCTTCTAGGCAGAGTTGGAAAGAAGAATCCATATCTCAGATTGATAAAAACAATAAATAAAAAGAAAACATTAATGTGGGAAAAAGAACACAAACACTGGACAGAGGAATATTGGAAAAAAAAGTGTTATGGAAAGACAAATATATGTCTGAGTTATTCAGATCACAATGAACATTTGTGACATGCAGACCAAATTAAAAGATACTGGAGGAGTGCTTGACACCATCTGTAAAGTACGGTGGAAGCAATGTGATGGTCTGGTTGTGCTTTGGTGGTGAGATTTGTACAGTGTTAAAGGGATCCTGAAGGAAGTCTATCACTATTGCAATGACATGCCATACCCTTTGGTCGATGCTTGATTCGACACAATTTCCTCCTGCAACAGGACAATGATCCAAAGCACAGCTCTAAACTATGCACTTATTTGGGGAAGAAGCAGTCAGCTGGTATTCTGTCTATAATGGAGTGGCCTGCACAGTCAATGGATCTGAACCTTATTGGGCTGCTGTGGGAGCAGCTTGACCGTAAGATACGTAATAAGTGTCCATCAAGCCAATCCAATCTGTGGGAGGTGCTTCAGGAAGCATTGGGTGAATTCTCTAAAGAATACAAACTGACAACTAGCATTCCAAATTTCAGCAAGGCTGTAATTGATACAAATGGAGTATTCTTTGAAGAAAGCAGAGTTTGTTGTTATCATAATCACATATTGTTGTTATCATACTGTACAGTAGAAAGCCACCTACCTTTCATTTAGCAACTTTCATTTATATTCTACGTTGCTTTCATTAATCTGCCATACCGACTTCTATTTATTAATCATGACAAATTCCCTGTGTTGTCCAAAAACCTGGCCCTTTTTTCTGACATATGCCTTCATTGAGTGGCGACAGACTCTCCCCAGTGTTTTTGCCATCTTGGAGAGTGTTTGAGAACTTCAAGTAATCCGTTCACTGAGCATATCAATTTGCCTCAAGCAAAGCTCTTGTGCAAATCTGCTGAAAGAAAAACAATGTTTTATTATTGTGGTTGAAGATGTTAAACTTGACCTTACTGAGATGGTTTATGATTGAGAGAGATGTAGGAACTGTAAGGTAGTTGCTTCCAATAATAAAGTTTGCTACTTGTAGACTTCTGCAAGAGCCCACTGCTGCAAAATTCTAGCAGGCGCATGTGCACAAGTCCAGTTGCTACATAGTAAATATAACTTTACATCACATCATAACTCCGAAATTGTGTGCCAAAATCTTTAAATGCGCTACATAATTTATGGACACTATCAGTAGATGTAGATGAATTTCATCCAATTGAATGGGGGACATTTTGATATCTCAAACAAAGATCCAGACCTTGGTGACTAAGTTGTTGATCTTCCTCTGTGTGTTTGCCTTCTGCAGACCCTGAAGGAAATCAACAGATTATTGGAATATAAACAACAATTATTGGGACAACGTTTCTAAAAACTATTAATTGAGGTATAAAACAATCATGTTAATTTCTACTGATGATGTAATTATAACTTTTTATAAGTGTTTTTTTATGCATCGTATCATAAAACAATGAATTTTACCAAAGAACATGACAGTCATCAATGGTTGTTATGTTTATTAACAAATACAGTACCCAGTTATTTTCACTTACAATAAATCACTTCATAAATTGCCCATGTGGTAATAGAATTGTTTACATTTAGTTCATTAACCTCCAGATTTGTAATTATACTGACACACACTACCTACCCTTATAATGTAACACATAGTACATATTACCTACCATTCACACTATTTTGTTTGCATTTGGTCTTAGCTTCATTCTATGGTGGCATCTTCTGCACTTCATTTTGGCCTTGAGCAGATGTTTTTTTTTTGCAGCCACTTGACTAACTTTAGGGTCGTTTTTGTTGGGTTTTCCACCAACGAAAGTATTTTCTCTAATAGCATCTACACTGTTCACTACTAATGTATTATTAATATAACTAGTAATATAACTTTTTTATTAAAACTTTTCGATCTCTTACCTAGCTTGTCTTTCTTGGTACTAGACCATTCAAATAATGACATCACTTCCTGACAAACTCCCGCTAAGTGTCCACTATGTTCCAAAAAACTGCAGTCTACTACGTGAACACTCGTTTCGTCTTCGTGCCCGCATCTGCATACGTATCAACGTGTTGCACACACGAAACTACGAAAAATAAAAGTTTAATCGCAATCGCCCGCAGACAAGGCAGAAAAAGCGAGGTATGGAGGAATAGACTATGTGCACCAGCGTAGTGGCGAACTTCCGCTTTTGTCTAGAAGTCGGTATGGCAGTTTTCGGTTTACTTAATAATACTCATCCGCATTAGTAAACACCTAAACTCACAACAAGATGAGTGATGCTGTTGTACGAAAAAAATGAAATATAATGTACGTGACTCCTTTAAGTTTCAAGGTACAAGTGGGGCATCATTTTAATCAGGAGAATGTCCTCTTTTTAATTAAATATGGCTTGCGCCATTCAATTACTTCAAATGCTAGACTAGAAATAGTCAGAAAAGGCGATTTTTTTATATACATATATACTTGCGCCATTCAATGACTTCAAACGCTAGACTAGAAATAGTCAGAAAATATGATTTTTTTTTATATACTTCCACGTAACGCAGGTTTAAGCGCAATTAATATCATATAAGACCAGATGTTTACTTCCTATGCCAGTTGTTATTTTTGAGTTTTGTTGTGAAATGAGGTTACAGTAGCAAAATAAAAGCGGAGACCTAGTTTTGGTGCTTTTTTGAGGCTGTGGAATTTTAAGCTTCATTCAGGTTGAAGAGGCTGAACGAAGGTTCGTTTCAATTCACTTGCTATGGGGACGTGCTAGTTTTTGAGGCTAGGGTGAATTTTTATGCATTCTATTGTCCTGCCTAATACTACACTAAAAAGGAACATGTCGCTAATTAGCTTAGCCGATAGCCGGCTGGCACACCACAGTAAACTACTTACCCTCGTAGTTGTGCAGATAACTCGATACGTAGAATTTGAATCCCTTGTTCCGCTTGCTTGTTGGAGCAGGGGACCAGGCATCAACAATTCGATCACTAATGCTTATTTTAGGCAGGTCTTGGAGACATCTACTAAAAACTGACATTTTGGGCGACGCCGGTGATCGCCTTAAGTAAACCGGAAAATGATATGCCGACATCTGGCAAAAGCGGAAGTTCGTCCATACGCTTGTGCACAGAGCCTATTGGCCGACAATCAGGTAATTCTGTAGCATCAACTTGCATGCAGCTAAAGTTTGCAAGGCTTTCCAGTTTGACGTAAAATGCTTTTATAAATGTTTGTGATCAAAGTTGTCTTAGAATCAATTGTGATATATATATTACAATTATATGAAATGTGTATATATATATATATATATATATATATATATATATATGCTATACACATATACAGTATCTCACAAAAGTGAGTATACACCTCACATGTTTGTAAACATTTTATTATACCTTTTCATGTGACAACACTGAAGAAATGACACTTTGCTAAAATGTAAAGTAGTGAGTGTACAGCTTGTATGACAGCGTAAATCTGCCCTCCCCTCAAAATAACACAACACACAGCCATTAATGTCTAAATCGCTGGCCACAAAAGTGAGCACAGCAGAGCTTCACAGGTTGCCACCATAGACTGTATATAAAATGGACGACGCCCTTTCGCTCTTTTCCATTGGTGAAAAATGAAGCCGCCAGTGTCCCGATACGGCGCGGACATCTTGGACTTGCGTCTGCGCAGATAGCGATCTTGGGACCAGTTCTGCGCAGTAGTTATGCGCAGTAGCGAGCAGGAAGTAAAGCCGTAAAGCCGTGAAATCAACGGCCCCTCCCCTGTGCCCCGCCCTCACTCTCCCTCGCAGAATGCGCATACCGTAATCAATCGCAAGTCCAAGTACAGTACAACCTTTGCTTGTTAAACCTAGACGATATGTTATAGCCTAACTTACATCATGTTTAACCTTAATTTAGAATAGGCCTAATACAAAAATAATTGGTAAATTCTAGCTAACGATCACCTGCTAGCTATTAACGAGGCTTGTTGTCTTTTAGCTAACGTTAGCTAGCCCATTACATTTATTTACTAATTAAATAGCTTATAAATTTAACTTACCGAAAAAAATTCAAAGATCGATTGGAAATGCCAGATTGATTAGCACAATGTACTGCAGAACGACCCATTATGTCCGTGTGAAATTATATCAATTATAGAAATTTAGAGATTAAATGTAAAGCTCCAATCTCCTCAGTCCTCCGAAGGAGGATGGCGCTTCAGTGGCTCCTTGGCTCAGATAGCTGTCAATCAAAGCTGTGAATCACGACGTCACACCACCGTTTTTAGAGCATTAAATAACTAACTAAAAACCAACTTATTTTAAAAACAAACTCTTGAATTTACATTAGCGTGATACAAACTACAGTAAATGACAGAAACCAGCTTCGGAAAAAAGATAATTGAAGGGTAATTTAATTGTTTAGTTGGTCTCGCGTCCCATTGAATAACATGGGGAGGGCGGGGTTTATGACCTATACTGGGACCACTCACCAGGGGGCGATCGAGACGTTTTGGCTTCACTTTTCAGGGCTTGTGCGGCACGCTTGGTTGCCACTGGAGTCCTCATCCACTCCTCCATGATGACAGCACAGAGTGGGTGGATGTTAGAGAGCTTGCGCTCCTCCACCTTCAGTTTGAGGATGCCCCACAGATGCTCAATAGGGTTTAGGTCTGGAAACATGCTTGGCCAGTCCATCACCTTTACCCTCAGATTCTTTAGCAAGGCAGTGGTCATCTTGGAGGTGTGTTTAGGGTCTTTATCCTGTTGGAATACTGCCCTGTGGCCCAGTATCCGAAGGGATGGGATCATGCTCTGCTTCAGTATGTCACAGTACATGTTGGCATTCATGGTTCCCTCAATGAACTGTAGCTGCCCAGTGCCGGCAGCACTCATGCAGCCCCAGACCATGACACTCCCACCACCATGCATGACTGTAGGCAAAGACACTGTCTTTGTAACTCCTCACCTGGTTGCCGCCACACACGCTTGACACCATCGGAACCAAATAAGTTAATGTTGGTCTCATCAGACCACAGGACATGGTTCCAGTAATCCATGTCCTTAGTCTGCTTGTCTTCAGCAAACTGTTTGCAGGCTTTCTTGTGCATCATCTTTAGAAGAGGCTTCCTTCTGGGACGACAGCCATGAAGACCAATTTGATGCAGTGTGCGGCGTATGCTCTGAGCACTGACAGGCTACAGTGCAGCGTACAGTGGAACCTGTCCTGTTAAACCACTGTATGGTCTTGGCCACCGTGCTCCAGCTCAGGTTCAGGGTCTTGGTAATCTTCTTATAGCCTAGGCCATCTTTATGTAGAGCAACAATTATTTTCTTCAGATCCTCAGAGAGTTCTTTGCCATGAGGTGCCATGTTGAACTTCCAGTGACCAGTATGAGGGAGTGTGAGGGCGATAACACCAAATTTAACACACCTGCTCTTTGTAACACTAACGAGTCACATGACACCGGGGTGGGAAAATGGCTAATTGGGCCCAATATGGACATTTTCACTTAGGGGTGTACTCACTTTTGTTGCCAGCGGTTTAGACATTAATGGCTCTTTGTTATTTTGAGGGGACAGCAAATTTACACTGTTATACAAGTACACTCACTACTTAACATTGTAGCAAAGTGTAATTTCTTCAGTGTTGTCACATGAAATGATATAATCAAATATTTGCAAAAATGTGAGGGGTGTACTCACTTTTGTGAGAGACTGTATATGTATATAAGCTTCTTAATTTGCATTGTGGCAATGTCATGACGATTACCCTCTCAGTGGGACATCAAGGGTTTAAAAAACTGCCTGGTTGAGGTCACAACATTTGACTATATAAAATGTATATGCAGGTACACAGGCTGCAGCAGCACCCACCTTCCATGCTGTATAGGCTAAATGCTGAATTGGAATTTTGAAAGCTGAAGGCACACAACCTGCCGGAGAAAGTTCAAATGAGAGAGACTTTCTGAGAGCTCAGCTGGCAGACAGTGAGTTTTTTATTCATTCAATATTTTTATGATGTACACAATTGATAAACAATTTCATAATGAATTAAACCAGTTGTCAAAATTTGGATTTAGCGTTCAAATTGTGGTGTCTCTTTTAGCAAAGAAGATGGAGAGTTCGTCTTTGGCTGACTCAAAGACATAATCAACTGTCAAGGAGTCGGAGTCATCATCTGACACCGGGAAAATAATTAAGAAATAGATGAGTTAAGCATTACAGACACATTTTAAATACAATACATTTCTGTGTTACAGTCATTAGCATGACTGAATGAGATCTGCATTTTTTCACAAAAAACTATAAAAAGCATCAGACATTCAGACATTATATAACAGATTCTTGAAACAGCAGAATTGTACATGTGATAATTAAGCAATACATTTGGAGTGTAACACATGAGTTCTTGAACATCATGACATATCACCAAGAAATAATACACAGGATTGACAACAGCTATTATTGGTCATGATGGACACAAGAAAAAGCAAGTAAGTAAGTAACAGGTAACTAAGTTAAAGGAATTAAGGTTATTCTATATGTTACCTTCTAAGAAATTACTTAATTTGAACTGATTATGTTCAATAATAAACATTTAATTGTTTTTGCTATCTGTAGTTGCATTATGTCATCATGAAATAATTTACAATAATGTATGAATTCATGTCTGTTATTGGGCCATTCGCTTTATTGCATTCGGTCTACCGCACCGTTGTGAAGAAAAGAGAGCTGAGCCGGAAGGCAAAGCTGTCGATTTACCGGTTAATTTTCGTTCCTACCCTCACCTATGGTCATGAAGGCTGGGTCATGACCAAAAGAACAAGATCGCGAGTACAAGCGGCTTAAATGGGTTTTCTCAGAAGGGTGGCTGGCTTCTCCCTTAGGGATAGGGTGAGAAGCTCAGCCATCCGTGAGGAACTCGGAGTGGAGCCGCTGCTCCTTTGCATCGAAAGGAGCCAGTTGAGGTGGTTCGGGCATCTGGTAAGGATGCCCCCAGGACGTCTCCCTATGGAGGTGTTCCAGGCACGTCAAGCTGGGACGAGACCTCGGGGTAGGCCCAGGACTAGGTGCAAAGATTATATTTCGACACTGAACGCCTCGGGATCCCCCTGGCAAATGTGGCTAGGGAAAGGGAAGTTTGGGGTCCCCTGCTGGAGCTGCTGCCCCCGCAACCCGATACCGGATAAGCGGATGAAGATGAGATGAGATTGGGCCATTCAAAAGTTAGCTAGACATATTCATGTTCATTAACACTTGCACATCAATCATAATTTGCATCAAATAAGATTTGGATTGCAAGTTATTAATGTATTGATTTATGTTTTTTAACATGTTCTTTATTAGTTACCTATTCATTTGGTAACATGTTTATTGACACAACCACACACAGTTCATTATTTGCAGATGCATTAATTAACTATTAGTTTACACTATGTTTTAATGTAGTAGTTAATGTTTATTGATGTGTTCCAACATTTAATTAATAATTAGTTAATATGTTTATTAACACATGCACACATAATCAAGGCTTTATACGTATATGCATTAATAAGTCTTCAATCCATGTCAATTAATTAATTCATTAATGATTATTACTGTATCCTTATTGTAAAGTGTTACCCATTTCTGATTCTATATATAGTACCTGCCTCATGCTTGGGATCATTGTCCTGCTGAAAGGTGAATTTCCTCCCAAAGTTTCAGTTTGTTAGCACATTCTCTTTCAGTATTCCATGTATTTTGCTCCATCCATTTTGCACAAGATGACCAGACCCCACTAAAGAAAAGTATCCCCACATATTTGCTGCCACCACCATATTTCACTTAGAGTTTTGGCCAAAAAGCTTTTTCCCTTAATCTGACCACAAAACCTTTTCCCACATCACAGCTGGGTCACTTGTGCTTTCAGAGAGTACACTCCGCTCCCAGTCACTGAAATCTGTTGCACCTTCAAAGTGATTGTCCTTTCTGTGACTTCACTCAAAAACCTACTTGTTTGAGTGCTTGAGTATTGAGGGACAGCCTAATTTTGGCAGGACCTGGGTGTTGGGATGCTGTTTCCACTTCCTGATTATTGATCCAAATTTGAGTCACTGGGATATCCAAACACTTGTTTGTATCACATTATATTCTGTAGAATGCTGTCATATTGATTCAGATTCATAGCCCAGTGATCCTTCAACAATGTTTTTTTATCCAGAATATGTGACAGCAACTTACATTATGTTCGCTGTCACGATTTCTGGATAAAAAAATACTGTTGAAGGATCACTGGGCTATGAATATTATTTGATGTATGTAAACTGGGAGGTTATGCAAGCAACATATTTCTGTTTTTGGTATTTCTCTTATGAATATTTCTCAATATAAAACCAATGACATTTCAATTATTGATTTTGAGTTTCCAAGTTTGAAATGTTGTTCATTTAGAAATTTTATTTTTAATGTACCATTTGTTACTTTCAGTCAAATGAGAGAATTCATCAGAACAGCAATGTCGAGTAGTGCTTCCTTTAAAACTATAAAATATGCTGATTCCTAAATTAATAGGAGGGATTTGTACATTTGAACTAATTTGTTCATTTCAATTATTGATTTTGAGTGTCCATGGGCTAGACTGAAGACATCAACTCCAGCGGGGATTTGGTCTGACGTTGTATGCCACAGGCAAATCCAGCAAGAAATAAGAGAGCACCAACCCTCAATCCACCACCTGAACTCTCACTGCAAAACAGGTACGATCCACTGACTGAACAAAATGTGGGTAAATGAACCTAGGGAAGTTAACCACAACACTAGCATTTTGGCTAACCAAAACCCAAGAAATAGCCCTAAAACCACTGATAGGACAAGGAAAAGAAGAAACTTTGCTAACTCCACATTTGATAAACCAGATACTAACTTGATTGGGGACAGTATAACCAATCATATCAGAATTGCATAGACTAAAAACATAACCATGGCTGACATATCGGTCAGAGAGCTAACAAAAATGTTACCAGTTATTCTCTCTACACATCCAAGAAACATGCAGACTATTACCCACACTGGGTCTGTTGACATTCTACAAAGGAAAACTGGCTCTGAGATCCTGATATATTTATTTTCTGTGCTACTGGATAAAATAAACAACTTTCAACTACAACATGTTTTCATATCAGGTCCCATTCCAACCTTAGGGAAAGGAATCAAATCTTTTAGCAAAATATGCTGGCTGAATACATGGCTGACATTGACATGCCTCAACCACAGGATTAAGTTTATTGACAATTTCAATATCTTTACCAATTTAGACCTGATGGGATTCATCCAAACATCATGGCCGGCTGCTTGTTGCCAACATACGTCACACTCTTGGAATGCTATTTCCAAACAAGATAAGCATGAAGGACAGTACTCATAGGCAGAGTGTCCAACCCCCTCACCTGACCCTCTGACTAAAATCACCCAGTGCTTCCAGAAATTGCCCTTGTCCCAAATGGGGGTGCAACATGTCTTGCATGAACTGCATGTTTGAGATCTCCCCAGATTGGCTCAATGATATTAAGTTCAGGAGACTGTGATGGCCACTCTAGAACCTTCACCTTCTTCTGCTGTAACCACTACAGGGTCAACTTGGCCTTTTGCTCAGGGTCATTGTCGTGCTGGAAAGTCCAAGAGTGTCCCCTGCGCAGCTTTCGTGCAGAAGAATGCAAATCGTCTCCCAGTATTTTCAGATAACATGCTGCATTCATCTTGCCATCAATTTTCACAAGATTCCCCGTATCTTTAGAGCTCATACACCCCCAAAACATCAGCGAGCCACCACCATGCTTCAGAGTGGGGATGGTATTCTGTTCACTATAGGCCTTGTTGACCCCTCTCCAAACATAGCGCTTATGGTTGTGACCATAAAGCTCTATTTTGGTCTCGTCACTCCAAATTACAGTGTGCCTGAAGCTTTAAGGTCAAGGTCTTGTTGGGCATATTGTAACCAGGCTTTTTTGTGGCATTGGCCATGCAGCAAAAATTTTTTCAAGTAATGTCGTATTGTGCTCCTTGAAACCACCACACTGTCTTTTTCCAGACCCTGTATTTCTCCTGAGGTTACCTGTGTGTTTTTATTTGTATCCAGAACAATTCTTCTGGCAGTTTTAGCTGAAATCTTTCTTGGTCTACCTGACCTTGGCTTTCTATCAAGAGATCCCAGAATCTTTCAATTTCTGCAAGGGTATGCAAACTTATGAACACAACTGTATATCTATTAAGCTGGCTTTACTTAATATCAGATCTCTTGCCAACAAATCATTCTTGCTAAATTACATTATTATATCCTACAACCTATATTTTATGTTTCTCACTGAAACGTGGCTAACAGAAGATTTTAGTGCTACTGTTCTTAAAAAGACAGCACCCGGAAAATGTGGTTATATGAATATGTGTCTAAATGGTAGGAAAGGAATGAGGAGTGGCTGCCCTATTCAAAGATACATTCCAGTGCAAAGAAAATACACTCTGTAATTTTATTTATTTTGAATACCTCTGAATTGAAGGGTGCCCCCAGAATTTTGTTTTTAACTACTTACAGACCTCCAAGATATTCTGCAAATTTCACTGATGATTTTACTGAACTACACTCTGTTATATTAGTTGATTATAACTTGTCTATTATTACAGGGGATTTTAACATCCACATAGATAATATGGACAATAATGCTTTTGATGTCACTCAACATGTGAAAGAGCATACACACACTCAAGGCCACATTCTAGACCTGGTTATCTCTAAAAGTCATGGTAAAAGACTTGGCCCTGTCTGATCATTTCTGTGTCTTTTTTGAATCACCCCAGATGTTCAAGTACACTCTCTTTCTGTTAAGAAAAGGTACATTAATGAGATGCCAATGCTCAGTTTATGGAAGCCATAGCTATCTCTCCAACAATTAGTGCTGAGTAGGAAAGCGGAACGTAGGTGGAGGAAAACTAAACTTCAAATCCACTATGACATTTATAAACAAAGCCTTGGTAGCTTCAACTATGACTTACGCAGGGTCAGACAGCAACATTTATTGAAAATGATCAATAAGAATATCAACAATACCCGCACTCTATTTGCCATGGTCAACAAACTTACAAACCCCCTAAAGCAGATAGGATCAGAAATCATGTCCACTGTGAATGTAATTAATTTTTGTTTCTTTAGTGAAAAGATTAAAAGTATTAGATGGACTCTCAGAACTACACAGTCTAACAATGACACTGTACCGTCACTACGACCATCAAGACATAACTTGGTTATTATGTCGCACTTTAATACAATTTAGCAAAAATCCTTAGAAGAACCAGTTCCACATCTTAAACCACAGGTGTCAAACCGGTTCCACGGAGGGCCGAGTGTCTGCAGGTTTTCCCTCTCACCTTGTACCTGATTGATTAATTAGTTCACTAATTGGTTAATTTCTACCCCCACCTGGTTCTTCAGGTCTGACCTGGGAACCAATTCAAAGGAAAACCCAAAGACCTGCAGACACTCGGCCCTCCGTGGAACCAGTTTGACACCCCTGTCTTAAACCTTCCACATGTTGTCTCTACACACTGCCATCAGACTTAAAAATATATATTTTTTTACTCTATAACAGGATCTACACCAAATGGTTAATAGCTCTCTGCAATCAGGCATTTTCCCAACATCTCTATAAACAGCTGCCATTAAGCCCCTATTAAAAAAATAGAACACTGGATGCATCTATATTGAACAACTATAGACCTGTATCAAATCTCCCTTTTATAGTCAAGATCATTTAGAAGGTTGTCTTCAATCAACTCAGCAATTTTGTGACCTCAAGTGGTCTCTTAGACAAATTTCAGTCAGGCTTCCGACCTCACCACAGTACTGAAATGGTCCTGATTAAAGTCTTAAATGATATACGGCTGAATACTGATTCGGAAAAAATAACAGTTAGTTCTATTAGATCTCAGTGCAGCATTTGACACTGTAGATCCTAGAACACTTCTAGATAGGCTGGAAAATTGGGTAGGACTGTCCGGGTCAGTCCTTATTGGGTTTAGATCTTATCTAGATGGCCGGAGTTACTTTGTCACCATCGGTTATCATGAATCTGAAAAGGTGGCTCTGACATGCGGAGTTCCCCAAGGATCAGATCTCAGACCGCTTCTTTTCAATCTCTATATGCTACCTCTGGGCCAAATTCTACAGAACAACAACATTAACTACCACAGCTATGCAGATGAGACTCAAATATATAGTGAGTGGAAAAAGTATTTGATCCCCTGCTGATTTTGTACGTTTGGCAACTAACAAAGAAATGATCAGTCTATAATTGTAATGGTAGGTTTATTTGAACAGTTAGAGACAAAATAACAACTAAAAATCCAGAAAAACGCATGTCAAAAATGTTATAAATTTGTTTTGCATTTTAATGAGTGAAATAAGTATTCGACCCCTCTGCAAAACATGACTTAGTACTTGGTGGAAAAACCCTTGTACGCTTCACTCTGATGATGGAGTGTCTGAGATCGACAAGTTTTCAAGACTGATCTATTGTCTTCATTGTTGGGATTTGACGGAAGCATACCCAGTGGATGAAAGTCAGATGGTCTGTTGAACCACACTAATCGTTGTTTTGTAGTTATACTTTTAACCGATCAGGACATCACAACCCCTTTTCTGATGATACATCACGTCACTGACTGGTCACAGACAATTGAGCGTGTGAGTACCAGCAACATGTTCAAGAAGGATTTCTACAATGACTGGTTAAATCTGTTACAAATCTTCCTGACCACTCACATGGCAGAACGATGCCAGGGTCAGATCACTTAGCTTCACACTCCATTTCTAGATGAATCATCAACAGCAAGATGAGAGAAGAATCCACCTGAGTCCTGAAGGACTCCACATACTACAGGTCAGAGTACCACGAGCCAGTTGACTGGAAAGGTCACATGGTCCCAACACAGTGGAAAACACTGTTGTGGTTTTTAATCTTGAATTAGTGAAGTGTTGGAAACTTACTGTTCCACTACACACCTACACTGACTTGTTAGGACAACCAGGCAATTTGCTGGGTCCACATCACACTGACTGCATTAACTAATATTGGAACTTTACATCAAGACAAAGAAAACTGAAGACAAGAACTAAAGGACACTTGATTGGACACTGACTTCTTTCCTTACAATCTAAGACTTTCCTAAATGAACTGATATGGTGATTTCATATGTATGTTTCTCGCAAGACAGGTGGGAAACTCTGTACGATGACAATCCCAATATTGGACTTTGTCGTATTTGGGAGGATGCTTAATGATCTACATTATGTCGTCTACCATGGTATGTTTGGACAGTAAATTGTTCCCTATTATAGGTGGTCCCTGTCAAAGGTAGATGTTTTCCCTATTTTAAAGGTAGAATCTTTCACAGGTACAACAGGATACGCATAAGTTTTTTGTATGATATTGTCGCATGGATCATGATACGGACAAGGGGGGTTTTGATTGTTCAATGGACTTGGGGGAATGTTTCATCATGATGTCTTGTTTTCGTCAGATTTTCTGCTGAACACCATTAACACCAATAGTAGCCTCTTGATGTCAAGATGTTTCTCTACCCTTATAATCTGAGGTGGGGATGGGATTGATGACAGTCATTCATTGAGTTACAGTGGGGAGAACAAGTATTTGATACACAGACGATTTTGCAGGTTTTCCAATTTACAAAGCATGTAGAAGTCTGTAATTTTTATCATAGGTACTCTTCAACTGTGAGTGACAGAATCTAAAAAAGAAATCCAGAAAATCACATTTATGATTGTTTGATTGAGTGTGTGGACAGGTGTCTTTTATACAGGTAACAAGTTCAAACTTGTGCAGTTAATACAGGTAATGAGGGGAAAACAGGAGGGCTTCTTAAAGAAAAACTAACAGGTCTGTGAGAGCCGGAATTCTTACTGGTTGGTAGGTGATCAAATACTTATGTCATGCAATAAAATGCAAATTAATTACTTAAAAATCATACAATGCATTTCCAACAGAGCATTCTCAATTCAAAATTACAGGTTAGATATAATTTACACGTAATATATAATTTTGTCACTTAAAAAAAGATTAGGCTGATAATACTACTGATATAGCAGAATGGGCTAAGGAATCACACCCTCACAGGACTCCATCACAGACCAGGTGAGCACAATATGATAAGCCAGGGTAAGAAGTAGGGTTGTCACAATATCAGATTTTCACTAAACAATTATCTTGGCCAAAAGAAAACACGGTAACGATATTATCACGTTTAAAGTTTTTTTCCCTATTTTTTGGCAAATGAATTGCATTCAACATATGAGAGTATGGCGGTGGAGAGAAACTGTACAAATAAAAAATAAAAAGCGTACAAAAAGAACAATTACACTTAATGGACAGTGAAAAGGCAACCAGATTAAATGATAAACAAGGCCTAACACCGAGGAGTTTTTGGAAAAATACAAACCATTTTCAATCAAACTATCATGAAGACTTTAGTTTGAATCAGGTGTGTGAGTGCTTAGGCAAAAACTAAAATATGCACCCCTTTGGGTCCCGAGGACCAGGATTAAGAAACACTGGCCCAGTGAATAGGCAAATAAAAGGCGTTAATTAAAAAGCTAATGTATAGGTCCAGACTCGTAATTTAAGCACATGCATCGTTTGTCCATGAATAAGCTATGGAAAAAGCGAGAGGGGTTTTGGAACAATACAACGTCCCTTTTTACATGTGAATAGGCTACAATGGCAAGTTTTTGTGGATCTCTCCCGGGGTTTCTATTGGGGCTAACAAGTTGATTTCACTGTCAGTGCATAGGTCCAGTCCCCTTGTGTAAGCACATGCATCGTTTCTCTGACATGAATAAGGTATCACATTTTTTTTTTTTTTGAAAAATACAACTTCCGTTTCAACTAGTGAATACAATATTATCATATATGTATTATTAACATAATATCAATAGTTTTTAAATATCACATTATCGTCAATACCAGTATATTGCAACAGCCCTAGTAACAAGACACACACACACACACACAAACAAAGGTAAACACTGACTGTCAGAAACATTTCTTTTGGCTAGCCTGTTCCCAAATCTGTTCATGTTGTCAAGCCAAAATCTTTGTATAATTGTTATCATGCCATCTTACCACAAGAGTTGGCTCTATGACTGTGTCATTTGTCTTGGTTATCATTACAGACAGTGCAGAACTTTAGTGTACTTGAAGAAATTTGAGAAAGTTTTGGCTTTAGTGCAAGAAAGGTAGAAAGTAGAAAAGGACATGGGTTGTTCGTGAGTGCATGGGAAAGCTGTACATTGTACATGATCCAAATTGTTATAGTTTGTGGGACTGTGGATTATTCACAACACAGACACCAGTAAGGGTAATTATGTCTACATCAAGGGAATATTTGTCTGTTTGGAACTCAGACATAGCCTTGAATGATTGCTTTATTGTTTATTAAGCTCTTTTACAAAAATTCCCACTGTAGCTACTGTTTTTATGTAGGCAGTCTAAGCTTTTAATTTCTTTTCACTGTATTTGTGGAACAATCTTCCAAAGGTTCATCCATTGAAATTCAGAAAGCTAATTGAGAGCCTTATTATAGATTAATGTGATTGCTTGCTTTGGCCATCTTTTTGTTCTCTTTGCATTTTGTGTTGCCATTCATTTGTATTTTGATTCAGTAATGCAATTCAGGTTTCTTCTCCAAAAGAAACATTAGGTATCAGTGGAACTCCTGGATATAGTGATATATCAGAAGAGCAAGACTACAGGTAATATAAATGCAGTATGTTTGATGCTTTACCAACGTATTCCTGTCCCTTTGTCTTCACACTATTTAGACTAAAAGTGTTTAACTACAGCGTCAGTATCTTGCCCTGCAACTTCCTTTCACAGATTACCTCTACATCTCTGCTGGCCCTGTTTCCTACTCTGGCCAACCAGCCTCTGGTAGTAAAACTACTTCCACTGCTACTACTTTTCAGATAGCAGACTCCAGTGCATAGATAATAGAACAGTAGATGGGCTGATGTCATAGAGCCCCTATAAATCAGAATGGAGCAATTTGACAGTCATCTTACCTGGGACCTGTTCTAAACAATCTACAATAAAAACACATGGTAGAAGTGGCATTTCAGTTCTTATAACAGTTAAATTTCCTTAGTAATATATAATATAAATAGCCACTGTCAAGCATAGCATAACGCATAAAATAACTGTACTTTTCAGAATATTCTTTTCAATAATTTATTAATTTACAGTACAAACTGGCTATGGTCTAATGTAGGAAGATAAAGGATAGTACTTTAAATATAGTGTAAATGTATATTTATTTCCAAAGATAACAATTAACTGTGATTTTCAATTATAATTTATGTATGTGTTTGTATATACATATAAGTATTATAATTTTATTTCATTGTAGAAATCACTATTTTAGTAACAGTACGCTAAACGGAGCAAGCTAGCTCACTGAATTTGATAGGGTAACATTAGCATAGCAGTCTAAGGACAGAAATAGGAGAAACAAGGCCATTTTTGTGTACAAAGGGTACCCAACATCGCCATCTGCTGATTATATACAGTAATTACCTCTTTTGAAAACGTTATTTCACGTGTGCAACATTCATTAATTCTTTACTGTAGCAAGCTAGCTGAGACCGTTAATTTAAAAAACAAACTGAATTCTGATACTGTATAGTTGGCTGGATTAGCTTTTCTTGTTCTTTGATTAAAAGCATAAAAGTTATGTAAAGTTAAGTATGTTATCATACATTTCTACACTAATTACTGGTGCATGAACAATGTTTCCCACCACCTTTGTATCGTTTATCCTTTTTCTGGACCAAATTACTGCTGCACAAATACCACCATGACTAGTGTTGAGTGGCTAGACTTTTCCGAACTTGTCCCACGTAAGAGGGCGATGCTATTGAGACGTCAGATAGAAGTATACAGTGGCTATAAAAAGTCTACAGACCCCTGTTAAAATGCCAGGTTATTGTGATGTAAAAGAATGAGACAAAGATAAACCATGTCAGAACTTTGACCTATAACGTGAACAATTCAATTGAAAAACAAACTGAAATCTTTGAGGAAAAAAAAAAAAAAACTCACAATAACCTGGTTGCATAATTGTGTACACCCTTAAACTAATATGTTGTTGAAGCACCATTGGATTTTATTACAGCACAGTGTTTTTTGGTATGAGTCTATTAGCATGGCACATCTTGACGTGGCAATATTTGCCCACTTTTCTTTGCAAAAGTGCTCCAAATCTGTCAGACTGTGAGGACTTCTCCTGTGCACAGCCCTCTTCAGATCACCCCACAGATGTTCAATCGGATTCAGTTCTAGGCTCTGGCTGGGCCATTCCAAATCGTTAATCTTCTTCTGGTGAAGCTATGCTTTTGTGGATTTGGATGTGTGCTTTGGGTCGTAATGAAAGGTGAACTTTCTCTTCAGCTTCAGCTTTCTAAAAGATGCCTGAAGGTTTTGTGCCAAAATTGCCTGGTATTTGGAACTGTTCATAATTCCCTCCACCCTGACTAAGGCCCCAGTTCCAGCTGAACAAAAACAGCCCCAAAGCATGATGCTGCCACCACCATGCTTCACTGTGGGTATGGTGTCCTTTGGGAATGTTGTTTTTGCGCCAAACATTATGGAATTATGGCCAAAAAGTTCAACCTTAGTTTCATCAGACCATAACACATTTTCCCACATGGGAGACTTGATGTTTGTTTTTACAAACTTCACAGGGTTGTGTAGAATTTTTACATCCACTGTATGTCCCATCTATGCTTCATATCTATGCTCCAGTACCTATCAGATGCCCCTGCTCACAGCCTTGTATGTTTTAAATTTGGTCTTTGATTTATGATTTTACATTGTTTCGGTAACACTTTCCGATAAGGGTAAATTAAATACCATTAACGAATACAGTAGTTAACAGGAACGGATGATGAACATGAACAAACAGTTAATAATGTTATCCCTTACTTTATTAATGATTTACAAATGCATTGACTAACAGGGTGTAGTGTAAATTATTCATGTTGACACTGGACATAAACTCATGTCTTTTTTTGCAGGAACACACAGTTTGTACTGTAATTGCATAATGTTGCTGCAGGACATGCATTCTTGTAGCTAGTTGTTTGCATGAACAATAGGCTAAGCAATATACATTATTCATAATTCAATTTGATATTCCAACTTGTTAATATGACTACAGTGCAGTAACCATTATTAATAGGTAAGACAGGCTGGCTACTTGCGTCTTCAAGTAGGTGTGACGCACGCAAAATACAGTATATGGTCACATTTGGGGTTATGTATTGTTTGTTAGAAATGGGGCGAACAAATGCTCATCATTATGTCATTTAGGTGTCTTTTCTACATAAGTAAACGCTTGTTTTACTCTATGATTACAATTATGTTTATCATTACAATCTAAAAATAAAATACTTCATTAATTACTGTAGTTATATATAGTGGAGCTCCACCCCATAGAGGGGCTTTAGCTCCTAGTGGTTTACCCTTGCCGCGTCAGCGTCCATACTGAAAACTCATTATGCAAGATGCAACAGCCAATCAGGGCACGCCTGCCCCTATATAGGACCCATGAGCCCAGAGCAGTCTTGCCAACTTAGCGACTTTGTCGCTAGATTTAGGAACTTTTCAGACCCTCTTAGCGACTTTTTTTCAAAAAAGCGACAAGAAAGTTAATTTGTAGTTCTAAACATATTTAGGGTGTTTTTACTCACTTTTTGTCTCTCCTACGATGTTATTCCTTTCCTACAGGCAGCGTCCATCACTTGCAGTTGGTGCAGTTCTCTTAATCCATGACCATGATGATATCTCCCCTTGTGTGTCGCTCTAAATGTTTATTTTTTTCCTAGCTTTTTTATTTTGACTTAAATAGCGCCCCATTTTTTTATTTGTTCTTTGTTTTTTGCTCAGGTGATTATTTCTTGTACATGGACAACATTTGTAAATACGCAAGTATATTCTTTTCCCCAACAAGAGTTTTGTATGTTAAAAAATAAAAAAAATATCCATTCATGATGCTTATGGGAAATTATACAAATTAGGCGATGACGTCATTTAGTGACTTCTAGCGACTTTTAAGACAGCCAATAGCGACTTTCCTTACTGAGGAGTTGGCAACACTGGCCCAGAGAACACCTTCCGTTTTTATTCAGCCTTGCTGAGGTACTACTGATTACTCTCTTCAGCCTGAGAATGTTTGTCGTCAGCAATCTTCAGCCATGACGCCTCCGCCATGAAGGAATTTTTTGCTGCTGCCTGCCTTGATCTATTTTTCTCTGCAAATTTACATAAACGTGGATCGGGTAACTGAGCTGGAGGAATGGGTATGAAGCAAGTGATCATGGTGTAGAAATCCACTGTCAAACGTTTGAATGAACGATACAATTGAACGAACTTGTGATTTCTGAGTCACTAATGACACTAAGCACAAGGCAAAGTTGACCCTCCAGTGATTACAGCAGAAAAAGGTGAAGGTTCTGGAATGGTCATCACAGTCTCCTTACCTTAATATCATCGAGCCACTCTGGGGAGATCTCAAACGTGCAGTTCATGCAAGACGACCAAAGACTTTGCATGACCAGGAGGCATTTTATCAAGACGAATGGGCAGCTATACCACCTGCAAGAATGTGGGGCCTCATAGTCAACTACTACAAAAGAATGCACACTGTCATTGATGCTAAAAGGGTAATAGACAGTATTAAGAACTAAGGGTATGCAGACTTTTGTATAGGGGTCCGCTAATAATTTTCTTTGTTGCCATGTTTTGTTTTATGATTGTGCCATTCTGTTATGACCTACAGTTGAATATGAATCCCATAAGAAATAAAAGACCTGTTTTGCCTGCTCATGTTTTCTTTACAAATGGCACATATATTATTAATTCTCCAAGGGTATGCAAACTTTTGATCACTTTTGAACTGTATATAGCCTCTTTGCTATGTCACTGGAGTTTGAGCTCAGCTGCATCCTATTCCTATTCACCATCCTTGAAATGTTTCTACTACTTGATTGGATTCCACCTATGGTAAATTCAATTGATTGGACATGATTTGGAATAGCACACCCGTCTATATAAGGTCCCACAGTTTACAGCATGTCAGAGCAAAAACCAAGCCATAAGGTCAAAGGAATTGTCTGTAGAGCTCAGAGACTGGATTGTGTCAGGGAACAGATCTGAGGAAGTTGATGAAAAAATATTTGCAGCATCGACTGTGCATAGGAACACAGTGGCCAACATCGTTCTCAAATGGTAGAAGTCTGGATCCACCAACACTCTTCCTAGGTCTGGCCAAACTAAGCAATCAGGGGTTAAGTGCCTAGGTCAGGAAGGTGCCCAAGAACCTGATAGTCACCCTGAAAGAGCTCCAGAGTTCCTGTGTGAAGATGGGAGAACCCTCCTGAAGAAAAAACATTTCTGCAGCACTACATCAATCAGGCCTTGATGTTAGAGTGGTGAGACAGAAGCTGCTCTTCAGTAAAAGGCACATAACAGGCAAAATCCAATTAAATGTGTCATCTTCCCCAGATATTTGGGTGTTTTCACCACAACAACATTCACTAACTCTTGGTGCATTCTATTTTCAAACAATTTCTGTATCATAACAGTTGCATTGGGGTTTACATCGACACACTCACCAGACACATGATTCCACTACTTGAAATTGCGTCATTACAAAATCAAGGGGTTTTATAGTGTACGAGTATGAAACTAGTGAATTTGATGAAATGTTTACAATTACTGATGGATTTTGTCATAGAATAGCTAAATTACACTGAACTAACACACCATGTTTAATTTATTTGTGGATGCCTTCAAGACTTATGTGAAATCAGGAGCAGCCAGACACTTTATTGAAGTAGAAATTAGAAAATTTAGGTTTCAGGGATTAGAACTTGTACTGAATCTTGTACAGAGAAGTGAAATTGTAGATACAAAGAGGCACATATTATATCCATGGCTTAGAATCAGAAAGCCCTTAATGAAGAAATAAAATTAAGCTGCTTCGCTGTGAAAGCAGCCTAACCACATTGCTGAATAATTGCAAAATTAAAATGAAAAGAACATTTCACTTAATGTAGGTTTTTCCCCATTCTCCAGTATACATAATGCCTATTGAACTTGACAATAGAAAAATGCCATGTATTCAGTCTGTATTCTGACTGGTCAGTTGGTCTATTGTTAGAATGACCTTAATAGCAGGCAATATACACTCACCTAAAGGATTATTAGGAACCCCTGTTCAATTTCTCATTAATGCAATTATCTAATCAACCAATCAAATGGCAGTTGCTTCAATGCATTTAGGGGTGTGGTCCTGTTCAAGACAATCTCCTGAACTCCAAACTGAATGTCAGAATGGGAAAGAAAGGTGATTTAAGCAATTTTGAGCGTGGCATGGTTGTTGGTGCCACTTGTTACAACCTAGGTATGCAGCAAAGCATTTGTGAAGCCACAACACGCACAACCTTGAGGTGGATAGGCTACAACAGCAGAAGACCCCACCGGGTACCCACTCATCTCCACTACAAATAGGAAAAAGAGGCTACAATTTGCACAAGCTCACCCAAGACTGTGAGACATTCAGATGGTAGAGTCAGAATTTGGCGTAAACAGAATGAGAACATGGATCCATCATGCCTTGTTACCACTGTGCAGGCTGGTGGTGGTGGTATAATGGTGTGGGGGATGTTTTCTTGGCACACTTTAGGCCCCTTAGTGCCAATTGGGCATTGTTTAAATGCCACGGCCTACCTGAGCATTGTTTCTGACCATGTCCATCCCTTTATGACCACCATGTACCCATCCTCTGATGGCTACTTCCAGCAGGATAATGCACCATGTCACAAAGCTTGAATCATTTCAAATTGGTTTCTTGAACATGACAATGAGTTCACTGTACTGAAATGGCCCCCACAGTCACCAGATCTCAACCCAATAGAGCATCTTTGGGATGTGGTGGAACGGGAGCTTCGTGCCCTGGATGTGTATCCCACAAATCTCCATCAACTGCAAGATGCTATCCTATCAATATGGGCCAACATTTCTAAGGAATGCTTTCAGCACCTTGTTGAATCAATGCCACGTAGAATTAAGGCAATTCTGAAGGCGAAAGGGGGTCAAACACAGTATTAATATGGTGTTCCTAATAATCCTTTAGGTGAGTGTACATTGTCCCAAACCCAACAAGAAAACAAGAGACATTTCTTGCTTTGCATTTGAGTGCCTTGATTTCCTAATCCTGTTTTTATTTTTTTTAAATAAAAACCTTTTGCATTAATTCATTTCACTACTCGTCTGCATGTTCCCCACCCTTATACCTGCCCTGGTTTACCTAGTACCTACCACTTCTTTCAACTTTTCCTTTGTATGCACTCTTTCACAATTCACCCCTACCAAATCCCTGCAGCAGAATAAACTCCCCATCAGCTTTGTAAATAAAACTGCTTGCATTTATTACCTCATCTTTCTCAAGCCATCAAGCCTGAGGAACATCAAAAAGTCACTGTGAAGGAGAAACTTAATTATTTACTGTTGTTGTTCAGATCAGTAAAGTACGTTGTGCCAACACACAATTGAACAGGGCGAAGTTCTAACAAACAAAATCTACACTGAACAAAATTATAAACGCAACACTTTTGTTTTTGCCCCCAAGTTCTAAGACTTTCTCCATGTACACAAAAGCCCCATTTCTTTCAAATATTGTTCACATATCTGTCTACATCTGTGTTAGTGAGCACTTCTCCTTTGCTGAGATAATCCATCCACCTCACAGGTATATGAATATGAATATAAAGTTGGGCTTTTTGGAATTGTCTTACGTTACTCTAGCTAACTAGGTTATTTAATAAGCTTAATGTTAATAGAACACTAACAAAGTAGCATTTTCTTGTTAATGAACATGATGACAGGCAATTCATGTTTTTATTTGAATCTGTTTGCTGGAGTTCCTAATCTTTGCATGGCCCCTTTTATTGAGGTTAGCCTAAACATAGATTATTACTCTATGCAGTTCATTAATTCCTGTCATGTAGCTGTAGCAGGCAGACAGCCAGTGTGATCCATCTACAGTAAAGCCAAAGGCTGGCACTGCAGATATACAACTTTTCTACAAGAAAATAATAGTAAGTCTGGTTATAATGTATTTTAGCTGACGTCAATTCATTAACTTCAGCTTTGGAATAATCACATGTAAAATATGTAGGCTAATGTGGACAGTCGGGGACCAAGGCAGC
The DNA here is from genome assembly GCF_011004845.1 of Esox lucius. Classification (NCBI taxonomy): domain Eukaryota; kingdom Metazoa; phylum Chordata; class Actinopteri; order Esociformes; family Esocidae; genus Esox; species Esox lucius. The sequence goes on along the minus strand of NC_047584.1, from coordinate 5,726,173 downwards.
TGTAGGATCAGGAAGGCGCCGGACAAGTGGTACCTTGGCAACGCCCATTCAGCCACTAAGCAAGAACAGGTGCAGCTCATTATGTGATGGGGCACATGACACCTGGAAGAGCAGAGAATGGCCAGGAAACTACCTACAACAAAACAGACCTACGCCGCCAGAAGTATTGTAGAATACTCACGTTTTTGATTTATGTTTTGTTTAGGTTTAGTGCTTGTTTAGGTATGGGGCTCAACAGGACCCAAATTTTGTTTTCTTATTTGAACCAGGCCACAGGTCATGTAAGAAATAAATATGTAAGCGACAAAAGTCAGAGGAGTGTCAGGAATTGACTGGCAGGAAGGTTGGTGAGGTGAGGTGAGTCTTAGATCAGCTGTAGAACAAGCAGCTTTATTAAACTTATATTCCCTTAATTCATGTTATTATGATATATAAATAATTACTGAACAATGTTAGTCAATCTGTAAAGGTACTGATACAGATTACTGACAGTATATCAGATTCAGAAAGGTAAAATGTACCTGTGAGTTAGAAACTTGCTGTTGTCTTAGGACATGTAAAATACAGGTTCAGACATGAGTCAATATTTTCATGTGTGATTATCTGAACAGTGTCAGTCAAAAAAAATCTGTGATGAGGTTTTGGATTATCACTTGATTAGCCTTGATAAACTATGCTTAATCCTTGATGTCAATGGTCACAGGCATACACAATCATATGGACCTCCAAAATGGCAAGGGAAGAGAGGTAGCATTTGGATATAGTTCAGATAGACTATTGTTATCTAAAAATATGTTTCTTTTGATTTTTCTTTAACACTTTTTAGGGTGAATCTGATCACAGTAGTGAATGGGTTGTGCATAAAACTAAGTTGCAATCTAAAAAATTTATCTGGATGATTATTCAACACTAAAATGTATCTGGATGATTATTCAACACTAAAAGAGGAAACTTTGGTCAAAAAAAGAAAAGAAAAAAGATTTAAATAATTATTGAAACACTATAATTGTTCTGCCCTCCTCTAGTTGTATTGCCATTTGTACTGCATTTTCCTTCACTGCACACCTATAGATTCTACTAGTAATATAAATTTAATTATTACTTGTAAATAAATATTCTGCCCGCTTCTACTTGTACTTCTGGTTAGATGCTGACTGCATTTTGTTGTTGTGTACTTGTACTGTTCAATGACAATAAAGTTTAATCTAATCTAATAATTCAGCTGTTACTGTTCAAAATACATATTCAACAATAAAATATAAAATATATCTTATTCAATTGTTACCTACAAAATAATTTCATAAATACATTTATTAATGAATAAATTAATTGACTAGTAAAAATGTACAAAAACTGATGATGTTCCTCAGACCCACCACACTCTGTAAAGATAATAACAACAATGTGTTAATGGCCCACAATTACTGCAATTCAGAAATTACAGCAATCCAAAACACTCTGTTTCAAAGGTCTGGACAGTTACCTACAGAGACAGAACTTGGACAATGTCAGGTATTTCAGTCCAAGCAAACTTTAGGTAAATAGTTTGAGCACTGCCATTATATTGCCCAAGGGTATTGTACTCTTCTCTCCTCTACCTCAGTTCAGTCGTATGTCGTATCTCAATTTCATTTGCTTTGGAGCTGTATTTTAACTAAGCTGAACCCTGCACCACAGCCATATCATTATTTCCACAGGGCATACTGAATTGTGTCATTGCGATTAATTACAGATAAGAACAACATTTCTTGTTTAGATAGATGTTTCCTTGTAGATTTTCAAAGATAAGGTCACTGTGCAGATTACTGTCTGAGTACCGGAAATACTGGTAACATTTTTCAATTACATTTATAAATTTAACATTATAATCAACCCTTGTTAAATAGTGTAGTGGTCGGAGAAGCGGACCTGTAAACTATAGGTCCCGAGTTCATATCTCCTCGCAGGCTAAGTGAAGTATGCATTATGAATTATTCCATATAGATTAAAAATTTGCTGGCTAAAACCTTCAATATCTACATTATAGTAAGCCTGAAATAAAACAGTTTACGGTTATATTGCGACGGTTTCTGGTGGATTTTCGAAGTAGGCATCTGTGCATGCATTTTGGGTCAGGATAGACAAACACATTTGCTGGCTACAACATACAGTAGTTAAAGTTGGGAGAACAAGTATTTGTTACACTGCCGTGTAGAGGTCTGTAATTTTTATCATAGGTACACTTCAACTGTGAGAGACAGAATCTAAAACACAAATCCAGAAAATCACATTGTATGATTTTTAAATAATTAATTTGCATTCTATTGCATGACATAAGTATTTGATCACTTACCAACCGGTAAGAATTACGTCTCTCACAGACCTGTTAGTTTTTCTTTAAGAAGCCCTCCTGTTCTCCACTCATTACCTGTATTAACTGTACCTGTTTGAACTCGTTACCTGTATAAAAGACACCTGTCCACACACTCAATCAAACAGACTCCAACCGCTCCACAATGGCCAAGACCAGAGAGCTGTGTAAGGACATCAGGGATAAAATAGTAGACCTGCACAAGGCTGGGATGGGCTACAGGACAATATGCACGCAGCTTGGTGAGAAGGCAGCAACTGTTGGCGCAATTATTAGAAAATAGAAGAAGTTCAAGATGACGGTCAATCTACCTCGGTCTGGGCCTCCATGCAATATCTCACCTCGTGGGGCATCAATGATCATGAGGAAGGTGAGGGATCAGCCCAGAACTACACGGCAGGACCTGGTCAATGACCTGAAGAGAGCTGGGACCACAGTCTCAAAGAAAACCATTAGTAAAACATTATGCCGTCATGGATTAAAATCCTGCAGCGCATGCAAGGTCCCCCTGCTCAAGCCAGCGCATGTCCAGGCCCCTCTGAAGTGATCCAGAGGAGAAATGGGAGAAGGTCATGTGGTCTGATGAGACAAAAATAGAGCTTTTTGGTCTAAACTCCACTCGCCGTGTTTGGAGGACGAAGAAGGATGTACAACCCAAGAACACCATCCCAACCGTGAAGCATGGAGGTGGAAACATCATTCTTTGGGGATGCTTTTCTGCAAAGGGGACAGGACGACTGCACCCTATTGAGGGGAGGATGGATGGGCCATGTATCGCGAGATCTTGGGCAACAACCTCCTTCCCTCAGTAAAAAAATCTTTGGAGGGAGCTGAAAGTCCGTATTGCCCAGCGACAGCCCTGAAACCTGAAGGATCTGGAGAAGGTCTGTATGGAGGAGTGGGCCAAAATCCCTGCTGCAGTGTGTGCAAACCTGGTCAAGAACTACAGGAAACGTATGATCTCTGTAACTGCAAACAAAGGTTTCTGTACCACATATTAAGTTCTGCTTTTCTGATGTATCAAATATTTATGTCATCCAATAAAATGCAAATTAATTACTTAAAAATTATACAATTTGATTTTCTGGATTTTTGTTTTAGATTCCATCACTCACAGTTGAAGCATACCTATGATAAAAATGACAGACTTTTACATGCTTTGTAAGTGGGAAAACTTTCAAAATCGGCAGTGTATCAAATACTTGTTCTCCCCACTGTATGTGATAGTAAGCCTTAACTGTATACGGTTATATTGTGACTGTTTCTGGCATGGAAAAGTTAATCTTCAGTCTCGCTAGCAATTGCTCAATTCTTATGATTATTGCTAGGAAGTTTTCATTCACGAATGAAAGCAAAATGTTTGTTGTTATGCCATGAAAGAAAAAAAATTGTTTCTTATGCCATGAAATGAAATAGCTTTGGCAGACTCGCTAGCAATTGCTCAATTCATATGACTATTCCAGTAAGTTAGTAGATACCGGCAAAGTTTATTACTGGCTAATACGCTGTTAAAATGGCCAGTGGCAAACGCCATACAGGGCATAGACGCTTTTGTGGTGGAGGTAAACTTAGTAAGAAACGAAGTCAGTTTAACTGTATCAGTGTAATTCACGAATGGCCAATTAACTGTTAAAACAACCTGTGGCAAGAGGATTTGTCTGGGATAGATACAAGAAGCTATACTCTCATTCAGAAAATGTATAGCTCTGTGCTGTAGTGGTTAATGACACAGCCCTCTCTGTGGTTGACCCAGGTTTGAATCTTGAGCGGGCAAACCATTCTATTGCTGGCCGGCTGAACTAGGCTTGCCTGGTTACTTGTTAATGTCAGGACTTAAAATGTATGATGCAGTACATACCTTAATAACGTTGTAAGCAAAATAACCACTTTGATTTGTGATAAAGCCATGGAGTGCATCTTTGAAGTTGATCTAATAAACTTCTAGTAACAAACTGACTGGCTTCAACCTAGGTTTTAAGGCCTACCACTGCATCTATGTCAAAATATTCAATAAAAGGTCACAGAATTTAGCATCTGATCTTAAGAGATCTTATCTCCGATGAGATAGAAAGGCTATAATGTGGCATTTCTGCATTCTCAGCTTCATCTTTAATAATAAATTAATCATGTTCTTGAATACAGGAGAGAAGGGATCTATATGGCAATTCACTGCCGTAAAACCTTAATATTACCTTAAAGGTGAACTGTACAATTTTCTTAATGTAAACACTGTAATTAAGCCACTGTAATATGCCTGAAAGAGTTGAAATTCCATCCCTTGTGTATTTGATAATTGCATGTATGTTTCATTAGCAGACAGCACTAAAACACATTTTACATTTTGTAAATGTATTTTTATAAGACACACAAACACAAAACCAAGACACTAAAGTTACATAGATACAACAAAATATAATAATAATGGTTATAAAAAATATCAATAATTCAAGCCCCATATCATGAGGGACCATCTGCAATGTACGAAACTATTCAATAAAAGGACTCCATTTGTGTAAAAACAGCACTGGAGCCCCTAAGGGGATACTTAATTTTCTCAAGATCTACACAACTGAAAAATGTGCTTTCTGCTAGATAATGTTAGGCATGACCTATTTCTATACAGAAAGTCAATTTTCATCCTGAATTTTCTAACAAGTTAATGTACATGTTTTTTAAAGGAACGATTTTCATCTATACCTATGCCCAGGTATTTGTATGCAGGAACACATTCAATACAAGCACAATCTAAACAAATCCAAATTTACAGGCTCCTTTTTAGAAAATAATATACCTTTGTTTTTTTCAGATTTCAACACCAACTTTATATTAGAAAGAGATCTCTGCAGGACACTGAATACACAGTTCCGGAAAAAAATAAGTGACCACTGCACTTTTTTCTTTCCTTTCCAAAAAAGTTAAAAAGGAAGGTTTTGAGTGAAGAACGTAAACGTTCAATTTGCAGTGGTCTTTTCATTTTAACCCTTCTGTTCCTCACTCAAAACCTTCCTTTTCAACTTTTTTGGAAAGGAAAGAAAAAGGTGCGGTGGTCTCTTAATTTTTTCCAGAGCTGTAGACCATATCTCATGAAGAGCCTTGTCATCCATATGAGCAATAGAAAATAGCACAGTGTCATCTCCACAGAGATGCAGGTTACAACCTTCAACAGAAAGATCAATATAATTTATACAAACGGAAAATTAAATTGGGTCAAGTATTTAACAGGATCTCCCAATTTACAAATTACACACTTGGCTTTAACAATGTCACCTTGACCACATAGACTATCATTTGGTGAGCACGTTTTCATGAGTGCTACCAGAATGTGGGGGGAAAAAAAGCGTTTTGCAAAGTTTATTGCGCTGAAGTCTGATGCTGTTCCAACACTTGAGTTGCTGGTGGAAGTTTGCTTAACTACCGCAAGTCACCTCCAATCTCACTTTTGGTCAAACCAGCTCACAAAAGCTGTAAAATAAATATAATTCAATGTAAAAAAAAAAGTTAACTGTGAAGGAAATTACTGAGGGATTTTGCTTTCTCCGGTCAGTCAGTGTGCTTTCTTTAGACCAATATAAATTCAGCATTTTAGAATATGCACCCGATATAACTTACTGCAAAACAGTAACATTCCACAATTACTGGAGACATATTACAGACATTTTCCTATAATACATAATGCCACTTTAAATTCAGTAGTTTAAAAGTAAAAGTTACAATTGCATACAGAAGACTACGCTGTTATTTCTGTTGAGTGATCCTTTTCAAAAATGCCAGGAGTCAATGCCTCTAAAATGAGTTCAACTCTCTTGTAAAAATAAACCTTCTCTGCAACACAAACCTAGATATTTGTTTTCTTTCCCTAACCTCGCCTGCCTTTCCACAAACATGAAAGCTGCATTATATCAACTAAACATCAGCTACCAAAAGAGTCCTTGTTACAAAGCTGTAAAAATAAATACAGAATGCATAAAATGAGTCAAATTTCATCAGTCAACACATCAGACAGTCAGTGGAGATTTTAGAGCAGTCAAAATCAAAACCCATGGAGAAAAAATATTACAGCCTGTTCGAGTATTCACCCCGGTATTATCTGATAAGGGACAGAAGATTCTCCAAAAAGTTTTTAATGAGACCAAAGTTGTGTTGTTATCTATCCAAAGATAAGATCATGCTTTGAGGCATCGACGGAGCAGTCTGATTTCCTCAACTTGTTATTATCGCATTTATATTACTGTAAAAAGGTTTTAAAAGGATAAGTTCACCTTTTTTTATCACATTTTCCCCATGTAAATCATATACTATAAGTGTCCAGAATATTTTGTGCAATTCATCATGTTTTTGTCAAACTTGAAGAAAGACTCCAAAATCCAATTTTGTTGTTTTAGCCTCCTGAGGATTTTCCATGTGTTTCCTTTTTCCTTTTTGATCCGTATTGCTTGGGCCATACATGCCAGAATGTTAGGTCATTGTTTTTATTTTCATTCACAAAAGGGAAAACAAACTTGAATATGTGAGATCAAAGTGAAATAAGGCACTGTTCAATTTTCCTTTAAATAGAAAATCCACCATATTTCTACTTCTTTAGATCAAACTGCGAGGTCACTCTCCATTTTCCTTCTATGTTTGTTGGTCAGCAAGGGCAAAGGTATACACTTATAGTTGACTTTTAAAAAACAAACACTTTGGCTGGGTTTGGTTAGGTTCAGAGGTTCCCTGCTAACCCCCCAGTGAAGAGTCCCTTTCTTATAAATGCAATATAGTTATCGGAAAGTTTAGTCAATGTTTAATCAATCAATCAATCAAATTTATTTATAAAGCCCTTTTTACAACAGCAGTTGTCACAAAGTGCTTTTACAGAAACACCCAGCCTTAAACCCCAAGGAGCAAACAACAGTAGTTTAGGTTATCATATCCCTTAATTAATGTAAATTAGTCATCTTATTTGCACTTACACTGTAAATTACTAAGTATACTGTATGTTTTTTGTTCTTCATAGACACCAATGATTGGCCAGACCTATAGACAGTAAAGTAAGTGAAAGATTTACTATAAAGTCCAAAAATCTTTAGTTAGGATACAAGAAACTGGGTAAGTTGGGTAGTTCTAAGACTTGGTTTCCAATGAATCTACATGGTGTTTCACAGGGATGAGCAGTATTTATGATGCATATATATCAAATATGTATTTCAAATACAAAATCGAATTTTGTCATTTGTATTTGATGCAAATGGCTTCATATTTTATATCAAAATACTTAGTGTTTTTACTTAGTGTTTTGTATTTTGTAGTTTAAAAATACTGTAAAATCGTTAGTGAAAATTCTACATGATGACATCATAAAAATGCTGCCTCTGATTGGTGCCTACTCAGTAATTTGCCCAGACTTGTTGAGATCAGAACAGAAAAGGCATCCATACCTGAAGAAGAAGGTTAAGGTGAGAAATGTGTACTTGACATCTTTGGAGCAGTATCCCCTATTCAAGCACCTTTTAGGAGGTTTAATTAACACAATCATCCCATCCTCAGCTCCAGTAGAACGTTTGTTTTCCTTTGCTGGACTGATCAACGACGTCTAAATGCCACACCTTTTGAAAAGTTAGTTGTGCTTAGAGGCATAAGTAGCTAAAGAGACCTCTGCAATGTGTCATGTTCCTGCTTTTATTGTGTGTTGTTTTGTTCATTTGCACTTCCTGTTTTATTTTGACATCATTAGTCGCTCTTATCCCAGGTCACTCGTCTTCCTCCCATCGTTTGCTTTCCCGCCTGTTTGATTACTGTCCCCGCACCTAATGTGTTTCACCTGTTTGTTTTCAACTTCCCCATTCATAAATACTCACCAGTCCCACTTCCCAGTGCCAGATTGTAGTTGTACTTATGTCACTCTCTCCAGCGTTTTCCCCCAGTGTTTGTTTTCCCGTGTTTCCAGACCTCTTGCTTCAGTTCTCGACAACGATTTTTGCCTGCCGTTTTTGTACCTCTGCCTGCATTTTGTTCTTGGAACAATAAAGACTGTTACTTGTGACACCTCTCTGAGTTGTGCATTTGAGTCCGCCGTTGTACCTTGTCACAATGTAGTCCACAGGGCACACACTCTCATTCAATACACTCCCTCTCTCTCACACACATGCTTACTTTCTCACCCACACTCACGCATACGTTTGACTGTCTTTTGTAGGACCTTTGAACTGTTTTGGAATACCTGGTCTGTAGTATTTGTTATTGGAGTTTAAGTAAATTATCTTACTACACTATTAATGTGTATGTGTCCTCTATACCTATATTCTGCATCTCTCAATAGATTCAGTGGTTGAAGTTGGGTTAATACTCCTTGACAAGTTCTGTTGGTACTTTCTGATTACGTTTTGGTTTTAAAATCAAAACATATTGATCATTTAATAATTGTTGACAAAGTGCTGATATTTTTGTTTTCAACTTCCAAATAGGTGTCCAATGATTGATAAATACATAATTGATTGCTAAATGATTGTACCCTAATTGATATGATCATGATTTTGCATACCATTGCATGAATGACTGCCTGACACATAATTTATTATTATATTTATTATTAACAATCAAATGATTAATTACTTAGAAATTAGTTGATATGAATAAAGGTGCCATCAGTTGTCTTCTTATGAATTACTTGTTTGTCATTGAGTCAGTGTTGCTGATGCAAAGTAGGCCCTTTATTACCAAACACCAAGTGACTAAATTAGGATACAATTATGAGTCATTAGTATAATCCCAGGATTTTCACTCTTTTCCAGGAGGATCACATTGACCTGTCTGTAATATTGGGGGAGTCATGACCCCCCCGTCCCCACTAATTCTATGCCCCTGATTACAGTATACCCACTTCTCCAGCGACCACTACACCACTGGGGCCAACCCCATTTCTGGAGGACCTCCTAGTAAACAAACTAAAAAAACAGCGACTATCATCTTGAGTTAGGCTGGTTTCTTGTTCAATTTGTATGAATCATTGTAGGTTGTTGTTAGAAATCAGCCATTTCATATAGTGGTTGAAATAATGATTGTGTACCCGGTCGACAAGGGAGAGAGTAATTCAATTATTTAATGCAGCATTTGACAGTGAACTTCCAGTCATACCTCAACTTTATAGTCATAGAGGACAGAATTACTGTAAGCCCACTACTTACTGTTGCACTTTGAATGAAAGTGACTTCCTGTGTACAGATTAAAACATGTTCTTTTGTTATCTAAACATAAACAAGCATACATTCATATACTTCAGCATTGTGCTTCATAAACTGTAAAACACTATTTCCAGTCATGTGTCATAAGTATATATTTTAAGAAACTTAAAGGTGACTGTCAGGTCCTGGCTGGGGTGCCGCTAGGCATCTCTATGTGCCTGGGGGCCACAGCTAAGGCCTGACCACGGGGATGCCTCTAGGCATCTTTACACTTGAGTTTTGGTTGTCCAGCACAGTATCACAGGATTTCGTGACATCTACATTAATTCTGTATTTGAAAATCGTGACCTGCATTCGTAAAAGGCAATTTGTTCGTGTGCAGGACACAATTTTCTTTCTTTGGCGAACAATGTACCGTAGGCAACCACTTTTCGTGTATATGACACGATTTTTGTGCAGGAGTCAGAGCTAAATAATTATTTGTTAGTTAATTCTGCTGTTACCTCACAAGTAGTCTATACTGAGACCATTTTTACTCAGCCTGTAATGTATTCCAAATAAATATCATGCAGTTTTTATGCAAAATGGCTACTGTAAATGCAGGATCAACAGCCAATGTTTTGTATTAAATGCATTATAAATACATTTGTGTAATACACACGAAAAACTGAAGCTGTTGTTGAAAGAAATTATGAAGAGAGTAGTGAAATATACACTCACATAGGTTGACCATACTAATACTGTGTTTGACCCTCTTTCGCCTTCAGAACTGCCTTAATTCTACGTGGCATTGATTCAACAAGGTGCTGAAAGCATTCTTTAGAAATGTTGGCCCATATTGATAGGATAGCTTCTTGCAGTTGATGGAGATTTGTGGGATGCACATCGAGGGCACGAAGCTCCCGTTCCACCACATCCCAAAAATGCTCTATTGGGTTTAGATCTGGTGACTGTGGGGGCCATTTCAGTACAGTGAACTCATTGTCATGTTCAAGAAACCAATTTGAAATTATTTGAGCTTTGTGACATGGTGCATTATCCTGCTGGAAGTAGCCATCAGAGGATGGGTACATGGTGGTCATAAAGGGATGGACATGGTCAGAAACAATGCTCAGGTAGGCCGTGGCATTTAAACGAGGCCCAATTGGCACTAAGGGGCCTAAAGTGTGCCAAGAAAACATCCCCCACACCATTACACCACCACCAGCCTGCACAGTGGTAACAAGGCATGATGGATCCATGTTCTCATTCTGTTTACGCCAAATTCTGACTCTACCATCTGAATGTCTCAACAGAAACCGAGACTCATCAGAACAGGCGACATTCTTCCAGTCTTCAACTGTCCAATTTGGGTGAGCTTGTGCAAATTGTAGCCTTTTTTGTAGTGGAGATGAGTGGTATCCGGTGGGGTCTTCTGCTGTTGTAGCCCATCCGCCTCAAGGTTGTGCATGTTGTGGCTTCACAAATGCTTTGCTGCATACGTCGGTTGTAACAAGTGGTTATTTCAGTCAAAGTTGCTCTTCTATCTGCTTGAATCAGTCGGCCCATTCTCCTCTGACCTTTAGCATCAACAAGGCATTTTCGCCCACAGGACTGCCACATACTGGATGTGTTTCCCTTTTCACACCATTCCTGGTAAACCCTAAAAATGGTTGTGCGTGAATATCCCAGTAACTGAGCAGATTGTGAAATACTCAGACCGGCCCGTCTGCCACCAACAACCATGCCACGCTCAAAATTGCTTAAATCACCTTTCTTTCCCATTCTGACATTCAGTTTGGAGTTCAGGAGATTGTCTTGACCAGGACCACACACCTAAATACATTGAAGCAACTGCCATGTGATTGGTTGATTAGATAATTGCATTAATGAGACATTGAACAGGTGTTCTTAATAATCTTTTAGGTGAGTGTACATTAAAACTAGATCTGTATATGACATGAATCATGAAGAAAATTCTGTCCTGTACATGAAATCAACTGCCTTTTACGTTCAATAGAAAATCATGTCTTGTACACGAAGAACAATGACTTTACTTGTGGATGTCATGATTTTGTAACATAGAATTTGTGTCGATCCTGTGATACTCTGTTGGGTTGTCCCCCAATGCTCATGTTTTCCTTGGTTTGTGCCAGCTGTGGTGTGCCTCAGTTTGGGTTTGCCTCTCCTTTAGTTGTTTTTGTGATTACAATTAAAAGGATGTTTCCTTACACTCGCTCTGTGCCTTGTGTCCTGCCTTCTCTAAACTGTGACAGTGACAGTCAAAGCTTTATTTTAGCCTACCAAAAATGTACACTCAATACAGCCAGCAAGTGAATATCTCAATACATAAATTATTTCAGTTGCCATGGTTGTAAAAACAGGGGAGAGAAATATGTTTTAATCTATTTTCAAAGATTTTAACAAAAGGCTTTGTTAGAGGCAGTGAAAAGAAAAACTAGCTAACTCAGTGTTGTGTGTTGACCACTTCACCAACTGCTATTTTAATGTACAATAAGATTCACTGGGTATAGTTACAATTACTTCAGAGAGAAAAATGTGTAACCTAATGCTGTTCCTATTGCTTTCTTCAGGAATAATTTCTTAAATATAATACACCCTAAAAGAAAATGTCTTATAAGACTTCTCCCAACGGTCAAAGAGTTTACTTGGTTGCCAGAGAACTCTGCCATATGTTGAACAAGCACTTCACTGGATTTACTTCTGTCCCTCAGGCAAACAGCTACTCGGGTCTTTAACTGCTTTTTTGTCTTCAATTTTCCCAGTTTCTACACATTTGTTTATGACAGTTCTTCTAGCCATCTCATAAGATATCAATTACCTTTTCCTTTTTTTGGTGTTAATGTTTATTTTACACACTGCCATACACACTGCCAAGATAAATATACAAAATATACACACTGCCAAGATAAATATCTTTAAACAGGTTTCTCTGGTAACCTAAGACTTTTGGCACAGTAATGTCAACACTCCTTGCATATTTCTAAATATTTCCTCTCATCCTTTACCAATTAAATTTCCTTTCATCCTCTCTTCTGTTTCCCATCCTCTTATTGATACTTTCCACTCTTAGCTTCATTCACTGGATTCCTTAAAACTTTCGACTTTAACAGAAATCTAGAATACTGTTGTAGATTACTGAAAACTCTCAAAATAAAGACAGACATATCACAAACACCAAAAAAAACTATTTACAATTACAAGCTTACTTTTTTCAAAGAGCACATACTTTAAAATTTGCCAACAAATTCAGGTAACTTTGAATAATATAATTTGTTTTCTCCCATTGCATAGACCCCTGATCACTCTCAAAACAACCACGAATTGGGAATGTAGCTAGACCTCCTGTCTGGTGTGCTCTTCCTCTTCCTAAACCCCTCTGTGTTCGACATTTCTGCGTCCACTCATGTCGAACACATTTGCGGCCATGCAACTTTTCTAGTTAACGTGACAGAGAAACTGGACAATTATCAATGGCAACATACCCTGTTTATGGCTTATTTTTAACACTAGAACCGCCAAGCCTTTCAGACGAACAGTATCAGCCAGAGCCGAACGCCATTTCTTGTCATTGGCTTACGGCCCTATTAGCATACACATTCTCCTCCACAGCATCACCTTCTAGCCAGAGCATCAGTTAATCTCCTGGGTTGTCATAAAACTATACAGAATAGTCTAAAAAATAACTGATTACAGAATTTGTTTTAAATGGTTAATGAATTTGAAAAAATACAAGTATGTGTTTGTATTGAAGGTCTTATCATATGAGAAAATGACAAAAAAATAATACAGAGAACAATTATTTATGAGAACACAAGCTATAGTATTTTAATTTGTTTATTAGGCCCTAAAAATGTACAAAATGAATATAACACAACACTTAAATTATTAAAAAATGAGTCTAGTTTTAATTTTGATGATGTACAAGGTAAAATAAAATAATTATCGACCAGAATGTGACAATCAAAGGATATCCGCATGAATAGCTGTACATAGATAAACGCAATACATTTGATAAATTAATAAAGGAACGGGGGATTTACAGTAGCCTACACTGTCATGGTGCCTCCTGTAATCAGGCCAGCTTCTGGCTGTTAGCTCCGCATTAATGGAACACCCCAGATGTCACGCCGTGTCACCTGTATGTTCTTGTCAGCCTCACTCTTAGGTGTTCCCGGTTCTCTTGATTGCCCACTGTGTATTTAACCCATGTCCTCTGTTTGTTCTGTGCCAGTTCATCGTGTCCTCATGCCAAGCGTTCCCGCGTCTATTCCCCGTGTGTTTCCTAATCTACTGAACTCGCCTACCTGTGAACTGATCTCCTGACAACCCCGACTATGTTCCAGCCTGCCGTCTGCCTGCCTGATCCACCAATACGCCTGATCCTCATTACTACAGCTTATAACTGCCCTTCACGGCCTCCTCTTTAAGGAAAAACATTGAAGTACATTTTTCAATTAGATTTTTACATTCCATTAGCAGAGTAAAAGGATGATCAGAGGATGATTTACAGTAGTCTACATGAACAAAATTTAGTATTTGATCAAATATAGAAAAGTTAAACTTCAAACTTGAACCCCAAAGTTAGCACTATGGAGATCACAATTTACCACAATTTACAAATGTACATTACAATGTCTAAACAGAAAATACAAAACACGATCCAAAAATATATTACACTACCCATAAATAAACTCCCTTATACTTGTACCTCAAAGCAAGGATTTGAATATATGAAAAATGATTCACAATTATCCCTCACACATTTGAACAGTAAATTCACTATTTGCGGATAACATTATATTGTGGATTGGTTCCTATTTGTTTGTAACATTTTGAGTCAAGTTTTGTGATGTTTTATACAAATCTACAATTGAACAAATTCTACAATCAAATACATTATTACCTTTAAATAGGTAACAGTGTAATTCCAAATCTTCAAAGAATTTTTTTTTAAAATTCACAAACAATCAGGTGAAGAGATATTTGTGAGTGACATTTTAGTTTGTGGAATGTATCGTATTTATGGATGGCAAACTGTGTTTGTGGATTGGTTACAGTTTTTTTACAGAATTTTTATGCAAAACATTCCACATTAGATTTGCGAAAACTATTTGTACTTGCAATCCAATGAGGCTAACAGGGTTCTCTGTTCGCTAGCTTTCTTAAACACCAACTTGGCCTGTGCTCCAGCCAATCAGGCACTTGCCTTTAGTCTTATGTCAGGTCCTGGTGAAAACAACAACTATGCAGTTTTAAAAAGAGTGGATAAATGGCTTGATATATACAGTGGGGAGAACAAGTATTTGATACACTGCCGATTTTGCAGGTTCAAGCAGGTTCAGTTAATACAGGTAATAAGTGGAGAACATGAGGGCTACTTAAAGAAAAACAAACAGGTCTGTGAGAGCCGGAATTCTTACTGGTTGGTAGGTGATCAAATACTTATGTCATGCAATAAAATGCTAATTAATTATTTAAAAATCATACAATGTGATTTTCTGGATTTTTGTTTTAGATTCACTCACAGTTGAAGAGTACCTATGATAAAAATGACAGACTTCTACATGCTTTGTAAGTGGGATCAAATTGTTTTCCCCACTGTATTGTAGCCAACTAGCTATTTGTTCGCTTGACTCAGATCATTGTTTGTTTTGCGTCTGACTAAAATCTAGCTTTGTATTGCTACGCTATTAGCTAGTTAACCGGGTATAGGCTTCATTACTACATAGCTGTGAATTGTGTCTGAGTTGTGTGTGACTTGCTCCGAGTTCAGATTATATATAATTACTACATTCAGTAATGGTGTAATACGTTCTTTGAATTGATAATTGGTGATCATTTTTATTTTGTTTTGTGAATAATTATTTGGCCTAATACTCTTCAGTAAAATAAACAGAGAAAATTCAAAGAGAGATGACTGGATGTGTATGTTAGTTTGTTTTTCTCTCCTAATAAAAACAGTAAAAGTGTTGAATTGGTAATTGGTGATTGCCATAGAATGTATTATACTTTGTTTCATGAATAATTATTTAGAGTTACATTTTAGATTTACATTTGATGAATTACCCTACATAAGAATGCTTAATCTGCTATTTGAAAAATGGTGAAGTGTGACACATGTTGAATTTTCAAGCAGCAGATATAATTTGTATTATATTTCAATAATAGCCTAAATAAATTGTTGAATGCTCATGTAAATCTTGTATTTCCTTTGTAAGTTCATTGAAATTCAACCAAGACTATCATACATCTGGGAGTACCACGCATTCATCCATTGACGTCACGCATTCAGTAATGGGTGATTAGCGCCTGGGTACAATTTGGATACCAATGCTAAGTCCCGTGGTCTATTGTTGGAAAAAGTCAGAAATAGTATTAAGATAAATAATCTTTAATATGTTAACCATTTGTGAGTTTAGAATTCTGACAATGGATCAATGTAATATACACCTATTTAGAAAAGTAATGGAAGGAGGAGGGTTTAGCTTTCAAAATGGGAGTTTTATTTTAATTACAAACTCAAACGCCAAATCCTGTAGGCCATTCCAGTATTTTGAGGAAAGCCCATTGATGGACATTTTGGGATTTAATGGGTTAACCTTTTTACTTTCCCTTCAGATTAAAAAATCCATTGGTATTCCAATCAGGCACCAAATACTTAAGTCTTTCCTCATAAAAGAGTACTATGGCGTTTCCCCAAAGTTGCAAAGAAAGTCTTGACCCAAAATCTGTGCACCAAAAGTTCTATCAATCCATTAAAGAAAGTGGTGGTGCTGCGGTAATCAATAATCAATGGAGCCTTCATTTAATGATTCATAAATCGCTGAACATCCACAGAGAGCCCAACCTTCTCCCAGAATAAATCATGGAATGTACTGCTTTATTGAGGAAGGAAGAGAAAAGGGTGGATCCCATGAGATCTCAATCCATATTGAATTCATGGAACAAGAATACCTCAGCTCATAATAGATTTCTGTCACTAGATTCCAGTTTCCAGAGTCAGTTCCTACTTTGTATTGTGACCTTTGCCACCTAACCAGTCTTAATGTCTATGGAAATACAATAATTGTGAGAATATGTACGGGTACATTGGAAATGTGCTGTGTGAAGGATCAACAATACAATTTTATCTGAATATAATTGTGTATCTAAGGGTAATCAGTCCATTAATATAATATTGTAATTTAAGAAACATGTTTAAAGGTTTTCATTTTATTTATCTTAAATATTGCCCCATTTTTTTTAGTTCTTTCATCAGATTGAGAATTGTATCCCAAACTGAACTGTATCTGTGAAATTCCTATCTAACACCCACAAGGTCTGTCAGTTTTTTGGGAAAATGTATACCCAATCTGACATAACAGTGTGTTGGATTGTCTGTGAAACCTAAATGTATCTGAAAGACAAATAATTAAGTGTCAAACCCAGACTCTCTGGACTTCACCTTGAAAATAATGGAGGACTCAAGAAGGCATAGAAAAGTGCCTTTGTAGAGATCCTTTTCCAAAAGGTAATATACAAAAAATGTGTTCATCCCACTAATACCACAGCAGACAAACAACATAAACATTTGCTCGTAGAAATTGTGTTTTCATTGCTACAGACGCAGCCTGGTAGTTTGTTCTATTAATTCTAAAGTTCAGTATAAATACAGAACTAATGGAACATGACCAGGTGGCATCTTCAGCATCCTCCCATAACATGGGAAAGCATACTCATTACCATTTGGGTCACTTAGATATTACCTTGAAAAGCAAATGCTTTGCACCTAGTGGTGCTCTCAGAGTGGCAGTGTCTCTCAGAAGTCAAGATGGGCAGAGGATCACCAATTCCCCCAATGCTGTGGCGAAAAATAGTGGAGCAATATCAGATAGGAGTTTCTCAGAGAAAAATTGCAAAGAGTTTGAAGTTATCATCATCTACAGTGCATAACATCATCCAAAGATTCAGAGAACCTGGAACAATCTCTGGGCGTAAGGGTCAAGGCCGGAAAACCATACTGGATGCCCGTGATCTTCGGGCCCTCAGACGGCACTGCATCACATACAGGAATGACACTGTAATGGAAATCACAACATGGGCTCAGGAATACTTCCAGAAAACATTGTCGGTGAACACAATCCACTGTGCCAATCGCCGTTGCCGGCTAAAACTCTATAGGTCAAAAAAGAAGCCGTATCTAAACAGGATCCAGAAGCGCAGGCGTTTTCTCTGGGCCAAGGATCATTTAAAATGATCAGACAAATCAAAATTTGAAGTTCATTTTGGAAAACTGGGACACCATTTCATCCGGACTAAAGAGGACATGGACAACCCAAATGGTTATCAGCGCTCAGTTCAGAAGGATGCATCTCTGATGGTATGGGGTAGCAGGAGTGCGTGTGGCATGGGCAGCCTACACATCTGGAAAGGCACCCTCAATGCTGACAGTTATATCCAAGTTCTAGAACAACATATGCTCCCATCCAGAAGTCGTTTCTTTCAAGGAAGACCTTGCATTTTCCAACATGACAATGCCAGACCACATACTGCATCAATTACAATGTCATGGCTGCCTAGAAGAAGGATCCGGGTACTGAAATGGCCAGCCTGCAGTCCAGATCTTTCACTCAGAGAAAACATGTGGCGCATCATAAAGAGGAAGGTGCGACAAAGAAGACCTAAGACAGTTGAGAAACTAGAAGCCTGTATTAGACAAGAATGGGACAACATTCCTATTCATAAACCTGAGCAACTTGTCTCCTCAGTCCCCAGATGTTTGCAGTCTGTTATAAAAAGAAGAGGGGATGCCACACAGTGGTAAACCTGGCCTTGTCCCAACCTTTTTGAGATGTGTTGATGCCCTGAAATTTAAAATCAACTTATTTTTCCCTTAAAGTGATACATTTTCTCAGTTTAAACATTTGATATGTCTAATTTGATCTATGTTGTTTTCTGAATAAAATATTGAAATTTGTTTTTATTCACAATTGTACAGTGTCCCAACTTTTTTGGAATCGGGTTTGTAGAAAGAAATCTCAGCAGAAGGGAAGCTGCAGTTTGCCGGGGCAACTGAAGACATGATGCCTGATGTGGAGATTGACCCCGGTGGACTGTTGGTTTCCTGTCCAAGCTGGCGCTCTGCTGAGTTTGAGTACCTGATCAAATCAGCTGACAAACTGCTCTTATGGGGAGAACAGGCGTTGCCCAAACGAAAACCTACCACCACTGCCCTAACCTGGACACCTGATTGCTCAGAACATTGAACACTACAACCGCCAAGCCTTTCAGACGAACGTTAACAGCCAGAGCCGAATGCTGTTTCTCATCATCAGCATACTAATCCTCCCTATTAGCATACACATTCTCCTCCGCAGCATCACCTTCCAGCCAGACCATCAGTTCATCTACTGGGTCGTCATTAAATTATATAGAAAGGTCAAAAATGTTATTACAGAATTTGTTTGTTTTAAATGTTTGTTTTTAAAAAATACAAAAATGTGTTTGTATTGAAGGTCTTATATGGGAGAAAAAACGACTAAAACAAAAACGCATTTATACAATCTTGCTCAAACTTCAAATTTCATCCCCGCAAGCCAGCACTCAGATTCGGGGTTGGTGTGAGCAAGACCGGCAAACAAAACGGTTGCACTACACAGTTCTCATTGGACATGTTCCATGGGCACTTGCCAACTTGTCACTGTCCCTTCTTGCCGGGTGTGAGCTGATGTGGTGACTGGATTTTTTATTTCCTGATCAAATTAGCTGACCAGCGAAGGACATTTGAACTGGACTGACTTTGTGCGCGCACACACACACACTAACTCAAGTCTCAGTTGCTGCTACCAGACTCTCCACTTTACTCCACTCTCCTACTTTATATAGTTATATAATCTTTATTAGGGTGTAGTTATTTTGTTGTCCATTACTTGTTAATGTTAAACATCTTAAAATTGTTATTTGTTTTTAGCATCTCTGTTGGTGCATTGCCGTGAGGTTATTATTGCATAAAGGTTTTATTCACTTTTACCATTTATTTTCTGTATTTTGTCGTGCAGGGACCTCCAAGTAAAAATTTCAACTAATCACAAAGTATAGTCAGAACATTTGTGATGTAAAAAAAACACAGCACCATCACTATTTCAAAAATACATTTTTGAACAAATCTAGACAGGCCCCATTTCCAACAATCCATCACTCCAACACCTTATCCTAAGTAATTATGAATTATTTTGAATTTGGCACTAGAAAACCACTTCCCATTTTACCAAACACAACTGAAAGATATTTGGTTTGTTAAATGAAGCTTAATATTGTCTTTGTGTTTGTTTTTGAGTTGCCACAGCATACAAGAATATACTGTCATGTCTTAAGGTCTAAATTAGGTCAAATGGCAAGATAATTTAAGAAATTCTCTAGAAACTCATCAGTCAATTGTTATTTTGAGGAATGAAGGCTGTACAATGCTTGAAATTGCAAAAGAAAATTAAGATTTCATTTCACAAAGGTCTAGACTACAGTCTTCAAAGACAAAGGACAACCAGTGTTGAACAGGCAGAATTCAGTTTAGCTGCCAGCTGAGGGGGTCTATTTCTCAAACTAGAGACTGAAGTACTTAGACTTTGGTTTATTGTATATCTGGACCTTTCACATCGATTGTATATCTGGGCCTTCCACAAATAATCTCTCCTTGTTAGAGACTGTTGTCCTTTGGAGTCAGTACAAAAAAGTATTAAATGTAATTCTGTAACTCCTGTAGTCATTTTGTTTGGATAAAATAGAGGGACAAATGCTATGTGTTGAATAATTTCAACCTTGGAAATGACAATCTGGAAGGGTGGATGGTAGAGGGCAGCTCAATTGGTATAGTTGGTTAATTGTTTTTTAAATAGCTCATATGCTACAATAGTGCATTTAACAAACATTTTAAATGCCTCAGAGATCTCCCACCAGTTGAAACAGTTGTCTTGTCATTACAGGGAATTCTTGAAATGGGGAACATAATCAGCATTAACAAATCTCAAAAGAATGGGCGGACACTTTAGTAGGAGCTGATTCTTAAAGGTAAGTCATAATGACAAATTGCAGGAGCTGCATCACATTTGCTCTTTTGCCTATGTTGTGTAGGTAAACAACTGTGCAAGTTTTATAAAGCAGCATTTTCTACATACTGACCTTCAAAGATTGCTTTAAGGAACCTGTTAAGTTATTGTAAAGTTGTTAATTGTAACCATTTAGAAAAATATAACTAGAAAAAGTTTAACAATAGGCTATACAGTCTTGCACTTGTCTCTTTAAATTCACTTAACAGCTAGCTTGAAATGTCATAGAGGGGCTATCCAATGGGCACCTTTAGCATAGTTCAATCGGTTGGAACAGTCACGTGTCACGAAGCAGAGGATCACGGGTTTGAGTCAAGTGTAGGGCAATGCAAACTGTGGAGGAAGCAATACTGCCTAGCAACAGCGCTTTCACATTGTGTTACATGTTTATGCATTTTATTGAAAACAAATATTTTCTTTTCTTTTGCTTCATGAACAGAGTACCATCGCTTGAAGACATCAGAGGTTTCTCATGTGACTGGAGTAAGAGCCCAAAGTAAGGAAGTATATTTTTTACATAAGATAACATCACATCGCAGCTGTATGAAGCCTAGTCTTAACATGTATTCCGGAAAATGTAGCTCTACAGATTCAGTGTTCCCTGAACATAACTGGCTTCTTTTAACCAGGTGTGGGAGTCCCTGAACAATGTGTTTCCAAACCTTTGGGTTCTTGTTTAAATCTTGGTGAAGTGAAGCACAGAGGTTGATCCACAACCCGCACATGCATGCAAAATTTGTAAACGTCTGCATGAAAATGACAGTAATGTTTGATTCAAAATCTGAAAACAGAGAACAATATTTTGGTGGTTTGGAAAAATTATTATTCTGCAAAATAATTTGTATTATGTACTTATACTGTAATTTATTTATTATATCTGGAGCCAGATCTTTTCCCTCCTATTACATTAGTTCTTTTTGTGTTCCGTGAATCAATCAAACTGTAAGTAGGGTCCAAACATTTTCTGTTGACCAGGACCTGAGTGTGATTGTGTGTTTGAGATAAGTAGCTTAAAAAGGTGATGTTGTTTAACTTATTTATTTCTGTACTTTCTGCCTTTTTGATATACATTATGTCCGGTAGTAATCTCTAAAACTATTTGAATATTACTTTTAAACCCAAATCTATCAAATTAAAGGGTATATTGTTTCAAATTCTAAGAAATATTAATGTATTAATAATTTATAATACCACTAAGGACCACCCTAATATACACACATAACAAGACACAAGAACAGGTGTGAATGATTATCATTGAAAACTGAGTCCAGATGCATATAACCACAAACATTGGGTCCAGAAAGACGACAAAACAAGGACTGGAATTTGGGGGAGTTACAGTAGGGCTATTTGATAAGGAAATGTACAGTGAGTTATTCTCTGCAAGGCTTACCATGTGGCTTTAGCAGATTTTACCTATTATTTCAATTATCCATAAACGGAACAGCCTTATGTTACATTGGAAGAGTGACTGTGTATTGCCTCAAATTTGCCATCAAATGTACATCTAGAGTCATTGTTTGCTTTTTATCCCCTTTAGAAATGAAAGATGACATCAGAGGGAGAAGGAGGAATGAGATGAAGATGGAAACAGCAAAGAAAAGAGGGATACAAGAGACAAAGAAACAAGAGTGAGACATGAAGTGATATCTAAAGAAGAGAGCATTACAGAAGAAAACAAGGAGCCAGTCGGAGGCGAGTAAGGTCTAGCCCAAAAAAGAAAAGACTTGAAAACCAAATACATGTGTCACAACCAGTTTTGTAAATGCTTTCAAATATTACTGATACAAAAAACATGATAAGATATACAAATATATACCATGTATGTGAACTGGTTAATAGGAATTTTTAAATATATTTTGCTAAGGTTGTTAGACACCAACAGGTGATTTTGAAGACGTTGTGTAATTCACTTATTAAAAACATTTTGAATCTTCTTTAACTATAGTTAAATGTACACCAGGGAGTAACAGATTACAAGTAATTACAAGTAATCTTACTACATTTGAAAAAGAATAGGTGCGCAAAATAATTTTGACACCTTGCAAGTTTCATTTTTTACAATATATTTTTTTAAACATTGTGATTTTAACCAAAATTACAATTGCCCGCCTCAGTTGTGTGTGTGATCATCATGCGCGCAAAGGTGGGCGCGCAGAAACTGATTAGTGACGAATGAAGCGCTAGTTTACATTTCTCCGGTTTTGGTTGGTTGGATGGCTGGTAAAAACAGAGTATATCTACAACAATATAAGCCGACCCATACAGAATGTGATTCAGTTATCTACTCGACGCATCTTTCTCAGAACAATGATAAGCGATAGGCCTGGTGTTATATATTTTTCAAGTTTAAAGGTTTATTTGTCAAATGCACCAAACAACACAGCCAGGAAGAGTTGCACTGAACAACTCAGAAAGGAATTGTTTAGAAGATTAGGCCACTACTTGTTAGATAGCTGTAACATGCCGTTGCCTTCAAGATAAAACATTGTAAGGAATTTATCACGATATTTGAGGAGAAAAGGTGTTTGGAAGCACTCTGCCAAAGGATGATGATTTGCATTTCACGCAACTCTGTCCATACAACTACGTCCATACAGGTAGGCCATGAGATTGTGCTTGTTTTGCATCTCAGAAAATTGTGTTAATTGGTTACCATTGGCTGCTGATGACACTGAATTTAATTAAGCAAAGAGTGCAGGTGTATAATCACAGTATTTCTTTCATTTGTGTTGTGAAAATCCATCGCTGGTTGCCCTATTAATGGCAGGTTACCTTTGTGCGGGTAAAACTTATTTGTGTGCGGGTGTTAACTTTTGCAAATGTGCATTCGCGTGCCTGGAGTTTCTGCAACGTTTTGACAATGTTGGTGGTCGTGGAGCAAAACATCAGACTACTGCAGATTGTGTATGTGCGAAAAGCTATGGATATCCAGATTTTATATACAATAATGTCAATACCCTTTTCGGAAAATTGCCATTTATTTTTCAACGATGTTTTGAAGCAATTGAAAAAATGAATACAACACAAATAACAGAACCCAGTGAGCAATTGATGGCGGCCCGCCGGCATTTTGCTGCTGGTGGGCCGCAGGAGGCTATAATGTCCTGGGCCACCAGCTTGCTTTTCTCCTGAACTCAATTTGCATAAGCTAATTTGCATATCAGGCTGCTTTCCACCAGCGGCCCGACTGCGTTACGCTGGTGGCTAGCCGCCGAAGAGAGGGCGTGCGCTGTGATCTGCTGTATCCGCTTGTGTTGCCATTTTCTTCCAGCAGAGATGCTATTGTAACCCTTTTATACTATGCATTTTGTACTGATTATTTGTATTAACTTAATTTTAATATTGTTACATTTTAGCATACAGAATTTTGGTCAACATTGGTAGTTTCTAAATAAAATAGACTTTGACTTTTGCACTATTGCTTGTGTAAAGGACCTTTGTGTAGACATGTACAGTAAACACATAGAAACAGCTGTCTCTCGATGATCTAATGGCCATTTTTCGCATGGTACCTGCTCAACTACTCGCCTATGATCTCGCCTTTAATGCTTCATGGGGGACAGTTCTTTAATGTGTTAAAACACTGCCGTGTCCGTAGATGGCGCTGTAGCGAATGTGAATTGCACGTTTTTTGCATGCTATGGAATACCACGTTCTAGTAATGTGAAAACTCATTTTAGTGACTTGGTTCTTTAAGTCTCATTCAGGAAAAGGAACAACTGTTTTTCAAAGGGTGTAAGGTATAAGCTATATGCCCCTGAATTGGACAATACAACATGTGGATTATGACATTGTTTTACTGCATTTTGATGAACTCCCAAAACAAACGAAGATCAAGATTCTTTTGGACATCAGACTGAAAATTATTGAATGCCGAGTCACCTACATAGCTATGGTGAGTTCTGTAAGAACATAATGACTGTTTTGTATTAAACAATGACTGTTCGCAATATTCTATTAACATTCAAATTCTTTAGTCAAAGACACTGGTAGCTGAACGCAAGTTCTAAACCATTGGCGAAAAACAAGTTATACAGAAACCGAGCTTGAAAAAAACAGCATTGGCCTGAGATGAAATTCGTACAGTAACCATTGTGTTTCTTTGTTTATCCTCAAGTTCGGATGTTTTGTTCTTCTTCACATATCAGCAGTTCAACAGGTATGGCAACATCGTTAGCAAACTTGTCTAAATCGTGTTTCTTAGTGTGTCAACAAGTTAGAATGTTATAATACATGTGCTTATTCCTTGTAACTTTTATCTACTGATAACGTATGGATAACGTTACTCTTGGCAGTAACATTTAGCTAGACTAGCTAAACCTGCACTAAACCTGTAACAATTCCGTTACTGGTGTGTCTTTGTGTATCCACATTTTTCTTAGGTAGGCTGTGTGTGTCTTATGCTGCTGTTTTTTTAACCTCTTTTCTACACATTGCTTTCAGGTAATGATGTTTTCTGTAGTTTTGTTCCCGGAGGAGGATGACTGTGTGGCAGTAGTTCGACGCCTGTGGCTCAAAGGGGGAGTTTTCTACTGCCCACCACACAGCATCACCAGCAGGAAGTCCTTCAGCCATGACATGTTTGCCAGAACTTGTTCACCACCTGAAGACACCTGGGAGGCTTGTCCCTTATAAGCTCATCAAGCATGCAGGTGAATTTGAAAACGTAATAACAATTTGAAACTTGGAATGAAAATATGTTTTGCAAGGTAAATGCTTACAAAACCTTAACTTTTCCTGGACACGTGAGAGACCAGACGTGTGTATCACGAAAATCGTTCCAGGATGGGCCCTTACCACCCCAAGGACGCACATCTTCACCACAACACCCTGTGGATTGCACCCCTGGAGGTACAGTGGGGCAAAAAAGTACATAGTCAGCCACCAATTGTGCAAGTTCTCCCACTTAAAAAGATGAAAGAGGCCTGTAATTTTCATCATAGGTATACTTCAACTATGAGAGACAAAATGAGATTTATTTTCTCCAGAAAATCACATTGTAGGATTGTTTATGAATTCATTGGTAAATCATGGTGGAAAATAAGTATTTGGTCAATAACAAAAGTTAATCTCAATACTTTGTTATATACCCTTTGTTTGTTTCAACTCCCTCCAAAGATTTTCTATGGGGTTGAGATCTGGTGACTGGCTAGGCCACTCCAGGACCTTGAAATGCTTCTTACGAAGCCACTCCTTCGTTGCCCGGGCAGTATGTTTGGGATCATTGTCATGCTGAAAGATCCAGCCATGTTTCATCTTCAATGCCCTTGCTGATGGAAGGAGGTTTTCACTCAAAATCTCATACGATACATGGCCCCATTCATTCTTTCCTTTACACGGATCAGTCGTCCTGGTCCCTTTGCAGAAAAACAGCCCCAAAGCATGATGTTTCCACCCCCATGCTTCACAGTAGGTATGGTGTTCTTTGGATGCAACTCAGCATTCTTTCTCCTCCAAACACGACGAGTTGAGTTTTTACCAAGAAGTTCTATTTTGGTTTCATCTGACCATATGACATTCTCCCAATCCTCTTCTGGATAATCCAAATGCTCTCTAGCAAACCTCAGACGGGCCTGGACATGTACTAAGATCTTGCATGGAGCCCCGGATCGAGGGAGATTATCAGTGGTCTTGGATGTCTTCCATTTTCTTATAATTGCTCCCACAGTTGATTTCTTCACACCAAGCTGCTTACCTATTGCAGATTCAGTCTTCCCAGCCTGGTGCGGGTCTACAATTTTGTTTCTGGTGTCCTTTGACAGCTCTTTGGTCTTAGCCATAGTGGAGTTTGGAGTGTGACTGTTTGAGGTTGTAGACAGGTGTCTTTTATACTGATAACAAGTTCAAACACGTGCCATTAATACAGGTAACGAGTGTAGGACAGAGGAGCCTCTTAAAGAATAAGTTATAGGTCTGTAAGAGCCAGAAATCTTGCGTGTTTGTAGGTGACCTAATACTTATTTTACTGAGGAATTTTCAAATTTTTTTCTCATTTTGTCTCTCATAGTTGAGGTGTACCTATGATGAAAATTACAGGCCTCTCTCATCTTTTTAAGTGGGAGAACTTGCACAATTGGTGGCTGACTAAATACTTTTTTGCCCCACTGTATGTGAGTTGGTTTCAACATATTTACCTGTTCACCAACTTTTATGTTTATTTTTAGGATGGAGCAAGCACAGTACTCCAAGGCACCAGAGAGGTTCTCCACACCACCATGTAGAGGACTGCTACATAGGTATGTGTGGCTTCATTCACTTAACCCAGATGCTTATCTTCTTATTAAAGCATGTTGCTTCCAATTTTAATTGTCAATTTAATTTTAAGGGCAAGAAGGCAGAGGTTGGGGGAAGTTTTAACTCTGCACATGAAGGTATGAATGAACATTTTGGCGGACACTGCGATATGAGTTCTGATTGTAAAATAACCAGATATGTAGGACTGAATAATTAACTGTCTTTACTTTCAGAGCTTTTGGAGAAAATCAAGCGGCTGAGAGAAAAAAAGGTCGAGCTGAGGGCACAGCTGGCTCTACAATCGGGTAAAAACAAGACTATAGTTACGCTAGCATCTTGTCTTCATGAAACTGAATTTGTCTGAACATGTGCCCTTTACTAAAATGCAATACTGTACTGCCTTTCAGAAATTACATGTATATGGCAGTTTTGTTTATTTCACTATTAAGCTATTGACATTTCTTTGTGCTTTTTAGCTTCTGATAAACGTCTGGCTGAAGAGAATGTCAAGCCGAGGGCACAGCTGTCTATACAATCAGGTAAAAACAAGACTATAGTTGCGCTAGCATGTTGTCTTCATGAAACATTTCATTTGTCTTGAATGTCATGCAATTCTCAAAATCATGTCACACCATTGAGGTACAATATCTGATTACTGTTTTACAGGAGCCATAAGGAATAATCCTTCCAACCGGGAAGCCACTGATGAGGCTATCTAGAACCAGGTCCCCAGGTTCCAGAAAAGGGCAGCTGAGGGAGAAGACTTTGCGGCGGTATAAGGGACCTGCCGTGAATATGAATGACATCTCCAGCACAATCAATATTGCTGCTAATCTTCAGTACTTTTTATTTTATTTATATATATATATTTATATATATATATACTTTTTTTTTTTAACTGCTGCTATGTATATGATCGCATTATCCTCTTAATATATTTAAAGCTGTGTGTGAATGTTCTTAATTCTGACTGTAGTTGAAGTGTGCTATGCCACTATTCATAAGCTTATTGCAGTGATGTATCTATAATATTCAATTACAATTGATTGCTGCTAGGTCACACTTATGTATATTAATGCCATTCTAGGCCTTGTTTATTTTGTATTGTATTATGTTTATTTTGTACTTTTTCACATTTCACAAATACTGTAGTTTTACTATATCTTATACTGGACACGTTTTCATTTGATTTAAAAAAAAATGTATTTCAATTCATTTGCACATGTTTATTTTGTATGCTTGCTGTATAATGCATGTTTTTTTTGTATGCATCTTGCACTATTTGAGTTAAGTTTGTTGTCATTTGTGATATTGTAAAGGATTATTATAAATAAAACCTAATATTGGGGTGTGAGGCATTCCAGTTGGTTTACTGCATAAAAGTGGCTAGCTGCTGGTGAGCATCTGATCAGGGTATTGTTGGAAGGCATTGTCATGAAAGTGGCCCAACTGCGACGCACGCTATAACAAGGCGGCCACCGCTGGCCGGACGCTTTGCAGAAACGCTCGGCGGCCGCAGTGGCAGAAAGCTAGCGGGCCGCCAGTGGGCCACTGGCACGTTGCTTGCTGGGAATAGGTTAACACATCCTTAGATTTTGGGTTCTGTTCAGATCAAAGGTCAGATTCTGGAAGAACAAGGGTTATTGGATTAATTGGAGTGATTGAATATCTGACAGACTTTGTGTGTATAATGTAGAGATGTAGCCCAAACATTGAATTAGAATGCAATGGTTTAGAAACCCTTTCCAAAGGCACTGTACATTACCCATAAGGTATAATTCAAATAATTAACATTTTGGGCCAGCTATGCAAACTCTAACATTGATTGATCAAGCAAAAGGTGTTCGATTGGTTATAGGCTATTCCTATTTCTTTTCTAATGCCTCTTAATATAAAAGTAATCTAAAAGTAATTCAGAGTAATCAGATTACATTACTGAGTTTGAGTAATCAAAAAGTTACATAACTGATTACAGATGTGGACAGGTAACTTTTTAACTGTAACAGATTACATTTAAAAAGTAACCCTAAATACGTTGATAATGTGTTGACTATGACGATAGGACCGGGTCACATTCATATACGATTGGCTATGTATATGGGGAAACAAAACTGTGGGGGCAATGCTCCCTTTTGCCCCGTGTGGAACTGGGCCTGTAGTACGTGCACAATAGAGGTAAGCAACATTTTCACAATAGTTCATATCAGTTTGTTTTGAGAGTTGAATTGTTTGCACCAGAGCGGGGAGTGACGAAGTCCAATTTATGTATGCAGAATAACAGTTGATTATGGATGTTACATGAAAATTTATCTCTGATCATAAACTAGATGTTAATGGCTTGTGTGAAACATGGATAAAGCCTGATAAATATACTGACCTAAATGAGGCCTCTCCTCCTGGCTATACTAGTCTAGCATATCCCCTGTGCATCCCGAAAAGGAGGGGGTTTTGCTAATATTTATGAATATATAAATTTACTCTTAAACACATCACTGGTTTTCATTCTTTTGAAGTTTTACTCATGAAAGTTAACCAGGCAGATAAATCGTTTTACATAGCTACTATTTACAGGCCCACCGGGCCATAGACAATGTTCCTCAATGAGTTTCCAGAATTCTTGTCTAACCTTGTAGTCATGGCAGAGAGTATTCAAATTTTGTCGATTTCAATATTCATGTGGAAAAGTCTAATGACCCTCTTCAAAAAGCTTTTGAAGCCATAATTGACTCAATGGGTTTTGTCGAACATGTCTCAAGTCCAACACACAGCCACAATCATACCTTAGATTTAGTCTTGTTAAGAGAAATAGATATTGTAGATCTAATTATTTCCCCCAAAAATCCTGGAATATCTATTCACTTTCTTATTACATTTACTGTTAAAACAAAAAATGCACTAGCTCCGCAAACAATGAGCTTCAAAAGCCATACTATAAATTCTCGGACTACAAATAAATGTTGTGATATTCTTACAAGCTCGCTCATCAACGACAGAGTAAATAATCGAGGACAGAGTAACTAATCGAGGATCTAAACTCAACACTGCGAAATTAGGGGGCAATGTGATGCAATTAACTATCTACCCAGTTTGACCAATCCTTCATTGACAATAGGACACCCAACTGTCCTTCACTAAGGTGTGTGAATTCACACAATGTGATGTACACTGGTGTTTGAAATCACAGGCAGTGACGGAAAAATGTGTGGGCAGGTAGAAACCATATTTCAGACTTTATTTCTCCTTTCCCTAACCCTGTAATTCCACAAATCCCTCGAAGTTAACATGAACAGCAACAACCAGAATGGCTACTCTGCACAAAGAAAGCATTTTTCCTCTCTTTTCCTGGCTGTGTAGATAAATTTTTTGGTCTACAGTGAGAGGGTGGTGCAGCCTAGAACTACTTTGTAGTTATTGTCCTCTTTGCTTTGCCGCTGCATCTAGCTGGAGCTCACCCCCATTGAAAAAAGAGAACTATGTGAGGGGGGCTTGGGAGTGTAATTATTTTAATTTGGGTGTCAGTGAGGGGATGCTTGGCATTACTCTACCCACAATGTGACAGCCAGGCTGATCTTCTCGCTATCTCCAACCAACAGTAATGAGCACCAGCTTTCTCATCATCTAGCAGGGATGCCACCTCTAGAAAAAAAAAATCCCAAAATAAATAGAAACCTTGCTGTCCTCACGCATGAAAAGAATGCTTGAGCTTGTGCTAACGGCTGAGAAACTGTCCGGTTTCCAAGAGTGGAGCAGGAGCTGAAATGGACAGGGCTGTGCAGGTCACAAGGTGGTATTGTGACATCTCTCAGAACTTGTCACCTAATAAAGAGCATCTGATATCAACCGGCATCACGGAGTTGTTGTTTCAGTGTAAAAAAAAGACATGGTTTTGGGGTGCACCCACTGAGTATTCAAGCCTCGGCATCTGTTGCGTTCCCCCTGATGTGGAGTAATTGTGCTGTGGGCTCCTTTTTGGATCCGACCCCAATTACCATTTGCTCAAAACATAAAATCAGGTGTGTCCTTTTTTATTGCTAAACAAAAACAGAGAAAGAACATGGGCATAAAAGACAAAGAACCGATACCAACAAGATAATTACCCCATATCACCTTTATACCCCTCTATAGTGTAATACAATCATGTCTTTAGGGGAAGGTGGGAAGAGGCGCCTGGCTCATTAAACCAGTGTGAAAATGTGTATTACATCCCCAACAACAATGGACCATTTGAATAATTGTCAGAGCGGACAAACGAGCTGGGGGGTCACAGTTGTCCCACCCAGTCAGACTGTGAGGAATCAATATAGTGTGCAGTAGTATCAACAAAGGATGTTGTAATATGAAGGTGTAACGTTAACTTGTGAAAGGGAGGATCATTCCACTGTTTCATTGTTCTGTATGGTTTATGGCCTAAACATTACATGTTCATTTTAGAATTGGGTCTGTGAGGCTAGACCAATCATAGAACGAAGAAACAAAATGTTGAGCTCTTGACAGTGTTAACTACATTCATGTAAAAGTGTAATGCTAATCCTTTGTGTCATTGTGTTGGCCAAGGTGATGTGATGTAAATTTGGTGCTACAAATCTTTTGTTTGTCGTTAAATAGCTAGACAAATCATGAGTGTTTTTATATTGTATTTTATATGTTATATCTTACCACCTCATTGGTTTTGATTGACTTCTTGGTATGTAAAACATAAAATCACAGAGGTTTACAAACCAAGTTCAATGGTAATAAATGTAATTAGTTTGACATATATGAACACACATTCCTCATATTATTGGTTAAATCTACTTTAATGTTGTCTATGGTATATCTATGAGAATGTCCGGTGTCAAACTTGACATCACTGCCAATATTTTAACAAAATAAATTACATTCTGAACATACATGTTGCAAGGATCAGCCATTTATTTTATTATTTGTATTATTTGCATGCAATAATAACTGTTTGTCGAGTTTAGAATTTAATTATTGCCTTAAATTGCTAAAATATTGCCTTTTGAATCTGCTGTTGGTGAAGGTCAACTGGCCAAGGAAAACTTCTACAGTGAAGAATGTTAACCACCTGAAGAATGTTAATCACCGACAAAATGTTTGGCAGTTCAGGAACCCTTTCCAGGAAGAAGGCATGGATGTGTCACACTTCCTTCTATAGAAGACTTCACCGGCATAACTTAAGAGGCTACACTGTAAGGGGAAAACAGAATGGCCAGGTAACAGTTTGCTAAAAAGTATATAAAAGAGCCTGCAGAGTTCGGGGAAAAGGTATTGTGAGACAGAGACGAACTTGCACCTGAAGGATAGGTGCTTTTTTTCAAAAGCATACCACCTCATCTGTGAAATATTGTAGAGGGATGTTATGGCTTGGGACTGGCTTGCTTGTTTTCATTGACAACTGCCCACGGCAGCAACATAATTCATTTTGAACTGACATCTTTTCTGCTAAAAAACAAGCAAATGCCTCAGAACACAATGGACTTTGCTTTATCATACTGAAAGACAATGACACCAAACATATTATAGTAGCAGATTCTTTAGGGCTAAAAAGTGGAAATCTCTTCACTGGCCATGTCGATCTCTAGATTCAAATCCAATGAAACGTGGCTTTCATTTACCAATGATGAGACAATAAACAAACCACAATAGAAGATGGCTGCAGGCCTGGCACAGCATCAACAGAAGATACCCAGCCTTAATGGGGTCAATAAGTCATAGACAGCAGACTTCACATGCAAAGTTTGACATGATACTGTTCTGCCCTGTAATATTTAAGATGAGGACCAAAACAAAAAACTCACTGTCTCAACTACAGAGGGTACTGTATGAAATGTAAGCACTTACAGGTTACAATTAAATTAAACTAAAGGAACTAATCAAGAAGTTAGCTTCTAGACAAGTTATGATCTCTAACCTCTGTTCATTCTAGTAAGATAAAATATGTATCTAAGCGTGTGAGCATCTTGATGAACCTAGGACCCTGCAGGCAACCCTAGCTTGCCCAGTTGAGTATGGGCAGAGAACAATTTTACACGTCTTTTTTGAATAAATACGCTTGTTTATTAGCCCTGAAAGCCAGGACATGTTTGTGCATTCAGGCGAACCACTCATACAAGGAGTAGAGTCCCTTGTTGGAGCAGTAAGACCTGGACCGGACAAGAGAGATGGCAGCGAATAAGACAGCAGTGCGCAATGCTATCTAGACTGCCTGTAATGTGCCTATTATGGATTTTTGGTTTGTTCTTGTAAGCTCCCAAAGACATTTATCTTAGTTGACTAGCTTTTAACTAAGCCAGATTTTTTTACTGTATTTGATGGCTGGAGATTGGAAACCTGTGCATTCTTGTGCACATTTTGTGTGTTTTTTTTTTTTACATAAAAAAGCCTGTTGGCTTCTTTTATACAAGCTGTCCCGCTTTATTTGATTTTACTTTTGGTTATACCCCCAACTGTACAGTTACAACAATGTAAAATATATATCATGTTACACATTTAGTAACGTTTGAGACAGGATAAATTCAAACTTTTGATAAAATAATTTATTGATTGACAAGTTGGTGCTTGTACACTGATCAGCACATCAAAAACAGCAGTCATAATGCTGTAAAAGAAATACAGAAATTACTTTTATTACTTTTCTTTCTTGTTGGTTAAGGCACAAATGAAATGTGGCACTGACTGAAGAGTTAAAGTGTGACATGTACACTCAGTTACAAACTTGACTGATTTAGCAGCAGGTGATTGATCGTAGGGTTTTCAAGTGTGGCAGATGATAATTTTTTTTTGGTTATAATGGTTATAATAAACACCCTTTATTTTGAAGGACTACTGCTACATACCAAAAGGCTTGCAGTGCATTGACAGTTTTAGCTATTTAATGTAAAACTAAAGATGGTTCTAAACGGTGCAGCAAATCTAATGAATTTAAAGCTAGCTAATGTTAATAAGTTACTGCAGTTAATGTCAGTCACAAAGCCACCTGTCTTGTTGTAGTGAGGCCTGCAGAAATGCTACTTTAGACTATATAGTGTCAGCTCCTGCTGGAGGCTATATTTCCCTACCGCAAGTCGGGGGCATTACTTAAAATGGGGGGTTCCTTAATATTAAGTTATGCCCATTGACATTTTCCATTGGTCTGGTGTTTTTGATTAAGTGGCTGCGTTTATGAAGGATGAATTACAGGGTCAATTATGAAGATATTGTAAGTGCTTCTATATGACAAGCTCTAGCTATACAATATTTTTGGTTAGGTAACGTACGTGTTCACTAAGATTGCTTATGTACTTGAATCTGAGATTCGAATAGCTTGCTAGTTACAGAAATCACTACAACCCTTATAGCTCCGTTTAAAGGTGGTTAGCTACCCGACGATGTAGGCTACTTGTTAGCCAGCTCTAATCAATTGGGCTACTTTATAACTAGCTAAAGATGCATGATGAAACTGATCCACCTGTCACTATATGCAAGCAGGTGAGATCATATGGGGGCATTATAGCCAAACTATTTACAAATGTGTGTGGAGAGTTGTGTGTCTGTTATCTCAATCCGTGTGTGCGTAAACAGATTTGTACATGTGTAAAAGAATCCTGTAAATGCGTACTGATTTTTCTGAATGTACAGGAATCTGCAACTGTGTATTCAGATTCTGTGTGTGCGTAATCAGAATTGTATGCGTAAAATATTTGTAAGTGTATTGAGATTTGTAAATGCGTACATACCTGTGAATGTGCAGACAAATTTGTAAATGCACAGACAAATCTGTAAATGCACAGACAAGTCATCAGTTACAACTCAGACTGGCCTCTCAATTCGCTGTCTTTTTACACGTGACTTTTGCTACACTTTTACCACAGCAGAGATCTGCAAATTCGTGTGGAGATTTGTATGTTTTGCCACCAGGCGGCGGTAGCACGCACTGATTTTACGCGTGACATTGATGGGCTGGTGACGTTGTGGTTTAAGGAATGCCATTTAAGTCTATATTTAAAAAATAAATATGGCTCCCAGAAAAGCTTCTCAGAATTATTGAGTGACACTGTGGACACCAGTGACGGCAAAATGTTAGATACAGTAGCTAGCTACAGTGCTATAGCTACTTATGTGCTGAGTTAGCAATTGTTTTTGCTAAATAACAGTACAGTAACCTAATATTTGCTAAGTTAGTCTCATACCTAATCATTAGTAATAACAAATGCTGCCAATAATGTGTATCTTGTTGGTTAATCAATGTAAACAAGGGCAACCGTAGCTACCTATAAATCATGTATTTATTCAATTCAGTCCATACAGTAGTTGCTTCAGATACTAAATTGACTAAATTGCCTTGATTCTTGGTTGAATACTGACTTACAAATTACTCTGTTTTTTATCTTCACCAGTAGGAGATAGATGTACCAGGATAAGTGTGAAGAACCGGTGCCCACTAACTGCTGATCATCCTGTAGCTGGTCTATACACCGTTGGGGGTGTGACAGGCAATAATGTCTAGCAGAGCAGGTAGCCTAACCACCAACCCTTGCTGTAGATCATACTGGTCTACAGGCACCGTTGGAGGTGTGAGAGGCAATGTCCAGCATAGCAGGTAGCAATGACATGAGTACTTGTGAGAATGGTAAGCTTGGCATTCTGAAGTTCTCAGTCTCCCATTGCTGGCTGGTCTCTCAGGGTAGCAGGGTAAGTCCATATTTTAGAGACCAGACTTGCTCTAAGTGTCCTGAACATTGTGCTGACTTTTGAATGGGTTGTTAAACGGGGTCCTGACTGATCACTACAGATCCTATGGCACTGGTGGTATGAGTATGGGTTTTAGACCATGTCATGGCAAAATATCAAATATGGGATTCATAACTTCATTCTCAGATTAATGTTTTCTTAATTTACCCTTGAGCAAGGCCTAACCTTTTTTGCTCCTGTTGGTGTCTGTCTCAGAGTACCTGCTAACTGACCAAAATGTAAACATTTGTGGAGGGAGATGGGATTGGGAGATGTATGACAGCTAGCTGCTTGAAAAAAATATTGGTTAAAGCCCTGAACTACCCAATTTACAATTCAAGGGCTAGACATTTTTAACTCTTCATTTGTGATTGTTGATTTCTTTCTTTGACAATTTTAATCTAATTAGATCAGATGTGTAAGATGCTGAGTGTTTCAAATACATGGAATAACTAGGGGTTGCAGTGGGGTTTTGACAAACACTGTACCATGTAATCTCTAGTCCAGAATCCAAACCAGTAAATCTACAGTATCTTTCCTCTGGTAGTAGCTACACAGACATCTGTTAAGACTGAAAATGATATTTCTTGCTGATTTTCTTTAAGTCCTAGACACACAAGGGTGCAGAGGGAAATACTAGATACCTTGAGGGAATGAGGACCAGACTACTTTCAGGACATGTCCTCCTGAGTCAGTTTACTGCTCCCAATACCTCTACAGTTCCAGCCAATCTCACACAATCTGCTTTGCTGGTTTCCATAATTGCCAATATTGGCCTGTTTTATCCTCTCTATGAAACAGTAACTGTTTTCCAGTCTGGATGGATCCTGTCCTGTGGTTGGATACAGCTTTGACATAAACAGACTCAGTCATTATCATGGGCTTTATGGTCTGTATGTGTGTTTCCACATTTAATACAATTATTTGAATTATCTTGTTTGTCATCCATCCATCCATCTTCTTCCGCTAATCCGGGGGGATGCCCAGACTTCTCTCTCCCCAGACACTTCCTCTAGCTCTTCCGGGGGGACACCGAGGCGTTCCCAGGCCAGCCGGGAGACATAGTCCCTCCAGCGTGTCCTAGGTCTTCCCCGGGGTCTCCTCCCGGTGGGACGGGACCGGAACACCTTCCCAGGAAGGCGTTCCGGAGGCATCCGAAACAGATGCCCAAGCCACCTCAGCTGACTTCTCTCGATGTGGAGGAACAGCGGCTCTACTCTGAGCTCCTCCCGGGTGACCGAGCTTCTCACCCTATCTCTAAGGGATCGCCCGGCCACCCTGCGGAGAAAGCTCATTTCAGCCGCCTGTATCCGGGATCTTGTCCTTTCGGTCATGACCCAAAGCTCATGACCATAGGTGAGAGTAGGAACGTAGATTGACTGGTAAATCGAGAGCTTCGCCTTGCGGCTCAGCTCTTTCTTCACCACAACAGACCGATACATCGACTGCATTACTGCAGAAGCTGCACCGATCCGTCTGTCAATCTCCCGTTCCATCCTTCCCTCACTCGTGAACAAGACCCCTAGATTCTTAAACTCCTCCACTTGAGGCAGGCACTCTCCACCAACCTGAAGTGGGCAAGCCACCCTTTTCCGACTGAGGACCATGGCCTCGGATTTGGAGGTACTGATTTTCATCCCCACCGCTTCACACTCGGCTGCAAACCGTCCCAGTGCATGCTGAAGGTCCTGGTTAGAAGGGGCCAACACGACAACATCATCTGCAAAGAGCAGAGACAAAATTGTGTGGTCCCCAAACCTGACACCCTCCGGCCCCTGGCTGCGCCTAGAAATTCTGTCCATAAAAATTACGAACAGAACCGGTGACAAAGGGCAGCCCTGCCGGAGTCCAATATGCACTGGGAACAAGTCTGACTTACTGCCGGCAATGCGGACCAAGCTCCTGCTTCGGTTGTACAGGGACCCAGGACCCCATATTCCCGAAGCACCCTCCACAAGATGCCGCGAGGGACACAGTCGAATGCCTTCTCCAAATCCACAACACACATGTGGATTGGTTGGGCAAACTCCCATGAACCCTCCAACACCCCGTAGAGGGTATAGAGCTGGTCCAGTGTTCCACGGCCCGGACGAAAACCACACTGTTCCTCCTGAATCCGAGGTTCTACTATCGGCCGTATTCTCCTCTCCAGAACCCTGGCATAGACTTTCCCGGGGAGGCTGAGAAGTGTGATCCCCCTATAGTTGGAACACACCCTCCGGTCCCCCTTCTTAAAAAGAGGGACCACCACCCCGGTTTGCCATCCCAGAGGCACTGTCCCCGACCGCCACGCGATGCTGCAGAGGTGTGTCAACCAAGACAGCCCCACAACATCCAGAGACTTGAGGTACTCAGGGCGGATCTCATCCACCCCCGGTGCCTTGCCACCGAGGAGTTTCTTGACCACCTCAGTGACTTCAGCCCGGGTGATGGACGAGTCCACCTCTGAGCCCTCATCCTCTGCTTCCTCAATGGAAGACGTGACAGCGGGATTGAGGAGATCCTCGAAGTACTCCTTCCACCGCCCGACGACATCCTCAGTTGAGTTCAACAGCTGCCCACCTCTACTGTAAACAGCGTTGGTAGGGCACTGTTTCCCTCTCCTGAGGCGCCGGATGGTTTGCCAGAATCTCTTCGAGGCTATCTTGTTTGTCAGTCATTCTTCAATATTCATACTTAAATTGTCTCTGAATAATAAATAGTAATGTAAGATATTTCAGCAATTAGACAGGAAGGGGTGTATTATATGACCAATATACGACAACTAAGGTCTGTTCTTAGGCACGATGTGATGCAGAATGCCTGGATACAGTTCTTCAAATTGTATATCATCCATTCACCTGTAACATCCTGCGTTATTACTGTTAGAAACTTGTTACTTACTTGTACCAGATCCTATAGCTAATCAATATTTTGTGTTTGAACAACTCAGTTTCTAATTACAAAGTACAAATCAGGCAATAGAGTTAATAACATTAAGATCTTAATTTCATCTAATGTAAATAACACATTTCACACTAAGTACTAGTGTTTAATCAATTTTATTTCAGACCGAGGCAGGATTCAAACTGGGGAGTTTTAATTGTTCTGCCAGTCCGACAATGTTGGTGATGTTAGATTTTAAGAAAAAATCATGACCCCCAAAATAAGTGTGGTTTACAGGTCCAGGCATTCATGTGATTCTCATATATAAAAAAATGGACTAGAACATAAAACATTTTACTGGTTGTTTAGGATCAGGCTGGACTTTCTGCCAGGATGTCCATCTAATCCATTCCTAGTAAGTTGTGTTCATCTACTGCTTGAAAGATTGTCAGCATTCATTTACAATTTAACACTGATTGCTGTAGTTTCTGTGTGTATTATCTAGTGGTTCTCCTTTGTCCTCTGTCAATATTCATGCTGTAAGGTTGTATCAGTGTTCAATACAAATCAGAGCAGGAGGATTTATTTCCTGGAATACAGACTGTATGTTGGGTGGGTTATACATTTTTCCACTCACCCACTGGTGTTATCTGTTCATCAAATTCATTTTATAGAACACTTTTTGCATTGGCACTAGTGGAAACGGGACCTAAGAAGAAACTTAGAGAGTAGACAGAGTTTGAGGGGTCCTCTTCGGCTGTTCTGGGGGAAATTATAAGAATACATGACCTTTTTGGTCCAATATTTTTGCATGTTCATATTACTGGTGGGTCAGTAAATACAGGTGGGCTGAGTCTTTAGGCAGAATCCAGATCAGCTGCACAACCAGGTGGACAAAGATGGGTGACCAGGTGGCCCATCATCACTGTGTAGATCTGCAACACAACCAGGTGGACTTTGAGCAGGGACAACTAGGAGACATCAGGCCAGGTAATCCTAAAATACAGTCCAAGGACTCAAGGATCTTAAGATTCAACAGGACACAACAGTAATTAGCTGTGGCATTCCTCCAAAAGGATACATCAGAATTCAGACTGACCCTTGTCCCCCGGCACAAACACTTGCAGCATAAAAACTAAGGACTGAGACAGTGGGGTGTTGGAGACTATGTGGAATGCAGTATCCAAGTAATATTATGGAATATTTGAATACACATGTGCATGTTTGGCATTAGTACAAGGATAAGTGTCTCTGAGGATGTTTAGCTCGGTAGTGTTCTCAGTGGTCAGGACCCACAGGGGAACATTGTGATCCAGAACCCTGGTGGCCAGAATTGGGAACAGAGTTTAGGGTGTAGGGCCCCAAGCAGTTAACCTGGAAAGAGCTTGAGATGAAGAATGGAAAACTATGAGACAGGGAAGTGACATAAACGGACAAAACAAACTTATACTGTACAGTTTGTCTGGTTATTGCTTGTTTGTCTGGTTATTACCAAATTTCCTTAATCAGCAAGGCCCTTTTTATTTGTCATTCATCATCCCACCCACCGTTAGTCTGTACAAATGTTTCCATTTGAGTAATTTATCAGACCCTATTATACAGGGCAATTTACAGTAGTCTTTAGGATTAGGTGCATTGCATAAAGTCAGAGACATGTTTCACCATCTAACCTGGAGAATTTTAACTAGCAAATGACTCTAAAAGCCAGCCTACTCTCCAGTTTTCCCCAATTACTGGGTGATGTGAGCGGATATATTGTTTTGTTAATACCATTCAGTCCCAGTACCGTTGCAATGGGCCTTGTCTGACCTTTGATAGTCTGCAACATCAGAGCTCTGAAAAAACAAGAGATAAGCCCGTTGTGGTGAGTGTTGTGATGGACTGAAACATTAAAGAGAAATAGAGCAATTAAATGAATGAAACATGTTTTGTAGGTGAGATTTTTATTTTATCCAGCCTGTTACTTTGCCAGTTATGTTGCCTGAAAGAAAAGTCTAATTTAGAGCATCAACCTGGGAAATAGTTACAGGAGAAGGAGAGAAGATTAACCAATTGGAAGCTGGGGATGGTTAGGTAGCCATGCTGTTATGATATTACATATTGCCATCACACCGGTAAACACCCCTCCTCTTACAATCAGTGACATGGGACCTATGGAGACCACAAACAGTCTGGACACCCATTTACCATCCAGTCCAAATCAATGCCACTTTTTACTTATGCCTTACAAACACACCTGTAGTAAGATAAATTGTAGTCTGGCCTGACACCCTGATCTCTCCCACAAGGCAACCTTTATAATAAAAGCAGTACATACATTATGTGTAAACTAAGCTGACATAGTCAGCCTCCATACCTTACAGAGAAGAGTTGGTGGTTAGGCTATCTGCTCTGCTGGACATTATTGCCTGTCACACCTCCAACGGTGTATAGACCAGCTACAGGATGATCAACAGTTAGTGGGCACCGGTTCTTCACAATCCTGGTACATCTACCTCCTAGTGGTGAACATAAAAAAACAGTAATTTGAAGAAGCAACCAAGAATCAAGGCAATTTAGGCTATATCAGTATCTGAAGTAACTACTGTATGGACTGAATTGAATAAATACATGATTTATAGGTAGCTATGGTTGCACTTGTTTACATTGATTTATCAACAAGATACACATTACTGGCAGCATTTGTTATTACTAACGATTAGGTATGAGACTAACTTAGCAAATATTAGGTTACTGTACTGTTATTTAGCAAAAACAATTGCTAACTCAGCACATAAGTAGCTATAGCACTGTAGCTAGCTACTGTATCTAACATTTTGCCGTCACTGGTGTCCACAGTGTCACTCAATAATTCTGAGAAGCTTTTCTGGGAGCCATATTTATTTATTTAATATAGACTTAAATGGCATTCCTTAAACCACAACGTTACCAGCCCATCAATGTCACGCGTAAAATCAGTGCGTGCTACCGCCGCCTGGTGGCAAAACATACAAATCTCCACATGCATTTGTAAATAGTTTTGCTACAATAATGCCCCCATAAGAAACATTTATTTTGTAGCTTCCTATACACTACATTGTCATTATTTAGAGATGTAAACAAAATAATACTTTTGTCATGGCCATCTTCTATGCAGAGGTGTAAAACGTAAAAAGTAGAAGTACTATGCTGTGTTCATCACTTTTGGGAAGTTCCCAAGGATGAGCTAAATTACCTATACAGAATTCTTAACAAACCAGTGACCTTAATTCATAATTTACACTTCCTTTTTATTTAATTGATCACTGGTTAGTTTTGAACTCCCTTTACCTGGTTACTTAGATCGTAATTAGATACTTCCCTCAAGTGGTGAACACAGCCTAACCCAGTTAAGCACTTTTACTTTGTACTTTGTACACCTGTACTTTTATGTGCTTGTTTTGATCTTTCATTTCAGTTGCCAAGATGCGTTGTTGACCTGGGGGATGCTGTTGCCTGGGTAAATGCTAACATGGGCCTCTTCTGAGGCCGGGTACAAGTCCTCACCCCTGAATGATGAGGAAATACAGGGTGGCCTCAACTCTAGAGGAAGAACGAGAAGCTCTCTCCCCATTCATGTTTTTGTTTAATAATTTTGAAGACACTGAAACATTCATGGACGAAATGCACAAAAGAGGACTTAGTGTTAATTGTTAGCTTCTCTGTTAATTGTTTTTGTTGATGAAGATACCTATTAGCTGTCTTAAACCATACTGGTTTCCACACAACAACAAAAAACAAGATCCAGAAAACTCAATGTAGTTTGACGAGACAAAGAGACAAGAAACATCAGTTGTTTAGCAAGAGTAAATAGGAAAGTGTTTTGGAAGTGTTCACCTGGCCATACAACATGATAGGATGAAACCAAAGCCTACAGAATCTAGACACAGCTGAATACACAGTACATAAAGGAATAGTTTAGTTTTGTCAGTATTGGAATGTAATGTTTAGAATATTTGATGGGGTTTAATGATTAATTGTCTAACTGGCAAATCATTTAACTGTGTATTTTGAGGTGATTCCATTAACTTTAAGATTTTGGAATACATAATTTGACTTTCAGTAATGTCTGTTGTGCTCTTTTGGACCTGTTCTTTTTTTTCTGTAAACAAATGTTGACCTGACCTCTACATGGTGCAAAGTGAAATATGCCACCTTTCTGCAACAGGCTATAGAAAATTCCACACTTCCAGTTACCAGTTTCAACTTTCTAGAACATTGCTGTTAAATTGCATAGTGCAAGTCAAAGTAAGGAGCGAAAATCACAAATCATGAAAACTGGTCAGATCTACACAGCTGAACCCACAGGTCTTGGCAAAGGACCTTCAGAACAGTTTGGCTGACATGTACCTTACACAGCATGTTCACATTTGAGTGATATGTATAATCTATGGGAAATGCATAAATGTTAGTCCTGTATAAACTTGTGCAAAAGGGTGTCCTGTTTCACTTTGTAACATGTAGAGGTCAGATCAACTATATTGTAACTGCAATAAGCATCATTCTCAACCATCAACCTCCTAATGATGACCCTCTACTCTATCACATATACAGTGGGGAGAACAAGTATTTGATACACTGCTGATTTTACAGGTTTTCCCACTTACAAATAACTTTGCAATAAAATGCAAATGAATTATTAAAAAATAAAAATGTGATTTTCTGGAATTTTGTTTTAGAATCCGTCTCTCACAGTTGAAGTGTACCTATGATACAAATTACAGACCTCTACATGCTTTGTAAGTAGGAAATCTGCTAAATCGGCCGTGTGTCAAATACTTGTTCTCCCCACTGTAACCAAGCAATAGCTACTCAAAGAAAAGTGAGTAGAAGTGAGTATGGCTGTGCATTTTTATGAATGCATGCGTCTGTATTATAATTGTATTATAAGTGACTCATTCATGACTGTAACAAAAACATTTAAAACTATTTCTAGAGGCACTTCAGTCTTCAAATTAATATATTTCAGTTGTATGTTATCAAATAATTTTAATCCTAAAACAAATTACAATTAAATTGTATGTCAGTCTCAGCGAATGATCTTGAAAAATTTACTTTTACATAATTGATACAAGCATAATCAGACTAGAGTGCTTTTTCAACATGTAGGCAAAGCAAATACACTTATTTTCTATATCTATGCTTGAACCTAGTGTTATATCTTGAAAAAAGATATTGAATGAAATCACACAGACTCTGAGTTAAAGTTGTAATGGTTGATAACTCTTCCTCCATTAGTACACTCAACGTAATGACGTCATACCCATACATGACACCTAGCGTCGAACCGTGTGTCAAACCAGGATGTCCCCAAACTGAACAATAGCGAACATCAGTGGGCGTAACTTAATATTCAGTGGGTGTCACTTAATATTCAGGAACCCTCATATTAAGTAACGCCCCAGACTTGCAATCTGCAGATATACCTTATTGACATTTTTAGGCAGAATGTCCACAATATTATGCTAAAAAACAAGCTGTTTCATTATTTGTTTCTAGTTGGGATGGCTCAGTAGCTAACGTTATTAGCAATACAGTTTCCTAAATATGAAAATATAATGGACTGACAATTACGTGTTCTGGTTCACGTACTGTATGTTAGTTATGTATTGAGAGTTCGGTGTTGATGATGTTGACTCCCAAATGCAAATGTACACAGACAGAAGTGCTGCTAATACAAACCCGATTCCAAAAAGGTTGGGACACTGTACAAATCTTTAGCAAAAAATTTATGGAATAATTTACAAATCTCATGAACTTATATTTAATTCACAATAGAATAAAGATAACATACCGAATGTTGAAGGTGAGACATTTTGTAATGTCATGCCAAATATTGGCTAATTTTGGATTTCATGAGAGCTACACATTCCAAAAAAGTTGGGACAGGTAAGAGGCCGGAAAAGTTAAATGTACAGATAAGGAAAAGCTGGAGGACTAATTTGCAACTTATTATGTCAAATGGCAACATTTTTGGGTATAAAAAGAGCCTCTCAGAGTGGCAGTGTCTCTCAGAAGTCAAGATGGGCAGAGGATCACCAATTCCCCCAATGCTGTGGCGATAAATAG
This sequence comes from Esox lucius, assembly GCF_011004845.1. NCBI lineage: Eukaryota > Metazoa > Chordata > Actinopteri > Esociformes > Esocidae > Esox > Esox lucius. The sequence continues at coordinate 5,681,681 of NC_047584.1, read as the reverse complement.
TGGAGCAATATCAGATAGGAGTTTCTCAGAGAAAAATTGCAAAGAGTTTGAAGTTATCATCATCTACAGTGCATAATATCATCCAAAGATTCAGAGAATCTGGAACAATCTCTGTGCGTACGGGTCAAGGCCGGAAAACCATACTGGATGCCCGTGATCTTCGGGCCCTCAGACGGCACTGCATCACATACAGGAATGATGACACTGTAATGGAAATCACTACATGGGCTCAGGAATACTTCCAGAAAACATTGTCGGTGAACACAATCCACCGTGCCATTCGCCGTTGCCGGCTAAAACTATAGGTAAAAAAAAGAAGCCGTACCTAAACAGGATCCAGAAGCGCAGGCGTTTTCTCTGGGCCAAATGGACTCTGGCAAAGTGGAAAAGTGTTCTGTGGTCAGACGAAGCAAAATTTGAAGTTCATTTTGGAAAACTGGGATGCCATATCATCCGGACTAAAGAGGACAAGGACAACCCAAGTTGTTATCAGCGCTCAGTTCAGAAGCCTGCATCTCTGATGGTATGGGGTTGCATGAGTGTGTGTGACATGGGCAGCCTACACATCTGGAAAGGCACCATCAATGCTGACAGTTATATCCAAGTTCTAGTACAACATATGCTCCCATCCAGACGTCGTCTCTTTCAGGGAAGACCTTGCATTTTCCAACATGACAATGCCAGACCACATACTGCATCAATTACAATGTCATGGCTGCCTAGAAGAAGGATCCGGGTACTGAAATGGCCAACCTGCAGTCCAGATCTTTCACCAATAGAAAACATTTGGCGCATCATAAAGAGGAAGGTGCAACAAAGAAGACCTAAGACAGTTGAGCAACTAGAAGCCTGTATTAGACAAGAATGGGACAACATTCCTATTCATAATCTTGAGCACCTTGTCTCCTCAGTCCCCAGTTTGCAGTCTGTTATAAAAAGAAGAGGGGATGCCACACAATGGTAAACCTGGCCTTGTCCCAACCTTTTTGAGATGTGTTGATGCCATTAATTTAAAATTAACTTATTTTTCCCTTAAATGATACATTTTCTCAGTTTAAACATTTAATATGTCATCTATGTTGTATTCGGAATAAAATATTCAAATTTGAAACTTCCACATCATTCCATTCTGTTTTTATTCACAATTGTACAGTGTCCCAACTTTTTTGGAATCGGGTTTGTATTTCAATATGGTATTACGATTAGGGCTAAGGTTAGACCACAAATCTGGTTAAGGTTAAATAATGCTTGCTTTAAAAAAACAAAATCGCACATCTCTAATGATTCAAACTTGCAAGCTTTCAGGTTTGAGTTAGTGTTGATGTTGACCACAACTTCCTAGCGAAATCTGTACTTCATTTTAAGCTACATGCGGTCAGTAGTGGCCGTACTTACTGTCAAAATAGGCACATATTCTGGGGAAGGGTTGCAGATTAACGTGTTCACTGTCACCCCCCTTAGCTGCTCTTTAAGCTTTTATTTGGTCAATTCATCATCTGTGTATTATAGTGATGGAAAGTTTGACTCTTTCTACTGACTCGGATCTTGTGGAGTCGTTCAGTAAAAAGTTTGATTCTTTCGAGTCATGACATTCATTCGAGTCAGTAAACAACCATTCAATTGAACGATAAAACTGACCGAGTCATTCACAAGTCTTTTTACTTAGGCAAAGGCTCAGTGTATGATTTTATCTGAGTATATCATTACAATCAAAAATCAACTACCACATAAATTATTTTAGAACTACCATGTGTCCATCTGGTACAAACATGTCTTTATTATGCTATTGTCTTGATCTATTTTTCTTAGCGAGCGTAAAACTTACAGCGTACTCCGTGGTTGGGTTCAACTACGCCAGTCGTTCAAATGAGCGAAACAACAGTTCAATTGAACGATAATACTGATCCAGTCAGTCGTTCACAAGTCTTTTTTACTCAGGCAAAGGCAGCGGCTCGGTGCTTGTTTTCATATGAATGCACATAGAAGTTGATCGGAGAACTGAGCTGAAAGACCGGGTATGAAGCAAGTGATCATGTTGTAGTAATCCGCTGTCAAACGTTCGAATGAACGATACAATTGAATGAGTCACTAGAAAAAAGGGACTTGCGAGTCCCAAATCACTAAAAGGATTAGTTCAAAACGAACAAATATTTCGTGATCTGCACATCACTATTGTATTATTGTTAGAACAAGTAAGGCTATATCGCCCGAAAATGTTTCTTACTGCTCGTTTTCAATCAGATATTATATACGTATTTTCCTTTCTCCCTCAAGAAAAAAAAGTTTGACTGTGCAAAGTGAATATTGTAGATATATTGATTGTATAAGTTAGTGAACTGTTGTAAGCTGTAAGCAAAATATTAAGTGTTTGTAACATAAGCTGAAACTGAAGGTGCAAGTAGGAGAACAGGAAACCCTGTTCAAGCGGTTGCCGGGGAGAGAAAGATTTAGTATGTCTGTCTTTTGAGAAACAGGAAACAGGTTAGAGACACACACACATAGTCTGACAGACAAGACAGAAACCAGAAGGGGGGAAGAAGATGTTTGCATTATTCTTATAAGGTATAGAACTGGGATTGAGCCAAGGGCACACTGGCTTTGCTAACTTGACGCCTCTTTCTTTTGGGCGTAGTTGAAGTATAAAATGCTGTTTTGACTGTTGATCCTTAGACATTGTGCGGCGACACTTGTCTCCAAAAGCTTTTGTAATAAACGGAATATGCGGTACGGTAATTGACCTGACTCCTGGTGTTTTATTCTCCTTTCCAACAAACCAACTCAGGGAAGTGTTGACTTCAACAATATCACAGTTGATATAGGTAACTTGCTTTAGCTAGCGAATACAAACTTTCATTTACTGTGTATACACTCTTCCCGAACAAAATGTGTGGATTGATACAATTGTGAACAAACAAAACTGACTGGTAAACGCAGGAAGTACCCATTTATTTCAAATGAGAATTATATTTTGAAAATTAAAAATGTATTTTGAGGGATACAACGTCATGTTCTAAATATGATTTTTGGACAAACAATCCCTTTTAGTGGTTTGAAATGCTTGCTAGGAGCGTTCACAATTATAGTATGTATTTCAATTAGGACACATCTGGAGATGTGAGATTTTTGCCTGATCTAACATCTTTGAGGGACTACAGTTGAGCCCTATAAAAGATAAAAATAACACAACCTTTCTGGCTGATTGTGATGCATTTTTCTGGTTACTGCCTTTAGACAAGGGATATAGTGCTTCTTTAAATGAACTGAGCAAAATGTAAATTGCAAAACAGTTCATAACATCAAATATGGGGTTGTTAATTATCACGGTCAACTGAGGGTCCTGTAGAAATGCCAGTTGAGAACTGCTGCTCAAAGTGACATTGGCATTCATTTTGGTCTATTTTGATTCCCAGAACCAAACCTGCATAGAGGTACCAACTAGTCAAAGCAGTGCTGCACATGGAATGACATCAGAGAGAAAAAACTGCTGTCTGTGATAATACTGTTTTGTCAGTGGAGGAGGACGCAAATGACATAGTAGTACATACATTACACGGCACACATGGCATGTTTGAGGACTGCAAAATGTTGAATGAACTCTGCTGAGGAATGTCTGTGGCTCAATGATAGGAAAACAGATTTCAAGTGCTAGATATATTTGCCAGTGTGTGTGTTTCAGCTAGATGATCAGATGCCAGATTTGCAAGTTATCTACCTGGATTTCCCTTATTCAGTGAGGTTAAATGCATAGAAAAGCAGTTAGTTGCATCAATGTGAACCCTGTTTATTGGATGTGGATTTAGAAAGCACACCATTAATTTACTTAGAGCAGTCAATAGTATGGATATCCAAATAACCACAACATAATAGCCTACAATATTCAGATTCATATACAGAAATATTTGGACACTGACACCATTTTCATAATCTTGGCTCTGTATAATGTATTTGAAATGAAACAGACTTTCAGCTTTAATTGAAGGAGTTCAACAAAAATATCTTGTGAAATGTTTAGGAATTGCAACCATTTTCATACACTCTATTGTTATTTCAGGGGCTCAAATGTAATTGGACAAATAAACACAATCGCAAATAAAGTCTTCATTTTTAATACTTGGTCAATATTTTTTTACAGGCAATGACTGCTTGAAGTCTGGAGTGCATGGACATCACCAAACGTTGGGTTTCCTCCTATGTGATGCTTTGCCAGGCCTTAACTGCAGCTGTTTTCTGTTGTTTGTTCCTGGGTCTTTCTGCCTTAAGTTTTGTGTTCAGCAAGTGAAATGTATGCTCAATTGGGTTGAGATCAGGTGAATGACTCGGCCATTGCGGAATATTCTACTTCTTTGCCTTAAAAAACTCCTGGATTGCTTTCGCAGTATATTTTGGGTCATTGTCCATCTGTAAAGTAAGGCGCCATCTAATCAACTTCACTGAATTTGGCTGACGATATATCTCTATACACTTCAGAATTCATCCCGCTGCTTATGTCTTCTGTCACATCATCAATAAACACTAGTGACCCAGTGCCATGGGCAAGCCATGCATGCTCATGCCATCACACTGCCTCCACTGTGTTTTACAGATGATGTGGTATGCTTCGGATCCCAAGCCATTCCAAGCCTTTTCCATACTTCTTTCTTCCCATCATTCTGGTACAGGTTGATCTTAGTTTAATCTGTCCAAAGAATGCGGTTCCAGAACTGGGCAGGCTTTTTAAATGTTTTTTGGCAAAGTCTAATCTGGCTTTTCTATTCTTCAGGCTTATGAATGGTTTGCACCTTCTGGTGAATGCACTGTATCTCTTCTTGTGTAGTCTTCTCTTTATGGTAGACTTGGATAATGATATGCCTACCTTCACTTGGCTGGATGTTGTAAAGGGTTTTTTCTGTACCATGGAAAGGATCTTATGATCATCCATCACTGTTGTCTTCCATGGACGTCCAGGCCTTTTCGTGTTGCAGAGCTCACCAATGTGTTCTTTTTTTCTCAGAAAGTACCAAACTGTTGACTTGGCCACACCTATTGTTCCTGCTATCTCTTTGATGGATTTTTTTTGCAGCCTAAGGATGACCTGTTTCACTTGCATTAAGAGCTCCGCATGTTGTGGGTTCAAAGCATCAGCTTCAATGACACATCTGGAATCAACTCTGGATGGCCTACCTGCTTAACTGACGAAGAAATAGCAGAGGAATAGTCCACATCTGTCCATGAAACAGCTTTTGGGTCAATTGTCCAAATACTTTTGGTCCCTTGAAAAAGAGGGAGCTACATATTAAAGAGCTATAATTCCTAAACACTTCATCCAATTTGGAAGTGAATACTCTTTAATCAAAGCTGGGAGACAGCACTTTAAGCCCATATTCATTACTTAACTGTCCAGTTAATCCAGCAAAAGTTATAGTACAGTATATACCACCAATCCCTCCCTCACACCAATGGACCTTTGAAACCCGGAAAGCATGCATTATGTTCTCTCCTTGCATAGCCAAGACAAGTTCAAAGTTTATTTATCAAATGTATTGAATAACACAGCGTCACAAAGAAATGATTGTGACATGGCACACAACATCTACGTAGTAAGATGTATTAAGAAATATATAATGCAAAAATATAGCAATAATATACGTAACAATGCAAACTAGCAAGCAATTTTTAAAAGAGTAAGATGGGGAATTTGACATGGAGATAGATCCCTGCCTTTTCATTGCATTGCATGGTTTTGCTCAACAGTGCCTTATACGCATTCAAACATGATGGCACATAGCCTACTGTGGGGCACACATGATCAAAGTCATAGTCTTTTATTTGTCAAGTGCACCAAATAACATGTGTCATGCTGAACAATGAAATTCTTCTGACATGGCATGCAACATGTAAGTGGTAATTAAGCAATACATAAAGCAAATATAATAATAGACAATACAGTATACATAATAGTGATTAGAAGCAATTTTAAATAATGTAGACATGGGAATATGGACAGAATTAATAGAAATCTTAAATATTATACTGGTGCATCTAAAGAAAATTTAATATTGTGGAAAATTTCATTTTCTAGATTTGTTACACAAAGTGAAACATTTCAAGCCATTTTTGTTACATTCTTGATGAGTACCGCTTACAAGCTCATGGAAATGAAAAATCCAGTGTCTCAAAATATTAGAATTAAAAATTATAATACAGAAATGTTGACCAGCTCTGGGGTCAGAGCTGTGGAAGTTTAGTCCCCAACTTATCCCTGTTGGGATCTCTTATCCCTTTTCCCATCTCTGATAGCCTTCAGTAGGTCATATCTGGATCACCTCAAAACCTCCAGGTCCCCAGAGCTATGGGTAGAGGATTTGCAAGTAAAATGCTCGGTAACAGCATTTCGTCCGTTTGCCTCTCATCTTTCTCCTATGTTTGCCTCTCATCTTTCTCCTATGTTTGCCTCTCATCTTTCTCCTGAAGCTCCTTAAAGGCTTAAAAGTTCTTTAAATAAAATAAGGTAAATTAAATTTACCATAAATGTGCTGTTGGTATTACATTTGCAGATGGTGTGTTTAAGGCTGATGGGGAAAATTGTCTTGCACAGTGGCACGGCAGGTAAAATGTGTAATGAGCTTGCATTTGTTTGATTAACTTAAGAGTTAGAAAATGAGAGACTCCACCATTAATATAAGTTTTATGTTACATTAGCTAGCTACAGACGTTGACATCTGGCTGTGTCATCTTTTTGTTATTGTCAGTAGTTGCTAGATGGGGGAGGCAATTTTAATGAAAAATGGTTGGAAGAATATTCGTTTTGGAGGTGGTTGGCGCCGGGAGGAAACAAGTAACAGGCAAGTTGCAATTTGGTGGACCTAGACCACAAAATTTAGAGAGCAGCTGAGCTACGCCACACATCTTGAGAAGAGTTTGGGGTGGTGTTACAAAACAACGGTGGGGGGGATGTTGAAAGGCTTATGTAGGAGCCATCCTACAGACAGGGTCCCAAATTAACAGCTCGGAGGAAATTACTCATGCATACAGCATCCATATTAGGAACATAATCATTCCCCCCAGAAACCCTGTTCTTCCTCCTCCTCAGTCATCAGCCCTCCCCTGGTCAAACATCACCCCTCCATTGGTCAAGTATCCGCTCTCCCTTGTCAAACATCACCCCGTTTTAGCTTCAGCCCTCCCCTGGTCAATCATCAGCCCTCCCCCGGTCAATCATCAATCATCCCTGGTCAATCGTCAGCCCTCCCCTGGTCAATCATCAGGGGAGGCACCCCGCTGGTGGCCCGCTGGCTGGACGCTTTGCAAAAAAACGCTCGCCGGCCGCAGCAGCAAAAAAGCTAGTGGGCCACCGGTGGGCCACTAGCATGTTGCTTGCTGGGATAGGGTCACAGTTAGAGGCCACGAATGGAAACTATGTTAGCAAGGTGACCAAAAAGAATAAACAAAACATTTGAATAGAATGTTAAATAGAAAGTAATATTAATTTCAATAACCCCAATGTAACTGCTTTATACATTTTTCGTATTTTTTGGGAAAATGGATTGTAAAGTAGTGAGCCAGTGACTGAAACTAGGGTAGAGGTGCTGGAGGAGCAGCAGGCTGAGGGACTACCAGCAGGAGTTGGAAGAGAGTGGCCCAGAGAGTAGTGAGACACTGACTGAAACAAAAGATTATGGGTTTTACGCACGCCTCCCGGAGGAGAGAGCGCAACACCCCGCTACACGTAAAACACCCTATGACTTGACAGAATGGGTATGGGGTCGTGGGTGCGAGAATGGATGACAGAGATAGGATTACCGTTTTCAGGACTATTTAATGAACGTAACGGTAATTCAGGGAAAAGGGGCTGGACGGAACCAAAGCAAAGAACATAAAAGTAAACCCAAACCCTCTAAACCTACCTTACCTGTCAAACCAAGAACCTAACTAGCACCTCTTGCGCCGGTGCTCTAATCAAAATACAGGGGGTGGTCCGCCCAGGTCTTACCTAGTGGTTTTAGACAGAGTAAAGCTATGGGAGGTGTATGCCCCAGGGCCTCTTGCCTAAAGCACAATGGCTTTCCCCTTCCCCCTGGAAACAAATGAAAACACAACACAAACAATTGCCACAACACACAATTTGGTTAAAGCTGAACACAGACACTTGCCTCAATACACTCAATACAAATCACAAATCACAAATCAATGTTCTTTCTACCTCTAGCCAGCAACACAGACCGATAGCAACAGCAGGTGTGACTCTCCCTGAGACACTAGAACTGTGGCTTATATGCAGGCAAAACCAGCTGCAACCACTGACGAGCTGGCATAGGGGCTCTCCAATCAGCCCAAATCCGACCAATCAGCTGCAACCGGCGATCAGGAAGCCAATTAGCCTGCAACCACCACATAGAACACAAAGGGACAAAACCACATACGAACACAGAGCAAAAGAAAGCACTGGGGACGTAACAATGGGAATAAAATCCTGATCCACTACTGTATATACTGTTAATAAATGTGTACGTATTATAATGCCTTTAATAGATAGGGTTTTTATAAGGTATTCATTCAATATTTTCACATTAAAATACAAGTCATATTTTAATAATGTTTTCATATTAGAAACTCTTTACCCCTTCTTTTAGCCAACCTTTAGGAAAACACAGAGAAAGTGGTTTTGATCCAGAATAACTTAAATGTAAATACTTTTATAGGACATATATGTAAAACATCCAAAAATATTCTCTGGGCTATTCTCAGGACATTTTGTTGCCACAATAATTATTTATTATTGCTACATCTACAATGCTGAATATGTATGCAATATTTGCAGGGCCATTGTTCTCAGCTTCATGGGACATATTTTTATAATTTCAGGAAATTAGATTTGAAATAAACACATCCTTGGAGGATTTGTTGAATTTCAAGAAGTTAAATATTATTAAGATGGGGAGGGGCCGATTCACAAACAAAGAGAACATTTTGTTAGATATGGAGGTTTGGAGATAAAGGAGTTTCAAGAGGCTGGCAAAAGTTTTGTGCTGAGGCTGTGTTGATCTGTGTGACACAAAAAGGCAATTTATTATTTCAGCTGGTAAAAAATATGCTTGGTTAGTGTATTTTGGCTAGTATTTTTTCATCTACCAGTCCCCTTGGCAGGTGAGCCAAAAGGTCAATTTCGGAAACTGCCATCAGCCGTCAAACCTTTAGGAATGCCCCTTTGAAATCAATGACTGCTGCTACACCACTCGCATTGCGTCACATTCAGTAGCAGCATCCAACGCTGAGGTTCAATTCTTTGCAGCCGACCCGCACATTCATTCGGTCTTGTGAACTGAAATAAGAAAGGTTGATTCTAGTGGGCGAATTGGGTGAATTCATAAAAAATTCATAAAAATAATGGTAACTCATATTGGCCTATTTTGTAGGGAGAAATTGCAGATTTGCAGCATATGTTTGTTTCAGCTTTTTGGGCTTCTGGAATTACTTTGTCAGACTCAAACTCATCTCTTCTCAAAAAGACTTCCAGTTGTACCCCTACTTATAGACATCCCAATCAGAATACACATCCCAGTACTGTAAGCCCATTGGCTAATTCCTGTCGTGCTTTGAATGAACGTGACTTCCTGTGTACGGATGTTCTCTTGTTATCTAAACCTAAAAAGCATACATTCATACACTTCAACAGGGTTGATACACCGTTACAAAAAGGTACACTAAAGTTTTGCAGTGGCCCCTTAATTTTAACCCTTCTTTTCCTCACTCAAAACCTTCCTTTTCAACTTTTTTGGAAAGGAAATAAAAAAGTGCAATGGTCTCTTAATTTTTTCTGTAGCTGTAATTTAAGATCCAAAGAAATTCTAAACAATTATTTAATAAGCGATTTTAGTCAGTCCCAAGGCCTGCTACTTCACCTATGCAGATTTTGCTCCAACTATCATTTTAGCTTCTTTGCTGTTTTTATATAGTAACCAAAATGAATTGCCCACATTTTAACCACAATGCCTGAACTCAGTAAATGATTTGTCTGTTCCAGTACAGTGTTTTATGCAACTACTTAACAAAAGAGGCTAAATCAGTGGTTACTGTTAGTCTACATCTGTCACAACAGGTGGTGTAGTGCAGTGTTGCTTGGACAAGGAACCAGGTGCAGGCAGGGGTAGTCGGTGTGGATTCTTTAATTGATATGAAATAAACAAACACCGAGCACAAAACACACAAAGTAAAGGGCTGACTAAAGCAGCAAAAAACGACAATATGAAATAACACAAGTACTTACAATAACGGCAACATACACGACATCCAAACATGACAAGCACAATGAGCCACAATGTGGGGAGCAGTGGGGAAACATATATACACATACAAACGATTCAAATTGGGACCTGGTGTGAAGGATTGAAAACATGTGACAGTCCGGGATGTGTTCGTGAGAATATGGGAACTTGAGAAAGTATGGCACGGTGGCGCTGCTGCTCACCGCACCATGACAACAACTCTTGTTAACAAGCATTATATTTTTTTTGCCCACAATACAATCTGGCCAACATGCCCTAACAATAGTCAGAAAAGCTCAGAGAATCTCCATAATTAAACCACCCAATGATCCAAGCAATCCACGGCCTAAAGGTTGATGAAAAATTGATGCACATTATGTTCAGGATTAAAGTGCTATTTCCTCTCTTGCTCCCTTCACTCTCATTTTTTCCACCCATGAATCCCCCTGTCCAAATCTCCTACATTGAAAGGTGAGGGCTCGAGCAGTGCCTGCTCTTGCCACTAATGGCTGTGGACAGGCACCTTCCACTGGGGTCCTGTGGCAGGTAAGGCAGTGTATTAAAAAGGCCATTATGCTAATGCTTATTCAGTCGAGAGATGTTAGGAATGAAACCCGGATGGTCCTTGTCATTAGCAGCAATGTTGGGAAGGAGGAAAATTAGCTTTCATAAAAATGGGAATTTGGAAGGTTTAAACAACTCAACAAGCAACCTTGGCAATTCATTTACACAGAAGAATACAACTTAATATTAACATGTATTATTTGAATCATCTAGCCCAATCCAAAATTGATAAGCTGTGGATCACAAAGATTGCAAGGCAAATCCGTTTAAAGTCTGTCTAATATTACATTTCTCTACATGGTGAAGTACAATGTCTCAAATGTCATTATAGATCACTGTTCCCCTTCCTCTCCCTTGTCCACCATGGCTCATTCCTACTCTTTCTCTACCTCTCTTTCTGATTTTGTCATTGTCGTAGAAATCACTAAATGGGAAAGGCACAGATTATTTTCACAAGTAAAGCTTTATTCAAGATTTGCAAACCTAAGTTACTTGATTAACTTAGAATTTCCATCTAATATAGTAATAAACAATATGATTTCATTGTACTATGGAATAACAACATTTCACCTGTGACACTTTTTATTTATGCCAACATGCAGATTTTTCTTGATGACATGGTTAGTGTTTAAAGCTTGACAACGATCTGTTGAGAGTGTTAGAAGTGTGATTCATTTAGTTTAGTATATTGATGGCGGTGTTTTCTACATGACAACACAGTGATAATGGTCGCTTTACAAAGACAGTTGAGTTTTGCAAAAAAGTGTGAATGGAACAGAGATGTGTGTGTGAAAACAGGTGAATAGTGCTTATGGGTTTGGGTAAAATGGTATTCCTTGTGGAATTAGCAAAAAAAAATGTTGCTTCTAGTTCACAGAACAAGTTTCATTGTGTTAGCGATTGTAAAAAAAACTGTGGCCTAATGTGAGCCCAGAAAACATTTTCTGCTTTGCTACTGTTGACACTAGGCAAAATTTTAGTGATTAATCAGATCACACTAAGTATTCCACTCCTGAATTTTTAAGTGGTGATTGGATGCCCACTGGAGTCGCTTCTTATTTTTAGCAGATACTGTTGGAGTGGGCCCCGATGGGGGGCCCTTTTATTTGTCTAGATGTCACCCCGTGGCAGAATGATGCACATAGCCTTCACGGTGTGCTGCCACTTTAAGAAACTTAGTTTATTAGTGCCTTCTAATAAATAAAAGCAGGTCACTTGCCATGTGTTCTCTTAGTTGTTTTGCCAGTTTTTAACAAGAAGCTGGTTTTACTTCAGAGAAATTAGATTATTCCATATTATTTCAAAAATATATTGTCATTGTAAGGGGCCAATCACTGTTCATTGGGTTACTATAGCAACAGTTTTGGGATGGTTTCTGTCAACATAATGAAATAAAAAACCAGGCAAGCCTTGTTCAGCCAGCCCACAACAACAGTTGTTGACCTCCCTGGGGGCAAACCCGGGTCTCCCATGAGAGAGGCTGTGTCTTTAACCACTACACCACAGAGCAATACCGTTGCTGGGTGCCAGGATAGCCTCATGACATTATATAATATTGTCACGCAGTAACATCACGCAGTATGAATATTTAGCTGGACACCATTAATCATTATGTTAAACTGAGTAACGTTTCTTTTTAAGTTTCCTCCACCACAAATAGCATCTATGAAATGTATGGCTTTTGCCACTGGCCGTTTAAAAGCTTATTAACCAGTAATATGTCGCTAGACACCATTAAGTATTATGTTAAACTAAGTAATGTATCTTATTAAGTTTACCTCCAAAACAAATAGCATCTATGAACTGTATGGCTTTTGCCACTGGCCATTTTAACAGCTTATCAGCCATTTGTGAATGACATTGATACAATGACTATCAATATATATGTGACGATAACTGACTTTTTCGTCTAGTGAAAAGACGAGAGAATCGTGTAGCCAGCAACGTTTTTGTCTATCCTGAACAAATCCTAATACATAATTTGAAAATCAACCAGAAATAGTTGCAAATATAACAGTAAACAGTTTTCTTTTAGGCTTCCGATAACGTAGCTACTGAAGGTTGTAGCCAGCAACGTTTTTGTCTGTCCTGTGAAAAGACAACAGAAAAAAGACGACAGAATCATGTTGCCAGTGATGTCCTGAACAAATCCTAATATCCACCAGAAATTTTATATTTTAGGCTATAGCATAACAATAGAAGGTTGTAGCTAGTGAAGTTTGTGTCTGTCCTGAAGGCATAATGTGTTTGATTGAGATGGGATTCGAAAGCCAGACCTGTTTTTCTATAGTCTGCGTCCCTAACCACTACGCTATTTACCAAGTGGTAGTCTGTCTTGGTAGTCAGTCTGTCAGTCAGTCGGGCACTCAGCCAGTCAGTAATTGACAATCGCTCTTCTAGCCCGGGTCCGGCCAAAACAAACCAGTTCCCAGCTCTTTTCTCAGTGTTCAACGCTGATTAACTTCATTCCGGATTATTTTGCACAGTGCAACCCATATGTAAAAGTATTATATGGCAATATATGTATGTAACCTATGTCTTATATGAGCATATACACCGATCAGCCATAACATAATGACCACTGACAGGTGAAATGAATAACACTGATAATCTCGTTATCATGGCACCTGACAGCGAGTGAGATATATTAGGCACAAGGTGTAGTGGTTAACCACACTGCCTTTCACGTGGGTGACCCAGGTTTTATTGCGGGCCAGCTGAACTAGGTTTGCCTGTTTTCTTGTTATATATGTGACATATTTCTATATTTTAAACCCATATATGCACATATATGTATACTACTTGTATAATTATGTGTGCCACATATATGATACAATGTTTATTAGATATGTCTCTTAGTCTTTATCTAAAAATACATATGTAATAACATAATAACATATGTTAGCATATATGTGACATAGTATTACAATACTTATTACATGTATGTCACTTACAATACATGTTAACATAATATGCTTGCTTGTGTTTGACTTTGTATAAAAAAGGGTTATTACAGAAATAATTCCTGGAAACGCTCAAAAGAGAAGAAAAATTAAATTGGGTTTTGTGTTTAATATTCTGAGTTTGATCATCCATACATCTTCCCAAAAAATTGTACAATTTTAATTTTGCTTTTGGAGAGCCCAAAATATTGCAAAAAGCTGTCGAATGTCAGTTCAGTAGCTTAGGGACCGTCATGAAAGTGCAATTCTGCTGATTGAATATGATTAATACAATTATATTTTATTTTCTGTCAACCTAATAATACCTGCCCTTGTAAAGGCAAATCATAGGTACAGACACTCTGTATTTTTAAACAAACCTATAATATTTTACATATATAGCTCTGGAAGAAATTAAGAGACCAATGGAAAGATAAAGATGCAGTGGTCTCTTAATTATCCCCGGAGCTGTATTTTGGTTGTTAAAGCTAATTCAATTCATTTCATAATAGATTCATATAGAAATGACATATACATCTAAAACCACTTGTATTTTGGTCACTGACCTTTAGATTTGCCCTTTTACATTTCGGTGATCATATCAGAATTAATCCTTCTATACCAGCGGTATATTTGCAGGTTTTCCTACTTACAAAGTATGTAGAGGTCTGTAATTTTTCTCATAGGTACACTTCAACTCTGAGAGAATCTAAAACAAAAATCCAGAAAATCACATTGTATGATTTTTAAATAGCTTAAATAATTTATTGCATGACATAAGTATTTGATCACCTACCAACCAGTAAGAGAGATATAACAACCTTTTCACTATGTAAACACTGAATCCAAAATTCTGTCTATCATTTGTTCATGTAGTAGTTGATGATTCAAGTATTGTCAAAGGATATACAAGGAGTAAAATCTTAAACCAATTTGGAATTAGAGTAGAAAAAGATGTTTCGCTTTTTGGGAAACAGAAAGAAATGCTAATATCTTTGATAATATCTTATTAAAATCGTCAAACATTGGAAATGAGAATATTAAATTAATCCAATTGGTACCATCTAGGAAGGAAAGAATATAAATATCCATAAAAAGGCTCTGAGGTGTAGAAATGGTGCTGCAACTAAGCAGACGTGTCTATTTCTGTTTCTAAGGGATCTTCTTATCTAGGAAAATAAGCATAGCTGTGAAATGTTAGGAAAATGAGTGCCTCCGGTAAGCCTGTAAATGGAATAAGTAGGTTAAATACAGATATAAATATGACTATACCACATGGAGTGACATTCATAAGTGTATGGCCTGATTTGGGAATAGGGGATACAGATATTTATTGGGATGAAATTGTACATGTGAAAAAAAGCAGAGAGGAACCAATAACAATCATACTGATAGAATTTTTTTTATCAAACATTGAGACAAAACCAGACATCGGTTCAAATCTTGCTTTGTTTACACTGTGAATGGAAGTAATCAGTTTTCCCCCCGGCACTGAGGCATGCAGTGTTTTAGGAAAGTGCAGGGAAATTGAGTCATTTCTTTTCTCTGTTTTTAATGTTTTCTATGGAAACACTTGTATGGCAATTTAGTTTTTGTTGTATTTGAATTGAAACTGAGAATTTTTTTTTGTTAATTTGGACTGAATTGTAAAAGACAGACTGAGCCGAAGGTTTCATAACCACCCCCACATGAAGGTGTGTAAATTAATGTTTAACTGGCTGTTTTCTTTGTTTCTTCTGAATGAAACAGATTTACTTGTGAAGTTATCAGAGTTTTAATCAAATTTGGTGTGAATAATTGAATGTATTACTCTGGGTCAGGTTCTTAAATCAGTGGAAGGTTTTCGTCAGCAAAAATAATAGCAAATACACAGGTCAGAACCAACAATTTACACTTGATATCAAATAGGTTGGAGACTGGGAGGACAGAATTGAGTGAAATTAGAATCTGTTCTGACAGTAAAGACTGGAAATTACAGAATGGTACAAACAGGGAAAATGAAGATGGTGATTTTTCTTCAGTTTAAGTTACAATGTGTAATGTGTTTCAAATGAAAGGAAATTAAATCATTGTGAGCCTGCTCTAAGAACAGAGATATTGACACTCCCTCCATGCTCTGATGAAATAGGAAGATTACAGAATTTGAAAGACCAGTTCACAGGCCTGATTGGGAACTACTATGGTCATGGAGACAGAGACATACTAATAAAACAGGCATAATAGGGGAATGGAAACTGAAGTTAAGAATGAAGTAGGTAACCATTTGGGTGAAACAGCTGTGAGCTCTATTTGGGTTTTTGTGAAAACAAAGAATCCGATAAAAGCATTCAACTTAAACTGAAGTTACAGGATATTCAACAGCAGCCCAGTGACAAAATCTGACACAGTTTATAGTCTGAACATTGGTTTTAATGAAGAGACATGAGACACTGACAAGCGGGCCCCGCGTGGACCCTACTGAGAACTCAGACTGCTGTAAGGTGGGCTGGGATAAGAACCAGAATTTGTTTTTTTGAGTTGGTTTCCACTTGAAAGGCAGCTTGGGATGTACATGGTGAATACATGTATTCGGGCAAATCTTATAACGCAAATTCCAGCCTGGGATAGAGGTGAATAATGACTTGTTGGTAGAAATGGTTAAACAGAATTTTACCCAAATTTGAATCTAGGTCAAACTACCCCTTTAAACACAAAACACCTAAAAAATGTTTAACAACTGAGTTAATTATCTATTCAATAACTGGTAAATGCTCATCCAGGTGTGATTGTATCTTATCCCTCTCTGTCAGCATAAAGGATTAGTATGTTTTAAAGCAAATGGAATGAGCTACCTTGGCCATACATTTTTGTTTTAATACCATTGAATGTACTTGAAAAGATGGCTAAAGACCAACCTTTTGAAAGGAACAACCTCTACTAGCACTACTACAGAACCACAACATTACTCTGAATGTGTATTTCTTGATGGAATGTGTACATGGAAGGGCTCATTGTGTTTTATTTGTGGCAGAGAAGCTTGTTAATGGGGAGGGAACTTGTCTTGGGTTTTCCCTCCCTGCTGTCAGTGTTGTGGCCACCCTCCTTAACTGTGACACAAGGCACAGATGAGCAATTACTCAAGGTGAACAGACAACTGTTCTTGCAGAACAGATCAGAAACAGGCCGTTTTGTGGATATTTGATGTATGGGGGATATGGAAAAATCCTACAATCATGTTTGCGTTAGTAATTGTTGTCATTTTCTTATGTAATCATGTAATCTTGTTTTTGGTAATCCAGCCATTGTAATTGTAGTGTTACTACAAGTAAAAGCTACAAATAATGTCAAGATGGCAAATGATAAAGAAGATTCTTGGTGAAATTATATATTAATGGAATTTGACCCTGATCTATAACTGTATCACACCTGACGAATATTATGTTTGAGGACTGTTAACAGCCCATAACTCCTCAGGAGCCTCCACCCATTCCAGTTCCCGGTCCCCGTCCTGAGGCTGAGACTCTGCCTTGGTGTCCCACCCACCCTTCCCTTTGGTGTTTTGTTGTTGCAGCCAGCAGTCTGCCCCTAGGGGGGTTATTTTTGTTCAGTTCAGTTTTTGCTTTTGTGTGTGAACATGGCCTGTTCTGTTTTTGTCCTTTGGTTTCAAACGTAGCTCAACTTTTTGTATTATTGTTTACACCTGCGCTTTGTTTTTCCCCTCGTTGTGTCCCTATTTAAGCTCCCCCCGCCCCAAGTTCTGAAAATGCATCTTAAACATGCAAACAGTTTCCCAGATCTTTTCGAATAGCCACTATGGTTTATTTTTTTTACATTTGTGGCATACATGTGGCAACAATATTGACAGTTTGTGGGGAGTCTACACTCACCTAAAGGATTATTAGGAACACCATACTAATACTGTGTTTGACCCCCTTTCGCCTTCAGAACTTCCTTAATTCTACGTGCCATTGATTCAACAAGGTGCTGAAAGCATTCTTTAGAAATGTTGGCCCATATTGATAGGATAGCTTCTTGCAGTTGATGGAGATTTGTGGGATGCACATCCAGGGCACGAAGCTCCCGTTCCACCACATCCCAAAGATGCTCTATTGGGTTGAGATCTGGTGACTGTGGGGGCCATTTCAGTACAGTGAACTCATTGTCTTGTTCAAGAAACCAATTTGAAATGATTCAAGCTTTGTGACATGGTGCATTATCCTGCTGGAAGTAGCCATCAGAGGATGGGTACATGGTGGTCATAAAGGGATGGACATGGTCAGAAACAATGCTCAGGTAGGCCGTTGCATTTAAACGATGCCCAATTGGCATTAAGGGGCCTAAAGTGTGCCAAGAAAACATCCCCCACACCATTACACCACCACCACCAGCCTGCACAGTGGTAACAAGGCATGATGGATCCATGTTCTCATTCTGTTTACGCCAAATTCTGACTCTACCATCTGAATGTCTCAACAGAAATCGAGACTCATAAGACCAGGCAACATTCTTCCAGTCTTCAACTGTCCACTTTTGGTGAGCTTGAGCAAATTGTAGCCTCTTTTTCCTATTTGTAGTGGAGATGAGTGGGTACCCGGTGGGATCTTCTGCTGTTGTAGCCCATCCGCCTCAAGGTTGTGCGTGTTGTGGCTTCACAAATGCTTTGCTGCATACCTCGGTTTTAACGAGTGGTTATTTCAGTCAAAGTTGCTCTTCTATCAGCTTGAATCAGTCGGCCCATTCTCCTCTGACCTCTAGCATCAACAAGGCATTTTCACCCACAGGACTGCCGCATACTGGATGTTTTTCCTTTTTCACACAATTCTTTGTAAACCCTAGAAATGGTTGTGTGTGAAAATCCAAGTAACTGAGCAGATTGTGAAATACTCAGACCGGCCCGTCTGCCACCAACAACCATGCCACGCTCAAAATTGCTTAAATCACCTTTCTTTCCCATTCTGACATTCAGTTTGGAGTTCAGGAGATTGTCTTGACCAGGACCACACCCCTAAATGCATTGAAGCAACTGCCATGTGATTGGTTAATTAGATAATTGCATTAATGAGAAATTGAACTGGTGTTCCTAATAATCCTTTAGGTGAGTGTACATTTGTTGTCAGCAGGTGTCAAGTGCTCTTTGCTCCCAGTCACATGCAATACATTTCTGAAATTGAATTGTGCACGATTTCACTAGCTAGATAATTTGTGATGTTCCTAACCTTAGCAAAATATGATTAATAACATCAATTGTATTTAAAATAATATAATGAAATTTATGAATATGGATCTTGTTAGGCAAATAAACACAATTTTAATAAATAATTGGGATGAAATAGCCAAGGGCAGGACAAGTGTGTCTCTGCTACTTAGAATTTATTCATTGTTTTAAAAAAAAGTTGCTGTCCCATGGCTGTATGACCAGCTGACAGTAAAATGAGGTAAGATAAACAGCTAGCTGTTTATCACTAATGAATGGAGCAACACTTTTGTTGTTGCTGTTCTGCTAGCTGTGGTTAGGAAAACAGATCGGCTAGTTAGTTATATCTACAGACATGTGTATACCCCCTGAACAAAATAAAACATTTAACAATTGACATTTTTGAAACACCAGTTTAGACACATGTACTGGGGTAATTACAATTTTGTCATTCTAAATTGTGTTGGGGAGATGTTGTATTTTTATTACTCAAATGTATCATTGCTAATATTAATAATTAAAACATTAAGGAGGTGAGCTATGGCGAAATTCCCTTTCACATATTTTAATTACGCCAAGTACATACTGTCCCACCATAGTTGTCTTTGGAACATTGTTCTGCATATTCAGGGCATATGAAAAATGCAAAGATATATCTAGATGTGTCTTTTTACAAGATGGAACCTCTTAGGAGTATGCTGCATTTCTATAGATGTTAAACTGTGTCACTGAAAATGTACAAGACCACTACAAAATTATCAGTTCCTCTGGTTTTACTATTCATAGGTATGAGTTTGAGTAAAATTAACAGTTTTGTTTTATTCTATAAACTACTGACAACATTACTCCCAAATAAATATATTGTCATTTAGAGTATTTATTTGTTGTCACGTCCTGGCTGTGCCCCTAGCCATCTCTGCGCTGGGCTCGGGGCATAGCCAGGACAGGACAGGAGGTGGCCTCTAGCCACCTCTAATCCTTTTTTTTGGTTTCCCCAATTGGAGGCAGGTGTTGGTTATTGCCTCCAATTGGGGACCCTATTTAAGTTCAGTTTGTTGGCCAAGTTGGTGTGGTTCATTTTGGTTTGCATGTTTTCAGTTTAACCCATGTAAATGGTTGCTGCCTTTTGTTTTGTTGGAGTCCTTTTTTATTTAATTAAACATGGATTATCTTCAGTAGCTCTACTCTACACCTGTGTCCTTCTCCTCCCACGATTGTGACATTTGTAGAAAATAACTGGTCAAAATAGCTGTTTATCACTAATTAATAGAGCAATACTTTGGTTGTTGTTCTGCTAGCTGTGGTTACGAACACAGATCGGCTAGTTAGTTATATAGATTTGTCTTTTTACAAGATGGAAACTCTTAGTAGTATGCTGCATTTCCATAGATGTTAAACTGTGTCACTGAAAATGTACTAGACCCCTGCAAAATGATCAGTTCCTCTGGTTTCACTATTCATAGGTATGCATTTGAGTAAAATTAACAGTTTTCTTTTATTCTATAAACTACTGACAACATTACTCCCAAATTCCAAATAAATATATTGTCATTTAGAGTATTTAATTGTAGAAAATAACTGGTCAAAATGACCAAAAATAAATGCATATTCACTTTTCAACAACAAAAAAGATGGATATTCATTTTTCAACAACAAAATACTAATGTTTTAACTTAGGAAGAGTTCAGAAAACAATATTTGGTGGAATAACAGCATTCATGCATCTTGGCATGCTCTCCATCAGTCTGTCACATTGCTGTTGGGTGACTTTATGCCACTCCTGGCACCAAAATTCAAGTAGCTCAGCTTTGTTTGATGGCTTGTGACCATCCATCTTCCTTTTGATCAAATTCCAGAGGTTTTCAATGGGGTTCAGGTCTGGAGATTGGGCTGGCCATGACCGGGTCTTGATCTGGTGGTCCTCCATCCACACCTTGATTGACCTGGCTGTGTGGCATGGAGCATTGTCCTGCTGGAAAAAACAATTCTTAGAGTTGGGGAAGCAGGTGTTCTTCCAGGATAACCTTGTACTTGACTTGATTAATGCGTCCTTCACAAAGACAAATCTGCCCGATTCCAGCCTTGCTAAAGCATCCCCAGATCATCACAGATCCTCCACCAACTTATACAGTGGGTGTGAGACACTGTGGCTTGTAGGACTCTCCCAGTTTCTGTCAAACTATTTGACTACCAGGTGTTAGGCAAAGCTGAACATTTGACTCGTCAGAGAATATGACCTTACTCCATTCCTCTAGTGTAAAATCCTTAGGGTTTTTTGCAAACTTCAGCCTTGCTCTTCTTTGCTTCTCATTGATGAAGGGCTTTTTTCTAGTTTTGCATGACTTTGCATGACTTGTGCACAAAGGCCTGCTGAGTAACAGAAAGATATACTCTTATGATTTTGTGATATATAGCACTCTATTTAAAGTCATCAAATATTTTTGTATAATTCGTCTGGTGTGTTCCATCACATCATTTGTGACCCAAAAGCTACCCTATTCCCAAAGTAGTGCCCTATTCCCAAAGTAGTATGTGTCAAAAGTAGTGTATAATAAAGAGAATAGGGTACCATTTGAGTCATTGCCCATAGGCTAACAGGTGATATGGTACGGCCAGCACCGGGTGCTATAAGAGATTTTATTGATGACCCAACACTAGTCTGATGTGTTACAGCTTGTGTGTGACAAACGACTGAACCCCCCTGCTCTACATGTACATCAATCTTATATTGCAGTCTCTAGGCAAACCTAGGTTGTTACACACTTGCTACAAACAGTTGTTGACTCAACTCACTTTGAGGCTGATAGTGTCACAATAAAAAGAATGTCCTCCTTTCCCCTTAGTTTGAAGTAAATACACAGAATTTCTATAGAATTGTTTTAGAATGGAGATGCCATGGATGATTTAGCAATTTGACATTACAGGAACTAGTATGTTGGTATCTTAGAAAATATTTGTATGAAACTGAGATTACAGTCAAATGGGCCTGTAATGTGCATAAAAATGCAAAACTTGGGTCCCCAAGCCAGTTAATTCTGTATCACATCAAAAAGGTATGTATCGTTTTTTTATGGCTTGAATGGCTTATATTCCTTTTCACAGCAATGGCTCTCAGCTTAATTTTAGATTGATAAGTATTTTTTCAGGCATCGCAAAACATAACATCATTGAGTTCCATAGACTACAGAATCTGAATAATTTATTTAGAGAAGGGGTCTCCAAACTTTTCATATTTCGTAAAAAAGGTTGCAAGTTAAGATTTTTTTTTTGCTTTCAATAAGGCACATTCTTCTCGCCCCTGCCAATTTTTCCTAGGTCGTTAGTGTACCAGAGAATGTACTGCCCTGTGTTTTTTTTTCAATATAACCTTTCAATTTAGGGTTGATAAACTACTTTAAAGGGGGCCCTATAAAATGAATCCCACACATGGCTGCTGTAAATTGCATTTGATATAAATTTTTCTGATCCAGATGCATTAACAGTTCTGTACCAACCACAAATAAATAGACATTTTGTCCAAAGTAAAAGCAAGAGATAATGTAACAGCAGCAACTGTAGAGGTACCAAGCATGTCCCATAATACCTCATGAAAATATCATATTGAATTCTATTCACCCATGTTGGACCCAACGTTGATACTGTAATCCCTAAAACAGTTACACTACTTGCCTCACTAAAAGAATATGATGTCATCCGGTCTGCTGTCTATAGGATAAGATTATCTATTGAGTTACAAACCTTTTAGCCTCTATATTGGTATGCCATTGTTTAACATTGTCTTACTTGATTTGGGTGATTGAAAATGTCATTTTAAATAGAACATAGCTAGGTTTTATGAAAAGACATTACCATCTAAAATGTTCATTTGGAGTAAAATAATTTATTCTAACCCTTTTACAAATGTATATTAAGAATTATGTTTTTATTAGTCTTCTACTGCAATTTTTTTTTTAATCAGACAGTTACACTTTTCAGTGTATTGCGCACACCTCATAAGTCTGAAACGATCAATTGTAAAATTGGCTTTAAAGGGATTGTCTTTATGAGTGAAGTATTTGTCATTCAAGCAAATAATTTTTGTCAGTGTTTTGAAATAAAATATCAAACATTACACAATTTATCATTTGCAATTAAATTACAGAGAATTTGAATTTGTCAGGGTTTTAATACTTTTGCAATACACTGTATTTGTAAGTGTGAGTGGGTGGAGACTTGGGCGAGTGGCATATATTATCCATACTAAAGGAATGTGCTAAAAAGGGATGACAAATGTAGATGGGTAACGATGGGTAACCACCGGTCAAATGGCTATGGTGTAGAAGCTGTTGAGATTCTCATCTGTTACAGACAAGCACTGGTATTACATGCTATGCGATGCTGTTACTGCATGCCATGAGGTAGCATGGAGAATAGTTGGTGGCTTGCATCAATTGGCAGCTCGTGGCTGGGAAACCTTTGTAGTCCATGATAGCCACATCCAAGAATCATCCACACTTGGGAAATACGACTTGATGTTTGTCTAGTATTGATGGATGATGACTGTTAATGGCTTTTTGGACATTGTTGCGGTATTTCTTGTAAGCAATCCTTTTTTCAAACAGAAATGCCTCATATTAGTTAAACTTTTTATTAGAGACAGGCACAAAAATAAAATTCTACTGAGCCCTCATTCATGGTGATTGCAGTTGTTGTCCCTTTGGTTGATGTTTGGCAATGTGGGTGAATTGACTTCCTACCTGTTGGGCCCAGTCTGGGGCCTCTTCCCACTCCTATGCTCTGGTAAGAGTCCATTAGCACAATTTTCCTCTCGTACACGCCATGTATATATTTCATAAGAATCGGCCATTTACAACATTAAAAAAGTCTACACTTTGTGATCAATTTGATCTTAATGGCCAAAAACAGAAGCCTCTATATTTTTTGTTAACAACATATACCTGCCTTAGATAACCCAGTTGTATCATTACATCGTTAACACTATACCATAATTTGGTAAAATTTGGTAATTTGGTAAAACCTAAGTCCTGTTCACAAAACCTAATGACATAGAGCAAGTACAATGTAGCCATAAACAATGTTAATCTGCTATCTGTTAACAGTACTAAAAGTACATTTGACTATGAGATAGGTCTTGGACTCCAAGCATTTTCAAAGTCATCCTTTATCACACATTAAACTTAAGTTAGAGGGATTTAGATTACAGAGTGAGATTTTAGTCATTATTTAAAAATAAATATAACCCATACAAATGTTCACTGTAAATTACAAATAAGGTACAAACAGAATTAACTGAAAAAAGACACTAAATTGGTACCACATGGTCTGGTGACAGGTAAGAGTGGACTAAGTTTATTTATCAAATGCCTCAAATAGCACTATAACTGAACAATGAAATTCTTGTGACATGGCACACGACATCTATGTAGAATTAAGAAATATTTAAAACAAAAATATAGCCTTAATATACATAACAATGTAAACTAGCAGCAATTTTAGTTTAGAATGGGGAATATGAACAATATGGTTAGAAGCATTGGATATTATAAATATAATGTGTGATATGCCTATGAATGGTACATATAAAATAATATTCTAATGTATGTGGAAAGAAATCAGAGCATTTGGAGAGTTCATGTGTGATCAATATGCTCATAGCTCAGTGTTGCTGGTTGAGGAGTCTTATGGCCTGAGGGCAAAAAATTTGAGTCTGGAAGTGCGTGCCCTGATGCTACCAGACGGCATCAAGGTGAACAAACCATAGCCTGGGTGGCTGAAGTCTTTGATGACATTCCGTGCTTTTCTATGACATTGTGTATTGTAGATGCCTTGCATAGAGACACGCTTAGCGCCCTCTGGAGGGACTTGCAATCCGCAGCATTGCAGCTGCCGTACTAGGCAGTAATGCAGCCTGAGAGGATGCTCGCAGTGGTGCATTGGTAGGAGTTGGTGAGAGTTTTTTCAGACATTTTGAGTCTCCTCAGGAAGTAAAGAAGTTTTTGGGTAGTTTTCACTGCTGAGTTCGCTTGCTTGGACCAAGTGAGGTAATCTTTGATTAACCTCTTCAGCTCCATCAATGTGTATGGGGGCATGACCTCTCTGGCTGTTGGATAAGAGATATTTTAACTGACAGATAAAACTGAAAGACAGGTTTAATGTCACTCACCCTCTTAAACACATTCCGCATTGGTGGGGTTGCACCTCCAGGAATTGGAGAAAACCTACGGTTTTCACAAATTACTCAGAACCATAATAAATGCTTCACACCTTCCTCCATGCATTGTCAAAGACTCAAATAAGATCTCTGACAAAGTTCATATGTCTGATTGCTTTATGAGCATTTTGTTACTTCTGATTTATTACTTCAATCTCTAGATCATACCTACCCAGTATTTGAAAATACTGTTACTGATGGTCATCAAATCAGCAATCGGTTGTTTGGTTTTAAATAGATTACTGTCACGCTTTGGCATGGAGGTAGGACACAAGCACAGAAGTTGTCAAGGGCGAACCCAACAATTACTTAAGCAGAGGTACATAAAGCCTTCAAGTCACTGAATACAAATAAATCAGCTGGTCCTAATAATTTAGATGCATTCTTTTTATAGATTCATTCTTTTTTTACAGTTTCACTGTATTGGGGGGTCCGGGGGGGTCCAAAAAACAGTCAGTATCTGGTGTGACCACCATTTGCCTCACGCAGTGCAACACATCTTCTTTGCATATAGTTGATCAGGTTGTTGATTGTGGCCGGTATAATGTTGGTCCACTCCTCTTCAATGACTGTGCGAAGTTGCTGGATATTGGCAGGACCTGGAACACGCTGTCGTATACGCCGATCCAGAGGATCCCAAACATGTTCAATGGGTGACATGTCCGGTGAGAATGCTGGTCAGCTTCCAGGAATTGTGTACAGATCCTTGCAACAGGGGACCATGCATTATCATGCTGCAACATGAGGTGATGGTTGTGGATGAATGGCACAACAAAGGGCCTCAGGATTTCGTCACGGTATTTCTGTGCATTCAAAATGCCATTAATAAAATGTACCTGTGTTCGTTGTCCATAACACACATCTGCCCATACCATAACCCCACCGCCACCATGAGCCATTCGATCCACAACGTTGACATCAGCAAACCGCTCACCCACACGACGCCATACACACTGTCTGCCATCTGCCCTGTACAGTGAAAACTGTGATTCATGCATGAAGAGAGCACCTCTCCAGAGTGCCAGATGCTTTGAATGTGAGCATTTGCCCACTCAAGTCGGTTACGACGACGAACTGCAGTCAGGTCAAGACCCCGATGAGGACGACGAGCATGCAGATGAGCTTCCTTGAGACGGTTTGTGCAGAAATTCTTTGGTTATGCAAATCACATGTTGCAGCAGCTGTCCGGGTGGCTGGTCTCAGACGATTTTGGAGGTGAAGATGCTGGTTGTGGAGATCCTGGGCTGGTGTGGTTACACGTTGTCTGTGGTTGTGAGGCCGGTTGGATGTACTGCCAAATTCTCTAAAACGCCTTTGGAGACGGCTTATGGTAGAAAAATTAACATTCAATTCACGGGCAAAAGATCTGGTGGACATTCCTGCAGTCAGCATGCCAATTGCATGCTCCCTCAAAACTTGTGACATCTGTGACATTGTGCTGTGTGATGGAACTGCACATTTTAGAGTGGCCTTCTATTGTGGCCAGCCAAAGGCACACCTGTGCAATAATCATGCTGTCTAATCAGCATCTTGTTATGCCACACATGTGAGGTGGATGGATAATCGTGGCAAAGGAGAAGTTCTCACTAACACGGATTAAGATAGATTTGTGAACAATATTTGAGAGAAATAGGCCTTTTGTATACATAGAGAATGTCTTAGATCTATGAATTAAGCTCATGATAAATGGGGGGAAAACAAAAGTGTTGGGTTTATAATTTTGTTCATTGTATTTAATTAAGAGCAAACTTAAATATTGAAATCATTGTGTGAAAAAATATTTTTTTTCTTTGCTGATGCCTGTCTTGGCCAGGATGCTCATTTAAAGAGATTTTTAATCTCAGTGAGATTGTAATGGTTAAATAAAGGTTTAATACATTAAAAAGACTGAAAAATCTAACTAAATCCAAGAAAGACAATATTTAGCTAAATGGCTCCTTACTGACAAAAGGTTAGGACTCAGGCAGGACTCAAGCCCCTCAAGGTTGTGGCCGACAAGCAGACATAGCAAGTTGTATTTAATCCTTGCTGACATTCTCACATTATGATTTTATTGCAACAACTGTATCAACAACTGTGAAGTTTGAAAGTTTTTACACCCAAAACATGTATGGGAGCTTTTAACTTTAATCTTTTGAACCCCCCCCAATCCAAAAATTGATTGGTTTGCTTAACTGTAATCCTCTTTATTCAGTTCTATTATTGAATGTTTGTTGTAGCTACTTTTACAACTGGGTTGTTACCCTTTCCAAATAAAATGGTCACCTGGAAACTGGCCTTTTAAGCCAACAGAAAATACATGTAAAGATTGTTTGCTTCAGTGGTACTTTTGAATGTCACCCTGACGATATCTCCAAAGCAAACAGAATTCAATTTGGGCATTTCGGGGGAGAAAATTGAAAACTGCAGAGGAATTTAGTTCAAAATACAGCATATCCAGAAATCCTAGAGTAAAATAATCATGCTGTCTGCAGTGATATGAATGCTGCAATATTGATGGAGTGTTAAGCCTCTGTATTTGTGATTGCATGGGGTTTTATACCTATTACTTTTTTCAGTCCTTTCGATACTCCATGACCTTTCGATACTCCACTCTGTGTTACAGGAAGTGACAGACTTTATTTGGAGACTTCAAGAAGCCTTATCTTTAGGGAGTACCCACTTTATTCAAGGTCATTGGTTTCCCTAAGCCATGTTCCCACATTTACTGTAACTTATATATTTACTGTATCTAATATTTTACTTCATGTCCCCCAGTTCAAATACTGTACATAATTGGAGTTTTCAAATCTATAGTTTGTTGAACGTATCTTCCGATAAATCTCTAATTTATTTTATTCTGTTAACTCTTACCCAAATCATGTAGTTGATTCCTCCTATATTCCAATTTGTCAATCATATCATGGTCACCTCAATGTTACTGGGTCATTCTTCCTTTCTGCTCCTTGCTGTCCTACAAAATTATTTTTTTTAATGTAAGAATGTATATTTTATATATAAATTGAGCGATTTGCCAAAATGCAAAATTCTGCATTTGGTGCAAAACTAACATGGCACATCACCCAAAGAGCACCATCCCTGTTATGAAGCTTGGTGGTTGCAGCATCATGTTATGGAGACCTTTGTTATGGTCATTGATTGTTGCACTCTGCTAGAAAGGTGAAATCGGGACAGATGTTAACCATTCACCATGAAAACAACACAAGGCTCAGAGCTAAAGTGAAATGGTTAAAGTATAAAAAATTTAATATCTTGAGTCAAAAGTGGTACAGAACTATTACAACAGACTCAAAGATATAAATACTGCTTCATTAATTATAAACTAGAGATGTATTATGTTTTACATCCCTTTAAAGGGGAGTTTGGAGTGTATATACAGTCATTGTGTGTGTGTGTGTGTGTGTGTGTGTGTGTGTGTGTGTGTGTGTGTGTGTGTGTTGGTGGGAGAGGTGGCCGGGTCCCTTAAATTCATTACATAGGCACTGACACAACAAAATCTGCAAAAGCTAAAGGGTGTCTAGACTTTGCAGTGTACTATTTGTAGTACATTTAAATACTGGTGTTCTCTGACAATGCCAATGGAGCTGCATGGTGCTAGACGGTGAGCAGAGGTCCCACTAGGGGACGTCGGACCCTCATGCCACCCTCATGGAGTTTGTTTCTGACAGTTTAGTCAGAAACATGCACACCAGTAACCCACTAGAGGTCATTTTGTAGGGCTATGGCAGTGTAAGGCAGTTTAGGGCATTTTGTAGGGCTCTGTCACTCACCAGCTCTCTTCATGTAATGGCTCGTCTCATGGTACCTCCTCCATGCGTTTGAGACGGTACTGGGAGACTCAGCAATCCTTGCTACAGCACGTACAGTGGATATAAAAAGTCCCCTTTTTAAATGCCAGGATCTTGTGATCTAAAAGAATGAGACAAAGATAAATCATGTCTGAACTTTTTCCACCTTTAATGTGACCTATAACGTGAACAATTCAATTGAAAAACAAACTGAAATCTTTGAGGGGGAAAAATAAAAACTCACAATAACCTGGTTGCATAAGTGTGCAAATCCTTAACTCCTAATACTTTGTTGAAGCACCTTTTGATTTTATTAAAGCCCTCAGTCTTTTTGGGTAGGAGTTTATTAGCATGGCATCTGCCCACTCTTCTTTGCAAAAGTGCTCCATATCTGTAAGATAGCGAGGACATTTCCTGTGCACAGCCCTCTTCAGATCACCCCACAGATTTTAAATTGGATTCAGGTCTGGCCTCTGTGTGGGCCATTCCAAAATGTTAATCTTCTTCTGGTGAAGCCATGCTTTTGTGGATTTGGAAGTGTGCTTTGGGTCGTTGTCGATCTGAAAGGTGAACTTCATCTTCAGCTTTCTAACGGACGCCTGAAGTTTTTGTGCCACAATTGCCTGGTATTTGGAACTGTTCATAATTCCTTCCACCTGACTAATGTTAGGTTTAAATATGCACTTTGCTATATTAAAAGAAATTAAAACACTATGAGGTCAGATTCACTGGCATGGAAGCTGCAAAAAAATAATGTTAGTGACTTCTGGAAAGAAATAAAAACTATGAATTACTGCAAAACAACTCTCCCATCTAATATAGATGGTGGGAGTGGTCCTGATGAAATTGCACAGTTATGGCAGAAACAATATTATGAACTGCTAAACTGTGTAAAAAGTAACCTGTTTGTTGTGGATAATGTAGAGTTTAATGATGATGTTGTTGTCACTTCTGCTGAAGTCAATTTAGCAATATTGAAGTTAAAAGATAATAAGGCCTGTGGTCTGGATAGTATTACAGCTGAACATCTTAAACTTGCCAGTAAGAAGCTGTGCCCTCTGGTAGCTATGTGGAATTATGGACAAAAAGTTATACCTTGATTTCATCAGACAATAACACATTTTCCCACGTGCTTCTGGGGACTTGATGTTTGTTTTTGCAAACTTCAGCTGGGCTTGGATGTTTTTCTTTGTAAGAAAAGGCTTCCATCTTGCCACCCTACCCCATAGCCCATTCATATGAAGAATACAGGAGATTTTTGTCACATGTAGCACACAGCCAGTACTTGCCAGAAACTCCTGGAGCTCTTGGAAGCCTCCCAGACCAGTTTTCTTCTCGTCTTTTTAATTTTGGAGGGACATCCAGTTCTTGGAAATGTCTCTGTTGTCCCATATTTTCTCCACTTGATGATGACTGTCTTCACTGTGTTCCATTGTATATCTAATGCTTTGGAAATTATTTTGTACCCTTGTCTTGACTGATATCTTTCAACAATGAGATCCCTCTGATGCTTTGGAAGCTCTCTGCAGGCCATTGCTTTTGCTCTGCAACGAAACTAAGAAAATGTCAGGAAAATCGTACTAGAACATCTGAACTTTATTTGTGATTAATAAGAGTCCCTTTAAATTATGGCAGGTGTGTAGTGACTTCTATTTAACATGAGTTTGAATGTTTTATTATACCTTTATTTTTACAGGCAAGTCATTAAGAACACGTTCTTATTTACAATGGCGGCCTGACAAGTAGAGTTAAAATGACAACAAACATTATAGATACTTACAAGTTAGCAATGGTTAATTCTGAACACAGCCACATCCCCAGTTATAAGAGGATGTGCACACTTATGCAACTAGGTTATTGTAAGGTTTTATTTTCTGTTTTTCTCCCTCGAAGATTTCTGTTTTTTTTTGGGGGGGGGGGTATTCACATTATAGGTCACATTAAAAGTGGAAAAAGTTCTGAAATTATTTATCTTTGTCTCATTCTTTTACATCACAAAAACCTGGCATTTTAACAGGTGTGTGTAGAAATTTTTTATCTACTGTACGGATGTGCCATCCTATGAGCTGGACTGCCTGGGCAACCTGAATGGGCTGCAGGTACCGCCTCAAGCTACCAGTAGTGACAAGGACAGTAGCAAAACACAAAACTAATGAAGAATCAATCAGGAATGATGAGGAGAGAGAAATGGTCTGTGGCTACCAGCAAAACCATTCCCTTTTTGGGGGTTGTCTTGCTGTTGCCTCTCCAGGACACCTGTTGTCACTTTCATTTGCACCACAACAGGTGACATTGATTCACAATCACTTATGCTTCCTGACTGGACAGATTGATATCCCTGAAGTTTAATTTACTTATACTGTGATGATTACTTATACTGTGATGATTACGGGTTCTCTTCAATTTTTTGAGCAGTGTATTTTTCAAGAGACAAAATCTCAGTTTCACACACTTTGTCCTATTTTCTATTGAATATAGGGTTTAAATAATTTGCACATCATTGCAGTCTGTTTTTCATTACATTTTACACAGCTTCTGAACTTTTTTGGGAACAGGGTTGTTGAACATGGACAACAGTGTCATATGTTTGGTACACAAACGGTTATTTTCATTTATGATAAATTATTTACTAACTGGAAATATTGCACACTTGTAGGGATTCCAGATAGGCCTTTAAAAGGCATTCTTTTTAAATAAGGTAAATCCTTAGTCAAACAAAAATATATTGTGGTTAACAGAATATTGGATTGGTCAGAACCAACCTCCTCTGAACCCTGCTTTACCCCCCATCAGTTACTTTGTAATCATTTCCTGCTTTGGTGGAATGTACTAACATTATTTCCACAGTAACATTGCATTCACAACCACAACATTTAATTATTCTTAAAATTCTTGTTAATTTAAGATCAGATGTCTAAACCTTCTAATATGTCCACAAATTTGGGATCGGCAAAGCACTGTGGTTGGCAGCAGTGTGAGTTGAGATAAAATATAATTAAACATTGTTCTGACATTTTGATGATGTTCCCATTGTTCTATATGGCTGCAGACAAATAGTGATAAGAACTCATTCAAATCCTAATATCCACCAGAACAGTTTTATTTTAAACTTCCTATAACGTAGCTACAGAAGGTTTTAGCCAGCAAAGTTTTTGTCTGTCCTGAACAAATCTTCCTTTGCCACTGGCCGTTTTAACAGCTAATTAGCCATTCATGAATGACATTGATACAATATCTATCAATATTGGTGACGATAAATTACTTTTTCGTCAAGTGAAAAGACAAGAGAATTGTGTAGCCAGCGAAGTGTTTGTCTATCCTGAACAAATCCTTATATCCAATAGAAATGTTATATTTTAGGCTTCCTATAACATAGCTACAGAGGATTGTAGCAAGTTAATTTTTTGTCTGTCCTGAACTAAGGCGTAATGTATTTTGACTGTGACAGGTGTCGAACACAGGGCCTGTTGTTCCATAGTCTGTGTCTTCAACCGTTACACTATTTAAGGGGTATATAAACAGTCAGTCAGGCACTCAGTCAGTAAGAGACATTGGCTCTTCTAGGCCAGCTCCACTTACGCGGTTCGGCAAAAATCACAAACAATATCTTGGTGCCTCCCTGCCACAAACAAAACTTTTCAGGGGGTGTCTCATTACATTGAAGTTTTGAAGTGTTTTATCAGAGTTTTATTTATAATTTCAGAGTTGAAATTATTTATTGTCCTAAGACAAACAGGTTAAACATTAAAAACGTGAAGGTTCAAGGTATACAGCCTTAGAAGAGGGATTGACACGTTTACCCAGGTTGTAATATGTAAATCAAGGTGCTTTCTGACATATATACGGTTGAAAGCAGCATATGCTTTTCCTGCTATATTTAATGTTTCCTCAATAAAAAACATAGTAGCCATTAAAGGATTGAACTGAGGCCAGCTACTGTTTACATGGATACCCTGATCATGCACTGTTTTCATGGACAGAATTAATTGATCAATGAATATATTGTTATCACAGACACCCGCTTTGAATGTTATCATTGGATTGAATGGGCGTTAGCTTAGCAGGCCCCTTCTGACCCATATCTATGAGGCTGATAACCACTGATAACGCCCATTCAATCCAATGATAACATTCGAAGCAGGTGTCACAGAATGGAAGGAGTTAAGACCCTGTCACTGGTTCTTATCTTAGATTTTATTATGGCTGTTACAATGAAATACATCACAACATTGTTGTCAAATGGAAGATTTTTAAGAGTAGAGAAAGATAAGAGCAAAAAGATATCCATTGAACAAAATCTTTCAATGCCATAACAGTTTGTTCTATAGATAACAATGTACAGTGATTCTGAGGACACAGCATGAGGTTTTGACAACCTCTGCATCACTTGTGAAGGACAATCTCATGGAGCATGGCCTTCTTTTAAGAGCCATTACCTTTCCATTCATTGCATGTTTCAAGGTCGGACGGTCTAGGTAATGAGGTTTTAGCTTCAAGGGACTCTCCCACCAAGCTCTACTGGGCATGTAAAACAGGGAGCCTGAGATTATTGACTCAGCAGAGGGCCCCGGTGTTAGCTTCTGGAGATTTAATTTATACTTGCGCACTTCTGCAAAAGTCCAGGGAAAGACTCTTTTTATCCTTTATTATTATTCCCTCTCCAATTGCTTTATCTCCTTGGATAAACACACACCATGCCACTTTGCAGTCCCTAAGAAACATCTGTTTCACTGGAACCTCACCTAAACTTTGGATGAACTTTGCATTTGGTCCAGTATTTTCTTTGACTCCATAGAAAATGCTAACTGCTAACATTGTATTTAGGGCAGGCAAGGCAACTTTATTTGTATAGTACAAATTCATACATGAGGCAGACTCAATGGGCTTCTCATAAAAACGAATGTTATACAATAAAATAGGATACAAAAAGAATACATAAAAGACCTTTAAATAAAAGAATAAAATAAGTGTTTATCACTACATTAAAAATGACAAACAATATATGCTTTCAAACAGTATATGCAAGGTTTGTAGCCTAGCAGGGAGCAAGGGTGAAGATAAAAAATAAAAATCTGGAGTCTCAAAAGTGTCAAATCTGGATTTCTTTTATTTTCTTCTGTTATTTGCTGCATAGTAGCTCAATGTGGCTTTTCCATTTTTTGTTTTCAAACATGAGTTGGATGCTGGTAGGTGACTGTTATAATTATTTTTCAGAACAATTTAATGTGAATTATTTCCTTTTATGGAATATTCTATCCATTTACATGAAATATACAGTACCATTAAAAAAATGGTTCATTTTACCACCATATATGCTGTTCAATTGCAATGTAAATAAAAATATACTATGCAAAATGTACTCTGTATAAATGTTATTTCTGAACAAAGCAGTATTCAAAACTGAGGACATTTCATTTTATTGTTTTGCCAAAAGCTTAACAGTGTTGCTGACTCATGTAATCAACACTCGGACCAAGGAATGAGGTTCCAATTTATTATTACGGCACAGAAGGGCTGAGGCAAGAATCACAACGAGAAGGACGGGCAGGAGTTCGCTAACCGGTTGACAATTCGAGAAGGCGACGGTACAGGTACGGGCAGGCTTGGCAGAATAATCCATGGGACAGGCAGGCAGGTCAGAAGGCAGGCTACTAGACACGGAAAACAGACGGGAACAGGGCAAGGGGAGAGAATAACAACGGGTAGGAACAAAAGTAGCTCGCTTCGGTCGCTAGGCAAAGGCTTGGCACGTCCACAACAAACAATACCGCACAACCGAGTGGTGGTGGAGGACTGGCTTATGTAGGAGGAGATAATGAGAAGCAGGTGTCAGTATTCTGGTGATTGTGACCTTGACTGGGAGCTGCGTTCAGGTCCACTACGCCTGCTGGGGCGTTGCAAGGACCTAACAACTCTAAATGTTAAATGAATACAAACCCAACATGATTATGTGGCATAGATAAAAACATCCTGGCATTCATGTTATTGTCATATATAGAACATTAAAGGTTTTCCTGGTAATTGAGGGTCAGGCCAATCTCTGCCATGTGACTCTGTATGTGATTTTCTGCCTGGTAGTATGTGGTTCTCCACTAAATACTGAGGATTTAGTGTTTATTAGTGTCATTATCTTAGTGCTCAACACAAATGTAACAGAGAGTTTGAGTACTTGAATACAGAATACATTGTCGATGAGTTACGGGGTGTTCAACCCTCTGTGATTGTCTGTTTCTTGTAAGACTAATCACAGTCATACAGCTTTGATTTACAGTAGCCAAGTGAAGTGAAACAGACTACAAATATAAAGTGGGATGGTGGGGATTAGTGGGGTATTGAGGTTGTAATGAGCAGAAGGATACTTTTTTGGACAATTAGCCCAGTGAATGCCTATCGTTAAAAGGTCATGATCCAGAGCACTGGTGGACAGAACTAGTTAGTGAGGATGTGGCCCTAGGCAGTTTACAGGAAGAGGTTAAGATTAAAGATCAGTGTCAGTTTCGGTCTCAATGTCAACAGTGAATAAGCGACTCTGGGATGCTGGTCTTCTAGGCCGAGTTCTTCCTCTGTTCAGTGTATGTGTTCTTAAACTTTTATTGACCAGTCTGAGATATGTCTTTTTCTTTGTGACTCTGTTCTTTCATTCAATCATTTTAAATTAATTTGTAAAGCACTTTTACATCAGCAGTTGTCAAAAAGGGCTTTTACAAAACACCCAGCCTGAAACGCCAAAGAGCGAGCAACAACAATGTTGAAGCACAGTGGCTAGGAATAATTCCCAAAGAAGGCCAAAATGTAGGAAGAAACCTAGAGAGGAACCAGGCTCAGAGGGGTGACCAGTCCTCTTCTGGCTGTGCTTTGTGAAAATTTTAAGAGTACAAGTTGTAATAATTATTAAATACCTGTGGGCTTTAGAGCCTGGTACTCGGCAGGTGTGGGCCAAGACCTCATCCTCCTAAGCTTGAACAGAGCAGGAGACAAGGAAAATGTAGACAGTGTATTCCTTACGTTTAGAAGGATTTACAGTACATAACATACCTTCAGGCCATCCTCGTGTTGTAACATTATTTCCCATACCTTGTGTATCCTTAGAACTTCAAGGATTTACAGTGGAGAAGAACTGACCCTACTCCCCTGGCACAATAATATAGCAGCGTAAGACTTCGGGGCTGAGGCAGGGGGGTCCAGTGACACGGTGGCTGTATCCAAGGGAGGCCCTGGACATGGCCCAACAGGCCGGAAATCAATCCACCCACATTGCCAAGCATCAACCAAAGGGACACCCACCAGCAGCAACCACTCCATTCTTTGAAGGGAATAGAACACAAAGTTATACAAGATCTTCAGTTTCTTGGCAATTTCTCTCATGGAATAGCTTTGATTTCTCAGAACAAGAATAGACTGATGAGTTTCAGTAGAAAGTTCTTAGTTTCTGGCCATTTTCAGCCTGCAACTGAACCCACAAATGCTGATGTTGAAAATACTGAACTAGTCTAAAAGCCAATTTTATTGCTTCTTTAATCAGCAAAAAGGTTTTGTAATGATCAATTAGCCTTTTAAAATGATTAACTTCAATTAGCAAACACAATGTGCCGTTGGAACACAGGAGTGATGGTTGCTGATAATGGGCCTCTGTACGCCTATGTAGATATTCCATTGAAAATCAGCCATTTCCAGCTACAATAGTCATTTACAACATAATGTCTACACTGTATTTCTGATCTATTTTACTTGTCATTTTAGTGGACAAAAGAAATTGCTAAGTGACCCCAAACTTTTGAAAGATAAATTACACAAAGAGAATTACATTATGTATGAATCAAATGTCTCATAGCACTTCATTCATAGCCTCAGAAAAGTGAACAGTGTTAACAATAATGATATGGGAATATATGAATAAAGATTAAAAACCACAAAATAAAATGTAAATCATAATTGAGAATTTAATGTGACTAAATGCCTAGTCCACACATACAGGTATTTTTTTAAACAGGTTCTTAAAAATATTCTTAAATTTTTTTAATCATAGGTACTCTTCAACTGTGAGTGACAGAATCTAAAACAAAAATCTAGACAATCACATTGTACTAATTAAGCAAATTAAGTAATTAATTTGCATTTTATTGCATGACATACAGGTGCTGGTCATAAAATTAGAATATCATCAAAAAGTTTATTTATTTCAGTGATATATTTCAAATGTATAGTTCTTTTAATTGTGATGATTACACCTGACAACTAATGAAAATCCCAAATTCAGTATCTCAGAAAATTAGAATATTACTTAAGACAAATACAAAAAAAAATATTTTTAGAAATGTTGGCCAACTGAAAAGTATGAACATGAAAAGTATGAGCATGTACAGCACTCAATACTTAGTTGGGGCTCCTTTTGCCTGAATTACTGCAGCAATGCAGCGTGGCATGGAGTCGATCAGTCTGTGGCACTGCTCAGGTGTTTTGAGATCCCAGGTACTCTGATAGTGGCCTTCAGCTCATCTGCATTGTTGGGTCTGACGTATCGCATCTTCCTCTTCACAATACCCCATAGATTTTCTATAGGGTTAAGGTCAGGCGAGTTTGCTGGCCAATTAAGAACAGGGATACCATGGTCCTTAAACCAGGTACTGGTAGCTTTGGCACTGTGTGCAGGTGCCATGTCCTGTTGGAAAATGAAATCTGCATCTCCATAAAGTTGGTCAGCAACAGGAAGCATGAAGTGCTCAAAAACTTCCTGGTTGACAGCTGCGTTGACCTTGGACCTCAGAAAACACAGTGGACCAACACCAGCAGATGACATGGCACCCCAAACCATCACTGACTGTGGAAACTTTACACTGGACTTCAAGCAACATGGATTCTGTGCCTCTCCTCTCTTCCTCCAGACTCTGGGACCTTGATTTCCAAAGGAAATGCAAAATGTACTTTCATCAGAGAACAATACTCAGCAGCAGCAGTCCAGTCCTTTTTGTCTTTAGCCCAGGTGAGGCGCTTCTGACGCTATGTCTTGTTCAAGAGTGGCTTGACACAAGGAATGCGACAGCTGAAACCCATGTCTTGCATACGTCTGTGCGTGGTGGTTCTTGAAGCACTGACTCCAGCCGCAGTCCACTCTTTGTGAATCTCCCCCACATTTTTGAATGGGTATTGTTTCACAATCCTCTCCAGGGTGCAGTTATCCCTATTGCTTGTACACTTTTCTACCACATCTTTTCCTTCCCTTCGCTTCTCTATTAATGTGCTTGGACACAGAGCTCTGTGAACAGCCAGCCTCTTTAGCTATGACCTTTTGTGTCTTGCCCTCCTTGTGCAAGGTGTCAATGGTCGTCTTTTGGACAGCTGTCAAGTCAGCAGTCTTCCCCATGATTGTTTTGCCTACAGAACAAGACTGAGAGACCATTTAAAGGCCTTTGCATGTATTTTGGGTTAATTAGCTGATTAGAGTGTGGCACCAGGTGTTTTCAATATTGAACCTTTTCACAATATTCAAATTTTCTGAGATACTGAATTTGGGGTTTTCATTAGTTGTCAGTTATAATCATCAAAATTAAAAGAAAAAACACTTAAAATATATCAGTCTGTGTGGAATGAATGTATGTACCAGTTTCACTTTTTGAATGGAATTACTGAAATAAATCAACTTTTTGATGATATTCTAATTTTATGACCAGCACCTGTATGTATTTGATACATCAGAAAAGCAGAACTTAATATTTGGTACAGAAAAGTTTGTTTGCAATTACAGAGATCATACGTTTCCTGTACTTCTGGATCAGGTTTGCACACACTGCAACAGGGATTTTGGCCAACTCCTCCATACAGACCTTCTCCAGATCCTTCAGGTGTTGGGTCTTTCGCTGGGCAATACGGACTTACAGCTCCCTCCAAAGATCTTCTATTGGGTTCAGGTCTGGAGACTGGCTAGGCCACTCCAGGACCTTGAGATGCTTCTTACAGAGCCACTCCTTAGTTGCCCTGGCTGTGTGTTTCGGGTCGTTGTCATGCTGGAAGACCCAGCCACGACCCATCTTCAATGCTCTTACTGAGGGAAGGAGGTTGTTGGCCAAGATCTCGTGATACATGGCCCCATCCATCCTCCCCTCAATACGGTGCAGTCGTTCTGTCCCCTTTGCAGAAAAGCATCCCCAAAGCATCCACCTCCATGCTTCAAGGTTGGGATGGTGTTCTTGGGGTTGTACTCATCCTTCTTCTTCTTCCAAAAACGGCAAGTGAAGTTTAGACCAAAAAGCTCTATTTTTGTCTCATCAGACCACATGACCTTCTCCCATTCCTCCTCTGGATCATCCAGATGGTCATTGGCAAACTTCAGACGGGCCTGGACATGCGCTGGCTTGAGCAGGGGGACCTTGCGTGGGCTGCAGGATTTTAATCCATGCCGGCGTAGTGTGTTACTAATGGTTTTCTTTGAGACTGTGGTCCCAGCTCTCTTCAGGTCATTGACGAGATTCTGCCGTGTAGTTCTGGGCTGATTCCTCACCTTCCTCATGATCATTGATGCCCCACGAGGTGAGATCTTGCATGGAGCCCCAGACCGAGGGAGATTGACCTGTCATCTTGAACTTCTTCCATTTTCTAATAATTGTGCCAAAAGTTGCTGCCTTCTCACCAAACTACTTGCCCATTGTCCTGTAGCCCATCCCAGCCTTTTACAATTTTATCCCTGATGACCTTACACAGCTCTATGGTCTTGACCATTGTGGATCGGTTGGAGTCTGTTTGATTGAGTGTGTGGACAGGTGTCTTTTATACAGGTAATGAGTTCAAACAGGTGCAGTTAATACAGGTAATGAGGGGAGAACATGAGGGCTTCTTTAAGAAAACCTTACAGGTCTGTGAGAGCTGGAATTCTTACTGGTTGGTAGGTGATCAAATACTTTTACCAGTATGCAATAAAATGCAAATTAATTATTTAAAAATCATCCAATGTGATTTTCTGGATTTTTGTTTTAGATTTCTCACCCTCACAGTTGAAGTGTACCTATGATAAAAATGACAGACCTCTACATGCTTTGTAAGTAGTAAAACCTGCAAAATCGGCAGTGTATCAAATAATTCTCCCCACTGTATATACTAGTCTGACCTGCACTGGTGAAAATCATGGTGGCTAATCAACTAACCAGCCCAGGTGAAATCAGAGTAATCAAGCTAGGGCAATTGAATAACTAAATGTTAAAATATTGCATTTATTTGTGCTGCTTTTTAAGTTATCACATTTCTTTTCAATCAGATGTGAGCTTGGTAAAACATTGTTTTTGGGGACTTATTTGGTGTTGCTAGCCATTAAAGATATATTTCAGTTAGACTGAAAAAAATTTGAAACAATTTAGGTAACCTTAAATACTTAATGTGTCTATTACTTACCACATCATTATAATTCAACCAACATAGTGGTGGTGAAATGTTACAATTTACCCCGTAGGTTAATATAATGGATAACATTGTAAAACTGAAACAAAATATGACAACATTTATTTTTCAGATCTCGCTTGCCCTTCAACACACCTTCTGTTATAACAGAGTGGGTCATTTGCCACACAAAGCCCATTTACACGTTCCTCCTGGACAATTATGTGTAGGAGCAAGGAAATAGGCTTTTATGTGCTAAACAAATCTCACTGCCTACAAAATCTCTCAAGCAATATTCATACCATCTCAGGCCCCCCTCTGGGTGAGGTGCCCATTTAAGCTTGGGGATGTAAAGTTTGGTTGTTGTAACTTAATTATTTGTTTGAGTATAAACAAAGACAATTGGGCTACATTGTATTACATTAAATGAAGGAGTAGGAATAATGCTGTGGCCTCTTTATTGCAAAGTAATTGTTATTACAGCTAAACAATACATTTTATCACGTAGTTTACATAAACAAAACAGTTTTCATAGTAACCAAAATAGTTTTATGTTTAAAAGCTGTGGTAGCAAGTTATGTTCACGTGATGAGACTATATATAATGTTGGTAACCGAATCATATTAGTGAAAAAAGTTGTTCATTTGGCACCATGAAACTCCAAAACATTCCAAAAAAGTTGGGATGCTGCATAAAATGCTAATAAAAACAGAATGCAATGATGTGCAAACCATGTATCCTAATATTTAATTGAAAATAGTACAAAGACAACATCTCAAATGTTGAAACTGAGAAATGTGACATACAAAAATACATGCCCATTTTGAATGCAATGCCAAAAACACGTTTCAAAAATGTTGGGACGGGCATGTGTACCACAGTGCTGCATCACCTCTTTTAACAATACTCTAAATGTGCTTGGAACTGAGGATACCAATTGCTGTAGTTTCTTGATATAGGATTTAAGTTACTCAACAGTTCAGGTCTCCTTTGTCGTATTTTTCATTTCATAATGTGCCAAATGCTTTCAGGTCTGGACTGCAGCCAGCCCAGTTTAACACCAAGGCTCTTTTACTACAGAGCCATGCTGTTGCAATAATGTGCAGAATGTGGTTTGGCACTGTCTTACTGAAATAAGCAAGGCCCTCCCTGAAAAAGACGTCATCTGGATGGCACCATATGTTGCTCCAAAACCTGTTTATATTGCTTAGCATTAATGGTACCTTCACAAATGTGCAAGTCACCCATGCCAGACAAGACATGTGCAAGACACTGTGCACTGATAAAAAGCCGGAAGGTCCCCCTCCTCTTTAGTGCGGAGGACACGCCGTCCATGATTCCCAAAAATAATTTGATACGTCAGACCACAGGACCAATTTTCCACTATGCCTCAATCCATCTTAAATGAGCTCTGCCCAGAGAAGGCGGAGTCGGTTCTTCATCTTATTTGTGTATGGTTTCTTCTTTGTTTTAACTTGCATTTCTGGATGCAGCAGCATACTGTGTTCACAGACAATTGTTTTCGGAAGTGCTCCAGAGCCCATGCACTCATTTCCACTACAGAATCTTGTCTGTTTTTAAAGCAGTGCTGTCTGAGGGACCAAAGAACACAGCAATCCAGTATTGGTTTTCAGCCTTGCCCCTTGCATTTCTCTCGATTCTAAATTTTATCATGTACCGTAGATGATGAGATCCCCAAACTCTTTGCAACTTTCAGTTGCAACATTATTCTTAAATTGTTGCACTATTTGCCTGCACAGTCTTTCACAGAGTGGTGAACCCCTCCCCATTCTCACTTCTGACAGACCCATCTCTCTGAAATTATCTTTTAATACCCAATTATTTTACTGACCTGTTGCCAATTGACCTAAGTTGTTGTGTGATATTCCACCAGGTTTAGTTTTTTAGCATTAAAAAACTTTTCCCGTCTTTTGTTGCCTCTGTCCCAACTTTCTTTCAAATGTGTTACTGGCATCAAATTAAAAGTTGGCATATATTTTTCAAGAAACATTAAAAGGTCTCAATTTCAGCATTTGATATGTTGTTTTTGTACTGTTTTCTATTGAATATAAGGTTTAAATAATTTATAATTATTATTATGCATTCTGTTTTTATTTACATTTCACGCAGTGTCACAACTTTTTTGGGAAATGGGGTAGTACTTTTTTAGGTCAAACAATGCTTCAGGATTATTCCTTACCAAATGCATATTGGTACTGCAGGAACAACTAGTGACCTACCATTCTAAAAACATAGAAATTGACTTAGTACATCCAATACTTTACATACATGCATGCCATATTCTACCTTCAAACTGCTATCCACAGGGGCTAAAGACAACCAGACAAACCAACAGTCCAAACTGCATTTACACCTCATATTAGATGTCAGTTATAAGATGTTTTTGGACTAGTTAATGTACATTTAATTGGTAGCATATCAAGCTCTT
Source organism: Esox lucius (assembly GCF_011004845.1). Taxonomy (NCBI): domain Eukaryota; kingdom Metazoa; phylum Chordata; class Actinopteri; order Esociformes; family Esocidae; genus Esox; species Esox lucius. Next base: position 5,638,949 of record NC_047584.1, on the reverse strand, counting down.
CTTACCAGTAATTGTTCAACTGCCATTGAAATTGATGATGTACAGGCCCCCTTTCAAAGTTGTTCAATTCTTATCTGAAGGTATTGGTTCAAGTGGTAATTTGTGTTTATTTGTCCCAGAATCTCCAGTGATCAAGCCACATGTGGAGTGAATGAGCTTCAACTGTTGACCTTGGCCACGTCGGGAGACTGATGAGGATCACAAAATCAGCATACAAAATACACATTACTTCATACTCACACATTAGACATGATTTATCTGTAGGCATGTGCCATCTGTCATTTCAAAAACAATGTGTGAAACAGTTATGAACAGTCCTGTGTAGCAAGATGCGATGCTTGAGCTGATGGCTGAGCATATATGCGGTTCTCTCTCCTCTCACCATACTGCTGATGGCTTGGATTTGACATTGTTTAGATATGTTCATAAGATAACCATATGTATTGAGTTAGCCAGCTTGCATTTTTGTTGCATAATGATACACTACCTGCATGAACACTACCAGCCCTATTTCTTTTACTTTAACTTGGACAAAGGTGTGAAGAGGTGTGATGGAGTTGCAGGTTCAAAGTAGCCTCAGCCGTTCAGACTGTATGGAAAAAAAAACATTGAGATGAATCAATCAGCAACATAGTCATATTACAGTTATTGGGTTAATTAATTTGTTCTTTTGATTTTTTTATGTTTATTCCATAAAATTATTAATTAGACAATATGTTTCAATACAGATTTTTGGTAACAAGTCTTCTGGACATACATAGTGTGGGCTATAGCAATAGCATGTTATACTGTACATTGAGACTTGGAGAGATTCTGTGACCCTCAGCTCCAGAACTTACATTTGCATGTGTGCTTTAGATGTGTTTTTATATTAGATTGGACTATTTGTTGGTATTGATTGATGACTGCTTAGTATGCAAAATTCTGTTATGAACTTTAACTTTATTGCTGAACAGCAAGTAATGGAATTACTTTACAATGTAGAGAATGCATTCCTTGGGAATGTTTGTAACCCACTTCATTGTTGCCTAATAGTCTGTTACAAATGTATACACACAATCTGTTTTATAACAAACTTGACATTCCTGCCTCCAGTCATTTTACACAATTAATTGAATTCTACACATAGACATTGCCAGGATCAGCTGTTTATTTAATGTTACATAATTGTTTGTCAACCTGGAACAAATGTATATTACAATGCACAAGTTGTGATGTCAGGTGTAGCTTGACATTACAAAAGTGAAAGGCAGTACTACCAGTAAGAAGTGAGATTTCAATATGTGGTAAAGCCAAGTAATCCTATTAACAAGCAATTTAATAGAAATTATGTTATATTTTGGTCATTGGTGGTGTTATGTGGAACTGAAGACAAAATGTGTTACTTTGTTTCAAGTTGTCAAGCAACATCTGTAAAGCCAAAGAGAAAGCATTGTCTTCCATGGTATACTGTAGTTCGTCAGGCCTATGCAATTAGTTGACCAATGACAAATTAACAGCAATATATTTATATGAACAGATCTTGTTTCATTTTCTGGAAAGAGATCGAACAATCCTCTCCTGAGCAATAATCACACCAAAAGGGAAATCTGAAATATGTAAAACTTGAAATATATATGAATAAATATTTTTTACTGCCCATGTTTACTGCTGGTCTGTTGTCTATTAGCGATTGTTAATAAGGACACTACAAAAGTCAAATACCTCCAAAGCATTCTTTCTATCTGAACTACAGCATAGCCAACCATAATACTTTGAGTCATGCCGATACTGTTACATTTTATCTCATAAGGTTAGCTTCATGTCAGATCAATGGCAGCAAAAGAAGTTGAAAGGATGAAAGAGAGATACATTCTCTTAATAAAAACCTGACTTGCCCTTTTAAAAGTTTGTACAAAAAGGAATAAAAAAGGCCAAATAATTGCAGACAAATATTCTGTCCCTTTGCTCATATTTTGATATAGTAGTCAGACTTGATGCTAAGCCTTCCTACAAATGTTTACTAGTTACAAGAACACTGCCCTGTCAACAGCTCCTACAAAAATAATGAGATGTCTACAGTTGTTCACAAATGAGAACTGTGAAGTGCACCCATGTGTATCAAATGCATGTCATGATGCGCCCTATGATATCCATTAAATCGTAACGCTAACTCATTAAGACAGCTCGTAAGCATAAGTGGAAGAGGAGCTTGAGGAATACAGCTGTACTGAGGAAGAGGACTCACAGGGAGGAAAATAGGCTAGTATTCTGAACTTTGTGTGGTGAACTTTTCTGGTGCCCAATGCTGCTGACACATCACCCAAAGTGGATGCAACACAGTGGGGAAGATGAGAAGTCCAGTAGCTCTTTCCCCAGACTTCTCTAGTCTGGGGAAATGTGTACCTCCTCTACAATGTGTTCCTCCTCTACAAGATCAGCAGCAGGCCCATTCACTGTCATATGCATCTGACCACCTCTCTACACTCAAGCTAACAGAGATTAGGAGTCTGAGATGGATTGTGGATGTGACCACATCACTTTTGGTTTTAATTGGGACAAATGTCAGAAGATTATTATTTGCAAGACTATACAAGGACAACACTGAGATTCTGGTTATTAGTACAAAAACCATTAAAAATAAAATTACTGCAAATGTACATTCATTTATGAGATTTATTTATCAGATTTGCTACTGATTAGCCTGCACAAAAAGCCTCTGCAAATGTCTGAATGAGATATTTTATTTTGCCCAGATAACATGTTTAAGTGTGTTTACCATTTGGTAAAAGTTGACGTTTGGAACTGAGCATTAGCCATATGCCACAGAAAAAAAAGCCATCATAATGAAAATAGATAGGACTTTTGCATATTTTTTATATTCTACATGCTAACTTGCTGAAACAGAGGGGCACAAGGCACCCCAGAGCTAGTTTTATAAAACCACCTCACTCATTTTAAGGAGGTGCTTGGGAAATCTTTTTTAATTAGCTTAATTAAAAGTTGCCACTGTGGAGTATGCATCACCACCTGAAATAAAATAAAAAGGACCAACTTAGCTACCTGTGACATGGTAATACGGATGTCCTATAAGGAGCACCTCAGGTCAGTAGGCCTTGTCGATACACTTGAGGCGCTCTGGTCACATTTTAACTACCTTTGGCAATGCTGCGACAGATGCACAGCAACAAATACTTCTTGTTGGTAGCAACAGATGCACCAGGGTTTTATGTAATCAGCGTTTCATTAAAGATAGAAGCTTGCACAATATAGAACAGCACCAGGACTCAGCCTGTACTCTAGCTGCTCTACTGGACTGCAGCTCCCTGCTTCTCGAAAAGTTACGTTAGCTGAAAAAATATAGAGATTATTGAGAACCTCTGCCAGTAGGTTTTACAAAGGCCCTATGGGGATCATGAAGTGTGAAATGAATCCAGCAGTGTACAATTTCAGTCAGCGGTGTTGTTGCAGACAGTCATTATTGAGGCCATTTTGGATGAGGTTTCCACATTTAGGAAATGCAGGAAGCTGTTCATAGTTTTTCACAGTTGTTTCTAGACCCTGGTGACTTTTATGTGCATATAGTTGATTAGTTGATGTCCAAAATAAATTGTTTAAGATATAAACATTTTGATCTACATTTTAATGTGCAATATTGAGAATGTTTTAATCTTATAATATGTTTAATTAAGTCAAACAATAAAAATTACCTATAAAATATAAAAGGCCGGGGCTAGTGGTGCACCTTAAATGCCATTTATCAAACCAACTGGGTTGACATACATTATCTCACAAAAGTGAACAACCTTTTTTGCAAATATTTGGTTATATCTTTTCATGTAGAAATGACACTTTCATGATGGTAATTCCTTCGATAGACACTCTTAAAGGAGTAAGTACAGAGAAAAAATTCTCATGGCACAATCAACAGTTTATTTGCAAATAGAGAGAAGCGTAAAAAGCTTACAGAATAATCTGAGGAGTCTCTAAATTAATTCTGGACAATCATCAGTACTTATAGGGGGAAAAGTACTTATAGGTTTCAACCAAAGGGTGAACTGTTCCATCCCTCTTATCCTTCCTGCCATAATGTTTACTGTTGTGTTTACCCAAAGAGGCCAACTGCCCCAACTTCCGCCAAGGACTAAATTCCTAAGGAACAAAGGACTTATTGGTTTAAGCAGATAAACAGATGGTCAGAGTACCTAATAATCCTCTGATATTATACAGATGTGTGACACAACCAAAGACCAGTTTCTGTCACGGTGGTGGTGGTAGGACACAGGCGCAGAGTTGAAAGGGCGGTAGTAATCCATGGTTTAATGAAAAAGAAACAAAACAATAGCAGCAACCGATGATGTTGGGCAGGAGATGGCGCCGCTGCGGGCGGGACAAGCCCCACCAGAGGTGTCTACAGGCCCCACCAGAGGTGTTGCCCAACGCCTTGGAGCCGGCAATGGGCATAGCTGGGGCACCTCGATAACCCCCCACGTGACCGATGGCAAGGGCTCGTCTTCCCACCCCTCCGGGGGTGGCAGCCGTGCCTTGGGGTCCTCCGTCTGCCCCCATAGCTCCCCCCAAAAAATGTATTCGGGCTGACTCACGGCGGGTCAGTGTTGTCGCCTCTGTCATCATTTCCTCCAGGGTCGGCGCTGGGCTGGCCAGGTGTGCAGCTGGTGACACTAGGGGTTCTCCTCCTCCTCAGCGTCGCTGTCAGGCCACCCGTGGAGTTCCCCTACCACCCATCTCTTATGTGTCTCTGGATGGTGGATCATTCTGTCACGGTTGTGGTGGTAGGCCCAGAAACAAAAGGGCGGTAGTAGCTGAATTAGAATACCCAATTTCGATCATGTCACCAGTAAGTCTGTTTCTTCTCTAAGGAGTTCAAACAAGTCAAAAACCCATTTAAAACAGCCCCCCACCCCAACACACTGGTGTTTCTGTGAGTGAGTAGTGCCCTCTAGGGGGTCTGTACCTGTCTTTACAATTTAGAATGTAAAACTTCTCAACTTGGTTTTCTAGAATAGAACTTGATGCAGAATTACTTTCTCAGTTTCAATTAAAACTTAGCCACTTATTCCGTAATGCATGAGATTAATATGATTACTTGAAACAAACAAGCTGAAGAGTCACATTCTAATAGTCACTATTCATCCCAACAAATGTGTTCTTTCTTAGCTAAACCAAATCAAAAATGGTAAGATATATTCTACTCAACCATATCCATGTTAGCTTTTGTTTCCAAAAACCCAAATTAGACAAACACTGTGAATGGACACTAAGGGATGCCAATTTTAACAGATGTCATAACTACAAATGTGAAAACTATAAAAACACAACATGCACAAACAAAATCAAAAACAAAAAATGCTCCATGCGGTAGCTTGTGTGAAATAATTATAATCCATATAACCTATTGACAAAGTTGCCTTACTCAGTGAAACAACGCCCAAATTAGCGTAACAAATTTGCATTTCCACAGGCAATGACCAAACTACATTGTGACAACACAAACATCATGCCTCAATTAACCTCCTAAAGTTTAGGGAATTTTTCCAACTGAGATGCAGGTCTATTTTATTAGCGTTCTTGCGGGAATAAACAGCCATCATCTTGATTCCCACGGGTATCTCCCCAAATCGAATTTCCAGTCAAATGTCTAGTGGTAGCTTCATGAATTTAAACGTAGCAATTAGCATAGTCCTTCCTCAACCTTCTTCCTCAGTCTTCTTTGGTCATAGCTGCTGTAAACACCGGCTGGGCCAACAGAGGTTACGTAACTGGTGTTTAATCCCCCCCCCCCCCCCCTTCAAATATTTTCTTGACCCGCGTAGACTCTCCCAGCACATCCAAAGTGGAGCAAAATGAGTCGGGCACTATTACCAGTGGGGTTAGCTACGTGAATTGCAGGGACATTTTTCCGTGAATTGCAGTGACGATGCAAAAGTCCCAGGCCTCCCAGCGATCGGCCTAGTGGAACACTAGGAAAGGGGATGATCCATCCAACCTGAGCAAAAACAACTATAACACCGAGATCAATAAACCCAACACAAACTTCCCTAAAGCTTCCATCAGTCACCACATTCTATATACCTTAGCCTACGCCTTCCAAACAACTTTATATTATACCTTCTGCAACTTCCTTACGTTACCTCGTCCATATTCGTCCAAGCTGCCCGGTAGGCCATGCATCCACCACTGAATGAAAACGCCATTTACCGGAAGACCCAACTCCCAAAGCCACAAATGTTCACATGTCCTGACACCATAAACTTCAGACATCATTTTTGCCGGTCCACCGTAAAGATTAACTGTCGCACTTGCTCATCATTAACTTGCTGGATCCAGAGCGAACAATGGTGCGGTCCAATCGTCGCCAGTCACCCTTGTACCTTGATTAACGTGTCCAGCATGCGTTAATAAGCTCGTCTGCCCTTTCGCAAGATACTCCTTACACCGGTGCTTTATACAGTGGTCCAACCACCGTACTGTTGACAGTTTACTATAAGGTCCAACCTTAACTGCAGATTTTAACTAAGGTCCAACCTTAACTGCAGATTTTTATTCTGCGATCTAATCACAAATGTATTGTGCTCTTACCTCCTGAGTTCAAAATTTAAGCCCGGGTACCAGTACTGATGAATCCTGAATATAATGTCAGCCGGGCGCCCTGACTCTCACCCCTTTCGTAGCCAGCCCATGATCGGGGGAGGATTCGGGCTCCAGATCCTCAGAGAGTTCTTTGCCATGAGGTGCCATGTTGAACTTCCAGTGACCAGTATGAGGGAGTGTGAGAGCGATAACACAAAATGTAACACACCTGCTCCCCATTCACACCTGAGACCTTGTAACACTAACGAGTCACATGACACCGGGGAGGGAAAATGGCCAATTGGGCCCAATTTGGACATTTTCATTTAGGGGTGTACTCACTTTTGTTGCCAGCGGTTTAGACATTAATGGCTGGGTGTTGTGTTATTTTGAGGGGACAGCAAATTGACACTGTTATACACGCTGTACACTCACTATTTTACATTGTAGCAATGTGTCATTTCTTCAGTGTCACATGAAAAGGTAAAATCTAATATTTGCAGAAATGTGAGGGGTGTACTCACTTTTGTGAAATACTGGATGTAAACCTTACTATGAATGGTCATCTACGGGATCATTTCCCTCTAAATGTTGAAGAGTCTTTAATGCACATTTGCAGTGATTACCGGTTGTGGCATATTGGAAAAAATAAATCTTAAAATACTGATAAAATACACTTGAGTGACTTAGCAACCATCTATTTGGGCATTTTGGTGACATTGTTGACTAGATCCTGTGACACTGTTGATGGTAAGAGGATGACACTCTAGGCTCAGTAAGACAAAGCCAGAAAGTTGAAATGCCCCAAAGTGGGTGATGACATAAAAGAGAGTGGATGTGGACAGTAAGAGGTAGGTTGTGGAGTGTTTCTGATTAGGGAAGAAAGAGCTTCCCCACTATGTTTTTGCCAGTGGTGAGAAGCATACAGGGGGTGGGAAGAGAGTGTTGTAGCCTGTCAGTTAGGTGATGGCCATTAAAAACAAGGATGCTCTTATTGTCAAGCTTTCTCACCCTCGCCTTCTCTGTGGGGACTGGTGTGCAGGGGATTAATGGAGCCAAATTGAGCTCAAATGTATTGACTGTAAGAAAAGAAAAACTTACTATTTCGTAGTATGAAAAAACTAAATTCAATCCTATGAAAAAAATGTATTCAAACTTGGTAAAAGTGTGTCTTAAAATCATTAAATGGATTTACGTGTCCGATCTTAAAATGTCTTCGTTCAAACGCGTTCTTTTTCACGTTTGCTTCTTCTTGCGATTTACAATTTCTTCCCACCTTAGTTCGATTCATGTTTTCTCGCCTCTATTGGCGTGGAAGTGGGGCTTTATCTGGGCATTAAAAACACGTTAAACTTTCATCAATATCTGTGTCTGTGACCATGGCAACAGTGATGTCGATGCAACCTGGGAATAACAGTTTATTATTTTGTTTAAATGTACCCATTTAGACTAACTTATACAATTCTTTAGCTTCTCTCCACAGATTGCATTGGGAAAGCAGTGCATGAAAAGGCTAAGATTTCCACCTTATAATAGTGTGATTCATCGAGTGCGAGAATTCAATGCCCAGATAATGCCATGCCAATAGAATTTGAAAACATGGTATTGAGATAAGATAACCAGTCAAAACGCATTATGCCTGATGTTCAGGGCAGAAAAACGTCACTGGCTATAACTTTACGTAGCTATGTAATAGGAAGCCTAAAATAAAACGCTTCTGGTGGATATTAGGATTTGTTCAGGATAGACACACTTCTTCACAATTCTCTCGTCTTTTCACTTGACAAAAAAGTCAGTTATCGTTAGTGATGGCCATTCAAGGCTTAATTGCCGTTCTTCTAGATGCAGGATATTATGCTAGCAGTGCTACCTCAGATTTTCCTTTTCAAAATAAAATCTGAGTGCTGCCAGCATAATATCCTGGTGCTAAAATAACACTAACGAAGCCTAGAATGGCCATCACTAGTTATCGTCAGCTATATGGATAGATACTGTATCTATGTTATTCTTAAATGGCAAATTAGCTGTTAAAACGGCCAGTGGCAAAAGAGGATTTGTTCAGGATAGACAAAAACCTTGAACACCATCGCCGTCTCATGAGGAGCATGCCCAGATGTTGTTGGGAATGCATACAGGCACGTGGGGGCAATACTAAGTCACATGAACGTGATGAAATTCAAGCAAGCTGGAACAGCCTCTGATTTCAATTGTTTACTTTGATTTTCAGTGTGGGTTTGAATCCAGCCTTCAATCGTTTGGTGATTTTGGTTTCCAGTGGCCGTTGTTACGTCATTTTGTTCTCCACAAATTACACAATGTACAGCAAAGATTTTGATCTTTAATATATTTCCTTCATCAAGACCCGATGTGTGATTTAAGTGTTACATTTTTCTGAGCAGTGTATTATTCAGTTTTTAATTCATTATTAATGTTTGCTGCCTTCAGTCTGTTAATACTGATAACAATGTTATTACTGGGGATTTTGTTTCACTACAAAAATATAAAACATAATTTTTCTTCTGGGCTATAATCAACTTTCAGGACAAGGAATGTACTAGGCTTATCTGTATGACCAGCAAAACATCAGACAAATAAAGATTTTTCTGTTCAACAAAATGTAAAAAGTGTTGTTTAAAAATAATGGGATATAAAGTATGATTAACATAATTTGTTAATTAAAGAGTTATTAGTTAAACAGTTATTATAATTTTTTAAGTAATGCTCACAGTTGTTTGTGTTACTGAACATGTTATTGTCAGTGACAAGTACAGTAATTGTATACTAACCAATGCTTTTTACTGAAATTCTCTGTACAGGTCGAGATCCCTTCAGAGAGGGAAGACTTTAGGATTAGAACCGGGCCGTGACTGCAGCCTTTAGATATCCTGTAATCCACCATGAGCTCCTTTGTCTTCTTTGCATTCAGGGCCAGGTTGTTATCAGTGCCCGATCCCGCCCCGTCACTTGTATCAGGGTGGAGGAGGTGAAGTTGTCTAACCTGACAAACTGTGCTCTGTTGAGCCATGTTTCCACTGCAGGAACTAGCCCCAGGAACCAGGAACCGTTCCAGGAACTCACAGCGTTTCCACCGCAGGAACCAGGGTCTGTAACCAGGAACTACATTTTACACCCAAAACACCCTAGTGAAAATTCCAGCTGAAAATCCAGTAGCTAGTCTATTAGAATGAACTGGTCTCAAATGGTTTGTACTGGTTTCAACTGCATAACTTTAAAAAATCTATACAATATTATTTGCCATGCGATTTGTAGAAAACTAACCTTTCCGCAACCAGGCATTCTTAATTGATGCCTGCTGAAAATCATTATCTTGTTTCAAAATTATTCGAGCCAACAAGTGTTAGAACTTTTTATTTTGTTTTAGAATATGGACCTACTATACAATTCATAACAAGAATGATACAGAGGCTCCAGACAAACCCAAGAAAAGATAACCAGATGCAAATTCATTAACATCTATATTAAAATGTATTACAGCATTTACTTGAATTTCAGCATTTGAATACATATTTAAACATGTTGCTTAAGTGTTCTGCTTCCTAATAATGGCCAATTTTTATAATAATAATACATTATTTCTATAGCACCTTTCATACAGACTTTTCATAAGGACTTTACATCCGCACACAATTAAAACAAACAAACATAATAATAAAAAAGATAAACCACTCAATTCAAAGGGCAGAAACAGAGAAGATCAATGTAGGGCTGGACCCGTATATTAGAATATTTGGATATTCTTTCATTGGGTAGGTAATTTATCGTCTAAAGACTGTCAAAGTAGAGCACACACTGGGTTTTGGGGATTTTCAAACAATCAGTCATTTTCATGATTATTAGGAAATGTACATATATACATTTTGTCACTGAACTCAAGTAATAAACACTTTCCAACAATGTAACTAGGGAGCACAACACATTTTTGTTCTGACCGACTGATGCATGTTATGTGGGGGGTGTTTGCAATGGCTTTGTTACGATGAACATTGAAAAGTTTGACAAGGAGCATAACCTCTGAATGTGTAGATGTGCAAATTTGGATTATTTCTCATTTTCCTTCAGACAACTGTATTGTTTGTTTTATAATTCTCTTTCCACTGAATTTAGCCAGAGCTCTGCAATTTGTCTTGTTACACCAAGAAGAGTACAGTGCATGTAGTCTGGTGTAAAACCCCAGACTATGTTGAAATGTGGCACATTTATAAGAGGAGATGGACATTTAACACCCTTATAACTAACCCTGTCTTGAAGAGCCTTCTCCATGTGCCTCAACATTTCTTTTTCTGTTCTGTCAGTGTACTGTGATTCTGAAACAGGGTATTTAACTTGCCCTCCTACCAATTTCCCAGGATGATAGCACCAACTGCACCCAAAGTAACCATTGTATTGCATTGTGTTCTGCACGAATCAACAACACAACATAAACCTATTCATTTAGAAATGTTTGGATTTAGTCAGCCATCTAACTCTATTTTCTGCCAGTGTTTTAGGTATCTTCAACAAAATGATGGAGGAAACTACTAATTTTAGGATGCCCCTTTCCAAACCACAGACAAGCCAGAGCCATGTGATTCCCTCTCTCTTTTGTTGGTAGCTCATTTATCATCACATGAATAGGCCAAATTGAAAATGTAGAGGAGTTGAAAACTGGGCTGCCATCACTGTTGAATGTGTAAGAGAAGGTATGTTCCTCATTCAGGATTGCTCCAGGACCTGATAATTGTTTGTACAGTTCACCATCTAATACATCTGAAATTGTTCCATTTGTGTTTCTGTTCATTATGTATTTTAAAAGACCTGTGCCATCTAGTCGTTCAAGGATGCACTGAATTTGTGGAGCAAGGGGAACACTAATGAAGAAATTATTTTGCTCAAGATCATGTGTTTTACATATACTATGACACTGAGGGCATTCAACCTCTCTCATGTCACTAGAGCCTTGTGTTCCAATATAAGAATTACAAAAACTGCAGTACAAATGGAATTTAACCAGGTCTGAATATTTCCCAAACACTCTCTGGAATAAATGTTTCGAACTTGCAAGCACATCCATGCCAAACAACACATTAATGAGTTGCAAATGGTCAATAATCGCAACTCCACTAAGACCATGTCTCATGGCAAATGACAGTACCAGCAGGAGAGCTTCAGCTTTTGCAATATCATGAAGGCCCTGGTGTTCATCAGGCCATGAGTCTTCATCATGATCCTGTTGAAGAGAGATATGTAAAGAGATGATTTGAACAGGATTAACACAGAAATAGGTAACATGTTGGGGAACCATATCAGTCATAGAACCTACCTCAGAGGCAACATCATAAAGGCCCTGGTCTTCATCAGGCCATGTGTCTTCGTCATGATCCTGTTGAGGAGAGATATGTAAAGAGTGTGAGACTGTACATAGAACAGGAAATGCAAGCTAAATATGAATCATTCTTCTATGTTTCTTTAGGTCTGTGTTATTACCTTTGTTGAGTGATCCTGTCGTCTCCACTTCGAATTTCGAGGAACTGAAGCAGAGTTCTGTGGCCCTAAATATCTTTTGTATTGTCTTCTTGATTCCATAGCAAACACTGAATGATAAATAAATTATGAATCAATGTAATACAGAATACATAGCCTACCATTTTATGAATGAGCCACATCTCCTCAATCACTACGCCAGAAGCAACACACGTGCCAGAGGGGCGCGAGTTATATATTCAATCTCTCTGCACGAGTTTCATATTCAAATTGAAAAGCGCGTCACTTCATTTGTGACAGTTGCCAGCTGTGAAGAGTATCGCCGGTATCTACAGCCTCTTCACATTTACAATGTTTGCACTGGTTAGATATTTAGAAGATAATTGTTGGGCTATTGTTCCCACTTCTCATATAAAGATTTTTGACCCAGCCGACATCAATGACTTTAACAAAACCACAAAGTACTGGGTGTTGTGGGGGGATGACGGTGCCTATTACCAAGGCCAAGTTTTTCTCCAGGCCTTATTGTTTTTATGCTGAGGACCAAATACAGCGAGAATTGTAAACGGTAATCCGTAATAATGTTTTCGCAAAAATACCCTGCAAGTTAAATCAGCTGAACATTTTTCACAATACCGGGAGAAGCTTAAAAAATGAACATGATTACAAGATTGAGGATCACCATAAGCGGTTCTGACCCATGGAATAAGTGGTTTGACCATCTGCGTTGCTGGGTGACAGACCGGCCATCTCTGGCGCTGCCGCAACGATTGACTCGGCTGCTGCGTTGTTGGACATGGTGAAAGGCGCAGAAACTGGATAACCAGTCAGTTTAAGGTAAATCACAATGTTTCACATGATGCATGTTAAATGCTATAACCTTATGTTTTGGAAAAGTCATGATATTTGATTTCTATACTAGTCGTGATATTGTTGTTAGTCATGCTTTGTTCCTAGACAAAAACTAACGTTAGCTACAGGCACATATCATGTGTTAGCCTATAGTTAACGTCCCCTTTTCAGCCACCCACTATTGTTTATAGTGATGTAAGGAGGTAAATACTTAAAAAAAATTATGTATGGAATAAAAAACATATATAACTGAAAATAGTAATATTTCCACTGGAATTTCAGAAATGATAATGACTCTAAATTACAACAGATAAAGAACAAACATGTAAAACCAGGTGTACTGTAGAGGCCGAGGGCCTAGACCCACATACAGGTCTAATGATGTAATTAAGACCTGTACTTGTGTCTAGCCCATTGGCCTCTACAGTGGATTGCAGTGTCCTGTCAGGCTGCTTTAATGCAGATGACACACCATCCTTCTCTGTACTCATCACAACATGCTATCATGGATTTGACCTTGTGTATTTGCAGTCATTTTGTTTTAACAAGCACCTCCATCTGCCCTTCAGACTGCCAAAAGCATTCTCAACATTTGCAGAAATTGGTGCAGAAATTGTGTACAGTGACACACCGCCGACTCCAAATGAGAAATGCTCCTGTACTGAGTTGGTCACCGGTTTCCACAGTGCAATGGGTTTCCACTTTTTTTGAATGGGTACACAACAGCTGTGTCACGTCTCCCCAGTTATGGTTGCAATCAACGGCACAGGTACAGACACATGTCCTTAGACATACTGGGCCTCGGTGAGAGTTGGAACCACGGTTTCCAACCACTCCATTGTTCTATTGTGTCCAGAAACGGATGGAGAAACACAATGCATTTTGTAGTACGCACACAACAATGGGCTGAAGGAACCCTTTAGTTCCTTGAATAGCAGTTCCTGGGACTCAAAGTATTTCCGGGTATTTTTTAGTGGTAACGTGGCTTTGGATAAGAAGTTCAAAGTTCAATTGCAGAGCAGTTTGTTGACCAGCCTAGAGGAGATGACTATGTTGAATGCTGCGCTAAAGTCTATGAATAGCATTCTTAGAAACATGAACTCCAAATATCTTCAGATTAAAAAATATATATATAAATAAATATATTTAAAAGGTTCCGGTAGTTGTGATTTTAGTTGCTTGTAATAATATTTGTTTTTGTTTTAATAAAACGTTTATAATTGACATGTGTTTTTAAATGTCATTATATCTCTGTCCAAATGGTCGATTTGGTTTTAATTCCCTGAAGTTTTTTGTTTTTAACATGCCCTCTCATTTTAAATTGTCATTAATTAGTTAGTTTGAGGTTTTAAGTGTTTTAACTACTGTGAATCAAATTCTGCTTTGTTTGACTACACCAAACATACTTGCTTGGTAGGTGTAACTACTGTGTGTCTATGTGGGAACAGACACTGCTTCAAATTCTAGCCCTCCTTCCTTGTAACTACAGTGTAACTATGTGGGAACAGACACTGCTTCAAATTACAGCCCTCTTTCCTAGTACTTACACTGGAAGTGTTGTGTTGGTACCGTATAAGAACTAGTTAAAGATGATGGGCTTACTAGGAACTTACATGATAAGTAAGGGTACATTACACAAGGTATGGGAAATAATATGTTACAACATGAGGATGGCCTGAAGGTATGTTATGTACTATAAATCCTTCTAAACCTACGGAATACACTGTCTACATTTTCATGTCTCCTGCTCTGTTCAAAGGAGGACATGAGGTCTTGGCCCACACCTGCCGAGTACCAGGCTCTAAAGACTTTTTGGTGCCACTGTCCACAGTCCTCCTAGCTGTGTTGCAGATCAATACCTGATGATTACAGCTGCCAGTCTGATAACCATCCCCTCAGTTTGCATACCCTTGGAGTTGGTAATGTACCATTTGTAAAGAAAACATTAGTGAGCAAGCAAAACACGTCTTTTATTTCTTATGGCATTCACTTTCAACTCTAGGTCATAACAGAATGACACAATCATAAAACAAAACATGGCAACAAAGAAAAAAATTTAACTGAGTCTGCATACCCTTAGTTCTTAATACTGTGTATTGCCCCCTTTAGCATCAATGACAGCGTGCAGTCTTTTGTAATAGTTTTCTATGAGGCCCCGAATTGGTGCAGGTGGTGTAGCTGCCCATTTTTCTTGGCAAAATGCTTTTGGGCAGTTTTTATGGCAGAGCATGCTTGTCTGGACCAGCTGAGGTCATCTTCGATGAAAACAGCAAGGACCTTGAAGTAGGAGACTCTCTCCACTTCAGCTCCATCGATGTGTATCAGGGCATTACAATGCCAATTTTCACCACCTGGGGTCTACTCGTCAGGAAGTCCAGGATCCATTTGCAAAGGGAAGTCTTGAGCATAGGAACAAGTTTAGCAGGCACAATAGTGTTGAATGCTGAGCTGTAGTCCACAAACAACATTATCTTGTATGTGTTACCCTTTTACAGATGGGAGAGGGCGGTGTGTGCCGTCAGGGGAATGGCATCATCCCTAGATCTATTTGGGTGGTATGCAAATTGAAAGGGGTCCAAGGTGTCAGGAAGGGTGGAGCAGAAGTGGGTTCTGACCAGCCGCTTGAAGCACTTCATGATGATGGAGGTCAGTGCTACAGGGCGGTAGTCATTCAGGCAGGTGATGGAAGGTTTCTTTGGGACAGGAACAATGGTGGTCTGCTTGAAGCAGGTGGGGACTGCAGACAGTCATATACTTTTGAAAACCTATTCAGTTTGACCGGTTCGTAGGTGTTTGTTGGTCCGTCTTGTTTCAAGTATGTTGCTGTAGCTTCAGAAGCTCCAAGGGCACACTGCGTGTCTGGAAGGTGGCTGTACAGTAATCAAGCTAACAGTGCGGAATACTACTTGAGAAAAGTATAATTATGACATCAGATCTGCAATTACTTAATTGCACAACGGCCAGTGGTCCTGCTTTTGAGTAACGAAATTATTTGATGTGGCTACTGGGGTGGCCAATCAGATTTCGGTGGTGGCCATTGCCACCTCAGATCACCTCCTGGACATGCCACAGCTGGTGTGGGAAGACTGATAGACAGCTGAGAAAGTTTTCTTAGGCTTCCAGGTATATTCTATCTAATTTTCTGCTAACGTCTGTACCCAATTAGAGTTCCCAACATGCGTCATCTCGACTCCTTTCTGCTTGTTTGGTTGACCCCTCAGATGTGCTCTTTCCTTAATGGAGGAAAGGAGGAAAAGGGAAATTAACCCTGCTGTTAATGTAAATGGTTTATACTACATGTTCAAATATTGTTATACTTATTTGTCTATAATCATTTGTGTTTTACCGATGTTCACTGATAGCATTGCTGACTAAGATAAGTGTATTAAACTTTTACACAAGGTTTAACTTACATTTGAATTTTATTGAACCCAAATCCTCTGAAAGACTTACAAATGAGAGAAGTTTGCTCATCGTGGGGAGACAAGTGCCTTGCTCAAGTGCACACTTTCGGGCAATGACATTTGGGATGAAAACAGGCAACACCCCAGTGGCTAATTCTACTCCAATATCTATGTTACCTGCCACCTCCAGGAGCCTCACTCCGGAATCCCCACTAATGTGTTCTATCTGTACATTTATCATTCAAATAAAGCAGGTGAGAAGGCTTTCAGCAGTAAAACAGGTATGAACACTCAGCAGGGGGAGCAATAAAGAAATTACTTTTTTATTAGGAAGAAATCCTCTACTTGTACATCTTAGTAATGGTTCACCGATGCTATCAGCTCACAAGGTTCCCTTGAACGAGCCTATAAACACCAGCTACATGTGCAAGGTCTGTTAAGCAGGTAAATGAAACTTGCTTTTAGGTTTCCTTTTAGGCTGATAGAAGCCAATGTCGTTAACCTTCTAGTATAATAGGATTGTCATTCCTATAATTGAATCTCACTGTTGCACTCTGTGAAACTTGGGCTAAAATCAAACAGTGGTGTTACTCACAATGTAACAAGGCACAGCACGATCGCTCACACGGAACACGCTGTGATGTGAAAGAGGCTTGCCGTCACTTCCACCACTTCATGGCCAGAGAAACAGCTGATTTACTTCACTGCTCTCAAACCTTTCCCACTGGCCACAGCACATTTGTCCAGAGAAGCATTTCTCAAAGTAGGGGTTGTGAATACGTTTTGCCTGTGACGAGGCCATAAGTTAGTTTTGCCTGAGGCCACAAGTTAGACTATATATCTTTTGTACACAAAAGATCATCTCTCATTGCCCAGTAGTTAGATTTACTGGCCTGTTGAATGTACAATATACTTGTTATTTTGAGTGCTGTAAAGTGATATATTTTACTGTTGATATCAAGCGTATTGTGTTATGTTTGCTTCTGATGTGCAATAAGAAAAAGCAATGCATATACTTGTAAGTGGACTCTTGGAATCCAAACATTCGGGTGAGTTTTGGTTCAGAGATAAACCCATACATACAGTTACTGAAGGCCAAACAAGGCTTCATTAGCATTATTTTAGCAGCAGAATATTTAGCTGGCAGCACTCAAATTTTCTTTAACACAATAAAAGCCATAATTGAAATGTATACGGCAATATAGTTAACAATGTAGCCTGTAAAAAAGAACAGACACAAGCAATATTGGAATGGACATTAAATATAAAATGTACAGACTAGATCGCTAACTATATTTCAATCATGGCTTTTATTTTGAAAAAGAGCATCTGAGTTAGTGCTGCATGCATAATATCCTTCTGCTAGAAGAACGGTAATGAAGCCTCTTATGGCCATCACTACATACAGTTGTGATCACAAGTTTGCATACCCTGGCAGAAATTGAAAAATGTAGGCATTGATTTTGGAAACATGAGTGATCATGCAAAAACTATTTAAGTATAGTTATCAAATGAAGCCATTTATTATAACATAGTTGTTTGGATCCTTTTTAAATCATAATGATAACAGAAATCACCCAAATGGCCCTGATCAAAAGTTTACATACCCTTGAATGTTTGGCCTTGTTACAGATGAAAATGGCAATTAAAGGTGAATTTCCCACACCTGTGACTTTTTAAATTGCAATTAGTGTCTGTGCATAAATAGTCATTGAGTTTATTAGCTCTCACGTGGATGCACCGAGCAGGCTAGATACTGAGTCATGGGGAGCAGAAAAGAACTGTCAAAAGACCTGCGTAACAAGGAAATGGAACTTCATAAAGATGGAAAAGGATATAAAAAGTTATCCAAAGCCTTGCGAATGCCAGTTAGTACTGTTCAATCACTTATTAAGAAGTGGAAATTTCAGGGATCTCTTGATACCAAGCCAAGGTCAGGTAGAACAAGGAGAAATACAGGCTGCTCTGGAAAGAGTGTTTTTTTCAAGGAGCCCAATATGAAGATAAAAAGAGCTGCATGGTCGAGTTGCCAGAAAGAAGCCTTTACTGTACCAATGCCACAAAAAAGCCCAGTTACAATATGCCCAACAACACCTTGACACACCTCACAGCTTCTGGCACACTGAAATTTAGAGTGACAACACCAAACTAGAGCTTTATGGTCACAACCATAAGCACTATGTTTGGAGAGGGTTCAACAAGGCCTATAGTGAACAGAATACTGTCCCCACTGTGAAGCATTGTGGTGGCTTGCTGATGTTTTGGGGGTGTGTGAGCACTAAGGACAAGGGGTATTTTGTGAAAATTGATGGCAAAATGAATGCAGAATGTTACCCGAAAATACTGGCAGACAATTTGCATTCTTCTGCACGAAAGCTATGCATGGGACGCTCTTGGACTTTCCAGCACGGCAATGACTCAAAGCACAAGGCCAAGTTGATCCTCCAGTGGTTACAGCAGAAAAAGGTGAAGGTTCTGGAGTGGTCATCAGGCTCCTGACCTTAATATCATCAAGCCACTCTGGGGAGATCTCAAACGTGTGGTTCATGCAAAACGACCAAAGACTTTGCATGCCCTGGAGGCATATTGCCAAGACGAATGGGCAAGTATACCACCTGCAAGACTTTGGGGCCTCACAGACAACTATTACAAAAGACTCCGCACTGTCATTGATGCTATAGGGGGCAATATCTAACCCTATTCTCTTATGTTAAAAACAAAATGGTGTATTTTTTTCCTGGTAACCCCAAGAGTTTGGTTATGTAAACCACAGACGGCATTATACTGTAATGGTACATTAAATTACAAACAACATATCTATTACATTATTACTGTGATTACCTGAGATACACTATCAAAGCAACCTGGGCTTCCATAACACCTCAGCAGTGCCACAGGTTGATAGCCACCAAGCTGCATTGATGCAGTAACATTGATGCAGTAAGTCGTGCGAAAGGAGCCCCGACCAAGTACTGAGTGCATACATTAACAAACTTAGGAAAGCTTTGCTGGTGTTTTAAATTAATTAGCTGATTAGAGCACTTCTCAGGTTGAAATTTTCTTTTTTTATGCAAACAAAAGTTTATATATGTTGACATAGCATATTTGAAATGTACAGTATTTCTGCTGATTAAATGCCTTTATCAGTTATGGGACTGATTAGTTTGGTCTGGTGAAATAATAGGGTAGAGGGGGTGCTGCTAACCTTAGTCATTACAATAGTTGACACAAAGAAAGCTGCACCGTCCCAGCAAGCAACACGCCAGTGGCCCACTGGCGGCCCACTAGCATTATGCTGCTGCGGCCGCCGAGCATTTCTGCAAAACGTCCGGCCAGCCGGCTAGCTAGACGATTTTATGCACTAAACCCAATGGAATGCCTCTTGCCCCAATATTAGGTTTTATTTATAATAATCCTTTATAATAATTTTGGTCATGTTACAAATGACACTGAACTGAATAAAATCTGAACAGTTTTTCAAATAGTGCAAGATGCATACAAAAAAACATGCATTATACAGCAAGCATACAAATAAACATGAGCAAATGTTACAACTCAAATAGTGCAAGAAAACGAGTCCAGCAACAGATATAGTAAAATTACAGAATTTTAATGTGAAAGTACAAAATAAACATAATACAATACAAAATGAACAAGGGCTAGAATGCCAGTAATATACATAAGTATGACCTAGCAGCAATCGATAGTTATTGAATATCATAGATAAAGTGGGGAAAACAAGTATTTGATGCAATAAAATGCTAATTAATTTATTATCATACAATGTGATTTTCTGGATTTTTGTTTTAGATGCCGTCACTCACAGTGGAAGAGTACCTATGATAAAAAATGACAGACATCTACATGCTTTGTAAGTGGGAAAACCTGCAAAAACGGCAGTGTATCAAATACTTGATCTCCCCACTGTACATCAATGCAATAAGCTTATGAATGGTGGCATAACACCACAACTACAGTCATAATTAAGAACATTCACCCAGAGCTATAAATATATTAAGAGGATAATGCAATCATATATAACACTATACATAACAGCAGTTAAAAATAATACAGTACTGCAGCTTAGCAGCAATATTGGTTGTGCTGGAGATGTCATTCATATATACATACATACATACATATATACATACATACACACACATATACATATATATATACACACACATATACATATATATACATATACATATATATATATATATATACACATATACATATATATACACATATATATACATATACATATATATACATATATATATATATATATATACACATATATATATACATATACATACATATACATACACATATACATACACAAGTTACGAGTGGCACACAGAGAGAGATGGTTGGAACCTGGTGTGAATAGTTAAAGACGTGACACGAAGACAAGTCCGGGATGTGTTTGTGGAGTGATGGGAACTGGAGGTGTACGGGACAGTGGCACTGATCCTCACCGCACCGTGACAAGTACTCAGATATTGTACTTAAATGGTCTGAAATGATTTTGAGAATTGCAAGACATTCAAGACAAATGAAATGAAAAGACCTGATTTTTTTACCTGATTGTAGAGCCATCTGTGCCCTCAGCTCGACCTTCTCTTAAGTCAGCCGCTTGATCTTCTCCAAATGTTCTGAATGTAAAGACAGAAAGATAATTATTTAGACCTAAATATCTGGTTATTTTACAATCAGAACTCAAATCTAAGTGTCAGCCAAAATGTTAATTCTTACATTCATGTGCAGAGCTAAAACATCCCCTTACCTCTGACTTCTTACCCTTATAAACAAATTGAAATTGACAAATAAAATTGGAAGCAACATGCTTTAGTAAGTTAAGCATCTGGGTTAAGTGAATGAACCCACACTTACCTATGTAGCCATCCTCTACATTGTGGCGTGGAGTACCTATCTAGTGCCTTGGAGTACTGTGCCTGCTCCATCCTAAAAATGAACAAAGGTTGGTGAACAGGTAAATATGGTGAAACCCAGTAAACATTGCAGCAATTTGCAAGATCAACATGTAATTCACATACCTCCAGGGCTGCAATCCACAGGGTGTTGTGGTGTAGATGTGCGTCCTTGGGGTGGTAGGGGCCCATGCTGGAACGATTTTTCGCTCCTCTGGCGATACACACGCCCGGTCTCTCACGTGTCTAGGAGAAGTTAAGGTTTTGTAAGCATTTACCCTGCAAAACATATTTTCATTCCAAGTTTCATTCAAATTCACCTGCATGCTTGATGAGCTTATAAGGGACTACCCAGGTGTCTTCAGGCGGTGAACAAGTTCTGGCAAACTTGTCATGGCTGAAGGACTTCCTGCTGGTGATGCTGTGTGGTGGCCAGTAGCTAAGTCCTCCTTTGAGCCACAGGCGTGGAACTACTGCCACACAGTCATCCTCCTCCGGGAACAAAACTACAGAAAACTTTGTGATCTGAAAGCAATGTTTAGAAAAGAGGTTAAAAAACCGGCAGCATAACACACACACAGGCAAACTAAGAACAATGTGGATACAGAAAGACACCTCAGTAACGGAATTGTAACAAGTGTAGGTTTAGCTAGTCTTGCTACATTTACTGCCAAGAGTAACGTTATCCACATCATGTGGATAACGTTACACAAAGAAACAAGATGATAGAAAAGTAGCTGAATTACACAATGTATGAGAATATTAATGATCTCTGTACGAAGGACACTAGGTAGGATATGTGATGCCCCATTTCTGATGATTTCCACACATCCTGTCCATACCTCCTGATAGGAGTTTTCCATCTGACTTTCATAGACCCTATGAATAGACCCATGGACCGTAGGTTGGCACATACCATTGTGAGGAAACCTGTCTGTACCTGAGGATATGCATGTATTTTAGTTCTATTCTCTTGTTAGAGGAGTGGTTCGTTATCTTGTGCTATATGAGGTACCGTGTCACAAGCAGTTGGTATCTACTACTGAGGGGCCTCACACAACCTGATAAGCTGTGGAGCCAAGAAACTTAAGAGGGGACACTATTAGGCCATGTAAGGCTAGGATATAGAGTACATGTATGTGATTGGAAGACAGACAGATATTGGAGGGGATGTGCTGGGGCATAAATACTGTGTCCACTTTGTAATCATTGGAGACAGATTGAAATGAGAAATGGAAGGTCAACATCATAGACTCATGCTGAATAAAGATGGCTCTCCCCTGACATCCGGTTGCATTTATTTTGTTCATGGATCAAACTTGGACAGAATCTAACAAAGATTTAGCTAAAATTACGTATCAGTAGATAAAAGTTACAATGAGTAAGCACATATTATAACATTCTATATTGTTGATACCCTAAGAAACACGATATAGACAAGTTAGCTAACGATGTTACCATACCTGTTCAACTGTTGATATGCGAAGAAGCACAAAACATCCGAACTTGAGGATAAACGAAGAAACAAAAAATAGTAAGCAACCAAACTTGTGGACACACGAGTGTTACTGTAGGTATTTAATCTCAGGCCAACGCTGTTTTTTTCAAGCTCAGTTTCTATTACTTTCTATCTCGCCAATGGTTTAGAACTTGCGTTCAGCTACCAGTAATTTGACTAAAGAATTTGAATGTTAATAGAATATTGCAATCAGTCCTTGTTTAATACAAAACAGTCATTACATTCTTACTCAGTAACCTAACAAACCTTAACGCTGGTTATATATAATAGAACAGAACTCACCATAGCTATGTAGGTGACTCTGCGTTCAACAATTTTCAGTCTGATGTCCAAAAAATCCTTGATCTTCGTTTGTTTCGGGAGTTCATCAAATTGTAGTAAAACACTGTCATAATCCACATGTTGTATTATCCAATTCAGAGCATATAGCTTATACCTTACACACTTTAAACAAGAGTGGACGAAAGAATCAAGTCACTAAAATGAATGATCTCATAGTTTTCATGGTACTACAGCGTAGCGATTGTCTTGCCTTACACATGTGCAATTCACATTCGCTGTAGCGCCATCTACGGACACGGCGGTGTTTAAACACAGTAAAGAACTGTCCCCCAAGAAGCATTAAAGTGCCCATATTATGACTGCTTTTCAACAAGTTAAAATAGGTCTATAAGTTCCATAAAACATGTTTCTGAAGTTGTTTGCTGGAAATAGCTTGTAGGAAAAGATTCTTACCTCCCTCTATTACCCTCTGTTTCAGTCCCTTTCAAAGTGTTCTGTTTTCTGCTGCTCATTGCATATTCATTAGCTGCTGCTCCTTTGCCCACGCCCACTCTAACTGTTACCATGGTAGCGGGAAGAGCATAGTAGTAACAGTCTAAAGCTTCGTTCACACCAGACACGGCAATCTTTATGCGTTCCGGTGGAAGTCCATTCATTTCAATAGAAAGCAATCCGCACCGCTGCGTCTAATCTACCGTACTCGGCCAGATTTGGTTGCGGTACGGCAGGTGTGTCGTCGCATGAGTTGAAATTTTCCAACTTGTGCGGTGCTTTTCCGTACGGTATCAGAAACGGAAGTTGATGTACCACCGAAGAAGAGCTAATATCCATCCATCCATCTTCTTCCGCTTATCCGGGGCTGGGTCGCGGGGGCAGCAGTCTAAGCAGGGATGCCCAGACTTCCCTCTCCCCAGACACTTCCTCTAGCTCTTCCGGGGGGACACCGAGGCGTTCCCAGGCCAGCCGGGAGACATAGTCCCTCCAGCGTGTCCTAGGTCTTCCCCGGGGTCTCCTCCCGGTGGGACGGGATCGGAACACCTTCCCAGGAAGGCGTTCCGGAGGCATCCGAAACAGATGCCCAAGCCACCTCAGCTGACCCCTCTCGATGTGGAGGAGCAGCGGCTCTACTCTGAGCTCCTCCCGGGTGACCGAGCTTCTCACCCTATCTCTAAGGGATCGCCCGGCCACCCTGCGGAGAAAGCTCATTTCAGCCGCCTGTATCCGGGATTTTGTCCTTTCGGTCATGACCCAAAGCCATGACCATAGGTGAGAGTAGGAACGTAGATTGACTGGTAAATCGAGAGCTTCGCCTTGCGGCTCAGCTCTTTCTTCACCACGACAGACCGATACATCGACTGCATTACTGCAGAAGCTGCACCGATCCGTCTGTCAATCTCCCGTTCCATCCTTCCCTCACTCGTGAACAAGACCCCTAGATACTTAAACTCCTCCACTTGAGGCAGGCACTCTCCACCATCCTGAAGTGGGTAAGCCACCCTTTTCTGACTGAGGACCAGTACTGATTTTCATCCCCAACGCTTCACACTCGGCTGCAAACCGTCCCAGTGCATGCATGCTGAAATTGTGTGGTCCCCAAACCTGACACCCTCCGGCCCCTGGCTGCGCCTAGAAATTCTGTCCATAAAAATTACGAACAGAACCGGTGACAAAGTCCAACATGCACTGGGAACAAGTCTGACTTACTGCCGGCAATGCGGACCAAGCTCCTGCTTCGGTTGTACAGGGACCTGACAGCCCTTAGCAAAGGACACAGGACCCCATATTCCCCAAGCACCCTCCACAAGATGCCGCGAGGGACACAGTCGAATGCTTTCTCCAAATCCACAAAACACATGTGGATTGGTTGGGCAAACTCCCATGAACCCTCCAACACCCCGTAGAGGGTATAGAGCTGGTCCAGTGTTCCACGGCCCGGACGAAAACCACACTGTTCCTCCTGAATCCGAGGTTCTACTATCGGCCGTATTCTCCTCTCCAGAACCCTGGCATAGACTTTCCCGGGGAGGCTGAGAAGTGTGATCCCCCTATAGTTGGAACACACCCTCCGGTCCCCCTTCTTAAAAAGAGGGACCACCACCCCGGTCTGCCATCCCAGAGGCACTGTCCCCGACCGCCACGCGATGTTACACAGGCGTGTCAACCAAGACAGCCCCACAACATCCAGAGACTTGAGGTACTCAGGGCGGATCTCATCCACCCCCGGTGCCTTGCCACCGAGGAGTTTCTTGACCACCTCTGTGACTTCAGCCCGGGTGATGGACGAGTCCACCTCTGAGCCCTCATCCTCTGCTTCCTCAATGGAAGAAGTGACAGCGGGATTGAGGAGATCCTCGAAGTACTCCTTCCACCGCCCGACGACATCCTCAGTTGAGGTCAACAGCTGCCCACCTCTACTGTAAACAGCGTTGGTAGGGCACTGTTTCCCTCTCCTGAGGCGCCGGATGGTTTGCCAGAATCTCTTCGAGGCCAGCCGATAGTCCTTCTCCATGGCCTCACCGAACTCCTCCCAGGCCAGAGTTTTTGCCTCCACTACCACCCGGGCTGCAGCCCGCTTGGCCTGTCGGTACCCGTCAGCTGCCTCAGGAGTCCCACAAGCCAACCAGGCCTGATAGGACTCCTTCTTCAGCTTGACGGCATCCCTTACTTCCGGTGTCCACCACCGGGTTCGGGGATTGCCGCCTCGACAGGCACCGGAGACCTTACGGCCACAGCTCCGAGCGGCCGCTTCGACAATGGCGGTGGAGAACATGGTCCACTCGGACTCAATATCTCCAGCCTCCCTCGGGATCCAGTCGAAGCTCTGCCGGAGGTGGGAGTTAAAGATCTCTCTGACAGGAGACTCGGCCAGACGTTCCCAGCAGACCCTTACAGTACGCTTGGGCCTGCCGAGTCTGTCCAGCTTCCTCCCCCGCCATCGGATCCAACTCACCACCAGGTGGTGATCAGTTGACAGCTCCGCCCCTCTCTTCACCCGAGTGTCCAAGACATACGGCCGCAGGTCAGATGAAACGACAACAAAGTCAATCATCGACCTGCGGCCTAGGGTGTCCTGGTGCCACGTGCACTGATGGACACCCTTATGCTTGAACATGGTGTTCGTTATGGACAAACTGTGACTAGCACAGAAGTCCAATAACTGAACACCACTCGGGTTCAGATCAGGGGGGCCGTTCCTCCCAATCACGCCCCTCCAGGTGTCACTGTCGTTTCCCACGTGGGCGTTGAAGTCCCCCAGTAGAACAATAGAGTCCCCAGTCGGAGCACTTTCCAGCACCCCTCCCAGAGACTCCAAGAAGGTCGGGTACTCTGCACTGCCGTTCGGCCCGTAGGCACAAACTACAGTGAGAGACCTATCCCCGACCCGTAGGCGCAGGGAAACGACCCTCTCGTTCACCGGGGTAAACTCCAACACATGGCGGCAGAGCTGGGGAGCTATAAGCAAACCCACACCAGCCCGCCGCCTCTCACCATGGGCAACTCCAGAGTGGTGAAGAGTCCATCCTCTCTCAAGGAGTGTGGTTCCAGAGCCCAAGTGATCCCGACTACCTCTAATCGGAACCTCTCAACCTCACGCACTAACTCGGGCTCCTTCCCCGCCAGCGAGGTGACATTCCACGTCCCTAGAGCTAGTTTCCGTGTCCAGAGATCGGGTTGTCTAGGCCCCTGCCTTCGACTGCCGCCCGATCCTCTTCGCACCGGCCCCTTATGGTCCCTCCTGTGGGTGGTGAGCCCACGGGAGGGCGGCCCCACGTCGCCCGTTCGGGCTGAGCCCGGCCGGGCCCCATGGGGGAAGGCCCGGCCACCAGGCTCTCGCATACGAGCCCCAACCCCGGGCCTGGCTCCAGGGTGGGGCCCCGGCTGCGCCATACCGGGCGACGTCACGGTACTCATAATTTTATTCATCATTAAGGGGGGTTTGAACCCCCCTTAAGTTTTACATTTAAGTCCAATTCATTAAATGTATGCAATTACTTCAAACATATTTTTACGTCAATGATTATAAATGGGAGAAAGTCATCGCTTTGTTATTGGCCCTTGGACGCCCCTGGCATCTCGTGTACAGCATAAAGTTTTCAGCTATGAAGGTATATTCTAGTCCTATGTCTTATTGTCCAGTGTTTTAACAGTATTGAAAATATTGCCTTTAGTAGTTTTTTTTGTTTTTTTATGTAGATTTCCAGTGACTCCAGAATGAAAACCAAGCTCTGAGGGAGGAGAACCAAGCCCTGAGGGAATGCAATGCACAAGCAGGTGAGAACGTGCACTCTTTCTTAAATGTAACTTTTTTGTGTGTAATGTAGGTTCAGAATTACCATATGCCTTTGATTTTGTAGCTTCGGAAGACAGCGGCTCACTTCAAGAGCAGGTGAAGCAAGTAGGGACAATGTTGAAGACGTTTGCTCTCACTGGGCAATCAGGTACAACTTGCAAACAACACCTGTGGTTGTTAGTTTAATACCTGTACATGTAGTAGACCTAGATATAAATGTCGTAGTTAGGTATTTGAGGGACCAGGACTGACTACTTTATTCTTTTATTCTGGGAACCCCTGTAGGTGCGTTACCTGAAAGGAGCATCTGACCGTGAAGGCAGAAAAAGCCCCACAGCTGAGAAGGACCCACAGCCGACCCCTTAAACCTTGGCTGACTACTGACACCCCAGCATCACTGAACTGGAACACTTTCTTTATCCTGCAGTCAGTAACATCAAGAAGCCTTAAGTGCCAGACTACACTCACCAAATCCACCCTGTTTTTTATTTTTTATTTTAACTTTAGTATTGGCTTATTTCATTCCGTCAGTGCTTAACGATTCTATTATAGTTTGTAAATCCTATTTCATACCTGTTACTTGATATTGCACATTAACTAGTACCAAAATTCTACTTTCATTTAAACAGTGTGCTTAACTGTTATTCTATTAATAATAGCTTGGAAATACTATTTCGTACCTCTGATACTTGATATTGCACATTACCTGGTACCAAATATTCTACTTACTCTGTTTTTAACATCAGCATTTTTCATTCCATCACAGTGCTTAACTGTTATTCTGTTGTTAAATATAGCTTGTAAATCCTTGTGCCACAGGTCAGCATTGCAGTTATAATGGTCTGTTCTACCACTGTTTTTACCTCCGTATTTTTATATAAATATATATGTCAAGTTTTGTTTATCACAGATACAAGAGACAGATCTTAATGCTGCACGGTGTAAATCTTGTGCTCCAGGTCAGCAATGCCATTATAACGGTCTATTCTACTCTAGAGCTTTACTCTAAATTATTACCACTTTTCCTATTGTTAGAAATGGCTTGAAAATGTGATGTTATACCTCGATTTATTTGGTATCCTGCACATACTTTGGTACCAAATATCCTCATTACTTATGTTTACTGGTAATTATTTTCATCCCAGAGCTGACCTCTTTATATTATTGACAATTATTGTGTTTGTGTTATAATTTGCTTGTATGGCTGTTTTTTTTTAACCAAAATGTAATTGGAAACCTGCATGTTCTGTAGTGTGTATTTATATGTATATTTTATTCTGCCTGTTATTTATTTCAGTGATCTGACACATCTTGTATGAATGACAGTTACTGTACTTTGAAATGTGGAATTAAAACATCAAATGGAAATTTGTCTGGTTTGTTCAATCATTATTCTCGATAAACTGCATGCTATAAATATTAAATGTGTATATATAAAAGCGGCAGATCGCTCGAAAATAGCGTTTGCCGCGGAAGGTCCGCCTTCTGTATAACAGCGGCCGCAGAACACAGGCGGTAGGAAGGCGGCTGCGGCTTTTAAAAAGCGGACATTCTGACGCTTCTACTGTCTCTGGAGGACCGCCTCCGGTCCGCCGACTCATTGCTATCTGGACAGATCCAGCAGATCACAGCGCACGCCCTCTCTTGGGTGGCTAGCCGCCAGCGTAATGCAGCCAGGCTGCTGGTGGAAAGCTGCCTGAGAGGCAAATTAGCATATGCAAATTGAGATCAGGAGAAAAGCGACAAAAGCTGGTGGCTGTCCGACATTATAGCCTCCTGCGGCCCGCCAGCAGCAAAACGCCGGCGGGCCGCCATCGATTGCTCACTGGGATGTCCTGTAACATTTATTCACAATTACTCCTCAGGTATGAACAAAAGTGCTATCATTGGTAACTAGGCATTGTTGCTGAGTTAATTAATTTGACAGTCATGTTAAAATGAATCCTTCAAGTTGGCTAGTCCCGGCCGCAGGTGGGTGGGCTGGGGATGGTTGTAATTAGCTGATGAAACCACCTCCCTGAAATTAGTGTCTGCAGGTTGGGATGTCTGCACTAGTCCATGTGCTCAGAACGTTCAGTGTGAGTGAATGTTAGCTATCTAGCTAAGTAAGTGCAAATGAAAACGATACACATCGCCATTCGAATAGAACAACATGCCGCGTTTTCAAACCAAAGTGTGTCCTAAGGAATAAAGTCCGGGGCTTTGCACCAAGTGAAAGCCAGGCTACTCAGCCATGGCCTTGTCAGTAGAAACAGAAAAAAAAGGGGCTTTAGGGTAAAACACCAGTGTTTGGCACCAGTGGAAATGGCGGTGCAGTGGAATCGGTGGTGGGAGTGAACTGTAACCTCCAGAAGCTACGCAAGAGTTTTTCTAGCTGGCCCATTATTGTTAAT
Organism: Esox lucius; assembly: GCF_011004845.1. Taxonomy (NCBI): domain Eukaryota; kingdom Metazoa; phylum Chordata; class Actinopteri; order Esociformes; family Esocidae; genus Esox; species Esox lucius. The sequence goes on along the minus strand of NC_047584.1, from coordinate 5,609,223 downwards.
AGCATCAGTGGAGTTCAGTTTTATTTCTATCATTGTGTAAAATGTTTGTGTTCTGTTTGAAAAGAGAGGATACAAGGGCCCTGGGAGAGGAGACTTGTTGTTTGACTCGTTGACTAATCTTAATACAGACATTAACAATTAATTCTAGATTGACATTTGATTTATTTAGGTATCCAGGTATATTGACTCTTGCAAAAGCTACTTGAGTGGTTAAATAAATGAAATCATATATATTTGTCTACAATTGTCTGATTAGCTTTGTTGAAATCAGTTGAATAGAAAAGTTTAGCTTTAAGCTTAAGGCCCCGAGTCAGTAAACATAGGAAGAACCCGTTTAATTGAAATGACAAATATATCTCAAAACATACTTTTTTCAAGGAATACAACATCATGTTCTTTGAGTTAAACAACACCACTAGTCTTAGTTTGGAGTTTTTTGGAGTAGTTTTCCGCTTACAATGCAGCTTTGCTGTAGTGGGTCCAACAGTTTCCATTCATGAATTTGGACGAGCTGAATAATGGATGGTTGAAAAAAAGTACTATGTCCATTCTGGACTCACTTTTGATAAGTAAATTTTTGGATAAATATGATTTAAACTATCCCTTTAACTGTGTTTAAATGAATTTGGTTTTAAAATTTTATGTTTTGCAGCGAATTGGGAGTGTCACTGTAGGATTAATTTGCTCTTGCAAAAGTTGTAGTTTTTTTTGTCAAGTCCACCCAAGTCCAGTTGATACCCTATTACATGTCTAAATATTATTTTTAAAAATTGTTTCAAGAACCACATAATATTAATAACAACATCAGCCTATTATCACCTTAAAAACAGAGCAAGAATTAGAGGTTTCATGTCCACACATGATCTAGAAAAAAAATTTCCACACTTATCTAGAGTAGGTTAGAGTGATGTAATGGCCTACTTCACCAATTCTCCGGTCTCTGCAATAGCTTCCTGTATTTCATAGAATTGATTTTAAGATATTGCAACCTAACTCTATAAATCACTAAATGCTTTAGGATCAAGTTACATCTCAGACAGACTCTGTCATCATGAATCCTCTACACCCCTCCTGTCATCAGTGTCTGGTCTGCTAACTGTTCCCAGAGTAAGGACAAAGGTGGGTGAGGCTGCGTTTAGCCATTATGCTGAACAGAATTGGAACAGACTGCCAGAAAATCTAAGACTTGCTCCAACGTTGACCACTTCTAAATCTAGGCTAAAAAAGTTGTATTCAGCTGCCTTTTAGTTGTTATCTTTTAATCATCTTTTAGCCCTCTTAAATTTGTTGTTTTACTTGTATTCTTTTTGTATATATTTTTTGGTATATTATTTAAATGTTCAGTTTATTTATATTTTGTCTTTAATGCAAAATATATTTCTAGTATGCCTGATGTATGTATTTTTAGGCCTAATAATGTAAAGCACTTTAAGTTGCCCCTGTGTCTGACATTTTCTATACAAACTGTACCTCTCAGGAATTACGTTCATTTCCAAATAATTTGAACACTGGGAATATGTTCAGTATGTTCATAGAATTTGTAACCTGATATAAAAACCAAGCCCTGTCCTGCAGCTGTCTGCCGCTCCAAGCCATTGGACCGGGGCTATGGGGCCCGAGTCGCCACTTCTTCCCTCTGCTCCGACGCCCTGTCCTGCCTTGGGGGCAAAGCCTCCTTTTGTTCCCCTGACGCCTCCTGCTCCCCTGACGCCTCCTGCTCCCCTGATGCCTCTTGCTCCACTGCCACCACCTGCTCTCGACTGTGCTCCCCCTGCAGGCTTGGTGCCACCTGCGGGCCATCCACCTGCAGCACCAGACCCTGCCTCGCCTACCTGTCTGGTGCCACATGCGGGCTGTCAGCTGGCAGCACCGGATTCTGCCATGGGGCCGGGGTTCAGCAGACTCGCAGCTAGAGTTGTCAGGTATTTTCTTGAATTTGGACAGGGACAGCAACAAGTCTTTAGAGCTGGTACTCCAGAGGTGTGGGCCAAGACTTCATATCCTCCTAAGTTTAAATAGAGCAGATTTCTGTCATGAATTGTAAAGGCATGAAAATCCCAAAATATGACAATATGATAGACTTTCAGGGAAAAGGCCATAAAAAATAACCTAATGCAGGCTGCATGTACTAAAAGTTAGGTTGAGATGGGTTGGAACATACACATTATGTGACAATTTTCACCCATGTAACTATCTAATTTTCCTTAAGTGAGTCCAGTTCAGACAATTGCTTTCACTTATGCAATTTTCCTTCCTGGATGACATGCTATGTTACGTGTTTATTCTAAACACAGGGACTTTTCCTTGAAATATCATAACATGTGCATCAACTGTTACTTTGATGATATATAATTCACTTCTAAAAAAAACTGTAATACTGTAGATATGTTGGGACCTACAGTCTCAGAAGTGAGGATTCTAAAAAGAAAATGTGCCTTTTCCTGTAGAAAATACCTTTTTGGTTCCAGGGCAAATTCATTTTTTTTATAAGTGTAGACTTAAGTAATATAAACAATCTTTAATCTTTTTTGTTATTGCTATACTATATATTAGTTTAAAACAACACAGATATGTATATCATTATGTTTTAATGCAATAAACTATTAAACATTGTCAAGCAGTGGTTATATAAGACATCATTGTCTTTATGTAATGATAGCAGAGCCCTCAAAAATAACATACGTCTAAGACATATTAGATAACATGCATCACAGTAACATTTTGCTAAGTGCAAGCTTTTCTATTGAAGTCTATGACTGCCACAACTTAATTGAAAATGTAAATAGACTTTGCAATTCCTTTTCCTAAAGGGTATGTAGATTAAATTAAAACTTATATAAATTATTGCTTTATCATTTTCTTTATTGAGTATGCGAGTATGCTGATTTGAAAACAAAATTCAGGTTTACGGAAATGTAATTAATAATACATTTTTATGGTCTGTCCAGTACAACGGTGAATCTTTGAAAAAGCAAATGTAAATGCTTACATGACAAATTATATTTCCTGTTTGCCATTTCCATCCATCCATCCATCTTCTTCCGCTTATCCGGGGCCGGGTCGCGGGGGCAGCAGTCTAAGCAGGGATGCCCAGACTTCCCTCTCCCCAGACACTTCCTCTAGCTCTTCCGGGGGGACACCGAGGCGTTCCCAGGCCAGCCGGGAGACATAGTCCCTCCAGCGTGTCCTAGGTCTTCCCCGGGGTCTCCTCCCGGTGGGACGGGACCGGAACACCTTCCCAGGAAGGCGTTCCGGAGGCATCCGAAAAAGATGCCCAAGCCACCTCAGCTGACCCCTCTCGATGTGGAGGAGCAGTGGCTCTACTCTGAGCTCCTCCCGGGTGACCGAGTTTCTCACCCTATCTCTAAGGGATCGCCCAGCCACCCTGCGGAGAAAACTCATTTCGGCCGCCTGTATCCGGGATCTTGTCCTTTCGGTCATGACCCAAAGCTCATGACCATAGGTGAGAGTAGGAACGTAGATTGACTGGTAAATCGAGAGCTTCGCCTTGCGGCTCAGCTCTTTCTTCACCACGACAGACCGATACATCGACTGCATTACTGCAGAAGCTGCACCGATCCGTCTGTCAATCTCCCGTTCCATCCTTCCCTCACTCGTGAACAAGACCCCTAGATACTTAAACTCCTCCACTTGAGGCAGGCACTCTCCACCAACCTGAAGTGGGCAAGCCACCCTTTTCCGACTGAGGACCATGGCCTCGGATTTGGAGGTACTGATTTTCATCCCCACCGCTTCACACTCGGCTGCAAACCGTCCCAGTGCATGCTGAAGGTCCTGGTTAGAAGGGGCCAACACGACAACATCATCTGCAAAGAGCAGAGACGAAATCGTGTGGTCCCCAAACCTGACACCCTCCGGCCCCTGGCTGCGCCTAGAAATTCTGTCCATAAAAATTACAAACAGAACCGGTGACAAAGGGCAGCCCTGCCGGAGTCCAACATGCACTGGGAACAAGTCTGACTTACTGCCGGCAATGCGGACCAAGCTCCTGCTTCGGTTGTATAGGGACCTGACAGCCCTTAGCAAAGGACCCAGGACCCCATATTCCCCAAGCACCCTCCACAAGATGCCACGAGGGACACAGTCGAATGCCTTCTCCAAATCCACAAAACACATGTGGATTGGTTGGGCAAACTCCCATGAACCCTCCAACACCCCGTAGAGGGTATAGAGCTGGTCCAGTGTTCCACGGCCCGGACGAAAACCACACTGTTCCTCCTGAATCCGAGGTTCTACTATCGGCCGTATTCTCCTCTCCAGAACCCTGGCATAGACTTTCCCGGGCAGGCTGAGAAGTGTGATCCCCCTATAGTTGGAACACACCCTCCGGTCCCCCTTCTTAAAAAGAAGCCATCCCAGAGGCACTGTCCCCGACCGCCACGCGATGTTGCACAGGCGTGTCAACCAAGACAGCCCCACAACATCCAGAGACTTGAGGTACTCAGGGCGGATCTCATCCACCCCCGGTGCCTTGCCACCGAGGAGTTTCTTGACCACCTCTGTGACTTCAGCCCGGGTGATGGACGAGTCCACCTCTGAGCCCTCAACCTCTGCTTCCTCAATGGAAGACATGTCAGCGGGATTGAGGAGATCCTCGAAGTACTCCTTCCACCGCCCGACGACATCCTCAGTTGAGGTCAACAGCTGCCCACCTCTACTGTAAACAGCGTTGGTAGGGCACTGTTTCCCTCTCCTGAGGCGCCGGATGGTTTGCCAGAATCTCTTCGAGGCCAGCCGATAGTCCTTCTCCATGGCCTCACCGAACTCCTCCCAGGCCCGAGTTTTTGCCTCCACTACCACCCGGGCTGAAGCCCGCTTGGCCTGTCGGTACCCGTCAGCTGCCTCAGGAGTCCCACAAGCCAACCAGGCCTGATAGGACTCCTTCTTCAGCTTGACGGCATCCCTTACTTCCGGTGTCCACCACCGGGTTCGGGGATTGCCGCCTCGACAGGCACCGGAGACCTTACGGCCACAGCTCCGAGCGGCCGCTTCGACAATGGCGGTGGAGAACATGGTCCACTCGGACTCAATATCTCCATCCTCCCTCGGGATCCAGTCGAAGCACTGCCGTAGGTGGGAGTTAAAGATCTCTCTGACAGGAGACTCGGCCAGACGTTCCCAGCAGACCCTTACAGTACGCTTGGGCCTGCCGAGTCTGTCCAGCTTCCTCCCCCGCCATCGGATCCAACTCACCACCAGGTGGTGATCAGTTGACAGCTCCGCCCCTCTCTTCACCCGAGTGTCCAAGACATACGGCCGCAGGTCAGATGAAACGACAACAAAGTCAATCATCGACCTGCGGCCTAGGGTGTCCTGGTGCCACGTGCACTGATGGACACCCTTATGCTTGAACATGGTGTTCGTTATGGACAAACTGTGACTAGCACAGAAGTCCAATAACTGAACACCACTCGGGTTCAGATCAGGGGGGCCATTCCTCCCAATCACGCCCCTCCAGGTGTCACTGTCGTTGCCCACGTGGGCATTGGTATGGCCCCGGCTGCGCCATACCGGGCGACGTCACGGTACTCAAAATTGTATTCTTCATTAAGGGGTTTTGAACCGCACTTAGTCTGACCCGTCGCCTAAGACCTGTTTGCCTTGGGAGACCCTACCAGGGGCATATAGCCCCAGACAACATAGCTCCTAGGGTCACTCGGGTACTCAAACCCCTCCACCACGTTAAGGTGGCAGTTCTTGGAGGGGGTTTGCCATTTCAAAACACACACATGTAGCATGAAAAAGCTATGCCAATTATCAATTGAGATTTAATTTGTGTTTGCCATTTCAAAACACAAATTAAATCTCAATTGATAATTGGCATAGCTTTTTCATGCTACATGTGATTTAAGATTGCCAAAACTCAAATGCAGTCGCCATTCTTAATTTTGCTATTGCATTGATTAATTCTTCCAGTGGTAGCCATGCAGCTTGTTAAAGTAATCGCAAATCGTTGGTTTGCATTTTTTATTTCCAACTGTGTTTACTTGTCAATCAAACACAGTGGGTGGAATTTTCGGTTTGTATAGAGCTTATATAAATAAAAATATTAAATTTACTTCCAAAAAATTTTTTATATTTTGTACTCTTAATTTTCAGATAGTTTGGCGCTTTACTACTTGTGTCTAGTATGTAAAATAAACATGTTGTTTTTGGAGATAACGATAACGATCTGCCAGAGGCAGCGAACAACAGAACATTACTTCGACGGTGGAACCTAGTGACTCAGGGGACCAGATAAGGGGACGCTTGTTGTAGATGTTCAAACTTTTGTGGCAACTTTTGTCTTTCAGGTTGTAGATGAACATGTCCTAGCAGGTATGGATCATGTGGCAACCTGGCAGAATATCTCCTGCCTGACCCTCAACTTGCAAAACATTTTGTAATTCCATTGTATTTGAATGAAATTCACAAGAATGCCTGGACCTGCTTGTTTTTTTCTTTACAAACTTTCATTGGGAGGTTGTAGCAGAAAAATAAAAGGAAAGGTCCTCTGTTTTAAACCCGTCTTGGTCAAAAATAAAATGTAAAAAACATGAATGAATGTGAAAGTGATATAATTGTTTATGAACATTAACATTTGCATTGCATGATTATAATGATTATAAATAGTCATATATTTACAACACACCAAGGCCAAGGGCTGTCCTTAACTATCATATAAGCAATATTCATACCCCTTCATGTCCAAATGTGCTTAAATATCTCAATATTTATTTACTCTAATTTTAATTATTAATTATTAATGATTGACCTAGAAATAAGTTATTCAAAGGTTTTGGTGGAAATACTTGTATTAACATGTTTATTGTGTGAAACACATAGAGCCAAAGGTAATGATTGATTCTGTGAATAACATCCATAGAAAAACAACTGTTGATAAGAAATTAGGTTTATTTCATTTAGAGCATTAGAGAAAGGGGTTGTAAACACAAGTGACATTATGTCTCTAACCAATCAAGTATTGGTTAAGTGGACCTGGTAGCAGTTGTAAAGAGGAATTGATAGCAGTGAGGCTGGCGATAAACTTACTCAGGAGGACACATACCTCTATTACTATTACTGGACAGATGTATTGGTTACTGGCCATTTAATGTATTTGAACAATTCCACATCTAGCAGACCTGGTTCAATTCAAGGGGTATTTATTGTGTAGTTCAAGGCTACAACAACATTTTGAAATGTCTCCGTCCATTTTCTTATACTTGCCACCCCTATCTCTCTACTAATTCCTACATTAGAGTAATTGATTTTGTTTGACACGTAAACATCCACATTCTCAATTGCTATAGAAGTCAACATCTTCTGTCCCAGTGCATGTTACATTACTTTGTTGTGATGGCCTGTATCTCTTGTGGTAGTCTGCAGAATCAAGTTGTGAAAAAAAAAAAATTACTGTCACTGATTAGACAACAGAAAAAAAATTAAGAAAGACAACAATTAAGACATGAATGAAATGGTTTTGGATTAGCAGGTGAGATGGAACTTCTTCAGTACATCCTGATTATCATTCTCATTCGTCTAGGGCCCGGTTTCCCGATAACATGGCACTTACAACAGTTTAACAATGCACATAGCCTTAAGAGGGACTTTGTTAGGACAGCCTTACGTCTGTTTCCCAAACCACCACATACATCACTCTTTATAAAGTGCCTCGTAATTGCCATGTTACAAATATTTGGAACGGAATTAGGACATTTTTGTGTTTTGGAATGGAGTTAGGCATGCATGTTTTGAAAAATAGCCTATTCATTGGATTTCGATATAGCTTAATTACTTATCAGAAACATATAAAATCGCTGGCGATGTGTTCTACTGCTATTTAGGCATCAATAGGAAAATGCAAAACTCGAAGGAGTAGTGAAATGTTGGATTGACAAATCTGGATTCAACCAATAGGGTGGACTACAGCCAATCAAAAGCATATCGGAAATCGATCACGTGACATCAATTGTCAGTTTCTCTGTTAGCTATATAGAATATATGTTAATTATGTCATAGCAATCAACACATGATTGGTTAACTGGGAATATAAAATACAGTAGGAAAAATCCATTCTAATTGTTTGGAATAAAAATGGAAAACGGGAGGAAACAGGCATTTAGAGTGGAAGAAATCCATGTACTCCTTGATGAGGTTGAGAGGCACCAGCAACTACTTTTTTCAAGATTTAAGGGTGCTATAACTAATGAAGGCAAAAAAAGGAGGGAACAAATAGCAAAAGTTTTATCTGCCTCTAGCATTAATTGCCTTGAACTGGAAATAATTCTAGTGACATCTATGCTCCACAGCATTGCTGTGGGAGTAGTTCCTGCTCAATGATTAAATGACTGAAGGGGCATTGTTCATCAATGGGGGCACAACTAATGTTGGTTAATTCATATACCATTTGCGGTGCTTACTGAGAAACAGAACTGGAGGGGCAAAGATTATATCTGGGGAGGCAATGGCTTATTTTGCCCCCTTGTATTTCTGAGCCTGTATGAGAGTTGGGGCAGCCCTACAGGCAAAGGATCAAGGGAGTAGGTTTGGTTTGAACATTTCTAATGTATGTGAAGTGTTGATAAGGACCAACTCCAAATTGGTGGGGGTGTACTCACTGTCCCTACCAAAAACCACACCTAAGCAAAGTTGCATAATGACCAACAGCCTACAGGGACAAATGAAGAATAACTTATACTGGAAAAGTGTGGTTAAATCCTCAATAATACCTTCCCTGGCATGGGGATATTTGATTTCCCCAATATTCTAGTAAGCATCATTCCACAATCCCCACACTAAAACATTTTGTGTACAAGATGTGCACAAAATGTTCCATTTCGTTATCATAGTGCCAATTGATGTCTATTAGGTAAATAATATATGCCAAAACATGTGATGGTAGAAATCTTACTCTTGCTGGCAATGCGTCCACTTGTAGTGAGCAGTGGGTACAATAAGATTCTTAACACAATATTGACCTTGGAAAATAATGTATTTTTCACTACCAAGCTAGCTTGGAGGAGCTGAAGATTCTGTGGAGGGAGAACATTTTGGATTAGAATGTTTTGATTCAGAGAGCCAAAATGACATCACACATTATCACATTAGTTTCATCATACCAATTTGATGTGGAAGTAGTATTGACACACTAATACATGGCCGATCATACTGTGCCTCTGCCAGGGTCAGCTGCTTTTTCAGAATATCTGGCTTTGCCCTCTTTACCTCCATCAGCTCATAGTGTCTTTCCCTCTGCTCTTTCATTTCTTTCCTCAATAAAACCTTACATTCAATGTGAATTGATCATTACCCTTAAAGTTACAAAGCCTGTAAACAGCAAACATGTTTAGTGTACTGACTATAAAAGTGGGGCTGATATGTGACCTACTTTCAGGGAGATCATGGCAGCAACACATCGTGTTGTCCTGTTGAACAATCGCAACTGCAGGGAAGGTAACGCAGTAGCTCGGTGCAAGTCAATGCGCACATTAGGGAGCACTACAACCCCCTAAATGACCTGTCCGACCAAGCCATTCTGAAGAGGAACCAGCTACATCGAAGACAAATCCAGCAATTGCTGGGTCTAGTTTCACCAGGACTAACCCGATCAACCCAACGCAACTGCCCTAACACCAGAGGTGCAGATTCTTGGAGTTCTACGTTATTACGCAAGAGGGAGTGTTCTACAGGGTTGGCTTTTGACTATACTTTGATCTGTAAGTGCATCCAGTCAATGGAGAGTAGTAATTATGTAATATAATTTCTTTTTGGTACTTGGTGAAGGGCGTGGTCTTAGCAAGGCTTCGTTGTCTCAGTCAGTGAATGCTTCTTCTAAAACATGCCCTGGACCACATCTTCTGGCTGAGGACAACAGAACATTGGAGGTATTGCTAGTTTTCCATGACGTGGCGAACATCCCCCATGTCATTGGCGCAATTGATGGCACCCTCATCCCCATCGCTACCCCCACTACAGACACGCTGGTGTTCAGTTCAAGAAAAGGATACCCTGTAATTAATGCACAGGTGAGCTCCAACCACGAGGGCGTGATAATGGACACAGTTGCCAACTGGCAATGGACACAGTTGTGTTTTCTAACTTGTCTGTGGGCCAGGCAGATGGATAGATGGCTATTGGGTGACAGCAGGTATCCCCTCTGCACCTACCTCTAGACCCCTGTTGTCAACCCCCAAAGCAACGAGGAGCAACAATATAACTGGGCTCATTGCATTACATGTAATGTGGTGGAGCGCGCCATTGGGTTGTGTAAACTAAGATTTAGGTGCCTCCACAGATCCTCTGGTGGCCTGAGATTTGACCCAGCCAAATGCTGTGCGGTAATTGTTGTGACTGCAGTGCTACAAAACATTGCTCTTCGAGCTTGGGCACCCATAGCCGCAGATGAGGAGGATGATGACGATGAGGAGGATGGTGGAGCTGAGTACGGCGAACCTATCCATCAAAGATAGTACCAGTACGATGCGGGGTTCCAGACCCATGAACGATGGATTTTGAACAGTTTTTCTTAATTATGTATTGTTTTATGTAAGTTATTCTTTATCCTCAGTTGACCAATTGCATTCTGTTAGATTTACATCCAATCATTCAATTAACATATGACTTGTAAATCAAAACTGTTTTGATTGTTTTTATTCGTTCTGTCCCCTTAATGATGACACGTTGCGGTTGCTCCTCGCATGTTGAGGGAGGCGCTATTTCACAAAGACAGTAAAGTGCCTGTTATGATGGACTAATGTGTGGTCTGGAGCACTTGTTAATTAATGAGCGATGTTACATGCCACTTCAGTAAGGATGTTTTCGGGAAATGCACTGATAAGATTATGGGGCACTTACGTGCATCTTACGATCATCTTAGTGCTTTGGGAAACCGGGCCCAGGTCTGGTCATATATCATACAAATAGGTAAGGAGATGTAAGAGATCATCTAGAAAAAGCACTTTCCACTTACCTCATACCACAATCATTAAAGTCTCATTTGACCTACATTACCTCACCCATCCATGGCAATCTTCAAAACAATAGCCTTAAGTTAATTTAAATATATATAGTCAGCGTTGCTATATGTGTTATACACACTGATACACAGTTACCAGCTGATTGTGGCCTTTGCCCCTCCTATGGTGCCTCTAGACCAGCTAAAGATACATCAGCGTGTTGTTGACTTTGCAAGCTAACTAGGTGGTATGGCCACATGCTAATCTGTAGTTGCTTTTGCACAGGCAGCTTTTAAAAGATACTCAGTGGTTGTGTGAGACATCTTTTATTGGACCTTGCAGCCATGAATACAAAGCTTAGGATAATGTGAATACTATTTCAGAGGTGAACATTGCCTTAGGTTACAGTCACATGTGAATGATTTCCTATCTTAACAGTTCTCTACGGGTGTCTGCAGTGTTGTTACATTTACTTTACATTATGGGCTGTCTAAAATGTTTTGCAATGCCAATACATGGGGCAGCATTAATACCAAAAATGTAACTAATTATACAAAAACAAACTATAAAGGACTAACCATTTGTATTATAAAATGTTCTGAATACAGGGTTTCTTCACAATATCACAGACCTATCTCACATGCCACTTGTGCTGTATACTATTAAATGTTGTGGTTGCTCCTTGAACCTGTTAGTTTTTGAAGAGAAGTGCTGCATATTTACAGTATGCAATAGTCAACTCTTGGTCCCATGCACACAATTTCAGCCAAAAAAACAGGCTGCAGCAACAACAAAAAAAGCTACACAACATGCCAAAACAGATGCAACCAAGCAAAGGCAAAAGGACCATGCTGATGACCCCACTGTTTAGCTGACAGCAACCATAGATGATCTGTTGCCTTTGCTGGAGTTTCAGCCACCATAGTGTGTAGCTTGAATTTGCCTGCAATTCAACCCAAATTAATTGCAATCAAATACAAACACTGTAGCTTTAAACCTGAATAAAAAAAGAAAAAAAAAAGAAAAAGCAATCACTTTAATGTCCTATATTTATGGTAGGCTACAGCAGTTCTTTAGGTGTGGTACCGGACAAGGCAGATGGCCGAGGAATGAGGCTCAAGGTTGACTTTGCTGCCCGCATACCTTAACCAGCCCAACCCCAGCCAACACTCTCAACAGTTTATACATTCAAAATGTCGCCAGAGATTATACTCTCAACAAATGTTAACTAATGATGGCCAATCTTGACAAATAGGAAATCTATGAAGCTGTTTGTGTATATATACAGTGGGGAGAACAAGAATTTGATACACTGCCGATTTTGCAGGTTTTCCCACTTACAAAGCATGTAGATGTCTGTAATTTTTATCATAGGACCATAGGACCTGGTCAATGACCTGAAGAGAGCTGGGACCACAGTCTCAAAGAAAGCCTTTAGTAACACATTATGCCGTCATGGATATAAATCCTGCAGAGCATGCAAGGTCCCCCTGGTCAAGCCAGCGCATGTCCAGGCCCGTCTGAAGTTTGCCAATGACCATCTGGACGATCCTGAGGAGGAATGGGAGAAGGTCATGTGGTCTGATGAGACAAAAATAGAGCTTTTTGGTCTAAACTCCACTCGCGATGTTTGGAGGAAGAAGAAGGATGAGTACAACCCCAAGAACACCATCCCAACCTTGAAGCATGGAGGTGGAAACATAATTCTTTGGGAATGCTTTTCTGCAAAGGGGACAGGATGACTGCACCGTATTGAGGGGAGGATGGATGGGGCCATGTATTGTGAGATCTTGGCCAACAACCTCCTTCCCTCAGTAAGAGCATTGAAGATGGGTCGTGGCTGGGTCTTCCAGCATGACAACGACCCGAAACACACAGCCAGGGCAACTAAGAAGAGGCTCCGTAAGAAGCATCTCATACAATGTGATTTTCTTGAAAGATTCCGTCTTGAAAGATTCTGTCTCTCACAGTTGAAGTGTACCTATGATAAAAATGACAGACCTCTACATGCTTTGTATGTAGGAAAACCTGCAAAATCCTCAGTGTATCTCCCCACTGTAAATACACTTTTTGTTTGGAAGATTGAATGTTAACTTCACCATAGTACCCCTTATTGATGTACTAATTACTAATTTTAGAAATGATGCATTTGTTTCATTTAAACACAGAATCGCATATAATCACAACACAATCTAGAAGTAGCAAATTTTTAATTTGCATTACAATCTACTTACTCTGTTTTGATCTGTTAATGAAATACAGAAACAAATACACTTTTTAAAAGAATAGTTATTTATCCAACAAGAATGTTTTGATGCAGAAAAGCTTTTCTACATCAAAACCAAATTAACTTTCCCTTTTTTTGTGGTTATTTGGCAAAAACACAAATATTAACACATTTACCAGTAGAAATAGTCACTGCTATGAAATTGTACGAAATGTGGATGTTCTATGAAGGATGCCTGTGGCGTCAATATTTCACTATATTGGTTGAATTAAAAAATATAAATATCATCATTGTAAAATATATACTTTCAAACGAAAGGGTTGGTTCTTGAGATAAAAAATCAAACCTCTTAAACGCAAAAGGTATAGAATTGCAAACAAAAATAATGATACACAAAAGAACAAAACTTTCAAGTAGATAACTGTAAAATTAAAGAAAACTTTTTACATATAAGAACACCTGATTATATACAACTGAGGCCAAATAGTTTTCGGCAGTTTTGTAATAGTTTTTAGGTTACAACCAAACCTATGTATTCCATGTTGCCTACTCTTGCTGGTATAGTAGTTACTTGCGTTGGTTACGATACTTCAGTCTTTCATTGCTTTTGCAGGTATTTTTTGCTCCACAATATTTTGTTTATGACTTTTGCACATTTTCTATACAAAAGCCAGTGTTTAGAAGGGAGACGTACAGTATAAATTGCGTCTTCATTGGTTCAGTTTTTTTGGATGTAATGTTCATTTTAGCCAATTAATGGGCAGGTTGGTTATGTGTGACCTACACAACATATGACAAATGTGAAATCAAAGTTGAACAGAGAAACAAAGAATATGTTGAAATATATTACACAATCGTGATTTAGGATGGAGGAACTACGTTAATTTCATGAGCGTTTTTTAACCAGTAGACTACTTTAATAGCCTACCAATGCATTTCTCTGTCTTGGATTGTGGACCAGTAATAACGTAATTCCTGATTGATGAATAAAAACAGACTATTCCACTGCTTAATGATTTTGATGTGTCTTCATTGGATTATGTCAGTATAGGATTGTGATTTATGGTGAGGAGTACATACATTAGATGTATTTAGTAACCCGTAGACTAATTAAATACCAATACATTTTTTGTGTACCTGTAAATACTATAAACTATTACTTTGATTGATCAATAAAGTCAGACTTGACTCCACCTGTGACACCACCATGTGTCCTGTCTCACAATCCAAAGGCTGACACCCCCCCGTTCCCCATTCGGTGGCCTGACAGCCCCCCCCCCCCCCCTTGGAGGTCTGGAAAGTTGCCTATTAAAAAAAAAAAATTCTTGGATAATAGTTTTCAAATAAAGCTCCACTCACAGGCTTGTTGAAGGCGGGCTTAGCGTGTTTTCACTATTTCTTCAAACTCGATAGAACTCATTTCCTGAAAGTGTTTTGTTCCTACCTAGGCTGCCACATATCAGAAAAGAAGCAAAGATGAAGGAAAAACTTAATTCTGTTTTGTAAAAACTGTGCTCTATTCATACGATCAAGCCAATAAGACTTTTATATTATAACAGAAGATTGAGACACAAGCCTAATACCGCTTTAGAAAACCCATCATTCAGTGTTACCAGTCCTATTATATCTTCTAATGCTATTGTGTAGTCCGGTCGCAATAACAATGATTTACTTAGGAAAAGGTTATGTTTGTTTCTCAAGGACTGATATGGTGCACCACAAACGTGACAGATTTCAATGGGGTTTTATTTATAATTCTTACTACGTAGATGTTTGTGCCATGTCACAATGATCTAATTGTGCAGGATGACGCTGTGTTATTCAGTCCAATTGATAAATATGCTTTGAACATAAACTTTAGCGATATTGATGTCATTTTCACTTAGCTACCCAGTGAGCAATCGATGGCGGTCCGCCGGTGTTTTGCTGCTGGCAGACCGCAGGAGGCTATAATGTCCTAGAACCAGCGGGCCCCCAGCTTTTGCCACTTTTCTCCTGAACTCAATTTGCATAAGCTAATTTCCGGCTTTCCAGCAGCAGCCTGACTTCTTTACGCTGGCGGCTAGCCGCCAAAGAGAGGGCCTGCACTGTGATCTGCTGTATCAGCTTGTGTTGCCATTGTCTTCCATCAGAGATGCTATTGTACCCTTTTTATTCTTGTACTGATTATTTGTATTAAATGTATTTTAATATTGTTAAGTGTACAGAATTTTGGTCAACATTGGTAGTTTATAAATAAAATAGACTTTGACTTTTGCACTATTACTTGTGAATAGGACCTTTGTGTAGACATGTACAGTAAACACAAATAAACTGCCGTCTCTTGCCATTGCTTACCATCAATTTTTCCATTTTCCACTGCATGGTACCGGCTCAACTACTCGCCTATAGCCTTTAATTGCTTCATGGGGGACAGTTTAAACACTTTACTGTGTTTAAACACTGCCGTGTCCGTAGATGGCGCTGTAGCATATTGCACGTAAAGCAAGACAATCGCCATTTTGTAGGCTAGGAATCCCACGTTCTTGTAATATGAAAACTGGATAATTTTAGTGACTTCGTTCTTTATGCCTCGTTCAGGAAAATGAACATCTCTTTCAAAGGGTGTGATGTATAAGCTATATGCTCTGAATTGGACAATACAACATGTGGGTTATGACATTATGATATTGTTTTATTACAATTTGATGAACTCACGAAACAAACTAAGATCACGATTTTTTCGGACATCGGACTGAAAATTATTGAACGCAGAGTCACCTACATAGCTATGGTGAGTTCTGTTCTGCGTTATTATAAATAACTAAGTGTTGTTAGGTTACTGAGTAAGAATGACTGTTTTGTATTAAACAATGACTGTTTGCAATATTCCATTAACATTCTAATTATTTTGTCAAAGTCACTTGTAGCTGAACGCAAGTTCTAAACTATTGGCGGGAAAACAAGCTATAGAAACCGAGCTTGAAAAAAACAGCGTTGGCCTGAGATGAAATACCTACAGTAACCCTTGTGTTTCTTCATGGGTCCACAAGTTTGGTTGCTTACTATTTTTAGTTTTTCGTTTATCTTCAAGTTCGGATGTTATGTGCTTCTTCGCATTTCAACAGTTGAACAAGTGTGGTAACATTGTTAGTTAACTTGTCTAAACCATGTTTGTTAGTGTATCAACAAGTTAATGTTATAATATATATGCTTATTCCTTTTAACGTATATCAACTGATACATAAAGTTAGCTACATTTTGTTTCTTTGTGTAACGTTATCCACATTTGGATAACGTTACTCTTGGCAGTAACATTTAGCTAGACTAGCTAAACCTGCACTTGTTACAATTCTGTTACTGAGGTGTCTCGTGTGACTTTGTGTATCCACATTGTTTTTAGCTAGCCTGTGTGTGTCTTATGCTGCCGTTTTTTTAAACCTCTTTTCTAAACATTGCTTTCAGGTCATGACATTTTCTGTAGTTTTGTTCCCGGAGGATGACTGTGTAGCAGTAGTTCCACGCCTGTGTCTCAAAGGGGGACTTTGCTACTGGCCACCACACAGCATCACCAGCAGGAAGTCCTTCAGCCACGACAAGTTTGCCAAAACTTGTTCACCACCCAAAAACACCTGGGAGGCTGTCCCTTATAAGCTCATTAAGCATTCAGGTGAATTTGAAGGTCAAGCTTCCTATGGAAGCTTGGATAAACAAATTTTTAGAGTCGGTTTGTTATTCACAGTTAGCTAGCTAGCTAGCCTACTGTTAGCTCGTGAGGTATCTAGCTAATTATCAACAGTATTTTGTACTGGCATTTAAACGTTAAACTTAATTTTTGTGTACTACCGATTTAACAAAGGTATGGTAACGTTAAATTCTAATCGGGAAACAATGTCAGTAAAGCATTTCGGATATGGAAAGCAAATTCTAATGCAGACGTTTGTAAACACTGTGGTTGGCCGGGATCAACACAAGCGAAGTAAGGCAGTCCGGGTCAAACACCAAAACGACAGTGGGATTATTATCATACTCTACCTGTTGCTATCCGGAGATGTGCACCCGTGCCCAGGTCCTTTTTCCCGGGACTCCAGCTGTAAGGCACCAGCGAGCGTACTAGCCGCCACTGAGGGGCTGGGGCTCATTTGGCATCGACCGGCAGGTGGTTCTATCAGTGACGGGGAGCGAAGATCTCGGACGAAGCGGGCTGAGACGCCGGGCTTGGTGAGTGCTGAGGGCCTGAACTGGCCATCTTTCAGCGCGTGGACCGACGGCGGCGGGGCTGTCGCCGGTGAGGAGCAAACAACTACAAATTCCTTGCCCTGCGTTTCTGACCCTACTCGATCATATCGTAAGGATGTTAAGGTAACGGGTCATTGCGCTCAAGGTAAGCGTGAAAATCTGCACGGTACAACCCACAGTCGTTTCAAAAACATTATAAACCCTGCTTTGAAAAAACACAGCAAACTGAACTTTTTTAAAACTGTCAATCACTCTCGACTGATCTGGGATCAACAACTCAAACCAAGGGGTCTATTTGGAGGGCATATGAATATTCGTAGCCTCACCCCAAAGTCTGAAGAAGTACATCATCTTCTTATTAACTCCAACTTAGATTTTTTAGGTCTGACAGAATCTTGGTTACATAAAAACTCTCCATCTGCTGCATTACATGTACCAGGGTATAATATTTTTAGACGGGACAGATGTGAGGGAAGAGGGGGAGGGGTCATGGTTTACATAAAAGATCACATTAACTGTCAGCAGATATGTTGGCCTTTTGACCATGATTTGGAGTGTATTGGGGTGAATATACTGCTTTCACCTGAAATGTCTTTTGTGCTCATTGTCGTATATCGTCCACCCTCCTCTAATAATGATTTTTATACAACTTTTAAAAAGCTACTTCAAGCATGTGATTTTAAAACTGAGGTAATATTACTTGGTGATCTTAACTGTAACTGGCTAAATAAGACTAATAGGAAATCCCTTAAACAGATCACAGATAGTCTGGATTTTACTCAATTGTTGGAAGGTCCTACTAGAATAACCACATCGTCTCAGACACAGATAGATTTAATATTCAGTAACAAGCCTGAAAGAATTGTAAAAACATTTAATTTTATTACTGGACTGTCTGATCATAATCTGACTCTACTGTCGAGAAAACTTACAAAAAAGTGATTTCATCATTCTAATAAACCCGTGGAGCAACTTAGGATTCCTAAGAATGAAATGGATAATTTTCAAAAGGCAGTACAGCAAACTAATTGGATAGATATATTTAACGGGATCAACATAGAAGAAGTTAGCAAAATGTTTTTTACCAAGCTACAAAATCTAGTTAAGGAGTTTACTAGAAAGGTAAAAGGAAAGAAAAAAGCGAATGCACTCCCCTGGCTCAATACTGAAATATTTAATTTGATGAAAGAAAGAGACTCCGCTTTAAAAAGATCATTAAAAACAAAATCAAATAGTGATAGGCATAGGTTCACTTCATTACGTAATCAAGTGATTAAAGTGATAAGAAAGGCTAAAGCCAATTTTTTTATAACAATTATTAATGAGGGAAAAGGTAACACAAAACTGATCTGGGAACAGATTAAGAATGTGATGGGAATTAGCCAAAAGCTTAGAAACCAGTTAGAATTGAACCTGAATGGTAAACTAATTCAAGACCCAGCTCAAATAGCTGTAGCTTTTAATGAATATTTTATTAATTCTGTGAATGAAATCGCACAGAATTTTCCCCCTATAACTGGAAATGTTGTAACAATAGATGAAAGCATGCCTTCTTTTAGCATTCAACCTATCTGTGAAGTAAAAACTCAGGCAATTATTAATTCTCTTAAAATCTCATCAACAAAAGATATTTATGGAATGGACTCGAAAATGCTTAAAAGCCTGAAAGAACATCTATCTTACCCTATCACACACATTTTTAATCAGTCAGTAGATAGAGGGGATATTTCCAACTACCTGGAAGACTGCAATTGTAATTCCCATATTTAAGTCAAATGACCCACGGAACATATCTAACTACCGCCCAATTAGTATTCTACCAGTGGTCTCTAAGGTAGCTGAAAAATGTGTATCAGAGCAGCTTGTTTCTTTTCTAAATAATAGTCCCTTCTCGCTTCATCCAATGCAGTTTGGCTTTCGGGCCCATCACTCCGCAGAAACGGCTAACTGTTACTTTTTAGAGACTGTTCGAGCAATGGTGGACAAGGGAGGTGTTGTTGGCGCTGTGTTTTTAGACCTCCGTAAAGCATTTGACACAGTTAACCATCAGGTCCTTATTGCCAAACTCTCTACTTTAAATTTTTCCACTTCTGCAATTAAATGGTTTGAGTCATATTTAACTGGTAGAACTCAATTTGTTTCTGTGAACACCCATTGTTCACTAGCTCTTAATTCATGTACAGGGGTGCCACAAGGATCAATACTTGGCCCGCTTTTGTTTAGTCTATATATTAATGATTTGCCATCAGTTTGCCCTGATATTAATACAATAATGTATGCGGACGACACTGTAATTTATGTGCATGCCAAGACAAAAAATCTGGCAGCCGCAAAACTGACTAAAGCCATGGACCAGATAACCGATTGGCTAAATCGTTCATGCCTTCAATTAAATGTAGATAAAACTGTGGGAATGTTTTTTACAAAAAGGCAATGTAATAGTGTGTCAAATATATCATTTTCGGGTCAAAACATTACTATTGTGCCACATTTTAAGTCTGGTAGGAGATCCCCCAGAACACCATGCGCCATGCCCAGATGTGGGGGCCATACACACTACAGAGTCACAATATGAGTTGTCGTGATGAAATTCATGCAAGTTGGAAAAGCCTGGGATTTCAATTGTTTAATTAGATTTTCTGTGTGAATTTGAATCCAACCCTAAATCGGTTGGTGGTTTTGGCTTCCATTGACTGTTGTTACGTTCAAGTCAAGTTCAATTTCAGTTCATTTTGTTTTCAACAAGTTAAACAATATCCAGTAAATAATAATAAATGTCCTTCATCTAGACTCCGGGTGATTTAAGCATCCCCTTAATTTTTTTGAGCAGTGTATTTATGATTAACAATCAAATGATTAATTACTTAGAAACTAGTTACTATGAATAAAGGTGCCTTTAGTTGTCTTCTTATGAATTACTTGTTTGTCAGTGAGTCAGTGTTGCTGATGCAAAGTAGGCCCTTTATTACCAAACACCAAGTAACTAAATTAGGATACAATTATCAGTCATTAGTGAACTGTTGGTTAAACATTAAACTGTTGGTTACTTTAAAACCTACCTTAATCTGGGTGATCACAGGGATGTGTGAATATTCTGTCTTTTAACCTGTTGCATATGTCAGATTTATCGCATGACTCGTTAGGCAGAGAAAAACTGTTGCTATGAAACATTTTCTAATTAAATAAGTCAGTGTAATGGTGAAGGGATTGAACAAATAGGCCGAAAAAGGTTTGCAAAGTGATTTCATGCTCCCTTGTATTTTTTAAATACAAAAATACAGTAGTTTATTTTGATACATGGTGTGGCTGCTGTATTTTGTAGATTATTTTGATACATTTAAAATTAAGGTATTTGGTATTTTATTTTAAAATGCATTTTGATGTACACTCACCTAAAGGATTATTAGGAATACCATACTAATACAGTGTTTGACCCACTTTCGCCTTCAGAACTGCCTTAATTCCACGTGGCGTTGATTCAATAGGGTGCTGAAAGCATTCTTTAGAAATGTTGGCCCATATTGATAGGATAGCATCTTGCAGTTGATGGAGATTTGTGGGATGCACATCCAGGGCACAAAGCTCCCGTTCCACCACATTCCAAAGATGCTCTATTGGGTTGAGATCTGGTGACTGTGGGGGCCATTTCAGTACAGTGAACTCATTGTCATGTTCAAGAAACCAATTTGAAATCATTCGAGCTTTGTGACATGGTGCATTATCCTGCTGGAAGTAGCCATCAGAGGATGGGTACATGGTGGTCATAAAAGGATGGACATGGTCAGTAACAATGCTCAGGTAGGCCGTGGCATTTAAACGATGCCCAATTGGCACTAAGGGGCCTAAAGTATGCCAAGAAAACATCCCCCACACCATTACACCACCACCACCAGCCTGCACAGTGGTAACAAGGCATGATGGATCCATGTTCTCATTCTGTTTACGCCAAATTCTGACTCTACCATCTGAATGTCTCAACAGAAATCGAGACTCATCAGACCAGGCAACATTCTTCCAGTTTTCACCTGTGCAATTTTGGTGAGCTCGTGCAAATTGTAGCCGTTTTCCTATTTGTAGTGGAGATGAGTGGTACCCGGTGGGGTCTTCTGCTGTTGTAGCCCATCCGCCTCAAGGTTGTG
Source organism: Esox lucius (assembly GCF_011004845.1). NCBI lineage: Eukaryota > Metazoa > Chordata > Actinopteri > Esociformes > Esocidae > Esox > Esox lucius. The sequence goes on along the minus strand of NC_047584.1, from coordinate 5,587,681 downwards.
CGTGTTGTGGCTTCACAAATGCTTTGCTGCATACCTCGGTTGTAACAAGTGGTTATTTCAGTCAAAGTTGCCCTTCTATCAGCTTGAATCTGTCGGCCCATTCTCCTCTGACCTCTAGCATCAACAACGCATTTTCGCCCACAGGACTGCCGCATACTGGATGTTTTTCCCTTTTCACACCATTCTTTGTAAACCCTAGAAATGGTTGTGCGTGAAAATCCAAGTAACTGAGCAGATTGTGAAATACTCAGACTGGCCCGTCTGCCACCAACAACCATGCCACGCTCAAAATTGCTTAAATCACCTTTCTTTCCCATTCTGACATTCAGTTTGGAGTTCAGGAGATTGTCTTGACCAGGACCACACCCCTAAATGCATTGAAGCAACTGCCATGTTATTGGTAGATTAGATAATTGCATTAATGAGAAATTTAACTGGTGTTCCTAATAATCCTTTAAGTGAGTGTATCTTTGCCCATCTCTGACCACTGACAGGTGAAGTGAATAACACAGATATTCTCATTATCATGGCACCTGTCAGTGGGTGGAATGTATTAGGCAGCAAGTGAATATTCTTTGAATATCCTCAAAGTTGATGTGTTAGAAGCAGGATCAATGGGCAAGCATAAGTATCTTAGCGAATTTGACAAGGGGGAAATTGTGATGGCTCGATGACTGCGTCAGAGCATCTCTAAAACTGCAGCCCCTGTGGGGTGTTCCTGGTCTGCAGTGGTCAGTTCCTATCAAAAGTGGTCCAAAAAAGGAAAAGCGGTGAACCAGCGACAGGGTCATGGGCGGCCAAGTCTCATTGATGCACATGGTGAGCGCAGAATGGCCTGTGTGGTCCGGTCCAACAGATGAGCTATTTTAGCTCAAATTGCTGAAAAATGTAATGCTGGTACTGATAGAAAGGTGTCAGAACATACAGTGCATCGCAGTTTGTTGTGTGTGGGGCTTCGTAGCCGCAGACCAGTCAGGGTGCCCATGCTGACCCATACCCACTGCCGAAATCGCCTACAAAGAGCATGTGCATCAAAACTGGGCCACGGAGCAATGGAAGAAGGTGGTCTGGTCTGAGGAATCATGTTTACTTTTACATCACGTGGATGGCCGGGGGTGTGTGCATCACTTAAGAAGGCAAGCCGGCGGCGGCAGTGTGATGTGTTGGGCAATGTTCTGCTAGGAAACCTTTGGTTCTGCCATTCATGTGGATGTTACTTTTACATGTAGCTTCTACCTGTGCAATGTTGCAGGCCATGAGGAGCCTTTCATGGCAACGGTATTCCCTGATGGCATTGGCCTCTTTCAGCAGGATAATGCCATAAACCAAAAATGGTTCAGGAATGGTTTGAGGAAAACAACAACGAGTTCAAGGTTTTGCTTGGCCTCCAAATTCCCCAGATCTCAATCCAATTGAGCATCTGTGGGATGTGCTGGACAAACACGTCCGATCCATGGAAGCCCCTCCTCGCAACTTACAGGACTTAAAGCATCTGCTAACGTCTTGCTGCCAGATACCACAGCACACCTTCAGTGGCCTAGTGGAGTCCATGTCTCGACAGGTCAGGGCTGTATTAGGCCGGTGGTCATCTCATGTCTGATCAGTATACATTTTAATTAATACATTTATTAACATATATGTTATGTATAACTGCCTTAGTAATTCTTAACAAAGACTAATACATGTTTGTAATGAACTATGATTCATGTTTGTTAATATTTACTAAATAATTAACTAATATTGTGAAGTATTACCAATTAACATTATAGCTTTTATTAAAATTACACAAACTCATTGTAGCTAATTGGCTAACAACAGCAAGAACCCTTGAGCTAACTAACTGATAGCTAAAAGGACCAAACATTATAATTATGATATAATATAACCTTATATTTGTAGCCATTTAACAGAAGTTATTAATACATTATGAAATAAATACTAAGTAATGAATTGTAATTTTTGTCATTTGTAGGTCCATTCTATCCATAGGTCTACTAGTTAAAGCAAGTTTAATATAAACTTAATATGTTCATACTGTGCAAGTAGGAAAGCCATTCTTATCTGAGATTTCTTTATCCCTATTAAGACTCAGGATTCAAACCAATAACCTTCCAGCCACACGTTCATTCTATAATAATTTTCTTTTTTACAGATGGAGCCATGATAGCAATGAGTCACCACCATATCTGAAGTCCAATGCACCTCTAAAAGGAGTAATGGTTTGAAAAGTGCAAACTATTTTTGTATTCAGAATAAAAATATACTTAATTCCTCTTATTATTATTAGCTAATTTGCCTATGCATATAACATAACTTTAGAAGAATAAGTGAAAATATTTACATAGAAATCTTTCAGGAACATTCAGAAAACCTTTAGGAAACATTCAGCAAACATTCCCAGAACGTTCCCAACCTTGTTACATCCAGTGAACAATCACAGAAAGTTCTTATAACATCCCTAGCTCTGTAACCTTAAACAAACTTTCACAGAATGTTAATTCTGTAAAACAGCCAAGCTCAGAGGGGAAAAGTTGCATATTTCCGGTCAGTGTAAGTGATTATTTTTGGAGTAATACCACCATGATATCCTCCAGATTGAGCCATTACAATATGCAATCCAGGGATTGCAATATGCAGTGGAAGGATATGTTCCCAATATTAATATAAACAAGGAAGGGGAGACAATAATTGAAACAAGCATACAGACCTCAATCAAAGAATGAGAAACCCCGACCTAAAATGCGAGCACAGCCTCCTTGAACGCATGGTTTAATTGATACTGTGAGATTTGATAGTCTCTCTCTAGTCATGTTTAAAAAAAACAATACAAAAATACAGAAAAGTATTATCTGTATGAGTTGAGCGTTTTGTTATTTTTTCTTGGAAGCTAAGATTGTGGGTCCCATTCCCACAGGGGTGCACACTGAAAACGTTACTACTGAAAAAATGTGACCGCTATGATCTGTCTCAAATAAGGGATGGTGAGTGAGGGACAGTCAGAGGATACTCCCTTCTTCTTACTAAGACTGACAAGATGCAAGCCTAGTTTGTCCAGAGACATTTTAAAAAGAAAATAATTAAAATGCATGCTCTCTCAGTTGTCCCTTAGAACTTACAACAAATAACCTATTACCGGTGTGAATTACCTCAAGTTTCAAAAAATAGATGCACTGCAAAATTGTTTGAAACTAACATCTTTGACAGAGCGGTGATAATTACTTACTGCACACATCTCATTGCTATAAATGCTATTGAATGTCCAGACTCATAGTTTATTTTAGAAAAAATAAATAGCACATTTCTACCTACATTTTGGTAAAGATACATAACATTTAATGATCATATCTAGATTGTCTGTTGTTAACCTTTTTCATTTCAGTTTCAGCAATCTTGACAAACTCATAAAACTTGCTAAAATCCTTTCGGTTGAAAAACTGTTCTGAATTCAAAAGAACCTGAAAACAATCTTGTTGAGCTTATTACTTCACAGTTTCCAATTGCCAATGAACATGTGAAGCCCAGAATAATAATTTGATCAAAATGTCTGTTATAATTCAAATACCATTTTTTATTGTGCAGCAGCATAAAGAGGTCTTTAAATCTCTATTGTCATAGCCTGGGTTTCTGTATAAGCAATTGGACAGTAAAATGGATAGTCTTGTATTGGCATCGCAGATTGAACCTATTGTTTTAATTTCTCATATTTCAGGAGGATTTCTTGCTTCCCAGAATATTGCCCCTAACGAGGCAACATAACATGTTATACTTTATTGTGGTTTTTGTGGGAAAAGCTCTGTGGTACTCGATTATCCCAGCCATATTCATCATGGTCGTTCCAAAAGAGGTTTGAATGTCAAACACAAAATCCTGACAAAATGTCTTTATTTGCATTCATCTGTCATAGTGATTCCTGGATGGGCATAAAGCTCTTTTCAAAAGGTTAACATCTGGTTTTGGCACACAGGTTTTATGTAGGAGGGCAAAGCCCACTAATAGGAAAGGGCTGGGACCTGCCAAAATTGTTCCAAATTTGGATACACCTGAACCTGAATCTGCTTTGAGTGCTAAGACCTTCCCTGATCCTTGCCTCAAAGTTGTAAAAGTCCATACTAACCTTCAACCAATTATTGCCAGTTATTAGCTGTTTTTAGAAATTCTTGCTTGATATAGGATTTCAGCTGCTCAACAGTTCTGGGCCTCCTTTGTTGTATTTTTTATTTCATAATATGCCAAATGTTTTCAATGGGGGACAGTTCTGGACTGCAGGCAGGCCAGTATAGCACCCAGACTCTTTTACTATGGAGCCATGCTGTTGGAATATGTCCAAAATGTGGTTTGGCATTGTCTTGCTGAAATAAGCAAGGCCTTCCCTGAAAAGGCCTTCCCTATTATTACTACAGCCACTAAAAAATAAGCAAGGTTTGACATACCTGTCTCCCAGCTCAAATCTCTTTCTTTTCCCACCTCTGTGTTGTGTTTTCCAATTGTACATACAACTCTGTCTTGTGGCAGCAACTCAAATGGGTTTGAGAGAGTTGAAGATTGTGTCAATGTCTTCCTACACCTAAACTGAAAGCTAGTATTTTAGCCTAGCGTTACATTGTCAAAATAGTAATCTAGAAGTCGGACATTATGTATTGTTCTTATGTAATATTTACATAACATATGCTCTCTTGTAATAGAATTATTGTTCAAGTTAAGGCAAGATAGGCTCTAGTCAGGGATATCAAATCAGGCTGACAGAAAAGTTGACCATGTGAAGTTTACAACCAAAAGGGGGAGGGTGCATTTTCGGTTTTTAGTTACTGTTTAAAACCAGAGATTTCAGTCTGTCTTCACTTAAACAATAGAGTAGGTGAGCAAAGAAGATTGGGTCAGACAATCTGATCAAAGTTTGTTAGAGCGGTGGGATCCTTACTGCTCAGGTTATGACTGTGTTAAAAGAAACTTCACCAAGATAAGTGACATGATTTTTTTGCCTTTAATCATCTTGCGTGGTTTAGCCACCTGTGCCAGGAACATGACACAGTATTGCTGAGCCCAGATATATTTGGCAAACCTAAACAAAGCAAAGTGGGAGGAAAACCTAGATAAATAAGCATTCCTAATCTAGAAAGAGTTTCCATTCTACAATCAATCACAGTATGAAGTATTTCCGAGGTTTGGCTTGATTCAAGTTAAACAACAGCATGCAATAAATAAAGAATGATTGATCTGAATAATAAAGCTGATACAAACAAAAAGGATTAGATATCATGGTTACACTGACTCCAACAATGTGCATTTCATTATTGTACTCTGGAAACAATATCCTCCATACTAAACTTGCTGAGAAAGGTTTTAATCTGTTTTGTGTGTAGAAGATTAAGTGGAAGGGATGGTAAAACTGAAAATTTGCAAAGGATAGAATGCACTGGTGGAACTTCAGTAAACTGTTACAAGGTTGTGATAAACATGTTTTGGAAAAAAAAAAACACTAATGCCCAAACCAGAGTTACAAAGACCGTGATGCACACCTGAGTACAAACAATGGCAACTTATCAGCCCTAAAACCTATCAGCATTTTTACTTCATTTTTGCAACAGCTTAGAACATTGAAAAATAAGCTGGTTTAAGCATCTGTCAATAAGTTCTGTTTTTAAAAAAAGCTTTTTTTTTAATGTATTTTCTTAATTAACTTTCCTGAACAAAATTACCATTAAGATCAGATTCTTATTTAAAATAGCGACCTGTCAGGAGACAAATTGTATTTTCATTATAAACAACAAATTATGATCACTGTTCTGTATTTGATACATTTCAATTGTAAATACAGTAGATATAAAAAGTCTACACACCCTTGTTAAAATGCCAGGTTCTTATGTTGTAAAAGAATGAGACAAAGATAAATCATGTCAGATGTGAACTGGAAACCAATTTATAGGAAAAACTAAAAACCTGCAGACACACGGCCCTCCATGGACGGGTTTGGACACCACTGGTGTAGGGGGAAGTGATCAGGCATAGATTGTGTGGATAGTAGTCGTGGAGTTGACTACAGTTATAGGTGCTATGAGTGCTGTGAGCAGGATCTGTCTCACAAACATCATCTGAGGTAATGCTGAAAGCTTACATTGACACCCAGTATTTCTTGTTGTTTGGCTGGCACTCAATGTTGGCTTACGGAAAGAAGAACAAAACTATATAGTGTTTTGGTTGCAATAACATCACCAACCGCTTTTATTGTGATGCCCCCCTGTAGGATTTTTATCAGCAAACCTGACCTTGCAACCGCCATGATCCACCAACAGAGTTACACTGTGAGCACACCTCCAACCTCCAGCCTCCAACTGAGTTATAAGGTGCACCCCTCCAACCTTGCATTGTTTGCCCCACTCCACTTGGATAAAAACGTCTTCATGATTCTAGGCCAGGTCTTTGATGTCTTTATCCGGATTCATAACATCCTTCATATTCAATGCTCCTTTTCCCATAGGCTGTTTGTTATTCTAGTCAAAGATGTCTCTTTCGGTTTCAGGATTGCACGTCCTTCATCTTCCTCACTTACTCTGCTCCCAAGGTCTCGTCTCCCAGTCCGGGTGGAAGTCATAATGAAGGCAACATTTCAATGAGATGTCTTTATATTCTCTACATGGGCCCTCTGCATATCAATTAACTATTATTCTTTTCAGAGCCCTTGGTGTTTATGATTTTAAATGGATGTCCCATGATATTGTACTGTATTGTTTTGCATTGTATTTTTAGTATTGCTCATTACTATTATTGAATATCACTCATGCTAATGCTTTGTATATACATGTAATTAGACTTCAATGTAGCATGCCTGTTTGGGATGTCCAGTTGGCCTAGTGGTTAAGCCATCTGACTAGTTTTTGAAAGTCCCTGTTTCTAATCCTACAACTGCCAAAGTAGAAGAAATGAAGTTCTGTTACCCCACAAACTTCCTATCCCTTCATAAAACATGAGGACGCTGATGTTGTAGCGCTCACATATTATTTTTTTTTCCGGATTGTGCAAGTAAGCTTCATAAAACAAAAAAGAGACTAACTGTTCTCTTATAGTCCATCTCACTTTTTTGACATAGCTGCCAAAAACAATCCTAGCACACCTGATTCATGATGTTACTCCTGCAATTAAATAATACACCAATAAAGTAACTTTATTGGTGTAGATATATGCCAACCTCAACAAACAATTCAAACGCTATACTGTAGGTGCTGATATTGATTTAAAGTGTTAAAGGTTGGTTTAAAATGTCCTTTATTGGAGATTATCAAGTGAAGGATCATCATCCTCAAAGGGTGCTGTTAAAAATGTTTTGAATTCCACATTTAGCAATCATACATCAGATGGTATGTTGTTGCACTCTTGAATGCATCAGCGCTATTTCCTCATGCTCCTAAACCATTTTTGTTAATTCCAAGATTGACAAAGTATATAAAGTAATGTATAAAATAAGATATCCTCATTTATCAAGAACTCAGCCAGTAACACTATACTTGAAAACAATAGTAAGTTACTCGGTTTTAAATATACAAAAGCATCAAAATTAAAACAATAAATAATTTACAATTCAATATGCTTGTAATTAACAAACCGGATGGAACAAACTTTCTTCAGCTTTTCTGTATTCTCAACTGACTAATAGATTTTGAACACATTTGAACAAAATCATAATTTTAACTTGATTGATTCCCTTAGTCTTGCACGGTGTCCGTATTAAGACATTTGTTTATTTTAGAACATATCAGTACATCTGTCATTGTGTCATTTTTTTTAATCGTTTTATCAGTCTCCTCAATAGTTGTGTTATTCTTATCAGTCATTTATTCACAATAATTTGCTCCTTTTATCTGGAGTTTCACCCAATCTATTGAATCCGGGGACAAAGTTTAATGGCGAAACACGCTACTGGTCGGACTGCCAACCAGACACGTGCTGATCTTAGGTAACCAATGTAGTCTACATCAGGCATGCAAATAGCATTGTAATAGCTGAGGACTGCATGAAGGCTGTCATGGATACATCTCTACAACATTTTGAACAATGATAGTCATTTCAGTAATCACATAATAGGCCTGACACAAAGTATGATCTCACAATACTTGTTTAGCTTACTCATCCACTTGAGAGTTCCTAACAGAGAACCTAGGATGGGTTATGCCCTGCTTCCTGTATTAAGGCTAATGTATACCAGCATTGTATAGCATTTGACCACATAATGACTACTTCACCCAGAATATTTTGCAATTTAAAGGGGCATTTCACCTTGGTGGGACCTTTGGTGGTGTGTATTATGTCTAAGAGAATTTTAGGGCAGTGAGATTTATTTCACATTGAATTGGCATGAAGTAGAAAGATTTTGTTTTGGCACCACAAAAACACCACAGTTTTACATATCATAGCGTGTGCTGAGTGATGTCTTAAAAAATATTTTTAAAAAGGCCCCAGGTTCAAAAACCTGGTTCAAAAACCTTTTTTAGATTATCTAGCATAATTCTGGACCGTAGACAAATATTTTTTTTGGAATTATTACAGTTTTGAGGTTAAGGAAGTGAATGGGACAACAGATATTGCGTTAAAAAAGATATGATATATTCAGTTTTCCTAAACGGGAAGATCAGGGTATATTAATATAGGTATCCCTAGTTCTATTAGCTGCTGGTAAACAGACACAAATCTGTCTGCGAAGAGGTTTTACCCAGCAACCGACTATGTTTACAAAGTGGGATTTATTCCTACCTACTGTCATTGAGAACCTTGATGTGTCCGTGGATGAGGCTGAATTGGCTCCAGCATGTGCAACAGATGGAATTTATTTCAAGCTCTTATCAACTGAGCAGTTTTGGAAACCTTCCATGTCTCCAAAGAAACTGGAAGAAGAGGCAGAGGCCGGACGGACCAATTCGAACAACTCTCAATTCTGTAAGTAGGCATAATAGCTATTTGGATAATTTTGTCCTATGTCCTGTTCTGCTAGAATAGTATGGGGTAGAACAGAAATTATTACTACTACGGAGCATTGGCACGATTTTGATACTGTTGGGAACGGCCATGTCCATTATTTTACCTGACTGATAACATTCCGGAATGACGGTATGTCTTTCATACAATTACCTAGATTTTATTTTATTAACACAATAATGGAATAAACATTCTCAAAGCCTTTTGATAAATGTCCGTAAATTGTGCTTGTAAGCTAGTAAACTCCAGTGAGGTCAGCACCGTAGTTCAGCTGTTTTGAAACAGCACCGGGCAGTTAGCTCGATTGCGGAAGTTTACAGATGTTTTGAGGTAGTGCATTGTTTACGAAAATATTAGTTTTGTTTCAAGTAGAAAGCATATTTCATATTTTTTAACACTACATCGGTTGCCCTGTTCAGTTCCATTTTAGCCTGCAGGACAAATTTGAAAAATCTCATAATTTATGAAAATAAATGTCTCTATGAACTAGGATCATGCAAGATAATCTGCAAATAGGTCCCAGGTTCAAAAATAGTGAACCTTTGCGGTGGGTGGCATTCCACTGTAAAATATAAAACGTTCTCCTTTTAGATAGTGAAAACGAATTACTATTGTTGAATTGGCAAATTATTTGTGCCTTGATTATTGAAAACCATGCCTGTGGAATTAACTATTGAGATCTGCACCCAGCATTCTACTGTATAATGTATAAACAAATGCAAATGTGGTTAATTTTCTGTTATTCAAGCTACTGTCTGAACATTTAGTACAACATTGGCATCCTTCATGAAACAAACCTATTTCTACATGTGTTAATGGTTGTGCTTTTGACAAACAACAGCAAAGGCATAGAATTAGCTTGTGAAAATGGAGATCATGAATGGATACAGTTTATTCTAGCGACAAAGGTGTGTTAATGTAATTGTTTGTTGGCAGTGGCGTAGGTGTCATTATACATGAGTGGGACCACATTTTGAAGATGGCATTTTGTCCTCCCCACTTTATATAAACAGAACTATATTTTTAAGAGAAGCTCAAACTCTGTGCTTTAGACTGGTATGGAGGCAGGACGTAAGCAATTGATTAATTCGAATCAGACTGGCTTTAGGAACACACGCAGGCGCTTTGCTTTGAAATAGTTACTGGAAAGGTCATGCTCACAGTGATGTAGAGGTTACCGTTGCTATATAAGCAACTATGATATCGCGCTTCAGTTTATGAAAGTTCGGTAATCTAGCTGACATTACCATAGCTAACTACCTCCCATAACGTATGAATAAGGTAGATAATTAGCTAATCTATCAAAGTGTTTTTTTTAAACTGACCATCATGTTAAGTATGATTAGTACGGAAGACAATAATAAAAATTATAAAACCATCTCGAGATTAAAGTCATTATAATGCGAGATTAAACTCGTTAAATCTTGAGAAGAAAGTCGAAATACAATCTTGAGAATAAACTCATTAAATATTAAATAAGTTTAATAATCAGTTTTTTGATATCCTGGGAAACCACGAAACCTCAATGAATGGCGCGTAGGTGAAGCCAGCAATAACTTTGCATTTGTCCACTGGTTGTCAATTCATGTTGGACAAAAGCGAGTACATCGCGCAAATTGGACAGATTTTTTCTTCTAAATATTACCTAGCTGCTAGCAAATTCTCTTTAAAGTTCGTATGCTAATTATAATTCTGTCATAATTAGCTAAAGTTGATAGTATTTCTTTGTTACTGAAAGAAAGTCTATAATACAGTTTGACTAATTTATCCAACTCTGCCATGTCCTCTATCAGTAGGCTATGCAATGCACACTGATCGAATCAATGCATTATTCTCTACATTTAATTTCGACTTTTATTCTCGATATTTAATGAGTTTATTCTCAAGATTGTATTTCGACTTTCTTTCTCTAAATTTAACGAGTTTAATCTCTAATGTCGAGATGGTTTTATTTTTTTTATTATTGCTTGGCACTAATCATCTTCCGTAGATTAGCCTAACGTTAGATATTAACGATAGGTGCAAAATATATATTCACTTGCTAGCTAACAAGTTAGTGAACAGTCATACAGGCATTTTTTCTTTTCAAAGACAGAGTGCTACAGCTAGCAAGCTATTAGACATAAGATTTAGTTAGCTAACTAACTTACTTAATAGTTGATTAACTCTTATATGTATAGTTCCCCACCTAGGTAGCTGCATTTGACATTTCAACCTAATGTGGATCTTAGTGATCAAACATTGCCATCAGGTTGTGGAGTCATCAATGCAGGTCAAGTTGTTCATGTCTGTACAGCATTTTAGCAGGATCAGATGGTGACTGTGACAGTGGTCCCTGTCACAGCAGGATCAGACAGCCAGGGAGAAAAGGTCTGCCATGGAGATGAGGTGAAATGTTGATGCATAGCAATAGTCTATAAGTGTGTAATGTAACCAAAATTATGTATGTTATAATGTGTAGCCCATATCTTGAATGTTCATATTTATTAGCAGAACCAGAACAATATTGAGTCGACCAGTGTAGTCATGCCAGAGAGTTGTGGTGGAGCTTGGGATCCCAAGCTCCACCACAACTCGAGGTGAGGTTGTGAAATTCAAGTACAGTACAGACAAAATGTAAGTGTAGATCACATATCAGCCACACACATTGAAATACAGAGGCAGGTGTATTGGCTCTTCACTAAGAGCCAACGTCATTGCAAAAAATATTTGTCCCTCACATTTGAAATCAAAACTATGCCCCTGTTTGTTGGTATGGTATATAAGTGAGGTAAATGTGAATGTGTTGTTTACCAGCCTGAATAGTCAGAGAATCTGTTATAGTTACTAATGGGTGCATTAGTGGCACCTAGCAAATGAAATATAAAAGAACAATTGTAATTACAACAGCCAGGCACGGAACATCACATAACATGATCAACACTAGTGTTTAAAAAATTAACAATAGATTTAAATAGTCTTTTTTGTCTTATTCTCTGATTGGCATTTTGTTAGGGAGGCGGTATCTATGAATTCTGGAACTTGTAGTACTATATTGAACTTGCACTACAGTGACATTTATTAGTATACTGTACATTGGTGACGTTATTGATATATTTATCGGCTGGTTTCTGTAGCTATGATTTGACCTGAAGGTTGAACCTATAAAACCCTGAGGGCTGAATGTTTAATAACTCATATAGTAATAGGGAGAATTATGTAAGGACTTGTCAATGACAACTACATGTAAAGACTAATGGGGCAGAGCACAGAACACATAGGCAGAGAGAGGGTACGATGCCCGGAAGCATTAACAGCAGAAAAGTAGAAACAAGCGGGACTGAAACCAAAGCAACTTTACTTGCGGCTTCATTATGTTGCCGCTGGGGTGGGTCTTCAGGCTCTCGGAGTAGCTCTCCCTGCTAAGTGTCCTCGTCAAACTCTGTGACAGTAGAGACATGTACAGGATGACTCTTGAAGCTTTCCTTCTGGAAGCTCGTCCTCCATTTTTACAGTAGTTGCCCTGATTGGGCTTAAAGTGAGGGAGCTGTGCCTGAGAGGGGCTGGACAGGCCAGCTCCCTCTGGAACCTTCTAAAAGCTCCAAGCAGTTTATATTGGCACATTCTCCGTCTTCCTGAACTTTCCCAGTTGGTGTACTCTCTTTGGGTAAGACACTAATAGACACATCATGCCACAAGATGTTTCGAAGATGTTATTTATTATCACACATGTTTGTATTTTATCCCAGTGTTAACTTGCAAACTGTCACAAAATTGAAATGAATTAACTAAAATTGTAATATATTTTATTACAAACCTTTTGTCATTAAATACTGCTTGTCCCAAATTGCTGCATTTGACTTCCATGCACTCCACAGAGGTTAGATCCTTCAAACTTTTTCTTTCCTGAATAGAGGCAATCACCAGTTAGAATTTATAGATGATGAGCTGCTGAGTGGTTCTAAGTCACTGCCTCACAGCACATATATGTCCTTATGGTTTGGTTGCTGCATCCTGACAGAGCCTGGGGTCCAGCAGAAAGTAGTACATATTGACCTATTTTTTTATGTCAAGGCCTGGGGACATGGTCTGGTAGCTGTCAGAAAAACTCAGATATACAGTAGAGCATAATGTAATGAAAATCTAATTATGATAAATTATGCTAGTTACCTAAACCTTCATAAATATGAACAAATAATAAGTATATTCTTCTGATATGAAAATCATGCTCCCCAATCACTGCCCTGCCCAGCAGATAATAAATCATAGATATTTGCCTCAAAACTGTGACTAAATCAAAATGGATTTCACACCACAGAAGAACAAAGTGGTGTATGATGGAGGAAACTGAGTTGATTGAGGAGGGAAACAAACAATGAATAATTGTGATTGCTCACTGATGAATGAATGAAGAATTTGCCAAGCCATTCTATGGCACACAATAATGCAAACATATACAGTCCATTCAAGAAATATTCACACACTTCATGAGATTCAGCAAAAGTGAATAAAAAAAATAAACAAACAATTTGTAATATTTTGGTAAGGGGGAGGCCTTGTTGAAGTATATGCTTGTTATGTTTAGGTAATAAAAGACCATCTGTTTATCCGTACACAGGAAGTCACGTTCATTTAAAGCGTGACAGAAATAGCCAATGGGCTTATATGTATTGAAGGTTGGGATGTCTATATAGCTGAGGTACGACCGGAAATTGCTTTGAGATTAATTGAGATGAGATTGTTCATAAGACATAGTGTATGAAGATCGGGTCTGTAACCTCATGAACAATAGACTATCATATGCTGCAATAAATAATGGAATTACTCTCTCCCTTGACGACCGGGTACATGATCATTATTTACAAAACGGCTAATTTCTAACAGCCTCCACAAACTCATTTTTTTTTATTGAGATAGTATGATTTTTTTTCAGCAAAAACAGGTTTCAAAAGAATTGGAACCACCACAATCAATATTTTGTCAAGACTTCCTTGAAGTGGATGAGATTCTTTCTGTAGCATCTTACAACCATCAACGAGTCAACGAGAAACATCAATGCAGACAATGCACCTAATACAATAGATAACCCAGAGGATTTTTTGATTTGTTTAGCTATTTACTTTGTTTATTTTGCATGTTCTTTAGTTATGAAAAGGGCCCATCTACTTTGACCCGATTTAAAATGAATGTCTGTGTTCATTGCTCCAGCATCGACAGTTGGAGGTGAAACTGTCAGTATGCTTGTAGTTAGTAATGATAATGTCAGATCCTAATGGATCTATAGAACCAATATTGAACTCACTGCTGGCAGGTGGTGCCATCTTGCACAGTGGACTTTTAAGAACTCTAGAGAAAAGACAGTAGTTATTGACTACAGGTGAATCAAATTATGTCTACCCTATTCACCTACTCCTCCTCTCAGGCTAGGTTTCATCCGGGTCCTCAAGTGGCTAATCTTTAATGGCGAAATGTTAAATAGGTTTACAGAAAAGTTCATAACATCCAGACTTGTTAGGTCTTAGCAAAACATGTTTCTCATCCACAAAGGCATGTGTATAATGTCTATGGGCTCCACTTGTTGACAGGATATAAGTAACGTAATATTAAGCTACTTCAGTTGCAGTTGAAGAATCTCTTCTTCCTGCTTTATGGAATGCTGTCAAAATGACTCAATTTCCACAGTATTGGAATTAACTGGCTTTCGGCTGTGCTACAATGATACTGACATGGAAATATGCAATAAAACAATCAATATGCAATGCAAATAAAAGCAGGTGCACGGACATCACTAATGTCCAAATCCAGATCTCCGGACCTGGATCTATTTTAATACACTGAAAAGCTTACTATGTACCCTGTGAGTTCTAAGTAATCACTGTCTGGAGTTTACATTGCTCTGCCTGCCTGTATCCCCAAAGCACAAGGGCTACTGACCATATAACTGAGGTGGAACTTGGAACTTAAAACCACAAAGCCTGTAAAGCATTCAGTGTGAAAATTGATTGACAAGGCCATTGGGGAGCTATGGGACATACTTGACACTATAGGGTCACATCCTACATCAAGGTATGTAAAGAAATCTGGATCCCTTCAAAAACAATGATAAGCCGTGGTTCACTGATAAGCTCTTCTATTTGAATAAGTATTAGAAAGCCAACTACGAGCCTAAGCCCCCCGCTGTTGTTGTGAACCCGGCACGTCCAAACAAGTTCAACTAGTTTTACTGCAGATTAGAATCTCAAAGGGCCGTCAATCACCAGCAGACCTCACTCCCCCTTCCCACTTGACATTCCCCCTCACACCCGCCTCCATCCAAGGCCCTTTTAATCACAGAACTGGAATTAAACAGTTTCCTGTTGCTTGTCAGAGTGTTTAACGACCAAATATGTTGTTTTTTTTCATTTAAATCCGTTTGTGGTAAGGAGGATAGTGGACACATTGGTTGAAGTGAAATTAATAAGAGTGACCAGGTGTGGTTTGTTACTGATTTCATTTGTGTCAAATGAGAAAAAAGGGGGAGAAAGCGCTTTGGTTCAGCAAATTGTTGATGTAAGGCACCGAAAGAAGGAAAACATGCCTGGAGTAACTGATGAACGTCCCTTAAAGGTGCATTATGCAACTTTAACGCCTCCTATCGGCAGCGAGTTGAATATCGGTTCTACAACTCCATTAGGATTTGACACTATCATTACTAACTATGAGCATACTGACCTGTCTGAAGCATTGTCACCTCCAACAGTCGATGCTGGAGCAATGAACACAGACTTTTGTTTGAAATTAGGTTGAAGTCCCTTTCCATAACTACAGAACACAGAATAAATAAAGTAAATAGCTAAACCAATCAAAATGTCATCTGGGCGATCTATTGCATTAGTTGCATTGCCATTTTTCAAAGACTTGTTGATGGCTATTTAGCGAACATAAAATCATAATCGTGCTAGCTAGCACTAGATGTAACAATAATATGCACACTTTGACCAGTTTGCACTAGGGCTGTCAAAATTCCACAAAAATTATGTTAGAATATTCCCTCTAAAAAACACATAATATTCGAACTATTCGAATCTGGTTGCGCATGCACATTTTGTCAATGGCGCGCATTACGTCAAAAAAAGGACAAGTTAATACAAAGAGACATAAATAGACTACCTATACAAGTAAAGTTTAAATATATTTGACAACGTATTACCTACACAAAAACAAGTAAATCAAATGATGAGCAAGACCGCAGACCTCATGCTCGCTCGCTCAAGCACTTTCTCTCTCTCGCCCTCACGCTCTCTGCGCAATAACGGTTTAAAATGAACAACAATAAACACATTTTGAATGCTGATCAAGAGTTTTGTGCAAGCAATATAAGCAGGCTTCATTCAGTAATTGAAACAAATATTAACATTAATTGAAGTTTCACAGTTGTAGAGTATCCAGTTGAAGTAGACGAATATCTTTCAAACTAACCTTTGTTGAGCTGAAATGAAGACAGATTCAGCAACTGCATGGCCTATTTCTCGCTTAAAATGTTTTCAGAAACACATTTCTGTGAACAATTTTTGTAAAATACGAGATCGTATTCTCAACGAGCCGCCATGACACTGTTGAAATTCTCGAGTAGCCAGACCCACATCACGCGTTCATCCAATCAGCTGCTGGTCAGGGGCGTGGAGCATCAACCATGGCTGTATGACGTCGCGACACCACGCTTCAGTTGTGTCGGACATATGGATCTGTACCGTCAGGCGCGCTAGCGCGCCCACTCGCAAAGCAGACAGCCAGACAACCTCTGCTACCGCGAATGTTTTTTTCCACTTCTTAATTTTTTTAATTCAAATATTAATATTCACCTTCGAAATTCGTTTTTTATAAACTATTCGAATATATATTCGAATTTAGAATATTCGTTGACAGCCCTAGTTTGCACAAGGCTAAATCTAGCTAAAAGGCAATATAATTGCTCCTTCCGAGCAATCTTTGCTTATGCATTAGGTTTAGTTAAACAACCCACAATGCATGTTTGATTTTAACATTTAGCAGAGAACACCAGGTTGTAACACTATATTTTCCAACAAGAAATGGAATTAAGGAGTGTCTGCTCGGACACAACTTAGCTAGCTTACGTTAGCTTATTGTCTTGATCAAAGACTTTGGATAAACCTTCCTAAAACTGATCTGCACTCATATAAATAAAATAAACAAGAACATTAAATGATTTTCTATGTAGTATAGTTTCTCCGTCATCATCAATCGAGTAACTAACACAGCTTTCCTTGACTATCTAGCCAACTAGCTAAATGAGGTGTAACCTAACTTACTAAGAGTAGTAGAAAGGTAACCAACTTTGCATCACTGTTCACACAAAATGCTATATTTACCCTTGTTTTACTCTGTGCTTTGTCTTATGCTTGCGTTGCTTCCATATGTTTTCGTTTTTGGAGCGTTCAGTGTGTGCTACATGAACCCAAACAAAGCTTTTCATTGGCCTTCACGCTTAACTTACAATCATGGCACTGGGGATAGTGTCAGTCCTGACACTCTGCCAGAGACTGTTTTGTAACGTTAACTGATGGTATGTAAGGGTTATTATCGGATATTTCAAATGGAAAATGTTGCATAGGCACCTTTAAACCACACTGTTACTAGAAAGAGGTAGGAGAGCCTCCCATGTAAAGCTGGGATATTTAAGATATGCTTTGCGAGTATATGTGCAAAAAGCCTCTTCAGTGTTATTGATGTAGCATGCTTTGGCCACGTTGCAGATGTTTGCAAATGGAATTTAGTGGTTGAAGATTTGGAGGGCGCAATGTGCTGCATTTATGCTGAAAATAATTTCTGATTTCTCAAGTGTCATGTTTATTGTAAAGGACTAAGTAGCGAGGATGTCAGTCGATTAGATGTCATATGGCAGTACACATTTTGGAAGAAACAAGTATAAAATGTTAAGCAGCTTATGGATATCATTCAGATTAGAGATCCTGAACTATTATAAAGTGGAATTTGTTGTGTTCATTGCAAAGTTAATACATTTTACAGTACAAACTAATAACTTTGCATAACACATTCAAGTAAATTACCAAACATGCGTTCATTATATTCATCTGCTTCAGTCCTCATCTGGCTGTACCGGGTGAACATATTAAGAGTACAAACTGTAATAATTAATAAATGCATGTGGGCTGAGTCCAGGTCGGAAGCATGACCAGATGGACAAGGTCAGGGACACCACGGGGGAGGTGTCAGCACAGTGTCAGCTGAAATCATCAAGTATCTATGTGGCAAAATCACCAACCTCACCAGTATTTTGGAAATGTATCAACTGTCATAATTCAATTTTGTCAAATGCATTACGTTGTATAACTCTAACATTGCCATCGTTGCAATGAGTTTGAACCAGAGAGCTCGGAGGAGAGTCAACTAAATCATGTGAAAAATGGGGGCTACTAATCTCGGTTAACAAACCTTGCATCTGTGAATTAATGTGTGTATCACTGTGTAACAAATTAATGGCCGGTTCATTTGTATTTTTGGGTGTGGTCTGTTGATTATTTGTAGATGTTGATGGTCTTTCCGTGTCTGGTCTGATGTAATCAATATCTTTCGGCATTTCTCCAGCTTAACGCGTAAATAATGATCCACTCACAGGTTAAAATATTATGTTAACTCAAACATACATTTTTATACATCACAGTTTTGATGAGTTGAATGTAGATATGTATTACCTTCAGTTTTCAAGCATTGTGTAATGGGGTAACTGTGCTAAAAAAAATAATTACGCTGTGCAGCCACAAAGTGGGGGGTCCATAACTGAAGCCATTATGGTGATGTAGTCTGCATCATCATTGGGTCCTCACCCTGTTGGCCGATAAATAGAGTACAAAGATTCAGCTGTATGCATAATGGCGTAATGTTAATAACATTTTAGTACAAAGCTGAACATTTCTGTATATAAATAGACTTACACTGTTCAGGATGTGTAAGATCACAACCCTGCAGTCCAACTGACACTGATGCTGGTTACTTGGTCTGAAATAAATACAAAGAGGGTTAACAGAAGACCAAGCGTATAGAGATATTTAAACCTGATTTATTATAATGTTAAAAGTCTACTTACCAAGGTTAGAAGGTCCAAAAATGTGTTATCCAGAGACGGCAGAGTTTAATTCCATTCAAACTTAACCAGTTATACAAAACAGACAATATGAAAGACAGATAAAAGTGCTTGGATTGCACCAACATTTAATTGTTATATAAATTCTTTAAAAGTAGAAATTGTCAGTTCTGAAAGGAACCCAAACACAGACTGGATGAGTGAAATGCAAAAATTTGTTTAATATGAGAGGTGAAGATCAGGGAAGGAGAGGGGTAGGTTTGAGGGCAGGAGTAAGTGCAGGGTAGTCGTGGGCAAGCAGAGGTTCGGTACACGGGCTGGCGGCGGAGGCACAGGCAGGTAGTAGGCAGAGTAGTAGTGGGCGGGCAGGAGGTTGGTACACGGCTGGCGGCAGAGGTACAGGCAGGGAGTAGGCAGAGTAGTAGTGGACGGGCAGGAGGTTGGTACACGGCTGGCGGCAGAGGTACAGGCAGGGAGTAGGCAGAGTAGTAGTGGGCGTGCAGGAGGTTGGTACACGGGCTGATGATGGTCGTCAGGAAGATTCCTATAGTCACAGGGAGACAAGATTAGTTTAGACCGAATAGCAAGGCGTATTTCAGGAATTTGTTATGAGCCGTGACACATACGAATGTGGATCAACGATCCGGCAGGGACGGGTCGTCAGGGATCCTCAGATATACAGCCGGTGATGAGCCAAGCGGGAACAGGTGTGTGATAGGTAATAGGGAACAGCTGGTAACGGCTCTATTCCAAAGAGTGACGCCACACCCCCTAATGCGTTGCCCCGACAACCTGGAGAAACCAAAACACGGCACCTCAAGGGAGGGAAGACGTGACAGAAATTTGTCGTTTGTTAGCGTTTATAATTGCAACACAATTCAAATAAATTATTTCAAATAAAATAATGTGTACTTACTCTGTAAACGGCCTACTCCGCGCTGGAATAACAGCTGTCTTCCGTGGTAGCCGCAGATTTAATAAGACAATGCAGAAACCGTCAAAAAGGTAAGGCCTCTTTGTCATTGGTTTACGTCATCATCCTTCACATTAGAACTACAGCAGTTACATTGCTTCAAATTACCATACGTGTACAGTTTAACTATTTGTATATGTTTGACAAGCACAGTGATGCACGATGATAGTAGAAACGCTGTGACATCATGTCATTTAATTGTATCTATTAATGACAAACTCATCCGCTTACATATAAACGCTTGCTATTGTCACCATATCGCCATTAATCTCTTCAGCATTTAACCCTTGGTAGCCTATGGGGCTTTCGGCCGGATTTCACTAGTGGGACATTTTGGGTCCTAGATTCATTTCTGTAACAGATACAACCTATTATGATGTATCCTTTTAATAGCAACCCCTCTGGCTACAATAAAAACACATAAAAACAGACTTCTGGGTCACTATTTATAAAACTCATCTGTTTGACAGGCAAAAAAATTGTTCTCGGAAAACATTTCTGCCATTCAGCATCAAGATTTTTTTTTGAAAGCATTATGAGATTTTGTGTCAATGGTATTTCCTCATACTTTCATGCCTTTACTATCAAATTACACTGTAATTGGGTTGAAAATAATGAAATAATTATATAATAGAAGGTAAAAAATATAGGCACCCCCAAAAAATGTGGTTCTTCTACCTAGAAATAAAACATTATGAAATAAATAAGATTGAATGTAAAATCCCATGTAATAGGTGTAATGACTCAAAACGGCCAGCAGATGGCAGCACTAGATCGCTAGTTACGTTTGGACTTATATATTTTATAAACTCAGAAAAATTACCAACTTCTTCCCAAAAACTCAAG
Organism: Esox lucius; assembly: GCF_011004845.1. Classification (NCBI taxonomy): domain Eukaryota; kingdom Metazoa; phylum Chordata; class Actinopteri; order Esociformes; family Esocidae; genus Esox; species Esox lucius. Next base: position 5,566,817 of record NC_047584.1, on the reverse strand, counting down.
AACATCCCCCTACTATTTTGACTAAATATAAATTTTTATATCTTATATATAATACAAACGATGTATTATGGTTCAAAACATCATATATAGTGATGTACACGCTTGTAATATTTATACTGATGTACAAATGAGCCTTTCTAAGATGAATAGGCAATGTCGTTGCCTGGTGAAAAGTTCTCATAGCAACCCAAACTATACAACTATACAACCCATATTATACACGGAAAACCCCAATTATACACGGAACGCTTCAGGAAAGTGGCTACAAATAATATACCATTGGAATCGGACGATTATGGAGAATCTATTTTTCGAAATATTTATGCAAATTAGCACTGTCCGCGGGATCGCGGACGTCGACCATGAAACAGGATATATAAACACATTTTTGGGATCTCCAGGATTTCATAGCTAAAGTGCTATGGGTTTCACTGAAGAGACTCTATCAGGGTCCTGGATAGGAAGTGACACAAGCCAATTTAAGGGCCATAATCTGTATTGGTATTTTTTGGTTAATGATTGAATCGAGGCATACTTTCATTCACCCATGTTCCCCTTAAAATTTCAGTATTTACTAATAGAATTGTTGTTATTGTGTGCACCTTTTTAAATGTTTCTGTCAATATAAATCTAAAGAAGAAGAAAACATGGACAGCAATCCAGAGCATTCATCAGACCTGTGACATTTCGCTATATGGAACAATTGACAGTGTTAAGCGAGAACACAGGAAAGACCTGGGACAAGGAGGAAGTGTGTAGGCCTGAGGCCATTTCCTTGCAAACAAATAAGTGAAATAACAAAAATGAAACAAACAAGTCAGATAGTAAAGCAAAAAAGTATCAGTGCATAAAGTTGATTGTGGCGGTGAGAAGCAGCTGATTTTTGGCAGGCAAAGAGTGAAGATGGCATTTGATTTTCTCAGGCTGTGGGAGAAAATTGTTGTGGAAGTTTTTGTTTGTTGTTAATAAATGTATTAGGTAAAATATAATTATTAGGATAAGTCTTAACTATATTACTGATTGCAGGATGGTCAAGTAAGAGAAGGACATGCTGTTGTTTCCGAGATGAAGAACTTGAGGTGTTTATGTTGTTGTAAACCATTTGTTAGGATCGAGACAGAGCAATGTGGGTTTTTTTTTTGCAGAATGGGAGGAAAAAACTAAATGGGGTAGGAATGAATATAACTAAAGTAAACATGCCTGGTTGATACCAAGACAGCTGTGGAGCATCTAACCATACCTTACCTCCTATAAGTACTGAAAAACAAACTGAAATCTTAGAGGGGGGAAAATGGAAAAAAACGTATAATAACCTGGTTGCATAATTGTGCGCACCCTCTTATAACTGGGGATGTGTTCAGAATCAACCAATCACATTCAAACTCATGTTGAATAGAAGTCATTACACACCTGCCATCATTTGAAGTGACTGATTATTCATAAATAAAGTTCAGGGGTTCTAGTAGGATTTTCCTGACATTTCCTTAGTTGCATCTCAGAGCAAAAGCCATGGTCCATAAAGAGCGTCCAAATTATCAAAGGGATCCCATTGTTGAAAGATATCAGTCAGTAATCAAGTGGAGAATATATGGCACAACAGAGACATTACCAAGAACTGGACGTCCCTCCAAAATGTATGAAAAGACGAGAAGAAAACTGGTCAGAGAGGCTTCTAAGAGGCCTACAGCAACATTAAAGGAACTGCAGGAATTTTTGGCAAGTACTGGCTGTGTACTAAGTGACAACATTCTCTCGTATTCTTCATATGAATGGGGTAGGGTGGCTAGATGGAAGCCTTTTCTTACAGAGAAAAATATCCAAGCCCGGCTGTTGTTTGCAAAAACGAACATCAAGTCCCCAAAAAGCATGTGGGAAAATATGTTATGGTCTGATGAAACCAAGGTAGAACTCAGCTGGAACGAGGGCCTTAGTCAGGGTGGAGGGAATCATGAACAGTTCCAAATACCAGGCAATTTTGGCACAAAACCTTCATACATCCGTTTGAATGCTGAAAATGAAGTTCACATTTCAGCACGACAATGACCCTAAGCACACATCCAAATCCACAAAAGCATAGATTCACCAGAAGAAGATTAATGATTTGGAATGGCCCAGCCAGAGCCCAGACCTGAATCCAATTGAATATCTGTGGGGTGATCTGAAGAGGGCTGTGCACAGGAGATGTCCTCGCAGTCGCTGTAATAAAATCAAAAGCCGCTTCAACAAAGTATTAGTTTAAGGGTGTGCACACTTATGCAACCAGGTTATTCAGTTTATCTTATTTTTTCCCCCTCAAAGATTTCAGTTTGTTTTCAATTGAATTGTTCACTTTATAGGTCACATTAAAAGTGGCGAAAGTTCTGACATGATTTATTCTTGTCTAATTCTTTTACATCACAAGAACCTGGCATTTTAACAGGGTAGACTTTATATATTCACTGTATATGCCCAAAGTAGGCATGTGGGATGCAGCAGCCATTCCATACTATTGGAACAGAGTTTCAGCTAGCTAAACAATTAATACCGAAGCAAGAACAACATGCTTACTTGAATCCAACAGGATTCTCTGCTAGCTTACATTTGTTAGCTATCACTTAAGTGCTAACTGTTCTGATAAAAATGTATTGTCTATTACAATAGACAGTAACTCTAATTTGGAGGGTCAGTGAAAATGGTCCTGGGCAAGGATAAGCCACCTATTTTAGCATTACTTGGCCCTCACTTTTCAAGCCCTGCACCACCACAAAATAAAACATCGACCCAGCAAGTCTGTGTTGGCTGGTTATGTGCAGTAATTCTAAATAAGGCTAAATGTGGGAAAGAAGCTCTTGGCAGGTGGGACCAAATGACACTGTTAGGTCGCTGCTAACAATGTACTTCTCTTATTGGGATAGTAATATGATTATGTTTGAAATGGTAGCCTTTATGATCTCCAAATTTGATCTAACATGTGTTTTATGGTTGCCTTCTCAAAGTTATTACGGTATTTTTAGTATATTGTTTAAAACCAGAAAAAGAAGTAGGCAAGCCCAGTACTGCCGGCCCAAGATTATAAGGGATGAATGTTGTTGTCCTTGGCTGGATTTAAGCTGCGGTTTCCTGTGTAGCAGATTGTGTCTTTAACCACTACACTATTTAAACAGTGGTTGTGTTGCACATTGTGTGTTTAATATTAGATGTGGTGTCAATCGAGGACCTAGGAATGGTACACCTGGCTTACAGCGTCGAAGGAACATTGCGAATTGTATGGTTGGTAATGCCTGTTATTTGCAATCAACCAATATGGTTTGGTTGAAGCCACACTGGGTTTGCGAGCCTGAATTGCCTAACCAAGGCAGCAACCAGACACCAAAGCACAGCAGGACACGTGAGTTTGTTGATTTTCCTTTGGTAATGACATAGACACACAGAAGACAGCAGATTCCCATTGAAGGGTCTTTATTCTGGCGAACAGTTAGTTGAAACTCCATGGTTCTCAAAACTAGATCCCTACAGTACCTGACATCCAAAATAACAACAGGTATAACAGGGTTGCTACACTACATTCAACACGTTAAATTAGAACAAAATTCTGAAGATGGCTAGCTACAATATAGTACTTGTAATGAAAACAATGACTCCAATCACTCTATGGCTGGTTCATTCCTTTACAAACAATGACAATTGAATAGCTAACCACTACGCTATGTGAACTACGCTGTGTAAATCGAAATTGAGTGCAATATGTTCGTTGTCAGTGCAGTTCGTCCTTCGATATATATCTATAAACGGTTTTACTTTAGGCTTACTAAAATGTAGCTATTGAAGTTTGTAGCCAGTTATTCTAACCTGACTGTTTGTTTTGTCCGTTCTGAGGATCCAACCCTGGTCAACTACATGGCAATCCACATCTCTAACCACTATGTTGTGTAACAATGGGTGGGCAGTCAGTCATTCGGGTACTCACAAGACATTTGCTCTTCTTGACCGGCTCTGCTTACGTGGTCCGGCAAAAATATAAATAAATCAACAATAGAAAAAAAAACATTATTTAATGTCATTTTGTACTTCGGTTCAAAAAAAAAAAAAAGAATACAACCCCCTTTCCAAAAAAATTGGGATGCTGCGTAACATGTAAATAAAAACAGAATGCAATGTGCAAATCATGTAAACCCTATATTTAAAAGAAAATATTACATATAAAATGTTGAAACTGAGACATTTTATTGTTTCTTGAAAAATATATGCCCACTTTGAATTTGATGCCAGCAACATGTTTCGAAAAGGTTGTGACAGAGGCAACAAAAGACTGGAAAATGTATGTAATGCTAAGAAAATTTACTTGGTGGAATATCACACAACACATTGGATAAATTGGCAACAGATCAGTAACATTATTGGGTATTAAAACATCATTCCAGAGAGGATTGGTCTGTCAGAAGTGGGGAGGGGTTCACCACTCTGTGAAAGACTGCACGAGCAAATCGTGCAACAATTTAAGAATAACATTTCTCAATGTAAAATTGCAAAGTGTTTGGGGATCTCATATTCTATGGTACATAATATTATAAAAAAATTCAGAGAATATGGAGAAATCTCTGTACACAAGGGACAACGCCAAAAACCAATATTGGATGGCCCTCAGACTGCACTGAATTAAAAACAGACAGAATTCTGTAGTGGAAATCACTGCATGGGCTCAGGAACACTTCTGAAAACCATTGTCGGTGAACACAGTATGTTGCCATTTTGAAGTCCAAACCCCTTTATGAAGTAAAAATCTGAAAATATTTTTATAAAAAAATTATTTTATTGATTCTATTAATCTCTATTTATCAAATGATATGAACATGTGTTGCGGGAATTACACAGTTTAAGAATTATTAGACATTATAGTCACTAAATGTCATACCGGATAACTGGAAAAAAAGCAAAAAATGCAAAATGCAAAAAAGCTAAAAAAAAACTGTAATTTTTTTTTTATGAAACTTAAAATCTCTGTCACATTCATTATTGTATGAGTGTTGACAACATTATATTTAAATATTACCAAGAACATGACATCCAGGTGATTCTTATGTTTTGGAGCATTCTGTCAGCCAATGTCATCCGGGATAACAAGCAATCTGGAGTACTTTTTTGGGAAATTTTATTTTGAGACATTATCAGATACTGTCGGATGTTACACAATCAGGAAGACCCTGAAGGACCATCAAACAATGGTGAAAGGTTAGTATGCCTTTCATAAAATGTGTTTAATTTGCCCTTTTCGATCACTGGTACACTATAGTAAAATCCTGTGTCATTTGGGATTATGCTAAAAAAAACATAATGCTGATTTTATGCAAATTTGTTTATTTAATATGAATTTACATACTTGGAAGTTGAAGGTCAAGTTTTCAGATTTCTACAGGTAGCCAAAACAATTGCCTGATTAAGGTTCAAACTGAGTTTTGTCATGCCGGATAACTATTATGTCATATAGGATAACAGTTATTTTCTGTTAGTACATAATGTCATCTGTTATCCCGGATGACACGTGTTTGACATTATACTATTTTTATATGGTTTTCTGCTTTTATTTGTATAATTTTCATTCATATTGTGATAGTAACACATTATTAACATTGTTTAGTTAAATATTAACAAATTATTTATTCATAATATTATTAAATTATAATTAAATTATGATTGTCCAATCTGTCATATTGGGGAATCCACCCTTTTTAGAAAAGGTAATACACCCTAGTGATATCAGGATGTAGTTTTTTTCTCTCTTCAGTGGCGGGAAATTTAACTGAGGTGAGTGAGTAGCTTAATTTACTCGCTCTGACCAAGCTTAACATTATCCTTTCGACATAGAATGTTTAACTATACCAAATTCCCTTCAAAAACCAGGCTAGCTAGTTAGCTAGTCCCAGTTTGTTGGAAGTAAATATGCTAACTGAAGTTTAAACTGTGGACATTTTGTCCCACCCCCACGCACACTAGGTAATATTAGCCTATATTATTGCGGATTCATTGTTGGGTCACATTGAATATTAGGTGTAGCGTCATTACTCAGTGTGACTCCCTTGGCATAACATAAACATGGTTTATTTATGAGCATCAATTAATTTTAAATTGTGTAAAAATGCCTTTTTAAACATGAAATAACTTTTCTTCTCTGCTATTATTCAGCTCTGTTTCAGTCAGTAATTAGCGTTACAAATTAATTTGATATTCCCCCCAGACAGTCAAACTTTATTGGCTTGAGAAAGAAAGGAAAATACATATATATCAAGGGTAAATAAAAAAAAAAGTGAAACCCAGGGAACAAGCCGACTGACTGGTCTGTCAGTTACTAAGTATGCAGGCGCTGTTTGTTCCCTGCTGCCTTGGAATCACAACCAGCATCCCTTGCTGCCTTGGAGTTGCAGCCAGCGCCTCCTACCTGCCAGAAGCGGCAGCCCGTGCCTCCCACCTGCCAGAAGCGGCAGCCAGTGCTTTCTACCTGCCAGAAGCGGCAGCCCGTGCCTCCCACCTACCAGAAGTTGCATGGCTGGTCGGGGATTGTTTGCGAAAGTAATCAGTGCCTTTGTAAAAAGACACACCTTTACCTGCTCTAGCCGGGAACTTAGGACAGACCACAGTGAATCAGAGTTCCATGGACGTCGAAACAGGTAAATATTTTTTTTCACTGAAGTAAAATGTTTTGCTTTCATTTGAGCTCGTAGTTATCCTTTACTGCCTTCTTCAAATGAGTGACTCGCGCAAGTTTTTAAATAGTTTATTGAAAAACAATACCAGACAGCCACGTGTCACATCACTGCTTAACTCTTCACTGGTCAACATTGCGCGAAAGGAGCTGCAAGGTAGTTTTGTGCGTGTGCCAGTTTATGAAACAACTGGAGGATGTCGAGTTTATAATGCAATTATTTTATTATTTAACAATCTCAAACTTTTTTGCGGTGGCCTGATTGGGACAGTGACTTGCTAGTTTGATTAGTCTCGACTTGACTTTTTGCTGGCCCGGGTCCTGGACCATCGTTATTGTCGAGCCCTGAATACAAACTGGAAGAAAAGTTTTAGGGGGTAGAGCGTTGTGTTCTAACCATAACACACAGATGATGAATTAACCAAATAGAAGCTTGGACACCAGCTACAGGGGTGCGATGGTGAACATGTTAATCCCCAACCCTTGCCCTGAATATCATGAGGCAATGTGTTCTTTGTGTATTATAACATAGCAAACTGAAGTATTACTTACAAACTACACCTACGTAGTAAGAATTAAGAAATATATAAAGCAAAAAATATACATAAGAGGTAACTAGCTGCAATATTTAAAAAGAGTAGGATGAGGAATATAAACAATATGTGTCTTGCGGTGCAGGATTAAGGAACCATGTGCAGGCAGAATGTAGTCGGTGTTGAACTTTCTTTAACTAAACAAACACAGAACACAACCAAACGACAAAAGAAAAGGGCTGACTTAAGCAACAAAACGAATGTAGGCAACAGGTATTACGAACTTACATGTAACGGCAACACAAACGACAACATCAGACAACAACAATGATCCACAAATGCGGGCTGCAGAGGTGAAACATTTAAACACTTACGAACGAGATGATAGGTACCTGGTGTGCATGATTAACGACGTGACAAAAAACAAGTCTGGGATGCGTTCATGAGTGGTTAGAACCGAAGGTGCATGGCACGGTGACTCTGCTGCTCACCGTACTGTGACAGTACCCCCCCCCCAAAGGCCCGGCCACCGGACGGCCAACACAAACCCCGGCCCAAGGGAGGGGGGTATGGTAGCGCGGGACCCCCACTGGCACAAATCCGCTGAGGGGGCGGAACAGCCAAGACTAATCAGGGCGGCGGAGCGGCCGGGATGGGCCAAGGCGGCACAGTGGCCGGGACAGGAGAGGGGACCAGGGCTGCCGGGAGAGTAGAAAGCGCTGGGGCGGCCGGGACAGTAGAGGGCACCATGGCAGTCAGGACAGGAGAGGGCGGCGGAGCGGGCTCAGGCGGCTCAGGCCACTCCTCCTCAGGCTCAGGCGGCTCAGGCCACTCCTCCTCAGGCTCAGGAGGCACAGGCTGCTGCTTCTGGCAGGTAGGAGGCACGGGCTGCCGCTTCTGGCAGTTAGGAGGCACAGGATCTGGCTGCGACTCCAAGGCAGCAAGGAACAGCCGGCACCGTGGAGCTGGCACCGGACGTAGAGGGGGTGCCGTCAAGGCCCCCCTCAGGCACCCACTCAGCCCCCCCCCTAAAAATTTCCTGGGGGAGCCTTTGGGTCTCCGTAACCCTAGGAGGCCACAGTTCATGGGGGAACCGCGGACCAGGCGTTGGGCACCTCACCCTGCATCGCGGTGCTGTCCTCTTCTTCCTTCGGCCTCCCCTCCTGCATCCTGTCCTCTCTGCCTCCTGCATCTCCTGCAGGAGCCCTATAAACAGCTCCTCTTCCTCTTTAGTGAGGGGCTTGACCACTCCCCATTGGTCCAAGCCCCATAGCGACCCCCCCAAACATTTCATGGGGCAATCTCCAGCCTTGTTCCATCGGGGGTCTTCCTCCACTCTCCCATACACCACCACCTCATCATCTCCTGAGGAGAGGGAGTCAGACCCCCAATCACCCCTCCAGGCGTAACCCCTTTCTGGAGGGACTGCCTGCTTGTTCCGTTTTTGGTGGATAATTTCTGTCATGCGGTGCGGGAGTAAGGAACCAGGCACAGGCAGAAGGTAGTCGGTGTTGACCTTTTGTTTAATTAAACAAACACTGAACACAACCAGATGACAAAAGAAAAGGGCTGACTTAAGCAGCAAAACAAATGTAGGCCACAGGTATTACGAACTTACATGTAACGGCAACACACACAACGACATCAGACAACAATAATGATCCACAAATGGGGGGAGCAGAGGGGAAACATTTAAACACTTACAAATGAGATGATAGGGACCTGGTGTGCATGATTAATGACGTGACACAAAACAAGTCCAGGATGCGTTCATGAGTGGTTGGAACCGAAGGTGCACGGCACGGTGGCTTTGCTGCTCACCGTACCGTGACAATATGGGTAGAAGTACTGAATATTATAGACATAGCAAATATAGCAATAATATAAATAGCTATGTAAACTGGCAGGCAAAATCTAAAATAGAAGTGCGTATGTCAAAAAGGCTCAGGCAAAGGTTCAAGGATAAGCTAAATTATGAACACGGAATGCATTCTAGGATTAAAGAATGTTAGAAAGCTATCAAAAACTCTTGAACTGGCTTAATATTGCGATACGAACAGTTTCCATTCATGAATTTAGACTATGCTAATAATGGTTATTACAGACTGGGACAGAGCTGAATAATGGATTGTTTGAAAGGATTTCTCTATGTGCCTTCTGGAATATCTCTTGATAAGTGAAAAATATGAATTCTAGAATAACTATCCTTTTAAAGCTGCAATTGGTAGGATGTTTTAAACATTAAAAAACTATTACAGCATTTAGCAAATACAGAAAGTGGTTCTCCACCAATGCCCAATAGAGTATGAATTTCTGAATAATAATATGAAAAATAGAATTACCTGTTCCAAAAAAACTCGGAACTCAGAGTTCGATGTTCCTCTTAGCCTTGCTAACGTTAGCTTAGGGTTCCTGGTTGCTAGCTATAAAGAGCTAGTCTTCTTGCACTTCTTTACAATTTTCATAGTGAATTATGTTGTAAATAAGGAAGGAATTGGCAGTTTGTCATCCTGGTCTCTATCTGTCATTATAGTTTCTTACAGTAAGCAAACTTTGCTCCCTATGGCATACGTATGCTATATACACCGATCAGCAATAACATGATGACCACTGACAGGTGAAGTGAATAACACTGGTCATCTCGTTATCATGGCAACTGACTGTAGGTGGGATATATTAGGTAGCAAGTGAACATTCTGTCCTCAAAGTTGATGTGTTAGAAGCCGGACAAATGGGCAAGCGTAAGGATCTGAGCGACTTTGACTGCGGCCAAATTGTGAAGGTTAGACGACTGGGTCAGAGCATCTCCAAAACTGCTGCCCTTGGGGGATTTCCCGATCTGCATTGGTCAGTACCTATCAAAAGTGGTCCAAGGAAGGAAAAGAATTGAACCGGCGACTCAGTGATGCACGTGGGGAGCGAAGGCTGGCCCGTATGGTCCGATCCAAGAGATGAGCTACTGTAGCTCAGATTGCTAACAAAGTTAATGGTGGAACTGATAGAAAGGTATCAGAACACACAATGCATTGCAGTTTGTTTCTTATGGGGCTGCATAGCCGCAGACCAGTCAGGGTGCCCATGCTGACCCCAGTCCACGGCCAAAAGCGCCTACAATGGGCACGTGAGCATCAGAACTGGACCACGGAGCAATGGAAGAAAGTGGCCTAGTCTGAAGAATCCCATTTCCTTTTGTATCACATGGATGGCCATCGCTTACCTGGAGAACACATGCAACCAGGATGCACTATGGGAAGAAGGCAAGCTGGCGGAGGCAGTGTGATGATTTGGGCAATGTTCTGCTGGGACTCCTTTGGTCCTGCCATTCATGTGGATGTTACTTTGACACGTTCAACCTACCTAATCATTGTTGCAGACAATGTGCACCATTTAATGGCACCTGAACATCAGAACTTGACCACAGAGTAATGGAAGAAGGTGGCCTGGTCTGATGAATCCCATTTTCTTTTACGTCACATGGATGGCCGAGTGCGTTTGTGTCGCTTACCTGGAGAACACATGGATCCTCTATGGGAAGAAGGCAAGCCGGCTGAGGCAGTGTGATGCTTTGGGCAATGTTCTGCTTGGACACCTTGGGTCCTGCCATTTCTGTGGATGTTAGTTTGACACGTACCACCTACCTAAGAATTGTTGCAGACCATGTGCACCCTTTCATGTGCAATGGTATTCTCTGATGGCATTGGCCTCTTTCAGCAGGATAATGCGCCCTGCTACAACGCAAAAATGGTTCAGGAATGGTTTGAGGAACACAACAACGAGTTCAAGGTGTTGACTTGGCCTCCAAATTCCCCAAATCTCAATTTAATCAAGGATCTGTGGGATGTGCTGGACAAACAAGTCTGATCCATGGAGGCCCCACCTTGCAACTTACAGGACTTAAAGGATTTGCTGCTAATGTCAAAATACCACAGCACACCTTTAGAGCTCTAGTAGAGTCGATGCCTCAATGGGTCAGGGTTGTTTTGGCGGCAAAAGGGGGACCTACACAATATTAGGCAGGTGGTCATAATGTTATTATGGCTGATCGGTGTATATCATCCAGATAAAATGCACCCTTACAAAATAAGTCAAGGGGCGAGGCGGGCCTTCCTAGTAAATAACAGTTTATTATATGTGCGAATAGAGACAGAAATGCAAATACAAGATCAGTTAAGGTCTGTCTGATGTACAGTTAAAACTCCCTTTTTAATAGGTAAGAAGGTGGCACAACATTTCACATAATAACTGACATTTCATCAATACATGTTTGTCTGGTCTAAACCAGTTAGGCTTAATTTTCTTAGGTTTCACCCAAATTCAAAACCCACGCTCTCCACCCTAGGTTTCACCCAAATGCAGGTTGCCCACTTGCATTTTACAAATACCTCTTGACTTAATTTGTCTTCCCATACCTTGTCCCTCTTTTAATTACAACACCATTAACATATCTTGCATTCCTCCTACTTGTCAGAATACAGGCTCGGTACGTTTCCAATCAGCCCAATGCTAAAGTAGTATTTCTCTACTTTCCTATACATTTGTTGGAATCATTAATACATCTGCTCAAAACATTTCTATAGCAGGTAGCAAGCATTCAAATCGGAGCAAGACAGGTTACTTACATACCAACACATAGCCAACACCAGAGGTCATATTTAGCTAAAATAAGCGTAAATATCTGACAGAAAAACGTATGATATTAGCGACTAGAACAACTTTCCATATACTGGAAGTTGTGTAAAAACTGTCTAGAAGTGACATTATCCAAAGGTAGCTAACATTTGTGGGCACTGCCATGTTTGTTTATGAACCAAAGAAAAAGATGATGAGTAGCTCTACAACCGAATGGTCATTTACATCTGAATCACAGAATCCAGTGCAATGTAAATAAACATCGCTGCAGGAGGGAAGGGACCATCCAGCTTGTTATCAGCACGCAGTTCAAAAGCCAGTGTCCGTGATGGTTTGGGTTTGCATTAGTGCACATAGCATAGGTGACTTGCACATCTGTGAAGGCACCGTTAATGCTTAACAATATATATACAGGTTTTGGAGCAACAAATACTGCCATCCAGACTAGGTATTTTTCAGGGAAGGCCTTGCTAATTTCAGTAAGACAATGCCAAACCACATTTTGCACATATCCCAACAGTATGGCTCCATAGTAAGAATCCGGGTGCTAAACTGGCCTGCCTGCAATCCAGCCCTGTCCCATGGGAAACATTTCACTTTCAGAACTACAGCAATTGTCTCCTCATCTCCCAAATGCTCACAGAGTATTGGTTGAAAGAAAAGGTGATGCAAAACAGTGATAAACATGCCCCTGCCCCAACTTTTTTGAAACATGTTGCTGGCATCAAATTCAAAATGGGAATGTATTTTTCCAAAAACGAGTTCTCAGTTTCAACATTTAATCGTGAACATTTCTTCAATGATTTTGACAGCAATGCCCAGAAAAACATGCCTCACCAAAGCTTCACCAAACTGTTTTACAGAGAGATCCCCATGCAGTAATGTGGTCTGTCAGTACTTGTTACAATAGTTCCAGAATTTTGCCTTTCGGAAATTAATTTAAAACATCCAGCCCTCATCTTGCATCGCCTAACATAGCATGAAATGCTGGCAGATCACCTGCTGTCAGAACAGCCCATCTGTGACAACATGTTTTTATACTGAAAAACAAAGTAATTTGATGTTAAAAAAGGGAATGTGCCAGGGACTTGAGCTTCCACTGTCCCTCGGGTATTACTGATTACAGAAAGTGATTTTAAAATATGGATTTCTTTCACTTCAATTTCTAAAACAGACAGTGGAATTCAAAGACCAACTAAGCACTTGTGACAGTCCAGGTGACAGTAAGTGTTTAATATACAGATATTGAGTGGTAAGTGATTTTCATCAGCACAGGCTGAAAATGACATGTATTTTGTTTGTTTTGCAAGGTTTAGAGCAGTTCTTAAACTGCCACAAAAATACATCACATTCTTAACAAGGAAATAGAAAAGATGTTGGCTCTAGTTTCCTGAAACCCAGTTAAGTAATGTGACTTAAACTGAAAGAAAACAATGTTAGTGTGTTGGGCATTTTAGATGTTTCTATTGTTACCAAACAAGTCCAAAGTGACAATTTGGAACTGGCAGCCATGAGGCAGATCCAGTCTCAGCCCAATCAAACATCCATATTTAAGTCCATGTACGTATATTGTTACTCTAAAATTCATCTAGAAGTAATCTTCTCTAAAATACATGCCACTTTCCTATTTAATTTTTATTTCATATTTCCCTCTTTGTCATTGAGGATGTTTGACACCTCATCCCAGAGCAGTTATGAATGCATCAGTGGCTTCCAGAGATAATAGAACATGCAGAGGATCACTATCAAAAACTGTAAGTATGTCACTGAGGAAAGAGCGTGATTCTGTTGCTGATTAGGAGATGAGAAACAACAACAGAAACAAACATCAAACTGATGAATCATGCTGATAACTAAAACAATTCTATTTAAGCATTTAATTTCAAGTGCCTGTGATTAGTTACACATATTAGGCTACACGTACTATATCATGTGCTGATATGTCATCTATGAATGTGTATGATGAAATGACTAGAAAGAGTGGGTCCTCTAAAACAGCAAATTAGTGGAAAAGAAACAGTCACAAAGATGAGATTAGAAAGATTTGCAACAGCCAGAGGCAAAACCCCTTATTTTCTTTGGGGTGTAGTTACATTATAAAGCTGCTTTCTCTTCACATGGGCCTCACTCTTCCAAGCACCATCGATGTTTCACAGGAGGCAGAAGTCAAAGGTTCGGGCCTACAGTTTTGAAAACTGGAGCAGACAAGTTTTCACTGTACCCTTGAACAAGGCATTTACCTGATACTTAAGGGTTGGAAACAATGGCACTTGGATGTAATTTTTGGTAGGTAGTAGATGCTGAGACCAAATTCATATGGAACAAATTTAAGGATATTAAGCTATTGTCTTTGTTGGAATATATCATCCATATAGTGGTTACCGTATTCAGAACATACTCGGTTGAAAATCAAAGGAGAAAGAGAAGATTTATTAAAAGCATTGCAGCAGAGTTGTCTGATGTTACGTGTTCAATCGATCTCACTGTATAGATGGTTGCTAGCGGTTATATACATTGAAGGGCGTGTCTACCTTTCACAGATCACATGTCCACAAGAACCTCATGCCAAATGGTCAATGTAAACATTCCACATTCCTGAGGTTGGCAGATAATGACCTGCAGAGAGAGAACCCAGATGTTTCTGATGTTCGTGTTATCTAGGCACATTTAACTTTCGATGAAGCATACATTCATATGATTCCACATCTTAAAGGGGCCATATGTAAGATTTATACTGTACTACCAGCATAAACATAAGCATAAATTACAAAGACATCTACAGTTAAGGTTTTAAGGTAATGTTAAAACTTTAAAAAATGACAAATATTTTCAAGTGCCTGATATATACCCCATTTAAGCTTTTTCGGCGGTCCATATATCAGTTTGCAATGACCTGTCTCATACTCTAGACACTCGCAGTTCCATCCCTCCATTCTAAACCACCAATAATACTATTATTTCTTGTTCAGTAAGGGGAGGGAAGTTCGAGACTAAGCGGGTCATTGTTTAAAATATTGTTTTGTTCATTTTTGAAAGAGGGAAAAACAACATAAATATAAGATCTGTCTCCCTCTCATGATTCAATAAGTACAGTAGATTTTAATTGAAATCCCAACTTTGTGTATTTGATTTGTTTTATTCAAAATCCAGAAGTGTTTGCTTAGCATTTGGCAGAGTCAACCGTCACCAAATTTCAGCTCTGGAAAAAATTAAGAGACCACTGCACCTTTTTCCAAAAAAGTCGAAAAGGAAGGTTTTGAGTGAGGAACAGAAAGGTTCAAATTAAGAGACCACTGCAAATTGAACACTTCTGTTACTCACTCAAAACATTCCTTTTCAACTTTTTTGGAAAGGAAACAAAAAGGTGCAGTGGTCTCTTAATTTTTTCCCGAGCTGTATATCAAATTGCTTTGTAGGGCAAATTACAGCTAAGAAACCATTCTCACTGAAAGGCCATTTCTTGTGATGCAGTGCAGATGCCTTTAGCTGGGAATTGCGCACCATTCACTTTCCCATTGTGTATTGAACACTGAGATCATCACAGGAGTTGTTACTCAGCAAACAGTATGAAGCAGTTTAGAAAACAACAATATATTATGGAGGTTGACTA
Organism: Esox lucius; assembly: GCF_011004845.1. Taxonomy (NCBI): domain Eukaryota; kingdom Metazoa; phylum Chordata; class Actinopteri; order Esociformes; family Esocidae; genus Esox; species Esox lucius. The sequence goes on along the minus strand of NC_047584.1, from coordinate 5,551,369 downwards.
CATCTGATAAGTAGTTAAAAAAAGTGTGAAATACGTACATTTTTGTGGCTTGGTATAAGCATTTCATATGAAATACATTTGTTGTTATTTTTAAAACATGATCTCTGTGGAATATCAATTGAGTATTATTATTATCCTTATTTGCAAGTGTATTCGAAGCATTTTATTAAAAAAATGTCATGGACCAGTGCAGACAAAAATGTGATTTCCCTGATTCCTTGATTATTCAAAATTCTGAATCCACTAAATGAATTAGAACATGAAGAATTATGTCACGATTTCACAAATTATATTTGTCTTCTTCATTTTTATAAGAAAATGTAATTAAAAAAGGAAGTGAAACAAAAGCACATTTTGATTCACGTGGACACCTGACATTTATGCTAATTGGTAAATTCATTACGAAGTAATGTTGTCATTATTTTTATACATACGGAGACAACCACAGAATAAACACTGAAGAGACAAACACAACAACATAGAACTGCACTGAATTTTCTAAAACCATGACAGATTATACCATTTACTCATATTTTCATTGAAAACTAACAATACAGGTTGCTATCAAATACAGCAACAGTTAAACTATTTTCTTAGCTTCCATAATCTTCACTTGCCCCTATAGGCCCCCTCCTGCCCTTCAAGGCCAAACCTGCCAGACTAATTTACATCTGTGTCCTCTAATTCAGGCAATTCTGTGGTGAGTATGAAGTTGTATCTCCCCAGAGGCCACTCAATATTCTGGAGCACTGTTGGCAGGTCTTAACCTGCGGTCATCCTGGTCCTTCGTCTTGTCCAGTCTGTGACAGATGAGGACTGACCTTTAAGAACGTCCTCAGGAATGTAGCATTACTGAGAAACCAGCGACCAACCTCCCATGTTTAATAGAGGTGGAGATAGGAGGTGAGCTTTGCTGGCAAGTTCTGTCTGCCTCTGACAATGTAATTATGAAACTCCCAGTATAACAATTTGAGTGACTACAGTTCCAAATTGTCTGGAGATCTGGAGTTTCTTAAAGTTTCTGCACAATCCAAAATCTCTGAATCTTTTCGCTTTAAGAAGGACTACAGGTCAGAAAAAAGTAATACCCACAGTTACAACCAATTAAAATATTGATTAACAGAGATATGTTAAAAGTATGTGTTATTAAAATACACTATTGCAACAATATCCCATGGACTGGCCGTGGGGCACTGCTTTTGTTTTGTTTCTGCTGTATCAGCGCCAGGCCAAAATCCTAAGCTTTTATGCCGCACTCATCGGGGAAGGCAATTAATCCCATATCGATCTGACGTTCATTTAGCCACGGTGAGGTAGTTTGTAATATTTGTGCATTGCTTGGCTTCCGAGAGTGCTCTCAAATCATATTTAGTCAATAACCCATTAAATGCTGTGTTTCTCAGGGCAGAGAGAGATTTCATTAAGCGGAGGAAGAGGATTCTTTCACACTTAGAAGGACACACTTTTTTTGCAAGAGCTTTAGGGTGACGTGTAAGTAAGACGCCAATATACAGGATATTATTTTGCATCCGAGTGAGTGATTGTATTGAATTAGTAAAGTTGCATCAACACAAGACTATTGATTCCAATTATAGCTGTCTACCTAGTGGATAATGCCAGTCAGTAGTGAGAAATTAGTGACCCCAGGGTAATAGTAGGTCTCTACGGAAGAGGCGGAATGGGGTCCTATTTAGAAAGTGAGATGGCTTGGATCAGACACTACTAATACTTTTTCTATCTCACACATGTCATCAAATAGCCCATTTTTAAGTACAACTTCATGAATAAATAAAGATTCTAAAGTGTTGATGCCATCGCTGTTTGTGATGTACTCCAAATAAACTGTTCAAAAAAAGAACTCTCAAGCACTCTCAAGACTTCATCCAAATTGCACTAAAAAAGCATGTAACTTATCATATAAAACCGATGACGTAGTACAGTTATTTAGTTCATAAATAATGGGGACCCACTATGACTTGTCTTCAAAATGTTCTGCTGAGATAATTAAAAAGCTCTCTTTAAAGGTCATCATTCTTGCAACCCCTTTTTTTCTGGCAACAGTTTCCTTTGACATCTTGTACGGAAGGTGTACTCATCAGTTGTTATTATGCACTGCTAAATACTGTAATAAATAGACAATAGACTTTTTCGTGTTTAGTATTTGCTGATACTAAATTGGCAAATATCGAATCCTCATTGATACAATCACTCTAGGAGAAAACACAAATGGGGAGAACAACTAAATCAAAAGCTTTATTAATTAAAAATGAATACACAAGACATATAATCCTTTCTAAATAATTTATTAATCTGATAAACAGGTGTAATATATTTATTGGTAACACTTTCCCTTAAATTGACACTTATTACTGTTTAACATAACTTGTTAAAATGAACTACAATAGAATTACAACAGAATAACGTTTTATTGGTACAGGTTATTATACTAGTGGCCATTATACATGTTTGTTTTTACAATACTGGCCTGATTGATATAACACTTGATGACCATCCTTCATCCTCCAAATATGAAGGTACAGTATCTCACAAAATTGAATACACCACTCACATGTTTGTAAATATTTGATTATATCTTTTCATGTGATAAAGAAATTACACTTTGCTACAATGTAAAGTAGTGAGTGTACAGCTTGTATAACAGTGTGAATTTGTTGTCCCCTCAAAGTAACACAACATACAGCCATTAATGTCTAAACCGCTGGCAACAAAAGTGAGTACACCCCTAAGTGAAAATGTCCAAATTGGGCCCAAGTGTCAATATTTTGTGTGGCCACCACCATTTTCCAGCACTGTCTTAACCCTCTTGGGCATGGAGTTTGCCAGAGCTTCACAGGTTGCACCTGGAGTCCTCTTGTGGATGTTAGAGACTTTGCGTTCCTCCACCTTCCGTTTGAGGATGTCCCACAGATGCTCAATAGGCTTTAGGTCTGGAGACATGCTTGGCCAGTCCATCACCTTTACCCTCAGCTTCTTTAGCAAGGCAGTGGTCATCTTGGAGGTATGTTTGGGGTAGTTATCATGTTGGAATACTGCCCTGCGGCCCAGTCTTTGAAGGGAGGGGATCATGCTCTGTTGCAGTATGTCACAGTACATCAGTAGTTCCCCAGTGCCGGCAACACTCATGCAGCCCTAGACCATGACACTTCCACCACCATGCTTGACTGTAGGCAAAACACACTAGTCTTTGTACTCCTCACCTGGTTGTCGCCACACACGCTTGACACCATCTGAACCAAATAAGTTTATCTTGGTCTCATCAGACCACAGGAAATGGTTCCAGTTATTCCAGTAATTAGTCTGCTTGCCTTCAGCCAACTGTTTGCTCATACGTCTATTTCCCAAAGACAACCTCTAGATATGACGCTGAGCACATGCATTCAACTTTTTTGGTCAACCATGGCGAGGCCTGTTCTGAGTGAAACCTGTCCTGTTAAACCATTGTATGTAGGACTCAGCATAGGGCAGGAAATTGTAACTTCAATTGTAACTTTTATGTTGTCGCTGTGGAGTGGATTTAAGGGGTTTAAGGCCGGGTGTCTCTGTAAAGCACTTGCTGTTGCAACTGCTGTTGTAAAAGGGCTTTATAAATACATTTTATTGATTGATTGATTGATGGATACCTTGTATGTCCAAAACCGTTACTTTTCAGGAATTGAAACAGACTGTGTGTTTTTAAAATAATGGGATACTGCATCGTCAGAGTTTGTATTGTGACCATACAGTATATGGTCAGATACTTGCATGTGTCATTATATTATTAATATTTCACCAAAATCAAGCTCAAATGGAGTTATGAGGATTTGAACGACTATATTGTTTATGCCTAGGGCCTGCCCTGACTATATAGGTATTTTATTCCCATAATGTTTGTGAACACATTGATGGTAAATACAAAGCTAACAGAAATGAATTTGCTGTTGTTTGCAAACAAAAGTGAATTGATGGCCTCTAGCCACTGAATTGATTTGGGGAAGGGAAAAAAATTGTATCTAGTAGCAGCCAGTAGAAGCCCAGACATGCAGTAGTCAGTAGATTTTAGTTTAGATTTTTTTCGTGTGCCTCATGGTTAAAACAATACAAAAGACCATACGCATGCGCAATTTGGAAATAATCCCAAAACACAGTAACAGTAAAAAATGCTGTACTAATTCTAACAACCAGTTCAATATTTAGCGTTGCTAAATATTTTCAAGCACAATACTCGCAGGTATAGTGTATATTTGGTAGATAGTTGATTACATGCATTGCCATATAAATAACAAATAAATACATTACTAATACATATATATAAAAACAGCTTACTCCACTTGTCAGGCCGCCATTGTAAATAAGAACGTGTTCTTAATGACTTGCCTGTAAAAATAAAGGTATAATAATAATAATAATAATAAAGCTAGTTCATCATGTATTGATGCTGCACCTCAGATGAAGTCAGACAAAATCACCTCATCACTGTTTAGCTTCAGCTTTGCTGTGTGCGGAAAGTCTTTCAAAATGGAGGCAGGGTAGAGCGACAAGGTTTTGCCAACAGTGTGAGGATCCAATGGAGTTACAAGGTTTAGTCACAAGCTCATTTTCATACTTTTCATCTGATAAATATTTCCAAAACCCACAGACAGAGGTGAAAGATTTGATTTATGAAAAAAAGAAAATTGACATTAAAAACCTTCAATTTGTCCTACGGATATTCTCCCACCTTGTCTTTTTAAAGATGGCACACTATTGGACCAAACATCCAAGCAATCATTAATAGCAGTCTTTATTATGGTTTTGTGCCACATTGTTTTAAAGAAGCAGTGGTGCAGCCCCTTATTAAAAAGCCAAATCTGGACACCTTAGTTCTTGCAAATTATCGTCCGATCTCTAAGCTCCCTTTTATGTCTAAGAGTTTAGAGAAGGTAGTTCTCATACAGTTACAATCTTTTTTTGATATGCATGCTATCCTTGAGGTGTTCCAGTCTGGTTTTTTATTATTTCATAGCACAGAGTCTGCAAGTTTTTAATGATGTTTTAATCTCAACAGACTTTGCAATTCTGCAATCCTTATGCTTTTAGATCTCACAGCAGCATTCGACACTGTCGACCACAGTGTTCTTTTTTCTTATCTTGAGCACAGCGTGGGTATTGAAGGGACTGCACTAGAATGGTTTAGATCATATCTATCAGAGAAATTGTTTAAAGTTAGTTTTGGTGGTTCTATTTCACCCTCAGCAACACTGAAATGTGGGGTTCCACAGGGTTCTGTTTTGGGCTGATTCTCTTCTCCCTTTATTTGCTTCCCCTTGGATCCATCTTAAAGAAATATAACATCAGTTTCCATTTTTATGCAGATGATTCACAGATCTACTTGCCGATTAAAAGTAAGGGTGATAATTCCCTAAAAACACTGTTAGACTGTTTTTATGACATCAAAGCCTGGATGGCTTTAAACATTTGACATTTTAATGAAAGTCAATCAATCAATCAATCAATCAAATGTATTTATAAAGCATCAGCAGTTGTCACAAAGTGGTTTTACAAAACACCTGGCCTTAAACCCCAAGGAGCAAATCACAGTAGTGTTGAATTTCAGTGGCTAGGAAAAACTCCCTCAGAATGCCAACATTTTGGAAGAATCCTAGAGAGGACCCAGGCTCAGAGGGGTGACCAGTCCTCTTCTGGTTGTACCAGGTGAACATATTAAGATTACAATTGTAATAATTAATACATGTGTGTGGGCTGAGTCTAGAGTCTATTTAAACTTAGTCCAGGTCGGAAGCATGACCAGATGGACAAGGAAAGGGACAACACGGGGAGGTGTCAGCACAGTGGCAGCTGAAATCGTCAGGCATCGTCTCGATCTGCACCACAACCAGGAGGACTCTGGACAGGGACAGCCATGGGCCCCTAGCCAGGTACTCCGCAGATGTGGGCCAGGACCTCATGTCCTCCTAAGTTCAAAACGGGAGGAGACTGGGAACATTTAGAAAATGCATTCCTCATAACAACAAGGATTTATAGTGGAGAAGGAGAACTTAGTGGAGAAGGAGAACTGACCCTACTCCCCCAGCACAATAATATAGCAGCATAAGACCTTGGGACTGAGACAAGGGTAAAACTGAGGTCATGATACTACCTTATTTCAAGTCTAACCTTAGTGTTAAGATCACGTCTTAAACCTCACTTTTATTCATTGGCCTTTAAACCTGCTTGAGAGTTGTATTCTGCATTTTCATTTTCCAGTTTGTTACATGTTTTTAATGTTCGTTTCATTACTCGTGTGTTTATAATCTGTCCTGAATCATGTTAATGTCCAGCACTTTGGTCAACTTGGTTGTTTTAAATGTGCTTTAAAAATAAAATTGGGTTGGATTGAAAAATATAGAGAAACAAGGTTTCCGCCCAACAGTAACGATATACAACACATCCCGCTTCAAATGGAAGATTTAAAAACTTGTTTTCTAATAAAGGTTGCAAAATGCATCTTTAACTATAACACACTTCAGGCTAAACGTGCACACAACTGTAATGTTCATATCATAGAATCCCAAATTTACAAATGTCGATATGTTCATGTACTTTTATTCTGAATGGTCCCACCATATGAATAATTCATTGAATTAGAAGACACAATAAGAGTGATACAGTTGACATTAATGTGGTGTTCATGTTAACAGAGTAACAACTTTAAAGGGGCATTTCACCCTGGCAGACACTTAGGTGGTTTATATCATGCTTCAGAGATTTCTAGATAAGTGATATGTGTTTCACACATAATTAGCCAAAATGAGCGGTGAAATGGAGAAGTTTTATCAGGTTTAAATGGGTTAAAAGCAAATTAAATAAATGTTATTCTAGCTACTAAACATTTAATAAAACAAACAATGGGATTGTTTAACTGAGGACCAGATTGAGTGGAATGTTAAGAAAGCCTGAATTCACTGGTCAAAATTATAACATTTTATAAACTACTCTGTATTCTATTACCCCCATGCTACCTAACATTTTAGAAGTTGTTTTTACAGACTTGTCTTTGTTACCAAAGCTATTAATTAGACACAAATAATGTATTAAGCATTTAAATTGATTGATTAGTTCTCAAAATCCCATAAATAACTTACAAACAACAATGTAATGTAATAGTGATTGTTTTATATATATTTTTTTTACAATAACTTAATTAAAGAAAAATGGAGGAATCAGAATTCATATTAAATTCATTAATATGCATGCTTTGGGAAATTGTGTCTGTAGGGGGCGAGTTTGATGTAAGGCTAAAAATTTGATTCTCATTTTATGCATAGCTTGTTCCTTTCAATGACTCACACACTGTCCAGTTCTTCTAACAAAGCCAGAACAGATGTGACCTACCATATATATAATGTAGCCAATCAGGCCACCACTTTAGAATAAAGACTAACACATATCTATTTTGTATAAGAATATAAATGACTGTTTATCTGTGTAAACCTTTAGTCCTCTGATATGCATTTTATCAGCTAGTACTTTCAAAAGTAGAACTAACGCAGTTCCTTGAAAATTGTGCAAAGTATATGTATTTAGTCTGTAATTCGTACACAATGTTATGAATTTGTAAGTACTTAAGGTCCTGAACAGAATCATTAACTACAGATGCAAACCAGCAAATATACCACCAAGCCTTGATAAAGCACCATACATTTACACCCCCACAATGCCACACATCGTTTCTCTCAAAGAAGAGAGATTGCCTTATCGTTTAAAGAGATATGGCTTCTGCAGACTCGTTTTGGTCAGTCGCCTGTCTCCCTTGGAGACGGCAAATGTGATTGAGGTGTCAGCACTGGCATCTTTGGATTATGGTAGCCTCGTCTTGGCAGCAGGTGGTGCCTCAGCCAGTAATGGAAGTCTCATTTTCCACAGATATAACTGAGGTCTGGGTCTGATAGTCGTCAGCTGAAACATTCATTCCTTAAAAAATACAGTTGCATTTTACGCTTGTTAAAAATAACCTTTAAGCAAGTTTTGCTGAGTAATTGCTTAGGCTGAGAAGAGCACTCTGGCTATTATTTTGACACTTTTATGTAAGCATTTTGCACTTACGTGGGTGTTATTTTACATCAATATGCAAGTGATCAAGGTAATATCCACTTGAAACTCAGTATAGTTCAAGAGCCCATGGATATTCAGTACAATGAAAAGGTTTGTTATCCTGAAGCATATAAATTAATTGCTGTGAATGAGGACTATGACTTGACAGAGTTACTTATTAAGAGTCTTCATAGGAATAAAGAAAATCTGAGTTTTTGGAGGTGGAGCTGTGTTTGTGTGTGTACTTGTGTGCAGACAGACTTTTCCTTTCTGGAGGTGCCAATTAGCTCTCTCAGATGACAAGACGAGCACGACTCGGGCATGGGTTCAGCGGTAACAAGCGTGTGGTGGCACTCTCCCCCTCTCTTTCTCATTGTGTGTGGGCAGACAGTCATCTCATTACAGCACTTAGACTAAGCTTCCAACAGCCTTCACTCTCATTTTCTTGCTCCTTACTTCGTCCCCTTCATCTCTCTCCCCCTCTCTATCTTCTACTTCACCCACCTCCCTTTCATGTCTTTCCATTCACAGTCTCCCAACTTTTTTATTACTTTCCCAGTGCTCATGCCATCATCTTTAAAACAACACATTGAGGAAACGTTCAATTTTCAGTGTGCTCTAGGTTCCACATTCTCCCTGTGCGGCCACTTTCTCAAATTCTTTGATTGGATTCACTATGAATTCCTCAAATGTATCCACAATATGTCATTTGAAGTCTCAAAATTCAGACTAAGTGTGGAAATCATACAAGTCATTGGAGCTTGGATGATGACTGATATTCTTTTCAGGGTGGATGCTGACATACTTAGCCTTGTCAGTGTCTCTTCACGGCTTACTGCACAATCTGTTGAGATTTCTGCCTGGATGGCTGTCCACCAAATCAATCAGTACTTCACACAATCTGACATATTGAGTCTCTCGGGATTGGTCCCAGGAAATTGATGTCCTTGAAAATCGCTCTCCCGACAAAACCAAAACATAATCTCCACCACCAGCAAAGGCAGGGGTTCTTGAAGAATTTTGAAAGAACTGATAATTTAGAAGCACACAGAAGTAATTAAACTACTAGTACAATAATGACTAGCTGGTCGAATTAACACAAACGACCATATAGTTATATGCTAATGAGAAAAAATGTAATACCCCTGACAACTTTCACTCTAGTAGTGTTTAAGTCGAGCATATACATTTCAATTTCAAGGAAAGCTCTCTCCCAAAAGGTCTGGTTACATGTGGAGCCCCGGTGAACAAACACACAGCTCATAGAGACTGAACAAACAACATCAGCCTTGAAACAATACAAGAATCACATGTCTGTGCCAAGTGTAGATGGCTTTAATTCACAATTTACAGCGATAATGTGTTGTGTGATCTTTGTTTTCAAAGAGGCTAAGGTCAGGGGATTCACAGTCTTGTCCTCTGAACGGGCATCTGGCGAGGTAATCCCTCAATACGCCTCGTGCTACAGTGGCTGCAACCACTCAGTTTTGTGATTCCCACGTTTTTACAGAGTTTCTTCAAATGGTAAAAACATGAACCAAAATGCAGGGGATGACTATTGCAAATCCCATGAAGAGAAAAGCCTTTACTGTACAAGCACACTGATGACCAGTAGCTGCAAGCAAAGCATTTTAGCCATAGTTTGGCATACCTGTTTGTTGAAGGGTTTCTGCCAACAACTTTTTTACTGTCACCAAGGACATTGATATGCACTGATGAGAATCTCAAGGTAACTTGCTTTGCTCCACTCACTTGTGTTTTCCTATCCCACTGCACCACAAGTACATTCATATTTTACCTAAAACTCACGGATCCAGCCTTAAACAAGTGATATAAAGAATTCCAAGACAGGATAAGCATCATGACAAACAAATGAAGTTCCATCTATCTGATCAATAAGTTGCATATTGTTCAACCATTTAAGACACCCTGGTATCCTTTGAATTTTGTTTGTATCTAACAAATTTGTGAAATGCAGTTATGTTCATTATCAACTGTGAGCCTTTGGCGCTGGGTCATACTCTTCGCAGGACAGGTGTTAGAAAAGATGAGACAGGAAACCCACTGTGGGTACAAAAGGAACTGCTTTATTCGGTACAAGGGTCCGTAGCCTGGTTTACCAATGAAAAGTAACCTCCAGCTCACCCCGGAATAAAACAAAAAAAGCTAAAATGTTCTTAGATCTTCAACCCTCTACTGGACCCCCCAGCCTTTCCGTCTATTAGATCTATCCCAGAGTTAGCACACCTGAATCAATGTATTAACTAATTAACAAGCCCTTATCTGTTGAATTAGGTGAGCTATAGAGGGCCAAACCTAAACTGTGAGATGGCTGTGGAGTCCTCAGGAGAACGTTGAAGATATATGATAAATCCAAAGAAACATGTACTTTGTTGCACCTCAGCTGCCTTACATTCGTCGTCCCTCTTGACGTGTTGCCTGCTTCCTTTTCAGTCTGACGAGTGGCTGTTCCCCCTCTCACCCCAGGCGGATTGTTGTTGCTCGGCTGTTTTAGTCATTTGTGTTTGCCCTAACCTTAATCTAAACTTGTATCTCTGTACTATGATGCCTAACCTTAACCATTACTGTAACTCTAAAAACTAAATGTAGTTCGCAACGATACGTGTTTGATCACTGTGATGCAATCACAAAGGTATGTACCATAATGCAATGCACAAGAATGGCGAATCGTTAAGGACCAACATAATGGCAATAAGTTTAGTTGCAAAATAATAGTAATGGAGATACCTCAATAATTGCTGTTGTTCAAAAAATTTAGAGACCACTGCACTTTTTTCTTTCCTTTCCATAAAAGTTGAAAAGGAAGGTTTTAAATGAGGAACAGAAGGGTTAAAATTAAGAGACCACTGCAAACTGAACGCTTATGTTCCTCTCTCAAAACTTTCTTTTTCAACTTTTTTGGAAAGGAAAGAAAGGTGGAGTGGTCTCTTAATCTTTTCCGCAGCCGTATTGTTCTGTCCATTTTCCCACAGACCCTGTTTATGACTAAGGTTGTAGCTGAATCTTCAGTAACAGCATGAGTCAAAATCAATCCAGTCACAGGAAATTGGCTCTGTTCAGAATTCAAATGACCAGATTGATAGTGGAGGCAATGTACCTAGAGGGCAAACATCATCTAAAACTGAGATGGGAAGGTCATTTTGTGGAGGCGTGTAGTCCAGCAGACTGTTATTTTGTATACCAATTTGTTGATTCTAACACCCCCCACTCTGGAATGTCATAATGTAATTTGTACACTGCAAAGTATTCAGACGCCTTGACTTTCTCTATATTTTGTTGTGTTATTCTTTGCCATTAATCTACACACAATAGCCTATAATGACATATAAAAGCGTTTTGCCCCAATTAATTGAAAACAAAAAAAACTAAATATCTCATGTACAGGGGGTAATGTGTGTAGATTGAGGGTAAAAAAATATACTTAATATATAACACAACAAAACGTGGGGGAGGTCACAGGGTCTGAATATTTTCTGGAGGCACTATGCTACCAAGATAAAAGTTAGTGCTCAAGGCAAAGTTGGCAAAAGAAGTGGAAAAGCCCAAACCTGTTCATAGCCACATGATACAACGGCTTCATCTACCTCTCAGAAAAAGATGCATTAAGCAAGGACACCAACTGTTACTTAGCAACAAGTCAATGTATAGATCTCTTTTTTAATGGTAATATTAAAAAAAATCCCCTGAATTAGGCTTTAAATCACAAAGGTCAGAAGCACATCACAAGTCGAAGTGTTTGAACACAGCCACTTTGTGAAATAGAAATGTATTTAATTCAGAAGTACACAGTACTGTTCCAGTCTAAGAGAGATATTGGCTCTCCCTAACTCAGAGACCCATATATAATGCTCTAATAGCCACTCACAAAGCCTATGGGAGATAGACCCATATAATTGGACCAACTAACTTTGTGGCAGGAAGTTGAATGTATAATTATGAGCTCACTTTCAAGCATACACACAAAGCGAGATTAAGCCTATATACAGAGCCTTTGAAACTAGTGGCTGTAAGTAACCATGACAACGTGATTAATTTGATCTTTTTTAGCAAATATTTCAATTAGTGCTTTATCTCCAGCCAGCTTTGATGTAAATTATAAAAGATGTATCGTTCTGATCTGAAACAATATCTATAAACTCCATCGATACACCAAAAACAAAGCATGGAACACATTTTGAGTGTTTTAATTAAAACCGAAAAACATAGATGACGTCTTTCAACATCTGCTCCCATCTCATCTTGGCCGTCAAAGTTAGTTTGTCATACTGCCTTTCAGGTAATCACATATCTGTGTCGAGATGTCAGTTCCAGCATGTCAGTAACTCTACCTTGAAATCAGGCGGCACACAGAATATATTTTTAGCTGGATGCTATATTTTTCTTCAGAGATTACTTTTACGCTTTCAATGTAGTCATTCTATTTCACTTAGATACACTTTAATGCTTTTTTCTTTTCTGTGAAGAAGGCGGTCTATAGCCTGCAAAATAAGTTATGCTGATTCTTCGACAATAACAATAATAATCAAGGTTTTTTGCATGTTCAGTCATATTTTCCATAACAATACCAAAAGTTCACAATTTCTGCCAGGGTATGCAAATTTATGAGCACAACTGTACGTCACTCTGTATAGCAGAATCGATCTACAGCTTATCTTCTGTACCTATACTTGAAATATACAAAAGACAACATTCTTTTGAAAAATATTACTAGCTTCATATTCCACAGAAACAAATTGTAATGATTGAAATGAGTCTGCCTAGCAAGCCCACATGTAACACAACAAGCTAATCATCGTCACACTAAAGCATCCTCACCATGGCCAATATACGATGGAACTCACCAGAGTAAAGACAAATACTTCTTCCAGTGTTATAATGGTATACACTGTTACTAAATCTGTTGATTTGACTTCTTTTTAATCATTGTTAATCGTACACTTTTCTAGCTTTTTGCTGCTTCTGAACCTGCTCCTCAAATCACACTTCTCATATTATCATCGCTATTCTGGAAAATTCCCAGCAGTTCAATTTATATATGCCAATAGCACCCCTAGCGGTGACTACAAGGCATATTAACTTTTCACTCAAGAGTGATAAAATTAACTACGTTACATATGTACAGTTGGGATAAATAGTTGTGCGGGTACAGGTGGCCAGAGGGCTTCAAAGAATAACCTCAGCAGCAGGGAGGGACAGCCCCAGTAGTCAGCTGGCTCAGGCACCAGGATGAAGACGGAGCAAATGGAGCAGAAGCACAAGCAGTAGTGCCACAAACATCTGCTGTTTGACGAGAGAGCAACTGGGGATGCAGCATGAAGGAATCCCTCAACAGGTCCCATAATGGAGGTCAGATCCTATTTGGAGGAGCCCCACCTCCAAAGTTCCGCAGATCCTCTGAGCAGGTGGAAGAACAAGGCTTCTGTATACCCACGGCATTTTAAAGTCATGACTGGGAGACTGCATAGCGGCCACATCCATCCAGTCTTCTCAAAAACAGGACAAATATTTACTAAAAGAAGAAACCGCACCAGCCCCTCAAAAGTGAAGCAGCTTTGATTTCTGAATGCAAATCTCTCAGAAAAGCAAAATATGGTCAGCATTGCTGTGTGATTTCATTTAACAATTTAATTAGAATAGTTTTAACACCATAAACAAACTATCACAAATGGTTTGATATGAAAAAAATACAAAACAGACGATCGGGAGCCAAAAGAGACAGTTCTTTTTAGTGAGCTGAGCCAAACGAGCCGGCTCACTGAAAAGAGCCGGAATGCCCATTACTAGGTTGCATAGCAGCAGACCAGTCAGATGCCCATGAAGCTACTAAGTCTCTGCTGTTGTTACAGTCACCAAACTGCAATTCTTAACTATTTCAGTTTGATTTATTAGATTTGGGGAAATTGTTATTTGTGGCCTTTTGTTGATTTTTATTTTAATTAAATAGATAATATACAAAAGAATACACAAAGAAGCTTAACAGTGGTGTTTGGATCAAAATATATATGATCACTAACCACCCCCTATATGTTCTGGCATCATTTAGAGATGTAAGATCTAAAGACATCTTGGACTCATGCAAATAAAGAATGTTCTTCCCTGACTTTCCGGTTATGATTTTGTGGATGGATCAAAAGAATATCCAACACCCCCAACCATTTACACATGCCAGCAAACAATAAGGTGAACACATTTATCAGTAGAATGAATAATTGCCTGTTGACAAGCAAATTCACACTGTTTGCCCGTTTGCCTAGCGCATTACACATACAGTAGGCAACTGTACTGTTGATGTTTTGAACATGCTGAGTTGGCATAAGGTTATCTAATTAAAATTGGCAAAAACAAACACTAATACATAACTTTTTTTCCAATCAAAACTTCATGCTTTCCAAACATTCCACAAAATCTGGTAATTAGCTCTGAAAAGGAGGCCAATGTTTGTTAAAAATGTGCAGAAGCCAGAATAAGCTGTTTAAAGACCAATAAAAGTTGTAGAGAAGCAGACCAAATCCCTATCAAGCATGATTGGCAAGAAAATTATGTTGTCAACTTGTTGTTTGAACTACATTTAAAAGGAGCCAAAGTTCACCATAATTCCCACTGGATTTTTTTTCAGTAATCCAGGCTCAAATCAATTTGTTTTTACAGTAGTTAGCCTATATGTAAAAACTGTATGTTATAAACTAATACAATTAATAAAAAGATTCACTTTTTATTTGGTTAGTTTTTTTGGATTTTCCTTCACACCACTCATTCCGGGATGAGCCAGGGAGGGCGTGATGGAGAGTCCGGGCTCTCTGGGCGGGCTAAGGAACTAGGGGATAGACTCCATGCCATGGAGGGACAGATCACCGGATTGGTAACAGCTCTCTGCAATATGATCTCTCACCTGGCAGCACGGTCGGGAGGGGAGAGCCCTGTTGAGCCAGCCAGGGTGGCCGTGCCTCCCCTGATCAACCATGTGGAGTCTAGTCGCTCTCAGGTAAGAGAACTCTGGAAAGCTCTGCCTGAGAAATATAACGGCCATCCGGAGGGTTGTCATGGTTTCCTTCTCCAGTGTGATTTGTATTTCGTGACAAACAACTCACAGAGTATGAGAAGGTAACCACGATAATCACTGTCTTAACTGGGTGCGCCCTCAAATGGGCAATTGCACTATGGCGGGTCTGGGGACTTGGGGTCGTTCCCCAATTTCATAGCAATTTTGTGCCGTATTTGACTCAAAGGGTCGGGATGGGGGCGAGTGGCTTATGCACTTGAGGCAGGGGAATAGCGCGGCCTCAGAGTATGCCCTTTCGTTCTGGACGGTGGCGGTGTCCAGTGGATGGAACGAGCCGGCTCTGAGGACTGCTTTCATCATGGGCTTGTGGACTGCGGTCCAGATGGAGCTGGTTTGTGCGAGCGATTCCATGTCGCTGGACGCCTTCATCGCCCAGGCGATTGCCATTGATGGGCAGCTACGGGCCCACAACCACCTGGCGCGCCATCCCCATCTCTCACTCTCTCGGATGGAACCAGAGCCTGGACCAATGGAATTGGGAATAACCAGGCTCTCCACGGAGGACAGAGATCACAAGGATCGTCAGGGGCTGTATCTGTTCTGTGGGGAGAAGGGCCATTTCCATAAGGGGTGTTCCAACATTGCCAGCCCTTTCTGTTGTCCGGTTGAACTGTCTGGGGGTTTTCCCTCTCCCCCCTCTACAGCACTGATTGACTCCGGGGCCGCAGGGAGCTTCTCCGGCTGCTCTCCGGTTGCGGTTGCACCGTTTGAGGTTCTCGATGCCCATTCAGGCTTTGGATGGATGTCCGGTAGGGATTACTCACGTGAGTTGCCCTCTCACGCTCACCATCAACGGCCGCCATTGAGAGGGACTGGAACTGCTGGTCATGATGTCGTCCATACACCCCATCATCCTGGGTCTTCATTAGCTATAAAAAGCATGACCCCAACATTGCCTGAAGCAAGCGGAAGATCCAGGGATGGTCTACAGGGTGCCGGAAGACCTGCCTGACAGTGGCGTGTGGAGCCCCGTGGGTGCCCTCCCAGCAAACATCCCGCCAGAGTACACAGACCTAAGCGGGGTGTTCTCCACCGAGAAGGTGTTCTCCTTACTCACCGCAACTGGGACTGCGCCATTGACATCCTGCCAGAGGCCGTGCCCCTCTCTGTAGCCAAAACTGACCCAATGGAGACCTGCATCAAAGAGACACTGAAGCAAGGGCACATCTGCCATTCCACCTCCCCTGTTTCAGCCAGCTTTTTCTTTGTTTAAAAGGATGGGGTGCTAAGGCCGTGTATAGACTACAGGGGACTAAGCACCATCACCACGAAATACCGGCACCCTTTTTCACTGAGCTGGGCCTTTGGAGCTCATACAACCTTGGGTATATCCAGGAGGGGTACGAGTGGAAGGCAGCATTCAGCACTGCATCAGGCCACTATGAATACTTGGTGATGCCATACAGGTTAACTAATGCACCTGCGGTATTCCAGGCATTGCTTCATGAGGTGTTTTGGGATATGTTGGGGAGGTACGTAGTGGTGTACATCGAAGATATTTTGATCTACTCCCTGACATACCCAGACCACATGGCCAACACACCTGCAACAGCACCACTTGTTTGCCAAAGGGGAAAAGTGCGCCTTCCAACTCCTAGGACACCACATTGCTCCGTAGGGTGTGAAAATGGAGGTGATGTAGGTTGACACAATGAGGTCATGGCTAGTCCCAAAAATCATCAAGGAACTAGAGAGCTTCATCGGTTTTGCCAACCTTTACCTCTGTTCATCAAATTCTTCAGCATCATCACAGTGCCACTCAGGTCATTGTTGAAAGGCCAACCTCAACGCCTCCGCTGGACCCAGACATGGAGAAGGCCTTCCTTGACCTGATGGGCAGGTTTGTCACAGCCCCTCTCCTTAAACACCCAGACCCCTTCAAGCCCTTCATGGTCGAGACAGAAGCATTACGAGGTCAGGGTGGGGGCTGTCCTCTCCAAACAGCATGGGAACCCACCCCGGCCCCACCCCTGTGTCTACTACTCAAAGAGAGAACTGTCTGCTACGGCGTGGGCAACTGGGAGCTATTGGCGGTGAAGTTAGCATTAGAGAAGTGGATACACTGGCTCAGGGGCACCCGGGAGCCGTTCACTGTTCTGACCGACCATGTGAACCTTGAATATGTCAGGGCAGCGTGGCACCTCAACCCCCACCAGGCTTGATGGACGCTTTTCTTAGAGCGCTTCCAGTTCACCCTGATGTACTGCCCTGGTATGAAAAACGCCAGTGCGGACAGGGAGATGGGACCCCACACCAGAAACCTGCCCCCTGGACAAGACCTATATGCCTCGGAAAGTGCGGGCCGGTTGGTGACCTGGGTGCATACCAGGCCAGCTACAGAACATCCGGGCATCAATCAGACCCTGGAAGAACTCAGGGCGAAATACTGTTGGCCTGGGGGAGGACTGTGAACTGTGTGACACTACATCATGTCGTCCTCTGTGTGCACAGTCTGATCTTCTCCCAGTGCCTCAGCGGCCATGGTCACATCTGGTGGTGGATTTTGTGACTGACTTGTTGCCAGCAGAGGGGAAGAACACAATTTTCCATGGTAGTGGACAGGTTCTCAAAGATGGTTAGATTAATTCCACTACCCAGTCTCCCTTCTGCTCTACAGGTCGCTGAGGTGCTGTTCCAGCAGGTGTTACGGCTGTATGGACTTCCGGAAGACATTGTGACGGACCGCAGCCCCCAGTTTACATCTTGTGTCTGGAAAGCCTACATGTCTAAGCTGGGGGTAGCCGTCAGCCTCGCATCCGGATATCACCTGCAGGCTAACGGACAGGCGGAGCGCACTCACCAAGAACTAGGAAGGTTCCTACGGTCCTAGAGCATGGACCGTCCAGGTGAGTGAACACACTTACTCCCATTCCTCCACAGATTTGCGCCATTCCTCCACAGATCTGACCCTCTTCCAAGGTGGTGCTCGGGTTCCAGCCTCCACTGTGCCCCTGGGTGGGGAGTTCCAGTGACATCCAGGCCGTGGAGGAGTGGTTCCGGATAGATGAGGTCTGGTCCGTGGATTGATGCCCCGGAGTACCGCCCAGGGGACAAGGTTTAGTTGCCCACAAGGGACCTTCCTCTCCGTTTCCCCTGCCCTAAGCTTGGACCACTGTATGTGTGGTTCTTTTGTGTCCTCTGGAAGGGAAACAATGTCTCATACACACTCCAGCTCACTCCACCATACACAAACATCTCACCCACTTTCCATGTCTCTCTCCTCAGGTCGATGGTTCCTGGTCTGCTGGGGGGATCCGGTCCTGCAGGGGCGCCTCCATATCGACCTCTATCCTGGACTCCCGGCTGTGGTGGGGCTGGGTCCAGTACCTGGTGGACTGGGCAGGTTTCGGGACCAGGCGGTGGACATATGCGTCCCCTCCCTGACTTTAGAGTTCCATGCTCGTCGTCTGGACCGACCTGCTCTTGACCCTCAGGGTCATCTGGGTTGCCGGTAGGCATCAGGAGCTGCACCTGGTGGGGGGGATACTGTAACGTCTGCTCCGCATGGCACAGCGGCTTCCCTTCCTCTCTGCGGCTCCACCTCGAGTGATGGCAGCAGCACATCCAGAGGACGCACCTGTTTCCAATCACTGTTTAGTTGTGTTTTTATTCTGTTGCTCACCCAATGCACCTTATGGATTATTGTTTGTATGTTAGCTACCGTGCTGGTGCGCTTATTTTCAAACTCTCAACAGAAAATACCTTACGGTAAAACATTTGAATTGTTTGCTTTGTTTCTTTTTCCTTTTTGCCTCTCTTTTATGCACTTGTTATACTCGCACCATCATAATGGTAGCCAAAAGAAGCAGTAAGTTCATTCCCAGCTCCACAGTTTATTTTTAGCTGGAAGCAAGACACAAATCAATAGAATGAGTTAATTTGATGTGTTGGTCCTGATAAAAATGTTTTGGTCCAAATGCGATTAGGATATTAAATCAATTAAATCCATAGTTGAACACAATACAAGGATACTGTCATGAGAAAGCTCTGGTTCAAACACATATGGTTGAATATCACCATCTAAGATCATTTCCAAAAAAATTTTAGCTAGATAGCAGCTTGAATAATTTGAAACCCCACAGGGGGGAAGGACAGGGCCAAAACAGGAGATAGTCTTTTAGAAAGAGTTTTTGCAAAATAAAAGCAAATGAAAAACATGAATGCATATATTTTTTTTTTAAATACACCTTCCTTTGATGAAAAGCACCATTAATTCTGGAAGGTATATTTCATATCCAATTAATCCAGTTAGTACTATTTAAAGTAGCAGATTTTTGGATTATCATAATTGTAGTATCAATAATAGTTGCAGCCCTAATCAACACTATACATATTATATCAAAGATAATTATCGATACATATACCCCAATGGTCTGCATTTAATCTAATGTTTTAAAATGTATGATGATTTCCTATTACATTATCATAGTATATTCTTTTTGAGTGCCAGGCACTGACACTACCCTCCAGTGTTTAGTATTCCCCTAAGGTTCAGCAACTGCATAATGAACCTGGATAGAGAAAAATCACAGATGTTATTTTGAGTCAGAGTGCCAGTGACTGGCAAGGCCAGTGCCAGAGTGTGTGAAAGGGGAAAAATGGCACATTTCTAAATGTCCCTGAGGTATTGTTGGACTGCCTGTCAATGAGTGCAACTCTCTCTACCTATGGAGAGACTGAGGTATAACAACTCTGCATGCTAGAGAAAAATTATATACAAGTTGTGTAGTGTGTAGTATTGTGCTAAAATGTGTTACAGGTAAGTACATCTTTAAATAATCTAATGTTTTTGTAGTTACTCTGTGTGGGTTGTACTCTTTGCTGAAGCAATTTAAGGCATACACTACCAATATTTCTACAGGTATTTCAACAGACACAGTGGTTATGATATAATTAATTTTAATTTGCTCTGAAATGCTCATTGCTAGTAAAGCAAAAAAACTGTACTAAAATGTATAGCAAAGGCTTCCGTTGCTAAGATTTCTATAATTGCTTATCAATTTTGTGTTCTGAACTCAAAATGAATCTTTGGGACTCTGTTTGCTGGCTCAGAAAAATGTAGATGTAATTGTGGTTCAATGTTGAGTTATAAGGTTTTGTTCATATTTTTGTCACTTATTTTAGTCTCGGGACAACTGTCCTCTTGTAGCTTTAACAGTCCTCATTGCAGTCCAGATCTTTCACCCATAGAAAACATTTGACGCATCATAAAGAGGAAGGTGCGACAAAGAAGACCAAAGACAATTGAGCAACTAGAAGCCTGTATTAGACAAGAATGGGACTACATTCCTATTCATAAACTTGAGCAACTTGTCTCCTCAGTCCCCAGACGTTTGCAGTCTGTTATAAAAAAAAGAGGGGATGCCACACAGTGGTAAACATGGCCTTGTCCCAACTTTTTTGAGATGTGTTGATGCCATGAAATCAACTTATTTTTCCCTTAAAGTGATACATTTTCTCAGTTTGAACATTTGATATTTTCTCAGTTTGAACATTTGATATGTCATATATGTTGTATTCTGAATAAAATATTGAAATTTGAAACTTCCACATCATTGCATTCTGTTTTTATTCACAATTGTACAGTGTCCCAACTTTTTTGGAATCGGGTTTGTACATGCAGAATGTTGTTTGGCATTGTCTTGCTCAAATAAGCGAGGCCTTCCCTGAATAGACATTGTCTGGAAGGCAGCATATGTTGCTCCAAAACCTGTATATATTGTTCACCATTAATGGTGCCTTCAAAGATGTGCAAGTCACCCTTGCCATGTTCACTAATGGTCCCTGTCCTCTTTAACCTGGAGGACATGGCGTCCATGATTCCCAAAAATAATTTAATTTAATTTTGATTTGTCAGACCACTGAACAGTTCTCCAGTTTGCCTCAGTCTATCTTAAATGAGCTAGGGCCCAGGCAAGGTGGCAGTGTTTCTGGAACTTGTTTATATATGGCTTCTTCTTTGCATGGTAGAATTTTAACATGCATTTGTGGATGCAGTGACTTACTGTGTTCACAGACAGTGATTTTCTGAAATGTTTCTGAGCCCATGCAGTGATGTGCACTACAGAATTGTGTCTGGTATTAATGCAGGGCTGCCTGAGGGCACAAAGCTCACGGGCATCCAATATTGGTTTTTGGCCTTGTTTCTTGCGTACAGAGATTTTATGTACCGTAGACAATAAGATCACCAAACTCAGCATTTTCACGTTAGCAGCATAGCAGCATAGCATCATCTTCCGCTTATCCGGGGCCGGGTCCCAGGAAGGCGTTCCGGGAAGGCGTTCCGGAGGCATCCGAAACAGATGCCCAAGCCACCTCAGCTGACCCCTCTCGATGTGGAGGAGCAGCGGCTCTACTCTGAGCTCCTCCCGGGTGACCAAGCTTCTCACCCTATCTCTAAGGGATCGCCCAGCCACCCTGCGGAGAAAGCTCATTTCGGCCGCCTGTATCCGGGATCTTGTCCTTTCGGTCATGACCCAAAGCTCATGACCATAGGTGAGAGTAGGAACGTAGATTGACCGGTAAATCGAGAGCTTCGCCTTGCGGCTCAGCTCTTTCTTCACCACGACAGACAGATACATCGACCGCATTACTGCAGAAGCTGCACCGATCCGTCTGTCAATCTCCCGTTCCATCCTTCCCTCACTCGTGAACAGGACCCCTAGATACTTAAACTCCTCCACTTGAGGCAGGCACTCTCCACCAACCTGAAGTGGGCAAGCCACCCTTTTCCGACTGAGGACCATGGCCTCGGATTTGGAGGTACTGGTTCTCATCCCCACCGCTTCACACTCGGCTGCAAACCGTCCCAGTGCATGCTGAAGGTCCTGGCTTGAAGGGGCCAACACGACAACATCATCCGCAAAGAGCAGAGACGAAATCGTGTGGTCCCCAAACCTGACACCCTCCGGCCCCTGGCTGCGCCTAGAAATTCTGTCCATAAAAATTACGAACAGAACCGGTGACAAAGGGCAGCCCTGCCGGAGTCCAACATGCACAGGGAACAAGTCTGACTTACTGCCGGCAATGCGGACCAAGCTCCTGCTTCGGTCGTACAGGGACCTGACAGCCCTTAGCAAAGGACCCAGGACCCCATATTCCCGAAGCACTCTCCACAGGATGCCGCGAGGGACACAGTCGAATGCCTTCTCCAAATCCACAAAACACATGTGGACTGGTTGGGCAAACTCCCATGAACCCTCCATCACCCTGTAGAGGGTATAGAGCTGGTCCAGTGTTCCACGGCCTGGACGAAAACCACACTGTTCCTCCTGAATCCGAGGTTCTACTAGGTTCTATTTTCACGTTCCGAAACATTATTCTGAAATTGTAGCACTATTTGCCTATGCAGTCTCACAGTGTGGTGAACCCATCCCCATATTCACTTCTGAAAAACTCATCCTCTCTGGGATTTTCTTTTTATACTCAATCATGTTACTAAGCTGTTGCTAATGAACCTATTAGTTGTGGGATGTTCCACTAGTTTTGTTTTAGCATTACACAATATTTCCGGTGTTTTTATTGCCCCTATCCCAGCTTTTTTGAATCTTGTTGCTGGCATTAAATTCAAAGTGAGCATATATTTTTTAAGAAACAATAAAATCGACCAGTGTCAACATTTGATATGTTGTTGTCACGGCTTCGGGGGTTGAGAGGAGCAAGGAGGAACCGGAGAAGGCGTGATGGAATGATAGTTTAATGTTTCCCAGCGAGAGAAATCAGTAAATGTATACACAAAGCGTTGAACAGCTCTTCCATAAAGTAGAGACAATTACACACAAAGACAGGGGGAGCAGAGGGAACATATATACCGGGGGAAACAGCGATGATGAGGAACAGGTGCACAAACGAGACACAGGTGAAATGTATGATGAGACGGTGGTGTCAGAAAGCAGGTGACGTCGACCGCTGGGGCCCGCCCGCTGCAGGGGGAGGTGAACCAGCAGAGGTCGCAGTCGTCACAGTACCCCCCCCCTGACGACACCGGCCTCGGGGCCGACCCGGGGGGCGCGGAGCAGGGCGGTCCGGCCGACGCTGATGGAAGTCGCGGACAAGGACGGGAGCCAGGACGTCCTTCACCGGAACCCAGCTCCGCTCCTCCGGGCCGTACCCCTCCCACTCCACGAGGTACTGGAGGCCCCCCGCCCGGCGCCTCGAGTCGATGATGGAGCGGACAGAGTACGCCGGGGCCCCCTCGATGTCCAGAGGGGGAGGGGGCACCTCCCGCACCTCACACCCCTGGAGGGGACCATCCACCACCGGCCTGAGGAGAGACACATGAAACGAGGGGTTAATACGGTAGTCGGGGGGAAGGCGTAACCGATATGTTACCTCGTTGACTCTCCTCAGGACTTTAAAAGGCCCCACAAACCGCGGGGCCAGCTTCCGGCAGGGCAGGCGGAGGGGCAGGTCCCTGGACGAGAGCCAGACCCGGTCGCCCGGTCGATACACCGGGGCCTCCCCGCGGTGGCGGTCTGCATAGGTCTTTTGACGGCGGACAGCGAGCCGGAGGCGGGATTGTACTGCCTCCCATGTGCCCGCTGCCCGCCGGAACCAGTCGTCCACCGCAGGGGTACCGGTCTGGCTCGGCGTCCACGGCGCCAGGACCGGCTGGTAGCCCAGGACGCACTGGAAAGGCGTCACGCCCGTGGAGGAGTGGTGCAGAGAATTCAGTGCGTATTCTGCCCACGGCAGAAACTCTGCCCACTCCCCCGGCCGGTCCTGGCAGTAGGACCCGAGGAACCTACCCACTTCTTGATTGACCCGTTCCACCTGCCCGTTGGACTGGGGATGGTAGCCCGAGGTCAGGCTGACCGAGATCCCCAGGTGCTGCATAAATGCCTTCCACACCCTAGACGTGAATTGGGGACCCCGGTCAGACACGATGTCCTCGGGCACCCCATAGTGCCGGAAGACGTGTGTGAACAGGGCCTCCGCGGTCTGCAGGGCAGTAGGAAGGCCGGGCAGAGGCAAGAGGCGGCAGGACTTCGAGAACCGATCCACAACGACCAGGATGGTGGTATGGCCCTGGGAAGGGGGGAGATCCGTCAAGAAATCAACAGAAATGTGGGACCATGGTCGTTGTGGAATGGGCAAGGGGTGCAACTTGCCCACAGGTAGGTGCCGGGGTGCCTTACTCTGGGCACACACCGAGCAGGAAGAGACGTATACCCTCACGTCCTTGGCTAAAGTGGGCCACCAGTACTTACCGGCCAGGGCGCGCACTGTTGGCCCGATGCCAGGATGACCGGAGGAGGGAGATGTATGCGCCCAGTAGATGAGGCGGTCGCGGACAGACGCCGGCACATACGTACGGCCCTCAGGGCATGTGGGCGGAGAGGGCTCGTCGCGCTGCGCTCCGGCGATGTCCGCGTCCAGTTCCCATACCACCGGTGCCACGATGCATGACTCCGGGAGCACGGGAGCATCATCCACTGGCCTCTCCTCCGTGTCATGCTGGCGGGACAGCGCGTCAGCCCCGACGTTCTTACTCCCCGGCCTGTAGGTGAGAGTAAACACAAACCGGGTGAAGAACATAGCCCACCTTGCCTGGCGAGGGGTCAGCCTCCTCGCTGCCCGCATGTACTCCAGGTTCCGGTGGTCAGTCCAGACGAGGAAAGGGTGTTTAGCCCCCTCTAACCAGTGCCTCCACGCCGACAGAGCTCGAACCACGGCCAGCAGCTCACGATCACCAATGTCGTAGTTCCGCTCCGCTGCACTGAGCTTCTGGGAGAAGAAGGCACAGGGACGGAGCGTGTTACGACACCCCGTCCGTTGGGAGAGGATGGCACCGAGCCCACAATCGGACGCGTCCACCTCCACGATGAACTGGAGCGACGGGTCGGGATGGGCCAGGACCGGAGCGGTGGTGAAACGGTGTTTCAGTTCCACAAACGCCCGCTCCGCGTCCCCGGTCCACCGCAACCGGGTCGCCCCCCCCCTTCAGAAGGGAGGTGATCGGAGCCGCGACCTGGCTAAAGCCCCGGATAAACCTCCTATAGTGATTAGAGAAGCCTAAGAAACGTTGCACGTCCTTAACCGTGGTTGGGGTCAGCCAATTACGCACGGCGTCAATGTGAGGCTCCTCCATAGCCACACCTGTGCTGGAAAAGCGATATCCCAGGAAGGACACAGACGACTGGAAAAACAGACACTTCTCGGCTTTCACGTACAGGTCATGCTCCAGCAGTCGAGCCAGCACTCTGCGCACTAACGAGACATGTTTGGCGCGGGTGGCAGTGAATATCAAGATGTCATCAATATACACTACCACTCCTTCGCACAACAAGTCCCGGAATACGTCGTTGACGAAGGACTGGAAGACTGAAGGAGCATTCATCAACCCGTACGGCATCACTAAATACTCGTAATGGCCAGACGTGGTACTAAAAGCGGTTTTCCACTCGTCTCCTTCCCGGATACGCACAAGGTTATAGGCACTCCTGAGGTCTAATTTAGTGAAAAAGCGGGCCCCGTGCATCCTCTCCACCTCCGCAGAGATCAAAGGGAGAGGGTAGCGGAACGGAATGGTGATCTTGTTCAGCGCCCGGTAATCGATGCACGGGCGCAAACCACCGTCCTTTTTTTTCACAAAAAAGAAACTCGAGGAGACCTGTGACTTGGAGGGCCTGATGTAGCCCTGTTCCAACGCTTCCGTAACGTAGGCGTTCATAGTCTCCGTTTCGGTGCGGGACAGTGGATACACGTGACCCTTCGGGAGTGCGGCTCCGTCAACGAGGTCTATCGCACAATCCCCCAGCCGGTGTGGTGGCAACACAGCAGCCTTGGCTTTGGAGAAAACCGTAGCCAAGTCCCTGTATTCGGGGGGAATGGGCACGGCGGGCGCACTGTCTGGACTTTCCACCGAGGTCGAGCCAACGGAAACACCCAAACACCTACCCTGGCACTTCCGCGACCACCCCGACAGACGTCGACTAGACCAGGAGATGAAGGGGTCGTGTAGGGACAACCAGGGGAAACCTAAAACGACTGGGAACGTGGGTGAGTCGATGATGTGGAATGAAATGGTTTCGCTGTGTCGGCTGTCGGTAATCAGGAGGAGGGGAACAGTGCAACTCGTGACCAGACCTGACCCTAGTGGCCGGCTGTCTAAAGCTCTCACGGGCAGGGGGGTGGCGAGGACCTGGAGGGGTATGCGTGACCGCAGGGCAAAAGACCTATCCATGAAATTCCCAGCTGCGCCTGAGTCTACCAGCGCCTTACACCGGGAAATCAGCGGAAAGCCGGGGAACCTAACAGGAACAGTGCACATAGAGAGGGAAGAGGTGAGTGGCGAATGTGCATGTGCTACCTGGGGTGACGCGGAAGTGCCATGCCTGTCGCCTCTCGACTCAGGGAGGGAGGTGCGGTGTGGTGCAGTAGTACGGCCTCGTCGCCCCTTGGAGGCACTCCGCACCTGCCCTCCCCGACATCTGCCCGGCAGTGCAGCCGTCCCCAATTCCATGGGGACGGCGGTGTCGGGTTGGCAGGGTGGAACGGACGGGCCTCTTCCGGGACGTCCTCGGGCAGCCAGCAGGTTGTCGAGACGGATGGACATGTCAACCAGCTGATCGAAGGAGAGGGACACGTCTCGACAAGCCAGCTCCCTCCGGACGTCCTCGCGAAGGCTGCAACGGTAGTGGTCGATTTGAGCCCGTTCGTTCCACCCTGATCCCGCTGCCAGGGTCCGGAACTCCAGTGCGAACTCCTGCGCCGACCTCGTCCCCTGCCGTAGGTGGAACAGCCGTTCACCCGCCTCTCTTCCTTCGTGTGGATGGTCGAACACGGCTCGGAAGCGGCGGGTGAACTCGGCGTAGCTGCCCTGGGTGGGCTGCTCGGTGTTCCAGACGGCGGTGGCCCACTCCAGGGCTTTTCCGGACAGGCAGGAGACGAGCGAGGTGATCTTCTGTGCCTCGGTCGGCGCAGGGTGCATCGCCTGGAGCGCGATGTCCAGCTGTAGAAGGAATCCCTGGCAGCGGTCCGCCGCCCCGTCGAAATCCCTGGGTAAGGGGAGATGTAGTGCCCCCATGCTTGGCGGCACGGCAGGGGCAGGCGGAGAAACGGCCGGTGCTGCGGGGGTCTGCTGGCGCAGCTCTAGGCGCTGCACCGCTTTTAAGACATTGTCCATTGCAGCGCCTAAGCTGGCCAGCATCGTTGAATGTACCTGGACCGCCTCCGCAACACCGACCTCGCCTGTGGCTCTCGTAGGCTCCATATCCTTGCTGTCTTTGTTTCGGTGTGTAATTCTGTCACGGCTTCGGGGGTTGAGAGGAGCAAGGAGGAACCGGAGAAGGCGTGATGGAATGATAGTTTAATGTTTCCCAGCGAGAGAAATCAGTAAATGTATACACAAAGCGTTGAACAGCTCTTCCATAAAGTAGAGACAATTACACACAAAGACAGGGGGAGCAGAGGGAACATATGTACCGGGGGAAACAGCGATGATGAGGAACAGGTGCACAAACGAGACACAGGTGAAATGTATGATGAGACGGTGGTGTCAGAAAGCAGGTGACGTCGACCGCTGGGGCCCGCCCGCTGCAGGGGGAGGTGAACCAGCAGAGGTCGCAGTCGTCACAGTTGTCTTTGTGGTATTTTCTAGTGGATATAGCGTCTAAATGATTAGCACATCACTGCATTCTGTTTTTCTTTTCATTTACACTGCATGCCAACTATTTAAATATTTGCCATTAGCATATGTGCATGCATGTAAAGTGGATATGAAAGGTCTAAACCAGAAGTGTCAAACCAGTTCCACAAAGGGTGACGGTCTGCAGATTTTGGCTCTCACATTGTACTTTATTTAATAATTAGGCCACTAATTGGTTAGCTTCTACCCTCACCTGTTTGTTTAGGTCTGAACTGGGAACCAATTTAAAGGAAAAAAACAAACCTTGCAGACACTCGCCCCTCCGTTTGACACCCTTGGTCAAAATGCTGACATCAAGAAAAATTACTTCAGATCATTTTTCACCTTTAACAGGATTTAGTTACCAACAATATTTAGGTGAAAAACAAACTGATAATTCCCAGAAAGCGAATACATCTGTTAATACATTAGTTCAAAAAGAATGCACTCCCCAAAAATAATAATCTGTAGAACCTTCTTTTGCTTAGACTACAGAAGTCTGTTTGGTCTCTATCAATCAAGCAGACCTTAATTTCTACAATGTTATCCCAGCTTTTCTGGCAGAAAGTTCTCAGTCAAGTTGCAAGGAGATTGCCCTCCATAGAAGACAGCCATCTTCTATGGAGTTTCCATAGGATTGACGTCCGGGCTTTGACTGGACCATTCCAGAACATTGATCTTCCTTTTTGCAAGCAATTCCTTGGTTGATTTGTCTGTGTGCTTCAAATTGTCATGTGGAAAGTTGAAACTCATTCTGACAGACAGCAGCAGGGTTTGATACAAAATATTGTGATATTTCAAGCTATTCCTTGTCCCCTCTGTCCTGACCTGAGTCCCTGTTCCAGTTGAAAAGGTGATGCGCCATAGCATGATACAGCCACTGCCATGCTTGAATGTTTACTTTGGGTGATCAACCATGTTGGCTTTGGGCCCAACAAATCTTTTTGTATTAGGGTCAAAGCTTTCTACTTTGGTGTCATCAGACCATAACACATTTTCCTGTAGGATTTGGGGAGATTTAATGTGTATTCATGGAAAATGTCTCAGGATTTCAGTTATTTTATGTGAGAAATAGCTTACTCCTGCCTTCCTACCATACATCTTTCTTAATGCCTTGGGACCATGGCTATCGCTGCAGTACACAGCCAAGAAATCCTTTAGGAACAGCTGATTTGTTTTTTATCATATCCATTGATCTTATTAAAAGGTGACAAATGTAATATTTGTTTTGATTTCAGAGTTAGTTAAATGAAAGCTGCATTTCCAATAAGAATAAAACATTTTGATATCCACTTTCATTAATGCAAATGTGCTAATTATAGATATCCAAATATGAACTTTTTATTGACAATGCATACCATTTTAAAAACATATTTAGATATTGTTTAAGCAACAGGTCTGATCACAAACTGAACATTTGCTTGAAATCCCCAATCTGGGAATGTAAAAATCTGTCTGTCACTGAGAAAGGCTCTCAACCCTTATTGCTTAATGTTTGTGACTGTTAATAATTATATACAATTATTCCTCTAAGTGAAAATAAAGAAATAAAGTACGAAATGAGGCAAGAAGATCCAGATATCCACCGTTCCTATAGGCACAAATAATATATTGGAATTAGTGCTGTCAAATGATTAAAATATGAATTGTTATTAATTGCATAATCTTCTGTAGTTAACTACGATATACACTCACCTAAAGGATTATTAGGAACACCATACTAATACTGTGTTTGACCCCCTTTCGTCTTCAGAACTACCTTAATTCTACGTGGCATTGATTCAACAAGGTGCTGAAAGCATTCTTTAGAAATGTTGGCCCATATTGATAGGATAGCATCTTGCAGTTGATGGAGATTTGTGGGATGCACATCCAGGGCACATCCAAAGATGCTCTATTGGGTTGAGATCCGGTGACTGTGGGGGCCATTTCAGTACAGTGAACTTATTGTCATGTTCAAGAAACCAATTTGAAATGATTTGAGCTTTGTGACATGGTGCATTATCCTGCTGGAAGTAGCCATCAGAGGATGGGTACATGGTGGTCATAGAGGGATGGACATGGTCAGAAACAATGCTCAGGTAGGCCGTGGCATTTAAACAATGCCCAATTGGCACTAAGGGGCCTAAAGTGTGCCAAGAAAACATCCCCCAGACCTTTACACCACCACCACCAGCCTGCACAGTGGTAACAAGGCATGATGGATCCATGTTCTCATCCTGTTTACGCCAAATTCTGACTCTACCATCTGAATGTCTCAACAGAAATCGAGACTCATCAGACCAGGCAACATTCTTCCAGTCTTCAACTGTCCAATTTTGGTGAGCTTGTGCAAATTGTAGCCTCTTTTTACTATTTGTAGTGGAGATGAGTGGGTACCCGGTGGGGTCTTCTGCTGTTGTAGCCCATCCGCCTCAAGGTTGTGCGTGTTGTGGCTTCACAAATGCTTTGCTGCATACCTCGGTTGTAACGAGTGGTTATTTCAGTCAAAATTGCTCTTCTATCAGCTTGAATCAGTCGGCCCATTCTCCTCTGACCTCTAGCATCAACACGCCATTTTAGCCTGATTGCAATTCTTTTTCAACTTAGGTGCATGCAATAGGATCTGTGCACAAGCGTGTGAAACAAATCTTCGTTCAGCTTCTTCTAACCTGAATGAAGCTAAAAATTCCATAGCCTCAAAAAAGCACCAAAACAGGTCTCTTTTATTTTACTACTGTAACCTCATTTCACAACGAAACAGAAAAATAACAACTGGCATAGGAAGTAAACATCTGGTCCTATATGGTATTAATTGTGCTTTAACCTGCATTACGTATATAAAGAATCGCCTTTTCTGACTATTTCTAGTCTAGCGTTTGAAGTCATTGAATGGTGCCAGCCATATTTTATTAAAAAGAGGACATTCTCCTGATTAAAATGATGCCCCACTTGTACCTTGAAACTTAAATTAGTCACATACATTATATATTTTTTTTTCTCCGTACAACAGCATCACTCATCTTGTTGTGAGTTTATGTTGATGAGGACAGGAAGTAAACTGGAAACTGCAATGCCGACTTCTAGACAAAAGCGCAAGTTCGTCACTACGCTGGTGCACAGAGCCTATACAACATTTATGGTTTTTCCTATAATGCATCCGTGTGGCCAACATGAAACATTATTAATATATAAAATAAAATCACAACCCTGATTATATGTACCAAATGTAATATTACTGAGTGACAAAGAACAACAGATATGGTGTTATGGCTATTATGTCGCCACTGGCCAAACTGAATTTACTTGCATGTTACATTGCAATAATTTTCAGGACATTTACCTCAATTGGTATTATAATACAATTTCCTGCATCAGATAAATATGGATACTTTAAAAGTCTGACACTACCAGAGCAGTACACCTTAACCACCAAACAATGTAACTAGGTAGTTGTTTGACTTTTTCAGAATGTAATATTTCATTAATAAGCACAGAGCATATTTGGCTTGTTTTACGAAAATTGAGTCAGAAAAGAATCATTATCATTTTGAAAGGTATCATTATCAAGTACAGTTGTGCTCATAAATGTGCATACCCTGGCAGCAATTGGCTGTGGCGTGTAACGCAGTCACTCTTAGTAGCCACTTTCGGGTGGCATTCTATATATCTGTATACAGGGTTTTTCCTGCATTCAAAGCTCAAAGGCACCAGCCTTCCCAAAATCTTTCACTGCCTCTGTGTGTTGGCATGGTAAAACATGATTTTGCGCTCATATATAAAATTCCAGCGAAACACCACAGCTAAAATGGCGGTAGGAGGAAACATTTTCCATATCAAGTGTTGCCAGGTTGTGTGTTTCCTAGTAATTGTGGTACTTTTTAATGGGTTTGGTTGGGTCTATTTCTTAAAAAATAATTCTGGAGTCAGCGGCAGAATACAGTTCACGGTCAATAAAATCTGGCAACCTTGCATACAGGACCACACGGGTCCAGACATCGCAGAGATGAATAATGTTGGAAAAACAAGTGGATTCTAGTTTTCTTTTAAACCCAAGCAAGTCAAAATATTCCATTAAAACTTAATAACCTCAAACTACATCGAATCCGCATACATATTTTTTTTACTTTTCAGGTTATTTCAAGTAGCCTATAATTACAGACTTGTTTTTAAAGAGAGATCGCGAGACAAACGAAGATGAATGGTGAGAAGACCATCATATTTGGGTATGTACTATCACCAAAAACATTAGGCTATATGCAATATATAGAGAAAAAATATATATAATTAACATACTTAAGTTACTAACAATATAAATATATGAACGTGACGACAGCAGCAGAGCCTAAATAAACAAAAATAACTTGACAAGACTAATAGATACAGCTCTATATTAACAAGAACATTGCATAACAAAAATAGACAATAACATTGACTGTGATAAATTATGTAGCTGATGGGTGATTTCATATTTCTTTTTAAATAACATGTTAATAGTTCTAGGCTATGTTAAGAATAAATATATTGCTAGCATATTTTGGTTGGTATTAGGGAGGACATTGTAGCGTGCATTAGCTGCTCAAGTGGACATGGACAACAGGGCAGATTTAACACTATAATAGTTGTCTTTTTCAAGTGTGTAGCCACATTATATAAAGTATTTCACAGAGGGGTGTCCAGTAGAGTGAGGTACCACACTTGCCTAATAGTGACTGAACCAGTGAACAAGAAAGGCTAAGATGTAGCACACCATTGTCAGATTTTATCAAATAAAACGTAAATCCCCAACAACAAAATGGTGGCTAGTGAAAATGCAGAGTGGCTAGTAACTTTGGAAAACCACTAGCCACAGTGGCTGGTGAGCAAAAAAGTTAATGTCAAACGCTGATGACGAAGCACGGCAATGGCCAATTTGACCCTCCAGTGGTTACAGCAGAAAAAGGTGAAGGTTCTGGTCTCCTAACCTATCATCGAGCCACTCTAGGGAGATCTCAAACGTGCAAGACAACCA
The DNA here is from genome assembly GCF_011004845.1 of Esox lucius. Classification (NCBI taxonomy): domain Eukaryota; kingdom Metazoa; phylum Chordata; class Actinopteri; order Esociformes; family Esocidae; genus Esox; species Esox lucius. The sequence goes on along the minus strand of NC_047584.1, from coordinate 5,518,600 downwards.
AAGACAATGCATTACCTGGAGGCATTTTGCCAAGACGAATGGGCAGCTATACCACCTGCAAGAATTTGGGGCCTCATAGACAACTATTACAAAATGTGCACGCTTTCATTGATGCTGAAGCGGGCAATACACAATATTAAGAACTAAGGGTATGCAGACTTTTGAACAGGGGTCAGTTCATTTTTTTTCTTTGTTGCCATGTTTTGTTTTATGATTGTGCCATTCTGTTACGACCTACAGTTGAATGTGAATTCCATAAGAAATAAAAAACACGTATTTTGCCTGCTCACTCATGTTTTCTTTACAAAGGTACATATATTACCAATTCTCCAAGGGTATGCAAACTTTTCAGCAGAACTGTATGTGGATTATCATCAATGATTGAGCTAACGATTTATCTTAGAATTGTTTAATTTTGAAGATCAAAAGACTTAGAAGTGGCAACAATGAAACCAAATCCGTAGGGAGTAACGTAGGGAGTTTGGTGTGTCTCCACAGTCACAAAAAAAATACAAATACAAGAAAATTAAAGAACATATTATGGAGAGGAAATCATGCGACAGATGGACCGACGATGAAGTCCAGGCCTTACTGAGTGTTTATGCTGACGACCAAATTCAGCGAGAATTTGAAATGGTGATTAGTAATGAAAATCAATACCTCCAAATCCGAGGCCATGGTCCTCAGTCGGAAAAGGGTGACTTGCCCACTTCAGGTTGGTGGAGAGTGCCTGCCTCAAGTGGAGGAGTTTAAGTATCTAGGGGTCCTGTTCACGAGTGAGGGAAGGAAGGAACGGTAGATTGACAGACGGATCGGTGCAGCTTCTGCAGTAATGCGGTTGATGTATCGGTCTGTCGTGGTGAAGAAAGAGCTGAGCCGCAAGGCGAAGCTCTCGATTTACCGGTCAATCTACGTTCCTACTCTCACCTATGGTCATGAGCTTTGGGTCATGACCGAAAGGACAAGATCCCGGATACAGGCGGCCGAAATGAGCTTTCTCCGCAGGGTGGCTGGGCGATCCCTTAAAGATAGGGTGAGAAGCTCGGTCACCCGGGAGGAGCTCAGAGTAGAGCCGCTGCTCCTCCACATCGAGAGGGGTCAGCTGAGGTGGCTTGGGCATCTGTTTCGGATGCCTCCGGAACGCCTTCCTGGGAAGGTGTTCCGGTCCCGTCCCACCGGGAGGAGACCCCGGGGAAGACCTAGGACACGCTGGAGGGACTATGTCTCCCGGCTGGCCTGGGAACGCCTCGGTGTCCCCCCGGAAGAGCTGGAGGAAGTGTCTGGGGAGAGGGAAGTCTGGGCATCCCTGCTTAGACTGCTGCCACCGCGACCCGGCCCCGGATAAGCGGAAGAAGATGATGATGATGATGATGATGACTTGAGCAGCAGACATCATCATGTAGGCTGTTATAAGTGGTCTGACTTTTTTCCCTTTTTCACCAGAAGGCATGAAATATAGCTACAACTTTCTAGTTAATACGTAATTGAAACTGTGATCAGGCATTTGTAACATAAATAAAGAGGAAATTAAACGTTATTGGACAAAATAATAAAGCGCCTGACAATAGTGGTCATATATTTTTTTGCCACGTCGCTAACCGACTAGCTGAAAATAGTAATATTTCCACTGGAATTTCAGAAATTATAATCTTTGAGGGGGAAAAATGAAAAATAAAAACCTTACAATAACCTGGTTGAACAAGTGTGCACACCCTTAAACTAATACTTTGTTGAAGCACCTTTTTATTTTTTTATTACTGCAGTCTTTTTGGGTAGGAGTCTATTAGCATGGCACATCTTGACATGGCAATATTTGCCCACTCTTCTTTGCAAAAGCGCTCCAAATCTGTCAGATTGCGAGGACATCTCCTGTGCACAGCCCTCTTCAGATCACCCCACAGATGTTCAATTGAATTCAGGTCTGGGCTCTGGCTGGGACATTCCAAAATGTTAATCTTCTGGTGAAGCCATGCTTTTGTGGATTTGGATGTGTGCTTTAGGTCGTTGTCGTGCTGAAAGGTGAACTTCCTCTTCAGCTTTCTAATAGATGCCTGAAGGTTTTGTGCCAAAATTGCCTGGTATTTGGAACTGTTCATAATTTCCCCCACCCTGTCTAAGGCCCTGGTTCCAGCTGAAGAAAACCAGCCCCAAAGCATGATGCTGCCACCGCCATGCTTCACTGTGGGTATGGTGTTCTTTGGGTGATGTGCAGTGTTGTTTTTTGCGCCAAATATAAATTTTGGAATTATGGCCAAAAAGTTCAACCTTGGTTTCATCAGACCATAACACATTTTTCCATGTGGTTTTGGGGGACTTGATGTTTGTTTTTGCAAACTTCAGCCAGGCTTGGATGTTTTTTTTCTTTGTAAGAAAAAGCTTCCATCTTGCCACTCTACCTTATTGCCCATTCATATGAAGAATAAGGGATATTGTGGTCACATGTAGCATACAGCCAGTACTTGCCAGAAATTCCTGCAGCGCCTTTAATGTTGCTGTAGGCCTCCCTGACCAGTTTTCTTCTCATCTTTTCATCAATTTTGGAGGGACGTCCAGTTTTTGGTAATGTCTCTGTTGTGCCATATTTTCTCCGCTTGATGATGACGGTCTTCACTGTGTTCCAAAGTATATCTAATGCTTTGGAAATTATTTTGTATTCTTCTCCTGACTGATATATTTCAACAATGAGATCCCTCTGATGTTTTGGAAGCTCTCTGTGGACCATGGCTTTTTCTCTGAGATGCAACTAAGAAAATGTCAGGTTTAAGATGAGTTTGAATGTGATTGGTTTATTCTGAACACAGCCACATCCCCAGTTATAAGAGGATGTGCAACCAGTTCATTGTAAGGTTTTTATTTTTAATTTCTTCCCCTCAAAGATTTCAGTTGGTTTTTCAATTGAATTGTTCACATTATAGGTCACATTAAAAGTGGAGAAAGTTCTAATATGATTTATCTCTCATTCTTTTACATTACAAAAACATGGCATTTTCACAGGGGTGTGTAGATACTTTATATCCACTGTATATAGTTAATTATACACATTTTCTGATTCTGACATCACTAGGCCAGCAGAGAGGTCCTCACTGCTGACCGACTGATGGTCAGCAGCAGTTTTGAAATATATCTCTTTAAATGTTTTATGAAGACAACATGCTAGTTCAACTATAGTCTTATTCTAACCTGATTGTAGAGCCAGCTGTGCACTCAGCTCGACCTTCTCTTCAGTCAGCCGCTTGATCTTCTCCAAATTTTCTGAAAGTAAAGACAGACAGTTAATTATACAGTCCTAAATATATGGTTATTTTACACACCTCAGAACTTAATAAATCGCAGTGTCTGCCAAAATGTTCATTCATACCTTCATGTACAGAGCTACAACTTCCCTCAACCTCTGCCTTCTTGCCCTTAAAAATAAATTGAAATTGACAAATAACATTTGAAGCAACATGATTTAATAACATAAGTTAAGCATATGTGTCACGCTCTCTGTATATGGACTCCCTAGTTACTATGGAAACGGGTTGTTGTTTAGTTTGTTCTTGGCAAACTGTAAGTTATCAGAGTTCTTAATTTGAACCATATTTGTTACGCTTAGGAAAGCAATGGCTGTAAGTTATTTTATTCTTAACTCATCATACATGCCATATTGATGAATATTATTGTTATGTCTGCAAGTATTACCTTTCTTCAGCCTTGAATTATGCTAGCTATTAATGAGCATGGTTAGCATACCTTCTATACTCTACCACAATAGCCTGTTGTAGCTTATATCAGAAAGCAGCATATTGTTTATATTCTGAAGTTTGTTGTTGGTTGTACTTACCTGTTGTATTTCATTAACATTACTGAAGTTTACATATACCTGTAATATTATCATTCAGCTCTGTTTATTAGATAGACAGTATAGGTTTTAAAATACTCAATTAGTAATTATCGCGTTTTCTTTATCTTACAGTTTTCACTCTTATTCATTATAGATCTAAAGCATTCGGTCTAAGCCTGAAACCTATTGAACAACAGCAATAAATATTGGAACTAGGACATTCACTCCCTGGCTTGCATGTCTTTAATGAATGGACAGAATTTCATACCTAAGGTGTTTGGACATGTGAACAAATGTTTCTTTGAGTGTAAGCAGGTTCTCCGGTTCTTGGCTTTTTCATTCGGTGATGAATGCGTGGCATATGGACGAGGTAACGTATGGAAGGCGTAATATGAGGTTGTTTGGAAGGCGTAGGCTACAGTATGTAGAAAGTAGAATTTGACTGCATCTGATTTGAGATACATTTCATCCTGTATGAGTTCCGCCATTTCCACAGCTAAAACTGCCGCACATTATTCAAGATGAGGAATGGTGGGTTCGGGCTGAGGGGTTAATTTAACTTTGCCCAGAACAAATCCTACATGTTTTTGACCATTTTCAGTGACAACTTTGAGATACTGCGCCTATGGCCTTGTTTGATGCGTCAGAGAAGAGACTTTGCTTTGGAGAGTTAGTGTTGGATGAATGTGCGTGGGATGTGAAGGTTCTTTATGTCCTGAAGTGAACGTCTCCATGCTTTTTGTGGATTTTCTGCTGCTTCAGTCAGTAGAGATATGAGACCATCGTCCACGTAAAAGTGTGGTTCCACAAACTGACAAGTGTCTGGTCCATACTCCATGCTCTCCTTCTTGAGCGGCTCGTCTGAGCCCATAGATGGCAACTGCGGGGGAGGGGCTGTTCCCAAAGATATGCACTCACATCTGGTAATCAGTGATCTTCTTTGACATGTCGTTGTCCTTGTGCCATAGAAACCTCAGGTAGTTCCTGTGGTCGTCTCTCACCACAAAACAGTAAAACATTTGCTGAATGTCTACTGTTACTGCTATGGGTTCTTTTCAATAGCGTATCAGCAGCGTATCAGCACTCCAAGGAGAGAGTTGTTTAAATCTGGCCCTGTAAGAAGTGTTGTTCAGAGATCTACCACAATGTTTTACAGTGGAATCAAAGTCCACTCTTATTTGATCTGGTTTCTGGGGGTGGTATATTCAAAAAATCGGCAGATACCAGCACTCATCATTCCTGTTCAGTGGAGGTGCTAGTTCAACATGCTTGTTTACAAACACCTTTTCCATGAAGCCTAAAATGTGCTCCTTCATCTGAGGCCTTTTATCAAAGGTGTGTCATTGGGAGGCGAGACGTGAGAGTGCTTGTTCACAGTTACAGTGGGGAGAACAAGCATTTGATACATTACCGATTTTGCAGGTTTTTCCACTTACAAAGCATGTAGAAATCTGTAATTTTTATCATAGGTACTCTTCAACTGTGCATGAATCTAAAACAAAAATCCAGAAAATCACATTGTATGATTTTTAAGTAATTCATTAGCATTCTATTGCATGACATAAGTATTTGATACATCAGAAAAGCAGAACTTACTATTTTGTACAGAAACCTTTGGTTGCTATTAGAGATCATACGTTTCCTGTAGTTCTTGACCAGGTTTGCACACACTGCAGCAGGGATTTTGGCTCACTCCTCCATACAGACCTTCTCCAGATCCTTCAGGTTTCGGGGCTGTCGCTGGGCAATACAAACTTTCAGCTCCCTCCAAATATTTTCTATTGGGTTCAGGTCTGGAGACTGGCTAGGCCACTCCAGGACCTTGAGATGCTTCTTACGGAGCCACTCCTTAGTTGCCCTGGCTGCGTGTTTCGGGTCTTTGTCATGCTGGAAGACCCAGCCACGACCCATCTTCAATGCTCTTACTGAGGGAAGGAGGTTGTTGGCCAAGTTCTCGCGATTCATGGCCCCATCCATCCTCCCCTCAATACGGTGCAGCTGTCCTGTCCCCTTTGCAGAAAAGCATCCCCATGCTTCATGGTTGGGAAGGTTTTCTTGGGGTTGTACTCATCCTTCTTCTTCCTCCAAACACAGCGAGTGGAGTTTAGACCAAAAAGCTCTATTTTTGTCTCATCAGACCATATGACCTTATCCCATTCCTCCTCTGGATCATTCAGCTGGTCATTGGCAAACTTCAGACGGGCCTGGACATGCGCTGGCTTGATCAGGGGGACCTTGCGTGCGCTGCAGGATTTTAATCCATGACGGCGTAGTGTGTTACTAATGGTTTTCTTTGAGAGTGTGGTCCCAGCTCTCTTCAGGTCATTGACCAGGTCCTGCCCTGTAGTTCTGGACTGATCCCTCACCTTCCTCATGATCATTGATGCCCCACGAAGTGAGATCTTGCATGGAGACCCAGACCAAGGGAGACTGACCGTCATCTTGAACTTCTTCCATTTTCTAATAATTGCGCCAACAGTTGTTGCCTTCTCACCAAGCTGCTTGCCTATTGTCCTGTAGCCCATACCAGCCTTGTGCAGGTCTACAATTTTATCCCTGATGTCCTTACACAGCTCTCTGGTATTGGCCATTGTGGAGAGGTCTGTTTGATTGAGTGTGTGGACATCATTGAGTGTGTGGTTCCATACAATGTGATTTTCTGGATTTTTGTTTTTATTTTAGATTCCGTCTCTCACAGTTGAAGTGTACCTATGATAAAAATTACAGACCTCTACATGCTGTGTAAGTAGGAAAACCTGCAAAATCGGCAGGGTATCAAATACTTGTTCTCCCCGCTGTATTTGGGAGAGGTAGTCTGGGTGTTTTTAAAGGCATAGGAGCGACCCAGCAGTTTGTTTCATCCTTATGGGACTCCTTCTCCATAATCTTTAAAAAGGTTTTGTCTTCGAAAGAGTGCACTTATTATCGTCCTTGGTTCTCTCAACATGTAATTCACATACCTCCAGGGCTGCAATCCACAGGGAGATGTGGGGTAGATGTGCATCCTTGGGGCAGCAGGGCCCAACCTGGAAACATTTTCACTCCTCTGGCGATACACACGTCCGGTCTCTCACATATCTAGGAAAAGTTAAGGTTTTGTAAGCATTTACCCTGCAAAACACATTTTCAACCCAAGTTTCAAACGTACCTGCATGCTTGATGAGCTTATAAGGGACAGATTCCCAGGTGTCTTCAGGTGGTGAACAAGTTGTGGCTGAAGGACTTCCTGCTGATGATGCAGTGTGGTGGCCAGTAGCAAAGTCTCCCTTTGGGCCACAGGCGTGGAATTACTGCCACACAGTCATCCTCCTCCGTGAAAAAAAGTACAGAAAACGTTGTGATCTGAAAGCAATCTTTAGAAAAGAGGTTTAGAAAAACATCAACAGAAGACACACACAGGCTAGCAAACACCTCAGTAACAGAATTGTAACAAGTGCAGGTTTAGCTAGTGTAGCTAAATGTTACTGCCAAGAGTTACTTTATCCACATGATGTGGATAACGTTACACAAAGAAACATGATTTAGCTAACATTATGTATCAGCTGGTATACGTTATGAGGAATAAGCACATATTATATACAGGGGCGTAGGCTTTATTATACATCAGTGGGATATGTCCCCCCCCCCCACTTTTTGAAAATGGCATTTTGTCCCTCCCACTTTTTACCAAAACAACTCTTATTACAAGAAAAGCTCAAACTCTTTAGAACATTGCAATGGCAGTACGGTAAGCTATTGCATAATTCGAATCAGACTGGCTTTAGGAGCACACACAGGCACTTTGCTTTGAGGTACAGTAGTTGCTGGATAGGTCTGGTTAAGTTAATAGGATAGAGGCTACGGTTGCAACTAGTGGCTGTGATTTGTGGTTCATGAAAGTTTGGTAACTAGCTGACATTACCTCAAGCTAATTACCTCCCGTATCGTATGAATTAGGTTGATATTTATCTTATCAGTGTGTTTTTTTTTAAACCGGTAAGGAATAGTTAGGCTAACATTATATTTGAATGATAGTTACAAAATATATATCAGCTTGGTAGCTAACATTATTTCGCTAGCTAGTCTACATTACACTAGGTTCACCTCACTCACAACTTTTTAATGCAAATGCAAAGTGAGTGGTACAGCTAGCTAGCAATGAGACATTAGAAGATATAGCTAACTAACTAGCTTAGTAGTTGATCTCTTGAAAAGTTGGCTAACGTTGTAGTTCCCTACATAAGTAGCTGCATTTGACATTTCAACCTAATGTGGGTCATATTGATCAAACATTGCCATCTGGTTCTGCAGGCGTCAATGTAGCTCAAGTTGTTCATGTCAATTTTATGTCTTGTATTTTAGCAGGATCAGATGGTGACCGTGAGGAGGTCCTTGCCACAGCAGGATCAGACAGCCAGGGATAAAAGATCAACCGGGGAGCTGAAGTGAAATGTTGTCTTTAAAGGTGTATAACTTAAAGATGTTTTATGTTATGTTTAGCACATATCTTGAATATTCATATTTATTAGCAGAACCAGAAGGATGTTGAGTCAACCAGTGTAGTCATGCACGAGAGTGGTGGAGCTTAGGAGGTGAGGTTGTGAAATTCAAGTACAGTACTGGCAAAATGTACATGTAGATCACAGATCAGGCACACACATTGAAATACAGAGGTCTTTAGTAGCTCTTCACTAAGAGCACACATCATAATATGTAAACTAACAATATGTAAAATAATATTAAAGGAAATAGCTGAAGGCTGTATTTTGTGAGTTTGTTGTAGCAGAATCAATGAGATGTCGTGTCCATCAGTGCACATACAGCATATGGCCAAAAGTATGTGGACACCCGACCATCACATCAATATGTGCTTGTTGGTCATCCCATTCCAAAACCATGGGCGTTTGTAAAAACATGTTTGTCCCCACGGACATAGCAATCCTAGGTTTAATTGCACCAGGGCCCGCAGTGGGTGGGTGGCACATCACATAATAAAATATTTGTATCTTATCCAGGATTTGGAACTGTTTCACCATAAATGCATCACAAATTTCGGTGCATTGCTGCCACACCACAGGCAGCTGGTGCCCTTTTAAGTTTTTTCGACTCTGCCCCCCAGACAGCCTGAGTCCACCACTGGTGGTAAAGGCATACAATATAGCATTGTTATAGGAGATCCAATATTATAGGCAGGCACACTGCTCACCCATGATTGGAGCAGAATACTTATGGATGGCAGATGCCTCTGGAAAGTACTTTTTGGCTCTAGTCCTGGGCTTATAACAAGCCATCTCCAGACAAATTACAGTTAGGTCTGGAAATAATTGGACACTGACACAAGATTTGTTATTTTGTCTGTTTATCAAAATATATTCAAGTTACTGTAAAATAATGAATAAAGGCTTAAAGTGCAGTACCTCAGCTTTAATCACATCCAAATTAGAGAAAGGGTTTAAGAATTATAGCTCTTTAATATGTAGCCCCCTATTTTCAAGGACCTAAAGTAATTGGACGATTGACTAAAAAGCTGTTTCATGGACGGGTGTGGGCTAATCCTTTGATATTTCTTCATCAATTAAGCAGGTTAAAGGTTTGGAGTAGATTCCAAGTGTGGTATTTGCATTTGGAAGCTGTTGCTGTGAATCCAGAACATGCAGTCAAAGGAGCTCTCAGTGCAAGTGAAACAGGCCAACCTTCGGCTGCAAAGAAAATCAGAGAGATAGCAGGAACATTAGGAGTGTCAAAATCAACACTTTGGTACATTTTGAGAAAAAAAGAACACACTGGTGAGCTCTGCAACACAAAAGGCATGGACGATTGCGGAAGACAACAGTAATGGATGATCGTAGGATCCTTTTCATGATAAAGAAAAACCCCTTCACAACATCTAGCCAAGTGAAGAACACTCTCCAGGAGGTAGGCATATCATTATCCAAGTCTATCCTGATGAGAAAACTTCACAAGAGCAAATACAGAGGGTTCACCACAACCATTCATAAACCTCAAGTATAGAAAGGCCAGATTTAGCCAAAAATCATCTAAAAAAGCTAGCCCATTTCTTGGACAGCATTCTTTGGACAGATGAAACTAGGGATCAACCTGTACCAGAGTGATGGGAAGAAAAAAGTTATGGAGAAGTCTTGGAACGGCACATGATCCAAAGTACTGTACACAACATCCACAACTTTAAAGCTCAAGAAAGATATGAAGGAAAAATGTTGCCTCCCTTGTACATATGGAAACATGCATACCATTGTCAGGTCAGCCATCTTTTCAAATATAAATAATACAACATTTTGTAAACTTTCATGAACTACAATCTATAGACACATTAAAATTGTGAAATAGCTCCTAACTCACTGTTCCATGTACACTAATTGCCTGCAAATCTATAGCTAAATTTAGACTTCAGATCCCTGTTTGGTGAACAAGAAATACAGTATTTTCATTAACTTGCCAGACTAACTGCAGAAGCGAGGTTCAGCCTCTCCATTGGAGAATTTCTGTTCTACCCCCCCAATACTTTCCTGAGGTATACTAAAATGTAACAGCAAATGTTTCATTATTTTCTGAAGAATATTCTGTTAGCTGAGTTAGTTTAATTATTAAACCTGAAATATTGTTGTAAATGGCCTGTGTACTACAGTATATCATGGCTAAGGGCTGTTCTAAGATCATACTGGATTATATGCCCTTTTATTATTTATTTTGTGAAATCCTAAACACTGGATAGTTACTTTATGTTGAAAGAGTTCTCTGGCATGTGGTATTTGCTGGCTATGCTCTTGCAACTCATTTGAAATGTCCTGTTTTTTATTTAGATTTAGAAACAAAAAAGAGCAAACCCATTCTGTCCAGATGCGACAGTGGTGCATGAGTCATTGTTTAATTTCATGTTTAGGTAATGCAATTCCCAGCAAGGGACAGACAGTAATTGTACATATTGTATCAGTGGAAATCTAGTTCGATCTCTTCCTGGAAGTTTACAGTCTTATTTTCTTTTTTAACCTCCAAGTTGTACCTCTAATTCAGAAGGGCACCAAAACAAAGCAATTGTATCTACTGTCTAGACAGAAACACTTAGTCACAAAAAAAGCCATGCCTGATCAGTGGCCACATCTAAAATAAGGTCAAAACATTAGTGGAGAAAAACACATTGTTTTGATAAACTGGCACTGAAATAATAGATTAAAAGGTAAGATTATACAATCAGTAATAATACCATTCAAAATTTAAATTATATTGTATATATGCAGAATGCATAAGCTTATTCAATGCGAAAACTATACATTTCACTTTTCTATTTGTTGATTGTGCGTTGAAGCACAGATTAACCACTCAATTGCTTACATAAATATGATTGCAGAAATATAGATAATTTGACACAAGTGATGGGCATCATGTACACTAATTGGGAGGGTACCCTAAACCAGTGTTTTTCAACCCTGCTCCTGGAGGCACACTGCCCTGCATGTTTTAGATCTCTCCCTGCTCTATCCCACCTGATTCAAATGATCAGCTCATTATCAAGTCCTTGATGAGCTGCATCAGGTATGGGAGGGCAGAGAGAGATCTAAAACATGCAGGGCGGTGTGCCTCCAGGAGCAGGGTTGAAAAACACTGCCCTAAACAATTTCATGAAATCCAATCTATCCCCATTTGGTTCCAGCTGGTGAACCCATTTGTCCATCCATGTGCCACCTACTGCTGACAAGATATATGTTGGCATGTGAGGCCCAGACCTGTGCTGAGGCCGCCAGTGCTGGTCCAGTCGGCATCTGTTGCACTCAGGTGAGAGTGGGCAGGGGCAGTGACCCTCCCTGACATAGTGGACACAGAAGGTATTCCTATAGCCTGTCCATCTGCCCCACCAGGAGCTCTTGAATCAGATCAGTGGGCATCCATTGCCTGGCAGGCACCTAGACGCCATCTTTCTGTGTGTGTATGGTTATTTAGGTTAGCCCAATCAACCATGGCTAAGAGCTGTTTATTTTCTCAACACAAACCTGAGAGCATGGATACAACGCTTAGCCGTATTATGTTGTCAATATACCACCAAACCCTGAGCTGCCTTATGGGTATTGTTAATGAGTACTATTTAGGTACTTTTTTGTGATACCTCATACACCACAGCTTTCAGTTAGCATTCTGGTTTTCATTTAGAAACCTATTAACATTTTTAATTAAAAGTGATAAATGTTGTTACCCTCACTGGATTCAAACCCAGATCTCTCACATGAGAGGATGTCTTTAACCACCATGCCACAGTGCTATACTTTTGCCTAGTGTAGGTATAGCATCTCGACATTAGATAATTTTGTCACGCATTGACATCATGCTAAGTTTTAATATTTCGTTAAACTGACTTGTTAAACATTTATGTTTCCTACAAATTTCATCTATGAACTGTGTGGCTTTTGCCACTGGCCGTTTTAACAGCTTATTAGCCAGTAATAGGCCTACTAGTATCTACTAACTTACTAATTGGAATAGTCATAAGAATTGAGGAACTGTAAGGAACAGCAATATTATGCTCCACCCCTCACAGATCATGGTTTACTTATCATCGGCAAAAACTTGACATTCAACACATTAGTTTTATTTATTCTTACTTTATTTAGGCTTAGGCATTTTTTACATATTTTCTGTCATGGGGGCATGTTTATTAATACAAACAAAACAACTCTGTTCCGGCTCAAATATACCCTTTTAAATCAAATCACACTAAATGAGTTGTAAGCATTATTTATGAACTATGTTTAATTTTCTAATGTTTCTTATGTTTACAACAGGAAACCAGAAAGAAAAATGCATTTGTATGTGCGTGTGTGTGTCTATGAAGTACATTAGTGGGTTAAGGGTTAGGTTACTTGTTTTGTGCAAATAGATTTTTTGCACTTGAAACATACAAGGCACTTGTTTTGCTGTTGTCTATGGGCTTGCAGATTTGGCAACACTTCCTCTTTTTTCCCCCAGCAGCAGCTTAAGATGATGATGGAAGATGATGATGTCATGTCATCTTCTTCCGCTTATCCGGGGCCGGGTCGCGGGGGCAGCAGTCTAAGCAGGGATGCCCAGACTTCCCTCTCCCCAGACACTTCCTCTAGCTCTTCCGGGGGGACACCGAGGCGTTCCCAGGCCAGCCGGGAGACATAGTCCCTCCAGCGAGTCCTAGGTCTTCCCCGGGGTCTCCTCCCGGTGGGACGGGACCGGAACACCTTCCCAGGAAGGCGTTCCGGAGGCATCCGAAAAAGATGCCCAAGCCACCTCAGCTGACCCCTCTCGATGTGGAGGAGCAGCGGCTCTACTCTGAGCTCCTCCCGGGTGACCGAGCTTCTCACCCTATCTCTAAGGGATCGCCCGGCCACCCTGCGGAGAAAGCTCATTTCGGCCGCCTGTATCCGGGATCTTGTCCTTTCGGTCATGACCCAAAGCTCATGACCATAGGTGAGAGTAGGAACGTAGATTGACTGGTAAATCGAGAGCTTCGCCTTGCGGCTCAGCTCTTTCTTCACCACGACAGACCGATACATCGACTGCATTACTGCAGAAGCTGCACCGATCCGTCTGTCAATCTCCCGTTCCATCCTTCCCTCACTCGTGAACAAGACCCCTAGATACTTAAACTCCTCCACTTGAGGCAGGCACTCTCCACCAACCTGAAGCGGGCAAGCCACCCTTTTCCGACTGAGGACCATGGCCTCGGATTTGGAGGTACTGATTTTCATCCCCACCGCTTCACACTCGGCTGCAAACCGTCCCAGCGCATGCTGAAGGTCCTGGTTAGAAGGGGCCAACACGACAACATCATCTGCAAAAAGCAGAGACGAAATTGTGTGGTCCCCAAACCTGACACCCTCCGGCCCCTGGCTGCGTCTAGAAATTCTGTCCATAAAAATTACGAACAGAACCGGTGACAAAGGGCACCCCTGCCGGAGTCCAACATGCACTGGGAACAAGTCTGACTTACTGCCGGCAATGCGGACCAAGCTCCTGCTTCGGTTGTACAGGGACCTGACAGCCCTTAGCAAAGGACCCAGGACCCCATATTCCCCAAGCACCCTCCACAAGATGCCGCGAGGGACACAGTCGAATGCCTTCTCCAAATCCACAAAACACATGTGGATTGGTTGGGCAAACTCCCATGAACCCTCCAACACCCCGTAGAGGGTATAGAGCTGGTCCAGTGTTCCACGGCCCGGACGAAAACCACACTGTTCCTCCTGAATCCGAGGTTCTACTATCGGCCGTATTCTCCTCTCCAGTACCCTGGCATAGACTTTCCCGGGGAGGCTGAGAAGTGTGATCCCCCTATAGTTGGAACACACCCTCCGGTCCCCCTTCTTAAAAAGAGGGACCACCACACCGGTCTGCCATCCCAGAGGCACTGTCCCCAACCGCCACGCGATGTTGCACAGGCGTGTCAACCAAGACAGCCCCACAACATCCAGAGACTTGAGGTACTCAGGGCGGATCTCATCCACCCCCGGTGCCTTGCCACCGAGGAGTTTCTTGACCACCTCAGTGACTTCAGCCCGGGTGATGGACGAGTCCACCTCTGAGCCCTCATCCTCTGCTTCCTCAATGGAAGAAGTGACAGCGGGATTGAGGAGATCCTCGAAGTATTCCTTCCACCGCCCGACGACATCCTCAGTTGAGGTCAACAGCTGCCCACCTCTACTGTAAACAGCGTTGGTAGGGCACTGTTTCCCTCTCCTGAGGCGCCGGATGGTTTGCCAGAATCTCTTCGAGGCCAGCCGATAGTCCTTCTCCATGGCCTCACCGAACTCCTCCCAGGCCCGAGTTTTTGCCTCCACAACCACCCGGGCTGCAGCCCGCTTGGCCTGTCGGTACCCGTCAGCTGCGTCAGGAGTCCCACAAGCCAACCAGGCCTGATAGGACTCCTTCTTCAGCTTGACGGCATCCCTTACTTCCGGTGTCCACCACCGGGTTCGGGGATTGCCGCCTCGACAGGCACCGGAGACCTTACGGCCACAGCTCCGAGCGGCCGCTTCGACAATGGCGGTGGAGAACATGGTCCACTCGGACTCAATATCTCCAACCTCCCTCGGGATCCAGTCGAAGCTCTGCCGGAGGTGGGAGTTAAAGATCTCTCTGACAGGAGACTCGGCCAGACGTTCCCAGCAGACCCTTACAGTTCGCTTGGGCCTGCCGAGTCTGTCCAGCTTTCTCCCCCGCCATCGGATCCAACTCACCACCAGGTGGTGATCAGTTGACAGCTCCGCCCCTCTCTTCACCCGAGTGTCCAAGACATACGGCCGCAGGTCAGATGAGACGACAACAAAGTCGATCATCGACCTGCGGCCTAGGGTGTCCTGGTGCCAGAAGATGATGATGATTACTTTATTAGTTTGAACATTATATAACATTTAGCAAATCCTGATCCCCTGAGTCACACACACACACAATTACCTCAGGCACTGGTGGGGTAGGTTTGTCTCCCTCCTGGATCCTCCTCACCACAGCTACATGGGATTTTTGGCAGATCCTGACTGAATACTGTCTCAATGTGGGGTGTCACAAGTGTCAAAAGGTGCAGAAAGGGGTGTAGTTGGGGTCCCGGAACAAATTCTGTGTGTGTATGGTTTGGAGGGATTAGGCAATCACATTGTGTCTCATATTTGAAAAGAAAAGTTTCGGTCTAAATTTGATATTTTGACTCTTTGTAGTCTCCAATATTTGTGTAACATAAACATGCGAGGGGGGGTTGCAAACATGTTAGTTATTTTCTATTTACATGTTCATTACGGTAATTTAACCCAGCAGAAAATGTTTCATGCTTCAAAGTTTATGAAAAAGTTCCTTTATTTTTGAACTTTGAAACGTGTCAATTTGACCCGCAACATAACAGGAGGGTCAATATGTTTTGTGAATACAGCCCCTGGTGTTTTAATCCCAAAATAATATGGATTTTAAGAGATATTGTATGACACAGGATTGTGCATAACAACAGACTGTCCAGTGTTGCTCCGTTGGGGACAGCATGGCAATAGAGCCAGGGTTCTGGGTTAAATATGAAATAGTATGTGAATATACACTCACTACTCTAAGTCAAGCTGTATAATTACGCTAAACGACTTGTGATTATATGTATGGCCATTTACCACAAACCCATGAGGTTCATTTGAGTTAATTCTAAAACATAAATGTAAAAAATTCACCGAGATCATATGTGTTACAAGGAATAAAATTAATATTCATTATGCTGAAGACTGAGATTCCCCTACCATCGGTCACTAAGAAGAACACAGAGTGACCGAACCCAAATATTTAATTCAATACTTTTTTTATAAATAGGGGTTTACTCCTGCCAATCTTGTGATTTGCTTTTTACAACAATACCACAGCAGATGTGGGAGATTACAAACATTTTACAATTGCCAAGCTGATCTGCTACTCCAGTAGTACAGCTACAATTGAGCTTGTAGGTGCCCCATCTACCCAAAGGAGTCACTAGGGCATGACCTGACAAGGCAACCCAGCCTGATTACCTACCCATTCACCTTGAATAGTGATAAGGGTTTTTGAAAATTCCAGTCCAGGCCCATTCCAACATCAACAGAATGTAATGAGCCCAAGCCCAGAAAAAATGCCAGAGCTTCAGGACAGGGATATCCCTATATCTGTGGGAAATGAAATAACAGTATATCTATTGGGAAATAAAACATCCATGGGCTTTGTTTTACACAGTATCTGTTTCTTTCAATAACAATGATCAAGTCTTAGACCAATATGGAGGCACGTGTGCATCACGCAGGCTTAGTGTCTACCCAGTTGTTGCAAATTAACAGTAATTTACTTAATAGTTCTTAGCTTATTCACTCAGTGCAGCCTAGCATACACTCTATATAGCCAACAGGAACTGCTGGACATCAGAGCACAATGGTGAAATTTATCAAAAACAGGAAGAGTTTTTGATAACTTTCACTTCCCACCGGAGTTTGTGAGGACACCCCCTAGAGACACTATTCACATTGCCGACTGGTGGTGCCTGGAGGCAGTATAAAAATTGTGAACAAAGGCATGGGAAGTGTGGATGTATCCGGGCTAGGCTAATGCTAGCGCCCGATTGGCCTCACTTCCTAGCCTTTTCCTCTCTAACGTACAGTCATTGGCGAACAACATGGACAAAATACGACTGAGATTCATCTCACAAAAATGGATTATGGATTGCAGCTTTAACAACATACCCGACAACGTTGAGCTGGATGGCCAATCTCTTCAAAGTGGATCGGACTGAAATGGATTCCGGTAAGATTAGAGGTGGTGGACCTTGCAATTATGTAAACAAAACATGGTGTACAAACAATAACTGAACCGGGAGTCACTGCTCTACCAATCTGGAATACCTTGTGATTAGATGCAGACCTTTTTACTTGCCTCGGGTGTTTGCATCTATTGTTGTTATGGCAGTCCACACACCCCTGGATGCTAATGCTAAGCTAGCAATGAAAGATCTGCAGGCTGCCATTAGCAAACAGCAGACAGAACACCCAAAGGGTGTTTTGGGGATTGCAAGGGAATTTCAATAAAACATTTTACCCAAATTCAACCAAAATGTCTCCTGCCCGACCAGAGGAGACAATACAATACACCATGTGTACACAAACATTCCAGAGGCTTACAAAGCCATTCTCTTCCCCCACCTGGGGCAGTCTGACCATGTTTCACTATTTCTACTCCCCAAGTATTTACCCCTCATTAAATGGATGAAACCATCAGTGAGGACAGTCAAAGTGTGGCCAGAAGGGTCAGACTCACTTCTACAGCACCAGTTTCTAGAGTTTGACTAGAGTTTGTTTGTCACTCAAACCACACTTGACTCCCATACGGACATGGAAACATACGCTTCCTCCGTTCTGGATTACATCAACATCTGCACCAACAATGTCACCACCCATAAACAAATAAAGACCTTCCCCAACCAGAGGCCATGCATGAACAAAGAGGTCCAACAACTGTTTAAGGCACGTGATGGTGCTTTCAGATTCGGAAACACGGAGGCCTACAATTTATCCAGGGCCAATCTGAAGAGGGGCATCAAGATGGCTAAAAATGACCAAAGACTGAGGATTGAGGAACATTTCCACTACAACTCTGAACCTCGACGCATGTGGCAGGGTATCCAAGCCATCACTGACTACCAGCCAAAGACCTACCGGGGTCTTTGCCGACATTTTCAACATGTCACTGGCCCAACGTGCTTCAAGGCTGCAACCATTGTGCCAGTGCCGAAGCAGTCGACCGCGTCTAGCCTGAATGAATTCCACCTGGTTGCACTCACCCCCACAATCATGAAGTGCTTGGTGTTCCACAAGGCTGTGGGCTGAGCACTTGCCTGTACTCCCTCTTACACACAACTACGTTCCAGTACACAGTTCCAATGCGGTCATCAAGTTTGCAGACGACACCACAGTGGTAGGCCTGATTAGTGACAATGATCAGTCAGCCTACAGGGAAGAGGTAATGCGCATGGCGGCATGGTGCACTGATAACAACCTGGCCCTCAATGCAAAGAAAACCAAAGAGCTCATTGTGGATTACAGGAAGGCTCCAGCCATGTCCCAGTCCTCAACAATGGTACTGTGGTGGACCGTGTGTCCAACTTCAAAAATATCTGGGTGTCCACATCTCCGAGGACCTCTGCTGGACCCTCAACACCTCAGCCCTGGTCAAAAACACCCAGCAGCGCCTGTTGTTTCTTAGGAGGCTGAAGAAAGCCTGTTTACCGCTGCATAATCGAGAGCATTCTGGAAAACTGCGCCACAGTGTGGTTTAGCAGCTGCTCCATAGCTGACCGGAAGACTGTGCAACGGGTGGTACAGGTCCCTTCCGTCCCGCACCAGCAGGCTCAGGAACAGTTTCTTCCAATCTACTGTTACCCTGCTGGACTCTGTGACCCAGAGAACTCTGTGAACCATCACTAACCATACCCCCCCCCCCCCACCGTCTCTCAGGGACCTTGTTGCACTACTCCCTTGTACTACTCTGACACTGCCTTGCTATGCCTGATAATGGACATTTTCAGTTATTACAGGTACGTGTCTACCTCAGGAACCTCACCGCTGCTATCCCTGCATTTCAGTTGCATATACACCTTGTACATTAAGTTAGCCTATATGAACATTTAGAATTGCCATGGGCCTGCGTTTCTACAGTTGTTGGACATGCATATCTACCTCAGGACCTCACTGCTGCAATCTCTGCATCCCAGGTGCACATGCTACCTTAATACATCACTCTGTCATTTGCCTCGTTTGCACATCTTGAATGCCATTTAAAATTGCCATTTGTATCTGAACAACTATTATACCACTTGTAACAAACAGCTCAGGAAAAAATTAAGAGACCACTCCTAATTTTTCTTAAATCATCATCTCTACATGTATGGCAGCAATTCCATTCCAGTGTCTGTTGAATTCCAACACAGGCACACCTCATTTTATTTAATGAGGCACTGATTAGGTGATACCTGAACTAAATCTAATTTAATGAGGAAAAGTATAAAAACCACTGCTGTGGTCATCATTATCCTCTTGCAATAGGATCAGCTGGATGGCAAAAACAGTGCAAGTAGTACCTCAACAAAAGTAGTGCTGACAAAAGAGTTGAAAAGGAAAAGAAGGGTTCAATGTTGGCTTTACTGGCAGATGGATAGAGTGAGCATCATGTTGCTTCCATCCTGAACATTTCAAAGACAGCGGTTCATAAGAACAATGTCAAGCAACAGACATTGGGGACAACAAAGCTACAGATTGACAGAGGGCGAAAACGACTGTCCACTGACCGAGATGACCATCTACTCATTCGAATGTCACTCAACCACCGTAGGATGACATCAAGTGACCTACAAAATGAAGGGCAAACAGCAGCTGGGGTAAAGTGCACGGTGAGGACGGTTCGAAACAGGCTCCTAGGGGCAGGGTTGAAGTCATGCAAAGCCTGCAGGCTGTGCTGCGGTCAGCACTTATTTCCACTTGGCAACTGTTCCACTTGGCAAAAGTTTGACAGCACTGTCTGCTGTGCTGTTTTCCCTCAGATCTACGGTGTTGGACAGCCATGTCCATGATCCTGTATCACCTTTGTGTATCACCTTGCTATTTTCAGGGCTTGCTGTGTTGGACAGCCCTGTCTGTGGTCCTGTATCTTCAGGGCTTGCTGTGTTGGACAGCCCTGTCTGTGGTCCTGTATCTTCAGGGCTTGCAGTGTTGGACAGCCCTGTCCATGGTCCTGTATCACAGGGGCTTTCTGTGGTGGACAGCCCTGTCCGTGGTCCTGTATCTCTGGGGCTTGCTGCGTTAGACAGCCTTGTCCATGGTCCTGTATCACAGAGGATTTCAGTGTTGGACAGTCCTGTCCGTGGTCCTGTATCTCTGGGGGTTTTTTTTTGTGTTTCTTCAGTACTGGTCCTAGATAAGGTGTGATTGTGTCACAACATACAGGTGCTTCAAAAAAAATTCATGATATTGTGGAAAAGTTAATTTTTTTCTGTAATTCTAATCAAAAACTGATACCTTCAGATGTTCTAGATTCATTACAGAAAGTGAAACAGTTCAAGCCTTTTTGGTTTCAATCTTGATGATTATGGTTTTACAGCTCATGGAAATCAATAATTCATTATCGCAAAAATAAAAACTTTAGAATACAGAAATGTCGACCTGAGAAACGCTCTAATCAGCTAATCAACCCCTTAGCCTTCAATCTCTCATTCTGGATAGGTACACACAACCACAATCATGGGGAAGACTTGACAGTTCTCCACGAGGAGGGTAAGCCACAGAAGGCCGTTTCAAAGCATATTCATGGAAAGTTGACTGGAAGTGAAAGGTTTGGTTGGACAAGGTGCACAAGCAACAGGGATGACCACAGCCTTGAGAGGATTGTCAAGTAAACCTGATTCAAGAACTTGGGGGAGCTTCACAAGGAGTGGACTGAGGCTGGAGTCAGTGCATCAAGAGCCACCACAGAGATGTGTCCAGTAAATGGGCTACAAGTGTCGCATTCCTAGTGTCATGCCACGCCTGAACCAGAGACATCTGAAGCATCTTACATGGGCAAAGGAGAAAAAGAACTGGACCGAGTCCCAAGTCCTCTCTTCAGATGAAAGTACATAAAAAATAAGAATAACATGGAAGTTCTTTTTTTACCATAATTATAATCAAAAAGTGACAACTTCATATGTTCATTACACATAAAGTGAAACATTTTAAGACTTTCATCTGAAGAGAGTACTTGGGACTTGGTCCAGTTCTTTTTCTCCTTTGCCCAAGTAAGATGCTTCAGACGTCTCTGGTCCAGCACTGAAATCCCCTGTGATACAGGACCATGGACAGGGCTGTCTAACGCAGAAAGCCCCGGAGATACAGGACCACGGACAGGGCTGTCCACCACAGAAAGCCCCTGTGATACAGGACCATGGACAGGGCTGTCCAACACAGCAAGCCCTGAAGATACAGGACCACAGACAGGGCTGTCCAACACAGCAAGCCCCGAAAATAGCAAGGTGATACACAAAAGTGATACAGGATCATGGACATGGCTGTCCAACACCATAGATCTGAGGGAAAACAGGACAGCAGACAGTGCTGTCAAACTTAGCAGGAACAGTTGCCAAGTGGAAATTAGTGCTGACCGCAGCACAGCCTGCAGGCTTTGCATGACTTCAACCCTGCCCCTAGGAGCCTGTTTCAACTGTCCTCACTGTGCACTTTACCCCAGCTGCTGTTTGCCTTTCATTTTGTTGGTCACTTGATGTCATCCTACGGTGGTTGAGTGACATTCGAATGAGTAGACGGTCATCTCGGTCAGTGGACAGTCGTTTTCGCCCTCTGTCAATCTGTAGCTTTGTTGTCCCCAATGTCTGTTGCTTGACTATGTCCTTTGGAACCGCTGTCTTTGAAATGTTCAGGATGGAAGCAACATGATGCTCACTCTATCCATCTGCCATTAAACATATACAACTCAAAATAATTAAACTGTCCATGTTGGTGGCCATTGTATGCCAAGGTACCATGTTAAAAGCATATACTCTCCACAATGGTACTATACATGCATGTTTGTGGGTCTTAGGGTCATTATGGACACTGGATGGTGGTAATGTATAGCTTTCTTTGAGAATGGTGGGGTTGGATAAGGTCCACCAGGGAGATTTTGCTTGCTTGGTCTGAATGTATGCTCTACCACAGGCTTGTAAAAAAAGATGATAGAGAAACAGGCGTACCATAGTTTACCTCTTCTGCCTCTGTTAGCTATGCCCAAGCCTGTCTTGTAAAGACATCTCCTTCCCCCGATGGCGACACACATTTCTGTGCGATTGCCATACATCTATTATTGGATATCAGCCTACCACCTCAAGCTTAACCTTGACGAGAAGGAGACAATGGCATAGTTTTTCAAATTAACTATGGTCAAAGGTGACTGACCAATGGTATACAATAATTAAAGGTGCACTCATTTCACATGATCATTCATCTGAAATATTTTCTCCAGATGAAAAGTCTCATGTTCCAAACTAATATTCAAAACCCTCTTTGTAATTTCTGAAGATATCCAGGACAAATATATTTAAATTCTTTAACAGCTGCTTCCATATGTTAAATTGTATTTTATGACTAAAACACATTCACATTAGATTGAGTCAGATAACATTTAGTATCATAAGATTATATTCTCTCTATGCTGACTTTGTCTTTCTTAGTCAATTGAAGTTACTCTCTGGCCTCCTATTACTCATAATGGGCTCTGGCTACCCTATCTGAATTGCTATCAGTTCAGTTTCCCCTGTCATTTTGATGCCATGCTGTTCATTTAAATAGATGGATAGCTGAGGCAATGTGGTTATTAAAAGCCCAGCAAATTTCCATTCTGTCAATTATGAGACCAGAGGCTGTCATAACCTTCTTTTTCACAGAGACATTAAAATTAGTTTTTATTGGATTTACCCCATTCCAGAAATCATCTGAATTTCTACCACTGTCACAAACACAATTAAAGAAACTTTGATTTTGCTTTTATTTCCAGCGATAGAAATCTGTTTACACGTTTTCTGTAATACTACATACAGAAGGACTTCCAATCAGACACAGTAAATAATGAATCCAGGCTCTGTAATATTTCTGGCATTTAGTAAGTGAACCATGGGATTGAGTTCTTTTGTACTAGATTTATCTACAGAGAGTTGAAATGAGCCAACATTGAATGAGAGAAACTACAAAAACATATTACAAAAATAAATATTTGTAATAATACATTGGCAAGATTTAGATAGCTTAATATTTCATATGCAGTGAAATGTGCACATATTGCAAAACAAAAAATGGGGTAATAAATTGAATACAAAAAATGAAATTTTTCACTATAATACACATTAAACAAAATTACATTTATCATCCCAAAGGTCACACATCAGAATCTTAGACATACCTAGTGGAATCATCATATCCAATTTTAAAGGCAACTTTGTCCAACTCAGTGAAAACCAAGGGAACCTCAAGAGTAATCTAGTTTTGGGATTTTATAGCTATTGAATCTAAAATGAATGAATGTTAACAAACATGACAGAGGTTTTTGAGGTGCTTTATAAATTAACCCCAGAGCATGCTACTCCCTTCTGGTATACAAAGAGGTACAGCCCACATCTTAATACGACACTGTGTTCTGAATCCATAACCAGTAATAAACCTAAGTGCACTATGGAACCAAACATCTGAAGTTTTCTGTGTGGCATGCATTCTATGACATCACCATAATCCAAAACGGACATGGAAGTAGCATTCACAATATTCTTTCTGTTTATACCTGTTTAACAGAAAGAAAAACTAATCTTTAACTTTTCAGCAGCTCTCTCATATATTTTTTAAAGACAACTTGTCAGATGCCAAGAAATGTATAGGAAGGAACCAATTAAAAAAGAATCATTAAAATCTGTGAATACAACAGGGCTTGGTCAACAGTTGGTGCAATGGATTAGAAAACAGTATCATCTGCATACAAATTCATTTTGAAATTTACAGCATCATTAATGTTATTTATAGACACAGTAAACAATAAAGGTCTGAGTATCGAACCTTGAGGCACCACTTTGTGTAAATCAATGAACTCCGATTCAATCTGCCATAGAAGCCTGAGTTCAATTCTGAAGATAATTCTAAGACTATTTGGAAGTATCAGACCCCAGACCAAGAGATTAAAATCTATTTAACAGAATTGCATGATAAACAGTTTCAAACGTTTTGGACAAATCAGCAGACATGCCAGCACAGTGTTTGAGATTTTTCTAATACATTTGCAATATAATTTATGAGAAGTGTTGTAGCTATGGTGGTGTCTGGGCAACTTTTAAGTCAGCTACTAACTTTGACTTCCGTAGTCTTATCAGTTTCTATCTGATATTGGCATGGCAAGTAATTTTAAGAAATTCCACCTTCAAATGAACTCAGATGATTAGGTAATTTGGTCAAATTTAGTCAATGGTCTACTTGCCTTGATAGCTCATTGTCATTTTGTTAGCACTCTTAATATAAACAAGTAAACTCTCCACTGAATAAAATCCATCAATTTAAAATGACTCAAATCATGTGTTGGGAAATGCATTTTTAGTCATGTCAGTACATGGAATATTATTAAACATTATTTCTGCCATGACTTGTTGCATAACACAGGTACAGTGAGAACAAATGTCTTTAATAAATAAAGAGACAAAACAGGAAACCCTTCACCATACTGTAAGAGTCGATCCACTGGTTGCCATGACGACTGTGCCTTTCCTGGGGGATAAAAAAAAAGAAAGTGAGCTCTTGGCCACATGGTGTTCAGCCAGGGGCTGTGTTTGGACAGTCTCTAAGATGGTCTGGGTCTTTGGGTAAGGGGCTACAAACAGCTCAAAATCTTCTACCTATCATTGTGTCTGGTAATAGAGGAGGGCTTTGTGAACCAAGAAATCTGATAAACCAATTGATCATATTTATTTTATAAAACCATTTTTACATCAGCAGTTTTTATTTGATTTTACAGATACCCAGCCTGAAACACAAAGACTAAGCAATAATATTCAATGCACAGTGGCTAGGAAAAACTTCCACGGAGGTTCTAAACTTGGGAAGAAACCTAGTGAGGAACCAGACTCTGAGCAGTGGCCTTTCCTCTTCTGGCTGTGCGAGTTGTAGATTATAAGAGTACATTACCTTTTGGGCCACGTCTTTGTTATTTCGCTCCTCTTTTTTCTTTCACCTCCTCTGAAATAATAGAGAAAAAGACATTGACTACGCACATCCTTAAAAATCTCACAACTATCATAAAATGTATTTGAATATTGCCCATATGTTCCTCAAAAAAGGTTGGGGAGAAAATGTGAAAATTTGTGCACATTCAATTATATGTTTGTCAATAAGCATTTGCAAAAAAATATTTTTATCTACTTCAATAGAATTTAGGTCAAAGAGTAAAACAGAATGTACTGATTAGAGTTGTTTTTTAAACATTGAATATGAGAGGAAGCCAGTTCCATTTTAACTTGACAGGAGAATATGTAAAACATTAGTCTGAAATATAAGTTTAGGTATTTTTATAATTTATTTGACAGCAACAGGAGGGATACAGTTGATAAATGAGCTGTGGGATATATTCAGACCCATGTGCCCAAACCACTATTATTTAAAAAAAAATATATATATATATTCCATATATATATATTACATAACTTAAAAGGTACATTTAATCCTTCCCCTCAGTTGAAACTGAAGGGTGGCATTTCCCAAAGCTTTTCTAGAATCATAATTAGTAGCAAAATTCAAAACGGGCATCATGTGTAACATTTCTGATAAATGGATATAAACAAAATACATTATACATAGGACTTTATAATGTCACATGAATGTCTATGTACTAATAATCCCTTAGATGAAAGCTAGATAGGGAGCATAAAAAAACAACAATGAATAGAGGACTATTTATGCATATTTAAGTGGCAGGAAAATACTTCAGCCCTAGGGGCATGATAACTTTAACACACCTGCTGTAGGGCAAAGACAGTGTTAACTTGCATAAATGAAAAATATGTCATATATTGCACAGTGAAATAGTCATCTATGGCTAATGGGCAAAGCTATTGCATGCTAATGTCATTTAATAAGGTCTAATCAATCAGGTGTGGTGATTAGGGTTATGTTACATGTCTCCCATTAGCCACAATGGCAGGAACACGAGTGGAGAAGGTGGTCATAATCAATGTTGTTGAAGTTAATGTCAAGCAGGTTAGTTGATATATGCTTCCTTTTTACATCGTTGAAATGTGCTGGACATGACCTTTTAGCTGAAGTAAAGTGTGTTCCTTCAGCCAGCTCTTCGATAGATGGCGAAAGTCCCATTCAAGCCTATTTAAAGTACCACATGTAAATCGCATTTGTGTGAGAGACCTAAAAGAGGAAGAAATGGGCCACAAATCCTCAGGTAATCTTAGTAAGATATGACTGTACATAGTTAAGGGCATTATGGGTATTGTATATCATGCTAAAGCTAACAGACCATTTTCCTTTATGGAGGTCAGTGATACACACTGAATCAATCAGGTCAAATGCATTGGAAATTGTGTTTGTTAAAACTGTGATTCTTAATATTGAAATTGCAAAGTCTATTTGCAATATTATAACCACAAAGAAGGAAAATAACGTAGCTTTTTTCTTTAATACTACATACGTGATACAACTCCCGCTTATGTACACTGCTCAAAAAAATTAAGGTAACACCTAAATCAGACATCGGGTCTCGATGAAGGAAGATCAAAATCTTTACTGTACATTGTGTAATTCATTGAGAACCAAATGACGTAACAATGGTCAAAGGAAACCAAATTCACCAACCAACTGAGGGCTGGATTCAAACACAATACCAAAAATCTAAGTAAACAATTGAAATCACAGGCTGTTCCAACTTGCGTTGGAATTTTATCACAGCAAGTCACAATGTGACTCAGTAGTGTATATGGACCCCACGGGCCTGTATGCACTCCCAACAATGTCTGGGCATGCTCCTGATAAGTCAGCAGATGTTGTCCTAAGTGATCACCTCCCAGACCTGGATCAGGGTATCAGTGAGCTCCTGGACGGTCTGTGGTGCTACTTGGCAGCATCAGGTACCCCAATACATAACATCCCAGCGGTTCTCAATTGGATTTAGGTCTGGGGAATGCAAGGGCCAGTCAATGGCATCAATGCCTTTAATCATACAGGAACCGCCTACACAATGTCCTGCACCAAAGAACCTAGGGCCCACTGCACCAGCATAAGGTCTGACGATGGGTCTGAGGATTTCATCCCAGTACTTAACAGCAATCAGGGTACTGTTGGCTAGCATGTGTAGGTCTGTGCGACCATCCAAGGATATGCCTCCCCAGACCATCCCCACCCACCACCAAACCACTCATGCTGGATGATGTTGCAGGCAGATTAACGTTCACCACGAAATCTCCAGACTCTTTCACGTCTGTCACATGCTCAGTGTGAACCTGTGAAGAGAAGGGGGCGCCAGTGATGGACCTGCTAATTCTGGTGTTCTCTGGCAAATGCCAATCGAGCTGCATGGTGCTGAGCTGTGAGCACAGGTCCCACTAGAGGACATCAGGCCCTCATGGAGGCTGTTTCTGACAGTATGGTCAGAAACATGCACACCAGTAGCCCACTGGGGGTCATTTTGTAGGGCTGACAGTGCTCCTCCTGTTCCTCCTTGCACAAAGATTTCTGTACCTGTGCAACCTGAATGGGCTGCAGGTACCGCGTCATGCTACCAGTAGTGACAAAGACACTAGCAAAATGCGAAACTAGAGATTAATCAATCAGGAGGGATAAGGAGAGAGCAATTGTCTGTGGCCACCAAGTGCAACACCATTCTCTTTTTTGGGGTTGTCTTGCTGTTGCCTCTCCAGTTGTCAATTTAATTTGCACCAAAACAGGTGACACTGGTTCACAATCATTCCCTTAATGCAAAATCCATCTTTGAAAATGCAATTTTTAGAATGGAAACTACCATGTGCAGATGTGATTTACATACAAAAGGAATTGTTGCTGGCAAAACTAACAAATTACAGTAAATGAAACAATAATTTCCTTTAGATTAGTCAAAATGAGTAAGGTTAATTCAGATTATTTTTCTTTTTTTTTGTCATTTTTGTACTGTAACAAGGAGGGACACAGAGGGTATGTTTAGGGCCCTGGAGGGTGTTTTATTAACAAAAGCAGAAGGAGGTGAGGGAGAAATCAAACCTAACCCCTTTTATGGGGAGGCAGCTTTGTCTCTTTGGCGGTGGCCCGGTGGTGGTTTGAGGGAAATTGTTGCTGGCAGTCATAATTTTGGCAGACCAGGCACTGTGGATCGTATATAATTCAGGTGTTTAATATTCTGTGTAAGTTGCATACTGTTTTCAACAGATGGCACCAGACCATGATTCCACAAAGATGTTGTTGCATGTAACAGACAAGATGTATTGCCACAGTTGATAGTTCAACAGATTATTTAAACGGTAGAATCAAAAATGTAAATGATTTAATCTAGCTAATAATGTGTATCAATGAAGAATGGTTCCAGATGTGTCTAAGGTGCAACCTAAACCAGTGAATATCATGTCTAGGGTTGGATAATAGGGAAGATATTGCTATATTTAGAAGTTTTTGTGTTGGGTTTAACTCCAATACACTTTTGTGCCGCAAAAACGTATTAACAATTATGGAGAATATTGCTTCTTGACATAGTGATCCATAATTGCAATGTTCATGAATCAGTAGCACACCATACAACTAAAATCGTTATGCAAACAGTTTTTCCAGACACAACAGGCCGCATTTAGTTCACCCTGGGTGATTGATGCGTCTCACCAATGAGATCCATTACTTACAAAAATATTTTGCTAACCTTCACACTATTGTTAAAAGGGATGGCGCTTCAACACTCCATCCTGTGGTGGAACAACAATCAATCCCTTTCTGTATGGATGATTGTGTCATGAAGAAATTGCAAAAAAGGTGATTTATTGTTCTTTAATCTTACATACACTACCATTCAAAGGTTTGAGGTCACTTACAAATGTCATTTTTTGTCCATTAAAATAACATCAAATTGATCAGAAATACAGTGTAGACACTGTTAATGTTGTAAATTACTTTTTATGGAATGTCTACACAGGTGTAGAGAGGCAGAGATACAAAGAACTGTCTTCTGAAAGTCGTCAGTCTATTCTTGTCCTGAGAAATTAAGGCTATTCCATGTGAGAAATTGCCAAAAAACTGAATATCTTTTACAACGCTGTGTACTATTTCCTTCACAGAACAGTGCAAACTATCTCTAACAAACATTGAAAGAGGAGTGGTGGCCCTGATGCACAACTGAGCGAGAGGACAAACATATTAAAGTGTCTAGTATGAAAAACAGACACCTCACAGGTCCTCAACTGGCAGCTTACTTAAATAGTATTCGTAAAACCCCAGTCTCAACATAAACAGTGAAGAGGCAACTCCGGGATGCAGGCCTTCTTGGCAGAGTTACAAAGAAAAAGCCATATGTGGGGCAAAAGAACAGTCACTGAGCAAATTAATTTGAAAAAAAAGTGATATGGACAGACAAATCTAAGTTTGAGGTGTTCGGATCACAAAGAACATTCATGAGACTCAGACTCGATTAAAAGATGCTGGAAGAGTGTGATGGTCTGACAAACATGTGATGGTCTGGGGTGCTTTGGTCGTTGTAAAGTGGGAAATTTGTACAGGGTAAAGTGGATCTTGAAGAAAGAAGGCTATCACTCGCTTTTGCAACACCATGCCATACCATGTGGATGGCGCTTGATTGGAGCCAATTTCCTCCTACAACCAGACAATGACCCAAAGAACAGCTTCAAACTATGCCAGAACTATTTAGGGAAGAAGCAGTCAGCTGGTATTCTGTCTATAATGGAGTGGCCAGCACAGTCACCAGATCTCAAAACTGTTGAGCAGTTGGAGGAGCAGCTTCCACTTTATGGTACGTAAGAAGTTCCCATCAAGCCAATCCAATTTCTGGGAGGTGCATCAGGAAGCATGGGTTGATATCTCTCCAGATTATCTCAACAAATTAACATCTAGAATGCCAAAGGTCTGCAAGACTGTCATTGCTGCAAATGTAAGATTATTTGACAAAAGCAAAGTTTGAAGGAGACAATTGTTGTTTCAGTTAAAAATAATAATTTCTAACCTTGTCAATGACTATACTTCCTATTAATGTTTCTATGTTTCCTATTCAAACTAAATCTTGTGTATGTTTTCATGAGAAACAACGACATTTCTAAGAGACCCCAAACCCTTGAAAGGTTGTGTATATTTTGTAGCTTAATATGAACACTAAATGTACTGTTACTTTGACTGAAATTAAATCAAGTTAAGGTAACCCTTTTCAGAAACTACTCAAATAAGAGTGAAAAATTATCAGAAGAAAACTACTGAAATACTATTCATAAGGTTATTTTTACTTTTAGGGAATAAGTAGTCACTTTTAGGGAATAAGTAGATCACTCCATTAAAATGTATACGATGAAAACACACTGATTTCTTTGAACAGTAGGACTTTTCGGATCAAACAAGCTTTTGGAAGTTGTATTGACATGTCATTTAATACACTGGCAAAATTCTTCAAATAAAATAAATATGAGGAATAACTGTTGTATTTTAGCCCATGTCTAAGGTGAATTGCTCAAATTACAATTTAAATTACAGTGCCATCAGGAATGTTTAAGACCCTTTCACTTTCTTTACATTTTTTGTTATGGACATAATTACATTTGATTTAAGATATGTTGCCATCAATCAACCCCATAATGAAACAAATATCCTTTGATCATCCTTAAGATTTCTGTAGAACTTGATGAAGTCCACCTATGGCAAATTCACTTTATGGTGAAGAAAATGGATTTAGATCCGTGTTTAGATTAATTCCAAATAGTCAATGACTTAATGTAATAAAATAATGTAATATACAGTGGGGAGAAGAAGTATTTGTTACCCTGCCGATTTTGCAGGTTTTCCTACTTACAAAGCATGTAGAGGTCTGAAAATCACATTGGGGACTCCCAAATGACCGGACCAGTGTTGATCATGAACAAGGGATAAAACAGGCTGTAGGAACCACCATTTGGTGAATAGCATTCCAATCTCCACCGGTGTCACCATGGGATGTCCATTTGCGCATGAGGAGATTACCTTCAATGAAGTATGCCATGTTTTTCTTCTTAAGCACCTCCACTGAGACAACACTAGAAAAACATTTAGCAAGGCTATTGTCACCCTTTTGGTAAGCAAACCAGCTGCTCACGAGCAACTGGTAACTGTACTGCATCAGCAACACGGCCCATATTCTTCTTCCTAATCCTGGGCTGTTTTTCAGACCCCCACCAGTTTACCAAAGGGAGCACACAAGCTATCCTCTTGGTCAAAATCTCTAGATAGAATAGTGTTTGACAGTTCTATCACGTCATTCATTCGTCGTGCCTGAGCACGTGTGACGGCACAAGCGGGGAACACATGTGGATAACTCGGTGCCAGCTCCTCCGAAAGAGATTGGTCTCCAATATGGACCTTTCCACTGGCAATATCGTTGCCCATTAGAAACATCACCCCTTTTACTGGCAACATAGGACATACACTCACCTAAAGGATTATTTGGAACACCTGTTCAATTTCTCATTAATGCAATTATCTAATCAACCAATCACATGGCAGTTGCTTCAATGCATTTAGGGGTGTGGTTCTGGTCAAGACAATCTCCTGAACTCCAAACTGAATGTCAGAATGGGAAAGAAAGGTGATTTAAGCAATTTTGAGCGTGGCATGGTTGTTGGTGCCAGACGGGCCAGTCTGAGTATTTTACAATGTGCTCAGTTACTGGGATTTTCACACACAACCATTTCTAGGGTTTACAAAGAATGGTGTGAAAAGGGAAAAACATCCAGTATGCAGTATTGTTGCTAGAGGTCAGAGGAGAATGGGCAGAGTGATTCAAGCTGATAGAAGGCAACTTTGACTGAAATAACCACTTGTTACAACCGAAGTATGTAGCAAAGCATTTGTGAAGCCACAACACGCACAACCTTGAAACGGATGGGCTACAACAGCAGAAGACCCCACCGGGTAACACTCATCTCCACCACAAATAGGAAAAAGAGGCTACAATTTGCACGAGCTCACCAAAATTGGACAGTTGAAGGCTGGAAGAATGTTGCCTGGTCTGATGAGTCTCGATTTCTGTTGAGACATTCAGATGGTAGAGTCAGAATTTGGCGTAAACAGAATGAGAACATGGATCCATCATGCCTTGTTACCACTGTGCAGGCTGCTGCTGGTGGTGTAATGGTGTGGGGGGATGTTTTCTTGGCACACTTTAGGCCCCTTAGTGCCAATTGGGCATCGTTTAAATGCCACGGCCTACCTGAGCATTGTTTCTGACAATGTCCATCCCTTTATGACCACCATGTACCCATCCTCTGATGGCTACTTCCAGCAGGATAATGCACCATGTCACAAAGCTCGAATCATTTCAAATTGGTTTCTTGAACATGACAATGAGTTCTCTGTACTGAAATGGCCCCCACAGTCACCAGATCTCAACCCAATAGAGCATCTTTGGGATGTGGTGGAACGGGAGCTTCGTGCCCTGGATGTGCATCCCACAAATCTCCATCAACTGCAAGATGCTATCCTATCAATATGGGCCAACATTTCTAAAGAATGCTTTCAGCACCCTATTGAATCAACGCCATGTGGATTTAAGGCAGTTCTGAAGGCGAAAGGGGGTCAAACACAGTATTAGTATGGTATTCCTAATAATCCTTTAGGTGAGTGTATATTCCAACTCTGAACAATCCACTGATTTCATAGTATGTAAGTAGATAGGATGAATGACTGCGCCACACCAGTATCTCTAAGGATTGTGACTGGACGTTGAGACGCATCGTTATCTGATAGGGAAACAAATTCCCCAAATATGAATGGTTCATAACTGCGATCTGGGACAGGAACCTTTAGGCCACATTCCTGGCTGATGACGAGCCGAGAATACACTCTTGTGCATCAACACAAATTTGTCTGCCAATACAGAAGCTTCCGACAGTGAGTGCACTTCTATTCGTTTAGGTACACAACAATGCATTCAGAGCCATTTGTCAAACAGGTTTCCCTTGTATCTAGCAAACTTTGCATAAGTCTGAGTAGATTACTTTTTATGAGACCTAAATATTTGTTGATATGCCTCAGGAACAAGCTTGTAGGCTGTTATGGAAATTTTGAACGAAGCTGCATTTGAGAAATGTCTGCTTTTCTATTGCCTGGTATGTAACTATATTCTTTGATTATGACACACGTCTGTATAAATATCAGCATCACTAGGTACTCCGGCCATCTGTTCCTCTGCTTAAACCAAGAAGGGAATCTGTCCTTTGTTCCTTAGGAATGTGGGAGTGGGGGATCTGGTATTTGCCTAGGGGGCATCATTGACTGATATCGGCAGATTATAAAGTTACTTATTAATCTGTGCATCTGTATAACTCATCTGGCCATCTATTGTCAAGAGGTTACCCATGTTCGGAAGTACAGCTTGCCCCTTGTGTAAGGTGTTAATTGAGCCAAGAGAATTTTGTCTCTGTAATTACTCCTTTGAAAGTTCTGATCGATGAAATTACCATCACACTCTGGGAGCTCTGGGAGCTCGTCCTTGGTTACTTAATCTGGTGTCTCTAAATCATTTCGTAGCAGGACAACCGTGCACAGCCGAAGACTGGGTCCCGGAGCCTGAATCCTGCCCCGCTCGTGGACTGGCTGCAAAAGGGACACACCAGATCCGTAATCTCTGATGGCTCGGCCAGTGTTTGCAGCGGCTAAGACCAAAGAAGACTACAGACCCGGGGTTGAGGAAGAGACAATGCTAACCGCTACGTTTAAATTTATGAAGCTAACGCTAGTCATTCGACTGGACATTGGGTTTGGGAAGATAACCATGGGAATCAAGACAACCACTGTTTAGATGTATTGTTCCCGCAAGACTAGAGACGTTTCCGGCTGCCTCTCTGGCCTCGCCACGAGCGATTCAATGGGAACACGCAGGAATGCTAAACCGCCTGAGAGAGGGGTGCTGACAGTCAGAGGAGACAGACCAGAGAGCATCAACCGGTGAGTGTGATGGTAATTCCATCGATCGACACTCTTAAAGGAGTAAGAAACAGAGACAAAGTTCTCTTGGCACATTCTAACAGTTTTATTAATATTTGCAAATATTTGCAAAAATGCTTACAATCATAATCATCCGAGGAGTCTCTAACTCAATATAGCTCATTCAACAGTATATATCACATACAAAAAGGGGTGTGGTAAGTTGTTAGCCATCTGTCTTGTGTCACATAGGTTTAACCCAAAGGGCGGGCTGTCTCCCCACTTTATCCTTCCTGCCATAATGTTTACTGTTGTGTTTACCTAAAGGGGCAAGCTATCGTCCCCCACATGGGTAACCTTTTCAACTGTAGGAGAAGACTCACAGCATCTGGACAAACAACATGATAGGCAGATTTACGATTAACCCTATAATCTACTGGTGCCGGTGAAGGATGCCCCCCTAGGACAAATACCAGAACCCCTCTCTCACGCTCCTCTACCTATCTAAACATGGGTACTCAGTACTTTAAGGTTGGACCTTATAGTCAAAATATGCAGTTAAGGTTGGGCCTTATCGTTAATATATGCAGTTAAGTTTGGGCCTTATTGCTGTATATTCACGCGCACCGATTTTGTATACGGTCATGGCCCCAGTCCAGGGCATTTCTGAATATACCTGGTTATGGTCAACCTAGTGAATGTAATTGTCCATTTTGGTATTCCCTGTGCACAAGGGATCTGATTGGCTCCATTGTGTATTCCTTGGTGGAATATTTTATCTACTCTACTGAGATTGTTTTAAACCTGGAATTTTGAATTTGCCAGGTTTTGCTTTGTTTGGTGTACACTTGGGTGAAGGCACTCATTGCGTCGTTATTGTGATTCTTTGGCGAGGCCCACTCTTTCGGCTTTTGCCTTCCAATGTTGTGCTGGTGGCTGGCACACTTGGAGGTATTTCGCCTGATAATTTAGGATTGTATATAAGAGTGATGTCCTAAATTTAATCAGAGGTATAGATTGGAAATTGGTACAATGATGCTTTCCTAATTTGGTACAATATGGTCTTGTGGTTTCATTATAATGTGTTAAAATACTGTGTTTCTCTCTCTTTGTATGGAGTAGAATGCGGAACCACATGGCAATAGTCTTTAAAGTTAAGAACACACGCTGTTTCCCATGTAGACTGGATTTGCATCCAATATAATCAAGGACTGCAACGTATGGTAAAATAGCCACGGTCTGTTTATTCCCCAAATAGTCAAAGCCCGTAAAATTAGACGTCCTATTTTAAATGTTGAATTGGTTTTGGTTAAATGATTTAGTTTCACTTTGTTTGTGTTAATAATGATAACTGGGATAATACTTGTATTTTATGACCTCCGCCTGATACTCCTTATTGGAGTGTAAATTCTGAATTGGTACACTGAGAAATGGACTAGTCGGGTTGATTGATGTGACTGTGTTTAGAGATGCATTTTTTTTTGCAAACAGCAACGATATTTCCCAAACATGACTATGTTCCGTTTTGGGTTAATCAAATGTTAAGTGCAAGCTAAATATATTATCCTCTCAATAGCTTTCATGTCGAAATATATGGTTTTGAAACGTACTTGTGGTGAGGGTCGAGACCTACAGTCGTCCCCCTTTGTTCATAACTAAAACAATCTTGATGTCAATGTGTGAACTATGCATGGAGGTAGCAATTTTGGCTGACCGCCACTATTTGGAATACCATAGACATGCATCTACGTTGGGAAACTTTAGGAGGTTAATTGAATCATGATGTTTATGTTGTCACAACTTAGTTTGGCCACAGCCTGTGGAAATGGACATTTTGATATGCTAATTTTTCTGTCTAAAAATTGGCATCTGTTAAAAATCTGCATCTCTTAGTGTCTTTTCACAGTGTTTGTCTAATTTGGATTTGTGGAATATGTTTGTTTGATGTAAAATCTAACATGGTTATGGTTGAGTAGAATACATCTTACCATTTTGATTTGGTTTAGCTAAGAAAGAACAAATTTGTTGGTATGAATATTGACTATGAGAATGCGACTTTTCAGTTTGTTTGTTTGATATTTGATTAGAAGTAATCATATTAATCTCATGCTGTAACGGTCCCAGCTTGAGGGGACCGTTCCACTTCTTGTTTTCTGTTTGTCCTTGTCTTGTCCTTGTATGGTCTTTCCTGTTCTTGTTTCAGTTAATCAGTATATTCATTTCACCTGTGTTTAGCCCCCACCTGTTTCTGTTCTCCTCGTTAGTCTGTGTATTTAGTTCAGCCATTTTCTCCCTGTCACATTTGGTCATTGTGCTTGT
The DNA here is from genome assembly GCF_011004845.1 of Esox lucius. Classification (NCBI taxonomy): domain Eukaryota; kingdom Metazoa; phylum Chordata; class Actinopteri; order Esociformes; family Esocidae; genus Esox; species Esox lucius. The sequence goes on along the minus strand of NC_047584.1, from coordinate 5,482,306 downwards.
CTGCTTGTCATGTTTTATGAACTCCTGAACTCCTGAGTGTTTTGTAGTGCCCGGCACTCCGTTTTGCTTTTGATTATTAAAAAGGAAACGCCTCAACATTCTGTGCCTGCCTCCGTCTCCCTTTATGAAACGTGACACATGCATTATGGAATAATGAGTTGTTTGTACTCTTTAGAAGAGAAACAGACTTACTGGTGTCATTATCAAAATTGGGTATTCTAATTTGGCTACATTGAATACTTAGTGTTCATTATTCTGGTTTTGACTTGAAGGAACCGGAAATTTTAATTCCATGTTTATTTAAATATTCAATGACTCTTCATTATTTTTTTATAGGCATGTATTCCTATGTACTTCATTTCTGTCCTAGTAGGCAATCGTTGGAATGTTAACGGTTAACAGATGTTTCTTTAGGATGTATGCTGAGACAAAAAGGTTTGCTTACTATTGCCTAGCTGGTTTGTTTCTCAAGATAACATCACTCTGTCCTATGTGATTGGAATGTGTTCCTAATTGATAATGGATCTATTCTTCAAGCCTAGGGTCCATTATCCTATGGTAAGTAAACCACTCCCCCCTACTCCAGGGTGAGCCCTGGGGAGATAGGGCATAAAGAGGGGGTCATGATTTATGACAGGATTAAAGAGTGTCTTTGATGTGCTAGGCTAAATAAGAGACTTGGAGAATTTCAGAGTTTTATCTTGTAGTGAAATAAGGCTAAATAACAGTTATGTTATTTGAGCTTCAAGATGGTATGAAATGTCTTGATTTGCAATAAGGTATTTGATCATTTAATGTGAATTTGATTGTAGTTCTGAGACAACACAATCAGATGTAGTTATATATCAACTGAGATCTGGTTAGATGATGAACTGAGAATTGTTCATGAACTACTCTTTGAGAGTGATACTTCAATGTAAGCAAACTATCTTAACTGATGATGAGTAATTGAAACATTAATGGCAAATTGAAAACTGTGTCCTTCTGTCCTTTGTGTGTTTTTTTTTTTTTATTGTTGGTTGTTAAACCAACTATAGAATAGAGTGGAACTGTTATTTTGCTACACTAGCAGAACAGAAGCACCAGAAATGTTAATGTCTTAACTATACTGTTACTGTTTACAACTGTTCTAATCTATTTCGACAAAGGAAGCAGAAAGATATTGGATATACAGGTATACATGTTTAAGTGTTAGGTAGGACTGGGTTCTAATGCATTAGCAAGATGCAACAAGCTAATGTAATGGACATTTTTAATTGTGTACTGTGCAGTTGCAACTAATCTTCTCAAGGAGAATTCACTTAGAGGTACAGGACACTTGAAAGCGATTCAGCGATAGAGGACTGGTTGGAACCCAGTGTCTGAGTTTGGCTCAAAGGACAAGTGTGAGGTGGGCTGAGAAGATGGCTCTCACACACACACACGGACTGTCCCATAGCTGCAAGTGGATTCTACTCCCTGGGGTGCCGCACGTCTACAGTAGTGCCTGGTTCCTGACAGCTGGACTAATTCTAGTCCTGATGATTCTGCCATGAGATGGAGAAGGCAACCTCCAACTGAGAGGATGGGAGCTAAGGAAAGCTCCGGTTCTGGACAACGTTTACTGGGGCGCGGAAGACTAATTGCACGACATCATGCCACGCTCATTGGGTCCATGCCAGGTACATCTGCTGTCCAGGTAGCTGTGAGAGGAACCTGGGGTCGACGACACACGCTACAGGAGGACTTCGGTGTTTAAAGATTAGGCACAGTGAATTGAAGTCACTGAGGGAAAAGTGAATTTTCTAGTACTGGTAACCATCACTTCCGACCCGGCCTGCAGCTATAGAGCCCTTAGCTAAAACTGGTCATTTTGGCATTTACAAAGGAGAGCACACATTCTCCTGACCTGACTGATAAAGCATCTAGATTGGAGACAAGTAGTGCTGTGTCATGGTAACCTGCATTTGTGCTATGAAGGACAACACCTTGGAATATACATCTGACTTTCACGTTCTGTTACAATGGTCTGCCAAGAAATGGTTCTTTACTGACTGTCTGACATTTGGAGGAGCAGAACATTTGTGAAGTACATCTAATTGGAACCACGAGAGGACTTCTCAGTGAGTCGAGCAATTGGCATAAGAGGACTTTGTACCAGTGATAAATTGAAGGATGTATTCAGTGATAGGTGTATACACACTCATGTGTCGATGCTACATATCTGTGTACTGTATGTGTCATTTGAAATTACTTCCTTTGACCAATGTTTTTAACATAAAACTTGCTGTACAATGTTATAGTTCTGTGTAATGAAAATGTGTGATCTTGGAGTTAATCCGAAGGTAATGGTCTAGAAGCATGGACATTTTTAACTAAGGTACATTTGAGAAATGTCGGCTTTTCTATTGCCTGGTATGTACCTATATTCTTTGATTGTGACACACGTCTGCATCACTAGGTACTCCGGCCATCTGTTCCTCTGCTTAAACCAAGAAGTGTATCTGTCATTTGTTCCTTAGGAATGTAGGAGAGGGGGATCTGGTATTTGCCTAGGGGGCATCATTGACTGGTATCGGCAGATTAAGGTTACTTATTAATCTGCGCATCTGTATAACTCATCAGGGCATCTATGGTCTGTCCAGATGCTGTAAGAGCTCTTTAGAGTTCAAAAGGTTACCCATGTGGGGAAGTACAGCTTGCCCCTTGTGTTAGGCCTAGGTGGTAATAAAACAAAGGGAATGTTTTATTTTCATAGGACAGCTGTGCAGCATTTTACCACACCCCTTGTAACTGTAATAAATACAGACTGTTCATGTATCTACTTCAGAGACTCCACAGATGATTATTCTGTAAGCATTTGATGCATCTCTCTATTTGCAAATAAACTGTTAATTGTGCCAAGAGAATTGTCTCTGTACTTACGCCTTTAAAAGTTCTGATCGATGAAATTACCATCACAAGGCACGAAGTGTGATGGTCCCTTCCTTAAGGGGCCATTCCGCTGCGTGTCTTCTGTGTTTCCTTGTCTTGTCCTTGTATGTGTAATGGTCCCTTCCTTAAGGGGCCATTCCGCTTCGTGTTTTCTGTGTTTCCTTGTCTTGTCCTTGTATGGTCTTTCCTGTTCTTGTTTCTGTTCAACGTTATATTCAGTTCACCTGTGTTTTAGCCCCCACCTGTTTCTGTTTTCCTCGTTTTCTCAGTGTATTTAGTTCAGCCCTTTTCTCCTTGTCCTTGTGGGTCATTGTGTGTGTATGTGTCCTGTTGCTCCTGTTGCTCCTGTTGCTCCTGTTGCTCCTGTTGCTCCTGTTGCTCCTGTTGCTCCTGTTGCTCCTGTTGCTCCTGTTGCTCCTGTTGCTCCTGTTGCTCCTGTTGCGCCTGTTGCGCCTGTTGCGCCTGTTGCGCCTGTTGCGCCTGTTGCGCCTGTTGCGCCTGTTGCGCCTGTTGCGCCTGTTGCGCCTGTTGCGCCTGTTGCGCCTGTTGCGCCTGTTGCGCCTGTTGCGCCTGTTGCGCCTGTTGCGCCTGTTGCGCCTGCACCAGTGGACTTTTTGTAGTGCCCGGCACTCAGGTTACGTTCTTCCTTTGTTTGTTTAATAAAAAGGGGAAACCCTATGGACTTCTGCATTTGCCTCCGTCTCCATACGTAACAGCGTGACAGAATGACCCACCGACCAAAAAGGAGGCAGCAGAAATGGACGGTAGGGGAACTCCTCGGATGGCCAGATTCCGACTCCGAGGAGGAGGACCCCTACCGTCACCCCCTGGACCGCTGGATTCCCCGGTGGCCATCCCCCAGCGTAAGCCCGCGTCAGCCACAGCAAAGCCGACCCAGAGACCCATTCCGGTCGGCACCCTGTCTCGTTTCCCAGGTTCCCCGAGCGGCCTGGCGTGGTAGCAGGCTGGCCATTCGGCGTACCCCGCTACCCACTCCTGTCCCGCGGTCAGCCCAGGGCCCTACTCCTGTCCCGCGGCCTGCCCCGGCCTCTACTCGTGTCCCGCGGCCTGCCCCGGCCTCTACTCGTGTCCCGCGGCCTGCCCCGGTCCCCACTCCTGTCCCGCGGCCTGCCCCGGTCCCCACTCGTGTCCCGCGGTCAGCTCCGGTCCCTACTCCTGTCCCGTGGTCAGCTCCGGTCCCTACTCCTGTCCCGCGGTCAGCTCCGGTCCCTACTCCTGTCCCGCGGCCTGCCCCGGTCCCTACTCCTGTCGCGCGGCCTGCCCCGGTCCCTACTCCTGTCGCGCGGCCTGCCCCGGTCCCTACTCCTGTCGCGCGGCCTGCCCCGGTCCCTACTCCTGTCGCGCGGCCTGCCCCGGTCCCTACTCCTGTCGCGCGGCCTGCCCCGGTCCCTACTCCTGTCGCGCGGCCTGCCCCGGTCCCTACTCCTGTCGCGCGGCCTGCCCCGGTCCCTACTCCTGTCGCGCGGCCTGCCCCGGTCCCTACTCCTGTCGCGCGGCCTGCCCCGGTCCCTACTCCTGTCCCGCGGCCTGCCCCGGTCCCTACTCCGGTCCCTACTCCGGTCCCGCGGCCTGCCCCGGTCCCTACTCCGGTCCCTACTCCTGTCGCGCGGCCTGCCCCGGTCCCTACTCCGGTCCCTACTCCTGTCGCGCGGCCTGCCCCGGTCCCTACTCCTGTCGCGCGGCCTGCCCCGGTCCCTACTCCTGTCGCGCGGCCTGCCCCGGTCCCTACTCCTGTCGCGCGGCCTGCCCCGGTCCCTACTCCTGTCGCGCGGCCTGCCCCGGTCCCTACTCCTGTCGCGCGGCCTGCCCCGGTCCCTACTCCTGTCGCGCGGCCTGCCCCGGTCCCTACTCCTGTCGCGCGGCCTGCCCCGGTCCCTACTCCTGTCGCGCGGCCTGCCCCGGTCCCTACTCCTGTCGCGCGGCCTGCCCCGGTCCCTACTCCTGTCGCGCGGCCTGCCCCGGTCCCTACTCCTGTCCCGCGGCCTGCCCCGGTCCCTACTCCGGTCCCTACTCCGGTCCCGCGGCCTGCCCCGGTCCCTACTCCGGTCCCTACTCCTGTCGCGCGGCCTGCCCCGGTCCCTACTCCGGTCCCTACTCCTGTCGCGCGGCCTGCCCCGGTCCCTACTCCTGTCGCGCGGCCTGCCCCGGTCCCTACTCCTGTCGCGCGGCCTGCCCCGGTCCCTACTCCTGTCGCGCGGCCTGCCCCGGTCCCTACTCCTGTCGCGCGGCCTGCCCCGGTCCCTACTCCTGTCGCGCGGCCTGCCCCGGTCCCTACTCCTGTCGCGCGGCCTGCCCCGGTCCCTACTCCTGTCGCGCGGCCTGCCCCGGTCCCTACTCCTGTCGCGCGGCCTGCCCCGGTCCCTACTCCTGTCGCGCGGCCTGCCCCGGTCCCTACTCCTGTCGCGCGGCCTGCCCCGGTCCCTACTCCTGTCGCGCGGCCTGCCCCGGTCCCTACTCCTGTCGCGCGGCCTGCCCCGGTCCCTACTCCTGTCGCACGGCCTGCCCCGGTCCCTACTCCTGTCCCGCGGCCTGCCCCGGTCCCTACTCCGGTCCCTACTCCGGTCCCGCGGCCTGCCCCGGTCCCTACTCCGGTCCCTACTCCTGTCGCGCGGCCTGCCCCGGTCCCTACTCCGGTCGCGCGGCCTGCCCCGGTCCCTACTCCTGTCCCGCGGCCTGCCCCGGTCCCTACTCCGGTCCCTACTCCGGTCCCGCGGCCTGCCCCGGTCCCTACTCCGGTCCCTACTCCTGTCCCGCGGCCTGCCCCGGTCCCTACTCCTGTCCCGCGGCCTGCCCCGGTCCCTACTCCTGTCCCGCGGCCTGCCCCGGTCCCTACTCCGGTCCCTACTCCGGTCCCTACTCCGGTCCCGCGGCCTGCCCCGGTCCCTACTCCGGTCCCGCGGCCTGCCCCGGTCCCTGTTCCAGCTCCGCTACCGGTCGCGCCCCCTGCTGCCCTGGAGAGGCAGCCAGCGCCCCCTGCTGCCCTGGAGAGGCAGCCAGCGCCCCCTGCTGCCCTGGAGAGGCAGCCAGCGCCCCCTGCTGCCCTGGAGAGGCAGCCAGCGCCCCCTGCTGCCCTGGAGAGGCAGCCAGCGCCCCCTGCTGCCCTGGCTCTTGGCCCTCAGCCGGCTCTCCTGGCTCCTGGCCCTCAGCCGGCTCTCCTGGCTCCTGGCCCTCAGCCGGCTCTCCTGGCTCCTGGCCCTCAGCCGGCTCTCCTGGCTCCTGGCCCTCAGCCAGCTCTCCTGGCTCCTGGCCCGCAGCCGGCTCCTGGCCCGCAGCCGGCCCCTGACCCTCAGCCGGCCCCTGACCCTCAGCCGGCCCCTGACCCTCAGCCGGCCCCTGATCCTCAGCCGAGTCATAGACCTTCGCCGGCTCCCCCGGCCGCCGGTCCTCCCCTGGCTTCTGGTCCTCCCCCGATCACTCTGGCTCCCGAACCTTCGCCGGCCTCCCCGGTTCCTGACACTCCGCCGGTCACCCCGGCTCCTGACACCCCGCCGGTCACCCCGGCCCCTGAACCCCCGCCGGTCACCCCGGCCCCTGAACCCCCGCCGGTCACCCCGGCCCCTGAACCTCCGCCGGTCACCCCGGCCCCTGAACCTCCGCCGGTCACCCCGGCCCCTGAACCTTCGCCGGCCTCCCCGGTTCCTGACACCCCGCCGGTCACCCCGGCTCCTGACACCCCGCCGGTCACCCCGGCCCCTGAACCCCCGCCGGTCACCCCGGCCCCTGAACCCCCGCCGGTCACCCCGGCCCCTGAACCTCCGCCGGTCACCCCGGCCCCTGAACCTCCGCCGGTCACCCCGGCCCCTGAACCTCCGCCGGTCACCCCGGCCCCTGAACCTCCGCCGGTCACCCCGGCCCCTGAACCTCCGCCGGCCTCCCCGGCTTCTGGAACTCCGCCGGCCCCCCCGGCTCCCGGAACCCCGCCGGTCCCCCCGGCTCCCGACGCCCCGCATGGTCCCGGCCCGCCTCCGACCCTCCCTGGTCCCGGCGCTCCCTGCTCCCGCCGCCCGGCTGTCCCGGCTGGGTCTCCTGGGTCCTTGGGGCCGCCGGATCGGGGCTCTGCTGGGGGTCTTCCTTGTGTTCCGGTCCCTGGTCCCAGTCCTGGGGCCGTGTCTCCGCCTTGGTGCCCTGCCCGTCCCCCCCTTTGGGCGTTTGGGCGCGTCCGGGAGTCCGCGCCTTTGGGGGGGGGTACTGTGATGGTCCCTTCCTTAAGGGGCCATTCCGCTGCGTGTCTTCTGTGTTTCCTTGTCTTGTCCTTGTATGTGTAATGGTCCCTTCCTTAAGGGGCCATTCCGCTTCGTGTTTTCTGTGTTTCCTTGTCTTGTCCTTGTATGGTCTTTCCTGTTCTTGTTTCTGTTCAACGTTATATTCAGTTCACCTGTGTTTTAGCCCCCACCTGTTTCTGTTTTCCTCGTTTTCTCAGTGTATTTAGTTCAGCCCTTTTCTCCTTGTCCTTGTGGGTCATTGTGTGTGTATGTGTCGTGTACACCTGTTGCTCCTGTTGCTCCTGTTGCTCCTGTTGCTCCTGTTGCTCCTGTGCTCCTGCACCAGTGGACTTTTTGTAGTGCCCGGCACTCGGGTTACGTTCTTCCTTTGTTTGTTTAATAAAAAGGGGAAACCCTATGGACTTCTGCATTTGCCTCCGTCTCCATACGTAACAGCGTGACACGAAGAACAGTTGCTTTGACCACATCGTAATTCAAACTGCTTTGAAGAGGTAGCGCTGACAAAACCTCTTGTGCTTTACCTGTCAATTTACACTGGAGCAATTAGCACATACCTTTTCAGGCCATTTCAATGCTACCGCTATACGCTCAAACACACTAAAATAAGAGTCAAACTCAGACTCTCTGAACACGGATACCAAGGTGATCTGTCTGCTAATATTAAAAGCAGTAGATGACCCCGCTGGTGAGGATGGCTCACTAGCAGGCACAGCACAAGCAGAGGCTAACCTCGCTGCCTCTGCCTCCAGTTCCATCTTAGGCAACTCGTGGACAAGTTCCCACTTACGCATCTCCAGTTCTTGATCAAGTCTGTGCGACTCCTGTCCTGCCTCGAGTTTACGAGACTCCTGTTCTAGCCTACACATCTCCAACTGATCTACTGATACTACTACCAAAATTGCTGGTAATCTACAGTACTGTTTTAAACCACTGCTATGTACAGTTATGTATATGATCACATTATCCCCATGATATTTTTAAAGATGATTGCAAATTTTCTTCCTAATTCTCACTACATAGTTGTAGTGTGCTATGCCACCATTCATAAGCTTATTGCACTCATGCATCCAATATTTCAATAACTCTATCAATTGCTGCTAGGTCACACTGTTAATGTACACTCACCTAAAGGATTATTAGGAACACCATACTAATACTGTGTTTGACCCCCTTTCGCCTTCAGAACTGCCTTAATTCTACGTGGCATTGATTCAACAAGGTGCTGAAAGCATTCTTTAGAAATGTTGGCCCATATTGATAGGATAGCATCTTGCAGTTGATGGAGATTTGTGGGATGCACATCCAGGGCACGAAGCTCCCGTTCCACCACATCCCAAAGATGCTCTATTGGGTTGAGATCTGGTGACTGTGGGGGCCATTTCAGTACAGTGAACTCATTGTCATGTTCAAGAAACCAATTTGAAATTATTCGAGCTTTGTAACATGGTGCATTATCCTGCTGGAAGTAGCCATCAGAGGATGGGTACATGGTGGTCATAAAGGGATGGACATGGTCAGAAACAATGCTCAGGTAGGCCGTGGCATTTAAACGATGCCCAATTGGCACTAAGGGTCCTAAAGTGTGCCAAGAAAACATCCCCCACACCATTACACCACCACCCCCAGCCTGCACATTGGTAACAAGGCATGATGGATCCATGTTCTCATTCTGTTTACGCCACATTCTGACTCTACCATCTGAATGTCTCAACGGAAATCGAGACTCATCAGACCAGGCAACATTCTTCCAGTCTTCAACTGTCCAATTTTGGTGAGCTCGTGCAAATTGTAGCCTCTTTTTCCTATTTGTAGTGGAGATGAGTGGTACCCGATGGGGTCTTCTGATGTTGCAGCCCATCTGCCTCAAGGTTGTGCGTGTTGTGGCTTTACAAATGCTTTGCTGCATACCTCGGTTGTAACGAGTGGTTATTTCAGTCAAAGTTGCTCTTCTATCAGCTTGAATCAGTCGGCCCATTCTCCTCTGACCTCTAGCATCAACATGGCATTTTCGCCCACAGGACTGCCGCATACTGGATGTTTTTCCCTTTTCACACCATTCTTTGTAAACCCTAGAAATGGTTGTGCGTGAAAATCCCAGTAACTGAGCACATTGTGAAATACTCAGACCGGCCCGTCTGGCACCAACAACCATGCCACGCTCAGAATTGCTTAAATCACCTTTCTTTCCCATTCTGACATTCAGTTTGGAGTTCAGGAGATTGTCTTGACCAGGACCACACCCCTAAATGCATTGAAGCAACTGCCATGTGATTAGTTGATTAGATAATTGCATTAATGAGAAATTGAACAGGTGTTCCTAATAATCCTTTAGGTGAGTGTATATTGCTACCATACTTGCCATATCTAAATGTTCTGTAATACTACCCAGATTGCTGCTAGTTTTCAGTACTTTTTAAATTGCTGCTAGTGTACAGTGTAATGTCTGTTGTTGCTTTATTTTATTGTTTTATTTCTAGACATATTTTTGCTAATATACAATTATTTCTTAACTCGAACTACGTAGTTTAACCCCTCCACTTTCATGTTTACCTGACTCTGAAGTTCTGTCCTGCCGGTAGATGGAAAACCCAGCTGGAGTCAGGCATCATAGCATCTAGACAGGTCTCAACAAACGCCAGCACAAAGCAGTTTGCAATGTCCAGCTGGAAATTAATCTGAGCATGTAGTTCATCTATTTTATTTTCCAGAGATTAAACATTTGTGAGTAAAATGCTCAGTAACGGCGGATTGCTGTATCTGGGACGAGATCTACATAGGATACTGGCACGTTTGCCCTTCTTCTTTCTTCTCCGTCAGCATATCAGCAGTGGCAGGACAGAGGAATCACAGCAATTTCTCCGGTAAGTAGAGAAAAAATCTGTATTTAGTGATGAAGGGACTTTGAAAAGTGCTAGTCGATCATACTGTATGAGCGACTGCAGCATAAACAAAAATGAAAACCACATAAAAAGTAATACGCAAAAAACTGTGGAAACTGATTAGTCTTCATGTGAAGACTATCCCGTGCCCTCCAGAATGATTGTAATCCTTGTAAAGATCAGTATAATTTGTTATGCCATATTTTCGTGATTTATTTTATATTAAAATGAGAGAAATATAAACTTTGTTCAAAGTAAAATTGTTCAAAGTAGAAAAATATTCTTGATCAACAAATATATTTATTTGGCTCCCCTATGCCGTTTTTCCAAACGTGGATGCCAAACGCTGGGATTTTACCCTAAATTTCAGATTATTTTCTGTTTCCACTGACACGGGCCAGGGCCAGTCGGCCACTAGGCCACGGCCGAGTAGCCCGGCTCTCACTTGGTGCCAAGCTTAGGACTATAGGACTTAGGGCGGGGTTTGCGTATTGACGCGTTACATGTTGTGAAAACACAGCATGTTGTTCTATTCGAATGGCGATGTGTATCGTTTGCTTTAGGATTCTCGTAACCTAACCAACAGATCCCTGATAAAATAAAGAAAATAAAGCAACAGTACAGGGAAACAAAGATTCATAACGGAAATAGTTAGAACGACCTAAGGTGATACAGTAAGGGGAAAAAAGTATTTGATCCCCTGCTGATTTTGTACGTTTGCCCACTGACAAAGAAATGATCAATCTATAATTTTATCTGAACAGTGAGAGACATCCACTGAGAGAAATCCAGAAAAACACATTTCAAAAATGTTATAAATTGATTTGCATTTTAATGAGTGAAATAAGTATTTGATCCCCTCTCAATCAGAAAGATTTCTGGCTCCCAGGTGTCTTTTATACAGGTAACGAGCTGAGATTAGGATCACACTCTTGAAGGGAGTGCTCCTATTCTCAGCTTGTTACCTGTATAAAAGACACCTGTACACAGAAGCAATCAATCAATTAGATTCCAAACTCTCCACCATGGCCAAGGGAGAGCAGGGGATCAAATAATATTTCCCCTCACCGTACAATGCCAATGACTCAATAGAAAAACGGAGCGCTAAGACTGAGATGTAGCCTGGAGAACCTATAACACAAAATTCTCTAAAATGTATCCACCCCTAGATATATTGTACACGATTGCAATTTGTGGCCTAGTCAGGGAGTAACCTTGTCTCCTATCACTACTTGTGCTCTTGTATTACTCGATTTGTTCATTAAATGGTGTGGATTTCAGACTCACCAACTTTACAGCTGTTCACAGGAAACAGGAACAAAGACCGACTCCCTTGCGGGTGTGTGCAGCTTTTTCTCAGGATCTCCAGCAAAAAACTGTAATTTTCGGTAATCAGTAAAGAGAGGTTTCTGTTGTTCTCATTATCTAGGCACATTCACTTCCAATGAAACGTACATACATAGCGTAATTGTTAATGCTCAGATTCCACAGACCCTTCTACCTCTGGTCATATCGAGGCGCCCCTTTCAACCAGGCACTCTTCATCTCATTTGGGAAAGAGCACTCTGGTGTTTATCACTGATTCAAGGAATTCAAGTCTCCAGATCTCAACCCCATAGAAAATCTTTATAGGGAGTTGAAAGTCTGTGTTGCCCAGCGACAGCCCCAAAACATCACTGCTCTAGAGGAGATCTACATGGAGGAATGTGCCAAAATACCAGCAACAGTGTGTGAAAACCTTGTGAAGACTTACAGAAAACATTTAACCTCTGAGATGAACTTTTGTTATTGACCAAATACTTATTTTCCACCATAATTTACCAATAAATTCATTAAAAATCCTACAATGTGATTTTCTGGATTCTTTTTTCTAATTTTGTCTCTCATATGTAGATGTAGGGGAATGACAGGACACATTGTGGGAAGAGCGAGCTGTCAACCAGCTTGGCAGCGATCAGGTGGTCACTTTGTGAAAACCTCTGCTCCACCTGGGAGATGACTGTGTCGCATGCCTCCTTCATCGCCGGCCCTGTGTTGGTTTCTCGTCGGCCTGGCTCATCTATTCCATCGCAAAGAGTGGCAGCCCATTCATCAGTTTGATTCCACATATTCTGGACATTCTCCTTAAAATGTGTGAGGGCACTGCCAATCCCAGATGCATTGATGCTCCGTTTTTGCAGAAAGTTGTAAAACATCAACTTCTGGCAGCTGCAGAAAGGCTCGGTCCCAGAGTTTATTTGACAGGCTGTATGCCTCCCTTTTGGTGGCCTCATCCCATCCTGGTTGTGTGCGTATGTCCTCCATACACAGGAGCAGCGGAGAGCGGTTTTCCCAAACTGCATTGACAGTTCTACTTTTAAAGTTCCATCGTACAGCGGGTGGCCTTGGAATGCGTCTCTGTGTTGCCTCAGCAAGTGCCGCAACACGTTTTGGAGCGCCAGAGAAAAAAGCGGCAAAAAACACCTTCAGGATGCTCATCCTTTCTGAACAAAGTTGCTGCAAGGTCAGGTTCAGCTGGTGAGCATAGCAGTGAACAAACTGGGTATGTGGGTATGTCTCTTTCATTAGCGTCTGTACCCCTTGGACGTTTCCACTCATTACAGCTGCACCATCGTAAGTCTGAACGATCAGCTTTTTGCCCAGCTTCAGTGGGTCCAGCACACACTTGATGCCAGACTGGCCGAGTCCAATTTTATCTTTGATCTCCACAAACTCCAAAAACCTCTCTGTCACTGTATTGTCAGTCAACATGTATCGCAACATAACCACCATTTGTGATTTACAGGAGACATCAGTTGTCTCATCTGCCTGTATGGCAACAAATGATGTCTCGTCCACTTGCTTGGCTACCACCTCCCTGTACACTTCATACATACAGTCTAACAGTTCGTTTTTTACAGTGCTAGATGTCCCTTTGAAGATGGGCTGAGTGTCATAGTGCCTTTTGAAGTCTCGAATCGCCCTCACACACAGTCTGGAAAATGCATCTGAATATTCCAGGATTCAGGGAGTCCACCGACTCGTCGTGCCCCCACAGTGCAGTTTCACATTTTCCACACAGTTTAATACATGTTATGATCCGACTGAGAATGTACCTGTTTTCCTCCACCTGTTTGTTATGCTGCTCAATGGAGTGCCTGTATGCACTGTCAACTTGAGCTGCGACATTTACCCTTCCAAGTAAACCCAATTTCACAGCATTGTCCAGATGAGTCCTGCTACTCTCATGTTCTGCAATCCTCTCAGAAAGATGTTTCAAACCACTTTATTATTATTTCAAGTTATCTGGTGTTTGTGAAGCTAACAAGCTAGCTAAGACAATCTACCCTCCTCGCTCTTCTTGCCGACTAATGTTGGTGCCAGACAGACATACACAGCCAATCAGGTCTGAAATATGAAATGCCGCTGTAGTGGGGCAACCGGCTGTCAGCCCCACTTGGTATCAAATTCGTGTGACCTAACATTTTGAGGATGCGTATTAATATTTTCACATGTACAATGTACATTGCATTGTGAGAGAGGGGCTAGCCCCACCTTCATGCTTAGCCTATGGCCTACTACTGTGAACTTGAATCGGCAGAAGGCAGTCTGAAGCACCAAGGCATGGACCAATGAACATGAAATAAAATCCTAACACAAATGATATGCAATTTAGGAAGATGCTATATGCATAGATAATACATTTTAGGAAGTAATCTTCAAGAAATAAAAATAAGAATTTTGTTGCAGTTCTTTCTGTTGACAACAGATAGCGCTGTGCCCCACCTACCCCTAATGACCAGACGCCCTTGCAAAAGACTAACAGCAGAAAGACACTTAGAGTGGGTATAGAAAAGAATCACCCCCCTTTAAAATAATCAAATGTTGTTGCTTTGCAACCTGAAATGAAGACAGACACAGTTTTTGTTTCATTCAGCTGTATTTACTCAGCTTATAACATCCAAGTGAAAGATATAACACCAACATGTCAGAAGAAAATAAATAAATAATAATAATCACTGAGTTGGAAAAAGGATCACCCCCTTGTGTCAGTATTTTGTTGAACAACCTTTTGCTTTAATTACAGCCTTTATTCGGTTGGGATAAGTCTGTACTAACTTTGCACATCTAAACGTTGCAATATTTGACCACTCTTCTTTGCAGAACTGCTCAAGTTCAGTTAATTTTGATGGTGAACGTTTGTGGACTGCTGTCTTAAAGTCATTCCACAGATTTTCAATGGGGTTTAAGTCCGGGCTCTGACTAGGCCACGCGAGGACATTCACCTTTTTCTCCTTCAACCACTTTGTGGTCAGTTTTGCTGTGTGCTTTGGGTCATTGTCATGTTGGAAGTTAAATCTTCTTCCCATTGACAACTTTCTGGCAGAGAACTGCAGATTTTCCTCAAGAATTTGACAGTATTTTACCCCATCCATTTTTCCTTCTATCCTGACAAGTGCTCCAGTCCCTGCTGCAGAGAAACAACCCCATAACATGATATTACCATCTCCATGCTTTACTGTAGGAATGGTGTTATTTGGATGGTGAACTGTATTGGATTTTTGCCAGATATATTGTTTCGCGTTGAGGCCAAATAATAAATTTTTAGTCTTATCTGATCATAACACCTTTTCCACGTGGCCTTAGAATCTTCAAGGTGCGTTTTGGCAAAGCTCAGTCATGACTGCATGTGGCCTTTCTTGAGGAGTGGCTATTTTCTTGCAACCCTCCCAAACAAGCCACATTTTTGGAGAATTTGTGATATCGTCACATGCACACAATGACCACTCTTTGTCATGAATTCCTGCTACTGCTTCAGAGTTGCTGTAGGCCTCTTGGTAGCCTCTCTGACCAGTTTCCTCCTGGCTCTTTCATCTAGTTTGGAGCGATGTCCTGGAGGGTCTGTGTTGTACCAAATACCTTCCACTTCTTAATAATAGACTTCACCGTGCTTCTAGGCACTGATAAAGCCTTAGATTTTTTTTTCTTTTTCTTTTCTATCTCCTGCCTGTCCACAACTTTATCCCGGAGATCTTTTGACAATGCCTTGCCACCCATAGCTGATTGTTTTCTTCAGTTGCACTACCAAGGACTGAAATGCTTCAGGAAAAGCTTGTTTCATGCTGAGCTAATCAAAATGACCACAGCTGATCACAGTTGAAAGTCAATTGGCTTTGTGTGCTATTGAGATAGTAGTTAACTACACTTGGTTGGGTTTACAAGTCATTTTTAGGAGGGGGGTGATTCTTTTTCCAACTCAGTGATTCGGTTTTTTAATTTGTAATTTTTTTGTTGGTATTATATCTTTCACTTGGATGTTATAAGTTGTAAATACAGCTGAATAAAACAAATTATTTTGTTCCATTTTCATTTCAGGCTGCAAAGAAACAAAATTAGATTATTTTAAAGGGGGGTGATTATTTTCTATACCCTCTGTATGTCCTCTATAACCTCACTCTCAATTCCAATTCTCTCATGCAAGTTCACTATTTCTTTAGTTCTGTCTCTAAACTTTAATTAGATTTCAGATTGAGGAAAAGTGGTAAGGTGATGAAACTGAGTCTTGTGCTATGGTACGTTTTTGGTTGAAACCGTTAAGGTCCACTCAAACCAATCCTTGTTTTACTTAATCAGTTTGAGGGGAATGAGGTACAAGATAATGGTGACATGAGAAGAGGTGGAAACCTTACTTAATGTTCTAGAAAGTGAAAGTACTAGTTTTATTCATGTATTTCCATTTCCTATACTCTGATTATAGATATTTTGTAGACTGATGGATCTGTTTTAATGATTGGGAAAAGTAAAAGGTTAAATGGTCTCAATTTCTCCTCAATGAGATATAATGGCTTCAAATGACCACAAGCCCATCTGGCTTTGGTCTTCTGTTCATTAATTATGCCCCACAGCGTTAATTAGGAATAATGACATTCTTAATCACTACCTCAAACAACAAAGCAAAAGCAGGTGAGCAACAGAAACCCAGCACCTGGACTTAGAACATAACAGCTTTGTGCCAAATGGCTCCCTTCCCAGGAATTACTTGACTGTTAAAGTTAAAATCACCATGCTCAAAGGAAAGGTTCGCTATTTTTGAACCTGGGGCCTCTTTACTGATTATCTATCATATTCCTGGACTGTGGGGACACTTTTTTTAAATTATTATTACAGTTTTGAAGGAAGCCTCTCTCTGGGCTTCAATGGAAGTAAACAGGGCAAAAGATATAGCGTCCAAAAATATGATACAAGGAAATCCAGGGGTTCCGTATGTTCTCCTAATTTTTTTTTGAAAACTAGCACGGTATCAATGATAATGTTCTACATGAAACCAAGCTATCTCTGAACATATGTACATTTCCGCACTCGAGCTAACAGCACTGTTTGTGGAAGCGGACCTTTTTCAAAGCAATACCAGGTCTAATTATTTGAATGAAATTCCACTGGTGCTTTGGGAAACATGTTAAGATAGATACAAAACCTTTATTAGAAGTTTGCCTCATATTGGATAAATGCAACAATATATTAATTAGGAGGCAGTACATCACTTGGTCCGGAACGGTCCGGACCACTGAACTGGTACTTGTATTTTTGGGCAAACAGCGTTCCGGCTCCTTTTAAGGCAAAAGAGACGTCTTGCACTTAATTTATCCCAAGGCAAGCACTGCCTAGATGGAAATACTTTTGGAATGCACAAATTCCTAAAATAGATTGGAATTAGAATCAGTTACTTCCACAAAGATTTTGTTTTCCAAATAAAGTAAAACATTTAAAATTTTGCACAAAATGTACACTTGTAATATGTTTTGGTCAAAATTCATGAATTTAGAAGATGTACTTTCTGTGACTGAAGGTAAAACTATTATACATAGTCTTTATGAGTGGGACTTGTTTGGGAAAGTTGTTTGGGAACAAAACCCTCTTGAGACTGGGAGACATGGAAAACCTTCTAGCAACAGCATGTATGAATGTGCCAACTTGGAAGAGCTGGACTGCATGTGCACCATGAATGGTACTGCCTCATGCTCCCAGTATTGGACACAAGGACACTAGCGAAACTAGAGAAGAATCAAACAGGAAGGATAAGGAGAGAGCACCTCTCTGTGGCCGCCACCTGCAAAACCATAACAGGGGACATTGATTCACAATCGCTTATGATTCCTAACTGGACAGATTGATATTCCTGAAGTTTAACTGACTTGGTGTTATCCTGTGATTATTACATGTTCCCTTAATTTTTTTGAGCAGTGTACACACCGATCAGCCATAACATTATGACCACCTGGCTAATATTGTGTAGGTCCCCCTTTTGCCACCAAAACAGCCCTGACACATCGAGGCATGGACTCCACTACACCTCTGAAGGTGTGCTGTGGTATCTGGCACCAAGACGTTAGCAACGGATCCTTTAAGTCCTGTAAGTTGCGAGGTGGGGCCTCCATGGATCAGACTTGTTTCAACAAAAGTGAGTACACCCCTAAGAGAAAAGGTCCAAATTGGGCCCAAAGTGTCACTATTTTGTGTGGCCACCATTATTTTCCAGCACTGCCTTAACCTTCTTGGGCATGGAGTTCACCAAACTTCACAGGTTGCTACTAGTGTCCTCATCCACTCCTCCATGACGACATCACAGAGCTGGTGGATGTTAGAGACTTTGTGCTCCTCCACGTTCCGTTTGAGTATGCCCCACAGATGCTCAATAGGGTTTAGGTCTGGAGACATGCTTGGCCAGTCCATCACCTTCACCATCAGTTTCTTTAGCAAGACAGTGGTCGTCTTGGAGGTGTGTTTGAAATCGTTATCATGTTGGAATACTTTCCTGTGGCCCAGTCTCTGAAGGGAGGGGATCATCCTCTGCCTCAGTATGTCACAGTACATGTTGGCATTCATGGTTCCCCAGTGCCAGCAGCAGTCATGCAGCCCCAGACCATGACACTCCCACCACCATGCTTGACTGTAGGCAAGACACACTTGTCTTTGTACTCCTCACCTGGTTGCCGCCAAACACGCTTGACACCATCTGAACCAAATAAGTTTATCTTGGTCTCATCTGACCACAGGACATTGTTCCAGTAATCCATGTCCTTAGTCTGCTTGTCTTCATCTTTAGGAGAGGCTTCCTTCTGGGACGACAGCTATGCGGCGTATGGTCTGAGCACTGACGGGCTGATCCCCCACCCCTTCCACCTCTGCAGCAATGATGGCAGCACTCATGTCTATTTCCCAAAGACAACCTCTGGATATGACGATGAGCATGTGCACTCAACATCTTTGGTCGACCATGGCGAGGCCTGTTCTGAGTGGAACCTGTCCTGTTACACCGCTGTATGGTCTTAGCCACCGTGCTGCAGCTCAGTTTCTGGGTCTTGGCCATCGTATTATAGCCTAGGCCATCTTTATATAGAGCAACAATTCTGTTTTTCAGATCCTCAGAGAGTTCTTTACCATGAGGTGCCATGTTGAACTTCCAGTGACCAGTATGAGGGAGTGTGAGAGCGATAACATCAAATTTAACACACCTGCTCCCCATTCACACCATTCAGACTGGCCAGTGAAAAGAAAAAATGTACACAGAGCAAAAGAACACAGACACTGGTCAGAGGAAGGACATATTTTTTTATAGACAGAAAAATCTAAGTTTGAGGTGTCCAGACCACAAAGACATTTATATATATATATATTTAAACAAATGTACACTTATAATCCAAATAAATTATTTCAGTTTGACTTTCAGGTGTCTAAGATTTGCACTGTACTCTATTTATTTATGTGTAATTAGGGGCATGTCAAAATTAATATAACCAAGGTCGTGAGCAAGAATTGTTCCAAATCGAAAACTTTGTATCACTTAGGAAAAAGAAGAGGTGGTACACAGGTTTCTCAAAATGTAATTTCTCACAAATAGATGGACATGCCACTGATAATATTGATCATTAATAATTAGCTAGTGATCCTTCATGTGTGTTTCACTGCATATATAAAAGGCCCATACCCCATGCCCCACTAGTCTAATCACAGCTAATTATGTGTCACTTTGAATATTACAACCTGCTCTCCGATCTAACCTTGCAGACAGGAAGAGTTAGGAGGAGGGTATCATCGCGCTCTTTAATCATGAACATCATCAATCTTGATGAGAGGATGAAGAGGGAAAGAAGAAAGAGAAGGGAGCATAGAAAGTAAAGTGAAAGACAAACTGAAAATTCTGTTTTTAAAGACGAAATTATTAATTTCCCTGGTAAAGCTTAAATGTCACTTGTGAAACCAGTCAACATGTTATAACCACCTTTCATGTGAGAACAGTAATGGCTGTTTCACAGAGTAGAGATAAGAGGAAACACCAATAGCAAATTGGACATCAAAAAATTGGGAAATAATTGGGTAAAATATATAGAAATATTCCAACTCAGGTCGAATTGTTAGTTCCCCATGTGGAGTCCTGACATTAGAATAGGTGACATTAACATTTTCAAATATTATATGAACATGTAACAATGTTTCCACATTGTAAGGCCATTAGTTAAAAAGCTACTCAACATATCGTAGTATAATTATAGCATGTTTAAATAATATTTTGTAAATTGTTTGCTGAAGGTGTGCAGCCCTATTACATCTTGGTTTGACTGTGACCTTTGGCAGACCCCCAGAGAAAGGATAAGAGAAGCTAGCTTTCCATGTTTTAAACTGATGAAATGTCACTTTTAGTGACATCTGTATCTAACGCTATCTTACAAATTTGCAATGAATTGTGATTATTTACAAAACATCCTGGAATTATTATCGTATTAATATCTCACCAATCACAGCCTATCTCAGCTAACTGAAATGAAAAAAGGAAAACAACAAAAAGTATACCTCAATATCTAGCCATCAGTCGCTAAATATTCAGTATTATATTTCAGTTTATTTTTTACACAAAGAAAACCTGTTAATGACCTCTTTGATATTATTTAACATCTGTATTTAACATGTCTTCTATAAACAATGTCTATATTGTACATTATTTTCAAGAATACTGGTCTTTTATTAATACATTAAAGTTGAGCTACATTGTTTACTGTAGTACATATTCAGCCATTTTGTACAGCTAAAATTTGAAAAGAGAATACATTTAAACAGGGATCAAATTTTCAACCACTTGAAAATGATTGGTAGCTTTGGGTAAATAAATGGTGGCTTTGATCTTTAAAAATGTGTGCGTGGTCTACAGGATGTAAGGGTAAGCTGTGATACTGTGATGCAGGTCTGTGCAGATTGACTAGCTATTGATCCCCAACCAGTGGCAAAAGCCTGAAGCACCCATAAAATCTTGGATTTTTCTGTACTTTGAATATTTGCCAAAACCTACTAAATATTTTACAAAAATACACTTACAAAATAAGTCGGATTCACATGCCCTTTGGCATACAGGTATCTCATACATTCCTCCTTAGATTGATTTTGGGAATAAGATATATCTTGCAACATGGTGGATAAAATGGCTGATTACTGTACAATATATGTACGCAAAATATTCATATCTGCATTGCTTAATGGGACCATAACCTATACACTTCATATTAATCGTGCCTTCTGACACCACCCCCATATAATATCATATGCATTTGGTTTGCTGATATCTCTAAGGAGAGCAAAACTGCAGCTACCAGAAATCTGACCATTTTCAACACAAACTAGTGCTAATGCCAATAAATGCCTTTAAAACTTCTCCTGAACCGTAAATTGGATTTACTTGCCAGTAAATTTCCAGAAATAGGCCATAAAGTGCTGATAATGCAACTACAGGTGCTGGTCATAAAATTAGAATATCAACAAGTTCATTCCACACAGACTGACATATTTCAAGTGTTTATTTCTTTTAATTTTGATGATTATAACTGACAACTAATGAAAACCCCAAATTCAGTATCTCAGAAAATTTTAATATTGTGAATAGGTTCAATATTGAAGACACCTGGTGCCACACTCTCATCATCAAATTAACCCAAAACACCTGCAAAGGCCTTTAAATGGTCTCTCAGTTTAGTTCTGTAGGCAACACAATCATGGGGAAGACTGCTGACTTGACAGCTGTCCAAAAGACGGCCATCGACACCTTGCACAAGGAGGGCAAGACACAAAAGGTCATAGCTGAAGAGGTTGGCTGTTCACAGAGCTGTGTCCAAGCACATTAATAGAGAGGCGAAGGGAAGGAAAAGATGTGATAGAAAAAAGTGTACACACCCTGGAGAGGATTGTGAAACAAAACCCATTCAAAAATGTGGGGGAGATTCACAAAGAGTGGACTGCAGCTGGAGTCAGTGCTTCAAGAACCACCACGTACAGATGTATGCAAGACATGGGTTTCAGCTGTCGCATTCCTTGTGTCAAGCCGCTCTTGAACGAGACACAGCGTCAGAAGCGTCTCGCTTGGGCTAAAGACAAAAAGGACTGGACTGCTGCTGAGTTATGTTCTCTGATGAAAGTACACTCACCTAAAGGATTATTAGGAACACCATACTAATACTGTGTTTGACCCCCTTTCGCCTTCAGAACTGCCTTCATTCTAAGTGGCATTGATTCAACAAGGTGCTGAAAGCATTCTTTAGAAATGTTGGCCCATATTGATAGGATAGCATCTTGCAGTTGATGGAGATTTGTGGGCTGCACATCCAGGGCACGAAGCTCCCGTTCCACCACATCTCAAAGATGCTCTATTGGGTTGAGATCTGGTGACTGTGGGGGCCATTTCAGTACAGTGAACTCATTGTCATGTTCAAGAAACCAATTTGAAATGATTCGAGCTTTGTGACATGGTGCATTATCCTGCTGGAAGTAGCCATCAGAGGATGGGTACATGGTGGTCATAAAGGGATGTACATGGTCAGAAACAATGCTCAGGTAGGCCGTGGCATTTAAACGATGCCCAATTGGCACTAAGGGTCCTAAAGTGTGCCAAGAAAACATCCCCCACACCATTACACCAACACCACCATCCTGCACAGTGGTAACAAGGCATGATGGATCCATGTTCTCATTCTGTTTACGCCACATTCTGACTCTACCATCTGAATGTCTCAACGGAAATCGAGACTCATCAGACCAGGCAACATTCTTCCAGTCTTCAACTGTCCAATTTGGGTGAGCTCGTGCAAATTGTAGCCTCTTTTTCCTATTTGTAGTGGAGATGAGTGGTACCCGGTGGGGTCTTCTGCTGTTGCAGCCCATTTGCCTCAAGGTTGTGCGTGTTGTGGCTTCACAAATGCTTTGCTGCATACCTCGGTTGTAATGAGTGGTTATTTCAGTCAAAGTTGCTCTTCTATCAGCTTGAATCAGTCGGCCCATTCTCCTGTGACCTCTAGCATCAACATGGCATTTTCGCCCACAGGACTGCCGCATACTGGATGTTTTTCCCTTTTCACATCATTCTTTGTAAACCCTAGAAATGGTTGTGCGTGAAAATCCCAGTAACTGAGCAGATTGTGAAATACTCAGACCGGCCCGTCTGGCACCAACAACCATGCCACGCTCAGAATTGCTTAAATCACCTTTCTTCCCCATTCTGACATTCAGTTTGGAGTTCAGGAGATTGTCTTGACCAGGACCACACCCCTAAATGCATTGAAGCAACTACCATGTGATTAGTTGATTAGATAATTGCATTAATGAGAAATTGAACAGGTGTTCCTAATAATCCTTTAGGTGAGTCTATGAGGTATCTTGTACAGAGGAGCTCCCAGATGAGACAGTTCGCACTACATGGGATGGGAGTCAGGCAGCGGAACGGAAAGATGTAGCCTGGGTTGCCGCGCTCAAAATCTCTTCCCCGCACACCCACCTGCAGTCTCATTCTCATCTGTATACCATCAGCCATGATGATCTTGTAAGAGCTCAGAGGGAGGATCAGGACATAGGCAAGATAATTGAGTTGGAGGAGTCGGACACAAAACTGACAAACGAAATGCACAAAACCATAAGTGGAGCCGCCGGGAAACAGCTGCATGATTGGAGCAAGTTACACTTGGAAGGTGGCCTACTGTACAGATGGACAAAGGACGAAGGCAATTAGTCCTTCCCATAAAATACAGGACACTAGCTCTGAGAAACCTACACAATGTGATGGGTGCTTCACCTTTTTAGAGAGAGATTCTACTGGCCCTTCATGACCAAAAAGATGGAGGACTATGTCACACAAAAGTGTTCATGCATTAAGTCTAAGAATCCTGTGATACACGTTCGAGCTCCCATGGGCAGTATCACATTTAATTTCCCTTTAGAGCTTGTTTGCATTGACTATTTACATCTGGAAACCAGCTGTGGAGTCTATGAACACATTCTAGTGGTGGTTGATCATTTCACTAGATTTGCTCAGGAATATCCTACCAAGAATAAGAGTGGAAAAACAGCTGGTGAGGGTATTTCCATCCAAACTACATCACGATCCGGGCTGTGAATTGGAAAATAAGCTGTTTCAAACACTGCAACAACTGTCTGGAGTTGGACACTCAAGAACATCACCGTACAACCCACAAGGCAACCTGGCTGAGCTGTTGAATCGCACCATATTCCAGATGTTGAGGACACTGTAGTGGTAAGATCACCTCCCGCATGTGATACACGCATGCAACTGTACACAACATGAGTCCACCGGCTACTCACCATTCTTCCTCCTCTATGGCCAACACCCGCACCTCCCAGTTGACCTGATGTTTGGGTTAGGTGGAGAAAAGGCGTCACACTCACCTAGAGGATATGTGTGAGAAATGGACTAAGAGGATGGCAGAAGCCTACCGGATCGCAAGTGAAAATAGCAGAAAAGCAAGTGGGAAGGGGAAAGTAACATACGACAAGAAAGCCAAAGGAGTTGTGTAAACAACCAGCAGACCGAGTTCTGATCAGGAACCTCAGCGAATGTGGGGGACGGGGCAAAATCATATTGGGAAAAGACAATTTACGTAGTGAAGAAACAACTTCTGTCCAGAGTCTGGAGACAAGCAGAAAACAAGGACACTGCACTGCAACCTCCTATTACTGGTGAACAACTTACCTGTTGAGGTTATGCAGTCCCATACCAGACCTGTCCCTAAAGGAAAGACAAAACAGAAACAAGAAAGAGTGGGGAAGGCACAACAACAAGCAGACATGAGTGACAGCTCGGAGAATGACTCGGATGATGACTGTAACTCAGGTTACTGGTTAAGGGATTCTGTAGAAAGAACAGAGAAAATACCAGTTACTTAGAAGGAGCAACTCACCAGAGAAACCCTACCTCAGATACAACCAGGGAAATAACAAACAGTGGGGATGAACCCTCAGCTGTCCCAATACCTGCAAGTAGGAGAGGTTGCGCCACACCTGGATACTCACCCCCTCCTGTTCTGTCACCTGAAAGAAGTGGAACTAAGGAGAGGCAAAACATTTATGGAAACTCACCTATCCTCACAGGGCCCAAGGAAGATGGACATAACGGGTGTCTAGATTCTAACTCACAAACTCAACCACTGACCCTTGAAGAACACCCTCACCCAGAGGGTAGATTTGCTCGTGATAGAAAGCCACAACAGTTTATCACATGAGTCGATAGGTGAACCTTCGGTACAGTTACTCAATAGCTGGACTAACTGCATCATAATCACTTCACCACACTTCACCTCAATATCCATTAACACCCTACATCCCCCGTGTGTATGCCGTACTCACCACCCATTTTCTACACATACATGCCGCAATGTTATCGTGGGCCAACTACATACATTCCACCCGCAACTCTTGTCTATTAACTGGAGATGTGAAGACTAGAGATGTTTGGAGTTAAAGTTCAGAGTTGACAATGGTTTATTGTTGAAGATAAATGTTTTGGAAAATGGCAGGAGAATTTTTTTATTTTGTCAGGGAGCATTTGATGCCCACTAGAATGTGATCACATTTGTATGACTGTAAGAACTTGACTTTAGGTGGTACATGATTTGAGGTTGTATCTGTGTTTTTCCCCCTTATTTTAAAGATGATTTTCTGTGCTGTGAGTAATATGGTTTGTAAATTAGAATTTGTTGGTCTGCTGTAACTGCCTCCCATCAGTAGGTGACAGTGTGAGACTGTGGTTTTCCCCAGGGACTGTAAGAGCGCATACTCAACTGTTTTCCCGCTATAACTGCGGACATTTCGACGAAGAAACACCACGTCTCTCTGTCTCATAATTTTTTCCTTTATTTCAGGTTTGTAATGCCTTAAAACCTCACATAAACCCCTTGTTTTCACAATAAATGAGCACGTTAGCTAAACCAGTCGTACAAGTGATGAGCATGTTGAAGTAAGTGTTATTTTGGGCTAACTCTCTACTGTTTTGGGCTGAAATAATATAGCCTATGGGCTAGCTCCATAGACTGTTATAAAATGTGCACATTTTGTTATGCCCGGAAATGTGTTGAAAGTATTTTAACTATACACATTATGTTTTGCGGTTAATATGGTTATACTGTCAGGCGGGTCAGGCATATTTCATGGCGTTTGTGTATCAGTGTATATATTACACTGCAGTAACAGCCAAAGCATATTTGTATGGTTTATGTAAATGTGTATATGAATACGTATGGTAATAGCAGATGTAAAATGTGTATATTTTGGGGTTTGGAGTTTTATAGCATGTGTTTAGAGCATGAACATGAGCATGTGTCTAGTAAGACAAGTAAAGTACTGATAAATGCTGGAAGACTGAAACAAAGATAATGCTGATGGTATGATGAGAATGTGCAAATATATAGATAACTGCAGAGATTTCAATGAGGAAACACCACGTCTCTCTGTCTCCTTATTTTTCCTGTATTTCAGGACACATAGAACTGTTTATGGGGGTCACAGCCCGGTACCCATAACATACACAACCAGGGGCGTTGATGCAATAGCGATAATGAACACAATATGACCAAAAGTATGTGGACACCCTACTACTTATTGAGTTCAGGTGTTTCAGACACACCCATTGCACATAAGTACATAAAATCTGTCATACAACCAAGAAATCTCCATAGACAAACATTGGCAGTACAATGGGTTGTATTGAAGAGCTCAGTGAATTTAAACGGAGCAACAACAGCCCAGTCACAAAGTGGTAGACCACATAAACACACAAAGCAGAGACGCATAGTGCTGAAGCACGTAACGTAAAAACCCCTTATCATCTGTTGAATTACTCACCATAGTGTACCAAACTGCATCAAGAAGCAACATCAGCACATAAACTGTGCATCGGGAGCTTCACCAAATGGGTTTCCATCAGTACTGTGCACAAACCTTCCGAGGGTCATGTGCTGAATCTGACCAACGATATGTTGTGGTGAGCGACATGCGGAAAAAAGACAGGACGACGCATGCCCGTTGGTGTGCACGTCCAACAAGTTGGACGGGAACGTCAACTGGACAGGGCACTACATAGCAAAGGTGCATGTTCACGGCACAGGTTGAGCCTTACCTGTGCACATGCCTGGTTTCCATGGCTGAGCAGCTGTATGTAAACCTCACATCAACATGCACATTGCCAAGCGTTGACTGGAGTGGTGTAAAGCACGCTGCCACTGGACTCTGGAGCAGTGAAAATGTGTTCTTCGGAGTGATGAATCACGCTTCACTATCTGACAGTCTGACGGACAAATCTGGGGGTGGCGGATGCCAGGAGAACACTACCTACTGGAATACAGTGCCAATAAATTGGAATGGCAATTTCAACATCAGGACTTCTTGTACCTGACCTCAAAAATGCTCTTTTGGCTGAATGGGTAAAAATTCTCACTCCAGAGAGACAATCCAAAATTAGGTGGAAAGCCTTCCCAGAAGAGTGGTGGCCATTATGGCTGCAAAAGGGGGACAACTCCATAATAATGCCCATGGTAAATAGTGGTCAGGCCAATCTGCTTACAATCCATAGAATATGCACATTTAGACCTGGCATTAGACCATGCATTTCTTCTTATGCGAATCAAGGTGCATACAGTTCACATGTTTACTACAATGTATAAATGGGGTCTCAGGCACTGGGACAAATGACATTGAGAGGTCACCAACACAACACGCTGAATCTTTTGATTGGCTCAAAAGTGCCACTTCTTTCAAGTCATTAATTGAATGGGACTCAGAGG
The DNA here is from genome assembly GCF_011004845.1 of Esox lucius. NCBI lineage: Eukaryota > Metazoa > Chordata > Actinopteri > Esociformes > Esocidae > Esox > Esox lucius. Next base: position 5,455,186 of record NC_047584.1, on the reverse strand, counting down.
GGAGGAAGCTCTTTCAAAGCCAAATCTTCTGCATCATTTAACAGGATAACGGCAGGAATTTTATGACGTCTTTATTTAAGATGACCTTGGCAAGTAGTTGAGGGATGTCAGGCCTGAGAGTCAGGCAGCAGGTTTTACAATGGGAGGATAGTGTCATGTCCAATTTGAGTAGATAAACTGAAGCAGGAGTAGTGCAAACACGCACCTTTCCATTTCTGTTTATTTTTACTGTAAAAAATGAAAAAAAATATTGTTTTCACATATAAGTTTACAGTACAGCAATAAAACACTATAAAAAATATTCAGCTCCGGAAATAATTTAGAGACCACTGCACCATTTTCTTTCATTTCCAAAATAGTTATAAATGAAATTTTTAGTGAGGAATAGAAGCGTTCAATTTGCAGTGGTCTCTTAATTTTAACCCTTCTGTTCTTCACTTAAAACCTTCCTTTTCAACTTTTTTGGAAAGGAAAGAAAAGTTTGGTCTCTTAATATTTTCCGGAGCTGTATATATATTTTAAAGAATTCATTTGATGCCCAAGCACACATTGATTCCCAAGCACACACCCATACCGATCACCCAGAAACTGAAACATCTCTACTTCAAAGAAACCAGGCTTCATTGACATGGCATCACACCGATTGAGTATTTGAGGTCCACGAGGATCCAAAGACGTCTCCACATTCAGAAAGCTCCTACTCTGCATTGAAATTGTGTGAGGTACTCAACTAAGCCTCCTTGGACCTTGTGGTTTTTGTAAATTGATTAAAACGATTAAAACAAAGAAAGATATTAATAAAGTCAAAGACAGCGTGAGATTAATGATTTAAACAGAACCATTCAAGGACATTGAAGAAGATTTAAAATTATCTACAGGTACTTACCAATTACATCGGAAAAAGATTAAGATCAGTAAATTGGAGAAGAACACTACAGATTACTGTGATGACAAGGTGTATACATGGTGGCTCAATACATCCTCTTATGGTTATGCAAAACCTATCAAGCAAGTCCATTTCAACTCTGTCTCCCAATCTGACTCTGACCAGGATTTCTGAAGTGAAAAAGAAACATCATAGTTCCAGAATGCCATTAATACTCTAACTACACCCCTGCAAAACCAAGTGAAGAGGATGTGGATGTGTCAACGTGGGATAGAAATAATGACGTCAGCATCGCTGGAAAAGCGGAATGAGAGTCTAATCTTCAACCAGTCTGACAAGGACCTTATTTATGTTTGTTACAAAAGTTTGTCCTATATGTCCAGCTTCCCCTATTGATCCATTTAAGCTAAAAGTAGAGATTATCAAATTCTATATATCAATCAAGCTCAAATACTTCTGCAGAACATACAAGTTTATAATCTCCCCCATGCATCCTCCCAACAAACTACTTAAACTAGTCAAAAGTTACATCTGCCCACTCAGTGGGTTACTGTGTCGCTATGGCCGTGGGTTCGAGCCCTGGTCATGCCACTGCCGACTAAGGCTGAGGTGTCCGATAGGGTGGTGCATATTGGGCTGGCATTATCCCGGGGGAGGTAATCAGGGATTTCCTTGTGTCACCGCGTTCCAGCAACGTCTCTGGCAGGGCGGTCGCCTCTGAACTGCCCATGCATAAGGCACTGTGAGCGAACGTTTCCTCTGACGCGTTGGCTCACATTGACTTCCTGGTTGGGGAGGTGGTAAAGAAGCAGACCGGCTGTTCGGACAGGTTTCAAAGGATGAAAACATGATGAAACATGATAAACCAAATTAGACAGCAATTCTAACATCAGTGTAAAAAAAGACATTGACTATTTTTTGCAAACGCACTGATGCTAGGCCCAATCCAAACTTTCATATCACACTGAATAATTACCTTCAGTACCTTAAAGGACAACTCAGGGTAAGCAGAATAACCCCCAAATATTAATCTATGTCAAACTATGTCCCATAGAGTAATTTCTCACAACAAGCCATTATTCACCACTGAGCCCGGACTTAGCATTATTAGTATTTTCCAATTTCATGAACTGAACCTGTGCGTCCCAAGCAACAAAAGCTGCATTGCAAGGGGAAACAAACAAACTAACCGGACCTTGAATAGGTGCCTGGTGTGATGAATGTCAAACCTGGTTCTATTTGAGATATTTGACGTGCTGAATCTCATCCTCTCATTGATTGACACAAATATTCTACCCCACATGGGTAACGAAAAGATTAATATATAAGGATCATTGAAAGATATACACAAAAACATCTGATTTGTTTCACGTTATACTTGTAGAGAAACACATTATTTTGTAAGACTTCTAGTGAACATTCTACAAAGATAAAGTAAAATAAAATGTATCCCACTTTCTAACCATAGGCATGAAAATGTTTTAGAATATTATTTTTTATTACAACATTTAAATGTATTTTCACTTAATGCTTGTATAGATACTCAGCCTAAAACCACAACCAAAGCAACTCCCTAGAAAAGCTGGTATCTGGGAATAAAACCTAGTGAAGAGGTCAGTGTTGCCATGTCCACTATTTTCCTGCAAAAAACTTGTGAGCTATATTAATGCTTAAATATATTGGATGAAGGTAGAATTTTCTTCAGATATTAAATTGCTCCACTGCTGCCATGGCAATGTTCTTAAAAATATTTGAGTATGTAAGCTTTCGGGAGGGAGAGGGCCAGAAGAGCATGTTGAGAGGGCCCTGATGCTGAGACAGTAGTGCAGGGGCAGCAGTCAGCCAAGTGAGAGTGAAAAGATAGCAGTGCCAGCACTGTGCTGCTTTTATAGCTCAACAGCCTGCACAAGCGCATGCCATTACAAGTTATGTGTCAAGATAAATGTGTCAAGTCCTTCTTTTGGGCATTTTATTTGTGCTTTTATACAGTATACAGCACTAGTCAAAAGCTTGAACACACCAACTCATTCAAGGGTACTTTATTTTTTGTATATTCCACATTGCATGCAGTAACCAAAAAAGTGTTGAACAAATCAAAATACATTTGTATTTTAGATTCTTAAAAGTAGCCACCCTTTGAATCGATGGCACCTTTGCACACTCTTGGTATTCTCTCAACCAGCTTCATGAGGTAGTCTTTTTGTGTGGTTTTACACACACAGAACTGATGAAGTCCACAGACAATGCCTGTTCCTTGGCAGGGAACCAGAAACAGGTGAAAAGACCAATATGTCAATGCTAGAAAAAGTTAACTTAAAGCTGACTTTAAATCTGCCAAGGAGGAACACATTGCTCTGGTGGCCCTGTGCACTATTCCCAAGATTAAGATGACAGCTCTTGGTCCTCTAAGGACTGTGCCGCATGCATGGCATGTTTCTACAAGACAAAGCACAGGTCTCAAACCACAAAACGGCTTGTGGTAAGTCCTAAGGTCATCTACATGTAAGATTTACCACCCCAGGTGTGTTTTGATAAACAGTGTGGGGATGAAGTCCTTAAGATACAGCAACATTAAAACTGACCAGTGGGTTAGTTATAGATGAGGGGGAAGATTAATGAGCCACCTGGAAACTGGTGACGATTAGGTAGCCATGAATTAAATGCCATAATAAGAATTTTGAAAGGAGACAGGTTAACTTAGAAATGCACATTTAGTTTAATGAAATAACAAACATTTAACAATATATGAATATCAAGGATTGGATAAGATCTCTCCTCCATGACCTGCCACCTTAACGTTTGAGTACCTGAGTGACCCTAGGAGCTATGTTGTCTGGGGCTATATGCCCCTGGTAGGGTCTCCCAAGGCAAACAGGTCCTGGGCGACGGGTCAGACTAACAGCGGATCAAAAACCCTTTAATGATGATAAACATTTTGAGGACCATGACGTCGCCCGGTATGGCGCAGCCGGGGCCCCACCCTGGAGCCAGGCCCAGGGTTGGGGCTTGTATGCGAGCCCCTGGTGGCCGGGCCTTTCCCCACGGGGTCCGGCCGGGCTCAGCCGGAAGGAGCAACATGGGGCCGCTTTCCCGTGGGCTCACCACCTGCAGGAGGGACCATAAGGGGTCGGTGCGTAGAGGATCAGGCGGCAGTCGAAGGCGGGGGCCTCGACAATCCGATCCCTGGACACGGAAACTAGTTCTAGGGACGTGGAACGTCACCTCGCTGGCGGGGAAGGAGCCTGAGATTGTGCGTGAGGTTGAGAGGTTCCGACTAGAGATAGTCGGCTTGGGCTCTGGAACCACACTCCTTGAGAGAGGATGGACTCTTCACCACTCTGGAGTTGCCCATGGTGAGAGCGGGCTGATGTGGGTTTGCTTATAGCCCCCCAGCTCTGCCGCCATGTATTGGAGTTTCGCCCGGTGAACGAGAGGGCCGTTTCCCTGCGCCTACGGGTCGCGGATAGGTCTCTCACTGTTGTTTGTGCCTACGGGCCGAACGGCAGTGCAGAGTACCCGACCTTCTTGGAGTCTCTAGGTGGGGTGCTGGAAAGTGTTCCGACTGGGGACTCCATCGTTCTACTGGGGGACTTCAACGCCCACGTGGGCAACGACAGTGACACCTGGAGGGGCGTGATTGGGAGGAACGGCCCCCCTGATCTGAACCCGAGTGGTGTTCAGTTATTGGACTTCTGTGCTAGTCCCAGTTTGTCCATAACGAACACCATGTTCAAGCATAAGGGTGTCCATTAGTACACGTGACACCAGGACACCCTAGGCCGTAGGTCGATGATCGACTTTGTTGTCATTTCATCTGACCTGCGGCCGTATGTCTTGGACACTCGGGTGAAGAGAGGGGCGGAGCTGTCAACTGATCACCACCTGGTGGTGAGTTGAATCCGATGGCGGGGGAGGAAGCTGGACAGACTCGGCAGACCCAAGCGTACTGTAAGGGTCTGCTGGGAACGTCTGGCCGAGTCTCCTGTTAGAGAGATTTTTAACTCCCACCTCCGGCAGAGCTTCGACTGGATCCCGAGGGAGGCTGGAGATATTGAGTCCGAGTGGACCAAGTTCTCCACCTCCATTGTTGAAGCGGCCACTCAGAGCTGTGGCCTTAAGGTCTCCGGTGCCTGTCGAGGTGGCAATCCCCGAACCCGGTGGTGGACACCGGAAGTAAGGGATGCCGTCAAGCTGAAGAAGGAGTCCTATCAGGCCTGGTTGGCTTGTGGGACTCCTGAGGCAGCTGACGGGTACCGGCAGGCAAAGCGGACTGCAGCCCGGGTGGTTGTGGAGGCAAAAACTTGGGCCTGGGAGGAGTTCGGTGAGGCCATGGAGAAGGACTATTGGCTGGCCTCGAAGAGATTCTGGCAAACCGTCCGGCGCCTCAGGAGAGGGAAACAGTGCCCTACCAACGCTGTTTACAGTAGAGGTGGGCAGCTGTTGACCTCAACTGGGGATGTCGTCGGGCGGTGGAAGGAGTACTTCAAGGATCTCCTCAATCCCGCCGTCACGTCTTCCATTGATGAAGCAGAGGCTGAGGGCTCAGAGGTGGACTCGTCCATCACCCGGGCTGAAGTCACTGAGGTAGGCAAGAAACTCCTCGGTGGCAAGGCACCGGGGGTGGATGAGATCCGCCCTGAGTACCTCAAGTCTCTGGATGTTGTGGGGCTGTCTTGGTTGACACGCCTCTGCAGCATCGCGTGCCGGTCGGGGACAGTGCCTCTGGGATGGCAGACTGGGGTGGTGGTCCCTCTTTTTAAGAAGGGGGACCGGAGGGTGTGTTCCAACTACAGGGGGATCACACTTCTCAGCCTCCCCGGGAAAGTCTATGCCAGGGTACTGGAGAGGAGAATACGGCCGATAGTAGAACCTCAGATTCAGGAGGAACAGTGTGGTTTTCGTCTGGGCCGTGGAACACTGGACCAGCTCTATACCCTCTACAGGGTGATGGAGGGATCATGGGAGTTTGCCCAACCAATCCACATGTGTTTTGTGGATTTGGAGAAGGCATTCGACTGTGTCCCTCGCAGCATCCTGTGGAGTGTGCTTCGGGAGTATTGGGTCCTTTGCTAAGGGCTGTCAGGTCCCTGTACGACCAAAGCAGGAGCTTGGTTCGCATTGCCGGCAATTAGTCAGACTTGTTCTCCGTGCATGTTGTACTCCGGCAGGGCTGCCCTTTGTCGCCGGTTCTGTTCCTAATTTTTATGGACAGAATTTGTAGGTGCAGCCAGGGGCAGGAGGGTGTCAGGTTTGGGGACCACACGATTTTATCTCTGCTCTTTGCGGATGATGTTGTCGTGTTGGCCCCTTCAAACCAAGACCTTCAGCATGCACTGGGACGGTTTGCAGCCGAGTGTGAAGCGGTTGGGATGAAAATCAGTACCTCCAAATCCGAGGCCATGGTCCTCAGTCGGAAAAGGGTGGCTTGCCCACTTCAGGTTGGAGGAGAGTTCTTGCCTCAAGTGGAGGAGTTTAAGTATCTAGGGGTCTTTTTCACGAGTGAGGGAAGGATGGAACGGGAGATTGACAGACGGATCGGTGCAGCTTCTGCAGTAATGTATCGGTCTGTCGTGGTGAAGAAAGAGCTGAGCCGCAAGGTGAAGCTCTCGATTTACCGGTCAATCTACGTTCCTACTCTCACCTATGGTCATGAGCTTTGAGTCATGACCGAAAGGACAAGATCCCAGATACAGGCGGGCCGAATTGAGCTTTCTCCGCAGGGTGGCTGTGCGATCCCTTAGAGATGGGTGGCTGTGCGATCCCTCCTCTCCTCCCGGGAGGAGCTCAGAGTAGAGCCGCTGCTCCTCCACATCGAGAGGGGTCAGCTGAGGTGGCTTGGGCATCTGTTCCGGATGCCTCCTTCCCGGGAAGGTGTTCCGGGCCCGTCCCACCGGGAGGAGACCCCGTGGAAGACCTAGGATACGCTGGAGGGACTATGTCTCCCGGCTGGCCTGGGAACACCTTGGTGTCCCCCCGGGAAGAGCTAGAGGAAGTGTCTAGGGAGAGGGAAGTCTGGGCATCTCTGCTTAGACTGCCTTTAGCATAGCTCCAATCCTTCTGAAATCCTGAAATGTGTGTAGTGGAATATTGCACCATTCTTTTTTGAGGGATGAAGGAAGTGAAAAATGTTTTTAGTACTTTGTCCACCCACTATATATGTCTGTTGGGGTATGAAGTTGGAACTGAACCTACTGCCAAGATTCTTCCTTTATATATGTGTAGATATTTTTCTATCCTGGCATACAGCATACAAGCTTTTTTCTCTGTAGAGGTTGGCCTCTGCTGGTATCTCAGATGCCAGTTGCAATGTTAGTAATATCAACAAACATCACTTCTGATAGAGAGGCATGCAGCAAGCTCCTCCAGACATCAGGTGAAACAGTACATCAGGAATGAATCCATATGGGTCATCTTCATTATAGACATGACAACATAGTTTAAAAAATGTATTTACAGTGTGAAGTAAATGTAAATGTAGAATCTAATTGTTTTCTACAGTAATGTAATGCAGCAGACATGGAGTCAGGACACATGCTTAAAGAGAATGGAGGCCATTTAAAAGAAACAACAAAAATGGAATGAAAACAGAACAACTTTACATTTCCTGTGTAACCAAAACAAAGACTGACAAGATACATTAGAAAAGGAAGAACTTAAGAGACAGTAATTAGGAACACAGGTGAGGGCAAATACAACCAACAGGTTTCCATGTAAGCCCTGTGGTGCCAGGACGTGACAAGTAACATGTTCTCACCAGTGGTGGGTGCGAATGTTTAAAATTCTATATGAATTAATTGTTAATACATTCTTGGTAAAATAAATCAGTTTATAGTAATGATATATTGCAACAGCATTTTAACCCATCAACAAAAATATTAACAAAACCAGCAAGGTAGATAATACCTCTATGGCAGTTACGTACATACTGTATTTTGCCCATTCATGTTTTTTTCCCCCCTCAAATCAACCAACATCACATTTATCATCCTAACTAGCTAGCTTGGAGCTCACAAACGGTGATGATGGAAGCACAACAAAAAGTTGTCAATAGGTAATTGTTAAATTGTTAAATAATTTGTAAATGTGTGTGGCTTATGCTTATATGCGTATGCGCATACCCATCCGGTATAAAACATGTTTTAGCAAATTGTAGCTGTATAGCATAACTCTTCAGTAGAAGATGGTCAAGGGTGGAGTTCAAAGCTTAACAGACAGAGACAAAGTTATAGACATTTTGATACAAATTCTGATTAAGTGGTACAGCACATGACTAGCTGACTAGCTAAGACCTAAACTTGCTTAGTTTAGGTCTTAGCTAGTCAGTCACTGTTTCATAGCATGTTGAGATACCAATTTGTTTATCCTTACATGACATGATATCTATATGAGGTTTTATGATGCAACGGATATCAATATTCTCAGAAATGTAGGAAATGTTCTACATTTGAGAAATAATTTATTTGCGCTTAAAATTTTAAGCAAAAACAACTCTTAACACCTGTAACATCACTCAAGCCAATATTCTACGTTGCGACTTCAAGAAAGAAAACAAGTGTTTGTATGCAATAAAGTTATATAGCTCCGGGAAAAAATTAAGAAACTACTGCACCTTTTTCTTTCCTTTCCAAAAAAGTCAAAAAGTATAGTTTTGGGTGAGGAACAGAAGGGTTAAATGTAAGAGACCACTGCAAATTGAACACTTCTGTTTCTTACTCAAAACTTTTCTTTTCAGCTTTTTTGGAAAGGAAAGAAAAAGGTGCAGTGGTCACTTAATTTTTTACGGAGCTGTATAACTCCTTGAATTTAATGCTATTGCTGCTGCTGCACTTGTTTGACGTAATTTTTATTTCATGCAACATGAATGTAACCACTCACAGTAAACCGTAATACAGTTGTAGTTGTATTCTCCTTGAGTCATTGTGTAGATTCTAGCTTTAATATTTTTAAATGACTATTTTCAAAGCAGCAATAGTAGGACATTGAGCATATTGACTGTTCAGTGTATTTTCTTCTGTTTTACAATGTTTTACAAACTTTTCGCTTTATGCCTTGTGAGCATTTAAGTAGACAACCTTGAGCCAACATGGGTCAGACCTTGGGTTAGTGGATAGGTATACAAGATTTTTAGGTTTTTGGAAGGTATTGGATGTAGTTCCATTTGTAAACTGCTGCAGTTTTGAAAATGGCAAAATTCAAATCAAACATCTGGGCAATGTTATTAACTACCGGTAACTCCTTTTCTAATACTCATTAATTAACAAATTCTACATTTGCCTTTGTGGAATCAAGTATTTTCTATTTGTTCTCTACGGTAGTGTAATGGATTTAGAGGTAAAGTTGGCAAACAATGTATAAAGACATGCTAACCTAAACTCACCCATTTGCTTAAGTTGTGCTAGTGGAATAGTTTATTCCACAAATAGTTTTTTGCAAATAGAGAGACGTGTCAAAAGCTTACAGGATAATTGTTTGAGGAGTCTCTAAATTAATACAGGACAATCATCAGTACTTAAAGGGGAAAAAGGGGTGTGGTAAGATACTGCACATCTGTCTAACTCAATAGAACACATTCCCTTTGTTTTCTTACTACCTAAGTTTCACACAAGGGGCAGGCTCACCTTCCCCACATGGGTAACCTCTTCAACCCTAAAGAGGTCTTACAGCATCTGGACAGACAATAGATGCCCTGATGAGTTATACAGATGCGCAGATAATGAGTAACCTTATAATCTGCCAATACCATAATCTGCCCCCTAGGCAAATACCCCTAGGAACAAAGGACAGATACACTTATTGGTCTAGGCAGAAGAACAGATGGTCAGAGTAACTAGTGATGCTCTGATATTATACAGACATGTGTGTCACAACCAAGTACCAGTTAATAGAAAAGCAGACATTTCTCAAATGTACATTAGTTAGGCATAACAGATATGCCTGGAAATTCCTCATCCATTCGCTATGCTACAGATTTTGGAAGTGAACATGATTGTTAGTACTGCTTCATGGGTCAGTGCTTAAAGAAAACATACATCATGGTTCATTCAATTTGAAATGGGGATATCCAACCAGTGTTGTGCTCTTCATTATCAACGCCTCCTACCAGCAACATCAAAACACTCTTTCAAGTCTCCAAAGTCAGGAGGACTTTGAGTCAAGTGACAGCAAGGCTAGACTGGATCAATTGCATGGAGTGAAATTAGGCACTATATGAATACATCATCTCCAAGGTGGATAAATTTGCCTGCCAAATTATTTTTTCAATGCCCAGTGGCAACGCTCCTAGGCCAAATGCTTTGAACCACAGCCCAGCCAGAATTATATCCATGTCGCATTTAATGTAAACTTGCGGGATCAGATGACTGCGAGGAAGTGTATTAATGTCGTTGGGAAAGAATCCCACTCCATTAAAAATACATTCTCGCTGCACTTAATTTTCTTTTCACTTTTTCCAGAAACCTGGTTGGAATGAAGAGCAACATAATTAAACATTCCCTCAGGCCTGTGCGTGCCTACCTGTCTCCTGTGTGCGTGTCTACCTGCCAGCTTGCACATGAGTCTTCCCACGTGAAGCCTCGCTGGGTGCACTCAAGTGGCACTGACAGATCATCCTCTAAGGCAGCTGTGGAGCAGCTACCTGAAAATCAGTTGAAAAATCTTGGGATGCCTGTCACACAGAGACACACAGGGTGACTCCTTAACTTGTACCGCTGCATGATGTTACAGATGTTCAAGAGGCTATTTGTTACTGGTGTGTTGGCAAAACAACTTTCAATTGGAAAGTTATCCTGATGAACCACCTTAGAGTAAAACTTGGAATCTGTATCAGATGTTGACTTGAGGGAATTTAAGGATTTTCTATAACAGGAAGTTTACTATGACTTGACAAAGTGAGTTTTTGAAAAGTTAAGCTTAAATTTTGGCAATATTTTTCAGTGAGCTCTCATTGGTTTGCACAGAAGACTGGCTAATGCCGTGTATAATAATGACGTACTAAAATATCTCACGTTCATTTATGAGATTTGTTTGAGAATAGAGAAATAGAACGTATTGGAGTTTTACACTCATCATATATCTATCAATTATGCAATAAATCATCTTTGAATATAACCTTTTTTGCCCAGAACTCTTTCTGTTCTCAAATATCCATTGTTTAGGGGAAAAAGCAAGAAATGACATCCTCCATGAAAATAAAAGGTGATCGTTAGAATTAGCTTGTCAATTTAGCTCCCAATGCCAAAAAATATATTTAGAGCCATAGCTAAATTAGCACATCTCACATGGTAATCTCAAGAAGTAGGCTACAATGCATTTTAACCTGCCAAATTATAATAATTGTAAAAATCTATTTAATAGTTTTAGCCCCATTCAAAAACATTAACAAAGTTTATCTCAAAGTTATCTCAAAGGTATGAATGAGCCTTCATCTCCTTTGTCCCACAACTTTCGAAATGCTCTCCCTGACCATCTGAGAGCCACTCCATCACTGACATGGGGTTGCTAATGTAGGTCGGGATTTAAGATGATCCAATCCAGCATTTCAATAATTTAGAAGATGCCCTTATGGGTACATTTTGATACTGAGGTCCAGATGGAGCTAGCATCAATCAATCAATCAAATGTATTTATAAAGCCCTTTTTACAACAGCAGTTGTCACAAAGTGCTTTTACAGAGACACCCGGGTGTTAGCGATTCCATGCCACTGGATGTCTACATTGCCCGGGTCATAGCCATCGACGGGCAGCTCTGTGACCATTTGGCACGCCATGTCCATCCGAAGAAGTCAACAGGGTCTGTGCCTGTTCTGCGGTAAGAATGGGCACTTCCGGAAGGGGGAGCAGGAAGGGGTTGAGTTAGCATGCTGGAACAGTTTACATAACATATCAAGCCCATTCTCTTGCTCTGTGGTGTTGTCTGGGGGCTTTTCCTCTCATACATCCACAGAACAGATTGACAATGGAGCTGGAGGGGGGCTTCATCGACCATTCCATGGTATCCGATCTCCGGGAATATTTGAGGTCCTTTATGTCCATCCCGTCCTGTGGGGTCCAGTTTCATTACCCATGTGACACGCCCACTCACTCTCACCATCAAAGGCTTCCCGAAGCCCGATGCCTCTCATCCCATCAGCCATCAAGCAGCTGAGGGGGGTCTGGATCCGGGAGGGGGACAAGTGGAAGACAGCCATCAGCACGGCATCGGGCCACTATGAATATTTGCCTATGCCATAAGGGCCAGGTTGTCATGCTGGAATACCCATCCACGACCCATTTTCAATGCCCTGGCTGAAGGAAGGAGGTTCTCACCCAAGATTTGACAGTACATGGCCCCATCCATCATCCCTCTGATGCTGTAAAGTTGTCCTGTCCTCTTAGCAGTAAAACACATAGCAAGTTTCCACCTCCATGTTTGACGGTGGGGATGGTGTTCTTGGGGTCATAGGCAGCATCTTTTGTGTTTCTTCCATTTGTGAATAATCGCACCAACTGTTGTCACCTTCTCACCAAGCTGCTTGGCGATGGTCTTGTAGCCCATTCCAGCCTTGTGTAGGTCTACAATCTTGTCCCTGACATCCTTGGACAGCTCTTTGGTCTTGGCCATGGTGGAGAGTTTGGAATCCGATTGATTGATTGCTTCTATGGACAGGTGTTTTTTTATAAATGTAACAAGCTGAGATTAGGAGCACTCCCTTTACATGCTCGTTACCTGTATAAAACACACCTGGGAGCCAGAAATCTTTGATTGAGTGCCTTATTCTGGATTTTGTTGTTGTTATTCTGTCTCTCACTGTTCAAATAATCTACCATTAAAATTATAAACGTACAAAATCACCAGGGGATTCCCTCACTATACTTCCTGTGCGAGGTAAGCCACTGTTGAACATGATTCATTTCTCCATATCCTCAAGAAGTGTACCAAACTCACTAAAAATAGCAGAAATAAAGCCTCTTCTGAAAAAATTTAATCCGGATCCAGATATATTAAACAATAATTGGCAAATATCGAACTGTTCCTCTCAAAAATCTTAGAAAAATGTGTTTCCCAACAACAGAATGCCTTCCTAAAGGGAAATAACCTTTATGAAATGCTCCAGACCCTATCATAGTACTGAGTCTACACTTGTGAAAATGACAAATTACCTTCTAATGGCCTCAGACAAAGGTTCCGCATCCGCTCTGTTGTTTCTTGATCAGGGCTTGACATTGGCACCCGCCCACCCGACAAATGCGTGTAGAATTTGGCCGTGGCGTGTAACGCAGTCACTCTTACTAGCCACTTTGGCGGGTGGCATTCTATATAACTATACACAGGGTTTTTCCTGCATTCAAAGCTCAAAGACAACAGCCTTCCCAAAATCTGGCACCGCCTCTGTGTGTTGGCATGGTGAAACATGATTTTTCGCTCATATAGAAAACGAAACATTGCACCTAAAAAGACAGCAGGAGAAAACTTTATCCTTATTGAGTGTTGCCAGGTGGGGTGTGTGAGCAGGGCGATTTTTTTCTGGAGTCTTCGGCAGAATACAGTTTACGATTGATAAAAATTGGCAACCTTGCATACAGGACAACACAGGTCCAGACATCGAGGAGATGAGTAATGTCGGGAAAACAAGTGGATCCCAGTTTTCTGTCAAAATATTCCATTAAAATGTAATAACCTCAAATTAAATCTAATCCCTATAATTTTTTTAAAAACTTTTCAGGTGACTTCTAGTAGCCTAAATTTCAGATTTGCGAGACAAACAAAGATGACTGGTGAAAAGACCATCATACTAGGGTATGTACTAATCACCAAAATCATTACGCTATGTATGCATTATATAGAGTAAAAAAATATATAATTAAGATATTTAAGTTACTAACAATATAAATATATGAACGTGAAACCGCTGGATAAGCGACAGCAGCAGAGCCTATTACAGCTGATGGAAGTCGAGGAAGATAAACGACGTGGCGTCAAGGCAAGGATGGGGAAAAATTACTTGACAAGGCTGTAATGGATACAGCTCTCTTGTTTTTTATGCAAGTCTATATTAACAAGAACATAGCATAAAAAAATTAGACAACAATAATATTGACCGCGATTAATTATAAAGCTGATGGGTGATTTCATATTTCTTTTTAAATAACATGTTAATAGTTCTTGGTTATGTTAAGAATAAATACATTGTTTGCATATTTTGGTTGATATTAGGGAGGACATTGTAGCGTGCATTATCTGCTCAAGTGGACATGGACAACAGGGCAGATTTAACACTATAATAGTCTTTTTCAAGTGTGTATCCACATTATATAAAGTATTTCACAGAGGGGTGTCTGGTAGAGTGGGGTACCACCTTTGCCTAATAGTGACTGAACCAGTGAACAAGACAGGCTAAGATGTAGCACACCATAGTCAGATTTTATCAAATAAAACGTAATTCCCCAAAAACAAAATGGTGGCTAGTGAAAATGCTGAGTGGCAAAAAAGATCATATTGATCTCTCCCTTCTCCTAGAGAGACTGGAAACCCATATTGGACTACGTGGACATGTTCTAGCCTGGTTTAAATCTTATTTATCTAAAAGAGATCTGTGTGTATGTGTGGATGGCATGTCCTCTGACAAACCAAACGTATGTTTTGGTGTTCCTCAAGGCTCGGTTTTTGGCCCATTATTGTTTTCACTATATATGCTGCCTCTGGGTGATGTCATCCAGAATCACAATGTCAATTTTAACTGTAATGCTGATGACACACAGTTATATATTTCGATGAACCATGGAGAAGCCCCAAAGTTATCTACTTTGAAAGCATGCGTTTCAGATATTAGGAAGTGGATGATGGAGAACTTCTTGCTCTTAACTCAAGGAAAACAGAAACGCTTGGTTATGACCCTAGAAACAAAGAGCTTTGTTGGCAGATCTCACTGTGAACCTTGATGGCTGCACAGATCCTGGATCCCAAAAAACCACAGCGTTACCCCTTGACCCTGACCTCTCCTTTGATGAACATATAAAATATATCTCAAATATATCTGCTTATTTTCATCTTCAAAACATTGCAAAAATCTGAAACTTTCTATCAACAACTGATGTAGAAAACCGAATCCATGCTTTTGTTACTTCTACATTAGATTATTGCAATGCTCTTCTTTTTACCCTGATAAATCAATAAATAAACATCAATTTGTGCTACACACGGCTGTTAGAATCCTAACTAGAACAAACAAATTTGAACACATTACTCCAGTACTATCTTCTTTACACTGGCTGCCTGTTAGGTTTAGGGCTGATTTTAAGGTTTTATTGTTTACCTACTTACCTTGTTGAAATGTTCCAGCCATACATACCTACACGTAACCTTAGATTGCAAGATGCAGGCCTTTTAATTGTACCTAGAATTTCTAAACAAACAGTCAGAGGCAGGGTCTTCCCTCATAGAGTGGAATGAACTGTCCTCCAGTAACCTAAGTGGTAAAACTTTCAAACTACTCTCTCTCACCCCTCACTACACTCTGCTGGCAATACCCGGCCCGCATTTCAAGGTGGTTGCGGTTGATTGGTGTCCCTTTGGTTGATGCTTGGCAATATGGGTGGATTTAATTCCTGCCTGTTGGGCCCTGTCCAGGGTCTCCCCTTCTATATTATTGTGGTAGTGGGGTCAGTTCTCCTTCTCTGTAAATCCTTGTAAATCTAAGGAATGCACTCTCAAAATGTTCCATGTGTCCTGCTCCGTTTAAACTTATGAGGTAGTTTTTCCTAGACACTGTGCTTCAACACTGTTGTTGCTTGCTCCTTGGTGTTTCAGACTGGGTGTTTTATGAAAGCACTAGCTTTGACAAGTGCTGACAACTGCTGATGTAAAAAGCAGAGCAATAAATGTGACTGACTGAAAATTTGATTGATTAGTACTTTACCCTTTTCTGTGACAATTTGATTGGTATAATTAACATGGTGAATCTTATCCCTAGCCTATCCGAGTTCAAGGTGGAATTATTCCCAGATACAGTGGATATAAAAAGTCTACACACCCCTGTTCAAATGCCAGGTTATTGTGATGTAAAAGAATGAGACAAAGATAAATCAAGTCAGAACCTTTTCCCCCTTTAATGTGACCTATAAAGTGACCTATAAACATTTAAATTGAAAAATAACCTAAACCTTTGAGGGGGAAAATAAAAAACTCACAATAACCTGGTTGCATTAGTGTGCACACCCTTAAACTAAAACTTTGTTGAAGCACCTTTGGATTATATTACAGCAATCCGTCTTTTTGGGTAGGAGTCTATTAGCATGGCAAATCTTGCCGTGGCAATATTTGCCCACTCTTCTTTGCAAAAGCGCTCCAAATCTGTCAGATTGTGAGGACATCTCCTGGGCAAAGCCCTCTTCAGATCACCCCACAGATGTTCAATTTGATTCAGGTCTGGGCTCTGGCTGGGCCATTCTAAAACATTACTCTTCTTCTGGTGAAGCCATGCTTTTGTGGATTTGGATGTGTGCTTTGGGTCGTTGTCATGCTGAATAGTGAAATTTGTCTTCATCTTCAGCTTTCTAACGGACGCCTAAATGTTTTGTGCCAAAATTGCCTGGTATTTGGAACTGTTCATAATTCCCTCCACACTGACTAAGGCCACAGTTCCAGCTGAAGAAAAAAAGCCCTAAAGCATGATGCTGCCACCACCATGCTTCACTGTGGGTATGGTGTTCTTTGGGTGCAGTGTGGTTTTTGCGTTAAACATACCTTTTGGAATTATGGCCAAAAAGTTCAACCTTGGTTTCATCAGACCACAACACATTTTCTCACATGCTTTTGGGGGACTTGATGAACTTCAGCCAGGCTTGGATGTTTTTCTTTGTAAGAAAAGGCTTCCGTCTTGCCACCCTACCCCATAGCCCATTCACTTGAAGAATAAGGGAGATTGTTGTCACATCTAGCACACAGCCAGTACTTGCCAGAAATTCCTGTAGTTCCTTTAATGTTGCTGTAGGCCTCTTGGAAGCCTCCCTGACCAGTTTTCTTCTCGTCTTTTCATACATTTTGGAGGGATGTCCAGTTCTTGGTAATGTCTCTGTTGTGCCATATGTTCTCCACTTGATGATGACTGTCTTCACTGTGTTCCGTGGTATATCTAATGCTGAACTTTATTTGTGATTAATCAGTCGCTTTAAATGATGGCAGGTGTGTAATGACTTCTATTTAACATGAGTTTGAATGTGATTGGTTTATTCTGAACACAGCCACATCCCCAGTTACATGAGGGTGTGTACACTTGTGCAACCAGGTTATTGTAAGATTTTTCCTCCTCGAAGATTGAATTGTTCACATTAAAAGTGGAAAAAGTAAAAAGTCTTTGTTTCATTCTTTTACATCACAAAAACCTGGCATTTTAACAGCGGTGTGTAGACGTTTTATATCCAGTGTAGGTTTCCGCAGTCAAATCCTCTCAAATCTCCACAAGTGCATAGGGTGTCAGGTTTAAAGATTGGTTTGGGATTGATCCTCCATTGCTGTAGCCACTATCGTACCAAACAGATCATAATGGTTTCCTCATTATGATCTGTTTGGTATGAAGATAAGAAGACTTGCAACTGCAGTGACCCTTACACTAGAATTTGCTGCGCAACCACCCTGCTATGAATCTTCACCCTAACATTTTTAACACTCTTGATAATGTCTCCTGAGGTGAGATTAAATATATACAGTACCTAAACCAAAGTTATCTTCAGACATCAATTTCTGGATTTTTTTGTAGCATGTACATTATGTAGCAGCTCAGAACTTATTTGGTGCACCTAATTCAATGAGCTGTTTAAATCAGCTCTGGGCCTTTGTGTGAGAGCTTGAAATGGAATTTATGCAATGCCCTTTAGGTGGTGTGGGAAGTTGGCGTGTGTGTGTGTCGGGCGGGGTGGGGGAGGTTGTCTAGTTTGAAGATACTGTTCTCTGATAGTGGGCTCTGTGCTGATGGGAGTAGCAATGCCCTGCAGATGAATCAATTACATGTGGTTTGGAATCGGCCATGACTTAACAGGCCCATACACTTGACAGCAGCACAAGCGGAAGAAAAAAAAGTGAGCATGTTGTAGTGTCCATTAGTGTTCCTTCTTACGGAGCATAATGGCTGCATTCACACAGGCAGACAAATTCTGATATTTCTTCCACTATTTGTTATTTTTGTCAGTGCTGATCTAAGATACAATTAATAAAAAAAGTTGGTCCGAATGCCTAAATACATGCAGCCTAAGTTGACAATAGACAAAAATGTACACTCACCTAAAGGATTATTAGGAACACCATACTAATACTGTGTTTGACCCTCTTCCGCCTTCAGAACTGCCTTAATTCTACGTGGCATTGATTCAACAAGGTGCTGAAAGCATTCTTTAGAAATGTTGGCCCATATTGATAGGATAGCATCTTGCAGTTGATGGAGATTTGTGGGATGCACATCCAGGGCATGAAGCTTCTGTTCCACCACATCCCAAAGATGCTCTATTGGGTTGAGATCTGGTGACTGTGGGGGCCATTTCAGTACAGTGAACTCATTGTCATGTTCAAGAAACCAATTTGAAATGATTCGAGCTTTGTGACATGGTGCATTATCCTGCTGGAAGTAGCCATCAGAGGATGGGTACATGGTGGTCATAAAGAGATGGACATGGACAGAAACAATGCTCAGGTAGGCCGTGGCATTTAAACGATGCCCAATTGGTACTAAGGGGCCTAAAGTGTGCCAAGAAAACATCCCCCACACCATTACACCACCACCACCAGCCTGCACAGTGGTAACAAGGCATGATGGATCCATGTTCTCATTCTGTTTACGCCAAATTCTGACTCTACCATCTGAATGTCTCAACAGAAATGGAGACTCATCAGACCAGGCAACGTTCTTCCAGTCTTCAACTGTCCAATTTTGGTGAGCTCGTGCAAATTGTAGCCTCTTTTTCCTATTTGTAGTGGAGATGAGTGGTACCCGGTGGGGTCTTCTGATGTTGTAGCCCACCCGCCTCAAGGTTGTGTGTGTTGTGGCTTCACAAATGCTTTGCTACACACCTCGGTTGTAACGAGTGGTTATTTCAGTCAAAGTTGCTCTTCTATCAGCTTGAATCAGTCGGCCCATTCTCCTCTGACCTTTAGCATCAACAAGGCATTTTCGCCCCCACAGGACTGCCGCATACTGGATGTTTTTCCCTTTTCACACCATTCTTTGTAAACCCTAGAAATGGTTGCGCGTGAAAATCCCAGTAACTTAGCAGATTGTGAAATACTCAGACCGGCCCGTCTGGCACCAACAACCATGCCACGCTCAAAATTGCTTAAATCACCTTTCTTTCCTATTCTGACATTCAGTTTGGAGTTCAGGAGACTGTCTTGACCAGGACCACACCCCTAAATTCATTGAAGCAACTGCCATGTGATTGGGTGATTAGATAATTGCATTAATGAGAAATTGAACAGGTGTTCCTAATAATCCTTTAGGTGAGTGTATAATTACATTGATTAATACATTGTAAATAAAAAATACTTTAAACTAGTGTTATGTGTTGAGCACAATGATGAAGTAACTAGTGTATATCTATATGAATTCTCTTTAAATGTATTCCCATTAAAGGGGAATAATAACAAATATCTTAAATTTTTCAAAGTTCATTAATCGCTAGAAGAAACTAGGACTGTCTTCTATGCACTCTTTCTATGGAAGAGAAGGGGCAAGCTAGTGTAAGTGCAGCATCATCTGGTTATATTGCTCTACCCCCACTATTGCGATTTGATAACTTTGTTAAATAACGATTATCTACATGACAACAAGCGTGACACAAACAAGTCTTATTTCACAGAAAAACACAATATTGTCAAATATATGTTGTGATAAATATCATTTGCGAGTTTTAATGTTAACTTAATTTAACATCTCCATAGACAGCTCATTGGCTTGTGCACTGCTTTGTTATTATAAGGTAATTGTGTGTAGATTGAAGGGGGAAAATATATTTAATACATTTTGGAGTAAGGGTGTAACGTAATAAAAAGTGAAAAAACTGATCTGAATAGTTTATGAATGTGCTGTAAATTTCCAACCTGTTAGGCCGAATTATAGAGAAAGAATGAAAATATCTCATGGTCTGATGTAAACAATTTAGTGACCCGAATTTTACAAATATGTTTTTCTGACAGTCAAACATTAACTTTTGCTGAATACACATTTAAAATATAATGTTTTCTTATAAAAATGTTGAGGTCCAAATGGCAGAGCATAGTAGGAATGCAACTATCTTTGCTCTTTCAAAAGTATAGATTTCGACGTAGAGTGGTCAACCAGGTCTTCACCTTCTCATTTAGCCCCAACAACTAGTGATACTGTATCTTTCTGTGTGGGTTACAACCTATAGATTATACTCCTTTTTGAAGAGAACTCTGCCTATAGTGCAGTTTTGTCTTGCTTCCACCAAGGACAGTTGACCTCCTAAGGTAAGTTGCAGGTGGTCGTTAGTGTGTGTGTGTGTGTGTGATAGCAATAGAGCAAGCAATGTTTCAGCCTCAAGCAATGATCATCTTCCTTTAGGCTGTATTCGGAGAGGGAGAGAAACTGACTATACAGCCAAACAGCAATCACAAGGTCCTCTGTCAGAAAAGTAGCCAATCAATGGTTTAGATTTGAACAGATTTGAACCCAATGGAAGAGAGAACAGTACACCCACTTCTCCAAACAACCTGTTACACACTAAACTTAATTTTGATTTTCGACCTCTATATGCTAACTCTGGGCCATATTCTACAGAACAACAACATTAACTACCATAGCTATGCAGATGATACTCAAATATACACCGATCAGCCATAATATTATGACCACCTGCCTAATATTGTACACACACTCGGCCATCCACGTAATGTAAAAGGAAACGTGATTCATCAGACCAGGGCACCTTCTTCCATTGCTCTGTGGTCCAGTTCTGATGCTCACCAGCCTATTGTCGGCACATTCGGCAGTGGACAGGGGTCAGCATGGGTACCCTGACTGGTCTGCGGGTACACAGCCACATACACAACAAACTGTGATGCACTGTGTGTTCTGACACCTTTCTATCTGTACCAGCATTAACATTTTCAGCAATTTGAGCCACAGTAGCTTGTCTGTTGGATCGGACCACACGGACTAGCCTTCGCTCCCCAAGTGCATCAGTGTGCCTTGGCCTCCCATGATCCTGTCGCCGGTTCACAGCTTTTCCTTCCTTGGACCATATTTTTGATAGATACTGACCACTGCAGACTGGGAACACCCCACAAGGGCTGCAGTTTTGGAGATGCTTTGACAATCATCTAGCCATCCAAATTTGGCCCTTGTCAAATTCGCTCAGATCCTTATGCTTGCCCATTTTTCTGTTTCTAACACATCAACTTTGAGGACAGAATGTTCACTTGCTGCATAATATATCACACCAACTGACAGGTGCCTTGATAATGAGATTATCAGTGTTATTCACTTCACCTGTCAGTGGTCATAATGTTATGGCTGATCAGTGTATATTGCTCTCGAACCGTATGACAACTGCTCAGTAGACACTGTATAGAGCACATAAAAACCTTGGATGAACCAAAATTGTCTACAATTAAACCAAGATAAAACAGAGCTTATTGTATTTGGCAACAAAAATAAGAGAACTAGTATTAGTAAAGGGCTGGATTCTCGGGCCCTTAAAACCTGGGACGAAGGGCATAATCTTAGATTCAGACCTCACCTTCAACAGTTATATCAAAGCGGTCACCAAAACAGCATTCTATCATCTTAAAAATACAGCCAGAATCAAGGGCTTGGTGTCCGAAGAAGACCAAGTGAAGCTCATCCATGCTTTTATCTCTAGTAGGGTTGACTACTGTAAGGGCTCTTAACTGGACTCCCCAAAAAGGAGAAACAGCTGCAACTCATTCAGAATGCTGCTGCTAGAATGTTAACCAGGACCAAGAGAACAGGGCACATCACTCCGGTTCTTAAATCGTTGTACTGGCTTCCAGTCAGTTACAGAATAGATTTTAAAGTGGTGCTTTTGTGTGTCACCTAAGATCTTCTTGTGTGTCACCTAAGTGTCACCTAAGATCTGAATGGTTCAGGCCACAAATACATTTCTGGTATGTTTGAAGAGTACAAACGGAGCAGGCCTCTTAGATCCATGAACTAAGGTTAGCTAGTAGAGACCAGAGTCCAAACTAAACATGGTGATACTGCACACAACTGGAATAAACTACCAGAAGATCTTAGTTTTTCCCAAACGTATACATTTTTCAAACCAGGTTAAAAACACTTCGCTTGTCACACACCTATGACTAAGCGCTTAAACTTAAACACACTGTCTAGCATTACAGCTTTTATAGCTTCCCATATAATCTCCTAAGGAATCTATCAGATATGTTTTAATTTTCTTATTCAATGTTTCATTGTTGTTTATTGTTTTTATTCTAGTATTTGTTTTTATGCTATTGTATTTTTATATTTCTCTTTTTCTTTGTAAAGCCCACTGAATTGCTTCTATGTATGAATTGTGCTATATAAATACATTTGCTTGGCATTGCGATTGCTTTTGAAATGTTTAAAATGAAGTAATGACACTTTTAGACAAGATTACATCACTTTTTAAGAACAGTGTTTTTGGTCAGTTTGCCAATTTCACAATGGTGGTACTAGGACCCGTTTGATTTGAACACATACACCGTAATTTGCACAGATTAGAAGTTCATGCAGTATAACAGCAGAAGCATTAAAATACATGTCGCCAGGGCAGCCTTAGTAAAGTTTGTTTAGTTGCCATATGCTAAGCTAAACAGCGACTGTCTAATGAAGTATTCATAGAGGTCTGTGTGTGGCGCTTGGCAGGTACCTCCCCATTAGCATCAGCATTTGGAATGACTACAGGGTGTAATTTCAAATTAGAAATTGCAGAGTGACAGACAGGCTAATTGGCGGACCTCATGAACCGGCCTATAATGACTGTTGATATCCATTATATTCTACTGAACACGCTTTAGAAAAGGGGTTCCTTTAGGTAGGGATGTGAAGAGATGGGGCTGCATACAGTAAAATGGATGACTCAGCCCACCCCCCTCCTCCCTCATTACAGGTACTTGGAGGCTTTGCGAGTGAGCAGATATTGGAGAAGGGCTACATTTTAATGCTGAGGGATAATGGAAAAGCAGAATATCCATGTCATTCTTCACTTCTTATTGTTCGCTGCAAATTGCTTGTTGATTATATCTTACCATGGTTTATCACAGACTTTACTCTAGGTACACCTCTATCGTATTCCTGTTGGCAGAGGTTCAATTTATTTTCCAAGGTATGTTTTGGAAGATAACAAATACATGCAGCCCATCTAGAGAGTGTCTGCTAAATTACAAAAATGGACTATGAATATAAAATTCAGAGAAAGGCAGAAGACTAAGCAAGCTGCTCTTTTTTTTCCTTTAGAGAAGTCAAGGACTTGCAAACAAACATTACTTACAATTTCTAAGCGAGGAGTAATTGCTTGTCTTTACTGACTTCATGGTCATACCTCATAGATGCAGATATGGCAATAGAGTTCAAAGGGAATGTATAACTCCATGCACCTTTCAAGTTTCCTGTTGGCTAATGAATTCTCCATTTGCTTGTATATGAGGACAAAAGGTCCCTTTTCACTTTAATCAAGTGCCATTAAAATCATGAAAAGTAAATGAGGCATCGGATGGTGGATAGGTTTTAAGCAGATGAAGAATGCAAGGGCTTGTGTGCTTGCGTGGACAATAGCATTCATGAAATCATGCTAATGCAGTCACATAAAGATCTTAGGTGACACACAAAAGGTTGTTTAAGCAGGTCTCTGTGCAGGTTCTTTGCATTCAGTCTGCCTCAAATAATTAAAAACTGCCAGTGCATGTGTTTTAATATGCTGGTAATAGACCAATATAGTAAGGGGTATGAGTGGTTCAAAAGATTTACCACTTAGAAGGTTACCGGGGGACAGTTAGGGAATGAGTGTAAGGGAACGTAACCTTAGAGATAAATAAAAAATAAATAAAATCTGACTCCATATTCTTAGTAAATAAAGGAAATCCTAAATGACCATATGTTGGAAGTCCTTAGTAAAGGTTAGCTACTCCTTTCCTCTTGAGCCTGACATTAAAATGACGTGTTTCTGGGTCCACCCAGACTGGTCAGAAACCCAGAAGTCAGGGACGCCCACAATGGCATATGTTGCTGGGACCACCCAGACCATTCAGAAACTCAGTGATGTCAAGCCTGGTCACTTCGATGGGCATGTGTGTAATTATCAATAGCCCTACGAACATGAGTATGAAGTTGAATGAGTATGCATTTGTAATTTATCTTGAAATAATATAATTTATTTAAATCCAGTAATACAGTTACAATACTGAACATAGTTACAAGCTTTTGGGTAAATAGCAAGCTACAAACACAATATGTTGGTAGGTCTCTTTAACTATTACAAACTCCTAAATATGACTACAACACAACGTGTTGGAAGGTCTCTTTAACGATGACAAACTAAAAAATATTTTTGGAGACATGGCTATTTATCCTAAAATTAGACATATGACACCTGGCCATCAGGACCAGCAGCCTTGCATGCATTCACCCAGCTCAGTGCAGATGATAGAAGTGTGGATAGTCTGAGGAGGGAGACTTCTAGGGGTAGTTCAGCTTATGAATAGCACAAGTTCATTTACAGCTCTTTCTATAATGTTTGTAGCATTGCAAAGTGCTTCTCAAACATGCAAGTCTTGTGGCAACTCTCGAATTAGGCATCCATACATGCTTTTTTGGGAAATATAGACCACAACCTCTTGCACAGTAAAGAGGAGGGGTTTCCATTATTCTCTCGAAAAAGTCAGTTATCTTCACTTATGTTATTGTATCAATGTAATTCACAAATGAAAGAGAAACTAACATTGTTTGTGCCATAAAATTAAATATCTTTGACAGTGTAAAGTTCATCTTCAGTTTCGCTAGCAATTGCTCAATTCTTATGATTATCCCAAGTAGTAAGTAAATACTGGCTAATAAGCTGTTAAAACGGTGGCGAAAGCCATACAGTTCATAGATGCTATCTGTAGTAGAAGTAAACTTAATAAGAAATGTTATGACAAGATAATATGTCCCAATCGGTCACTACAGTAATCACTAGCTAATTTAACACGTTGAATGTAGTGTAGCAACCCTGTTATACCTGTTGTCAGTTTGGATCTTAGCTAATGTAGGGAACTAATTTAGAGAACTCTGGAGTTTCGACAATGCAGATCACTGCACACATATAGCTTAGTGGTGTAGTGGTTAAAGACACAGTGTCTCACATAGGAGACACCAGTTTGAATCTGGCGAGGTCAACAAAATGTATTCCATCTAATCATGGGCTGGCTGAACTAGGCTTGCCTGGTTTCTTTTCATGTTTTATTTCAATCTTACTCTTTTCAAAATGCAAATTAATTACTTGAAAATCATACAATGTCATTTTCTGGATTTTTGTTTTAGTAACTATGATAACAATTACAGACTTCTACATGCTTTGTAAGTGGGAAAACCTGCAAAATCAGCAGTGTATGAAATACTTGTACTCCCCACTGATCATCCATTATATTTTTGCTGCCCCCACCCCCCTTCAGGAGGACAACTTTATTATTTATTTTCAATAAGTATTATTAATCTGCAAAAAATTGGAATAACAAAGGAAGCAAGGGAAAAAAACATCAGGGAAATCATACATTTCAAAGTACGGGGGGATTACGTAAGAAACTAAATAAGTGAAGTGTTTAAAGAATGGGTTTTGGAGTAATGCAATCTGTTTATAGATTTAGCCATTGTGTAATGTTGAGTTTGTCTCTGCTTAGTAATATAGTTTTCTTGGCAATAAATAACACTCAGAAGTGGAGTTGAATTTTGTTCGAGGGGGAACAGTGCAGTGAGATCACCAAGTAGACATATGGCGGGAAAGATCTGGATACTGCAGCCAAGAAAAGATTGTTTTGTTTTTCACCTCTTGCCAGAAGTGTTGAATCAGTGCACAGAGCCAAAAGGCATGGAAGTAATTGTCAGAGGTATTCAGAGGACAGTGTGAGCAAATATCAGATATATAATTTTGAAAAGGGTTTCTTGGATAGGGTTAATTTGTCAACTTTTTCATTAACGGTGGTTGTTGTAAATTATTATTGATTATATAAAATTATGTATATTAAGTTTTGATTCCATTTTTGAATTGTAGATATTATAAATATTACTCATTACCAATACCAAACTTGTTTTCCATATCCATGAAGGTTAGAAGGTTGCAAATATGAGAGGTAAATGCATAATATCATTAGTATGCTGAATAATATTGGTGTTTTGTTAATCAGGACATCAGGACTAAACCATATTGGGATGAACTTGCAGGGTGTCATAGTACAGTCTGTGATTTTGTTAATTTTCCACCAAGCTGTCAGAGTTGTGAAGTTCACAGTATTCTTAAAACTTTCATTTAATAGTTGGTCATACAGGAAATTTTGTTTATATATATTTCTTTTACATATGGACTGTTCAATTTCCATCCACATATTTGTTTGTTTATTTGAGTGCAGTTATTTGTATATATATATATATATATATATATATATATATATATATATATATATATATATATATATATATATATATACACTCACCTAAAGGATTATTAGGAACACCTGTTCAATTTCTCATTAATGCAATTATATAATCAACCAATCACATGGCAGTTGCTTCAATGCATTTAGGGGTGTGGTCCTGGTCAAGACAATCTCCTGAACTCCAAACTGAATGTCAGAATGGGAAAAAAAGGTGATTTAAGCAATTTTGAGCGTGGCATGGTTGTTGGTGCCAGACGGGCCGGTCTGAGTATTTCACAATCTGCTCAGTTACTGGGATTTTCACGCACAACCATTTCTAGGGTTTACAAAGAATGGTGTGAAAAGGGAAAAACATCCAGTATGCGGCAGTCCTGTGGGCGAAAATGCCTTGTTGATGCTAGAGGTCAGAGGAGAATGGGCTGACTGATTCAAGCTGATAGAAGGGCAACTTTGACTGAAATAACCACTTGTTACAACCGAGGTGTGTAGCAAAGCATTTGTGAAGCCACAACACGCACAACCTTGAGGCGGATGGGCTACAACAGCAGAAGACCCCACCGGGTACCACTCATCTCCACTACAAATAGGAAAAAGAGGCTACAATTTGCACGAGCTCACCAAAATTGGACAGTTGAAGACTGGAAGAATGTTGCCTGGTCTGATGAGTCTCCATTTCTGTTGAGACATTCAGATGGTAGAGTCAGAATTTGGCGTAAACAGAATGAGAACATGGATCCATCATGCCTTGTTACCACTGTGCAGGCTGCTGGTGGTGGTGTAATGGTGTGAGGGATGTTTTCTTGGCACACTTTAGGCCCATTAATGCCAATTGGGCATCGTTTAAATGCCACGGCCTACCTGAGGATTGTTTCTGACCATGTCCATCCCTTTATGACCACCATGTACCCATCCTCTGATGGCTACTTCCAGCAGGATAATGCACCATGTCACAAAGATCGAATAATTTCAAATTGGTTTCTTGAACATGACAATTAGTTCACTGTACTGAAATGGCCCCCACAGTCACCAGATCTCAACCCAATAGAGCATGTGGTGGAACGGGAGCTTTGTGCCCTGGATGTGCATCCCACAAATTCCTAGAGAGGAACCAGGCTCAGAGGGGTGACCAGTCCTCTTCTGGCTGTGCCGGGTGAGATATTAAGAGTCCAATTGGAATAATTAATAAATTTCTCCAGGCTAAATCCAGAGGCTATTTGATTTTAGACTAGGTCAGAAATATGACCAGGTGGACAAGGACAGGGACAGCAACGGGCCCCCAAACCAGGTAATCCGCAGGTGTGGACCAGGACCTCATCTCCTCCTAAAATTTAAAACTGGAGGAAACTGAGAAAAGTTAGAAGTGCATTCCTCATATCCCCCAGCACAATAATATAGCAGCGTAACACCTTGGAACTGAGACGGGGGAAGCCCCGGACAGGGCCCAACAGGCAGGAAATCAATCCACCCACATTGCCAGGCCTCAACCAAAGGGACACCCACCAACCACAACCACACTTACCCCTTTGGTGCGTACGATCACACCGGTGTGATCAGTCTAGAGTGGTCCCTGAAGCGTACGATCACACCAGTGTGATTAGAACGTATTGTTTAGAACGCATCTTTAGAACGTCTAGGCACGAGTGACGTAACAATGGCTGGTCAGACTGCGCTGTTATTTACTCACATTTAGCTCAAACAGCGTTTATAACTTTATTTCCTGATTGTAATTGTTTCAAGACCACACTATGATATTAACCAGGTAGCAAGCATTCTAAAAGGGTTAATTATTTACCAACAGGCAGCCAACACTAGCAGTTATATTTTCTACAATAAAGATAATACACAAAAAACGAATTATATTAGCGACAACTATAGAGCATCTAACCATTTCCTAAAAGAGCTGACAACTGGTCAAAATCATTGTGTAAAAACTTTCTAGAAGTTATGTTACCTGCTATGCTTTTTATCAACCAAAGATAAAGAAAGGTGAGTAACTCTAAGACCTGAAGGTCATTTACATTTGCCAGTCTTTCGGTCAGATTTGCCATCCTGGGAAAACTATGATCTTCATTTTCGCTGCACTGCATTACAGGTCACACTTTGTTAGCTAGCGGTTAGTTATCATTTGCTAGCTAGCTACAGTTACACATAAACCAGCATTTGCAGCTCTTTGAATTCGAGTCAAAGAGAGAATCTTGCAATGTAATGTACAGTATGTGTTCCTTACCTGGGAAAGTGACTGTTCATGTCAACCGTCTGAATGCCACTCAATGCATAGCTAACGTGGGGTTAATCCAGTCAGTTTGTTTTGGTAGGGTTCACGAACAATAGCTCAATTGGCAGATCTCGTAGGGAACCGATGGAGCAAACTAAAACAGTATTGCAGCACTACTTTTGTTGAAAAAAAAGCTTGACCTTTTCACTGATCGTATTTGTCCATTACTAAATGCAAGAATCGGAATTCATAATTGAATTGACGTGGAACGTCACCTCATTGGCGGGGAAGGAGCCTGAGATTGTGTGTGAGGTTGAGAGGTCACCTCTACGCACGGCTTGGGCTCTGGAACCACACTCCTTGAGAGAGGATGGACTCTTCACCACTCTGGAGTTGCCCATGGTGAGAGGCGGCGGGCTGGTGTGGGTTTGCTTATAGTTCCCCAGCTCTGCCGCCATGTGTTGGAGTTTACTCCGGTGAACGAGAGGGTCGTTTCCCTACGCCTACGGGTCAGGGATAGGTCTTCTCTTACTGTTGTTTGTGCCTACGGGCCGAACGGCAGTGCAGAGTACACAACCTTCTTGGAGTCTCTGGGAGGGGTGCTGGAAAGTGCTCCGACTGGGGACTCTATCGTTCTACTGGGGGACTTCAATGCCCACGTGGGCAACGACAGTGACACCTGGAGGGGCGTGATTGGGAGGAACGGCCCCCCTGATCTGAACCAGAGCGGTGTTCTGTTATTGGACTTCTGTGCTAGTCACAGTTTGTCCATATTGAACACCATGTTCAAGCATAAGGGTGTCCATCAGTTCACATGGCACCAGGACACCCTAGGCCCGCAGGTCAATGATCGACTTTGTTATCGTTTCATCTGACCTGCGGCCATATGTCTTGGACACTCGGGTGGAGAGAGGGGCGGAGCTGTCAACTGATCACCACCTGGTGGTGAGTTGGATCCGATGGCGGGGGAGGAAGCTGGACAGACTCGGCAGGCCCAAGCGTACTGTAAGGGTCTGCTGGGAACGTCTGGCCATGTTCTCCACCGCCATTGTCGAAGCGTCCGCTCGGAGCTGTGGCCTTAAGGTCTCCGGTGCCTGTAGAGGTGGCAATCCCCGAACCCGGTGGTGGACACCGGAAGTAAGGGATGCCGTCAAGCTGAAGAAGGAGTCCTATCAGGCCTGGTTGGCTTGTGGGACTCCTGAGGCGGCTGACGGGTACCGACAGGCCAAGTGGACTGCAGCCCGGGTAGTTGTTGAGGCAAAAATCCGGGCCTGGGAGGAGTTCGGAGAGGCCATGGAGAAGGACTGGCCTTGAAGAGATTCTGGCAAACCGTCCGGCGCCTCAGGAGAGGGAAACAGTACCTTACCAACACTGTTTACAGTAGAGGTGGGCAGCTGTTGACCTCAACTGGGGATGTCCTCGGGCGGTGGAAGGAGTACTTCGAGGATCTCCTCAATCCCGCCGTCACGTCTTCCATTGAGGAAGCAGAGGATGAGGGCTCAGAGGTGGACTCGTCCAGCACCCTGGCTGAAGTCACTGAGGTGGTCAAGAAACTCCTCGGTGACAAGGCACCGGGGTGGATGAGATCCGCCCTGAGTACCTCACGCCTCTGGATGTTGTGGGGCTGTCTTGGTTGACACGCCTGTGCCAGGGACAGTGCCTTTGGGATGGCAGACCGGGGTGGTGGTCCCTCTTTTTAAGAAGGGTGACCGGAGGGTGTGTTCCAACTATAGGGGGATCACACTTCTCAGCCTCCCCGGGAAAGTCTATGCCAGGGTTCTGGAGAGGAGAATACGGCCGATAGTAGAATCTCGGATTCAGGAGGAACAGTGTGGTTTTCGTCCGGGCCGTGGAACACTAGACCAGCTCTATACCCTCTACGGGGTGTTGGAGGGTTCATGGGAGTTTGCCCAACCAATCCACATGTGTTTTGTGGATTTGGAAAAGGCATTCGACTGTGTCCCTCGCAGCATCCTGTGGAGAGTGCTTCGGGAATATGGGGTCCTGTGTCCTTTGTTAAGGGCTGTCAGGTCCCTGTACGACTGAAGCAGGAGCTTGGTCCGCATTGCCGGCAGTAAGTCAGACTTGTTCCCAGTGCATGTTGGACTCCGGCAGGGCTGCCCTTTGTCGCCGGTTCTGTTCATAATTTTTATGGACAGAATTTCTAGGCGCAGCCAGGGGCCGGAGGGTGTCAGGTTTGGGGACCACACGATTTCGTCTTTGCTCTTTGCGGATGATGTTGTTGTGTTGGCCCCTTCAAACCAGGACCTTCAGCATGCGCTGGGACGGTTTGCAGCCGAGTGTGAAGCGGTGGGGATGAGAACCAGTACCTCCAAATCTGAGGCCATGGTCCTCAGTCGGAAGGATGGAGGGAAGGATGGAACGGGAGATTGACAGACGGATCGGTGCAGCTTCTGCAGTAATGCGGTCAATGTATCGGTCAATCTACGTTCCTACTCTCACCTATGGTCATGAGCTTTGGGTCATGACCGAAAGGACAAGATCCCGGATACAGGCGGGCCGAAATGAGCTTTCTCTGCAGGGTGGCTGGGCGATCCCTTAGAGGTGAGAAGCTCGGTCACCCGGGAGGAGCTCAGAGTAGAGCTGCTGCTCCTCCACATCGAGAGGGGTCAGCTGAGGGGGCTTGGGCTTCTGTTTCGAATGCCTCCGGAACGCCTTCCTTGGAAGGTGTTCCGGTCCCGTCCCACCGGGAAGAGACCCCGGGGAAGACCTAGGATACGCTGGAGGGACTATGTCTCCCGGCTGTCCTGGGAATGCCTCGGTGTCCCCCCGGAAGAGCTGGAGGAAGTGTCTGGGGAGAGGGAAGTCTGGGCATCTCTGCTTAGACTGCTGCCCACGCGACCCGGCCCCGGATGAAGCGGAAGAAGATGGATGGATGGAATTCATAATCTTTTGAGAGCTTCTGAAAAATTACGTAAATAAAATATTTACCCACCACCTATTGCCTGATAGATTGCAAATGTTTTATTGATACAACAAGTGAAGCATTTCAGTATATTTTGTGTCGCAATCTTTAGAAAAAGATTGGTCAATAATTATTCAATATAAATTTTTAACAGTTACTACCAGTAAAGGGTTGCTAATATAATTGAAATAAAAAATTAGATGCATAACTAGTAAGCAGCGTGGTGTTTTTGGGAAGCTGCAGATTAAATGTATTAGAGGCGCGGCAAGATGGCGAGCTAGGCGCACATGTTTTGCTGAGCTCTGGCAGAAATTTTTCAATTTATAATATAATGCCGCTTTATAACGAATCAGTCTCAGAAATGTAAGTGACCAAACACGTTACCATTGCGGTGTTCTTTTAAAAAAAAAAAAAAAAAGTAAACTTTGACAGGAACATGGCGCACTCAGCAAGCAAAACCCAAAACAAACTCATGGACACAGATCAAAATTATGGTCGAGAGAACCCAAGGGAAAAGCGACGGGATGCTTCTCACATTACTCCAACCAAAACTCCTCAAAAAAAGGTGAAGCCAGACGACTCTGAAATTTCCAATGTAGCTTTGCTCCAGGCGATTACCTCATCCTTAACAACGAGATTCGATTCTCAAGATAAAAAGCTTGAGGACATTGCAGACAAAATAAGTCAAAACAGCATTAGATTGCACGTGCCACAACTACACCACCATCCTCTGGACATTCTGGGTAAGGGTTGGGGACAGCTGCTGTCCTAGCCTCTATTTTAGTAAATTCATCCTCTGTGTGTTCTCGATCGGACAAGTAAATGTCTGAATTCTGAATACGTTTAAAAAAAGATTTTTGGACAAACTACCCCTTTAATAGTAGTAATCCATTTATTAAAGGAATTCGGGACCCTTATTGTAAAGTGTAATCCACATTAATAATAATTAATGGATAATTAATGTTTGAGTCATAAATTAACAAAAGCCTTTTATTAATGATTCACTACTATTAAATTATGATAATGAAGACTCTACAAAGGAAGGCTCTAAAAAGTTAATAATCCATTAATTACTACCCATATGGTTTACACTTTACAGTAAGGGTCACACTTACTTTTAATTAATGGTTTACCACTATTAAATTGCCCACATACTTTTGTAATACATTTATTCAGCCAGTGTTTAGAAATGAGTGAGATCCAGATTTTTTATTCCAATATTAAACCTAAACACAACCAAAGTAATGTACTACAGTCACACAAATTCATTATATACAATGAAACACAGACAGAGGGACTTGTTGGCAAAAATACTTTTATTAAAGCTACACAATTTGCTCTCATTCTTCTTCTGTGTGTGTGTGTGTGTTGTGACAAAGAGGGAAGAGGTAAGCAAGATTAAAATAGAAAGAGTGAGAGTGTCAGTTGAAGATAAGAACAAAAGAGTTATTAAACAATTTTGAAAAGGAATATTTGATTACATCATTTGACATATTCTCTTTTGTAAAAACTACGAGAATATTATGCACTAACTATGTAAAGTGACAGATGCAAAAAAGGTGATCCACAGCATTATGCAGATACTATAATGTTAGCCATAATGTGCATTAATGTCAGTGCCACTTAGGCTATATACAGTTTGGAACAAAAACCTTTCAACCAGCCCTCAGCCCCCCCCCTTTCTTCCTTTCCATCTAATCTTCTACCCTCTCCTCGATTTCACTCTATTTACTCTCTTAATTTTCCCTTCACACTCTCTTCCCCTTCCTCTCCAATCTTTAATAATAAATAGAACACAATTAGGTGAAATACTTTGGTTAAAAGATTCACAATTTTTTTTATTTTATCTCAAAAACATTGTAATAATAAGTTGCCAGGCTCTGTAATCATATCTTTACTTTTCCTTCTCAATCACCTTCAGTCTTCT
This sequence comes from Esox lucius, assembly GCF_011004845.1. Lineage (NCBI taxonomy): Eukaryota > Metazoa > Chordata > Actinopteri > Esociformes > Esocidae > Esox > Esox lucius. The sequence goes on along the minus strand of NC_047584.1, from coordinate 5,421,617 downwards.
TCCCATCTAGTCTTCTTTCTAAATATATTTTCACAATACTATGTCAAATCATAAAAATTGTGATCTACGAATAAATATTCTCATAATTAATTGTACATTAATTTTTTTTTTTTAACCTAGACAGTACAGCTAGCTAACCTCTACATAACTAACGTTAGCTAGTATAGCCTATTTTAAACCTATCTATTTCTATCTATCTACACTGAACAAAATTATAAACGCAACACTTTTGTTTTTGCCCCCATTTATCATGAGCTGAACTCATCTAAGACTTTCTTTGTGTACACAGAAGGCCTATTTCTCTCAAAAATCTTTCACAAATCTGTCTAAATCTGTGTTAGTGAGCATTTCTCCTTGTCGAGATAATCCATCCACCTCACAGGTGTGAAATATCAAGTTGCTGATTAGACAGCATGATTATAGCACAGGTGTGCCTTAGGCTGGCCACAATAAAAGGACAATCTACAATGTGCAGTTCCATCACATAGCACAATGCCAAATATGTCGCAAGTTTTGAGGGAGCGTGCCATCTCCAAAGGTGTTTCAGAGAATTTGGCAGTACATCCAACCAGCCTCACAACTGCAGACCATGTGTAACCACACCAGCCTAGGAACTCCACATCCATCTTCTTCACCCGCAAGATCATCTGAGACTAGCCACCCGGACAGCTGTTGCAACAATCGGTTTGCATAACTAAATAATTTCTACAGAAACTGTCAGAAACCGTCTCAGGGAAGCTCATCTGCATGCTCGTCATCCTCATCTGGGTCTCGACCTGACTGCAGTTCGTCGTCGTAACCGACTTGAGTGGGCAAATTCTCACATTCAATGGCGTCTGGCAGTTTGGAGAGGTGTTCTCTTCATGGATGAATCACTGTTTTCACTGTACAGGGCAGATGGCAGACAACGTGTATGGCGTTGTGTGGGTGAGTGTTTTGCTGATGTCAACGTTGTGGATCAAGTGGCCCATGGAGGCGGTGGGGTTATGGTATGGGCAGGAGTGTGTTATGGACAATGAACACAGGTACATTTTATTGATGGCATTTTGAATGCACAGAGATACCGTGACGAGATCCTGAGGCCCATTGTTGTGCCATTCATCCACAACCATCACTTCATGTTGCAGCATGATAATGCACAGCCCCATGTTGCAAGGATCTGTACACAATTCCTTGAAGCTGAAAACATCCCAGTTCTTGCATGGCCAGCATACTCCCCGGACATGTCACCCATTGAACATGTCTGGGATGCTCTGGATCGGTGTATACGACAGCGTGATCCAAGTCCTGCTAATATCCAGCAACTTCGCACAGCCATTGAAGAGGAGTGGACCAACATTCCACAGGCCACAATCAACAACCTGATCAACTCTATGCAAAGGAGATATATTGCACTGCGTGAGGCAATTGGTGGTCACATGAGATACTGACTGGTTTTTGGACACCCCCAATACAGTGAAACTGCACATTTTAGAGTGGCCTTTTATTGTGGCCAGCCTAAGGCACACCTGTGCAATAATCATCAACATCTTGAACTCATGCAAAAAAAGTTTACCCCTGACTTCTGGTTGAATTAATTTGGTTCATGGATCAAAAGTGGACAGAATCCAACAGCATGGTGCCATGACCCGGATAGTTGGAATTTGAACTCAGATGGTGAGTCAAACCACACTATCTGAAAGAAGTCAGTTTAAAGAGTATGAGTATCCAGATGAATAGATCTGGAACAAGATGACCTAGAAACTTTGTTTTCAAGCTAGATAAGACTTACATTGACACTGAAAGATGTGTGCTTAGTCCAGAGGCTCCACAATAGAAGAAAAGGTCATTTTAGGCCACTTATTAACAGTGAGAAGGCCGGACTAACAAGTCTTCCCTGTTGTGATGGGAAGTGTTTACTAGATTGAGTAGTAAGTAACACATGTATTAAAAGTCCTAATATAGGCAACTCTTTAGTGTGAATCTTCTTTATTCGTCTAGAAGTCCTTGCTAGGTGGATAGCATGTTGACACATGTAATAGTAATAATAATAACCTTTTACAAGTAAGGTGCTTACATTTTACTAAAATGTGGTAAACGAGGACTACAGCCTCAGACTTTGTAATAGAGAAAATGGCAAAATTATTGGCAGATGACATCAAAAAGAGCTTTAAAATGGATGACTGTCACCAAGAGATAATACGAAAATAGACTCACCTAAAGGATTATTATGAACACCTGTTCAATTTTTCATTAATGCAATTATCTAATCAACCAATCACATGGCAGTTGCTTCAATGCATTTAGGGGTGTGGTCCTGGTCAAGACAATCTCCTGAACTCCAAACTGAATGTCAGAATGGGAAAGAAAGGGGAATTAAGCAATTTTGAGCGTGGCATGGTTGTTGGTGCCAGTCGAGCCGGTCTGAGTATTTCACAATCTGCTCAGTTACTGGGATTTCCACGCACAACCATTTCTAGGGTTTACAAAGAATGGTGTGAAAAGGGAAAAACATCCATTATGCGGCAGTCCTGTGGGTGAAAATGCCTTGTTGATGCTAGAGGTCAGAGGAGAATGGGCCGACTGATTCAAGCTGATAGAAGGGCAACTTTGACTGATATAACCACTCGTTACAACCGAGGTACGCAGCAAAGCATTTGTGAAGCCACAACACGCACAACCTTGAGGCGGATGGGCTACAACAGCAGAAGACCCCACCGGGTACCACTCATTTCCACTACAAATAGGAAAAAGAGGCTACAATTTGCACGAGCTCACCAAAATTGGACAGTTGAAGACTGGAAGAATGTTGCCTGGTCTGATGAGTCTCGATTTCTGTTGAGACATTCAGATGGTAGAGTCAGAATTTGGCGTAAACAGAATGAGAACATGGATCCATCATGCCTTGTTACCACTGTGCAGGCTGGTGGTGGTGGTGTAATGGAGTGGGGGATGTTTTCTTGGCACACATTAGGCCCCTTAGTGCCAATTGGGCATCATTTAAATGCCACGGCCTACCTGAGCATTGTTTCTGTCCATGTCCATCTCTTTATGACCACCATGTACCCATCCTCTGATGGCTACTTCCAGCAGGATAATGCACCATGTCACAAAGCTCGAATCATTTCAAATTGGTTTCTTGAACATGACAATGAGTTCACTGTACTGAAATGGCCCCCACAGTCACCAGATCTCAACCCAATAGAGCATCTTTGGGATGTGGTGGAACGGGAGCTTCATGCCCTGGATGTGCATCCCACAAATCTCCATCAACTTCTAGATGCTATCCTATCACCTGCCTGACGTTGGCCCCCCTATGAACGCAAAACGTCGTCAAACTATGCTCGTTCGTTTGTGCTCCGTTTGTGCTGTAAAAAGTTTCGTTTGTGCTGGTTTTTTAGATATTAACATAATATTTCTACGTCAATCTGAGGTCAACCAGCCCCCCCACATGCTCCAAATTCACCCAAAATGGTCTCGTACGTTTGTGCTTTGTTTGTGCTGGTTTGTGCCGGTAAAATTTTCATTTGTGCTGCTTTGGGTTTTTAGACTTCAAATTATGGACGATGACGTCACCAGCCCCCACACGCTCGAAATTCTTGTTCGTTTGTGCACAACTAACTGAATGGGAAAGACACTGAATGAGAGAGAATTATAGACGGTGCACCAGCCCACTTTTTTTTAACAGTAGGCTAGCTGAAGTAACAAGGTAAGACCTAAAGAATCTGCAAACCAAATCGCAATATTCACTTATAGGTTACTGTTATCCTGTGCGTTTTCAACTTTAAACGAACTGATGCGGATCACAGGATGTGTGGTGCAACATAAACTTCAAGGTAAGTGTTTTTACTTACTGTATGCTGTGTTTTGTTAATAATATAAAAATTGTCACAAATACACGCACCATAATCGGTTTGCTGTGTTTATACATGTGTGTATTGTAAAGGCCATAGGCCTATATGTCTCTTAAGCTTACTATGGCTTTTTATTTTTTGTTGAACATACTGATATTGTGAAATATTATTACAAGCTATTTGCTATTTTGTAGCTATTTTTGGTTATATATTATATTATATGTATAATTACAATGTCATTTATTCCTGTGATGTAAAAGCAGAATTTTCTGTATCATTAGACCTACTCCAGTTTTCAATTTTACATGATTCATTAGAAATCATAGTAAAATGTTGATTGAATGCTCAGTTATTATTGGTGCTCAGTTAAGAAAGGTTCTTAATTTTGATCGATGTTGATCAACCTTTTATTAATCTATTACGTCCTTGCTAAATAATATATATATATATATTTATATAGGCCACATTACTTAACCAAAATCTTTGAATTGTTGTATATATTGGTTTTCAGAAGAAGAAAATAACAACTCTTTTCAAAATGTATAATGTTTCTTGAGCATCAAATTGATAACATCAGTAGGCTAGCTATTTTAGAATGTTTTCTGAAGGATCATGTGACACTGAACTAATGATGTTAAAAATCAGCTTTGATTGCAGGAATAAATTACACTTTACTATATATTCACATATAAAACTGCAGTATTATTGGAATAATATTTCACAATATTACTGCATTTTTGATAAAATAAATATAGCCTTAGTGAGCATAAGAGAACATAAAACTTTGAGAAACACTTTTTAAAACTTTTCACTGGTAGGCTACTGTGTGTGTATTTATGTTTCTGTGTGTATATATAATTTAATTACTACTACTATTATTATTATTATGTATGTGGAAACTCATGACTCAATTAAGTCAAAATGATTTAACTTTTCAAATGTAATTATGTACTATCGAACATTCCATTAACCACAAAAAAAATACCTTTAAAAACTTAAAAACACTTAATACTGACAAGTTACAAACTGTCTTCAAAAGATACCACACAAAATAATAGACTTGAGTGCAAACCGCCATAAAATAGCACACTACTTCTCCTAACAGGAGTAGGAAAACAAGAGTTTATGACATACAAAATGTTCAACAAAAATAATGAAAAAAATAAAAATAAAATACAATCAGGAGACACTGAAGTGAAGATAATTGTTTAGTCAACAACTTATGTGATGACAGAACGTCTTCGTCAATTCTACTTTAAAAGTGTACTCGCCTAGAGGATAGTTTAGCTCTTTTCTTAACCAAAATGTTGAAGTTACATTTAAACTACAAATTGATGGCACATGCGCACAAATCCATTTTGCTCAGAGAGAGTGGCAGAAGAAAAAAAGTGACATAGGCCTAATATCCGAACAACATGACGTTTTTATTAAACACTACAGGACTACAAAAAACACTGATAAGAAGTTGCATGATGTTCTATTAAATCATCTTTATTAGCATCTAACATTTTAGAGATTGAATAGACAAAACCGAAATAAAATGCTCATAGGCTATAGGCTACTGACTAACTTCACACAAAAATACAGAGCTGTCTATAACTATTTTTGATCTTGTGACCATTGATTTATCTATTTTATTCAGTCAGCCTTATGTGTAGCCTATAGGTCTAATACATATTAACATTCATTTGATTTAATTTCTGATATTTTAAAACCCAACGCAGCACAAACGAAAATGTTAATGGCACAAACCAGCACAAACGGAGCACAAACGAACGAGACTATTTTGGGTGAATTTGGAGCATGTGGGGGGGCTGGTTGACCTCAGATTGACCTAATGTTAATATCTAAAAAACCAAAGCAGCACAAACAAAACTTTTTACAGCACAAACCAGCACAAACAAAGCACAAACAAACGAGACAATTTTGGGTGAATTTGGCGCATGTGGGGGGGCTGAGTGACCTCAGATTGACCAAAAAATATTATTTTAATATCTAAAAAATGGAAGCAGCACAAACTAAACTTTTGACAGCACAAACCAGCACAAACGGAGCACAAACGAACGAGACTATTTTGGGTGAATTTGGAGCATGTGGGGGGGCTGGTGATGTCATCGTCTATAATTCAATGTCTAATATTTTAAAACCCAAAGCAGCACAAACAAAACTTTTACCGGTACAAACAAGCACAAACGAAGCACAAACGAACAATATTATTTTGGGTGAATTTGGAGAATGTGGGGGGGCTGAGTGACCTTCAGATTGACCTACAAATATTATTTTAATATCTAAAATACCAGAAGCAGCACAAACAAAACTTTTTACAGCACAAACGGAGCACAAACGAAAGAGCATAGTTTGACGACGTTTTGCGTTGGTGGGGGGGCCAACTTCACGCAGGTTATCCTATCAATATGGACCAACATTTCTAAAGAATGCTTTCAGGACCTTGTTGAATCAATGCCACGTAGAATTAAGGCAGTTCTGATGGCAAAAGGGGGTCAAACACAGTATTAGTATGGTGTTCCTGATAATCCTTTTGGTGAGTGTATGTAATTGTTCCAGAAGAAGCTTTTTGGAGTTTTTTTGATATACAGAAAACATGGGAAGAAATGTAATGAATACCTGATGAATTACAAAAATCAAGTTGGTAATTGATTGTGTTAGCAAATTCTAAAATGGAATGATAAATTCCTCAAAGATGGTCTTGGAAGAACTGAAGGAGAAAGAAAGTGTTGGGGCATCGGCTGAAAAAACAACTGAATTGGATAAGTTAACAAAAGGAACTGGAAAGCTGGAACTTATTACGGAAACCTGATCACTTTCCTTGTTAATGACCAAGCTTATCCAATTGAATATTAATTTGAAAAGCACTTAGATGGCGAATAACATGTTTTAATAGGCATTCAAGAAATCACCTATTTTGTTTTGTCATATTTGATGTAAATGAGAAGGGCCCATAGGTCTTTACAAAGGGTGGTCTTCCCACCAAGTTGGAATGTGTGTGTGTTATCTCTATGCCTCATCCCAGGATGACTGGTGGGGGAAACCAATACACAGAGGGTAATACTTTTTTGAAGTTTAATTAAAACACATGGCTTTCCATGTGCACTGAATTTGATTCTAATATACAGTTTCTCACAAAAGTGAGTACACCCCACACATTTTTGTAAATATTTGAGTATATCCTTTCATGTGACAACACTGAAGAAATTACACTTGGCTACAATGTAAAGTAGTGAGTGTATAGCTTGTATAACAGTGTAAAATTGCTGTCCACTCAAAATAAGTCAATACACAGCCTTTAATGTCTAAACCGCTGGCAACAAAAGTGAGTACACCCCTAAGTGAAAATGTCCAAATTGGGCCCAATTAGCCATTTTCCCTCCATGGTGTCAAGTGACTCGTTGTGGTCTCAGGTGTATTAAATTCGGTGTCATTGCTCTCACACTCCCTCATACTGGTCACTGGAAGTTCAACATGGCACCTCATGGCAAAGAACTCTCTGAGGCTCAGAAAAAAAGAACTGTTGCTCTACATAAAGATGGCCTAGGCTATAAAACAATTGCCAAGACCCTGAAACTGAGCTGCAGCACGGTGGCCAAGAACATACAGGGGTTTAACAGGACAGGTTCCACTCAGAACAGGCCTCGCCATGGTCGACCAAAGAAGTTGAGTGCACATGCTCAGCGTCATATCCAGAGGTTGTCTTTTGGAAATAGACATACGAGTGCTGCCAGCATTGCTGCAGAGGTTGGGATTGGGGGTCAGCCTGTCAGTGCTCAGACCATATGCCGCACACTGCATCAAATTGGTCTGCATGGCAGTCGTCCCAGAAGGAAGCCTCTTCTAAAGATGATGCACAAGAAAGCCCGCAAACAGTTTGCTGAAGACAAGCAGACTAAGGACATGGATTACTGGAATCATGTCCTGTGGTCTGATGAGACCAAGATAAACTTATTTGGTTCAGATGGTGTCAAGCATGTGTGGCGGCAACCAGGTGAGGAGTACAAAGACAAGTGTGTCTTGCCTACTGTCAAGCATGGTGGCGGGAATGTCATGGTCTGGGGCTGCATGAGTGCTGCCGGCACTGGGGAGCTACAGTTCATTGAGGGAACCATGAATGCCAACATGTACTGTGACATACTGAAGCAGAGCATGATCCCCTCCCTTTGGAGACTGGCCCTCAGGGCAGTATTCCAACATGATAACAACCCCAAACACACCTCCAAGACAACCACAGCCTTGCTAAAGAAGCTCAGGGTAAAGGTGATGGACTGGCCAAGCATGTCTCCAGCCCTAAACCCTATTGAGCATCGGTGGGGCATCCTCAAACGGAAGGTGGAGGAGCGCAAGGTCTCTTACATCCACCAGCTCCGTGATGTTGTCATGGAGGAGTGGAAGAGGACTCCAGTGGCAACCTGTGAAGCTCTGGTGAACTCCATGCCCAAGAGGGTTAAGGCAGTGGTGGAAAATGATGGCCACACAAAATATTGACACCTTGGGCCCAATTTGGACATTTTTACTTAGGGGTGTACTCACTTTTGTTGCTAGCGGTTTAGACATTAATGGCTGTGTGTTTGACATTAATGGCTGTGTGTTGAGTTATTTTGAGGGGACAGCAAATTTACACTGTAATTCAAGTGGTACACTCACTACTTTACATTGTAGCAAAGTGTCATTTCTTCAGTGTTGTCACATGAACAGTTATAATCAAATATTATCAAAAATGTGATGGGTGTTATAATTTGGTTTTAGACAAACAATTGGGATTATAGGCTCATGTGAAATGATGGCAAAAGAAAATTTAAACAGCCCCAAAGCGAGTTTATCCCCTACGATAAAATATTTTATTGTAAATGCGGTATTAGCTTTGGTTAACAAAAATGTTTTTGGTGCTTTTTGTGTTTCTATTGTAAATAAAATGACATTTGTGTTTTAAAGAACGAGTTAGATACTTGTCTCAGTTTTAAAAAGGTTGACTGAGAAACATAGTCCCACTCTGGGTTCAAAGAGCAACACAGGGGTGAGGAACACATGCAATAGTGGGCATCCCTGAGTTTTGGGTCTCTGACCAGTCTGGGTGGACCCTGGAAAACATGTCATTTTAATGTTAGGTTTGTGACGTAAGGAATAGCTACCTTTGCTAAGTGCTTCCTGTGTATTATGGTCATTCATGATCACATTTATTTACAAACAAGAAACCAGGCAAGCTTAGTTCAGCCGGACCGCAATAGAAAGTATTGCCCCCTTAAGATTCGAACCCAGGTCGCCCACATGAAGGGCTATGTCCCTGGGCAATGGTGAGGTATCCCCATTGCCCTTATGGGAGGGGTGGAAAGCAGGTATATGAGGGATAAAATAGAACTAACTTCCAGGTTGAGAAAAGCTTGTCTAGAACGGCAAATAGTTTTACTGGAGTTAACATAAAACATAAAATAACTTTAGACAACCCTATACTCTTGGAACTGAAAAGAATAGGGCATAGATTAGATTAACTTCTAACATACAAAACAGAAGGACCTCTGCATTTTACAAGCCAAAGATTCTATGAGATGGACAATAGAGTGAGTCGATTATTAGCATTCCAGCTTAGAAAGGCCCAAACAGGATAATCTCCAAAATTAAACATCCTACTTCCAAACTGACTATGGGAAAGCCAGCTGAGATAGCTGAAGCTTTTGCAGAATATTATAAAACTCTGTACGATGATTCAGTCAAACTTAATAGAAACTAAAACACAGCTATTCCTCACAAACTTACATTTACCATCAATATCAGCAGAAGAAGTGTCTGCAATGATACAGCATTTCATTACAGCATTTCATTACAGGAATTATCCAATACCATAAAAAGTCTTAAAAATAATAATTCCCCTGGTACGGATGGGTTTCCGGGAGAGTTTTATACAGTATATGCTAGAGAGTTTGCACCAGTATAAGTCTTTAATTATACCCTCTCGTCAGGTGATCCACCAAAAACCTGGTCAGAAGCCATCATCTCGGTCTTACAAAAGGAGGGCAAAGACACAACTTCAAGTGAAGGATACAGACCTGTAAACTTGCTCTGCAATGATTTGAAAATATTAACAAACATATTGGCACGGAGAATGCAGAAGTGTATGACCACATTAATCAACCAGGTTTTATTCCTGGAAGACAAGACACCAACAATATTAGGAGAACATTAGATCTTATATTGTGTGCTAAAAACAGCCCACGGCTAACCATGTTGCTTAGCTTAGATGCACAAAAGGCGTTTGACCAGATCAAATGGAGCTTCTTACAGTTGTGCTCATAAAAATGAAAAAATGTGGGTTTGGAAAGTTGTTTATTCACTGTGTGAAGACACTATACACCTGACCCATGGTGGCCGCCACTATGAATGGTTTAATGTCACAAAGTTTCACATTGCATAGCGGCATCAGACAAGGATGTCCACTTTCACACTCACTCTTTGCTATATTTCTTGGACAATTAGCACCAACAATTAGACAGAATGACAATATTTCCGAAATTCAAATGCTCTGTGCAAACCATAATATTAGCTTCTATGTGGATGATGTATAATTTTACATTCAAAATCATATAGAGTCAGTGCAAGAAGTTATTAAAGCGATTAAGAATTTTTCATAAATGTCTGACAACATAAGCTGGACAAAATGGAGAGCCATTTTTATTCAGCATGAGGCTACGATGTTAACCATCCTTCTTTGATTTTTCCCTCCAGTGATTACAAAGTGAACACAGTCTTTTATCCCCCAGCACATCCCCTCCAATATCTAGCTGTCTTCCAATCACATATGTGTATTGTATATTCTAACCTTACCTGGCCTAATAGTGTCCCCTCTTATGTTTCTTGGCTTCACAGCTTATCAGGTTGTGTGGGGCCCCTCAGTAGTAGATACCAACTGCTTGCGATATGGTACCTCATGTAGCACAAGATAACGAACCAGTCATCTAAGAGAATAGAACTAAAATACATGCGTACCATCAGGTAAAGACAGGCTTCCTCACAATGGTATGTGCCAACCTACGGTCCATGGGTCTATTCATAGAGTCTATGACAGTCACATGGAAAACTCCTATCAGGAGGTATGGACAGGACGTGTGGAACCCATCAGAAATGGGGCATCACATTTCCTACCTTGTGTCCTTCGTACAGAGATAGTTAGTACTCTCATACATTGTGTCAAGCTTAATTCAGTTACTTTTCATGCCCAATATCTATCAATGTGGACAATTTGGGAACGCTACAGTCCAATACCTGCTCTCCCAATCAGCACTGGCAAAATTAGACTTTGGCATGAATATCTCTACCAGTCTGTCAGATTTATTCCATCTCAATTTTACTCCACTTATCAAAAACATAGAAGATGACCTGAACCAATGGATTAACTCACCACTCTCCATCATTGACAGAATTGCAACAATTAAAATGTCTATTCTTCCCAGAATCAATTACCTTTTCACTATGGTTTCAGTCCAATCTACAACCAATTGGTTCCAAACCTTAAATTCAATAATTACAAAATTCACCTGGAAATATAAAAAACTTAGTACAAAGCTAACTTCATTACAGAAAAATAAACTCTAAGGAGGGCTGAATGGACCAAATCTTTATAATTGCTTCCTGGCTAAACAACTACTATATATATATATATATTGATTGTGACGTCACAATACATTTAATCTTTTAATTTTTTGTTTTTATTTATAAAAAATTTAACACCAAGAACAGTTTAACAAACAGAAAATACATCTACAATGGCATTGGAAAATACAAATAACAGCGTAGTAAGCAAGGCACATATCAATTAAATAAATTAAATAAATAATCATGAAAAAATAATAAAAAATAATAAAAAAAGATAGAAAAAAATATATATAAGAATATAAGAGGGGGTCTTTACTCTTCTAACAGATCAAGATCTCTTACTATTCCAACACATTTTTGGGCCTTTTTACTTTTCATACATTCCAACGATGGAAAGAAATTACAAATGAAATCTCTTTTAAAAACAGAAAAATAAGGTTTCGTCTTCATACATTTACATTTATGGATAAAACATTTACCCAGAATCAACATTACATTAATAACAAAATTATTTCTTTTATCATCTAATAATATTCCAAACATAATATGTTTCCAATTAAAAGTAGGAAATGAATGAATCCTTGACTCCAACAAATAAGACATATTTTCCCAAAAAATCTTTGAAAAAATACAAGAAAAAAAAAGATGATCAGTAGTCTCTATGTCGATTTGACAAAAGATGCAGGCATTTTCTCCAAAATTAAAACGTTGTCTTAAAAATTCACTTGACGGGTACACCCCATTAAAGATTTTAAAATGAGTTTCCTTAGCTTTAGGAGCCACTGGAAAGCTAATATACTGTGTTTGTAATTTTTTAACAGAGGGTTTATCATAAGCTTGGAAAACATAGTTATTATACAGAAGTGTCGGAAATAATACAGAATTAAAACAAGAGCGAATAAGTTTGTTGGGAAGCATCGACCTGAGGTCATTACCATTAATGTGAAGGGGTGGCAGTTCGCAAGATCCATCTGTCATGTTGACAGAGTCGTTTTGTACAAAATGTATAAAACTTTTTGGAATGGCATTTAGGACATGCTCAAACTGTTTGCGACCACATTGTAAGTTATATTTTGTACAAAAGTCTCTATACGTTAAAAATCTCCCATCTTTATCCATTAAATGAAGAACCGACCAAATACCTTTTTCAAACCAATCAAGAATACATAGAGACTTGTATCTAGAAACAATAAATCTATTGTTCCATATAGGGATTCTATGTGGAGAAAAGTTGTGGCTATACAATAACTTCCAATATAAGAAAATCTGCTGGTGAAAGGAAGATAATTTGATTGGCAGTCTGGAAACAGTGAAATCACATCTCAGCAGAAAATGTATTCCATCTAATTTTCTAAATATACCTCTGAAAAACCAAAAACCAAAAACTAGTTTCATTTGTCATAATTTTTTTTTTTGCCATTTTATCTTCAACATACCATTTATACAATAGAAGTCAAGGGCTTGTAAACCACCATTTTCATAATCTTGTATAAGTTGCGCCTTTTTTATATAGTGCACACGTTTTCTCCACATAAAATTAAAATTAGTTTGATTAATGGTCTTTATAGCTCTATTAGAAATAGAGAGACAAGATGCAGGATAGATACACCTAGAGAGACTTTCCATTTTAGTTAAGTAAATCCTTCCAAAGATAGACAAATCTCTTTGCATCCATGCCTCTGCATTCATTCCATCTATTCCAGACATTTTGCTGTTCCATCATGACTTCATCCTTAGACATATTTATTCCTAGATATTTTACACCTGACTTGATAGGACTATTATATGCAATTGTAAGAGGGCAATCATGTATGGTAATAATTTCACATTTGCCAATATTGAGCTTTAAACCTGAGAATTTAGAAAAATCTCAATCACTTTAGGAACCTGGTCAAGACCTTTTAAAAATAGTGTTGTATCGTCAGTCAATTGACTAAGTATAATTTCCTGTCCAAACACGTTTAATTTTTCAATATTTGAGTTTTTAATTAGGAGAGCCAACATCTCAGTAGCCAGAATAAACAATGAGGGTGAGATGGGGCAGCCTTGTTTAACTCCTCTCTTGATATCAAATCTAGGGGAAGTACCCGTTGGTAGGACCACGGAACTATTGGTATTTGTGTAGAATAACTGAATAATATTATACCAAAAATGTCACCAAACCCATACATTTTCAAAGATTTAAAGATAAATGAATGTTCCAACATATCGAAAGCTTTAAAAAAAATAAAAAAATAAAATAACACCCTCATCCTCTATTTCTTGATTATACTCCAGCAAGTCCAAAACCAGTCGAATATTGTTATGTATTGAACGGCCTCTAATAAATCCAGTTTAAGTCTCCCCAATAATTTTGGGTAAATCAAGTTTTAAGCGATTATTATATATGTGGGTTAGTAATTTGTAGTCATTGTTTAGTAAAGTTATAGGTCACAAATTATCCAACAATCAAGAGTCTTTCCCTGGTTTGGGAATGAGCATGATCAGGCCTTGTTTCATTGAATCAGGCAAAATTAAGGTTTTCGTAATTTCCTGAAAAGCTGCAAAAAGAAATTCCCTTAATAAGTCCCAAAAATGACGATAGAAATTAGATGTAATACCGTCTGGGCCTGGTGATTTATCCAAAGCCAGACACATAACGGCAGAATCAAGCTCTTCAATTGTTACATCTGCATCACATGTCATTTTTAATTGTTCATGTATATGAGGGACAAATTCTCCAATTTTTTCAAACAGGGAGTTAGGGTCTAATACTGCAGAGGATGAAGAGTATAAATCTTTATAGAAGTTAGCGACTTCTTCGGCTATTATTTGTGAGTTAGAACACTCTGCCCCATTAATAATTAGAGTTTTAATAGAGTTTCTGTCTTGCCTCCTTTTTTCTAACTTACAGAAATAAGCTGAGTTTTTTCCCCCTTTTTCCATCCATTTAGCTCTCGATCTGATAAATGCTCCCTTAGTTTTTCTCATATAGATTTCATCCAATTGTGATTGCAAAAATAACAACCTTGATTTATCATCCTCCGCTAAACTTGATTTGTTAGAACATTCATTAATCTCCTTAATAATAGAGGTCTCTTTTAAAGCATACAATTTGTTTAGCTGTTTACTATAAGATATAGACAACTGCCGAATTTTGTATTTAAAGAATGCCCATTTACTGATCCATGAAACCAGGCTATTATCATTTACAATATTTAAAACAGTATCCTTAACCAATTTCATATAATCTTCATTTCCGAGAAGGTTAGAATTAAACTTCCAATAACCCTTGTTGCTGAAAGATTTGTTTTTATGATATATCATCAATTCAATGGAACAGTGATCTGTTAGGGGAGCTGCCGATATACCAGATATAGTTTGATAAGGTAAAAAGCTATGAGAAATTAACCAAAAATCAATTCGGGACTTGGAAGAAGCATCAGGTTTGAACCAAGATAGGGGTTTGACTCACGCCAGGGATCTATTAAACCGTAATTATCACAAAAGTCTAATAATAACAAATTGTAATGATTTATATTATATCTAGTAGGTGACCTGTCTAACCACTCATCGTACATCATATTAAAATCACCACCCAATATAATAAAATCCGCAACATATTTTGTTTTCATTTCCTCTAATATTATTGACATTTCTGAAATTAAAAAGTTATTTTGGGCTAAATTGTTATAACCATACACATTTGCTAACACAATGTAACACTGTTAAATTTTTTGAATGTAAAATAACCAATGTCCATCCAAACTAGATCTTGACTCAACAATTGTCCCAGGGAAATTGTTAAACAAAAAGCAACACCTGCTGAGCGAGTTGTTCCATGAACAAATAAAATTTGTTCACCCCACTGATTAGACCAAAAAGTACAATCACTGCCAATTGAATGAGTTTCCTGCAAGAGAACACATTGAGCTTTTCTTTCTTTACAAAACAGAAATGTAGCTTTTCTTTTTGTACCATCTCTCAGACCCCTAACATTTAATGAAAGAATAGAAATGCAACTATTATGTAAAAACATAGAACAAGAAAAATAGTATTAACAAAACGCTATAGATAGATAATCTCTTTTGGGGATTGAATATCTCTAGTAATTTAGAATTTAACACAAAATAAACTGATGCTCTGGCAGATAAGTTTCATATTCAGCTCTTACAACTTACAGCCTCTTTATTATTCCATGGCATTAATCAGCCCACACTTTGATTTGTAGTTGAGATTAAATGGCCGTCGATGTACCCAAAAGGACCGCGATAGTATGCCTTCTTTCCGGCGCTTCTGGTTTCCTGGATGAGCGGCCAAAGAGCTGCACGAGCACTCCGATCCTCTGCTGACAGATCCTCCGCGAATCTGATTCCACGTTCAGTGCACAGCTGCGAGTTCTTCGTAATCTTCCAGAATTCATCTCTATATTTACGCATGGTGAACTGAACAATAATTTGACGGTGTCTTCCACTCTCCTTTTTTCCAACCCGGTGAACCGAGTCAACGACATCTTCCAGCTTCTGTGCCAGATGAGGGGCTAAGGCCCCAAAAAGTGCAGTCACCTCTTTCCGTGCCTCTTCGTCAGCCTGCTCTTTCATTCCTTTAATACGAAGATTCCACCTCCGCTTATAATGCTCCAGCTCGGACGTTTTCAACCTTAAAGACCAGGTCTCTGTCACCTCCACCTTGGTTAAGCAATGTATATTAAGATAACAGCAAAATATCTGAAATCACAAACAAATGCTATGTTGGAAAGAAATGTTCAAAGTCTTATATTTTGTCAGATTCATTTTTACTTGTAATAAACCATATTGACTTCATCTGCAACAGCTCATGTCTTGTGTATTAATACAGCCGTAACAGCAGTATTTTCATTAGGTTGCAAGTTCATTTTAGCCCAAAATAAGATTGATGTGGCTGTCAGCATATGGCCAACTTCTGGACCGGGACCTAGATGGGAACTCAGCAATACCTTTGTAGAGTACCTATTAGAACAAGTAATTAACAGTATGCGGGCCTGTTGTGGGCCAGTTCTGTGCCAGGACCTTAATTGTTATGGCAGTGCAGTATGTGCACCAGAGTTGGGCCGGGGGCTAGGCGTATTGTGGGCCAGCAAAACAGGATGTATGTGGCCCACTTACGGGACAGAATAATTTTGCTACCTGGGTGCACGAACACTGAACCCAACTCGTGGCCTTCAGCAGGGAATCAAAGAAACCTTTGTGACAGATCACGATGGCAGTGTAACCACCAGGCTGCATAACAAACACAAACTCTAGGACGAAGGTGAATTCCTCCATCCCCAACAGAACAGCACGTCCAGCCCGTGCTAAACACGGACCACAGTGAAAACAATTCCGGGGACGTGCACCCGCATGGTAGTACGAGCTCAACAACCAATGGAGTGTGTACCCTGATATTTATATAGGCAGGTTTGCAATCTGACACGGGATCAGAGCGATCCTGCGTCAGCTGATGCGTTGCTGACCAATTACCACTCGGGTTTCCTGGCTGAACTGGCTATGCTAAATAAATAAAACAATATTGATTGACTGAATATATTTGTATGAACCCTTACGCCTTGGAATTTTTTTGCCTCACAAAAATATATGTATTTTTTACACCATGACGATGTGTTCTGAGCAAATGTAATTTCTGTAAAAAGATCAAATCTGTCAATAAAATTGCACTATGACAATCGTCCATCTTCTCCAAGACTTGAATACAACCTGCTCACCCGGTTCGAAAGTTATCATTGGATTGAATGGGCGTTATGAGTGGTCATCAGCCTCATAGATATGGGTCAGAAGGGGCCTGCTAGCCTACTGGTAGGCTCAGAAGGCTGTTATCATCCATTCGCATGGTTGATTCGCATGGTTGACTCCAGATCCAATCCCAGACGAATTCAGGTCGCTGCCACAGGTAAGACCATTAAAATGGGTTAGGGTTAGGGTAAGTCTACAGGTAAGACCATTAAAATGGGTTAAGGTTAGGGTTAGGGTAAGTCTACAGGTAAGACAATTAAAATGGGTTAAGGTTAGGGTAAGTCTACAGGTAAGACCATTAAAATGGGTTAAGGTTAGGGTAAGTCTACAGGTAAGACCATTAAAATAAAAGCCTTTAAACAGTGATAATTTTGTCAATACTAAATTATCTAAATACTAAATTAACCATGCAAATGGATGATAACAGCCTTCTGAGCCTACCAGTAGGCTAGCAGGCCCCTTCTGACCCATATCTATGAAGCTGATAACCACTGATAACGCCCATTCAATCCAATGATAACATTCGAACCGCCTGACCTGCTACAACAGTGCCAACATTGGTTTGAAAGTGTATGAACGTTCTGTCTGAGTGAAGCACCACATGGCATGCATCAACATTTTATATGTGTGCACATGTTTGTGTATCGGAAAGACACGTTTCTAATGATGAGGACTATTATAAATGAGTAGCAACGTTCTAACATGAGTGCCTAAGGACAGACCTTAGTCATATTGGCAAAATACCATGTTCGCTGGCATTGTTGCTTAAAAATAGCATTTAGCTGATGTTTTCCTCCCTCCAAATCACAGTTACATACATTACATACACCTTTATGAAGCACAGATTTGTCATATTTGACATTGTGGCTTATGTAAACTGGGAATTGGTATTTGTGAGTTTGCTGCTCACTGACTTGATATTTCGCCTCCTGTTCAAACTCTAAAAGAGGTGGCTAATGCTGCATTGCATAGCTTGCCCTCTCACCCATGTGTCAGCTGTGGGTTGACAAAGTAGGTGGTGTTTTATTTATATCATGGATGGTTCTGAAGCTCAAAACTGTAAATGTTGTTGTGACAAAATAATTTAAAGTGTTAAGCAATTTAAATTAATCAAAAGTGTTAACTTTGCTAATGTTCCACACTTATGTCTAAATCATGACTTCTCTAATTCCATTGCTTACTTACTTGCAGGTGTAGTAGAGTGTGTGGAAGAAAACTCGAGTCAAACCCAAGGAGGCGAATAAACGTAACTTGTATTGCAATATACAAAAATCAAAGGCACGCTATAAACTGCGCAAAAGCGTTAAAACAAATGTGCCTATCTCCAATAACGTCAGACATAGAAGAATACCACACAAAGACACCCAGAAACACAGGAACTAATATAGGCAACCTAATGAGGGAATGGACACCAGGTATGTGCAATAACAAGACATGACAGTGCCGTGGGAGGAGGAGCGGCGTGGCTAGAAGGCCGGCGATGACACACGCCGAATACCACGTCGGGGGGGAAGGTCCTCGTTACACGCACAAGCCCCTCCCATTGGTTTTGATCTAGCCATGTGTCCATCCACTGACCCGCCCACCTGACACACATGTAACCAAGATAACATGTTCTGATATTGCTTGGTAAAGGCTTGTGTAAATGCACTTCCAACAAAGAATGATTTGACTGAACTTTAGTGTGCCCGACCATAATCCATGTCGGTGTGGGACCTTTGTATCGCATACAATTTAAGCTTTAAGTCTGCTTTTGTTTCTGGCTGTTGACCAGATATTGTGAGATGGTTGTGGATGTAGGTCTAGGGAAGCATCTTGTTCATCTCAGGGGATTTGGGGCTTGTCTGCTGTGGTTGGCTGGCTTCCCAGGACAACATCCTGCAGTGTTCTGGCGGGAGTGAGGATTGTCCCTTTGTACAGATGTACATTGTCATGAACACAATCCAGGCAAAGTGTGCATAGTCTATCAACCAATCCCTTTCTACATCAGCATTAGTCAAAAAGTGCTTATACAGTGTCTTCAAATAACAGTTTTTCTCTAAGAGCAATTGCAAGCATTTCTATGCTTGGTCTTTATTAAACAATTACCTTTTTGTTAAACACTCTCTTTGACCATTGATTCCTGTTAGTGGATGAGGGAGATGTTTTTATGCTACAAACTAATGAGAACAGACTGAATATTCCATGAGAAAGTCATAGACAGACTCACTCTCTCAACTATACATCCCATATCAGGAGATGTATAGATTATTATATAGTTGCATTATATGCACGTCATGTGTTGAAAAGGATTTACTGCAAGTGGAATGAAATAGAACGAGTGTGGGTGTGTCATTTGTGGTTGGTTGGACTCTGACTTGATGAATTAGTGATGATGGTACTTGGAAGTGTGAAAGTGAGTGGAGCTCGCCAGCTTAAAATGAAAAAAACAGTATTTTTATGACCACAGAATGACCCCATCACCTGAAAGGAAATCAGAATACAGTCAATGTAACTTTGTTCATTCTTAGAAACAAAGTGTTCCGTCAGGGTCTTTGGCAGAAAGATTGGGTTCTATCAAGTACCATTTTGACCAGAACAATATATCATACTATTTTCCAGCATGACATATTGTAGGCTGATGTAAAATGATGACTATCCTAACTCTGATAATGCATATTACTTTATACATAATATGACTTGCAGGCCTAAGTGGCCCATTCATGAATTGCACGTTTTGATAATTTTGGGTATAATGTCCAACTGAGCAGTCTTCTCAATGCATCCTCAAGAACAGGTCTCACTGTCCACTTAGATGCTTCCAAACTTTACCAACAACAATACAAAGACACTGTGCGCGCTCCTCCTACTACTCCATCATCCAATCTGCCCAATCTGGCCATAACAACCCCAAAACCCAAAAAACTCCTCAAACCCATGGACACCATCTCTAAGTCCTTCACCACCAGAAAATGCAATTCATTTCTATAATTTTTCCAAACCAAAATTGACACAATACACAATCAACTGGCTGTTTCATGTCACAAATCGCTCTGCCACAGGTGCTCCTCCTTTGCACCGTCTCCAGAGGTCTACGTCACCAGCCTTCTAGTCACCACTGTTCTGGCTAATCACCTTCACCCCGGGGTGTCCCCATATTATCGCTCACACCTGTTTCCCATTCTCACTGATTTTAATGCCTATATACACTCACCTAAAGGATTATTAGATAATTGATAACTGATTCAGATAAAATAACAGTTCTGGTTCTATTAGATCTCAGTGCAGCATTTGACACTGTAGATCATAGAAAACTTAGAGATGGGCTGTAAAATTGGGTAAGACTCTCCGGGACAGTCCTTGATTGTTTCAGATCTTATCTAGATGGCCAGAGTTACTTTGTCACCATTGGTAATCATGAATCTGATAGGGTGGCTATGACATGCGGAGTTCCACAGTGATCAGTTCTCCGACCGCTTCTTTTCAATCTCTATGTTCTACTTCTGGGCCAAATTCGACAAAACAACAACATTAACTACCACAGCTATGCCGATGATACTCTAATATACACTCACCTAAAGGATTATTAGGAACACCTGTTAAACTTCTCATTAATGCAATTATCTAATCAACCAATCACATGGCAGTAGCTTCAATGCATTTAGGGGTGTGGTCCTGGTCAAGACAATCTCCTGAACTCCAAACTGAATGTCAGAATGGGAAAGAAAGGTGATTTAAGCAATTTTGAGCGTGGCATGGTTGTTGGTGCCAGACGGGCCGGTCTGAGTATTTCACAATCTGCTAAGTTACTGGGATTTTCACGCGCAACCATTTCTAGGGTTTACAAAGAATGGTGTGAAAAGGGAAAAACATCCAGTATGCGGCAGTCCTGTGGACGAAAATGCCTTGTTGATGCTAGAGGTCAGAGGAGAATGGGCCGACTGATTCAAGCTGATAGAAGAGCAACTTTGACTGAAGTAACCACTCGTTACAACCGAGGTATGCAGCAAAGCATTTGTGAAGCCACAACACGCACAACCTTGAGGCGGATGGGCTACAACAGCAGAAGACCCCACCGGGTACCACTCATCTCCACTACAAATAGGAAAAAGAGGCTACAATTTGCACAAGCTCACCAAAATTGGACAGTTGAAGACTGGAAGAATGTTGCCTGGTCTGAAGAGTCTCGATTTCTGTTGAGACATTCAGATGGTAGAGTCAGAATTTGGCGTAAACAGAATGAGAACATGGATCCATCATGCCTTGTTACCACTGTGCAGGCTGGTGGTGGTGGTGTAATGGTGTGGGGGATGTTTTCTTGGCAAACTTTAGGCCCCTTAGTGCCAATTGGGCATCGTTTAAATGCCACAGCCTACCTAAACATTGTTTCTGACCATGTCCATCCCTCTATGACCACAATGTACCCATCCTCTGATGGCTACTTCCAGCAGGATAATGCACCATGTCACAAAGCTCAAATCATTTCAAATTGGTTTCTTGAACATGACAATGAGTTCATTGTACTGAAATGGCCCCCACAGTCACCAGATCTCAACCCAATAGAGTATCTTTGGGATGTGGTGGAACGGGAGCTTCGTGCCCTGGATGTGCATCCCACAAATCTCCATCAACTGCAAGATGCTATCCTATCAATATGGGCCAACATTTCTAAAGAATGCTTTCAGCACCTTGTTGAATCAATGCCACGTAGAAATAAGGCAGTTCTGAAGGCGAAAGGGGGTCAAACACAGTATTAGTGTGGTGTTCCTAATAATCCTTTAGGTGAGTGTATATGGCCCTGTTTCCCATTCTCACTGATTTTAATGCCTATATATATGGCCCTGTTTCCCCAGTGCTGTGTTGGTTATTATTTCCACGTCACTGTGCAGTGAGTACGACTATTCTATGCGTATGTGTATTGTTTCATTCCGGCTTCGTCCGTGTGTTCTGTTTTGGAGGCTTTTCACCTCACTTTACTTTGACACTTCCTCTTTCACCACCCTCTCTGGCCCTCAACCAAACCCCCCACTACTTCCATGCCACTAATTTTCATCCTTCAGTGAAATTACTGAAATCAAACTATCCCCCATAGTCACCAGCATCAAGTCATCAACCGTTGCCCTTGACCTTATCCCATCCTTCTAGTCAAGACCTGCTTTCCCACACTCCTCTCATCACCAATGTAATTCCTCAGTGTCCACTGGCCTCGTCCCCTACCCTCAAGCTTGCTGGTGTCACCCAGATACTTTTTTTTTTTGACTTGACCCTGACACTCCTAACAACTACCGGCCCATCTCCAACCTCCATTTTCGGTCCAAAATCCTTGCTGCTCAACTCAAATTCCACCTTGACTCTAATAACCTCTATGAACTTTTCCAATACGGCTTCCACTCCAAACACAGCACAGAAACCGCCCTACTGAAAATAACCAATGACATACATCTCCCTGCTGACTCTGGCTTCTTCCCTATCCTCATCCTTCTTGATCTCAGTGCCGCCTTTGATACCATCAACGACTCCATCCTCCTCACATGCCTTCAGGACTCCCTTGGCATAACTGGCACCACCCTATCCTGGCTTAACTCTTATCTCTCTGACAGACATCAATAACTTCCAGAAACAAATGTAAATCCTCCACTGCCCCAGTCACCCACTTTCCCCTTGGACAGATCCTCTGCCATCATGGCCTCCAGTTTCACTGCTACGCCAATGACACTCAACTTTGCTTCTCATCCAAAACCATCACCTCAGCCACCCTCCCCACCCTTATCACTAACCTTGCAGACATTAATTAATGTATACAATTGCAATAAATCTGAAATTCTTATCATCGGCCCAAACTCCATCACTTGCTCCACCCAGACCTTCTCACTCAACATCGATGGTTCCATTGTCACCCCCTCCTCCCAGGTCCACAACCTTGGAATCATCCTTGCAGGGTCTGAAATTAACACCCGCCAAGCGGCAAATGCAGGTGGATTTTACATTTGGCAAATACATCTAAGAAGGCCATCTACCACACTGGCAGGTACATGTTCTTACACAATATTTGCCTCTTATTTCTGTTGAACTGTCAGTGGCTGTCACATTGGTATAGATGGTAGTCATGGTCTGAGCGACAACCCAAGGTAAGAAGCTAGCTTAGCGTGACCACTATCTTTTCAAACCCCAAAATCAGGACCCTTAATTAAGTGTACTGCACGAAGGAACAAACAACACCTGGGTCGACCACACATTATCACTAGGTTGATTGTATCGTGGATGGGTTTACAATTTTCATAAAAACAATTATTTTGATACATGTGTATGTATGAGTAATGATGATCTATGAAATAAAAATGTGTTTTAAGTCAGCATTAACTTAATTGCATTATATGGTAAAACATTACAAATGTACCCAGAAGGTGGAGTATAAATTTGCATGAACAACAATGATTCGTTGATAGGTCAAGATCTGTTATTACAGGTAAACAAAACATTTGTAAATGCATATTATGAAATTGTACAATCGGGATTAATGCGGGAGTGTTTGATGTGCTGCGGTCTCGTAATATCTTGAAGCAACTTGTGATTTCTTTATTTTTTATTGCTGTATATGGTCTTATGTTTGGTCGACGTCCGCGATCCCGCGGACAGTGCTAATTTGCATAAATATTTCGAAAAATAGATTCTCCATAATCGTCCGATTCCAATGGTATATTATTTGTAGCCACTTTCCTGAAGCGTTCCGTGTATAATTGGGGTTTTCCGTGTATAATATGGGTTGTATAGTTGTATAGTTTGGGTTGCTATGAGAACTTTTCACCAGGCAACGACATTGCCTATTCATCTTAGAAAGGCTCATTTGTACATCAGTATAAATATTACAAGCGTGTACATCACTATATATGATGTTTTGAACCATAATACATCGTTTGTATTATATATAAGATATAAAAATTAATATTTAGTCAAAATAGTAGGGAGATGTTCTTGAGTTTTTGGGAAGAAGTTGGTAATTTTTCTGAGTTTATAAAATATATAAGTCCAAACGTAACTAGCGATCAGCAGTGCTGGCCGTTTTGAGTCATTACACCTATTACATGGGTTTTTACATTCAATCTTATTTATTTCATAATGTTTTATTTCTAGGTAGAAGAACCAAATTTTTTGGGGGTGCCTATATTTTTTACCTTCTATTATATAATTATTTCATTATTTTCAACCCAATTACAGTGTAATTTGATAGTAAAGGCATGAAAGTATGAGGAAATACCATTGACACAAAATCTCATAATGCTTTCAAAAAAAAATCTTGATGCTGAATGGCAGAAATGTTTTCCGAATTTTTTTTTTTTGCCTTTCAAACAGATGAGTTTTATAAATAGTGACCCAGAAGTCTGTTTTTATGTGTTTTTATTGTAGCCAGAGGGGTTGCTATTAAAAGGATACATCTTAATAGGTTGTATCTGTTACAGAAATGAATCTAGGACCCAAAATGTCCCACTAGTGAAATCCGGCCGAAAGCCCCATAGGCTACCAAGGGTTAAATGCTGAAGAGATTAATGGCGATATGGTGACAATAGCAAGCGTTTATATGTAAGCGGATGAGTTTGTCATTAATAGATACAATTAAATGACATGATGTCACAGCGTTTCTACTATCATCGTGCATCACTGTGCTTGTCAAACATATACAAATAGTTAAACTGTACACGTATGGTAATTTGAAGCAATGTAACTGCTGTACTTCTAATGTGAAGGATGATGACGTAAACCAATGACAAAGAGGCCTTACCTTTTTGACGGTTTCTGCATTGTCTTATTAAATCTGCGGCTACCACGGAAGACAGCTGTTATTCCAGCGCGGAGTAGGCCGTTTACAGAGTAAGTACACATTATTTTATTTGAAATAATTTATTTGAATTGTGTTGCAATTATAAACCCTAACAAACGACAAATTTCTGTCACGTCTTCCCTCCCTTGAGGTGCCGTGTTTTGGTTTCTCCAGGTTGTCGGGGCAACGCATTAGGGGGTGTGGCGTCACTCTTTGGAATAGAGCCGTTACCAGCTGTTCCCTATTACCTATCACACACCTGTTCCCGCTTGGCTCATCACCGGCTGTATATCTGAGGAGCCCTGACGACTCGTTGATCCACATTCGTATGTGTCACGGCTCATAACAAATTCCTGAAATACGCCTTGCTATTCGGTCTAAACTAATCTTGTCTCCCTGTGACTATAGGAATCTTCCTGACGACCATCATCAGCCCATGTACCAACCCCCTGCACGTCCACTACTACTCTGCCTACTCCCTGCCTGTACCTCTGCCGCCAGCCGTGTACCAACCTCCTGCCCGCCCACTACTACTCTGCCTACTCCCTGCCTGTACCTCTGCCGCCAGCCCGTGTACCGAACCTCTGCTTGCCCACGACTACCCTGCACTTACTCCTGCCCTCAAACCTACCCCTCTCCTTCCCCGATCTTCACCTCTCATATTAAACACATTTTCGCACTTCACTCATCCAGTCTGTGTTTGGGTTCCTTTCAGAACTGACAATTTCTACTTTTAAAGAATTTATATAACAATTAAATGTTGGTGCAATCCAAGCACTTTTATCTGTCTTTCATATTGTCTGTTTTGTATAACTGGTTAAGTTTGAATGGAATTAAACTCTGCCGTCTCTGGATAACACATTTTTGGACCTTCTAACCTTGGTAAGTAGACTTTTAACATTATAATAAATCAGGTTTAAATATCTCTATACGCTTGGTCTTCTGTTAACCCTCTTTGTATTTATTTCAGACCAAGTAACCAGCATCAGTGTCAGTTGGACTGCAGGGTTGTGATCTTACACATCCTGAACAGTGTAAGTCTATTTATATACAGAAATGTTCAGCTTTGTACTAAAATGTTATTAACATTACGCCATTATGCATACAGCTGAATCTTTGTACTCTATTTATCGGCCAACAGGGTGAGGACCCAATGATGATGCAGACTACATCACCATAATGGCTTCAGTTATGGACCCCCCACTTTGTGGCTGCACAGCGTAATTATTTTTTTTAGCACAGTTACCCCATTACACAATGCTTGAAAACTGAAGGTAATACATATCTACATTCAACTCATCAAAACTGTGATGTATAAAAATGTATGTTTGAGTTAACATAATATTTTAACCTGTGAGTGGATCATTATTTACGCGTTAAGCTGGAGAAATGCCGAAAGATATTGATTACATCAGACCAGACACGGAAAGACCATCAACATCTACAAATAATCAACAGACCACACCCAAAAATACAAATGAACCGGCCATTAATTTGTTACACAGTGATACACACATTAATTCACAGATGCAAGGTTTGTTAACCGAGATTAGTAGCCCCCATTTTTCACATGATTTAGTTGACTCTCCTCCGAGCTCTCTGGTTCAAACTCATTGCAACGATGGCAATGTTAGAGTTATACAACGTAATGCATTTGACAAAATTGAATTATGACAGTTGATACATTTCCAAAATACTGGTGAGGTTGGTGATTTTGCCACATAGATACTTGATGATTTCAGCTGACACTGTGCTGACACCTCCCCCGTGGTGTCCCTGACCTTGTCCATCTGGTCATGCTTCCGACCTGGACTCAGCCCACATGCATTTATTAATTATTACAGTTTGTACTCTTAATATGTTCACCCGGTACAGCCAGATGAGGACTGAAGCAGATGAATATAATGAACGCATGTTTGGTAATTTACTTGAATGTGTTATGCAAAGTAATGCTGCGGTTATGATTGATGAATCACTAGAGATGGTGGTAAAAATTGTCAACATCCGCAAGGGTGGTGCCCCACTGCGTAAAGCTCAAACACTAATGATAGATCAGATTATCCATAAAAAAGAAGGCATTTATATGTGGTGTTGAATAATGATTCGAACACGTTTTTCCGTTTGTTTGATGTGTATGTTGTACAGTACATATATCCTGAGGCCCTGGTTAATGGTCTTGAGATACATACGGGAGCTGGTTTAGCGTTAAATGATTGTGACATACACAGATATTGTTCGGTTTAAAGAAATTACAAGGTGTAAAATTGTTGTCTTTCATCAAACACGGGATGGTCACTTAATCATATTTCAAAACAGCGAGGACACCCACCCTAGAACCGTCTATATGTTCTTATATGATAACCATTTCTATGGTATCATGAATCTGAGTGTGTCATATGTTTGTGAGTGATGTTATACAGGTTTTAACACCCGTGGTGATCATGGGTGTTGTCATACCCAACCCCATAACAAAAGCAGTGCCCGGACTGTAAGTGGATATGTTATTCTGACTTTGGTTATAGACAGCATAAAGGCTTGAAGCTCCACAAGCGTGTGGGTCGTTGGGTTCGGAGGTATTACCAGAAGAAATACTGTGTTGATTGCGGCTGTCATTACAATGTTAGTATTACCAACTATAAAGCTCACAAGTGCAAGGCTAACATGTTTCCCAATTGTAACGTGGATCCAAACCCTCTAAACCCGAGGACCCCAGTGAGCACTATATATTTTATGATTTTTAGACAATTGCCAATCCTGCTCATTCTGTGTGCACAATAAGCTTTGATAACGAGACGTGGTGTTCGGCCGGAGATGGTTGCATCACTGCTTTTTTCCAAATGTTTAGGCAACCAAAATATACTGACTACACATTTATAGCAAACTAAAGGTTTCGATGGTTACATCTTGATGCAGTACCTTGCTAACAATGGTATTGGCAGGACATTTATTGCTAACGGTAACAAGCTCATGATTTATACAGACAGCACATTCAATCAGAGATACACTGATATTCATTGGTGCCTACCAATTAACCTGGCAGCCTTGTCATGTGCTAAGGGTTTTAAGGATTCGAAAAAAGGCTACTTTCACCTAAAGGATTATTAGGAACACCATACTAATACTGTGTTTGACCCCCTTTCGCCTTCAGAACTACCTTAATTCTACGTGGCATTGATTCAACAAGGTGCTGAAAGCATTCTTTAGAAATGTTGGCCCATATTGGTAGGATAGCATCTTGCAGTTGATGGAGATTTGTGGGATGCACATCCAGGGCACGAAGCTCCCGTTCCACCACATCCCAAAGACACAATTTTAGGAGGAGATGAGGTCCTGGTCCACACCTGCGGATTACCTGGTTTGGGGGCCCGTTGCTGTCCCTGTCCTTGTCCACCTGGTCATATTTCTGACCTAGTCTAAAATCAAATAGCCTCTGGATTTAGCCTGGAGAAATTTATTAATTATTCCAATTGGACTCTTAATATCTCACCCGGCACAGCCAGAAGAGGACTGGTCACCCCTCTGAGCCTGGTTCCTCTCTAGGAATTTGTGGGATGCACATCCAGGGCACAGAGCTCCCGTTCCACCACATGCTCTATTGGGTTGAGATCTGGTGACTGTGGGGGCCATTTGAGTACAGTGAACTCATTGTCATGTTCAAGAAACCAATTTCAAATGATTCAAGCTTTGTGACATGGTGCATTATCCTGCTGGAAGTAGCCATCAGAGGATGGGTACATTGTGGTCATAAAGGGATGGACATGGTCAGAAACAATGCTCAGGTAGGCCGTGGCTTTTAAACGATGCCCAATTGGCACTAAGGGGCCTAAAGTGTGCCAAGAAAACATCCCCCACACCATTACACCACCACCACCAGCCTGCACAGTGGTAACAAGGCATGATGGATCCATGTTCTCATTCTGTTTACGCCAAATTCTGACTCTACCATCTGAATGTCTCAACAGAAATCGAGACTCTTCAGACCAGGCAACATTCTTCCAGTCTTCAACTGTCCAATTTTGGTGAGCTTGTGCAAATTGTAGCCTCTTTTTCCTATTTGTAGTGGAGATGAGTGGTACCCGGTGGGGTCTTCTGCTGTTGTAGCCCATCCGCCTCAAGGTTGTGCGTGTTGTGGCTTCACAAATGCTTTGCTGCATACCTCGGTTGTAACAAGTGGTTATTTCAGTCAAAGTTGCTCTTCTATCAGCTTGAATCAGTCGGCCCATTCTCCTCTGACCTCTAGCATCAACAAGGCATTTTTGCCCACAGGACTGCCGCATACTGGATGTTTTTCCCTTTTCACACCATTCTTTGTAAACCCTAGAAATGGTTGTGCGTGAAAATCCCAGTAACTGAGCAGATTGTGAAATACTCAGACCGGCTCGTCTGGCACCAACAACCATGCAACGCTCATTCTGACATTCAGTTTGGAGTTCAGGAGATTGTCTTGACCAGGACCACACCCCTAAATGCATTGAAGCAACTGCCATGTGATTGGTTAATTAGATAATTGCATTAATGAGAAATTGAACAGGTGTTCCTAATAATCCTTTAGGTGAGTGTATATTTGAGTATCATCGGCATAGCTGTGGTAGTTAATGTTGTTGTTTTGTCGAATTTGGCCCAGAAGTAGAACATAGAGATTGAAAAGAAGCGGTCGGAGAACTGATCACTGTGGAACTCCGCATGTCATAGCCACCCTATCAGATTCATGATTACCAATGGTGACAAAGTAACTCTGGCCATCTAGATAAGATCTGAAACAATCAAGGACTGTCCCGGAGAGTCTTACCCAATTTTACAGCCCATCTCTAAGTGTTCTATGATCTACAGTGTCAAATGCTGCACTGAGATCTAATAGAACCAGAACTGTTATTTTATCTGAATCAGTGTTCAGCCGTATATCATTTAAAACTTCAATCAGGGCCGTTTCAGTACTGTGGTGAGGTCGGAAACCTGACTGAAATTTGTCAGAGACCGCTTGAGTCACAAAATTGCTGAGTTGATTGAAGACAACCTTCTCAATGATCATGGCTATAAAAGGGAGATTTGATACAGGTCTATAGTTGTTCATTATGGATACATCCAGTGTTCTCTTTTTTTAATAGGGACTTAATGGCAGCTGTTTTTAAAGATGTTGGGAAAATGCCTGATTGCAGAGAGCTATTAACTATTTGCTGTAGGTCCATTGTTATAGAGTAAAAAAAATGTCTGATGGCAGTGTGTCAAGACAGCAAGTGGAAGCTTTAAGATTTCGAACTGTTTCTTCTAGGGATTTTTTTATCATTTTATTAAAATGCAACATAATAACCAAGGTATGTCTTGGTGGCCGTAGTGATGGTACAGTGTCCTTGTTAGACCGTGTAGTTATGATGTTCTGTCTAATACTTAAAACATTTTCACTAAAGAAACACGCAAATTCATTACATTTCACAGTGGACATGAGTTCTGATGCTATTTGCTTTATAGGTGTGGAAT
Organism: Esox lucius; assembly: GCF_011004845.1. NCBI lineage: Eukaryota > Metazoa > Chordata > Actinopteri > Esociformes > Esocidae > Esox > Esox lucius. Next base: position 5,391,171 of record NC_047584.1, on the reverse strand, counting down.
CTGAGCATTAGCAATTACAATATGAATGTATGTTTTTTGGAAGTGAATGTGCCTAGACAATGAGAACAACAGACACTAGGGGTGTAACGATTCATTTTAACCACGATTCGATTCGTATCACGATCTTTTCAGTATTAGTATCAGTATCTTTTCAGCCCAAAATTCAACGCGTTTGACTGAAATAAATACCTGGATACTGGACAGTGTAGGTGAAGTTTCCTAGATTCCTGTTGTTTCTTGTAAGGGAATCAGGTATCAATTAATTATGGATATAAACAAACAAGTAAACCACAATTAATGGCAAATGCATTCACATTTTATTTGAATAAAGTGCACCCAACACTTTAGGTTGAATTAACAGGAAGTTCAAATGTTCTGCTCTCATTTTCAATATTCAATACATTTTCAATAAAAGTACAGTAAGTGCAACCAACATTTCAACAGTAGGTTTACCTGCTACTTGTGCTTTTGTTTTTCAACATAAAAATACTACTATATTACTATCAAAAATAAAGTGCAACCAACATATCTTCAGGTTGAATTAACAGTAAGTTTACCTGCTACTTTTGCTGTTGTTTTTCAACATAAAAATACTACTATATTAATATCAAAAATAAAGTGCAACCAACATTTCTTCGGGTTGAATTAACAGTAGGTTTACCTGCTACTTTTGCTGTTGTTTTTCAACATAGAAATAATACAAATACAGTATTGATATCAAAAATGAAGTGCAACCAACACTTTCCACACACTGGACCGCAATGGTGGCTTGATAATTTCTCGCTCGTCGGCTTCTCCTCTGCCATCTGCCATGCTATGTTTTGTTGTCTTTGCGCTGCTGCTGGCCCGGGGCGATGACATCACGGATAGGCAGACTGAATCGAGGAACGTTTATCGCCTTTATCATTAAAAGTGCTAAGAAAAAACATTCCTATAAAGTCTGACGTGCTTAAATCCAATGGGTTATTTCCTAGTATTGATGATTGATTACATTTTAAAACGATGTTAGATCGATATATGTCGTCCGGAAGGCCAACTTGCTGAGCACAGATCGATGTAGTTGGATCATAGGAATATAAATCGATACATCGATGTAGTAGATGGATCATTACACCCCTAACAGACACCTCTCTGTTTAGATTATCTCTCTGTAGGTTGCACTCTGATAACCACAGGAATGTTCACATTGTTCAAATTGAGTCCGTCTCAATTTGGTGGGGCGTTTCAGTGCTGAACTGTATTTCGTGTCGCCATAGTATGATGACACTGCATTTTTCTTTTGAGGATTAGAGTGTGTATTTTTCAGCGATTTTACAGTGACTTAAATAAAAAATATAATAAAAAATATAATGCAGTCCAGTTGTACAAATACAACAAGAAGACTGCAGCCTCTGAAACACATGATGCGTTCATGTTTAAAAATCATGGCGTGAGTCGAAATGGACAGAAAGAAAAATAATGTTTTCCGGCTAAACAAGATGGATTCAGAGGAAGTTATATATGGACAGATGGAGAGTGTGGTACATGGAGAGAAAAGGAAAGTTAAGATGGCCGAGAAAGGACAACAGTGGAAAGACGGGAAAGGAGACAAAGGAGGCAATCAAAATGGACGAAGATTAATTCGGTTTGACCACCTGGCCGAGTTCTTAAATGTTTGTTTCCTAAAATGTATCGTACCTAACCATTAAATGAAGCTGGAACTTATCAAGGAAACCTGATCACCTTCCTCGGTAATAGCCAAGATAATTTAATTGAATATTACATGTAGTTTGAAATCATTTTGATGATATATAGCATGTTTTAATAGGCATTTGAAATAGCCTATTTTCTGTCATGCTTGAACATGTTTTAATAGGTATTCAAAAAATAACCTGTTTTGTTGTGTTTGTCATATTCACTATGTAATTTTGAGTCAAACGTATTTATTGCGTTGATGATAATGTTTAAAACCTTAAGGCCTCAATAAATCAATTAATCAATGCATTTTATTTATAAAGCCCTTTTTACAACAGCAGTTGTCACAAAGTGCTTTTACAGAGACACCCGCCCTTAAACCCCAAGGAGCAAACAACAGTAGTGTTGAATTTCAGTGGCTAGGAAAAACTCCCTAAGAAGGCCGAATTTTAGGAAGAAACCTAGAGAGGACTCAGGCTCAGAGGGGTGACCAGTCCTCTTCCGGCTGTGCCGAGGGAGATATTAAGAGTCCAATTGGAGATAATTAATACATTTATCTGGGCTAAATCTAGAGTCTATTTAAAATTAGACTAGGTCAGAAGTATGACCAGATGGACAACGAAAGTGACAGCAATGGGCCCCCCAAACCAGGTACTCCGCAGGTGTGGACCAGGACCTCATGTCCTCCTAAAGTTTAAAACGAGAGAAAACTGGGAAAATTCAGAAAATGCATTCATCATATCAACAACGATTTATAGTGGAGAAGGAGAATTTAGTGGGGAAGGACAACTGACCCAATCCCCCAGCATAATAGTATAGCATCGTAAGACCTAGGAACTGAGATTGGGGGGTCCGGCGACACTGTGGCCCTACCTGGGGGAGGCCCCGGACAGGGCCCAACAGGTAGGAAATCAATCCATCCACATTGCCAGGCATCAACCAAATGGACACCCACCAACCGCAACCACCCTGAATGAGGGCCAAGTATTGCCAGCACAGTACAGGCCAATTGCACAATTGCGCAACAGAGAGACAACAACAAGCCAATGACTCTTCCCCCAAAAGGCATTGGAGGGAGGGCATCCCATTGGCGATGAAAGCCCACCTGGCAAGACAGCAAGGGTGGACAGTATCAAGCCTACTGGTCACCTTCACGCCCCCGGGCCAGGCTACACCTAATTATAAACCGTGCTGTAGAGATGAGTTTTTAGTAGACACTTGAAAGTTTGCACTGAGTTTGCATTTCTAACCTTAATTGGCAGATCATTCCACAGTAGTGGAGCTCTATGAGAAAAGGCCTTGACTCCTGCTCTTTGTTTAGAAATTCTAGGTACAATTAAAAGGCCTGCATCTTGCGATCGTAGGTTATGTGTATGGCTGGATAATTTCAGCAAGGTAAGCAGGAGCAAGTCCATGTATTGATTTATAGGTTAACAGTAAAACCTTAAAATCAGCCCTAACCCTAACAGGCAGCCAGTGTAAGGACGCTAGGACAGGAGTAATGTGTTCAACATTTTTTGTTCTAGTTAGGATTCTAGCAGCCGTGTGCAGAACTAATTGAAGTTTATTTATTGATTTGTCAGGGTTACCGGAAAGAAGAGCATTGCAGTAATCTAGTCTAGAAGTAACGAAAGCATGGATACATTTTTCTGCATCAGTTTTTGATAGAAAGTTTTAGATATTTGCAATGTTTCGAAGATGAAAATAAGCAACTCTTGAGACATATTTTATATGTTAATCAAAGGAGATGTCAGGGTCAAGGGTAACGCCAAGGTTTTTTTACAGTTTTTTGGGATACGACCATGCAGCCATCGAGGTTCACAGTGAGATCTGCTAACAACGCTCTTTGTTTCTTGGGTCCTAAAACGAGCATTTCTGTTTTTCTTGAGTTTAAGAGCGAGAAGTTCTCGGTCATCCACTTCCTAATATCTGAAATGCATGCTTCCAAAGTAGCTCATTTTGGGGTTTCTCCATGCTTCATTGAAATATATAACTGTGTGTCATAAGCATAACAGTGAAAATGTACATTGTGATTTCGGATTACATCGCCCAGAGGGAGCATTTATAGTGAGAACAATAATGGGCCCAGAACCGAGCCTTGAGAAGCCTTGAGAACACCTTAACCGAGGCCCACGTTGGTACATCTGAAACCTAGTGATGAATTAGAAATTGGTACAATGATGATTTTGTAATCTGGTAAAGTAGTCTAATGGTTTTCTTACAAAAGGTTAAAAAAGTTTTCTCTCTCCTTATATATTGTATAAGTGGTAGAATGAAAAATCCACATGGTGTTAGACTAATGTTAAGGACACACGCTGTGTCCCATGAGGACTGAATTTGAATCCAATATAGTCACAGCCTATAAAAAAGTGTAATACAGCTAAAGCGAGTTTACTCCCCACAATAAAATAAGATGTATTTTAAATGCTGAATTGAGTTTGGTAAAATAATATAGTTTCTCTTATTTGTATTTACCAATGATAACTGGGATAATACTTGTTTTAAAACAGACACCTGATAATCGTTAATGGAGTTTAAATTATTAAATGGTAAATTGATTAATGAACAAATAGGGTATTGATGTAAGTGTTTAAGGCCTACATTGAGTGTCCTTTGATTACTTACTGTACCTTGATTTTATTGACGTCATACATCTGTTTTCTGTCTACATCGCCATTCTTAAGAGTTTTTCTTGATTTCCACCCTAATGTTGAGTTGCTGTTTAGATAATGATAAGCAAATTTTTACAAACAACAAAAATATTAGATGGGTTGGACACTAAATCTAAATCTTCAGTTAACGAACGATGTCGGCTAAATTGAAAGGATAGTCTGAGAACCATGTCAGATTTTTAATGTGTGGGAATTTAAATCTCATATACTTTAAACAACACATTTGGCCTTTATAATGGATCACCATAAATGGGAGGAGCCCAGAGCTTCAGTAAAGGGTGCAGACTCACTGGGATTGCCCCTACCAACATTTCCCATGAAAACTAAATATATTTTCCTCTCAATAGCTTTAATGTTGAAATTTATGATTTTGAAACCAGCTAAAGTGAGGGTAGAGACCTAAAGTCATCCCACATTGTTGATGATGGAACAAAGAAAATGCATAAAAGTTGTGATTTAGGGCTTGGCTGACCAGCACTATTTGTAATAGAAATGTATCTAAGTTTGTGAATTCCCTAAATTTAGGAGGTTAATCAAGACACTATTTGTGTTAGCCATGAATTAATTTGGCCGTTGCCTGTAGAAATGCTAAATTTGTGTGCTGTAGCTATGCTAATACAATTGCCCTGGTGGTTGCCACAGGTACACCACTGCACATGGGCTAGGGTTTTTCAATCCCAAAATGTTGTTGCGCAGCTTATTCCCTAGGGGGCCAAACCATTTAGTTAGGCATGTGCCTAGAAACTACAGAATATTGTTAATGCATGATAGCCAATTTCACCAACCTGTGTGATGGTACTTTGGTAAAGTCAAATTTGCGAGCTGTTTAGCTATGTTAGATACATTTGTTAATAGGTTATATGGTTTATTATTCCTTCACACAAGTGACTGTGTTGCACATTGATGTCTTTTATGGTGTTAGTGAATGTTCATGTTTTTTAACATGTTCACTTTGTTTTGATGAATATACAGGATGCAACTCCTTATCGAATGAATTCCAGATCCATCCCTACTACCAATTCTCTATTTTTCATGTCTGTCCTGAAAAGATGGCCAGTGCGGTTTCAGGATGGCGCCTCCTGTGGCCGTATTTGTCATTGTTCTGCATTCACTCATGGTGTCACTTTCCTTTGACTTAATGAAGTGAAGGCAGGGGAGATGTATGATATGATAATTGATTATGATTGGAAAGAGTTGAGCTTAAGGCTCAAAGCAAATCAAATTGGTATTTAAGGAGTTACGTAACATTTTTTTGTTTTTCCTGTTTGCATAGTTATAACGGAGCATCGGCATCTATTATGTTTAACATTTTCCATTTACAGGATGTTTTTAATTGGTTTATTTGGAAATTGTTTTGTTTGATGTAAGGTCAAACATTTTAATTGTTGAATAGAATAGATATAACCATTTATATGGTCAAGTCTGACAATCTTATTCCACTGCTAGCTGCTATCGGGCATTAAATAGCACAAGGAGTCAAACAACAACCAAGCCAGTTCTGGATGGAAAATGAACTTTGACATAGACTTATGGAAACTTGTCTGAACAAGGTGACGCTTCACTCTGATTATGAAACTTCTGAGATCCAAAAGTTTTCAGGAATGATCTATTGTCTTCATTGTTGGGAGTTGACGGAAATATACCCAATGTATGAAAGTCAGATGGACTGTTGAACCACAGAAATCATTGTTTTGCAGTTATACTTTCAACAGAGGGGTTCAAAAACCCCTTAATGAAGAAAGAAATCGTGTGTTCTGTGACGTCGCCCGGCATGGCGCAGCCGGGGCCCCACCCTGGAAACAGGCCCGGGGTTGGGGCTCGTTCGCGAGCGCCTGGTGGCCGGGCCTTTCCCCATGGGGCCCGGCCGGGCCCAGCCCGAACGAGCGACATGGGGCCGCCCTCCCGTGGGCTCACCACCCACAGGAGGGACCATAAGGGGCCGGTGCAGAGAGGATCGGGCGGCAGTCGAAGGCGGGGGCCTAGACAACCCGATCCCCGGACACGGAAACTAGCTCTAGGGACGTGGAATGTCACCTCGCTGGCGGGGAAGGAGCCTGAGATGGTGCGTGAGGTTGAGAGGTTCCGACTAGAGGTAGTCGGGATCACCTCTACGCACGGCTTGGGCTCTGGAACCACACTCCTTGAGAGAGGATGGACTCTTCACCACTCTGGAGTTGCCCATGGTGAGAGGCGGCGGGCTGGTGTGGGTTTGCTTATAGCTCCCCAGCTCTGCCGCCATGTGTTGGAGTTTACCCCGGTGAACGAGAGGGTCGTTTCCCTGCGCCTACGGGTCGGGGATAGGTCTCTCACTGTTGTTTGTGCCTACGGGCCGAACGGCAGTGCAGAGTACCCGACCTTCTTAGAGTCTCTGGGAGGGGTGCTGGAAAGTGCTCCGACTGGGGACTCTATCGTTCTACTGGGGGACTTCAACGCCCACGTGGGCAACGACAGTGACACCTGGAGGGGCGTGATTGGGAGGAACGGCCCCCCTGATCTGAACCCGAGCGGTGTTCAGTTATTGGGACTTCTGTGCTAGTCACAGTTTGTCCATAACGAACACCATGTTCAAGCATAAGGGTGTCCATCAGTGCACGTGGCACCAGGACACCCTAGGCCGCAGGTCGATGATCGACTTTGTTGTCGTTTCATCTGACCTGCGGCCACATGTCTTGGACACTCGGGTGAAGAGAGGGGCGGAGCTGTCAACTGATCACCACCTGGTTGTGAGTTGGATCTGATGGCGGGGGAGGAAGCTGGACAGACTCGGCAGGCCCAAGCGTACTGTAAGGGTCTGCTGGGAACGTCTGGCCGAGTCTCCTGTCAGAGAGATCTTTAACTCCCACCTCCGGCAGAGCTTTGACTGGATCCCGAGGGAGGCTGGAGATATTGAGTCCGAGTGGACCATGTTCTCCACCGCCATTGTCGAAGCGGCCGCTCGGAGCTGTGGCCGTAAGGTCTCCGGTGCCTGTCGAGGCGGCAATCCCCGAACCCGGTGGTGGACACCGGAAGCAAGGGATGCTGTCAAGCTGAAGAAGGAGTCCTATCAGGCCTGGTTGGCTTGTGGGACTCCTGAGGCAGCTGACGGGTACCAGCAGGCCAAGCGGACTGCAGCCCGGGTGGTTGTGGAGGCAAAAACTCGGGCCTGGGAGGAGTTCGGTGAGGCCATGGAGAAGGACTATTGGCTGGCCTCGAAGAGATTCTGGCAAACCGTCTGGCGCCTCAGGAGAGGGAAACGGTGCCCTACCAACGCTGTTTAGAGTGGAGGTGGGCAGCTGTTGACCTCAACTGGGGATGTCGTTGGGCGGTGGAAGGAGTACTTCAAGGATCTTGGTTTGCATTACCGGCAGTAAGTCAGACTTGTTCCCAGTGCATGTTGGACTCCGGCAGGGCTGCCCTTTGTCGCCGATTCTGTTCGTAATTTTTATGAACAGAATTTCTAGACGCAGCCAGGGGCCGGAGGGTGTTTGGTTTGGAGACCACACGATTCCGTTTCTGCTCTTTGCGGATTATGTCGTGTTGGCCCCTTCAAACCAGGACCTTCAGCATGCACTGGGACGGTTTGCAGCCGAGTGTGAAGCAGTTGGGATGAAAATCAGTACCTCCAAATCCGAGGGCATGGTCCTCAGTCGGAAAAGGGTGGCTTGCCCACTTCAGGTAAGGGGAGAGTGCCTGCCTCAAGTGGAAGAGTTTAAGCATCTAGGGGTCTTGTTCACGAGTAACTAGACACTGAAGACAAGAAGGACACTTGATTGGAAATTAATGTCATGGTGCGGTGAGCAGCAGCATCACCATGCAATAATTTCTCAAGGTCCCATATCTCAAGAACACATCCCGGACTGTCACATGTTTCCCATCTTCCACACCAGGTCCCAATTTGTATCGTTTGTATGTGTTTAAATGTTTCCCCTCTGCTCCCCACATTGTGGATCATTGTTGCTGTTATGTTTGTTCGTATGCCGGTGAGTGTTGTTTAATGTACTGTTTGAATGTTAATTGTTAAGACGCGTTGTCGCACACTTTATTTTCAGTCAGTAGTTAGTTTAGTTTTCCGTTCATGTTCGTTTTGTTTATTTGTTTCATAAAAACCACGAACGAGAGAAATGCCTGCGCCTGGTTCCTTCAACACTACACCACAACAAAATCATTACAGAATGATCCACCAAAACCTGAACCAGCAGGCAGGCCCTCCAGGACCGAGGCCACCCCAATACATTTTTAGGGGGGGGCTATGGGGGTGCCCAAGGAGGGTTGTGACGGCACCCCCTCTGCGTCTGGAGGCCTTCCCGGTGGTTGGGCGGAGTGAGGACTGGCGGGGCTTCAAGGACCCGCCGTACCGGTTCTCGCTGCCTGACAAAAAGTCCCCGGCCAGCTTGGCGTGGGCACCCCCTCTACGTCCGGAGGCCTCCCTGGTCTTTGGGCGGAGCGAGGCCTGGTGGGGCTTCAAGGACCCGCCGTACATCAAATACTTGTTCTCCGCACTTAATTTATATAGACAAAGTTTTCGGGTGCTGTCTCATTAAGAATTGCAGCACTACAATCTTCTGTTAACCATGTTTCAGTGAGAAACATAAAATCTAGGTTTTAGGATATTATAATGTCATTTACCAAGAATTATTTGTTGGCGAGAGATCTGATATTAAGTAAAGCCAGCCTAATAGATATAATAGGGGTTCCTGGACTAGTAGGTTGATGTGTTACAGTTAACAGATTAGACAAGTTTATTTTATGGGATGCATGTTCATGGTTCCTTCTATTTCTAATCAACACAGGAATAGAGATACTGGGTCCTAGCTTGTACTCAACAGTCAGCATTGCTATTTTCACAATAGCAGGAACCTGAAGCACATCACATAGGAACTAGCTCCCTGATTTGGGAGTGTGTTGGAGGGGGGAGGGTGAGTGTGGTAGAGGAGGAGAGGGGGAGTGTGATAGAGGGTGGGTGGGACTGAGGTGGAGAGGGTGAGTGTGGTGAATGGGGGGGGGGGGGAGTTGTTGTGCCCCCATTTGGTACAAGAATAACATCTGGAAGCATTTGGTGATTTTAGTTAGAGGGTCAGGAGAATTGGGGTGTATACTCTTCCTATGAGTACTGTCCTTCATGCTTAACTTGTTTGGTAATGGCATTCCAAGAGCGTGATGTATGTTGGCACCAAGCAGCCGGCATCCCATGATGTTTGGATGAACCCCATCAGGTCTAAAGCATTCTGAAAAAAATATTGAAATTGTCAATGAACCTTATCCCGTGGTTGAGGCATGCCGATGTCAGCCATGTATTCAGCCCAAGGAGTATGCTAAAAGATTCAATTCCTTTCTTCAAGGTTGGAATGGGGCCTGAGATGAAAACATGTTGTTGAAAGTTGTTTATTTTTTCCAGTAGCATAGAAAGAAAAAAAATCAGGATCTCAGAGCCAGTGTGGATAATAATCTGCATGTTGCTTGGATGTGTAGAGAGTATAACTTGCAACATTTCTGTTCTCTCTGACCGATGTGTTTTTAACATGGTTAGGTTTTCAGTCTTTGCCATTCTGATATGCTTGGTTATGTCGTCCCCAATCAAGGTAGTATCGGTCTTATCAGATGTGGAGTTAGCAAAGTTTCTTCTTTCCCTAGTTTTAGGGATATTTTTGGGATTTTGGTTAGCCCTAATGCTAGTGTTGGGGTTAGCTTCCCTAGGTTCATTTACACACATTTTGTTCCGAGTCAGTGGATCGTACCTGTTTTGCAGTGTGAGTTCAGGTGGTGGATTGAGGGTTGGTGCTCTCCTATTTGATTTCTTGCTGGATTTGCCTCTGCAGCGCACAACGTCAGACCAAGTCCCTGCTGGAGTTGATGTCTTCGGTCTAGCCCGGGGGCTGTGCCAGAAAGATGTGTCATTGAGGAAGGCTGGTTTGAAAGCCTCAGCGGTTAATCCAGTGGAATTTGTCCAGGGTAGAGTGTCAGCCAGGTCTGAGACAGAGTGGTCTAGATTTGAAGTAATCCCTTTGTATACCAATCTGTGTCTGTCCGTTAGCATTTGGTAGCTCAACACCAAGAGTAGCTGCTACAGAGTCAATGAATTGTTCACTCTCAGGTATTTCAAGCTGTGTTATCGTCTCATTCAGCCGTTCGCTCTGAAATTTTGACTGCGTTCAATCAAGTTTAGGAAAATCTTTAGAGGTCAATCCAATTAAATCAATCAAATTTATTTATGAAGCCCTTTTTACAACAGCAGTTGTCACAAAGTGCTTTTACAGAGACACCCTGCCTTAAACCCCAAGGAGAAAACAACAATGTTGAATTTCCATAGCTAGGAAAAACTCCCTAAGAAGATTGAATTTTAGGAAGAAACCTAGAGAGGACCCAGGCTCAGAGGGGTGACCAGTCCTCTTCTGGCTGTGCCAGGTGAACATATTAAGATTACAATTGTAATAATTAATACAGTGGTATGGGCTGAGTCTAGAGTCTATTTCAACTTAGTCCAGGTCGGAAGCATGACCTGATGGACAGGGACAGCAATGGGCCCCCCAAACCAGGTACTCCACAGGTGTGGACCAGGACCTCATGTCCTCCTAAAGTTTAAAACGGGAGAAGACTTGGAAAATTCAGAAAATGCATTCATCATATCAACAACGATTTATAGTGGAGAAGCAGAACTTAGTGGGGAAGGAGAACTGACCCAATCCCCCAGCACAATAGTATAGCCGGGGAGGTCCCGGACAGGGCCCAACAGGCAGGAAATCAATCCACCCACATTGCCAGGCATCAACCAAAGGGACACCCACCAACCGCAACCACACTGAATGAGGTCTCTAGCCTTAGGTTTGCCTGTTGTGCTATGTGAGCATTAGCATTTGTTGGTTCACCTGCGGGACTAGACCCATAGTTTGACCGGAGGTGCGCTCTGGTGACTAATTCTTCTAAGCGGTGGATCTGTTCCTCCAACAGCTGTCTTAGCTTCTCCATCATAGGAAATCACCAAAAAAATACAAAATAACTGTGCTGAGGACCTCAAAAATATATGATTCAAACAAATATAGAACAAAAGTGAAACAAAAGCAAAAGAAAATTTTAAGGTAAGAATAGAAAGAAAGGCTGGCAAAAGGAATGAAGCAGGAGAGTTTCGTTATGCGACTAACAGGCACGAAAGCCTGTTTGACAACAATTACAGCCAATCATCAGATGTGTTCCTGACTGTTTCCATATGCTTGTTCAGATTATTAAAATGTTTTACACTGACATGGTCTTGGTTATTACAAGATCCACAACCATCAATTCCAATCTTGATAGCTTTGCGCAACAACTGTTTAATCGCTAAAGCCACATAGGATTTGTTTAGATACATGTAAACACGACAGCTGAAGTTACCCATCCTTAGACAGCAGTCATTGCTTTCCTTGCACCAAGACGCTACTGCGTCGCATACAGCTTCCTCATTAAATGTATCCATGTATTCATCCCTATTCTCACTCGGTCTTTGTGTGATGTTCGGCTCCAACTTGAGCTCATGCAGAAAGTTATCGGCTGCCATGTGAACATCGGTCAGTGGTGCATAAAACCCTGATGCATTCAAAGCCTTGACCAACACGTTTCAGTCGCGTGTTAAAACTGTCTCCACAATGTGATCATAATGGGTCTCAAAAAAATAAACAGGCGGGTCGAGACAGGAATGTCTTCTCTGGCTCTGGTGGTCCACTTCACATCCGATGCATGCTTTGTGGAGAATAACCGCAACAACGTTTTCCAGAATCATATCCAATGTTGCTTTCATGATCTTTTGTGATTACTCTTGTCAGCATTTGAAAAGTATGACAGATTAAGAGGTCCTAGCTTATCACCAAACCGATCAAGCCAATGGTAGTTTTTGTTGGGTATACTGGTGGCATTGAGCTGTCAGGGTACAGGGTACGGTAGAAGGCTTCAGCGTTGTCAGCCAAGGTGTCACACAGCCAGTCCTCAGCCTTGGGTTCTTCAAACTACTGTTGGTTGTATTCTTGAGAAATGTTTCGTAAATTCTTCCGACTGCTTGATAGTCACAGGTGGTCAGTCGGTTTTTATTCTGTGTTGAGGACTGTGTTAGCTTAACACAGTCCTCAACACAGGACTGTGACAAGTTTTTCTGTGTGTGGCCAGAACAACTCGCAGAAACAACTAATTTGTCAAAAGTTCATTTCGGACCCTGCATCCTTGACCCCACCCTCTCATTCCTACCTCATATCAACCAAATTAATAAAACGGCCTTGTTCCATTGCCCGCATTCAGCCCTCTCCATCTTCTACCGCTGCCGAAACACTCATCCATGCCCTTATAACTCTAGGGTTCACCTAACAATATCCTCAATAAACTTCAACACTTCCAGAACTCTGCTGCCCCTGTTCTGTTGTGTTCTGTATGCTCACCCTTTAAAGTGCTTTGAGTAACCAGAAGAGCGCGGTTCAAGTTTAAATTATCATTATTATTCAATTGGAGATAATTAATGTTTGGGCTAAAGTGCATTACTAAGGCTACTAAAACACAGTGCCATCTTCAATTGAGTATAATATTAACTAGCTAGTTAACATTGAGGGGAGTCCTTCAAATTCTAGCAAGCTAGCATTAGCATCACTATCTATTCTTAAGTGAATGACAACATTGCATCTGTCAAATTATATTTGAATACATGATGGCAATGTGGTTTTCTACCAAATATTAGCATACATAATGTACAATGCAGTTGTTCTTCCAATCCCTTACAGTGTGATACAGTGTTTGAAGGCATTTCTCCTATATAAGCTTAAACTGCTAAATAGGAGAGATTTTTTTTTTGTTTAAATGTCACTGGACATTTTTTCATGAAGGAAAAGCACACTCCTGGCACATCATGAAAACATGATGTGCCAGGAGTGTGCTGTGGGCCAAGACAGTAGGCCATTCGCTGTGAATGCACACCAGTGCCACCAAGCTGGTTGTGTGTGTGTGTCTGTGGAGGTTTTACTATCCTGGTGCTGACCAAAAAACTATCAAGGATTGTAAAATCAGGAAAATGTGTAATTATTGCTGTTCCCCATGAAAAGGCTATTTTCTTCTAACGGGTTAGGCAGAGGTTCCCAACCTTTTTCCCAAGAGCACATACAGAAATATTTTTAAGGGCAAATATATGCACCAATTCCTAGCAAGCAAACTTATTTTACTCACCATCAGTTCAAATATGTTAAGGAAATGATCAGTCCATTCAATGGTGGTACATTTTTCACAATGTTTCAAGGAGTCCATGTGTTGCTGCAAGTCGGTTAATTTCTTTATTATCATCTTGAGCGCTTTTATAACATCTAGGTCACAGCTGGAGACATCCTTTGCCACCACCTACCAGATGCTCTCTTTAAAATCACTGCTGCATCAGAGGACTGACATGCCTGTTACGCTACAGCCATGGAATGTCAAGCATTGCCATTAGCCATTATTTGAAATAAATAACAGTGAGCTGTACTGCTCACATTGCTTCATGTCCATATGCAACACCCAAGCTTCAAAAATCTAAAGTTCAATTCTTGATGGCTGATTCTCATGTTCATCTCACCTTGTTAGGAAACATTCATTTCCATCGGTTTCTAACAGGTAGCACATTACATTGACATGATGGTTATGCAATGTGATGTGTAGAGAAGCTAAAGCATAATGACAATGGTCACTGTTTAAATCTTTTTAAATGTGATTGCGGTATTGGGGTAGACAACATAACAGTGCTAGTATCATTTTTGTTTATGTTCTATATAATACCAAGTTCAATACACCTGCAGCAATTATATATTATATACTACTGTGACCCAAAGCATTTCACTGGAAAGGAGGGGGACCAGCAAAAGAACAGGCAGACTCCGGGACTCTACCAGGGGGGACTCAAAGATATTGGAAAGGGTTACCATAGAGAAAAACAACAAAAGTAGAAAATATACAATACCATTCAATAAAATTAAATATTTTATATGAAAAAAAAGGCTGTTAGTTACCGTAATGATAGAACTGCTGCACATAAATGTAAAGATTTTTTTTAATAATCTTGCATTAGCAGCAGCCATTTATTATAGTTATGTGTGATATCATCTGCTAGCTAATGTAATACAATCATCAATATTGCTGTATTAGTTAGCTTGCTAGCAAATTTGCAGATGAAGTAGCTTGTAGTTAGTTGCCATTGCCATGTAATTCTAATTCTGATGGCTAGCAAAGGGCATTGAACAATGTTAAGTTTTATCTACAGTCATTCAAAATTAGACATCTGTGTAACATCAACAGAAGGTGATGTGTGGTCATATGTGATTAATTCTTAGGGAACTCCCAACACAGATTTTGCACACATAAACATCAAAGGTTAGAACATGTATGATATTCAGTAGCTGGATTTGTATAAAGTGGACATAACCAACAATAGAATGCTGGTGTATTTAGTCAAAACCCTTTGTGAATAGCCCCATGTGCATTTTGCACCTGGAGCCAGCATTTGGAACTTGGAAGTGGAACTAATCCTGCACTTTATTCCAGTGACCTCTTGCATCATTCCCTTGGTCATTTGACCACAACTACATGCAGCACTTATTTGCCATGAGCCAAAATAAAATGTTTTAGTCTTTGCCTGCAGGGAGACAACTCATTAATAATCATAGACATTTTACTTTTTCTGCTGGCCGCTGTAATTTCCTCTTGTTCAACCCGTGTGTTTCCTCAAATTGGGTGTTGGACCAATTGTTTGACCTCTGAATTCAGGGTAAATTGTGGATTTCACTGAACGTTTTTACCAACACAATGTGTATTTGTCTGTGCTCAAACTCATCAACAGCTTTGAATAATTATCATGGGAAAATTTTTGAACTTTTACAAATAAAATATATTTCAACTGTACACAGTTGCAATACAACCTAAACCTGGGTTCAAACAGGAGAACTTTTTGAAGCTTAAAAAATCTAAAACTCATTGTAAAACAGCTCACTCCAGGCAGCAGATAATGAATTCCAGATACAAAGTAACTGGCTGCTTGATGATTGACATCCATCCTGGGAGATAATTCCCAACTAACAACTTGCTCTTACTTTGTTACAGAAGTGATCATGTTATAACAAACTAATGTAACAACTAACCAAATCTGGAGAGAGTTAACATTTTTAAAAGTGGTTTAAAACTACATGGCAGACCCTTTGACCCTGTCCATATGTGGCCAAGTCTTTGAAGTACCGAAAAGTTGCCACTGGTGGGCTTTTATCATTCTGCTGATGACTTTACTCCGCACTATGCTTTCTCCATTTCAAATGTATTTAAATCAATCACATTTATTTTATAAAGCCCTTTTTTACATTAGCAGTTGTCACAAAGTTATTTTACTAGGGCTCGACCAATTATCAACCCTAACGATAACTGGATCCGATATTCATACTTTTTACAATAATCGGAATTTGTTCATTTGTCTAATATAAATGGCAATAAAATACTTAGTTTTAAATGCGCTTCTCTGGCAGCTGCATCTCTCTGAAAGGTTTCTGCTTGTATGGCTCAATGTCCCGCCCACAGAATTATCAGATTGGTTATACATCACAAAATCTAAATAGCCAATCAACACTGTATGTAATTGCGCATGCCCGTTCATCTGGCATCCCACGTAGACGCTTCTACTCACATCGAGGTTCACGCAGCAAACTGTGTGTTAACTCCAGTCCTTCAGGCCAAATTACCTCCCTCTGGTCTCACTCACGTCATCCGCCGTATAAATCTGTTCAAACTGTAAACCATAATTGCCTACATTCCCTTCAACCTACCACATTCTACAACTCTGCTTCTACATTTTGCATTACTAACCTTGCTCTCCTAAACACCCACTCCATGACTAATAAAGCCCTCTGTACTATGAATTAATACTGGACAATAAGTTGGACTTTCTTTTCCTAACTGAAATGTGGCAAACACCCGGAGATTTTTTCATATTAAATCAAGCAACCTATTAATTAATAGGTTAAACCTAGCAATATTAATTTACTCCCAATGGTTTTAGGTATCTGTCCCACCCCGGCCTAACAGGTCATGGTGGTGGCCTTGCTGTACTATAAAAATCTCATTTAAAAATTGTCACTTCCATCCTTCACCTCATTTGAATATATTGCCTGTAAATCAACAAACTCCCTGACCATCATCCTTATTTATCGTCCTCAGAAAGCTAATGACTCATTCCTCTGTCACTTAGCTAAACTACTTAACATTGCTTTATCACTCTCCCCTCGCCTTCTCCTGCTTGGCGACATGAATATCCACTTTGACTCACCTAGCTTACCTCTGATTTTATCACTGTCCTGGACTGTTTTAAAACCCTTCCAGGTCTCAATCCGCAGACCCGCGGATGGAGCACTCTGTGCTCATTTGCATTAATATTAATGAAAATGTAATCGCTATAATCATCCGGTTTCAATGCATATTGTATGTAGCCACCTTCGTGAAGTGTTCCGTGTATAGTTCGGGTTGCTATGGGGACCACAGACTGCAGGAGGAAAACTTGTCACCAGGCAACGACATTGACCATGCATCTTAGAAAGGCTAATGTGAAAAGACTATAGGGAGTACATCGCTATATATGATGTATTGAACCATAATACATCGTTTCTATTATAAATATGATATTAAAAAATTCTTCTGTCAACATAGTATGAGGATAATCTTGGGTTTTTGGGGGAAAATATATTTTTTTAGTGCCTATATTGTTTACCTTGTACTATTTGTTTTATTCATTAGTTTCAATCCAATGCAATGTAATATGACAGTAAAGGCATGTACCAATCAGGGAATACCATTGAAACAAAACTTCATAATGCTTTCAATCAAATTCGATCATGCTGAATGGCAAAAATGTTTTCCAAATTTATATGTTTTTGCTTTTACTCTTTTTCAACAGATTAGTTTTTTGAATGGTGACCCAGAAGTCTGTTTTTATGTATTTTTATTGTAGCCAATGGGGTTGTGATTACCAGGATACATCATAGTAGATCATATCTGTTACAGACATGAATGTAGGACCCAAAATGTCCAAGTTGTGAAATCTGGACTAAATCCTCTCGGACCATGAATCTGTATCCAACATGTTCATTTTCCCACCCATATCAAAGCTCACATACTTCATCTCGTCTGCTCCGTCAGCCTTACCATTACCCATATTACTCCATCTTCATTTCCGTTGTCTGACCACAAGAAAATCAGGGCTCACTGTTCACACTGAAGCCTAAAAACACCACCTTTCAGCTCAGTGCTGCTAGGTCCTCCTACATCTCAAACAAAATCAACAGCTCCTGTAAGAACTCCCGGACCCTCTTTTCTACTGTCAGCCAACTACTTCAGCCCTGCAATGACTCACTCTCTAGCCCCTCCACTAAACTTTTTCTAAAGATAAAATAACAACAATAAACTACTCACTGTCTAATAAATGATGTAAGGGTTGATTCCCCTTACATCACAAAACATATAGTGACATCCAAAAATACTACCTGCCCTCTGGATCCTCTTCCCAGTCCTGCTTAAAGCCTCCATACCTGCTCTCTGTCCACACATTACAAGCATAGTCAACCTCTACCTCACCAACGATACTGTCCCCTCCTGCTACAAAGCTGCTGTTGTCATCCCCTTCCTAAAGAAACCTGGACTAGACAACACTATCCTTAACAATTTCCACCCCATCTCCATCTTCCCCTTCCTGGCAAAAACTCTTGAAAGAATTGTTGCCTCACAGCTCCAAACCTACCTCCTCAAAAATATTCTATATGAGCCTCTTCAGTCTGGTTTCCGGCCAATCCATAGCACAGAAACTGCACTCCTCAAAGTCATCAATGACCTTCTCCTCTCTGCTGATGCTGGTTCCCTCAACATTATGATTCTCCTCGAACTGAGTGCTGCCTTTGACACCGTTAACCACCAGATTCTGCTCACCAGGCTCGAGGGGCTGGTTGTTGAGGGAACTGCACTTTCCTGGCTGAATTCCTATCTCACTAACCAAACACATTACATCCAACTCAAAGGCCTAAACTCAGATTCAGCCACAGTTACTCAAGGTGTCCCCCAGAGCTCAATACTTGGTCCCCTACTCTTTATCATCAACATCTTTCCCCTTGGTCAAATCCTCCATCACTTCAACCTTAATTTCCCCTGCTATGCTGATGATACACAAATATATCTAGCCACCAAGTCTCTCACCAACCCACCTCTGACCCATATTGAATCCTGCCTGCCAGCAATAAAAGCATGGATGAAGGACAACTTCCTCAAGCTAAACAGTGACAAAACAGAACTCATACTCATTGGAACCAAATCTACCCTCAACAAAACTGGCACTTTCAATCTCAGCATCGATGACACTTGTTTCTCTATCCCCCCATGCATATAACCTTGGTGTCATTCTGGACTCTACACTCTCCTTTGATCAGCACGTCAAGCAGACTGTATAATCTTCATTCTTCCATCTTTGCAACATTGCCAAACTCAGACCTTCCCTGCTGCTGAAACCTTAAAACATGCATTCATAACCTCCCATCTAGACTACTCCAACTCCCTACTTACCGGCATCAAATCTACCTCCCTCCATAAGCTCCAAATGGTTCAAAACTCTGTGGCCAGACTACTCACTCACACCAAGTCCCGGCAGCATATCACCCCTATCCTCTGAGTGACACTGGCTTCCTGTCTCCCAACGCATCAACTACAAAATCCTCCTACTGACATATAAAGCCCTAAACAATATCGCTCCTGCCTACCTCTCCGACCTTCGTCTTCCATATCAACCAACACACACACTCCGTTCCAGTACTGCAGGCCACCTCATAAACCTCAAGTCCAAGCTCAAAGGCTTTGGTGACAGGGCATTCTCAAGGGTTGCTCCTAGGTCACCATCTGATTCTGCTAAAAGGCAGGACATACAATTGACATGAACAACTTGAGTTACATTGACACCTGCAGAACCAGATGAGCCAGGAACTTTGACCTCAACATATCAGTGTCTATGTTGCAAGAATAATGTATTTGTTTCCATGTCAGCCATTTCCCTGCATTTAGCCACACCTCTTTTTAGAAAGAATACTACATTTACAGCACTTTGTTTAATATTTCCTTGCAGCTGCTAGAGGATGATCTATTCATTTAAGTGGAGTTGAATAGAATGTATCCACAGGCACAGTCTCGAAAAGGAAATTACATAGATCTGTTTGAACAATAGCTGTGATGCCCTGTTTTACACCGACCAAAAAGACTGCCATAACACAGTATATGTGATAAAGTGCCTGTTGGTCCACACTGCCTCCAACAAGTGGCAGACTTCTTTGTGAAATGTACTACTTTTATCAGAGCTCATAAATAAAGCAATGTTGTTCTTGGAATTGGAACTCTTCTGTTTTGTAACACATAGTGATTTTATGTATTGTATTCTATATTTTCCCAAAATTCTCCTGTTCTTTTATGTCAATTTAAATCTCATTCAAATGCAATTATTGCTTTAAGCATTTCGATGTTCAAGATGAACAGAAAGTTACAGTTTAATGTCAGGTGTTTTGCAAGTTAGACAGTGTTTCAACAAACTATGTGTAGTCACTGCAAGGATGGCATAGCACTGCATAAATGGTTTCATTTTGTCTGACAAGACAGCTCGATACCTTTAACACCTTTCTCAAAAACCAATAGTGATGCAGTCAGTGTCTCCTCCTATACTCTAAGTCAAGAGAGACTGACACGCATGTTATACACCTTAACCGCCCAAGTGCAATATTTACTACTCGATTTAGGACGAGGTACACTTGACAAGCCAAGCAACACCTAACCACTGGATGTATTCCAGGTACAACAAAACGAAAGTGTAGGAGATAAGCACTGTGTAATTATTGACATATTTCAACACACTATGATTTGACTATGACTCCTTGCTATCTTGGGTTACACCCAAAGGTTTAATCTCCCCAACTTAATTCCTACATTACTCAAGAGATCTGGATGTGGTATAGGTATAAGCAAGTGATGTGTCCCAAAAGTGATGCGCATTGTTAATGCAATATTTTGGACTAGAATTGTACCCATTGTAAGGGGTCAGATTTGTTCGAAGTTTTTGTAGCCTGAGAGGTGGGTCTCCTGGCTGCATCAACATTGGTTTGGCCTTGATGCAGGATATTATTTCTGTTCAGGTCCTTTTGAATGACTGTGTGCATTCCCTACTGTTCTACCTTGTTCCATCCCCCAGAGATCGAAGTTTATATAACTTAGAATTAAAAACTGCAATGTTTTTTCTCCATTATGTGGTTTGTTAAGCGTGAACATGAAGGCCTAGGGATTGTCATGCCCATGTTTGTACATTCTCTCAACATAAAAGTGATGGTCAATATCAAAGTCACCTTCATCAGTTGATTGAGCTTAGTTAGCAAGGTACTAATCATTTTTTTACATATATACTCTTTAATTTTCTTGCTTAGTTTACTTATCTAATTTGTCAATTTTCAGTATGTTTCTCTATCTGCTACGCAGCCAGACTTATTTGCCGTTCTTTTAAAACCATCCCTCTCTGCCATTGTTTTTATTTGTTTCAGTTCATCTATCCATATGGATTTGGCATTACTTTCTGTCAGTCACCTAATGGGTGCATGCTTATCAGTAATTGGAAGAAGCAATTTAAAAAAATCCTAAGGAGAAACCTTTCACAGGGTCATGCCAAACTTATTTGTCACTTTACCACAGAAAATATAATGTCACCATGTGTTAGAATTGGGAATTGGACAAGATACTACGGATAAAAGCACAAAATCTGAAGAAGAGAAAAATCGTTGTGACTCAGACAATGTTTTGTATAAACTGAGTGAATTAATGCCAAACCTATCATTTCATCATAGTAATATATTTGATTACCCAAAATGTAGTTGATAGACATTTTTAGATACTGATATGCTAATATGACATGGATTGAAAAGGATAAGTATATTTTGAATTTTCTAGTTTAAACATTTCTTAGCTGTTCTCAAACTTAGTTACTTGATGTGGTCCTCTATACCAGAATTGAAATGAGGCCGGTGAATATGAGGACATAAATATTACTGCTCGTAATACTTATATCCTCATGACCTATACCTATATAATCAGTGCCATTAAACTCTTAACAAAGATACATCTAGTTTATGCGTACCAATTTATGCTTGTGTTATTTGACCATGCCAAGGAAAAATAAAAATAGGTTTAAAAGCTTTGCAGGGAACCACTAAATACCCTTAGTCTAGGACACAATCGGATTAAGGGCCAATAAAGAGTCAGTAAATACACTTGCATGTAGAATATGGAGGCGGAAGGCTCGAACATCCT
This sequence comes from Esox lucius, assembly GCF_011004845.1. Classification (NCBI taxonomy): domain Eukaryota; kingdom Metazoa; phylum Chordata; class Actinopteri; order Esociformes; family Esocidae; genus Esox; species Esox lucius. The sequence goes on along the minus strand of NC_047584.1, from coordinate 5,369,521 downwards.
GAAGCTCTGGTCCCTGGTTTAGCAGGGTGCATGAGTGTTTGATTTGACTATGCAGTTTGACATCACAATCCCACAGCAACATTGCAATTTGTGATAAAGCAATAGCACACTGGTCTGAAAGAGAAAAGGGCATGCAAACAATAATGGCCCCCACTTTGCTTGTTCAGTTCGCTTGGAAGTGTGTTGAATTTAGTTTAACACCCTGGGAGGGTGGCAGGTTGCTCCCTCAAAATAAAATGGAGTTTGAATTTGAGTGAGCTCAGGCTCCCAGCAGGCCCTGTGAATGTTGTGTCTGCTTCCTGCGGAGCAATGGAGGTTTATGGGTATGGCCTCGCAGCAGGGCTTTAATGGACTTTGAATCCTAAGGGCCACAGAGGAAAAGTGAGATGGGTTGGTAATGGGAGTGGCTATTCAGAGATAGTGTGAGCCAGGGGCTAATGTGTCAATAGGTTTTTTCCTGTCTCTTTTCACAAACAATGAGTGAAAGTGAAAATGAATCTGGAGTCTCGACAATTCATAGACCCATACACCAGAACTACTAAGCCCTGAACAAATAGTGGAATAAGCCTCTTGCAGACCCATCTGATCAGTTCTAACTACACTTAGCTCAAAGTTTGTAACTTTAAATGTCAAAAACAAAAGGGTGCTCCCACTCTTTAATAGGCAACGTTTTTTTCTGTTGGTGCAGAGTGGTGGCAAAATGAAAATCAACAAAGCTGTTGCGCAAAGTATGCAGACAGAAGGTTTTAAAACAGATTAAGTGATTTCTGTCTTCTCTGCACTGATAACACATAAAAATAATACTTTATGTAACTGATAGGGACATTTTGTTAGTTGGATTTGAATGTTTGGGAGCTTGTCAACCATCCACTTTCTGAAAATAAAGACAGATGCATGAGGTGCTTTGCATATGAATGAATCCGAGAATTTGTTTATCTTGAAATAAAAACTAACTTTTTTTGCTGCTGCATCTCAAAGTTTCTCATGATTACAAGATAGTATCTTCAAATAACAAGAAACTTAAAAATATAAATATTTTAAGGTACCTCTCGTTATTGCAAGATGCAGCACCAAAATGTGGTTTTCGCCTTACAGTTCTGGGCTTCTGTAATAAACACATCCTATGCAATTCTCAACAAAACACTTTTTACTTAATAATATAATAATAAAAACGTTATTTGTATACCACTTTTTGAGTACAATTACACAAAGTGCTTAACACACAATAAAAATAGAAATACATTAAAATAATAATACAAATATACACCAATTAGCCATAACATTATGACCACTGACAGGTGAAGTGAATAACACTGATAATCTCGTTATCATGGCACCTGTCATTGGGTTGGATATATTAGGCAGCAAATGAACATTCTGTCCTCAAAGTTGATGTGTTAGAAGCAGGAAAAATGGGCAAGTGTAAGGATCTGAGCCACTTTGACAAGGGCCAAATTGTGATGGCTAGACAACTGTGTCAGAGCATCTCTAAAACTGCAGCCCATGTGGGGTGTTCCAGGTCTGCAGTGGTCAGTACCTATTAAAAGTGGTCCAAGGAAGGAAAAGTGTTGAACCGGCGACAGGGGAACCTACACAGTATTAGGCAGGTGTTCATAATGTTATGGCTGTATATAAATATTGGTGTATATAAAAACATATAAAAAAAAAAGGAAAGAATTAAAGAAAGTGAAAAGAATAAACAAAATATAAAAGCACAATTATAACATTTTCTTTTAAATGTTTTTAGGTAAAATTTTAAGGAATGCACTGACATAGCATCTCTGACATTCTGTGGTAGGCTGTTCCAGAGTCTAGGGACCGGCAGAGCAAAGGCCCGGTTCCTTTAAGGTTTCAGTCTATACTCCGGGACAGCCAGAAGTCATTTTTCAGCTGATCTAAGAGCCCTAACAGTGCAGTATGGGTTGAGCATGTCACTAATGTAATCAGGTGCCAGACCATGTAGTGCCTTAAACGTGATAAGTAGAATTTTTAAATCAATTCTGAAATTCACTGGTAACTAATGTAGAGCTGCCAACACTGGGGTTATATGAGACCTTGATTTAGTCCTTGTAACCTTGATTTAGTCCTTCAGCACAATCTAATCCAACCAAGTGCATCTTGGACACAAAACATCTGATGTTAATTTTCTGCACTGGTTCAGCCTTCATTCAATTACCTTATTAATCTCTCATATTTCTTGATTGCAGATTATATATGGATATGTCTGGGTGCCTGAAACCATGATCATTACATTCTGGATTCTACTAGATGGCTATGCAATTATATTGATGCTACTGTGTTGGGACTTGGGTGCATAGTGTATTACAATATGAGCTACATACTATACCCCCATCTGATACTATACCTCCATTCTGAATAATTTCTCAGGTAAATGCTTGGTTATTGTTTTTAATATGTATGTAGTAGGCTTAAAATATTAAAATATTATACTAGTCTGTCCTGAAAATATGGGCAATGCATTGTTCCTATAAACAGCTCTTTATCCACAAATTCTGATACCTCATCCCCTTGTGACTTCTTGCTTAATTATATTTTTGATGCAGAAAGAAAGTCTGCCAACTTTGTGACCTTTATGAGGAGCTCATAGTTGACAGATTATCTCAGTTCTGTTTTCAAGGAAACAAGGATACAACCACTCTCTCCTGTTGACCCTGTTTGTGATTTTGTTGTTTGTGAGTTATTTACTGAAAGTGTTAGAGAGTCCATTTCTTGGGGAGGATGTTGGCGCTTTTATTCATCATTGGATATTCCCTGCCTTCCTGTAGTTTTACAACAGAAATAATATTTATTTGTGTCATTTATTGCTTATTTATAATTTCTGATGCTGTGTATGTGCCATCGTAGATGGCAAATAATGACAATATTTTAAGGACATTCTGACTCTTCAAAAGTTCTCAGATGATCTTAAGTGGAGACTAGAGTGGAAAATTGAATTCAAACTGTATGATAAATAGGTTTATGAATATAGAAAAGCAACACATATATTACCCTATAAATACCCCAGAATCATACAATAAGAATGAATTCAATAAAATGTTTTGCTCAACTATATGTTTATAATGAAGCAGTCATATATTATTACTCTTGGTGTAGTTTGTGATCTTAGGCATATCATGCATGACCTTTCCTGCCCAATTTTAGACAAGCAATTGTGTTACGCATTCAATGGCCAAGAGGTCCACAATAATGTCCTTCTCAGGGTTAGTGGATGCTGATTACACTCTGTATTTATTCCAGACTCTATGCCCTATTGGCCTGTGAATCAGTATGCAAAATGAGGGGTGGAAGATTGTGGGTGTTGTTTGGGGTCCCTTGTAAACATTCAAATTGCTGCTGCATGAAGGCTTAATCAGTCCTTAAATTGGGTGTAAATTGGACCACGGATTTAGAAATCACTGGTGCATGGTGGTTCTGTTCAATCCACAGAATCAACATTTATTTATTTTGTCTCCCATCCACGCTATAATAATATTTAAATAAAAGTGGTTTTGCCTTTGACAATGACAAATGGAGGTAATTAATGCTCCATTTGGTGTGTTTTTTTTGTAGGGCTGTGAAAACTCAATATACGTAGAAAACTGATATTACAAACCAATAAATTCATTGGCCATTTGAATGTTTTGAATAAAGCCACAAGTTAGTATTTCTAAAAGGATTTAAATTGTCCATCTTCCATCTCTGGATTTAATATGATACCCTACCTCTGGTCAATTTCATGTTGACAGCAGCCTTCAAAGACTTTACAAACATCATACCTGAAAATGACAGGATACAAAAATCATCTTATTTTTACAAGTAATGGATATTTTTGTAGGTACTGATAAATTATTAGGCTAAATCAATTGTTGCATTGTTAAGATGAAATTACAAACTTACTACAACATTTTAATCGTTATAGTACAAGTTTGCTTGATATTTCCTGCAAAATAAGGATGATCAAATCTATTTATCTACTTAAATTTTTACCTGTTAAGTTGACAAAGAACATATTCTCATTTATAGCAAAGATCTGGGAGCAATTAGGGGCATAATGATAGAACAAAAGCCTTTTCCCTTTGTTGGCATGAGGAATCTGTCAGATGCTCTAACTGCTAGGTTTACTATGTTACCTGACTGTTATGGATTGCACCATAAATTAAAAATGGTTAATACTGTAATAGGATATGACTAGGCTATTCTTAAACAATGATGCTGATTTGGTTTGATTTAAAGGCCAAATTGTTTCCTTCACCTAGATGTGCAGTATTCACCATATTATTCTGTGGAGTTTATATTTGCTACACCTTGTCATTGCTATATCGATCATTTTGCTTCTGGAAGTTTCTCATTAAACACTATTCATAAAACACATTTTAATGACTAGTCTATCTCATTAATACAGTACCCACATTTGGACAGTGAAATGTACATTTTAATATGGTTCTATTCTGGGATTAGATTATCATGATAGCCCCGAATCTAATCTTTACTTGAAGGTCTTCAAATAAACATTCCTTTTACCGTGTAATAAAGGCGATTTTCTGTATTGTCTCCCTGTATTATTAATATGACTTTATATTCGAAAGGCCTGAGTGCAGAGCCAAAATTACAACCTCTTGAGGCCCTGGGAGACAAATCCTGCGGAGACAGGTGGTTCTGCAGGTGCTGCCAGTGATGGGAGGTGACAGGTGGCTTCAGACTGTGCTTCAAGGTGAATGCGTCTTGGCTGGTCACAAAAGCCAGGTGCTGCAGGGTAGACAGGGCAAACCCAGAACTAGACATTTGCAGAAGCAGTCACTCGCACACTTTGCTTGTAGCACACATCCATATACCTATACATATAAATTATTAGGTACCAGCAACACTGGAAAGAAAAATCTGTGGTCAGGAAGCATACCCAGTATGACAAGAGGTTGCATTAGGGTCCCCTGGACATCCTTAAGAAAATGCTTGCAAACATTCATACACACACACCTCCAGCTGTGACATTCCGATGGCCGATGTCCAGGTATATGACAGGTGTGCCAGCTGCGAAGGGCCCAAAGCAGGCAAGTATGGCCATCTGCACCTGGTGATATATTTATTATTGGGAGGTAATGTGGTGGTAATAATGATGGGACATATCCATCAGTCAAGGATAGGTCCAAATTCAAATTTCTCAAACCCAGATATTTTACCTGGCTCTATTATTGTACTGACCTCAACGTTTACGATACAACTTAACCTCAACTCAACTTGAAAGGACAGGCTTACGGTGTGGCATGTCGGTCTAGGTATTAAAGAAGACTATAATATGTTCCCAATTGAAGATGGTGTCTCATGTTAAGAAATGTATTTTAGCTCTGTTCAGTGTCTTTCCCCGATGATGCACAATTTACATTCAATATGAGAATGCTTGCTGTGTACTTAGATTAGGCACAGTGGAGTACTGAAGGACATCCCTAACATTGAGACCCAATCAATATTAAATGTAAGACTATGCATGACCTACTAGATTAAAGGTCTGGGAACTGAGTAAGTAGCTTTTGTTTTTTGTGCACAGATGCAAACCTTGACAGGAGCATGTCAGAGGGCTGACATCTACAACACACTGACTTTTGGCAAGACAATCACTTTGTCTTTTCCATCAATGAGCTGAAATATGTCGAGACACTAATTACTGGTGGTGTACAATTGCTGTCAGTTCAACTGAAATTGCAGCTAGCAAAAGTCAGAGGAGGGAGAAGCGGAGGGTTTCCTAGTAATAGCTTCATGTAACAGTCATAAACACAATGTTGCACAGACTAAACAGAACAAGGCAGGACTTTGGCATGCAGTCCATTCATGTAATGACTACAAATTTTTTCTTTGACTCTAAGGCCATATCTTTTTAGATTAAATCAGTGTAATGTATGAAGACTAATTACAAAGAAATTGCATGCAACAGTTAACCCACACACAAGTCAATGAGGCCACGAGGTGAGGGAGACAGTCGAATACATTCTCTTTTAAGAACTGAATGATTTTCATTGACACCAGGTACAGCCCGTCATCATGTTTGAAATCGAAGGATGCAGTAACCATGAAATTGACACAGGTGCTTTCTCAAGCCTGTCATGGCTTTAAGGCACTTGTTAAAGCCCGCCAGAATTATTGGACAGTCCAGTGTTATGGTTTAATCAATAGCGCAAGTGCAAGACATTTGGTGGCATTTTGACAGTGTAAAAAAGGGATGCATTTTATAACTGCAATGTGACATGTTAAACAAACACTAAGGGGCAATGTGTAAACCTGCATAGACTATTGCCATTTTCATGAACCTTCCAGAAGGCATTTTGCAAAAAATGCCACTACATGCTATGAGAACGCATGTGTCTTTATTCCAAAATGGCTGATGGCAATTACAATTTTAAAGTGTTGTCCACACTTTCAGGTATGCCACAATAATGGATAGAAAACCAATAATTTCATGAATTGCATGTCTGTTCCCTCTGGCTTTTCTGCCTTCATTGGTGTGCTACATAAAAATTTATGAAAACGGATTGATTTAAAAAACAAAGGGGAGGAACCAACATGTTGAAAAGTTATACTGCAACCATGTCCCTGTCCGTGACTTACAGTTACAATAAAAATGTTGGACACCATCTACTCATTAAAAGGCATTTCTTAATTCTTTATATTTTCCACATTGTACAATAATAGTGAAGACATCGAAACTATGAAATAAGTAACACATATCAAATCATGTAGTAACCAAAAAAATATGAAACAAATCAAATTACATTTATATTTTGTATTCTTCAAAGTAGCCACCTTTTGCCTCGTCTTGCCAAATGCTGAGCTCTTGTTGGCTGCTTTACCTTAACTCCCAAACCATCTCAATTGATTTAATGTCGGGTCATTGTGGAGGCCAGGTCATCTGATGCAGGACCATCAATCTGCTTCTTGAACAAATATCCCTTACACAGCCTGGAGGTGTGTTTTGGGTCATTGTCCTGTTGATAAACAAATGATAGTCCCACTCAGTGCAAAACCCGATGGGATGGCGTATCACTGCAGAATCATCAACAGTGTCACCAAAAAAGCAGGCCCAGACCATCACACCTCCTCCTCCATACTTCATGGTGGGAGCCAACAATGCAGAGATCATTTCACCCACTCTACATCCTTGAAACATTTATATTCATCAGATAAAAGAACATATTTCCATCAGTCTCATGTCCATTGCTCATGTGTCTTAGCCCAAGCAAGTCTCTTTTTAATGGTGTCCTTCAGTAGTGATATCTACTGATTCACATACTCTCCTCTGAACAGTTGATGTTGATATATGTCTGTTACTTGAACTCTCTGAAGCATTTATTTGGGCTGCAATCTGAGGTGCAGTTAATTATACATTTCTGAGGCTGGTAAATCTAATGAACTTATCCTCTACAGCAGAAATCCCACAAATTAGATTTTAACAAGGCACATAATTAATTCCAGGTGATTACCAAATGAAAATGTTTGAGGGGGTGCAAAGCTATTGTCAGGTCAAAGGTGACTACTTTGAAAAATCGAGAATATGAAATGTATTTTGATCAGTTTAACAATTTCTTGGTTGATACCTGATTTAATGTGTTATTTCGTAGATTTGACTTTTCACTGTTATTATGGAAAATAGTAAAACTAAAGAAATACCCTTGAATGAGTAGGTATGTTCAAACGTCTGACTGTTACTGGATGTCATAAACATTTTCATATTGAGATCCATCAAAATCATGATACACTCGGTGACCCATGACATGAAAGTTTTATCACATTGGGATCCATATGTCACACTGCCTGTTTTCTCTGAACTATAGTTTTCTCAATTTCCCTCATGCTCCCTGAGACACAATTAAGTTCTGCACAAACACAACCAACCTTCACACCTCAGTCCCTGTGCCCAGGATGACATTGAGCCCAGAAGCATTCAGAAGGGATAGTCCGCTCACTGCTTAGCACACGCATTCTCCCCACAGGTGCCCTTTGGACCACTTTACGGGCACTTGCAACCTGCTCCCCGTGAAAGGGCAGAACCCACGGCGAGCAAAAGGCTGGTGGACCGTGGAGGCTTCATTAAGACTGGTACATTAACCGTAAATCCTTTAGAAATGTCCCAGGTCTGCTACTGCGAACTGGTGGATAGTATCTGGGGGGATCAATCCGCAATAAAAGGCATCCGTTTTCTCGGCCCAGGCGATGGTGCAGACCTCCCACTCCACTGAGCCATTAATTCCTCTTTATAGCGGGCAGGGGGCCAGTCACCAAGCTCCCATAATCCCTCAGTCCACCTTCACCTGACCTTCTGAAACCATGGGTCGGAGTGGTGATGTGTTGACACTGGCGGTTGAGAAGGCAGCTTTTGACTGTCATTGAAAGCCGGAGATAGTTAAACTCAGGTGAATTATTTTGATAGATGTGTCTCTCAGTCTCTAAAACCCACAGACAAACAACTTAGTGGTTCAACGGTTGATAATTCCTGAATCAATATTTGTGATTACTGTACTGTGTTGCAATGTCCAGATTTCAACTTGGGAATTACATTGTAATGACATTGTTCACACAAATAAAGCTTTCTTCCTAACCGCTTCAGTATGTCATTTGTTTTTGATCCCTTAGTAAAGAACATTAAAGACAGAAGATCTGAAGGCACAGTCTTGGGGAAAGAAAACATACTAGCCACGCCATTGAAAGGAATATGGAACCAGAAATCTTCTAGGGCAGATCCAGTGAGTCCCATAGTGCCAAAGAGCACTTTCAGTTCCAGTTGTATCGCTCACCTCATGTTATCACCGACAAACGGATATGCATTAGCTCGGAAAAGGGGCAAAACATCTACTTCAGAGTCTACCTCTCAAAAGGACCTCAAAACAAATAAAGAAAATAAACAGTGGAGTTTATTGTTTCCACTTCTCTGATCAAACCTTCATGTTTCCTTGGATTTTGGGGAACAAACAAGGTGACTGGCTCTTTGAGCTTATGCCCTAGAAACTATTTTTGTGGTTTGTTAAAAATAGGTATACATTTTAAGACGGCATGTTCTACTTAGTAAAAGTATGTTTATGCCTTAGTACAGCCTATCATTGTGAATATTATTAGAACTGAGTTGCAGCCTGTGGGCAAAGCATGTATGCATTATACAACGCCTCACCTCTCCTCACATGCCCTCTCAATCCCTTCCCAAACCCAGATAAAGTCGTTCAGATCCCTGTATGGGCTTATGCTAATCCCTCACAGTGTGAATTTGGAACAATATTGGCAAGATTCATGGGTCACAATTTAAAAATATATATATTTAGCTAGTTCAAAAAAGAACGCATCTCAAGAGCCACATGAGCAGGCTCAACAAGATCAGTTTTACTGCATTTGTGAGCTCCGCAAAACCGCATATATGGTTTTCTGTTATAGCTCTGCACTTCTGTTTCTGTCTGAACACCGTTAATAGGTAGACTCCATTATCTGTGGCCAATAGAAACAATGCATGCTGGCTTGTGATGCAGAAAATATGAAGAATTTGGTTCATTGTTCTACACCCCTGAAACAGGTGCATACATTTAGGCTGCTATGCATTTATTTCATAATATTCTTTGAAAATGCCCAAATACTACATCAACGTAATACATCGTAGGCTTAGACATATGTAAACTTTTTACCTGGAGTTTTTAATAATTAAAATAAAATATTTACTAGAGGAAAGTGTCAAAAAAGCAGGGGAGAAGTGAGTTCCAAAGTTAAAAGACTTGTGATATCTAACCCTCAGGATTTATCTTAGGCTGTTTTGTAAAGGAGGGCATATCCTTTACAAAACAGACTGGGGTAGAGTCATTAGTTGCCATACTCTTGATTCCTGTTTAATAAAAAGTCTATACAGAAATACAACAAGGACTGGGAGAACAGAGGGTAGCTAATACATTAGCTCACAGTGTTTTGTTTTGGTTTTCAAGGATTCTTGATCACTAAAGGTAACCAGTGTATTATTACAGTAAACGGCATTCAATGAAACTAGACAAAAACTATGCTTTCAAGTCACTAAAATACTGCATCCTAAAATCTAATGGAGGGTCTGTTTTGACACTTTATACTGGAATGTAATCCAAATAATTAATACGATTTTACTGTAACTCTAAAGTGTTATACAATTAATTCATCAAGTCAACTAGTCCTGAAACTCAGAGAACCATGAGCTTTTTGAATGGGAAACCAGGATTTTCTCTTTGGAGTAGACTCCCATGTCAAAGACAATGATAAAAATGTATAAGTACTACGGCTCCCTCTACAGGTGTGCAACAGACATGCCACTGAGACAGAGAGTGCTATGGAAGAGAAATGGAGAGTGAGATGGAGGCATGGAGAAAGAACCACACAATGTAAAGAAATGCCTTTAATATCCAACACAGAAATGTGTTCTATGATTTATCACAGAAGCAACATGACTCCACTATATCACTAGACAAACTCGTCTGATAGAAGGGTTGGGTGCCCATTCTGACCCCTGTCCACTGCGGAAAGCGCCTACAATGGGCATGTGAGCATCAGAACTGGACCACGGAGGCCTGGTCGGATGAATCACATTTTCTTTTACAGCACGTGGATGGCTGGGTGCGTGTGCATCAAAATACCTGGAGAACACATGGCACCAGGATGAACTATGGGAAGGAGGCAAGCTGGCGGAGGCAGTGTGTTGCTTTGGCAATGTTCTGCTGGGAAACCTTGGGTCCTGCCATTCATGTGGATGTTACTTTGACTTGTACCACCTACCCAGCATTGTTTAAGACCATGAGCACCCTTTCATGGCAATGGTATTCCCTGATGGCATTGGGCTCTTTCAGGATAATGCGCCCTGCCAAAAAGCAAAAATGGTTCAGGAATGGTTTAAGGAACACAACAAGGTATTCAAGAAGTTGACTTGGCCTCTCAATTCCCCAGATCTCAATCCAATCGAGCATCTGTGGGATGTGCTGGACAAACAGATCCGATCCATGGAGGCCCCACCTCGCAACTTACAGGACTTAAAGGATCTGCTGCTAATGTCTTGGAGCCAGATACCACAGCACGCCTTCAGATGTCTAGTGGAGTCCATGCCTCGACGGGTCAGGGCTGTTTTGATGGCAAATGGGGGACCTACACAATATTAGGCAGGTGGTCATAATGTTATGGCTGATCATTGTAAAGAGCAGTTCAAAATGAGTATTCTAAAATGTCCCATCACTAATAAAAAACAGTAAGCTTGAACTGGGAAGCAAAAGCAGGTCTCCAGCACATGGAACATGATTAATGGAGTTGTTGGTTTTACTCAGAAACAGGTTTTAGATTTTATCAATCATTTTTTGGGGGGGGTTTCCCAAAACAAAAATCACCAGAAAAAAATGTATATGAGTGTTGACATCTGTCCATGCACAAAGAAAAATGAGATGAGATGTATACTTCACAAGTTTTGTCTTATTATTTTCAAATTCATTCTCTTTTTGGGTATAATTTCAATTTGCAGTCTACTAATATGATTTTGAACTTATTCTAATTATGTTCAAGCCCACAAACAATCTACTCGGTACAAAGCTGAATCTAGTTGCCTACCTTTGCTCTAGAGAGCTGTACATGTGACAAAAGCACCCACAGTCTTTCAACATACAGTAAGATGATTGCAAAGGCTCCGACCCCATGTAACACACAAGCAACCCAGCGGATGTTACCCACTCAACGCACACCATCCACCCAGTGCCACCATGCCTGTCACGGTCGATAATGACACCACTGTTCTGTATCGTCTTCCTTTGAGCATTCCCACCATCAAAGAGCAGGGGTGTTGTTTGATCTGTATACATGTGTGAAAGAGCCATTAGAGGGGGACTTTTAAATAGATACGGGGGTGTGAAGATTGCATCATTTCTCAATTAATCAATGTTTGTGTTGTTGAAGCTGTTCATAGCATAAATGGGGCAGTGACTGCCAAACATGGAGAGCTATATGATGCCTCAAAGAATAATTATCATTAAAACTTAGCAGGAACCCCCATAGAGACTGTAAGAGCATGAGCAGAGGCATCTTTATGTTATAGTTGTCCATTTCTCATTACCTCATGACCCAGTTCAAGTCATCAAGACAGATCAAGCAAATTGTGTTGAGTCCCACCCCTCAATGCATGCAGGAATAACTTCCAGTTATGTCCTCTAAGCATCACTATGAATTACCCCCATTGGACTGAGAGTAGTGAGTGGCCTGTGCAGGTGGCTATTTGTACTATCTTAGTGTTTAGCAACTCCAGTCTTCAAGCACCTTTGGCAGCACACATTTCTATTTGCAACCTGGGAAAAACACACAATTCAACTCATCAAGAGCTTGATGTTTAGATGAGAAGTTGAAACAGGTGTGCTTGGCCAGCCAGTTCAAATTTAGTTCAGAGCTACAATTTTAATGCATTGGAATTGGGAGTATTCCAGGACTGGAGTTGGGAAACTGCAGCCCTTCCAATTTGTGGCATGGCTTTTAATGATTGGAATCTTATTGACTTGTATCTCTGTAGTATGTTGGTCTATTAAATGCTGATTTCTCATCATGTCCACTCATATCTACTTATTTGCAGAAAGTATTAAGTAAATTCACCATTTAGTTGTGTAGTTCCATGTGTTTGGTGGAGATGTTTTTTTTTATTACAATGGCTGTTGGGTTGTGATAAATCTGCCAGAATATACCATTAATGTATTGAATTGCATAGGTCTTGGGGAATGCAGTGCTTGATCAGAGTATGAGGAAATTAAAAAAAGTCACCAAGTCATCAGGACCCCAAATGTTTGAATACAAACCTGTAGTAAAATATTTCTGTTCAGAGTCCAGGGAACACAATCATAGCCAAGAGTGTACATGTGTTCAAAGATCTTTTTTTGTTGTTAATGTTTGGCACTTTAAACTAATAAATACCACATTTAGACTTAGTAACACCTAGAATATGACAGTTTGTTTAGCAGTACAGCACATGAGGGTTAGAATCCCTTTAATATCAAGTATAGCACAGTTGCTGTAAGAATGTCTACCCTGCATATGGAGGACCAGTCATAATCCCCCTAAATGTTTGGTCAAGTTATGTTTTTTCAATATAAGCATAGATAAAATTGCTAAATGAAGGGGAAATATTTTTTTTATTAATAGGTTCTTGCTTTCACCAAGAATGAATGTGTTCTTATAAACTGCAAGGTATTAATCCTGAATGCGGATTGGCTAAAACCCCTAGAATATTACAATTATTTTCTGTTCTATTTGCACTGGATACTGGTTTATAACAGCAATAACCCATCTAGGGTGGTTGTGGTATATTACCAAAAGTGCTGTATCCAGGCACTCTGCTACATACCACACACCATTACACCTTAATGCGTAGGTAAAGATTAATCGAAAAACCATGGGAGGAATGAGAGAGGGCAGGGGAGCCATTTAACCCAATTAATTTAAACCCTTAAATGCTCTGTTACCTCCCCTCTTGGATGCTATGCCTAAAGGTCATTACGATATTTGGTTGTGATTCTATCTTCCATTGCATTGTCAGCCACATGGTTTGCCCTCTTATTGATGTCGGGAGCACAGCCTGCATGATGACATGGACCACTCCCCTGCAAGCCACAACCCTCTCTCAGAGATTATCTCCTGTCATAGCCGAGGCTCAAGATGGACACAGTGATGGGTCACGGCAGGATACAGATGGCTTCCATTCATCACAACAGCATATGCTTCTGTGTGTGAAACATGACTCATATCTACAGGAATACATATGCAGAGGGATCTCTTAGACCACTAAAGAAAGACATTGTTCTGTGATCGTAATTTGTGTCTGATCCTGTACATTTGAAAGATAGGCCAAATGAAATTGCATACATGGGCAATTCTGCAGTTAGCTCAATTTCAGTATGAAAAAATGATTTCCAGTGAATAACTTTAAATATATTTAATTTGTAAATTTGGGCCAATTTCTAGGTTCTAAGAGGTAAACAGAAATTTACAAAAGAATTATAAGGACATTAGGTTAAAAAATATTTTAGATATGAAATATATACAGCGCTTTTGCACAATGTCAATGAAAATGCCAGGTTTTTGTGATGTAAAAGAATAAGACATAGGTAAATCATGTCAGACCTTTTTCACTTATAATGGGACCTATAATGTGAACAATTCAATTGAAAAACAAATTGAAATCTTCAAGGGGGAAAAATTAAAAATAAAAACCTTACAAGAGGCACTCAAGAGAGATGAACAACAAGCAAATGACCTCTAAGAGAGCTTCAGTGATTGCACCACTCCTTTCTGACCCCATGAAAAGATGGCTAGACGGAAGCCACTCCTGAGTAAGTCCAAAATGTTACTTTTAGCACATCTAACCCCATTCTTATATCAGCATGAAAACAAGAAACAGCTCATCACCTGGCTAATCCCATTTCAAATAATGAAGCATGTTGGTGGGAGCATCATGCTCTGGGGATGCTTCTCAGCAGCAGGGACTGGGAGACTGGTCAGGAATTCAGAGATGTCCTTGAAAAGGCCAAAGAACCTCAGACTCATGTTGGAATGGCTTCAGGATAAGTCTGTGAATGTTCTTGAGTGGCCAATCAAAGCCAAGACTTAAACACGATTTAACATCCGTGTGGAGACCTGAAGATGGCAATTCACCGAAACTCTCCGTCCAATCTGACAGAGATTGAGAACTACAGGGAAGAATGCAAGAAACAGCCCAAATCCAGGTGTGCAAAACTGGTTGTAGCAGATGTTACACCCAAGAATGCAGACTGAATAACATTAATGAAAGGCGAGATGCTGCTGAGTACTCTCCACCTGCTCTTTCTATATCTCACAAGCGACTGAAGTCAATCGATATTAACTTAAGTAAATTTGTAAAACATTACATTTGTACCACCAAATCATCATCAACAACAGTTGTAGAGTCACCTAATTGTATCACTCCATAATGACAACATTCCTCTGTTGGCTTCCACACATTCTAAATTGACGTGCTGGCATATTAGTGCGGTCACTATAGCCCTGTTAAACCATCATTGTGTGAATCTCAACAACAGACATCCAAAAAAATCCATTACAATCATGAACAAAAAAATGATTAACATACATACATACATACATACATACACTCACCTAAAGGATTATTAGAAACACCTGTCCAATTTCTCATTAATGCAATTATCTAATCAACCAATCACATGGCAGTTGCTTCAATGCATTTAGGGGTGTGGTCCTGGTCAAGACAATCTCCTGAACTCCAAACTGAATGTCAGAATGGGAAAGAAAGGTGATTTAAGCAATTTTGAGCGTGGCATGGTTGTTTGTGCCAGACGGGCCGGTCTGAGTATTTCACAATCTGCTCAGTTACTGGGATTTTCACGCACAACCATTTCTAGGGTTTACAAAGAAAGGTGTGAAAAGGGAAAAACATCCAGTATGCGGCAGTCCTGTGGGTGAAAATGCCTTGTTGATGCTAGAGGTCAGAGGAGAATGGGCCGACTGATTCAAGCTGATAGAAGAGCAACTTTGACTGAAATAACCACTTATTACAAACAAGGTATTCAGCAAAGCATTTGTGAAGCCACAACACGCACAACCTTGAGGCGGATGGGCTACAACAGCAGAAGACCCCACCGGTTACCACTCATCTCCACTACAAATAGCAAAAAGAGGCTACAATTTGCAAGAGCTCACCAAAATTGGACAGTTGAAGACTGGAAGAATGTTGCCTGGTCTGATGAGTCTCGATTTCTGTTGAGACATTCAAATGGTAGAGTCAGAATTTGGTGTAAACAGAATGAGAACATGGATCCATCATGCCTTGTTACCACTGTGCAGGCTGGTGGTGGTGGTGTAATGGTGTGGGGGATGTTTTCTTGGCACACTTTAGGCCCCTTAGTGCCAATTGGGCATCGTTTAAATGCCTCAGCCTACCTGAGCATTGTTTCTGACCATGTCCATCCCTTTATGACCACCATGTACCCATCCTCTGATGGCTACTTCCAGCAGGATAATGCACCATGTCACAAAGCTCGAATAATTTCAAATTGGTTTCTTGAACATGACAATGAGTTCACTGTAGAGCACAATAGAGCATCTTTGGGATGTGGTGGAACGTGAGCTTCGTGCCCTGGATGTGCATCCCACAAATCACCATCAACTGCAAGATGCTATCCTATCAATATGGGCCAACATTTCTAAAGAATGCTTTCAGCACCTTGTTGAATCAATGCCACGTAGAATTAAGGCAGTTCTGAAGGCGAAAGGGTGTCAAACACAGTATTAGTATGATGTTCCTAATAATCCTTTAGGTGAGTGTACATCAGCACACTGCAATATTGCCAGAGCATTAATATAATAATCTTTCTATCATTACCTTGAAAGAAAACATTTGATGTCTGCCAGTGGGCAGGCTAAAACATCTTAACTCCATCAAACAAACTACTCGTGTTTCAACTCAGCAGTACACAGAAGCATTCCAATATAACAATTTGTAATTCTGGTGCTGTTAATTACTGTGTCAACTGAAAGAAAATGGAACAAATACTTTGCACATACCCAAGAAGACTCAAAGCTGAAATTGCTGCCAGTTGAGCTTCTACAGAAAATGAAAATAACAAGGATTAACTATTTGTAGAGTAACTGATTTCAAATAACATCTTTCCCCAATAATCTGCATATTGTAATTTGACATTTTCCTCTGTTGGTATGGATGAAATCTTAAAAATTGCTCCTTTTAATTATTGAAGAAGTAGGTGGAAATTCTCTAGTTTAAAAACACACAGTGCTACACTATCGGATGTCCAAATAATTACCCATTCTACCACCGTATTGCCGTTAGTAGTGTCCCTGTGTATGTTGGTCCTCATGTTTGAATGGCATTTTGTGCTTTATCAAGCGTCCTTACCTGCAAATCTGTGTAAACCATGCATGAAGTCATATTTACACTGTTTGGGATATATCATATGAACATTTCTGTTAGACTGTTTTTTCATTTACACAATGCCACGACCATACAGACACAAAAGGAAGAGTGCTGGAAAAAGTGATATGTGGAACATACGCTAGTTAGTGCAGAACATTTTTCAGATGGTTCAATTGTGAGACAAATAATATTAAAATTTCATTACATTCCCTTTGGGAATTCAGCAATTAAGTTTAGCTTTCATTAAGCCATAGCATGCTCCCCCCTGCCTGTGTGTAAAATCTTACTATCGCTACCTGATCTCCACATATAGGGGTATTTCAAAATGCAAGTATCAAGTTCTTGTGCAATCACTTTTAGAATAAGAATTATTGGTATTTTTCAGCAACCAACAGCCTTCTCCTACACAAAATATGTCCATAAGGACCATATCCTATTCAGGTGGGCTGGTCAATTAAATACATACCTGATCTGATAGTAAGTTTACTTGTTTATGGCCAGAAAAGCGTTGTAAAAAAATTAAAAAGAAGAAAGATGGTGTCAATATTGTTTGAGAGGAAAGTGATGGTGTAGCTGAGGCAGAAGGTTAACTGAGAAGATAATGTCAGCTTTACTACCTACTGTGGGATTGGCAAGAGACAGGCGGTGGGGCTTCAGGAACATTTAGACTAGAGTACTGTTAATATAGCCATTGACATCAACGACAACTTTTTAAAATTCTATTTTTATTTAACCAGGAATATTGACAATTAATAACAAATTTGTATTTACAATAATGGCCTGGCATGAGGCAAAAACATTCCTTCTGTAAGGAAAGGAATATGTATTGGGATTAAATAAAATACAGACAACACCTAGCCATCTACTAACTATACACTTGTACTGTCCTTTATATAAAAATCTTCATACATTACAATAAAACATTGAATAAATCAATACATTCCAAATAATACTAATATGTTACAAGTGATGTTGGGGACTTTCTGTGTATTTTAAAGCTTTAATTAATATCCGGTCAATTTATTTTACCTCAAAATTTCAGTCAGTCAATTCAGCAGTGGCATAGATAGGCCTGGGCTTTGAAGTTAGTTCCCTTGAGGAAAACATTATAACTAATGTTATCAAAATGTGAACACCTTCCAATAGCCTATCATCCGTATTTGTCATGTAAAAAAAAGAAACTATAATAACAGAACAGAAATTGAAAGCATGACTTGGAAACAAAAAAAGGAATGGAATCCAAACAATGACCAACAAAATACAGCTCTGGAAAAATTTAAGAGACCACTGCACCTTTTTCTTTCCTTTCCAAAAAAGTTGGAAATGAAGGTTGGAAAGGAAAGAAAAAGGTGCAGTGGTCTCAATTTTTTTTTACGGAGCTATGTATGAGAAAAGAAGAAACTTAAATAGGGACAGTGATCAGGAACACAGGTTAGGGCAAACAGGTGTCTGTGCAACAAGTGTGGGAGACAGGGCGTTGTATCCAGCCTGCCGTGCCAGGATTGACACATGCGTGTTGGTTTAAATCTTCAGTTATTGGACTTCTTTTTTTATTTAACCAGGTAAGCCACTTTACCACTTCACTGGCTAAATGGAGTTCAAAGTCAACTTTTCCTGTGTATGACTACCTGCCTGCCTCCCGACCAATACCAAACCTGCTCCTTTGGTTTACTCTGTAATAAAGCCTGCTGCACTCAGCGTTTGAACTCTTACCTCCTTCTCCTGAGTATTCCTTACCATCAGGTCAGTGCTGCAATTGTGGCAGTGACTATGAACCAGATTTTAAGTGTCTGTTAGAGTGAGGGATGTTGAGGGGAATAAGCAAAATTCTGTTGAACCTATGGAGGCACCTCAGGTTGTATGTAGTGTTCAATTGAGAGATCCAGACATGTTAATAAAAAGGCAGATTTTGTGGCATTTATTGCAAGTGATTAATTGTACCACTCAAGCAACAAATGTCCAAAAAGTGGACATCATAACTGCTGCCAAAAAGTATTTGGGTCTTTTTCAGTTTATAGCAGATCTGCAAGGAGTTTTGGCATTAAAATAATTGTTGGAATCACATCAACACATCCCTTTCTGTTTTCTTTGTACACTAAACAAACATTTGTAATCCTCTCATCCTATTCTATTCTTCGACATAGGGCCAAAACACTCAGTCTTTTTCTGACAAATGTTCAATTCCACGCCAACTTAAGTTAATACATACAGGTCCAAAGCACATACAGGTCCAGAGTGCAAAGTGAACATATACAAGCCTCTACACTGGCTGCCTGCTAATGCAAGGGCTGATTTTAAGGTCTTATTGTTATCCTATAAAGCATTAAAACGACTTGCTCCTACTTACCTCACTGAATTGTTCCAGTCATACATACTTACATGTACGCCAAGATCACAAGACGCAGGCCTTCTAATTGTAACTAGAATTTCTAAACAAAGAGCCAGAGGCAGGGCTTTCTCCCATAGAGCTCCACTACTGTGGAATGATCTGCCGATTAAGGTTAAAGACATAGACTCAGTGCAAACGTTTAAGTGTCAATTAAAGACTCATGCCTTCAGCAAGGTCTATGATTAAGTGCAGTCTGGCCCGGGGATGTTAAGGTGAACAGAAAGGCTTGGATACAATCCACCCTTTGCTATATTTGCCAGACGGGCTCTCATCTCCCCTGGTATGTTTTCTCTCCAATGCCATTCGGGGGTGGAGTCACTGGCTTACTGTTGTTCTCCATTGCTGTCTATGGGAGTGAACTCAGTGGGCAATGCTTGGCCCCCTTTCAGGGTGGTTGCGGTTGGTTGGAGTCCCTCTGGTTGATGGTTGGCAAAGTGGGTAGAGTGACGTCCTGCCTGTTGGGCCCTGTCCGGGGCCTCCCTTGGATAGGGCCACAGTGTCGCTGGACCCTCCTTCCTCAGGAGGTTTTATGCTGCTAGATTATTATGCAGGGGGAGTAGTGTCAGTTCTCCTTCTCCTTTGTAAATCTAAGGAATGCACACTCCTTGTGTCCTGCTCCATCTTAACTTAGGACATGAGCCCTTGGACTACACTTCAGAACTACCAGACCTGAGAGACTCTTAGCTGACCCTGTCCAAAATCCTCCTGGTTGTGTTCAGGGGCGACTGGTGGGGCAACAGAAAGAACTGCAACATGTTATTTTTAATAGAAAATTAATAAAGTGGATTTCATACTCAAGAACTGATTTGAAACCCTTAATTTGGAGGAGAAACTTGGTTCCCATCAGCCATGGGATACTGTCATCACTCAAACTGCTGGTAAAAGTAACCGCAGGTTTAACGTGGAGTGGTTTTTGAAGAAAAAGTGGCTAACGGTTAGCATACAAAAGAATGCCCTCTTCTGTTTTCCAGGTCTGCTATTTGGTGGAGATGGTACTTGGTCGAGGACGGGTTACAAAGATTTGAAACATGTAAAACATGAGAGCAGCGGGAGTCATCTGGACATTTCTGTGAAATTGGGCTTACTTGGAAGGGTAAATGTCACAGCTCAAATTGATACTGCATACAAGCGCTCCATTGAGCAGCATAAACAGGTGGATGAAAACAGGTACATTCTCCGTCGGATCATAACGTGTATTAAACTGTGTGGAAAATGTGAAACCGCACTGCGGGGGCACGACGAGTCGGTGGACTCCCTGAATATTCAGATGCATTTTTGAGACTGTGTGTGAGGGCGATTCGAGACTTCAGAGGCACTACGACACTCAACCCATCTTCAAAATGATCATCTAGCACTGTACAAAAACTGTTAGACTGTATGTATGAAGTGTACAGGAAAGATATAGCCAAGCAAGTGGATGAGACATCATTTGTTGCCATACAGGCAGATGAGACAACTGATGTCTCCTGTAAATCGCAAATGGTGGTTGTGTTGCGATACACGTTACCTAACAATACAGTGACAGAGAGGTTTTTGGAGTTTGTGGAAGTCAAAGATAAAACAGGACTCAGCCTCTCTAATAGCATCAAGGGTGTGCTGGAACCACTGAAGCTGGGAGAAAAGCAGACTTATGATGGTGCAGCTGTAATGAGTGGAAACGTCCAAGGGGTACAGAAGCTAATGAAAGAGACATACCCACATGCCCAGTTTTTGTTCACTGCTATGCTCACCAGCTGAACCTGACCTTCCAGCAACTTTGTTCAGCAAGGATGAGAATCCTGAAGGTGTTTTTTGCAGATTTAACTGCTTTTGCCACCTTTTTCTCTGACGCTCCAAAATGTGTTGTGGCACTTGCTGCCAACGATCACGATGGAACAGACGAGCCAGGCTGATGAGTAATCAAAACAGCGCCGGTGATGAAGGAGGCATGCGACACAGTCATCTCCCAGGTGGAGCAGAGGTTTTCACAAAGTGACCACCTGATCGCTGCCTAGCTGGTTGACAGCTCGCTCTTCCCACAATGTGTCCTGTCATTCCCTACGTCAGAGCCTGACTGTGCGGTGAAACTATGGCCTCTAAGAAACAAGGAAAGTTGAAGTCTGAGCTGACCACTCTGTACCGCCACACTGAGCTACACACTGGTAAGAAGTCCCTATTTCTGTTAAGATCCATCCATGAGAACAACCTAGAGGAGGCTTTTCCTGAGACCATCACTCTGCTATCATAACAACACCTATGATGACATCCGAGCCAGAAAGGAACTTTTCCACATTGAAGAGGGTAAAAACCTTCACTCGCAATACCATGGGACAGCCGCAACTCAACGCATTGGCCATGTTGTCCATCGAAAGCCAGCTGACGCAGCAGCTACATGACTTCATTCCCAAAGTCATCAAAAAGTTTGCCCAGAGGAAGAACCGCCTTGTCACCTTTCTCTTCATGTGATCCCTCAGCCTTGGTGATTGAAAGCATATTTTATCATCCTGCCTTTGTGGTGCTGGTCCATGCATTCGTCATGTTTTTTTGCTGGATCGACTGATATAGATGGTGACGAGTGTCAGGGTGTCCATGCTTATCTATTAAGGTTGTTGTCATAGAATGGATCTGTATTCCTAAAAAGTTGTCTTTCCGCTTCGTTGTGGCCTTCATTGGTGTTGAGCTCATTGCTGTTCGCGTATGGCCCTGTAGGCACATTGGTTCTGAGCCTGGTTGCATTCCTAATTTAGGTTTTTAAATGTGACAGTGTAAGTTTTAAAATGTGTGTGAGAGAGAAGGAGAGCAATTACACAAGAAGCTCTCTCTCTCCAATATGTGTACTACAACACCCGGTAGAAGCAACCCGCTCTGTCGTTAAAAGTGTTTTGTTTGTTGATGTGTTAAATAAACTAGGGGTGTAACGATCCATCTACTACATGGATGTATCGATTTATATTCCTATGATCCAACTACATCGATCTGTGCTCAGCATTTGTATTATTTCTATGTTGAAAAATAACAGCAAAAGTAGCACGTAAACCTACTGTTAATTCAACCTGAAGAGATGTTGGTTGCACTTTATTTTTTATAGTAATATAGTAGTATTTCTATGTTGAAAAACAAAAGCACAAGTATTAGGTAAACCTACTGTTAATTCAACCTGAAGATATGTTGGTTGCACTTTATTCAAATAAAATGTGAATGCATTTGCCATTAATTGTTGTTTACTTGTTTGTTTATATCCATAATTAATTGATACCTGATTCCCTTACAAGAAACAACAGGAATCTAGGAAACCTCACCTGCACTGTCCAGTATCCAGGTATTTATTTCAGTCAAACGGGTTGAATTTTTGGCTGAAAAGATACTGAATCGATTTCAAGTCACTTAATCGTTTCGGATCGTATCGTTCTAAATGAACCATTATCGGCCTTGAATCGTATCGACAACCACGAATTGTGGTTAAAGTGAATCGTTACACCCCTAAAATAAGCACATCAGTAGCAAGAGGGAGTTTCGTAACTTTACTGGTATGTATCCTATATTTTGAAATGGTTTGTGCCCCACCAATTTTTTACATATAAAAACAGCACTGCCTTGTAAAACATGCTATTTACCATCAAAGAGCTTTTCAAACGACATGTAATTGGATAAGCCTGTAAAAAGGAAGATGATCAGGTTTCCTTGATAAGTTCTAGCTTTTTTGAATGTTTAGGTACGATACCTTTTTGGAAATAAACATTTAAGAACTCTTAATCAGTGATAATGAAAGCTCATGTCAGTTCCTTGTATCGTCCATGATAACGGGGTCCCATGACAGAAACTCCATCTTGTGACTGCTGTTGTTTGGCCAGGTGGACAAACAAGATTAATGTTCATCCATTTTGATTGTTTCCTTTCCTGCTTTACGACTCTTGTCCCCTCTCGGCCATCTTGACGTTCTTTTGTCTTTGCTCTTCATACTGTATGTACCACACTCTCCATCGGTCCTCCATTCACGACTTTCTCAGAATCCAACTTGTTTAGCCGGAAAACTTTTCTTTCTGTCCATTTAGATTTTGGGCATCGTTGTTAATGATCCTTTTCGTTCTTGATTTTATCCTATTCACGTCATGATATTTAAACATGAGCACATTATGTACGTCACAGGTTGCAGTCCTCATTCTGTCGTATTTGTACAACAGGACGACATCATATTTTACTTGTACAAGTCACTGTATAATCACCGAAAACACTATCGCATTATGATCTCACACGAATAACAATCTTAAGCTTCTGTACACTACTCAACTAGTGCGGACTCTCTAATTTGTTCAATCCCTGGAGAGATTCTACACGAAATCGTACGTGGCCTAGACGACAGGGAAATACTAGGTCTTATTTTGGCTACCAAATACTACAGTGATAAATTATCGCAGTAAGTGTTGCCTCTTCTATCAAATGTATCTACCCCTAGAAAGTTGCACAATATTAATTGTGGCCTAGGCTGGGACTAACTGCATATAGGTCTCTGTGGACTACCTAAGCTAAAGCATTACTTCATTTGGTTGTTAAATGGCGTAGGTTTTGACTCCACGACTGGTCACAGGGACCAGGAACAGAAAAAAGAACTTCGTTGTGGGTGCACGCAGTCATCTTCAGCGTTTCAGGATCTCCAGCAAAAACTGTACAGCACACAGCACCAACTGATAAAATTTAGCGGTTACGTATAGTGATTAAATAATAGAGAACCCGCACAAGTGAGAAAATACCTTCAGTATTTATTGGAATAATGCAGGGTTGTCCTGTTTCAATGAACATTCAAAAATTTTCTCACTGTAAAGCTAGTTACAAGCAATATTCTTGCCAATATTGCACCCTAATCCCTCCCTAAAAGCCACATTGAGCAATACCACTAGTCTACAGGCTGAAACACCAGACTCTTGTAGTGAACAGACTTCAGATTCCCTTTGCTGTAGCCTACTTAAGCTTTGTGTAACCAGTTTGTGGTCTATGTCGATTTCGATCATTTGTTGTTATGTTATAAAAATTATTTTGCTTTTAGGAACCTTGTCTAACACATCAATACTTGTGAGCTGGCCCTAGTGATCGGCCCTGTTTGACAGGTCGTGAGTTTAGAATTATAAGGTTCCATCTGACATTTTTGTTAAAATGTAGTTATTGACATATACTGGATTATTGGATGTTTATTAACCTCTATGTGGTGCTATTTTTCTGAAAAGTTGTTTTTTGTGTCTGTAATTCACAAAATTTAAAAAGTTCTATTTCCAAAAAGGCATACCTCATTGGAGTTATAAGGTTCCATCTGTGATCCAATCAAAAGCATCAAAGAAGGACTAATCAAAATCCATATTTTAACCATGTATGTTTAGCTATGCTAGTTTGGGTGTTAGCTTGTTGACTTGGGATAGTTCACAAATTTCACATTACCATTAGAAACCTAACATTTAATTACTTTATTGATGATTTGTTTAAAAGAGATAGCAGTAATGAAGCGTAAGGTGAAGCATATTAGTATTGCGGTATGTTAATAGTATGCAAAGTTGATAGCTAAAGTAGATTGCTAACCCACTAGTTTGCAAGCTAACCTCCGTTAGCTTCCTGGTCTTAACTCGCTAGCAAATGTACATAGTCCCGTTAACTATGATTAATATATAGCTAGGGAAAAAAATGAAGAGACCACTGCACCTTTTTCTTTCCTTTCCAAAAAAGTCAAAAAGGAACGTTTTGAGTGAGGAACATTAGGGTTAAAATTAAGAGACCACTGTGAATTAAACTATTCTGGAGCTGTTGCTACCCAACTAGCTGCACATCAAGTTGCAAAGTGACAAGTTAATGTTAACTAAGCAAACTTTTAATCGCCTTAGCTATCCACCTAGCAACTAGATGTACAGCTAGCTGGCGTCTTATTAACTAGCTAATGATATCATCAGCTCATTTGATAGCTAACTAGTTAACTAGCAAACAAATCTAGATACTTTTTAGTGCTTTTGTGTTCAGGAATGCTGTCATTATGGCCATGTATCAATAACAGCCAGCACTAGATCTATAAAAAGCACTTCGTAGACTTGCTACAGTAGCTTACTGTTTTTGTAGAAATTGGGACTATAAAACAGAAGGCTCAGATTATGATCATGAAGCACGAACACATACAGCAGGAGAGACAACAACAAAGAGAGCAGTAAAGAGAAAGTGAGTAAAAGAGACACAAATAGTGGCAAAAAAATAAGCAGAGAGAGGGAGGACAGAAGCAGAGAGAGAGAATGGGGTGGTTGTGTTCAGACAGTAACTTATAAATAATAATATTTTGTGTGGTTACACAAAAAACAATATCACAATAACAGAATACTAACAATACAAAATGTTAAAAGAATAAATAACACTGTCATGCTCAGCTGTGTTGTGTTTTTATGTATCCCTAACAGTAGAGGCAGAAACACCAAAAGCTGCTGAAGAAACAGGGATTTTTTTCTGTAATTCAAATGAAAGACACATCCTTTCAAGACATTTAGTCTTGTTACAAAAATGTTCAATACAAGCAAGTACCTTTTGCTGCAGTGGCCCAGATTGAGTTTGGTCAATGTCCATAAAGTATACAGTATAGTTGACGTGGACATCAGGGGCCCAAATGTAAATTTGAGATCAGACTCTGTCTTGCAAACCATCATCTTGCCAAAGGCAAAGGTATTAAAAAAAATGAAAAGTAATAATAATGATTATTTTCTTTACTCTACATAAAACGAAGACATGTTGTGTATGTGTTGGAACAATGTTTTGGTGTTAAGGTATTCAATTTGCAATATGGCTATATTTATCCCTTGAAACTTAAGGTTTTACATTGTGATGGTGAGATGGAACCTTAATAAATCTGAACGGGTTCAGAGCTCTCAGAATTATAAGGTTCCATCTGCATTTGAACTATTCCAAAAAAGAACATTCCAATTGTCCCAGTATTTTGATATGACTTACCCTAAGTACAACTAGGGTGTTGGCCTTGTTAAGCTATAAAAAATAAATATACTATGAAAAACCTTTGCTAACAGGGACATTAAATCTTTAATGCTCAATATCCCTGAATCATATTGAACGCAGCTCAAACCTTATAATTCTAAGCTCACAAGGTGACAAGCATTCCTTTACTATAGCAACTAAACTTGGGGGCAGAGCAGAACGGGATGAGCCATGGCGGCGGCCAGGAGGGCGGCTGAGCAGCCTGGACTAGAGAGGGCGACAGCGGAGTGGCTGGAGGCAAGCCGCGGACCCAGGTTTGGGGACCACGCTGGCTGTTTGGCACCCCCACCAAACTCCGGGAAAGCTGGGACCAGCTGTCCCCTGCATGTCCCCTCCAAGTGTACTCCACTCTCGCCGGCAACATCGGAGGGGAGTAGCCAAAATAAGCTTGGATATTCCTCCTCCGGCGTCTCCGGGTTCTCCCACAGCCACAGGTGTGTGTCCATGTGGCCACAGCGTTTTTTTAGTTACCTGCTGGTTCCTTGCTGATCGATCACTTTGTAACGATTGTGGTGGTGGAGAGGAACCAGGCGCAGGCAGAATGCAGTCAATGTTGACTTTTAATTGAAACAAACACCAAATACAAAGAAACTTAACAAAAGTAAAGGGGCAGAATGTAAACAGCAAACCGAAAGCACTCACTTGTGTGTCACACAACAACAACAATCGACAAGTGTGGGGAGCAGAGGAGAAACATTTAAGCACATACTGATAGACTGATTGGGACCTGGTGTGAGTCATTGAAGACATGACACAAAACAAGTCCGTGATGTGTTTGTGGAGTAACGGGAACTGGGGGTGCACGGCACGGTGGCGCTGATCCTTACCGTACCATGACAATTTCCTAATTTCATGAAAAAATTATTCTCACCCACTGTTTCCTATTTTTTGTTTTATGTTATGGATAACATGGTTCTTTGATACTGATGCTCTGCTTCAAACATTTGTTGTTGTTATCATATCAGAGTTAAAAAGATGTTTATCGTGGATAAAAAGTTTGTACATTATGTATCAGAACAAATAACTTATTTGTCCTAATAAAATAAAAAACTCCAAGAATGGAGACTGTATGTTCTGTCTAATAATAATGCGGGGGGGTTCCAATTTGCTGCATACATTTGGTACTCGAAAGTGTTGGACCGCATTGCCAGGTCTGTCAGTTATTAATTTAATGAGCTTGGAAAGACCAACAGGCTTCCTTTCAATGGAAACGGACAGTTCTCTGGCCAACAAATCTAAAATAATTTGGAATTGCACCTCACGCATAAAAAACTAAATCAGCATTAGGCCAGGCACCATATTATGCTCTGGAATGTATGTCAGTTGGTACAACTTTAAATTAAACCTTGACATTTGAAAAAGTGCCAAAACGTTTTTACATTGGTCAAATGCATTTTGGAACAGTCTTTCAATCAGCCAAATCATTGCCTAAAATTTGCAACACTCAGTGGCCTCTTCTTAAGTGACACCTACCTCGTGTCTTGTTGGATCCAATTCTGACTACAGAACAGAGTCAATTCTCTGCTGCTTTTTCAGCTCATCTCAATAATGCTCTATTGATTTGAAATCTGTGGTCTATTTTGGTAATTGGAGTTAATGTTTAGGCCTCTGCGGTGAAGAAAACATTCCACACAACATAACCTGTACTGTTGACACAACGCAGGATGGATCCATGGATTCACGTGGTTTATGCCAAATTATGACCCTTCCCTCTGCATGTTGCCAGGCAGAAAATCATTTTAAAAAACACATTTACATTCAGTATCAACATGACCAAGGCTGTAACCAATGCAACTTTCCTGTGTTTGCTAAGGCAGTGTTCGAAGATGGTGGACAGGCGGAAACCCAACCCACCTTCACCACCATGGTTGCATTGTTTTGATCATTTCTGTTTTTAATAACAATAACCCTAACCCTAATGTTAACACCAAATTCAGTACTGTGATGCATAACCTAAACCAGCATTTCTCAACTGGTGGTTAGCAGGGGTTTTTCAACGGGTCGTTGATGTGTTTAAAAGTTTTATGATAACTTTTACTTTGAAGGGTTTCCGCTACATACAGACATGCAGTGCATTGCTTTTTGTGAGTGCAGCCCATCGCTTATTGTTGTTGGAGATATACATGCATCTCAAGTGACAGTGTAAACCAGTGCAGGATATATCAAGTTAAATAGCTCATTCAACAGCTATGCAACTACTATAAATATTTCACAGTCAGCTGCCTTTTGTTGCTGTGATGCCTGCAGTAAAGTAATGCGGGAGACTTCAGTGTCAGCTGCAGCTATGCACAGTGGACTGATGAGTTGCTCCAACTTCAGGGGATGAATGTCAACAAACAAGTTAAGCTACCTGTTCATGTCTGATTATTTAGATAAGCCAGCTTGTTTAGGTCAGTAACTAGAAGCTAAGGAGGGCCTATTAACTCATTTAATTGGTGTGAAACTATGTTAAGGAGCAAGATGGTTCACAAACAAGCATTACAATTATGCCAATATGTATTTTATGTAAATCAGTAGGATCATAGCGTGATTTAACATACTCAATTGACCATAGATAAAAAAATAAACAACCCACTCTATCAAGGGGAAGGGAAGAACACTTCAGTCCCAAGCAGACTGTATCACTGACATCCAGGTGGTTACCACTGATAGTAATGTACACGTTATTTATCCTGTGTGAAGCAAATTAATTAGAACCATGTTGGTTTCTTATACAGTATATTCAAAATGTCATGGTTAATATATTCAAAATGTCATGGCACCGGGCCAAATTGGCTGGTGCCTCAGAACAGACCACCCCAGTAACCTTGATATGCCTAAAGCAACTCTCCAGAAGGGGATTGCTGAAAAGGCCAGGCACACAGTGCCAAATCAGGCAACTAAGTCCCTTCACAAAAGGCTGCAAAGTTACTTAGGAGGGGAAGAGAGCAGCAATTCCGGCTGATTTAGAGTTGCGATGTGTTACTGTGGTCAGACAATAGTTGGCTACATCAATCACCAAGGAGGAGTCAGATTTCTTGTACTCCATCGATTGATGGAGGAACAGTTGCAATGGGCTCACAAAAACCTTGGCTTGTTGCAGGCTTTGCACATTCCAGGTCACCTCAATGTCGGCGCAGACCTCATATCTCGAGGGGGTCCTAGTACCAACGAGTGGATGATGCACCCAGATATTGTTTACACATGGTGAAGCCAGTTCGGGAAAGCAGAGGTAGAAGCAGCTCAGGCTGTTTCTACCTCCAAAGTGTTTGCGGGGAAATGGAGAGAGGAGCATCTCCACTGGCTGTGCCTAGTGCATGCTATGGCACGCACTCAGTCTGAGAGCATTCCACTCGTGGTGTGGCTGCCTCAGCTGCTTTGTTTCGGGGTGTCGGAGTGGAGGATATTTGCGAGGTAGCGTCTTGGTCAATGCCTTCCCCTTTCATCCAATCCTACCTCGTGGACTTTGGGTTTGGGTTCTCTCACCCAGGCCATGATTGGTGATAGATGTGGGATGTGTGACCATCAGAAGAGATGCCCGTCTTCTTGTGTCTCAACTATTGTTGACTACTTACAAACCTTCTGTCAATATAAAAGCTGCATTGGAACAGGCTGTGTTGCTAAACCATCATAAGCAGTTTTTGGACTGTATTGCAGTAGGTCAGGTAGTGTCTACTAAAAATGAATCTCTACAGCACGGTTTATGATTTGGTGTAGCCTGGCCCGGGGGTGTGAAGGTGACCAGAAGGCTTGATACTGTCCACCCTTGCTGTTTTGCCAGGTGGGCTCTCGTTGCCACTGGGATGCCCTCCCTCCAATGCCTTTCGGGGGAAGAGTCACTGACTTGTTGTTGTCTCTCTGTTGCGCACTTGTGCAATTGGGCTGTACTCTGCTGGCAATACTCTGCCCTCATTCAGGGTGGTTGCGGTTGGTGGGTGTCCCTTTGGTTGATGCCTGGCAATGTGGTTGGATTGATTTCCTGCCTGTTGGGCCCTGTCTGGGGCCTCCCCCAGATAGGGCCACAGTGTCGCCGGACCCCCACTGTCTCAGTCCCAAGGTCTTACGCTGCTATACTATTGGGCTGGGGGAGTAGGGTCAGTTTTCTTTCCCCACTAAGTTCTCCTTCTCCACTAAGTTCTCCTTCTCCACTTTAAATCGTTGTTGATATGAGGAATGCATTTCTGAGTTTTAAACTTTAGGAGGATATGAGGTCCTGGTCCACACTTGCGGAGTACCTGGTTTGGGGGGCCCGTTAGGTTAAAAGTAACCTACCCAACCTTGGCCGTAGTGATGGTACAGTGTCCTTGTTAGACTGTGTAGTTCTGATGGTCTGTCTAATACTTGTAATTTTTTTACTTAAGAAACACGCAAATTCATTACATTTCACAGTGGACATGAGTTCTGATGCTATCTGCTTCATTGGGTTTGTAAGCTTGTCGACCATGACAAATAGAGTGTGGGTATTGTTGATATTTTGGTTGATCATTCTCGATAAATGTTGCTGTCTGACCCTGCGTAACTCATTGTTGAAGCTACCAAGGCTTTGTTTATAGATGTCATAGTGAATTTGAAGTTTAGTTTTCCTCCACCCATTCCTACATTCTCTTTTCAGGGCTCTTTTCAGAATTCAGACTTTTTTCTTTCATTGTGACCAAGCATGAATTGACGTGTTAAATTGAGTTCTAAAGAAAATATCTATAGAAATAAACAAGGTAAGAAAAGCATGTCTTACCACTTTCACTGTCTTCAAAAACCAATAGTTAATTGACAGGCCTAGACTATGGCTAAATCTGAAATTGCATACTACGTACTACAAGCACTTCACGGATGATGGTAAAGTACGTACTGTTTAGTATATAGTAAACTAGCATATTGGAACTGAATTGGACCTATATTGTCATAATATTGTCTCAACATATTGTCTCAGTCCCAAGGTCTTACGCTGCTATATTACTGTGCTGGGGGAGTAGGTTCAGTTCTCTTTCTCCACTAAGTTCTCCTTCTCCACTAAAAATCCTTGTTGATATGAGGAATGCATTTTCAGAAATTTCCCAGACTCCTCCCATTTTGAACTTAGGAGGGCATGAGGTCCTGGCCCACATCTGCTGAGTACCTGACTTGGGGGGCCCGTTGCTGTCCCTGTCCAGAGTCCTCCTGGTTGTGTTGCAGATTGAGATGATGCCTGACGATTTCAGCTGTCACTGTGCTGACACCTCCCCCTCCCCCGTGTTGTCCCTGTCCTTGTCCATCAGGTCATTCTTCCGACCTGGACTAAGTTTAAATAGACTCAAGACTCAGCCCACACGCATTTATTAATTATTACAATTGTAATCTTAATATGTTCACCTGGCACAGCCAGAAGAGAACTGGTCACTCTGAGCCTGGGTCCTCTCTAGGTTTCTTCCTAAATTTTGGCATTCTTAGGGAGTTTTTCCTAGCCACTGAAATTCAACACTACTGTTGTTTGCTTCTTTGGGGTTTAAGGCCAGGTGTTTTGTAAAAGCAACATTTGCTGATGTAAAAAGGGCTTTATAAGTACATTCGATTGATTGATGAATTTGTCGTGCATTAATATTATGCCAAGTTTGAATATTTAGCTAGACACCATTAATCATTGTGGTAAACTTATTAAGGTTTCTTACGAAGTTTACTTCCACCCCAAATAACATCTATGAATTGTATAGCTTTTGCCACTGGCCATTTTAAAAGCTTATAAGCCAGTAATACTAGTGTCTTAGTACTTGGAATAGTCATAAGAATTAAGCAATTGGTAGCGAGACTAAAGACAAACTTTACACTGCCAAAGGTATTTCATTTCAGGGCACAAGAATGTTCGACATTGATGCAATTACTATCAATATAGGTGACAATAACTGACTTTTTCGTCACGTGAAAAGACGAGAGAAACGTGGAAACCCCTCCTCTTTCACTATGCAAGTAGTTGTGGTGTATATTACCCTATGAAGCTCGCATGTGTGCATACTTCGAAAATCCACCAGAAATAGTAGACCATCCGGGAACTTTTGGCACACTATTTTCAGCAGACAATGGTTTGAGACATACTAATCTTCTCACATACTATTCTGTATGTGATTTGAGATTCAGACTGTATATAAGCAGTGCATCTAAAAACAAAAGTTGCAACCAAATATGGCATGTCCATTCCTCAACAACCCTATGGATGGAGGCATTCAGATTCTACACAGAGCGTTTACAGCACCAGCCCCAAGGGTCTTCAGAGACAGACGCTCTCCACTGGGCATCCCAGATGAGTGTCTGTGGGAGAGGTACAGGTTCAGTAGGCCCAGCATAGTTTACCTATGTAGTCTGCTGGAACCACACAGAAGGAAGCACACTCAACGAAGCAAAGCCTTGACCACTGTTCAGTCTGTCTGCATAGATCTGCGTTTATTTGCATGTGGGACATTCTTGTACTGTGTTGGTGATGCAGAAGATCTTGCGAAGGCAACTGCATTATATCTTGCTCTAAAGCAGTACCTGAACATTTATCACTTTTCCTGGTCATCTTTAAACACAAAGAATCAAGGTGTTGTTTAATTCAATTGCAGGTATGTGACAGTTAAAATAAATGTAAAGTAAACTAAAGGTTGACAAGCCTCTGTATTAACATAATCCTCTTTTTCAGTCTTTTTATAGGCGCAAAAGACTTTACCCATGTGCATGCCAGTCACCATCTGGACCTGTGGAGGCAAATGTAATTCAGAAATCTTTCCATAGCCTAAACGTACAGGTATCTACTGAGGGCATCTGTCCACACACTGTCAGGCAGAATAGTAATAATTAGATTTGAATGAAATGTGCACATCTGTGAAAATAGATCAAATACGTTTGGATGTCAACACTTTTTGGGATTGAAATCCTGTTACCTTGGCAGTGGTTCACAGAAATGTCCATTTCAATGTCTGCTTCAAACAAAGTAGTAACTGAAGTACAGAGATAATGTTTTACTTTACCTTATCAGCACAGATCAATCAGAAACAAATCTGGTATTTCATAGCACTAACATGTAGCAGCAGAAGGCCTATGCAAAACCAGATTTGAAACCTCACACAATGTCAGACCTAAAGTTAAAAATATTATTCTGGAATGTGAGCAATGTTGAGATAATTCAGAAAAACACCACTTGCATCAACTCTTCTCAGTCATGCTGAGCAATTTAAAATGAATGCTTTGCCAAGCTAAGTGTGCCACATCATTAGTCAGCCTCTAAGCTGTCAGGTGATCTGCGATGATAGTTGCCTGATGTCTAATATCAAAGCTGTTGCCATGTTCTTTTTTGGCTATTCAGTTTGCCCCTGTTGAGATGTAACTGGAGAATTAATATAGGCCAAGGGTTACTAGGTCAGAAAGGCTTCAAGCCTCACAGAATTAGGTTAATTAACAGTAAACACATTGTAGTTGTCAGTTCACATAAATTAGCCTAATTAATTTTTTGATCATAAATCTTATAATCTAGCCTGATAATATAGCCAGTCTTATCTAGGGATCTTAATGTTCATTTATATAAAATATAACAATAAGTAGGCTAGTATGACTTACGCATTTAATCTGCAAGCCATCTCCCTCCCCTTGTCAAGTGCGGCAGTATTGCCCTTTTTGGTGATGACTTTGTTCCACTGTTGAGAAGATCACCACTCTAGTTTTCGCTATTTATTTTTTTCTTAATTGCGATGATCGCTTGTTCTGGGCTTGTTCATGTACTCCGTGCGCATGCACAATGCAAGCTTGTTCAAGCCTGGTTTGAGTTAAGGTTGACAAGACACGGCTAGATTGTGTTAATGGAACGGCTTGAGCCTTAAGTGGAAGTTGGCGTTCATTCAAGTCGGGCTTTATCAATTAAGTGCAGATTTCATAAGTGGCGTTGATGGAATACCTCCCTGATCATGCCAGATGGTGTAGATTTAGTCAGCTTGTCTAGCTCAGTTACTAGCTATCTAGGGAGGAATTATTTACTGATTTAAAGGTGCCCTATGCAGCTTTTTCCATTTAAAATATGATGGTGTCGTGACGAATGTCAACATATTTGCTTAAATTACCCCTACAAACGTGTTCATGCTAATTAGCAACATAGCATACCAATCGTAAGACTACCATTCCCTGAAGTAAACTTCTCTACGTCATTTCTAACCTTGACCAGCTAACGTTGACCAGGGTGATAATTCCGAAATCCTTGTGCTGTTGTGTTGAAATTTGTACTGCAGTGCAGTAACAAAAAAGTGTTTTACTTATTGAAATATTACTAATAGCTTAGTTTGTCGACGTTACTGTTAATTTCAGACCATAATGTAATTTTTATAGATGAAAAAGGGCAGAAGACCACTGCAAGTGTGGACATTAGCAGAAGTGCAGCAATAGTGAAGGTTAGAAGTTTATCTTGTGCTGGTGAGTGTAGCTTACAAAATACAAGACAAAAAACTCAGCATTTATATATTATTAATAAACATCCAGGATACTACCTTGGACACCATTATAATTTCTAATGCTGTCATTATTTACATTCTGAATATAATTTTCTGTTTCCACATCTAGCTTGTATTGTATGACCAGATTAGAGGTTTGGATATTGTGTTAAATTGCCAAGCTCATAAATCTGTCCAAGCAGCTGCACTGGCCATTTTTGAGCTGCACAACATCAGATTTACATGTGTCAAAAGAACTCCCTTAGATGAACGAATACACTGCAACCAAGCATAAAGGGGAAACACTACAAACTATCAAATGAGAAACACCACAAAATCAATGGTTATACAAATTGTATGGGGTCCAACCTTTGCTTTACTCTATCCTGCCTAACCTTTTCGAAAGGATCACTGTTGTTGGGATAACGAAGTAAACAAACAGACATGGACTGTGAAATTGAAAATGTCATCAACTTCTAACAATGTACAGTCTGTGGAGATGCACATGGCTGATGACTATAACCCTCTGTCCAGAGAACCCACAGAGGATCTTCAGTGGTTGATAAACTGTCTCTGAGGCAGGTTTACAGGCATGGCAGGTACCCTCATGTACCAGACATTGTTAAAAACCAAGGGAACCCGTCTGTTAAGGATATGTGCAGCCAGGGCTGAAAGAAAACATTGACTTCATATTTAATAATAGCCTGGTAAAATACATCAACAAAATACACAACAAAATTGCAAGTAGTGCTTAACTAGATAACTTCCCTGTAACGTCTAGTGCCAGCTGTAGTGGTATGCATAATTTCAATGGTGTGCTAGTTATCTTTCTGGCTGTAATCCAATCTTTCGACACAGTGAGTTAACTGGCACACACAGGAAATTATGCATACAAGCATAACTAACGTTGCCATACATAACCAGGTCTTCCAAAACTGAAAACATGACAGCATGCTAGGTAGCATGTTCATAATTATAAACATGGCCTGATGGAAAACCTAATTCCATACTGTACATCATAAATATCTTGTATGTAATAAAGTTACCTAACGTTTTACGACAAATGATACAAATTGTTGTTTGCCACTAACATTTTATAGTACTGCACATGGCTCCAGCGACGCCTCTCCCTCACCAAGGTAGATACATTATAAAAGATAAACTTGTGCTCTGCAAGTCAATAATTAAAATGAGAAACTACAAAGGGTGATTTGAAGAAAAAAAGCTCAACAATCAAACTATATTCCTGCTGTTTAGATTATTCTCTGTGGGAAATGTGGACGGTTTTCCAGCTACCACAGGCTGCACTTGGTAATGACGTCGAACGTAAGTGTTGTTCACTGAGATTCACTGAAATTAGCTTTCCGTAGTTTTTGGCTACATTTAGGCAAATATATTGATATGTCACCTTATCTTATATCTTTTCATGTGACAACACTGAAGAAATGACACTTTGCTACAATGTAAAGTAGTGAGTGTACAGCTTGAACAACAGTGTGTGACATTTTCACTTAGGGGGGTACTCACTTTTGTTGCCAGCGGTTTAGACATTAATGGCTGTGTGTTGTGTGATTTTGAGGGGACAGCAAATGTACACTGTAATACTGTAAGCTGTACACTCACTAATTTACATTGTAGCAAATTGTCATTTCTTCAGTGTTGTCACATGAAAAGATATTATCAAATATTTACAAAAATGTGAGGGGTGTACTCACTTTTGTGAGATACTGTATATATTTACTCAGTTATCAAAACAGTGTGGTGGTGTAATCCTAAGCGAAACACAAACCTTATTTGAACTGGATCTAAAAATCCATGGGAAAAATGAGAGAACCAGAAACTAGCCAGTTTAGCATTTTGCCGTGAGGTTTTATGGGGATTATGAGTCAAGTTATCAAGCTGGTGGGAAGGACTCTTCAATCCTGAGTAGAGTGCGTAACTGACATCCAGGTGGTTAGCAGTGAAATTTATGTACCAGTAATTCCTCCTGTAGGCTGGAAATTAGAGCCATGTTTGTTTTTTCATATATGCACAATGACATGGTTAAAAAGAAAACACTGTTCAGAAAGTTTATGCAGTTCAGGAGTTAAATGACGATTGAGGTACCTATTTTGTGGTTTTTACTTGCACAAAAATACCATAATCCCATAATTACATTTTAAAAGTCAAATTTAAAATGCAAAGCTTAAATATAAATGCTTAAACTGAAATTTTTTTAATCTTTTATTGATTGAGAGAAAGATCAAACATGAAAAATAAAAATGGAAAAGCTTAAATGTAAATACTTAAATTAAAATCTCAAATAGAAATATTCTTTGCCCTTTATAATTTCAAATTTTATCTTTTGAATTTTACATTTGTCAATTGCTGTTTGACATTTGAAGATTCAACTTTTCAATTTCGATTTAACATTTGGCTTTTCATTTTGACTTGACACTTGTCAATGTAAATGAGGAGGCGTGGCCCAAAAGCTGGTGGGAGAGTCTGAAACGTAAGGGGTGCAGAGGCACCTTATGGACAGCCGGGGGAGCTGACTGCTGGGAAGCACACAGTTTGACAGGGCAGTATACAGGTGCTGGTCCTATCATCAAAAAGTTGATTTATTTCAGCAATTCCATAAATAAAATGAAACTTGTGTATTATATTTTTTCATTACACACAGACTGATATAAAGGATTATTAGGAACACCATACTAATACTGTGTTTGACCCCCTTTCGCCTTCAGAACTGCCTTAATTCTACATGGCATTGATTCAACAAGGTGCTGAAAGCATTCTTTGGAAATGTTGGCCCATATTGATAGGATAGCATCTTGCAGTTGATGGAGATTTGTGGGATGCACATCCAGGGCACGAAGCTCCCGTTCCACCACATCCCAAAGATGCTCTATTGGGTTGAGATCTGGTTACTGTGGGGGCCATTTCAGTACAGTGAACTCATTGTGATGTTCAAGAAACCAATTTGAAATTATTCCAGCTTTGTGATATGGTGCATTATCCTGCTGGAAGTAGCCATCAGAGGATGGGTACATGGTGGTCATAGAGGGATGGACATGGTCAGAAACAATGCTCAGGTAGGCCGTGGCATTTAAACAATGCCCAATTGGCACTAAGGGGCCTAAAGTGTGCCAAGAAAACATTCCCCACACCATTACACCACCACCACCAGCCTGCACAGTGGTAACAAGGCATGATGGATCCATGTTCTCATTCTGTTTACGCCAAATTCTGACTCTACCATCTGAATGTCTCAACAGAAATCGAGACTAATCAGAACAGGCAACATTCTTCCAGTCTTCAACTGTCCAATTTTGGTGAGCTCGTGCAAATTGTAGCCTCTTTTTCCTATTTGTAATGGAGATGAGTGGGTACCCGGTGGGGTCTTCTGCTGTTGTAGCCCATCCGCCACAAGTTTGTGCGTGTTTTGGCTTCACAAATGCTTTGCTGCATACCTCGGTTGTAACGAGTGGTTATTTCAGTCAAAGTTGCTCTTCTATCAGCTTGAATCAGTCGGCCCATTCTCCTCTGACCTCTAGCATCAACAAGGCATTTTCGCCCACAGGACTGCCACATACTGGATGTTTTTCCCTTTTCACACCTTTCTTTGTAAACCCTAGAAATGGTTGTGCGTGAAAATCCCAGTAACTGAGCAGATTGTGAAATACTCAGACCGGCCCATCTGGCACCAACAACAGTGCCACACTCAAAATTACTTAAATCACCTTTCTTTCCCATTCTGACATTCAGTTTGGAGTTCAGGAGATTGTCTTGACCAGGACCACTCCCCTAAATGCATTGAAGCAACTGCCATGTGATTGGTTGATTAGATAATTGCATTAATGAGAGATTGAACAGGTGTTCTTAATAATCCTTTAGGTAAGTATTTCAAATGTTTATTTATTTTAATTGTGATGATTATAACTGACAACTAATGAAAATCCTAAATTCAGTATCTCTGAAAATTAGAATATTACTTAAGACCAATACAAAAAAAGGATTTTTAGAAATCTTTGCGAACTGAATAGTATCAACATGAAATGTATGAGCATGTACAACACTCAATACTTAGTTGGGGCTCCTTTTGCCTGAATTACTGCAGCAATGCGGCGTGGCATGGAGTCGATCCGTCTGTGGCACTGCTCAGGTGTTATGAGAGCCCAGGTTGCTCTGATAGTGGCCTTCAGCTCTTCTGCATTGTTGGGTCTGGCGTATCGCATCTTCCTTTTCACAATACCCAATAGATTTTCTATAGGGTTAAGGTCAGGCGAGTTTGCTGGCCAATTAAGAACAGGGATACCATGGTCCTTAAACCAGGTACTGGTAGCTTTGGCAATGTGTGCAGGTGCCAAGTCCTGTTGGAAAATGAAATCTGCATCTCCATGAAGTTGGTCAGTAGCAGGAAGCATGAAGTACTCTAAAACTTCCTGGTAGACAGCTGCGTTGACCTTGGACCTCAGAAAACAAAGTGGACCAACACCAGCAGATGACATGGCACCCCAAACCATCAGCAGCAGCAGCAGCAGTCCAGTCCTTTTTGTCTTTTGCCCAGGCGAGACGCTTCTGACGTTGTGTCTTGTTCAAGAGTGGCTTGACACAAGGAATGCGACAGCTGAAACCCATATCTTGCATATGTCTGTGCGTGGTGGTTCTTGAAGCACTGACTCCAGCTGCAGTCCACTCTTTGTGAATCTCCCCCACATTTTTGAATGGGTTTTGTTTCACAATCCTCTCCAGGGTGCGGTTATTCCTATTGCTTGTACACTTTTTTCTATCACATCTTTTCCTTCCCTTTGCCCCTCTATTAATGTGCT
This sequence comes from Esox lucius, assembly GCF_011004845.1. NCBI lineage: Eukaryota > Metazoa > Chordata > Actinopteri > Esociformes > Esocidae > Esox > Esox lucius. Next base: position 5,330,011 of record NC_047584.1, on the reverse strand, counting down.
TAGACACAGAGCTCTGTGAACAGCCAGCCTCTTTGGCTATGACCTTTTGTGTCTTGCCCTCCTTGTGCAAGGTGTCAATGGTCGTCTTTTGGACAGCTGTCAAGTCAGCAGTCTTCCCCATGATTGTGTTGCCTACAGAACTAGACTGAGAGATCATTTAAAGGCCTTTGTAGGTGTTTTGGGTTAATTAGCTGATTAGAATGTGGCACCAGGTGTCTTCAATATTGAACCTTTTCACAATATTCAAATTTTCTGAGATACTGAATTTGGAGTTTTCATTAGTTGTCAGTTATAATCATCAAAATTAAAAGAAATAAACATTTGAAATATATCAGTCTGTGTGTAATGAATGTATACATTATACAAGTTTCACTTTTTGAATGGAATTACTGAAATAAATCAACTTTTTGATGATATTCTAATGTATATATGAGTAAAGTCACGAGGAAGTCAAAAATGAGCTCAGAGCGGCTCTGTCTCATTGATGTACTCTGCCTGGGCAAATCCTGCTGCTAGCTATGGCTGCAAAACCAGAGCTAGCGTTATTATTAAGGCAGTGTATGGGGGTTGGATTCTGCCATGGAGATCTAGATAAGCGACTTACCGTCAACTTGCTCCCATTTAACGTTGCGGTCAGTGATTCCCTTTGGCTTTCGTTGCCGTGAGTGAATCTCTTATGCTTTTGGTCGCTGTTAAAAGTTTTGTTGGTGCTAATGCAGTGTTTTATATATTAGACATTTAATTTTAGCTGTCACTAGCCCCACAACCTGCTCCAAACTGCCTCAAAATAGGCTCAATCATTTATGCTCTGTCATATTATATAATTTATTTATATATATTTAATTATTTTATTTGGACCCCTTTGCTCCTCCAAAAATACTCCTGCTTGTATATACACAAAACTATCAAATTAATGGTGCGGTTTGTACACAGTGTGGGTTATAAATGGGGAATTACAGTATTATTAGTCATGGTCTTCTTTCCAGCACTGACTTTTATCAATAACTAATTCACTCACTCGAATGCACACCCTACTAAGCTGTGTGTTACATCCACATAGCTTTCTTAAAATGAATGAAATTATTGTATGTCCCTCTGGAAAAAAGCTAAAAGACTAACATTTAAAAAATGTCTGCACACCCCCTAGGACCAACTCAAAAGCATGAAGGATGGCAGACTTAACCATTTCATAATTTGAGCTTTGATCAAAAGATAAAGCTGCATACACTTAGAACGTTGAACTATGAAGGAGCAAACAGCAGATTTCAGACAGGTATTTTAGGGATGTGGCAAGCCGCTCAAACACTAAAATGTACGTCAAGCATTTTGTTAAATAGCAGTGCAATGCTGCTGTTCCAACAGAGGTTGAACTCTATTGAAGGTCTAGGATAGCATGTCTTGATTTCAAATGCTTTTAGTTTAATTTCATAGTCAAAGTGCATGCTCACATACTAGTTTTGCTTGGCTGCACATTTTTCTCATTTTAGTCTGTCTGCACGATCTTTGTTTCTCCTTGAGTTCAAGCCTTAATTTGAGAGTGCAAACTTTGCCTTAACTTCAAAATCATTTTAATTTGCATTTCAAAAATAGCAGCTTTTTCCCCATTGGCCTCTCTGGGGGATCACCAAAGCAGCACTGAGCAAGTCTTTGATAACTGCTTTTGACTGGGCAGATGTAACACTGACATCAAAATGCTTGGCATTGTTGATCAGTTTTGGCTTATATGCAGTATTTATGTTGGGTCTTTCCCCTGAAAGCCTGGCTGTTTATGCAACTTTCAAAATGAATTACCCAATCTTATGAACCCATGTTTGGTTGTCAGGGACAGAAACTATACCAAACAAATACGGGTTATGTAAAATGAATGGGTTTTGGGAATAATTCATGAAGGACCATACTCATGGGAAACTGATCTTGAACAAGCCCCGAATTTATGTTCTCTACTAATCCATTAATAAACTTGTTTCTCAAAAACAGGAAACAAACAAATCATTGACAACCAAAAAACAGGATTTAAAGTTCTGTAAAGACACACTGTAATAGTCTTATAAGAATGGGTTTCTAAAAATACACCCAGAGTATGCCAATCATATTTCCCCTACCCAAAAAGGTGAACAAAATAAATATTCCACACAAATTTAGTATAGGTAGTTAGTTCAAGAGCAGAGAAAGAGAATATAAAAATTCAGTTTTTTTTTTAAAGCTGTTGGGAATAAGGTGCGGAGAGCAACTGATGTTGTTGCTATCACAAGCAACTGATGTTGTTGCTCTCAATACCACATGAAGTCTTAAATACCATCTGGGTCTACCCAGGTGAAAAACATTGAAGCTAATGAGGAAATCATCACAAGTGAAACCTAGTAGAGATACAAAACTGAAAGGCTTTACACAACACTAACCAAAATACTAACTGACATATCGGTTTCGCAGACATAGATTCTAGTCTATTCTTGGAAAATCAAGCTCATTGGAGATCTCATTATAACGAATGCAAGGTTCTAATTCCTTTTATCAAGGCTCATTCCTCACTCAGCGGGTTAAATCTCAAATCACTCTAAAACACTTCAAAGGCACACCATTGATAATTGGAATTAAAATACATGCAACAGGATAATAACATCCTGATTGTTTGGGGTGTGTGAGTTCAGGGAAGGAGGTGGATGGAAATTCATAACATCTGTCTGTAGTTGTCATCATAAACCATTAATAGCTCACATCACCAGATGCAAAACGCCCAAGACCCAAATTACCACTCAGCAGGTTAAATCCTAAATCACTTTAAAACACTTCAAAGGCACACCATATATAATAATAAAAAGCATGCAACAGGATAATATTTGAACATTCTGATCACATTAGAAAAAATACTTTGGCAGGCTTGGGCAAAACTGAAGTCATGCAATTTGTGACATTAACTGTGAATGCTTTTCTCAATCTGTGTGTGCTTCATGCTGGGGTTGTGCTGATCTCGTAATCAGGAAAACGCTTTAAGTGCTATTGTGATGTTCATATAGTCACTTAAAACATGTTGATTGTTTAAAAACCTGACAGCTCAAATGGCCATCGCACACTGCTGTTTTTCATAATCCTTATATTAACAAAACCTGCTAATGAATGCATGGATGTTCATCCAGAAGGCTAACTGTTTAATTTCAAGAAGGGCAATACCTTTTTCTTCTAACAGCTAGCTTAAGCCACATTATTTTTTAGTTTTGCCATTTATTTTTCCATGTTTTTATGTTATCTTGTCATAATCTGATGTTCAGAATACATTGTGGGATGAGTAATAACAAAATTCAAGCATTGGCTTAATTAGCTCACATAATACCTAAACTATAAATCAACGCTTCATCAGAAATGGAACTGCCAACTAAACAACATAAAATAGACAAATAAACCATATTATGGAGATAGCTAACTATGGAAAACATATCTAGCTTGATGGCTGACTATAAAATAATTATGATCAACATAAAATGTGTTCAGAGGAGGGAGTTTAGCACTGAGAGATGAATGGGTAAATGTGAAAGCAGGTGCTGTTATGTGTGTGGTGTGTGGGGGAGCTTCTCTGAATATACAATCCTCATGTGACAATGTATGATTTTTAGTAACTATCTTGTAGGTTTTTTAGTAACTATCCGATCAGATGATGACATTAAATGATCAGATCATATCAGTGTACAGCATATTGCTCACATCCGTAACAATACTCGTTTTTTCCAAGTACATTTCTTCATGATGGTGGGCATTCTTTGGTCATCCTCTGCAGAATTCTTCCTTGGTCTAACCAATTTACCACTAATGAGCTAAACAGTGCTTTCTGTCTTTCAAATTTACCAAGAAGTTGATTTAGGCATGCTAAATGTTTTGGCTATGTCTCTGAACAATGTATTCAGAATTATCTACATCAGTATTGTCACGGCTTCGGGGGTTGAGAGGAGCAAGGAGGAACCGGAGAAGGCGTGATGGAATGAAGGTTTAATGTTTCTCAGCGAGAGAAATCAGTACAGGTATAACAAAGCGTTGAACAGCTCTTCCATTTAGTAGAGACAATTACACACAAAGACAGGGGGAGCAGAGGGAACATATATACCGGGGGAAACAGCGATGATGAGGAACAGGTGCACAAACGAGACACAGGTGAAATGTATGATGAAGACGGTGGCGTCAGAAAGCAGGTGACGTCGACCGCTGGGGCCCGCCCGCTGCAGGGGGAGGTGAACCAGCAGAGGTCGCAGTTGTCACAGTACCCCCCCCCTGACGCGCGGCCCCAGCCGCGCGACGACACCGGCCTCGGGGCCGACCCGGGGGGCGCGGAGCAGGGCGGTCCGGCCGACGCTGATGGAAGTCGCGGACAAGGACGGGAGCCAGGACGTCCTTCACCGGAACCCAGCTCCGCTCCTCCGGGCCGTACCCCTCCCACTCCACGAGGTACTGGAGGCCCCCCGCCCGGCGCCTCGAGTCGATGATGGAGCGGACAGAGTACGCCGGGGCCCCCTCGATGTCCAGAGGGGGAGGGGGCACCTCCCGCACCTCACACCCCTGGAGGGGACCATCCACCACCGGCCTGAGGAGAGACACATGAAACGAGGGGTTAATACGGTAGTCGGGGGGAAGGCGTAACCGATATGTTACCTCGTTGACTCTCCTCAGGACTTTAAAAGGCCCCACAAACCGCGGGGCCAGCTTCCGGCAGGGCAGGCGGAGGGGCAGGTCCCTGGACGAGAGCCAGACCCGGTCGCCCGGCCGATACACCGGGGCCTCCCCGCGGTGGCGGTCTGCATAGGTCTTTTGACGGCGGACAGCGAGCCGGAGGCGGGATTGTACTGCCTCCCATGTGCCCGCTGCCCGCCGGAACCAGTCGTCCACCGCAGGGGTACCGGTCTGGCTCGGCGTCCACGGCGCCAGGACCGGCTGGTAGCCCAGGACGCACTGGAACGGCGTCACGCCCGTGGAGGAGTGGTGCAGAGAATTCAGTGCGTATTCTGCCCACGGCAGAAACTCTGCCCACTCCCCCGGCCGGTCCTGGCAGTAGGACCGGAGGAACCTACCCACTTCTTGATTGACCCGTTCCACCTGCCCGTTGGACTGGGGATGGTAGCCCGAGGTCAGGCTGACCGAGATCCCCAGGTGCTGCATAAATGCCTTCCACACCCTAGACGTGAATTGGGGACCCCGGTCAGACACGATGTCCTCGGGCACCCCATAGTGCCGGAAGACGTGTGTGAACAGGGCCTCCGCGGTCTGTAGGGCAGTAGGAAGGCCGGGCAGAGGCAAGAGGCGGCAGGACTTCGAGAACCGATCCACAACGACCAGGATGGTGGTATGGCCCTGGGAAGGGGGGAGATCCGTCAAGAAATCAACAGAAATGTGGGACCATGGCCGTTGTGGAATGGGCAAGGGATGCAACTTGCCCACAGGTAGGTGCCGGGGTGCCTTACTCTGGGCACACACCGAGCAGGAAGAGACGTATACCCTCACGTCCTTGGCTAAAGTGGGCCACCAGTACTTACCGGCCAGGGCGCGCACTGTTGGCCCGATGCCAGGATGACCGGAGGAGGGAGATGTATGCGCCCAGTAGATGAGGCGGTCGCGGACAGACGCCGGCACATACGTACGGCCCTCAGGGCATGTGGGCGGAGAGGGCTCGTCGCGCTGCGCTCCGGCGATGTCCGCGTCCAGTTCCCATACCACCGGTGCCACGATGCATGACTCCGGGAGCACGGGAGCATCATCCACTGGCCTCTCCCCCGTGTCATGCTGGCGGGACAGCGCGTCAGCCCCGACGTTCTTACTCCCCGGCCTGTAGGTGAGAGTAAACACAAACCGGGTGAAGAACATAGCCCACCTTGCCTGGCGAGGGGTCAGCCTCCTCGCTGCCCGCATGTACTCCAGGTTCCGGTGGTCAGTCCAGACGAGGAAAGGGTGTTTAGCCCCCTCTAACCAGTGCCTCCACGCCGACAGAGCTCGAACCACGGCCAGCAGCTCACGATCACCAATGTCGTAGTTCCGCTCCGCCGCACTGAGCTTCTGGGAGAAGAAGGCACAGGGACGGAGCGTGTTACGACACCCCGTCCGTTGGGAGAGGATGGCACCGAGCCCACAATCGGACGCGTCCACCTCCACGATGAACTGGAGCGACGGGTCGGGATGGGCCAGGACCGGAGCGGTGGTGAAACGGTGTTTCAGTTCCACAAACGCCCGCTCCGCGTCCACGGTCCACCGCAACCGGGTCGCCCCCCCCTTCAGAAGGGAGGTGATCGGAGCCGCGACCTGGCTAAAGCCCCGGATAAACCTCCTATAGTAATTAGAGAAGCCTAAGAAACGTTGCACGTCCTTAACCGTGGTTGGGGTCGGCCAATTACGCACGGCGTCAATGTGAGGCTCCTCCATAGCCACACCTGTGCTGGAAAAGCGATATCCCAGGAAGGACACAGACGACTGGAAAAACAGACACTTCTCGGCTTTCACGTACAGGTCATGCTCCAGCAGTCGAGCCAGCACTCTGCGCACTAACGAGACATGTTTGGCGCGGGTGGCAGTGAATATCAAGATGTCATCAATATACACTACCACTCCTTCGCACAACAAGTCCCGGAATACGTCGTTGACGAATGACTGGAAGACTGAAGGAGCATTCATCAACCCGTACGGCATCACTAAATACTCGTAATGGCCAGACGTGGTACTAAAAGCGGTTTTCCACTCGTCTCCTTCCCGGATACGCACCAGGTTATAGGCACTCCTGAGGTCTAATTTAGTGAAAAAGCGGGCCCCGTGCATCCTCTCCACCTCCGCAGAGATCAAAGGGAGAGGGTAGCGGAACGGAATGGTGATCTTGTTCAGCGCCCGGTAATCGATGCACGGGCGCAAACCACCGTCCTTCTTTTTCACAAAAAAGAAACTCGAGGAGACCTGTGACTTGGAGGGCCTGATGTAGCCCTGTTCCAACGCTTCCGTAACGTAGGCGTTCATAGTCTCCGTTTCGGTGCGGGACAGTGGATACACGTGACCCTTCGGGAGTGCGGCTCCATCAACGAGGTCTATCGCACAATCCCCCAGCCGGTGTGGTGGCAACACAGCAGCCTTGGCTTTGGAGAAAACCGTAGCCAAGTCCCTGTATTCGGGGGGAATGGGCACGGCGGGCGCACTGTCTGGACTTTCCACCGAGGTCGAGCCAACGGAAACACCCAAACACCTACCCTGGCACTTCCGCGACCACCCCGACAGACGTCGACTAGACCAGGAGATGAAGGGGTCGTGTAGGGACAACCAGGGGAAACCTAAAACGACTGGGAACGTGGGTGAGTCGATGATGTGAAATGAAATGGTTTCGCTGTGTCGGCTGTCGGTAATCAGGAGGAGGGGAACAGTGCAACTCGTGACCAGACCTGACCCTAGTGGCCGGCTGTCTAAAGCTCTCACGGGCAGGGGGGTGGCGAGGACCTGGAGGGGTATGCGTGACCGCAGGGCAAAAGACCTATCCATGAAATTCCCAGCTGCGCCTGAGTCTACCAGCGCCTTACACCGGGAAATCAGCGGAAAGCCGGGGAACCTAACAGGAACAGTGCACATAGAGAGGGAAGAGGTTAGTGGCGAATGTGCATGTGCTACCTGGGGTGACGCGGAAGTGCCATGCCTGTCGCCTCTCGACTCAGGGAGGGAGGTGCGGTGTGGTGCAGTAGTACGGCCTCGTCGCCCCTTGGAGGCACTCCGCACCTGCCCTCCCCGACGTCTGCCCGGCAGTGCAGCCGTCCCCAATTCCATGGGGACGGCGGTGTCAGGTTGGCAGGGTGGAACGGACGGGCCTCTTCCGGGACGTCCTCGGGCAGCCAGCAGGTTGTCGAGACGGATGGACATGTCAACCAGCTGATCGAAGGAGAGGGACACGTCTCGACAAGCCAGCTCCCTCCGGACGTCCTCGCGAAGGCTGCAACGGTAATGGTCGATTTGAGCCCGTTCGTTCCACCCTGATCCCGCTGCCAGGGTCCGGAACTCCAGTGCGAACTCCTGCGCCGACCTCGTCCCCTGCCGTAGGTGGAACAGCCGTTCACCCGCCTCTCTTCCTTCGTGTGGATGGTCGAACACGGCTCGGAAGCGGCGGGTGAACTCGGCGTAGCTGCCCTGGGTGGGCTGCTCGGTGTTCCAGACGGCGGTGGCCCACTCCAGGGCTTTTCCGGACAGGCAGGAGACGAGCGAGGTGATCTTCTGTGCCTCGGTCGGCGCAGGGTGCATCGCCTGGAGCGCGATGTCCAGCTGTAGAAGGAATCCCTGGCAGCGGTCCGCCGCCCCGTCGAAATCCCTGGGTAAGGGGAGATGCAGTGCCCCCATGCTCGGCGGCACGGCAGGGGCAGGCGGAGAAACGGCCGGTGCTGCGGGGGTCTGCTGGCTCAGCTCTAGGCGCTGCACCGCTTTTAAGACATTGTCCATTGCAGCGCCTAGGCTGGCCAGCATCGTTGAATGTACCTGGACCGCCTCCGCAACACCGACCTCGCCTGTGGCTCCCGTGGGCTCCATATCCTTGCTGTTGTATATTTGGTGTGTAATTCTGTCACGGCTTCGGGGGTTGAGAGGAGCAAGGAGGAACCGGAGAAGGCGTGATGGAATGAAGGTTTAATGTTTCTCAGCGAGAGAAATCAGTACAGGTATAACAAAGCGTTGAACAGCTCTTCCATTTAGTAGAGACAATTACACACAAAGACAGGGGGAGCAGAGGGAACATATATACCGGGGGAAACAGCGATGATGAGGAACAGGTGCACAAACGAGACACAGGTGAAATGTATGATGAAGACGGTGGCGTCAGAAAGCAGGTGACGTCGACCGCTGGGGCCCGCCCGCTGCAGGGGGAGGTGAACCAGCAGAGGTCGCAGTTGTCACAAGTATGGCCAGCTTGACTTGAATTGGCAATTCTTTAAACCTTTTGTTGTCAGTCAGACACCATCAACACACTACAGATGCTAATGCAAAACGTAGACACAAGACTAGACATTGACAGTGCATGTCTTTTGTGCATGTATTAACAATTCAAAAACACTGGCATAAAGACGAGAGCTGTGAAGCCAATTGTCAAAATATTTTTGTATACCCTTTTTTTTATCCCCTCATGTACAATATATAGATGAAAATACCCTCAAATTACAGCTGGTAATCTGTTCTTTACCAAAAATCATGTAATATTCCAAATACAGGAATGCACATTTTGAATTAGATACTCATTATACTTACTTCCAAACATGTTGCTAACAACTCATTGAATTTCGTTGTAGTTCAACCTTTTAGATTCATGTCATTGTCATTGCAGTCAATCACCAGTGTATTATCCAAAAATACCAAGGCTTTCAGTTTCCACTGAGTTGGCTAAGTATCCCGGCTGTCTCTTGGTGCCAGGATGCGGGGCCACTGGGAAATGAGTACCGGATTTGCGAGTTGGTGTGTGATAGAATAGGAAAACGATGGATGTTGTGGTAATCTCCACCATTTGTAATTCATTATTCTCATAGACATTAGTGAAGAATTTCTGCTTTCTCTAAGCTTTTTTATAACTTCAGAACATGTCAGTGTTGTTGCACTGGCCGGTGGATGAAGCCCTTGTTGCAGTGCATTATCATTCACTGAGGCTTCACAACTGGGGTAAAATAAAGAACATATAGGCAAGAGCCCAGGGATTCTGAGACTCACAATAGAAGAGTGTGAACGAAGAGACGGCCTTCTAGCTAGAAGAAAAAAAAGCCAAAAGACTGGCCAATAACAAGAAAATATGAAGATAGGCAAAAAACCAGACACTGGATAGGGGATCAACTCTGCCTAGGAAGTCAGCTTCCCGGAGTCGCCTCATTGTTGACGTTGAGCCTTGTGTTTTATGGGTACAATTTAACAAAGTTGCCAGTTTTCTCAAACTAGACTGTAACGAGGACGTTACTCAAACTAGACTGCCATCCCTCCCGACGTGGTATTCGGCGTGCGTCATCGCCGGCCTTGTAATCATGCCGCTCCTCCTCCCACAGCACTGTCATGTCTTGTTATTGCACACACCTGGTGTCCATTCCCTCATTATGTTGCCTATATTAGTTCCTGTGTTTCTGGGCGTCTTTATGAGGTACTGTTCTATGTCTGGTGTTGTACAAGAAACTTTGCACGCTTGTTGTTACACTTGAGCGTTTGATTTTCTGCGTGCCATTTAAGTATTAATATAAGTTACGTTAACCGCCTCCCTGCGTTTGACTCTTTCCTTCTACACACACCACAACGACACCCATTCTGACATAGACTCTCTAATGTATTTGTCCTCTTGCACATCTGTGCACTGGGGCCTCCCACTGCTCTTGCTATTTTGGTTAGAGCCTGCTTGAGTTGTTCTGTGAAGGGAGTACTCAAGGTTTTGTTTGTCAAATGCAGCAAACAACAAAGCGTCATCCTGCACAATGACATTCTTGCAACATGGCACCTGACCACTACATAGTGAGAGTTAAGAAGAATAGTATATAAACAAAAATAGATACACAAAAAATAATAATAAAATAAAGCAACAATATACATAACATTGTACACTAGCAGCAGTTTAGAACAAAAAAGAGTACTGTAAATTGTAGGATAAATTAATAATATACATAACTGTACATAGCAGCTATTTTAAGAGTGGGTTTTTCCGTGGCTTCATTCTCTGGGAAAAGAGGGTGTGCAACTTGTGGTGTGGGGTTTCTTGATATGCAAGGGTGGTTGGTATGGGGGGTTGAGCAGCAGTTACCTTTGATTAATTTTCTGAGAGTTAACAATAAATAAGAGTTAGACTTCTCCTGGTTTGCAGTTGAAATAGTTTTTTTACTCTGCATAAGAATCAAGAGATGGCATCTGTGCTTAGTGATACACCCTTGATATCCCAGACTTACGAAATAGGTAGCAGATCGGTGGAATGAAAAAAAAATACGTTCCAGAAATATATGATGCACCAAAGAACCATTTTCTTAATGTTTATAGAACTCAGATACCACGTTAAAGCAGCTGATGGATCAGCATGACATTGCGGATGGAAAAATCCTTTGCGTTTGATTAGCCAGCTTCTAAAGTGAAGTTGTACATTTTAGCCATGGGAGCTGAATATACAAACGACACCTGTGGCGTGGAGTACTACAGTGGTCCCATACATTGTATGTCGCAAATACATAAATCTCAATGGGGGTGTGAAAGTATCCTGTGTCATGTGAGGTGATCAGTTTTGATCATTAGAAGTTCCTGATATCGTAAATAAATGAATCCCAGGGGGTTTTGTCTTCCCAGGGTGTAGCATTCACGGATATCTTTAAACCGATGTTACATCCACAGTGGTCCCTTACGTGGTATGTCACAAATGTGAGAGTATCCTCTGTCATGTGTAGTGATACGTTTTGATCAATGAATGTTCCTGAGATCGTAAATGAATAAATCCCAAGGGGCGGTATCTTCCTAAGGTGTCTCTGACAGCTGCTGGTTAGGGATGGGTCTGGATATAGCTCCTCCCCCAGACAAGTGTTACAAACTTTTTGGTCAGTAATCCTTGTTATTTGGAAGAGGTTGTGTATTTGAACGGATCTAAAATATGTCAGCAAGAACAAACAATGCATTCTGCCCTAAATTACCCGGGTATACTGATTCAGATGTTGCAAGGCTCATTCATAGACTACCAGAGAATTTAGAGGGCGAGATCAAAACTAGTGATGATAATAACTGGGCCGTTATTTCTCTTATGCTTTACAATATTCATAACTTTTTTAGGCAAAGAGAGAATTTAAAACGCTGGGGCCATTTTAGTAACAGATTAGTTAATCTAAAACGTAGGGATATTTAAAATGAAAAGCTTGACACCATCGTACATCTCTCTCAAAACTGACCGGACATCTCTTGATCCGAAAACTCATGTAGCCGTTCATCAAGGCGGGTGACCAAGATGGCAGCCTGAACAGTCGCAATTTTGAGTGCTTGCACCAAGTCGTTCTATAAATGTTGCTTATAAGCAGTAATTAGATGTTCTGATTCTTTATTGAGTGGTAACAGCCTGTTTCATCTTTGACAACTTCTTTTTGCTTCACCATGGTTCGTAAACGAGGGCTCTCGGCGTGTTCTGAAAAAGGTATTGCTAGTGCTGCTAGCACAAGCACAATCTCAGTGATTAGCAGCGGGCATGATTATGTTGTCAGAATGAGCAAAGGGGATTGATTTAGCCTAGCAGAAGAGGAGTTCCCAGCTCTGCCTGCTACTCTGAGCAAGTCACCAGCTGCTAAAAAAAAAAGGCCAGCTGATTAACTGCCACTCTGACACGATAGAGCGACGGATCTCCGACTTGAGAGAAAAAGTGGATGCTGTGATGTCTGATTTAAAGACTGTCACAGCAAAGGTGGTATGCTTAGAGCGGCGCATGGATCAAATCGAACAGCCGGTTAACAAACTGGAGAGAAGAATGGATGATCTAGAAACCTACATGAGAAGGCGCAATCTGAAGATCATAGGCATTCCAGAGGCAGCTGATGAAAATATTCGTCTAGAAGTCATGAAGATTTGTTGAGCTGTTCTTCCCAGCGAAAGTTATAAGCTTCCAGGTGCCATTGATGTTGTCCACCGTCTCGAGAGTGCGCAACAGAGCAGCGGTAGGCCTAGAGCAACCATACTTCAGTTTTCCACTCACTCCTACAGAGATGCCATTTGGAAGGCCGCCAAAAGCTCCTCGTATCTGCGGGACAAAGGTTTGCAGTTCAGAGAGGACTTTTCCAAAGGAGATCGCGAGAGAAAGATGAAGTTGTGTCCGGAAGTTCAAAAAGCTCGAGCGGCTGGGCAAACTGCTAATTTTGTTGGAGGCCGAGCCTTTGTACAAGGGCAAATTATCCTAACGTTGGACTGAGCTGGAAACTATTTCTGTTGAAGACATGTTGACTTTGTTGGAGAGTTGATGACATAATACGCGTTTTTGTGTGATCTTATATGCATATCTGCTTTTTCAGGCAGTGTACTGTTTCATTGGTTGAAGCAAGAGAATTTATTGTAGGGTTTTATTTTTATTGAAATATTTATTTTTATTGAAGGGTGCTTATTTGCACATAATATAATACATTATGGTGCTGCATTATGCAGTTAACCTTTTTGCCAACTTTATTCTAATATAACTGACTGTTTATAAGAGGTTACAATTTTTTTGTTTTTGTTTTGGAGTTTCTTGCATGAAAAATAACTATAGAGGTGAGGTTTTGCATTCGGACTGTGATGAAAATGGCCACTTTATATGCCTAATTATATGTTTTAGTGTAATTTTTATAGTAGTTAATATCTATGGTTATAATTGTAAATCGCATAGTGACCAGTTATTATGTTTGTTGGAGGAAAGACTTACACATTGGTTATCAAAATTTCCTGATTCTTATTTAATAATTGGGGGTGATTTTAATGTTGTTTTAAATGAGTCAATAGATAGATGGCCACCGAGACAAACTTCAAATTTAAATACTAACTTGAAGCTGTTTATGGACAGATTTCACCTTATTGATATATGGAGAGAGAAAAATGTAGATGATATTGTGTATACTTGGAGTAATAAGGATGGCTCTAGACGTTCTAGGATTGATTTTTGACTTGTCTCTAGCCATTTTGATGGGAACAATATTTTGGTTAATGTTTTGGCAACACCATTAACTGACCATAAGGCCATATTAATTAAAATTAATATTTCTCCAATCACAAATTGTAACAAGTATAATTCATACTGGAAAATGAATAGTTATTTGCTTAAATTAAGTGCGGTTAAGCAGGAATTGGGAAAACTCATTAATTATTATTGGATTAAAGCTAAAAAGGAAGGGTTGTTTAGTCATAATTGGGAATTATTAAAATTGGAAATTGGAAAATATTTGAGGAATTTTAGTAGCACATTAGTTAAATCACAACGTCTCATGGAAGAGAAGGTTGTTAGTGAAATCTTAGCCGTTTCTAACATTCCTGCTGTAGACCTGTTGGAAGGACAGATATTTCGTCTAACAGAGCTGCAAAATGAGCTTGATAATATGTACAGAATGCAGGCACAAGGTGCCTTTATTCGATCAAGGCAAAAATGGTTAGAGCATGGAGAGCAGATGTCTGCTTATTTTTGTAATCTTGAAAAGTCTTGAGCTAAACTAAATTCTGTTTCTAAAATGAATATTAATGTATCTATTACAGATAATTTTGATACAATTTCTAGCTTTTGCTATGATTATTACTCTAACTCTAACTATGTTTAAATTCAGTGAGCGTAATCTGACATCTTTTTGTAAACAGTTTAAGAATGTAAATACAATTACTGAGGAGGACCAAAAGTGATGTGATTTTCCAATAACTGTTATGGAAATTAAGCAAGCTATTGAACGTTTAAAATGTAATAAATCCCCCGGTAATGATGGAATTACTACGGAGTTCTATAAGCAGTTTTCTGAAATTCTCGCCCCATTTCTTTTTGAAGTATACTCTGAAAGCTTAAAGTGCTCACAGCTTCCTACAACTATGATCCAAGGTATAATTTGTTTGATTCCTAAGCCTAAGAAAGATTTGTTGCTTATTGATAATTGGAGACCCATTAGTCTGTTGAATTATGACTATAAAATATTTGCTCAGGTATTTGCCCAAATATTCAAATTAGTATTAGATTCCATTATTAATGAAAATCAATCTGGGTTTATGAGAAACCGGCATATATGTAACAATATCAGACTTGTTTTTGATTCTTATTTGATTCTGTTGAGCATTCTTTTATTTTTTACTGTTTAGAACACTTTGGGTTTGGGGCTTATTTCTGTAATGCCATGAAGACTCTTTATGCAGGGGGAAATAGTTCTGTGAAATTAAATAATGGCACTACGCAAAGATTTTATCTAGGAAGAGGAGTTAGGCAAGGCTGCCCAGTTTCTGTTTACCTCTTTCTCATTGTTGCTCAGGTGTTTTGTAGTTTCATTAAATCATCCAATTTAAAAGGAATTCAAGTTGAAAAGAGAAGTGTCCTGATAAGTCAGTTGGCTGATGACACTGCTCTTTTCCTGAAAAATGTTGATCAAATTCAGTCAGCTGTCAAGTTCATAAAAAAAAATTCCAGTGCCTCAGGTCTTTGCCTTAACTTACAAAAATGTGAACTATTTGCTTTAAAAAGTTGCCATTCCAAAACAATTTGTAATATTCCTGTAAAGGATGCTCCAACTTATTTGGGTATGGTTATTAAAAATGAGCAGGAGAGAATCTCACAGAATTTTGACCCGGTGATTCAAAAAGTAAAGTATAGATCTAATATTTGGTTGCAAAGGGACTTGTCTCTCAAAGGTCGTGTTCTGCTGGCTAAAGCAGAAGGTATTTCTAGGCTTACTTATGTAGCTTCCTCGATTCATTCAGATAATAAAATAAATTAGATAATTGATCAAATTATGCAGACTTTTTTGTGGAAAAACCATATACACTATATCAGAGAATCTGTAATTGTTAATTCATATAAAAATGGTGGGCTTGATTATTTAGATTTATATTTTAAATAACACCTTCGAAATTAACTGGTTGAAATATTTTCTCAAAAACATTGATTCTGTGTGGAATGTGATTTCTAAATCGTTTTTTGACAAACTTGGTGGCCTTCCATTTTTGCTTATGTGTGATTCTAAAATCAAGAAACTTCCAGTTAAACTGTCAGCTTTTCATAGGCAAGCGCTTTTGGCTTGGAAGTTAATTTACAAACAATGTTTCTCCACATTATTATTACATCTGGAATAATTTTTATATTTTTTACAAACATAGGACTGGTCAAGGTTTATTGAAACTATTAATTGGAATAAGGTCTGTCTGTTACCTAATAAATATATTATTACAAATAAGGTCAAGGAAATTTCATTTAAGATTCTGCATAAATTCTACCCCGCTAAACATTTTTTATCCAAATTGAACAAAGATATTGATGTGAATTGTTCAATTAGTTTTTTGCAACCAGAAACTGTACCTCATATTTTTTGGCATTGACAATATACAAAAAGGTTATGGTGGGAAGTTTCTAAATTTATAAAAATAACAAATTGAAATGTAATTTTCTATTGTCATATGAACATGTAATATTTGGTTTCTGGAAAAAGAAGCATTTATCATCAATCTTTTGATTATTTTAGTTAAGTTTCATATTCATCAATGTAAATTTACTAATCAGAAACCTCTTTTTTCTGTAGTATTGAAAGAATTGGAAAATTAAATGGTTTCAATTAAGGACAGTACAAACAAAAAAGCTGTTAAAACCATTCTTTTGTTAAATACTTTTAAGATTTTGTGATATGTCAAAGCTTTCCTATTGTTTGTCTGGTATATTTAGCTTTGTTTCATTCACTTTATTGTATTTTGAATAGGTGTATATTTACCCTGCTTTTTTTCTCTTTTTATTTTAATATTTTGTCATTTTATTTTCTGTTCCTGTTCTGTAATTTTTGTTCATGCAATAAAAAATAAATGTACATTTTTTTTTTAAATCTCTTGATCCAAATGACCCAATTAAATTGCTTTGTAAACTGGTCTCCAAAAACAGTTATAGAGTTTCATTATTCTCTCTTAACCGTTCAGTCATTCATTGAAGAACTGAAGGAAACTCAAGAAAAATCTCTCGACAATTCAAAAAGGATTTTGCTGTCTCAACACATTAAAAGGTAAGATATGATGCTAATGTAGCATTATATTTAACTAAGATGATGATGAAAGCCCCTTAAACAAGTTTCTAAACTCGTAGGGATTTTCGACAAGGCCTGAGGAAGAGGTCGAAGCTCCCCTTCTGTACAAATCCCAATTTTCTTGACAATTCACTAGAACTCTACGTGCTGACTATTCCTCCTTCTCCAAAATTATTAAATAATCAGATACAGATTTCAGCGCAATGCATCGAAGTTATTCACCAAGCACTTGGTCTGATCCAGGATATCTGCAAGAAGTTGCTACTTATGGTAAGAATTATATAAAAAATAAATCATTATTTTACATACGCTTCATTTAGCGTTTTAAAAATTGTAATTACAGATTCTGACGAGGCATACCGAGATGCCCCAGAGGATAAAAAAATCGTAGCAGGTGCTTACGGTAAGAATATTATTAATCGTTCTGTAAAAAAAAAAGCATTTTATGTCCCATTTTTTAAATTATCGCTTTAAATGTTTAATTACAGATTCTGATGAGGCGTACCGAAATTTACTTTAAGTCCTCCTGCATGGACCCTGCACAGAATAAAATCAGCAAAAAAAATTATCTGCAGAAACACTTGATCGCTTTCTACCAAGTGCTCAAGCTGTAAGAAATGTTAAGTATTATCTTAAAGGTTACATATTATATTGTAAAATGTATTGCACATTTTTTGAATTAGGTCTATTTAATCCTTTCAGACAACGTAGATGTATCAGGCTCAGAAGATCCGCAAGATAGCAGTGCTGATCAACTTCCCCCGCATACTCCAGATCAAGATGATTTGAGGCAAGATGGCTTGAGGCAAGATATCTTGACGAGCGCAAGTAGCAACGAGGTTGTTGTTCTGGGTAACCGTGTTGTTGCTTCTATAACCCCACCTCGCAAATCATTGTTTGAGAGTTCTAATAGTGAAGACAAAGCAGATCCACATATCAGAAAAGAGCTTGCACGGCTTGTAAAAGCTAGGGAAGATCAGTTACACACACATATACTAGATGTATTAAGCTGTCAAAGGCGTCAAGATAAAGCCTTCTGGAAAAACAAGCTTCCAAGGCTCATAGGCAAACATCTGAAAAATGGATCCACCGCCAGACCAAAACCCGATAAGTCATTGATAGATCAAATTAGATAATGAAATCCTACTTCTAACATAACACCATCACAACATTTATATACAGAACCATCAGACATTGATTATTCAGCGATGTTTGAAAAAATGTATGAGTTAATCCCAGAGACACCTGCCTCGAGTCCAGAAGCATTACACATAAACCCTGACCATGATGCTCTGATTAGTCAAAGTTAAATCCTGAACCAGCTTCTCATACGACACCACCGACTCCTTTAGAACCACAGGCTTCCCATTCAAGTGCTCAAAATACAGAGTTATATCCTGAACTGCCAACTCCTTTAGAGCCACAGGCCTCCCATTCAGGTGCAAATCAACAGGGTAGAGGTGTTGATAGAAATGTGAATATTGTTTATCGCAATAAATTCAGCAACATTTTGTTAACATGAATGAAATGTATGATTATTCAACGTTCTATGTCAATGTGTTAACCACTTTAACAGAACTATTAGAAAGAGCTACAGCCTACGCTAAGCCTAGAGATGTACTGCAATTAGAAATTAGGGGTGATTCTGTACAAAACAATGTATCATATATTATGGAGAATGGTGATGCAAACTTGAATCCATTTCTGGATATGCTTGAAAGGCTTGTACAGTCCAATTCATCAATCTTAGCCGATAATACCCTAGAATTGATTGTACAAATATTGAGAACTCCTCAGGAACTTCAGGAAACATATGATCTCTGTAATTGCAAACAAAGGTTTCTGTACCAAATATTAAGTTCTGCCTTTCTGATGTATCAAATACTTATGTCATGCAATAAAATGCAAATTATTTCCTTAAAAATCATACAATGTTATTTTCTGGATTTGTTTTTTAGATTCCGTCACTCACAGTTGAAGAGTACCTATGATAAAAATTACAGACTTCTACATGCTTTTTAAGTGAGAAAACCTGCAAAATCGGCAGTGTTTCAAATACTTGTTCTCCCCACTGTATATGAATTAAATATGTCCCCCCATTGATAAAAAATCTGATCACCCTCTCCCAACAGATTTCTGCAAAGTATTTGTGCTTCAATATCAATTGGCTTTTCGAAAAATGGACATGCCTTGTCGGACACATTCAGATGACCAGTTTCAGTTAAGAGTAGGACAAACTCGGAGCTAATTAAATAAAACCTGCTAGCGAGAAGGTTAACCTCACGGGGTATGTTGCCATAGTAACTGACTCCGAAAAACACTGAACTGGCTCTTTGAAACCGTAAACCCAGTGTTTCCATCAACTCTGAGTCTACTAACTAACTCAAAGTTTTCACTAAACCTGCTTTCTGAAATACACCCATGTATCCACTAATGCTCCCTTTAAACTACATCTGCTGTTTCAGTGTAAACATTCTCAAATGAAGCATATCTCTGTCACAGTGATAGATATTTCACAGCAAATTGTTAATAGAAACACAGAATCAACATTGAAACACAATAGCACCATGACAGAACTACAACCTAATATTGTTTTCTCCAACACAATGGGTAAAGGAGCACCACTTTCCTCTGTGTGTTCAGTTTCCAATACCTCCCTATGCGTAATAAAAAAAAAAGTTTCACTTTGTCATAATGGATGTCCCACTGTCTATTCTGTATAATGGATGACAAAAAATTATTTAATCAATTAATCTAAGGCTATAACACAACAAAATGTGGAGAAAATGAAAGAATGTTGAAAGAACTGTTTAGTTTAGATAATTGGACAGGGACACAAATGTTATTGTTTTGGCTTTGTACTCCAGCACTTATATTACACAATGTGTATTATACAATGAGAATGTGCATGAAGTACAGACTGTCAGCTTCAACATAATGGCTGAATTTTGCACATAGTCCTGCCCAAAAGTAGTTGGGCAATTGGATCAAAGACATGCTAGTGCAAGTCAAACTACCAGTCTACATGTTTACCTCTTATCTTATTTACCTCAAATGTTCTGGAGTACAGAGCCAAAACACAAAAACGTGTCACTGTCCACAGGGCCATTTCTAGGCAAATTGTAATGCCCTGCTCTGTAGACATACCATCTCTATCTTGTATTGCGTCAAAAAATCATGTCAGGAACCAGAATAGAATATATCTTCTATAACAAATCTGCCCCTGATATACAGCATTAAATAGTTTTATTGACTGTTGAGGTCATCTTTTATCAGATGGAGTCACAGTCCAAAGCCATAAAGGCATCTGAGCATTTGACAAGTTGGCTGTTAAAAAGCACTTGGATTACAACAAAGCACTTGATAGAATAGATGGACACAAGCTAAAAGGTGAGGGGGCTAATCAAGGCCTGATATTTATGGCCTGAGGTATAGTGTCAAAGTGGAAGCAAGTTCATGACATCAGTTTCATGACATACTGTTCCACCTTAACACCGCACATTTCATTTGATATACACTTTGATATACACTCTGAGCTTCCATGTCAATTGAGATGCTTTTGAATGGGTTCTAATAAATGCAGTAAAGTGATCAAGGGAACTCATGACTTTTTGTAGACTTTGACTAAAAAGTTGGCAAATCTCCTCACCTAGCATAGTCCTAATCTGAACATGGCAGTTAGTATGCAGACCTTTACTAATGAGTATTGGAAACAGTGGATTATGAAACAATAGGTATTCAGACACAGCCCAAGGTTAGGGGAATTTCCACAAATGTTCAAATATATTTTAAGGGGAATTTCACCATAGCTCAACTACTTAACGTACCAATTACTAATGTCAACAGTGGTACATTTCTGCCATAAATGTACAACTCCACCTCATTATAATCTAGAATCCAAAACCATCAACTACCTCTGCTATTCTTAAATTTGCCTGCGCAGTCTTCCCCATCTTTACTTCTGAAAGACTCATCCTCTCTGGGATTCTCTTTTTATATCCAAAGTTATTGACCTGTTGACAATTAACCTAATTAGTTGTGAGATGTTCCACAGTTTCTTTTTAACATTGCACAACTTTTCTAGTCTTTTGATGCCCCTGTCCCCGCTTTTTCGAAATGTGATCCTGGCATAAAATTCAAAAAGATCAACACATATCAACTTTCCACTAATGGAAGGATTACATTCTACTAAATGTTCAATAGCTAGATAAACAGCAAAGTAACTGAATTTTTCAATTAAGCAGTTTTGTTGAATACAAAAACGTGCATATTAAACATACAGTAGACAGGCAGTGAGAACGATATATCTGAAGCATTGTTAGACAGGCAAATCGTTTTTTCCAAAGTTGTAGGAAACTTGATGTTTTGACGACAGAAGCTATATCTAAAAACAGAATACATTTTACAGTAACACATTGCTAGCCACAGGTCTCAGAAATTACTGTAGGTGATAAACCTAGCCAAAACAAGAATTACTTAAATTTCCACAGCCACTATATAGCAATAAGCAGGCACAAATAAATAGAATGAACTTACTTGCCATCTTAGTAGTGATAAAACTGTATTAAATACATTCTTCAATATGTATTAAACACATTTCACCAGGATATTGGCAAGAGAAAGTAGCTGATCTGGTTTGAATATCCAGTTCCCAATGTCTCTTCTATCTTTTTCACTTCAAACATGTATTTTTTTTTATAATCACTATGTAAGAGCACTTTCATAAAAGTATTAATCCAACCTCAATCTTAATAAGAAGCCATTGTGTTGCATAACATAAAGTACATTAGCTAACTAACTGATAACTAACAAAGATAACTAAAAAATAAATATATAAATAAATAAACTCGCTACAAGGCAAGAGCAGGAAGCATTGGTTCTCCAGTGCTGTAGTTGGTTTTGGAGAAATATTGACAAAAACTGCATTTATCAATATACAGGAAATGTTTAGACACTGACACAAGTTTTGTTATTTTGTCTGTTCACCAAAATATATTTAGGTTGCATTTAAATAATGCAATAATATGGGCTTAATGTGCAGTCCCTCAGCTTTAATTTCAGGGTATTCACATCCGAATTGGAGGAAGGTGTTAGGAATTACAGCTCTTTAATATATAGCACCCTCTTTTTCAAGGGACCAAAAATAATTGGACAGTTGACTCAAAAGCTGTTTCATGGACTGGTGGGCTATTCCTTCGTTATTTCTTCATCAATTTAGCAGGTAAAAGGTCTGGAGTTGATTCCAGGTGTGGCATTCACTTTGGAAGCTGTTGCTGTGAACCCACAGCAATGGGGTCAAAGGAGCTCTCAGTGCAAGTGAAACAGGCCATCCTCAGGCTGCAAAAAAAATTTAATCCTTCAGAGAGATAGCAGAAACATTAGGAGTGGCCAAATCAACAGTTTGGTACATTCTGAGAAACAAAATAATGCACTGGTGAGCTCTGCAACACAAAAAGGCCTGGATGTCCACAGAAGACAACAGTGGAGGTTCGTAGGATCCTTTAAATGGTAAAGAGAAACCCCTTCACAACATCGAGCCAAGTGAAGAACACTCTCCAGGAGGTAGGCATATCATTATCCAAGTCTACCATAAAGAAAATACTTCAGGAGAGCAAATACAGAGGGTTCACCACAAGATGCAAACCATTCATAAGCCTCAGGAATAGAAAGGCCAGATTAGACTTTGCCAAAAAACATCTAAAAAAGCCAGCCCACTTCTGCAACAGCATTTTTTGGACAGATGAAACTAAAATCAACCTGTACCAGAATGAAAGAAACAAGTATGGAGAATGGCTCATGATCCAAAGCATACCACATCATCATGGGCATGCATGGATTCCAATGGCACTGGGTCACTGGTGTTTATTGATGATGTGAGTCAAATTAAGCGAAGTTGATTGGATGGCACTTCACTTTACATATATGGACAATGACCCAAAATATACTGCAAAAGCAACCAAGGAGATTTTTCAAGGCAAATAAGTGAATTTTCTGCAATCGCCGAGCCAATCACCTGATCTCAACCTGATCGAGCATGCGTTTCACTTTCTGAAGACAAAACCTGAAAGACCCATAAACAAACAACACCTGAAGACAGTTGCAGTAAAGTCCTGACAAAGCATCACAAAGGAGGAAACCCAGCGTTGCCTTCAAAGGATTCTCAACAAGGTATTTAAAATGAACATTTTATTTATGATTGTGTTAATTTGTCCAGTTACATTTAAGCCCCTGAAATAAGTGGACTGTGTATGGACATGGTTGCCATTCCTAAATGTTTCATACAATATTTCTGTTCAACAAAACATACAAATAATCAAACACCCACCAAAGTTCTATTTTAACAACAGAGCAGTGTGTTATGAAATTCAAATCCAATTTTAATAATCTGATTTGCTGGTCCCAGATCTGTTTTGTACTGTCTTGCCAACTGCTGCTTGTTTGACAGTCTTAATTGTAGAACTAACTGATCTAGGACCAGATTTTCACTAAAGGGATTTGCTTACATTATTTTCTTGACTGAACAAATTATCAAAAATAATGTTAATCAATAGTAATTAAAGGAACCCTATGTAGGATTGTGGCCAAAACTGGTACTGCAATCACTTTAAAAAACTGTAGAGCAGTGTAACCCCTCCCCCCCCCCCCCCCTGACTCGAGGTTGCCAGACAAGCTGCAGGATTGGGCAGAAACGTAGGCGGTTTCTACAAGCTTCCAATGGCAAGTGACGACGAGTCGTACACAGTAAGTTTTTTTTCGGTTAATTATGTTTATGCTTAATTAACAGAAAGAGATATTTTGTGAAGTAATTATGTATTGCAAAAATTTACTAATTGTCATTAGTCAAATATAATCGTAAAGATGTATGCTCGTATGTGACAGTACATTGTTAGAACAGTAGCTGTTAGTCTAACTTGTAATGTTAGGTATCTGTCATTGGCGTAAGTACAAGCACAAGCCTAAGTCACTATGTGTAACCGATATCAAAGATAGAGATATTCATTTAGCTGACGCTATAAGTGAAAGCGGACAGCTGTATTTTTTTACTCACCCTGCAGCACACGTCCATTACGCAAAAATATGTGATGTGAAAGATTACATGACATTCTACTATTTTTGGCTGTAGAACTTGCATGAAAAACAAGTAGGCTACAAAACGGTCCAAGTGGGCCAACTTTTTTTAATGTCAAAGGCTACACTGTGCTTTTCATTAGTGTTATGGACATTAGAAAAAGTTATTTTACCTTGGAATTGCGCCTAGTGCTTCCAAACTAACACAAACATAGTGCATAGCCCAAAAAGTAGAGAATGTTTATTTTGAGTTAGGCTTCTGTCTCAATTACGTTTCAAATTGCCATAATGGGCGTGCTAAAGTTGTTTTCCTCAGCGTCTCAGCATAAGGACAGAGAAACGGGCTCTGATAATGCATTGCTAATGTTAGCATACATCCATATGAGCTAACGTAACGTTACTTTGCACGAACATGCATAACTTTGTTCGACTGTCATGAATATATGAAATGTCCATTGACATCAAGTACAAGTTAGTCAAACATAGATGAATCTTACCTGTCCAGGAGAAAATTAGCAACGTTGGCATCTGTCTTCAAATTCTTCTCCATTTTCAGCCGTCTCCATCTTTCAAAGGCATCTCCTATACAAATTCTTGTTTTATTTCGGACTTTGTCACGACATATTTCGGAATTATAACGAGGTCTTTTAGATTTCGTAACGTTAGACATTATTTATCAGACTAGAGTTGGGGTAGGTTAGAGCAGAGCTAGCAACCCGGATCCTGAAACACTACTGACTTCGTGATAGGTGGAGGGTGGCGTATCAGGCCAAAACACAACATGACAACATCAACATTAGTTGAGGGCTGCAACTCTCACTTTAAATTACAATATTCCTGGCCAGACTACTGTTGTCAGTGATATAAGTATTTGAAATGAATATGATTTCTTAATGTCTAGTGACACATCAGGGCCATTTTATGATTAATTGAAATAGATTTCTTACATACGGTTCCTTTAATTCCCTGTTTATTGAATTGGAAATACAATTTGTTGAAAGTAAATAAATGACTCTTTTATTCGTTTGAAACATACATCACATTAAAATGTTTGGTGGGTCATGACCAATTCATAAAAAATTTAAATAAAGGTCCCTAATGTTTAAGCACATTGTGCCCTTACAACCCCTAGTCTACTTTGTGCCTAAATAATTTGCCTTGTAATAGAAAGCAAAGATGTTCTCTGGGGAATCCAAGATGATTCTCCCTTCTCCGACATATCAGCTCCCCGAGGTAGGTGTCCATGGCAACAGCAAGAACCACAAGTGAAGAGGTACATCATTAGGATGTGAGCTTCCTTAGCTCATCGTGCCTGCTGTAATAAAAGACCGGTAAACAACTTTCAAGGGCTCCAGTGTCTTGTGGTGCCTCTTTAGTCTTCTGACAGTGTATTCGTTAATGAGCCACCTGTCATGGCGGACTCCTGCCTAATGCAGGATTATATTATTTGTCCTGGCTGCAGCAGCAGAAGTGTTTGCTGAAGTGAAGGTGAACCTCATATAGAAAGGAATGCTTCCCCAAAACATATACCAACATTTGGCAAGTGACGACGAGTCGTACACAGTAAGTTTTTTTCGGTTAATTATGTTTATGCTTAATTAACAGAAAGAGATATTTTGTGAAGTAATTATGTATTGCAAAAATTTCCGTTTTCTTCTTATCCCAATTACACTGAACAAAATTATGAACATAACACTTTTGTTTTTGCCCCCATTTATCATGAGCTGAACTCAAAGATCAAAGACTTTCTCTGTGTACACAAAAGGCCTATTTCTCTCATATATTGTTCACAAATCTGTCTAAATCTGTGTTAGTGAGCACTTCTCCCTTGCCGAGATAATCCATCCACCTCACAGGTGTGGCATATCAAGATGCTGATTAGACAGCATGATTATTGCACAGGTATGCCTTAGTCTGGCCACAATAAAAGGCCACTCTAAAATGTGCAGTTTCACTGTATTGCCACACCTGTAAAGTGGATGGATTATCTGAGCAAAGGAGAAGTGCTCACTAACACAGATTTACACAGATTTGTGAACAATATTTGAGAGAAATAGGCCTTTTGTGTACATAGACAAAGTCTTAGATCTTTGAGTTCAGCTCATGATAAATAGGGGCATAAACAAAAGTGTTGTGTTTATAATTGTGTTCAGTGTAGTTGTTGAACTTACATGTTGGGACCAAAATAGTGTATGAAAAGAGTGAGGACACATAAGAGTTAGGTCCCCCCAGAGAGGAACAGGTGGGCCAGTTATGCAAAATGCTAATGTGAACTTTAAGAGACAGCCCTGTGTTTCAGTCTACTTGGTGATCCCGGGTAAAAAAGTGCCAGTTGATGGTGGCGCCACTTCTAATTAGCTCTTTATTCCCTCGGCAAAAGCTCACTTGGATGGTCTAACTATAGGCTGGAAGACAAGCAGGTATAAATGCTAACACTGAGTCAGCAGATGAGAGGGCTGGGTGGTGGGGGTGCTGTCACTAGTTGAATCTTTCCTTAGACTTTTATACAATATCTGCCCTTCTGATCTTCATCCCCTTTGCTACATTGGCTGATCCCTCCTGATGTGTCTTATTTGTTATCACACCTCCAACCGGGTCTTCTGGAGTGATTAGCCAATTCAGAGCTCAGATTCAGAATAACTTACATTAGCAATTAGGTGTGATTGTCAAGGACAGAAGAAAAGACCTTGCTCCCTGACGGCTTTAAAAATACAGTGGATACAAAAAGCCTACACACCCCTGTTAAAATGCCTGGTTCTTATGATGTAAAAGAATGAGACAAAGTCAGAACTTTTTCCACCTTTAATGTGACATATTACATGAACAATTCAATTGAAAAACAAACTGAAATCTTTGAGGGGGAAAAATAAGAAACTCACAATAACCTGGTTGCATAAGTGTGCACACACTTTGTGGAAGCACCTTTTGATTTTATTACAGCACTCAGTCTTTTTGGGTATGAGTCTATAAGCATGGCACATCTTGATGTGTTAATATTTGCCCACTCTTCTTTGCAAAAGCACTCCAAATCTGTCAGATTGCTAGGAAATCTCCTGTGCACAGCCCTCTTCAGATCACCCCACAGATGTTCAATTAGATTCAGGTCTGGGCTCTTGGCTGGGCCATTCCAAAACGTTAATCTTCTTCTAGTGAAGCCATGCTTTTATGGATTTGGATGTGTGCTTTGGGTCGTTGTCATGCTGAAAGTTAAACTTCCTCTTCAGCTTCAGCTTTCTAACGGACACCTGAAGGTTTTGTGCCAAAATAGGTGTAGGCCTCTTGGAAGCCTCCCTGAATCAGTTTTCTTCTCGACTTTTCATACATTTTGGAGGGACTTCCAGTTCTTGGTAATGTCTCTGTTGTGCCATATTTTCTCCACTTGATGATGTCTGTCTTCACTGCGTTCCATGATACGTCTAATACTTGAACATTATTTTGTACCCTTCTCCTGACTGATATCTTTCAACAATGAAATCCCTCTGATGCTTTGGAAGCTCTCTGCGGACCATGGCTTTTGCTCTGAGATCCAACTAAGAAAATTTAAGGAAAGTCCTACTAGAACAGCTGAACTTTATTTGTGATTAATCAGAGTCACTTTAAATGATGGCAGGTGTGTAATTAATTCTATTTAACATGAGTTTGAATGTGATTGGTTAATTCTGAACATAGCCACATCCCCAGTTATAAGAGGGTGTGCACACTTATGCAACCAGGTTATTGTAAGGTTTCTATTTTTCATTTTTCCCTCTCGAAGATTTCAGTTTATTTTTCAAATTGAATTGTTCACATTGTAGGTCACATTAAAAGTACAAGAAGTTCTGAAATTATTACTATTTGTCTCATTTCTTTGTCTCACCCCTGATTTATCTTTGTCTCACCCCTGGCATTTGAACAGGGGTGTATAGACTTTTTATATCCACTGTTTCTGTAATATTCAATAATAATACCAATTTCTGCTAGTTTACTTATGTTACTGCCATATCTAAATGTTAAATAATAGAACCCAGATTGCTGCTGGTTTACAGTACTCTTTGTGTTTTGCACCTACATTTTTGCAGATAAATAAATATACTTTTTATATCCACTGTAGTTCAAGCAACCTTTCTGTTACTTATTAGATGCTCTCACCACTCGTCTATCAACCACATAGTACCAGACATTATTATGGCACAGATACTAGGCAAGAGATGCCTGACGATACCTTGATGTTACCCTGGGGTTCTTAGAGACTTCTATGAGCAACAATCACTCAGCTCTTGGCTCAAAGTTTGCTGGACAACCTGTTCAATGTACAGAGGCCCATTATCAGCAAGCATTTCTCCTGTGTTCCAATGGCACATTGTGTTTGCTTACGCAAGTTCATAATTTTAAAGGGCTATGTGATCATTAGAAAATCCTTTTGCAATTATGGTAGTATAGCTGAAAATTGTGGGTTCAATTACAGGCTAAAAATTGACAGAAACAAATAACTTTCTTCTGAAACTCGTAAGTCTATTCTTGTTCTGAGAAATGAAGGGTATTCCATGTGAGAAAATACCAAGAAACTGAAGCTCTTGTACACCATTGTGTACGACTCCCTTCACAGAACAGCGCAAACTGGCTCTAACCAGAATAGAAAGAGGAGTGTGAGGCCTCGGTACACAACTGAGCTAGAGGACAAATACATCATAATGTCTAGTTTGAGAAACAGATGCTTCACAGATCCTTAACTGGCAGCTTCGATTAAACAGTACCCGGCCATTTCACGGTGACATGCCAGTTGGGTGCTGTAACTGAAAGCCGATGCAAATATGCATCAATGTGTAATCGGTGTAGTAGGTGCGTGAAATAAGAAGCCAACGCAGGGAGGTAGGTTCAATCGCTAAGGATATAATAACAGAAGGGCACGCGTAAAACTCAAGCGTGCAGACAGCTCAATACAAAATGTACACCGCACATAGAACAATACCACACAAAGACAGCCAGAAACACAGGAACTTATATAAGCGATCTAATGAGGGAATGGACACCAGGTGTGTGCAATAACAAGACAGGACAGTGCCGTGGGAGGAGGAGCGGCTTGGCTAGAAGGCCGGCGATGATGTGCGCCGAACACCACGTCGGGAGGGGTGGCGCGCGTCCTCCATGCGCGTCCTCGTTACAGTACCCCCCCCTCGACGCGCGGCTCCGGCAGCGCGCCCCCGCCGGCCCCGGGGCCGACCCGGAGGACGCCGCGCAGGACGATCAGGGCGCCGACGATGGAAGTCGGCGA
This sequence comes from Esox lucius, assembly GCF_011004845.1. Lineage (NCBI taxonomy): Eukaryota > Metazoa > Chordata > Actinopteri > Esociformes > Esocidae > Esox > Esox lucius. The sequence goes on along the minus strand of NC_047584.1, from coordinate 5,301,013 downwards.
GGAGCTCCGGATCAAGAACATCCACCGCCGGCACCCAGCAACGCTCCTCCGGGCCGTACCCCTCCCACTCCACCAGGTACTGCAGGCCCCCCCCCCCGGCGCCTCGAGTCGAGGACAGAGCGGACCGAATACGCCGGGCCCCCCTCGATGTCCAGAGGGGGCGGAGGGACCTCCCGCACCTCAGACTGCTGGAGGGGACCAGCCACCACCGGCCTGAGGAGAGACACATGGAACGAGGCATTAATCCTGTAATCAGGGGGAAGTTGTAACTTGTAGGTTACCTCGTTCACTCTCCTCAGGACTTTGAACGGCCCCACAAACCGCGGGCCCAGCTTCCGGCAGGGCAGGCGGAGAGGGAGGTTCCGGGTCGAGAGCCAGACCCGGTCGCCCACTGTGTAGACCGGGGCGTCGCTGCGCCGGCGGTCGGCAGCAGACTTCTGACGAGCCCCGGCCGGAACCAGTCATCCACCGCCGGAGCCCCGGTCTCGGGCTGGCTCTGCCATGGTGCCAAGACCGGCTGGTAACCCAGGACGCACTGGAAAGGGGTCAAGGAAGTGGAGGAGTGACGGAGTGAATTCTGAGCATACTCTGCCCAGGGCAGGAACTCCGACCACTCCCCCGGCCGGTTCTGGCAATAGGATCGCAGGAACCTCCCCAGGTCTTGGTTCACACGCTCCACCTGCCCATTGGCTTCGGGGTGGAACCCGGAGGTGAGGCTGACCGAGACCCCCAACCGGCCCATAAAGGCCTTCCAAACCCGGGACGTGAACTGAGGGCCCCGGTCAGATACAATGTCCTCCGGCACCCCGTAGTGCCGGAAGACATGGGTGAAAAGAGCCTCCGCGGTCTGCAGGGCCGTCGGGAGACCAGGGAGAGGAAGGAACCGGCAGGCCTTTGAGAACCGGTCCACAACAACCAGGATCGTGGTGTTGCCTAGTGAGGGGGGTAGATCAGTCAAAAAGTCAATGGACAGGTGAGACCATGGTCGTTGTGGAACGGGCAAAGGATGTAACTTACCCGCCGGAAGGTATCTAGGTGCCTTACACTGAGCGCACACCGAACAGGAGGACACGTACGCCCTCACATCCTTGGCCAGACCAGGCCACCAGTACTTGTCGGTAAGGCAGCGCACAGTATGGTCTATGCCTGGGTGACCCGTGGAAGGGGACGTGTGGGCCCAGTAAATGAGACGGTCATGGACATCCAGCGGGACGTACTGACGACCCGCAGGACACCCAGGAGGCCCAGGATCGTCACGCAACGCCCGCTGAAGGTCCGCGTCCACGTCCCACAGAACCGGCGCCACAATGCACGAGGCGGGCAGAATCGGTGACTCATCTACCCGCCTCACACCCGCATCACACAACCGAGACAGTGCGTCTGCCTTGGCGTTTTTCGTACCCGGCACGTATGACAGCGTGAAATCAAACCGGGTAAAAAACAACGCCCACCTGGCCTGACGAGGGTTCAGTCTCCTCGCTGCCCAGATATACTCCAGGTTTCGGTGGTCAGTCCAGACTACAAACGGGTGTCTCGCTCCTTCGAGCCAATGTCTCCAAACAGTCAAGGTGCTAAACACAGCCAACAGCTCCCTATCACCGACGCCATAGTTGCGCTCTGCCTCACTGAGCTTCCGCGAGTAAAAAGCGCAGGGGCGACGCTTAGGAGGGGTACCTGATAGTTGGGACAACACAGCACCTATCCCAACCTCAGAGGCATCCACCTCCACTATGAACGGCAGTGACGGGTCTTGTGTCGGGGGTTGCTGCTCAGATGGCAGCCTCGCCTCCAACCGCCGCATAGCATGGACCATCTCCGTCACGGCCTCCCCCAGGGACGCGATCATGTTCCCGTGCTGCAGAATCAGGTCGCTCCCTGCTGACTCCATTCGGCAGGTGTGGTATTCTGTAATCGGTGTAGTAGGTGCGTGAAATAAGGAGCCAACGCAGGGAGGTAGGTTCAATCGCTAAGGATATAATAACAGAAGGGCACGCGTAAAACTCAAGCGTGCAGACAGCTCAATACAAAATGTACACCGCACATAGAACAATACCACACAAAGACAGCCAGAAACACAGGAACTTATATAAGCGATCTAATGAGGGAATTGACACCAGGTGTGTGCAATAACAAGACAGGACAGTGCCGTGGGAGGAGGAGCGGCGTGGCTAGAAGGCCGGCGATGACGTGCGCCGAACACCACGTCGGGAGGGGTGGCACGCGTCCTCCATGCGTGTCCTCGTTACACAATGTTTCATTCAGGTGCATTCTGATATGATTGTTTCCCACCTGGGAAACAGATGCTTCTCACAGGGCAGTTGAAGCCCATCACTAGAAACAGGTGTAGCAAACGTAGACAGTTTCATCCCATTTTAATTGTATTATATGAGCATACATGACAAATAACTTGCTTGTAACAAACATGGATGTTATCATGACACATGATTCAATGCTGGGGTGTTTGTGCTACATGCCAGCAACAATACTGGTGATAGTTAAGCAGTTATTATTGTGGTGATTTTCTAGAAAAGAAATGTACACCATGGCATTAAAGTAAGAATGAACAAATTAAAAGAATAAGTTTGTCTCCATCAGGTGTATTCATAGATCCTCTCAATGGTTCACTCAGTTGTTACTTGTCATCCCCATTCTCTAAACCCATTGAATGAGAAAGTCCATTCTCTCTGACCTTCTCCAACACGTTTTCTGAAGGAGGCGTGGAGGCAAGGAGAAATGGCCAGAGATCGGAACATGCGTACTTTCAACAGTAAGTAACTAAGTAATGTAATTACTTACTTAGTAATGTAGTTACTTTATGGGAACTGTAATTCATTACTTTTAAAACATTCCTCAACAATGGTAACAACAGACCTAAATCAAATAAAATGTTACTTATCGTGCCTTTTAAATTTGATATACATCTTATTGTTTTAAATAAATAAGCACCTATTTATAGGTTATACTGTTTTTCAAGCAAATTGCTCCCTGGTGTGTATAAAACCACTTTTGGCTTTCAAGTTAGGGTCCTCCATACATCCACTATGGTCCGTTTCGCATCATTATTAACTTATATTTTAAATCAACCAAAGGCAAATAGATAACAAAGACGTGTGCAGTAAAAAGGACTCTGATCTGTAAATCAAATCAATTCAATTGTGTTCATTGTCATTGTTTACCACAGCTGTGCTTTGAATGATGGGTCATTACCCGTGGCCAATAAAAGGCATGCATGCTATCTAGGTTATTGCCATGTGAAATGATACAGCTTCATCTTCTGGGAGCTGAATGAATCATGCATTTTATATGATGAATCAATTAGTCCAATTAGTTCCAACCTCAAAGTGGTTTGAAATTGGAGTTGCGATGCAATTCAATATATGTAAATAACGTGTGCTTAGAGAATGGCTATTCATGTAGAAGGGGAGGAACAGAAATTATTTTTGTGATCGCATAGCTGTAACACCATATGACCCTGCCAACAAGTGGTATTGAGGGTTTAGCATATAATGACTCAAGATTACCGTTAATTTGACCATGCTAAGGCGTCTCCTAGTTTTCACTGGAACTACTAATTTAGCTAAGCTAATTTTCTTAGCTTCTATTTAATAGTTTTACATGACGACACACTCCCACAAAACATAAGTATAGTGAAAAGTGTTTACAACAAACCTTTTGTTTCTGATGACTAAGTAGCAACTCATTCCTCCTTTCTAGTAACCCATGTCACATTTCTGCATGTCATTCTCCGCTTCTACCATCTGCATCTGTCCTGATTCTCTTTTAATAATAATAATAATCAAAATCCAATACGCATATAAAATCTTTGCTGTGGTATCAGAGCATACTTGCTTTATAATTTGAATCATAGTAATACAACCCTGTTTCCCAAAAATGTGGGATGCTGCGTAAAATAACAACCGAATGTAATTGATGTGCAAATCATTTATCCCTATATTTAATTAAAAATAAACGACAACATATCAACTTGTGCAAAATGCTGCTGCTCGGTTTTTAACAAACACATCTAGATGTGGATACATCACTCCCGTTCTTTACACCCTACATTGGCTCCCTGTGCGTTTTAGAATAGATTTTAAGATTTTATTGTTTGTTTTTTGCCCAAGAGTACTTATCTGAGATTTTAACCTTGCGTGAGCACAGCCGGTCTTTGCGGTCTTCTAACCAACTGGTTTTAGAAGTCCCAAGGTCAAGGTACAAACGATGGGGTGATCAGGCTTTTGCGGTTGCTGCCCCGAGACTCTGGAATAAGTTACCCCCTGATATTCGCACAACTACAGATGTTGCTCTTTTCAGGTCTAAACTCAAAACCTACCTGTTTAGAATGGCTTTTAATACGCAGTAGTGGTGTGACAATTTCCTCTTCCTGTTTCTATGTAACCTTTTATGATTTTATTGTTTTCTACGTTTATTTTTTTTTTTATTACAATATATGTTGTTTTATTCTTGGTTCCTGATGTGAAGCACTTTGGATACCTGCTGGTTGTTGTAAAGCGCTATACAAATACATTTTGATTGATTGATTTCAAATGTTCAAACTGAAAACTGTTTTTGAATTTGATGCCAGCAACATATGTCAAAAAAGTTGGGACAGGGGCATGTTTACTACTGCCTTAAATCACCTCTTCTTTTAACAATACTTTGTAAGCGTTTGGTAACTGAGGAGACTAGTTGCTGTAGTTTTGAAAGTGAAATGTATTCCCATTCTTGCTTGATATATGATTGCAGCTGCTCAACAACCTCCTTTGTCATATTTTTCATTTCATAATGTGCCATATGTTTTCAATATGGAACAGGTCTGAACTGCAGGCAGGCCAGTTTAGCACCCAGACTCTATTACTACTGAGCCATGCTATTGGAATACGTGCAGAATGTGCTTTGGCATTGTCTTGCTGAAATAAGCAAGGCCTTCCATGAAAGGCCTTCCATGATCTGGACAGCAGCATAATGTATGTTGCACCAAAACCTGTATATATCGTTCAGCATTAATGGTGGTTTCACAGATGCTGATTTTTGATAGATGCTGTGCGCTGATAACAACCTGGATGGTCTCTCCAATGATTTCCAAAATTAACTTCAAATTTTATTTCATCAGACCAGAGAACTTTGCCTCAGTCCATCTTAAATTAGCTCAGGCCCGGAGAAGGTGGCGGCGTTTCTGTATCTTGTATTTATATGGTTTCTTCTTTGCATGGTGGAGTTTTTACTTGAATACTTGGATGCAGCGATGTACTGTGTTCACAGACAATGATTTTCGACAATCCAGTGATTTCCACTTCAGAGTAGTGTCTGTTTTTAATGCAGTGCCGCCTGAGGGCCCAGATCATGGCCATCCAATATTGGTTTTTGGCCTTGTTCCTTGCATACAGAGATTTCCCCAGGATCTCTGAATCTTTTAACGAAATGAACAATAGATGATGAGATCCCCAAACTCTTTGCAATTTTTTTGAGAAATGAAATAATGTAAACGTTATTCTTAAATTTGCCCACACAGTCTTTCAGAGTGGTGAACCCCTCCCCATCCTCACTTCTGACAGATCCATCCTCTCTGGAATGATCTTTTAATGCCCAATAATGTTACTAACCTGTTGCCAAATGACCTAATTATTTGTGGTATTCCACCAGGTTCTTTAGCATTATACTACTTTTACAGTCTTTTGTTGCCTCTGTACCAATTTTTTTTGTTGTTGTTGCAATTCAAAGTGGGCATATATTTTTCAAAAGACAATAAAATGTCACAGTTTCAACATTGGGTGTGTTGTCTTTGTACTATGTTCTATTGAAATCTATAGGGTTTGAATGATTTGCGCATCATTGCATTCTGAAATTATACTTCTCCTATTTGAAGTATATTTTCAACCTCAGTTGCTGCCAAGTACGTTTTGTCCCTATTGGGTTGCACCTGCATAAATAGGTGACCTCAAGAGGGAGCCTCAAGAGAAGACACAAGAAGTGTGGCATGTCTGTAAAAACTCTCACCAACTTCAGGTGCACCATTGAGAGCATCCTCTCAGACTGCATTACTGCGTGATATGGCAGCTGCTCCGCTGCAGACCACAAGTCCCTCCAGTGGGTGGTGAAGTCTGTGGAGCACATCATCGGCTGCCATCTCTCCTCTATGCAAGGCATCTACCACACGATGCCTTAGGAAAGCACGAAACATCATCAAAGATCACAGCAGTGGGGATTTCTTTAAGACTGCAAGGGAATGTCAAAATAAATAATGGTCAAATATGTACTATTGTGTAAACATTTTATGGACCAAAAATGCATTAAAACACGTTCATCTCTAAAACGAGTTAGTTCAGAATCAGCTACAGGTCGGCTGACTCGATTTTCTTCTCATACAATCCTGCAGCGTCACAGTGCATTTCCCTGTTGAAGCCGAGCGTCCATTGACTTCAATGGGGCTGCTTTGAACAGTTTTTTTCAGTGCTCCGAAAGTAGACGGTGATTGGATAAATGCTGCGATTATGTCCCGCCCACGGACGCTCAGTGTCTCTGGGGGTGAATGAGGAGTGGGCTGACCCGGACTCCAGGCTTCCGCGTGATGATTGGAGGATCTAACGATCTGTCAAACTGCATCTCCTTTTGACTGACAGTGGTCTGTACTATAAGAAGTCACTGAAGCTATTTCACGCTCAGTCCCATCACGGATTTCTCAAGTGTATTCGAAAGACAAACTGCTGCAATATTTCTTGATATTTGTTTGGCAAAATTGCTAGCCGATTTGCATCATACAATTCACACAATTATAGGCTACACCACAATCCTTGTTTCAGTTTTACAAAGTTTAATATATATTTTTTTAGTTAGTTAGTTATGTTATTGTCTGGGGTCCAAAAGACCCCAAAGACCCCAACAAAAGAAGACCATTAGAGGGTTATAATGTAGGCCAAAAATGAGCTTCCCCTCTTTGAAAGACCAGCAGCCGCCACTGGATCACAGCCACCCAGGCTATGGTCTGTTCACACTACTGCCGACTGGTTGATGCTACCGGAGCATCGGGGCATGCACTTCCAGCCTCACAAAGTTCCCAACAGGCAGGGTTGGGTAAGTTACTGTTGAAATGTAATTCATTACAGTTACATTTGTAATCAGTAATGTAATTTGTATTTTTGATTACTCAAACACAGTAACGTTATCTGATTACTTTGAATAGCCTATAACCAACTTAACACCTTTCAATGTTAGAGTTTACATAGCTGGCCAAAAACAGAATTCGCATTTTACCTTATTGGTTGAGTAGGCTACAGTGCCTTTGGAAATGGGTTTCTAAACAATTGCTTCCTACTTCAATATGATTGGACTACATCACTACATTACACGCTAAAGATCTGTCAGATATTCAGTCATTCCAATTAATCCAATAAACCTCGATCTTCCAGAATCGGACTTTATATCTGAACATAACCCAAAATCTAATGACGCTTGAGCCTGTTGTTATTTGAGTTTTATTTTTAATTGCTTCAAAACATTGTTGAAAAATAAATGGCAATTACTCAAAAAGGGTATTGACATTGTTGTATGTAAAAATTAAGATATCCTTAGCTTTTCGCACATAAACTAAATCTGCAGTAGTCTGATGATTTGCTCCACAACCAACATCGTCAAAATGTTGCAGAAACCCCCGGCATGCGAATGCACGTTTTCAATCATTAGCACCCGCATAGAAACAAGATTTCCCTGTGCTAACGTAACCTGCAATTATTATGGCTACCAGTGATGGATTTAAAAAATGCAAATGAAAGAAATAAACAGTGATTATAAACCGGCACTCATAGCTTAAATTAAATGATGTCAGCAGCCAATGACAACCAATGAACAACATTTTCAGAGATGCAAAGCAAGCAGAATCACCTACCTGTATGGAGTTGATGTGGCCACATCAAATGCAATTACTCATCCTTTGGCAGAGTGCTTCCCAACACACCTTTTCAATTCAAATGTAGTGGTATATTCCATATAATGTTTTTTCTTGAAGGCAGCGCCACATTACAGCTATCTAACAAATAGTTGCCTAATCTATTAAACAATTCCTGTAAAAGTTATTCGGTGCAACTCGTCCTGGCTGTGTTGTTCAGTGCATTTGACAAATAAACCTTGAAACTTGAAGATATATCACCAGGTAGGCCTATTGCCTATCATTATATTGAGAATTATGCGTCGAGAAGATAACTAAATACAATTTTATATGACTCTGCTAATATTATCGAAGATATTCTCTGTTTTTACCAGCTATCCAACCAACCAAAACCAGAGAAATTTCAACTTGCGCTTCCTCCATCACTAAACTGGTTATGCATGTCCACTTTTGCTCGCATGATGATCACATACACAACGGAGGCGCGCAATTCATATTTTGGTTCAAATAACAACGTTTTATAATATTAAATAATATACTCAAACATACAAAGTCTCATAATTATTTTGCGCACCTATTCTTTTTCAATTGAAGTAATCCAAAAGTAATCATACTTTTTTTTCAAAAGTATCTGTAATCGGATTACAGTATTTTTGTTGGTAACGTAACGGATTACGGTTACTGTTTTTTTGTCTGGATGCATCTACAATGAACAACTATAGACCTGTTTGTAATCTCCCTTTTATAGCCAAGATCATTGAGAAGGTTTTCTTCAATCAACTCAGCAATTTTGTGACCTCTAGTGGTTTCTTAGACAAATTTCAGTCAGGCTTCCGACCTCACCACAGTACTGAAACGTACTTGTAATCCGTTACTCCCCAACTCTGCCCACAGGTCATAAGGCTCCTTAACCAGCAACACTGTTCTATGATTATACTGATCACACATGAACATTCAAGATGCTCTGATGTCTTTTCAGGTACATTCAAGGTAAATTAGAAAATGAACACTCATGTATCTATAATATTCAATACTTCTACCAATAATGTTCATATTCCCTACTCCCTTTAAAATTGATGCTAGTTTATATTGGTATGTATATTATTTACATATTTTTTAATTCTTACTATGTAGATATTCTTGTGCCATATCATAAGAATTTTGCTGTTCAGAATGACGCTGTGATATTCTGTGCATTTGATACTCTGAACTAGATATTACACACGCACACACATTATATAAAGGTTTAATGAGTGGAACACTCGAGATGAGACTCAATTAATACTCATGCATTGTCACGGTCAGCAATTCTTCTCCACAATAGCTCACATTATTTTGCTGCTCCTGCTGTATAGCTTTTTTCTTGAATATATACTCATATTCTACTTATGCATTCATTAATATTTCTAACTCCACTGGGGAAAAGTACAGGGTTTGAGACCCTTTTCTCCTGTTGCCATGATGAATCATGTTATCTGTGTTCCATTGATGAGGGCTTTTTATCTCCTCATGCACGTGCTTTACTCAGGGTTAATTTAACTCAGAGGTGACTGAACTAATTGTTACCACCTTTTCTGAAACCATGAACTCTGAGTTTGACAGCTCAGAGTCAGTCAACCCAGAGTTGTGGTTTAAACTGAAGTATGTTGAGGGGGGGTCCGGCGACAATGTGGCCCTATCTGGGGGAGGCTCGGGACAGGGCCCAACAGGCAGGAAGTCAATCCACACACATATTTTGGATGCATACGAAAGACATGTGATCATCTTTCCTCAAACAAGTAATAGCAGATGTTCATAAAACCCCTCATTTCCTGTTAGATGAAATTCTGTACAGTTCACTACATTTTTGTTCAAGTGAGAAAACAAGCACTAAATAGTGTAGTGAATTGTTTTAAAAATGATTTCACAGCTTTTGAAACTGGCCAACTAAAAGTGGAAGTAAACCTTGCAAAGCAGATGCGAGTTGGCAGATACTTAAGAGACATTTAAGGCACCATATGTACATGCTCCTCGTATACCATAATCACATTATGTTATAACAAGAAACCATGCAAGGCTTGTTCAGCCGGCCTGCAATAGAAAGTGTTGCCCTCTCAAGATTCAAACCCAAGTCACCCACATGAAAGACTGTGTCATTAACCACTACACCACAGAGCTGTACATTTGATGGGTGTCAGTATAGCCTTGTGTCTATCTTGAACAAATCCTCTTTTGCCACTGGCCGTTTAAACAGTTAATTGGCCATTCATGAATGACACTGATAGAGTTAAACTGACTAACATTTCTTACTAAGTTTACCTCCACCACAAATAGCGTCTATGTATGGCATTTGCCACTGGCCTTTTTAACAGCTATTAGCCAGTAATAAGCTTTACCGGTATCTATTAACTTACTGGAATAGTCAATTGAGCAATTGCTAGTGAGTATGCCAAACCTATTTCATTTCATGGCATAATAACGTATTTTTTTCTTTCATGGCAAAACAACATACTTTTTAATTTGTGCATGACATTGATACAATAACTATCAAAACAGGTGACGATAAGTAACTTTTTCATCAAGTGAAAAGATGAGAGAATTGTGGAATCTACTATAAATAATTAATAAATGTCATTGCTCTCAACAGATTCGAACTTAGGCCTTCCACATGAGAGGCACTGTCTTTAACCACTAATCCACAGTATTACATGTTTCAGCATTTGCTAGACTCCATTGAGGATTGTGTTAAACTGACTAACGTTTCTTATTAATTTTACCTCCACCATAGTGTCTATGAACTGTATGGCTTCTGTCACTGGCCGTTTTAACAGCTTATTAGCCAGTAACAGGCCTACTAGTATCTACTAACTTACTACTTAGAATAGTCATAAGAATTGAGCAATTGCTAGCGAGACTGAAGATGAACTTTTTCATGCCAGAAATAGTCGCAATATAACCATATACAGTTTCAGTTACAGCAAATGTGTTTGTCTATCCTGACTCAAAACGCATGCATGGATGAGTACTTCAAAAATCCCCCAGAAACAGTCGCAATATAACCGTAAACTGTTTTATTTCAGGCTTACTATAATGTAGATACTTGAAGATTCTAAACAGTGAGGTTTTCGTCTATATAGAATAATAAAAAATGCGTACTTCCCTTCGCCTGCGAGGAAATACCAACTCTGGACCTATAGTTCACAGGTCCACTTCTCTAAGCACTATGCTATTTAACAAGGGGCAGTCAGTCACTCAGTAGGGGCATTGCGGGGCATTTGTAATAACAGAGCCTCAAATCAATTTCAGCAACCATATCTACAAAGTTACACACTGATGAGCCAAAACATTATGACCACTCACAGGTGAAGCAAATAATGTTGAACATCTCCTTAAAAGGACACATGTCAAGGTCTGGGTAGATTAGATGTTAAGCGAACAATCAGTTCTCATAGTCAATGTGTTGGATGCAGGATAAATGGGTCCACGGATGAATCGGACTATGGTTTGGGGGACGTTCTTACCCAGGTGCTCCCCAATGGAACAGAATGCACTGTTGCATTTGTTTCCTGTGTCTGGTCGTTGGAGTGAGGGCAAACATTCCTGTGGGGCACACGTTTCACACTGAGGACTAATCATCAGGACTATCCTGCTAGCATCTAAGGGTGCCGGTCAGGCAGGAATGCGCATCACAGCTCGGTTGCTGTGTTTCACGTACAACATGCAGTACATGCCCAGATCTGTCAGTTGCATCGCTGACTGACTTTCGCGTCCACCCCTTCCATGGGATGAAAATGCTGTTCCCATAACTGAGCCTGAGATAGTGGCTGTGCTCTCTTTACGAAAAGCGTGAGGCATTGTCAGTGCCAGATTTCTCTTTGGAATGTACCAAATATCTAGAACTGTGTGCTTTACAGAGCAGGTTAAAAAAGGCTGGCCTAAGTCTAAAAGTGCTATTTGTTTGGAGCTGTTTCCTTACTTCCCTATGTGCTATGAGCTCTCTGTACAGGATTGTATAGTCTACCGTGGCCCGACACACTTGCTGGTGCCTGTTGCACTCTGTGGCAGACTGGTAATCTCACCGTTTCCCCCTTGATGACTTTCATATATACCGATAAAACCTTAATTTCTCTGGCGGAGAGTCTGGCGGAGAGTTGGCTGGCGGAGAGTCTCTGGTAGCCCTACAGGCTCTAATTTATTCTTATCTATACACGCTATGTACATCACTTCCAAAGAGTCTCTTTCACACACTTTCTTACACACATATAGGAATTATCTTCCCTCACACACATTCTCTTTCGCACACACATTCATACTCACAGTCTACTTGTCCCCACCTCCTTCCAAATCCACAGGAAGTTACCATACATGTCCTCTTACACTCTTTAACCCTTAAAGAGCCAACCTCCTCCCATCCCCCTTCGCGGGAAGATGTTATCTTATAAGGTGTCACAAACTTCAGTAGGTCCAGCTCTCTTTGAAAAAGCATTACCATAGAGATCAACACACTTAACCCCATCCATGGGGCACACACATCAGGCGCCACACAGCTTTTTTATCATACACACTCTTTTGGGCACCTTACAGACCTTTTATTTCACACACAGACCTCACCTCACTGATTCACTCACTTGGGCAATATTCCAACAACAACTCTCCACACTCACTCTGCATTCATCGGGAGATCAACTTCTCTCTTATTTATTTGACGTCTGTTCATACACTCACATACAGTCTGTTGACCCCGTCTCTTCCTGGTCTGCAGGTAGTCGTCACTCCCCTGGTTTGCAGGTAGCTGTCATCAATACAGAACTGTCCAACACACCCAAACCGCATCCAAACCCCTCAGCAGCCCTCTCTATTATGATGGTTTGGCATCCACGGCTCCCTGCAATCCCTGTCCCTTGTGGCCTTCCTTCTATCAAGATGGATTGGGGGACTTCCTGCCAAAAGCAGACCCTTCTAGGCGAACAAACCTAAGGCGGTATTCGACAGACCTCCTTAGTTGCAACTCCCTGACTAATTTACAAATGTATTTACATTGTGTTATTATTTACAGTATGTTAGTAGACATACACCTTACATTGAATTCAAAACCTCCATCCTTTATACGAAAACATAGTTGGTTTAATTTGGTGAGACCTTAGTTCGTTAATTTGGAGAGACCCCTTTAGCGTCCTTGACCATCCCAGCTGTGCCTCCAATTATGTTGTGGAAATTTCTTTCCCTTTTTCCCGCCAAAATTTTCAACCAACTCAGGAATTCAATAGTAGACTTTATTAAGGTAATAAAGCCGTGCTGATCTGCAGAGCAACCAACCCATGTTAGTCTGCAGAACAACCGACTGACAAACTTCAGAAACACACTTTTATACAGTATGGTTATACAATTATATTAGCTCCTCCCATTATGCAAATTTCTGGATCCTTCTCCAATCTTCCACCAACCCTCTGGGATCTGCCCCCCAAACAACTGTTGGTGGTGTGAAGGTGACGTGATTTCTCTCATTCTCCCAAGATTTTGCCAATAGAGTCAAGGACAAGCTACAGGTCCTTCTGTCCTCAATATGAGATAACAACAACAACAACAACCACTCATTGCACTGACCATGGGAACAATAGTCAAGCCAGAGCACAGTTCATGACTCTCTCTTAACAATTAAACTGTTTGGGAAAATAATATGAGCCCTGGTTAAATGTTTTATCAATTAACACTCAATAAATAATAAAATACCAGTGATCACGAGACGTTCTGTCTACTCTTCATCAGGTAAATAAGATTTTATGAAAATATCCCTACACAATCTGACCCTCAACGCTAAGAAAATCTAGGAACTCTTCGTGGCTCACAGGAAGTCTAAAAGCTGCAGCCACGCTCCAGTCCTATCGAGGGTACTGAGGTGAAGCCTGTGTCCAGCTTAACATTTCTGGTTGTCCACATCACAGAGGACCTCTCCTGGACCCTCAACACCTCAGCTCTGGTCAAAAAGGTGCAGCAGCGCCTGTACTTTTTGAGGAGGCTGAAGAAAGCCTGCTTGTCATCCAAGATCTTTTACCACAGCACAATCAAGAGAATTCTGACAAATTGCGCCAGTCACTGCGCCAAATACCTGTTTCGTAGTCCTAGTTATCTTGACACCTCTTACGAATGTTGCCAATTCCAGGCCAATCGTGAGAACTACAGTCTTTAATTACTCAACACTCCAAAGCCGGTTTATGTCGAGACTTCTGACAAAGAGGAACCACAAAGGAACTATCAACAGTCAAGAACAGTTAGAATCCTGACTGGCAACAGCTCCAGCATGGTACATTCTTCTACTCTTCCCTTCTTTTAAGTAAACCCCACCACTGGGCATTAAGACATATCGCGACACACAAACCTCACCATTGTTACAACCCCACCCCCTGCTGTGAGGTATTAACATATCAATGGAGAACAGATTGTGACTGGCAATGTTCCAGACCTTGACTTTGAACGAGTGTCCACCAGTAAAGACATTAGGATATTTCACGACTTTTACCCCGTAACCCCAAAGGTTTGGAATCGGCCAAAGGTTTGGAATAATGTGCAGATTTTGAGGAGTAACATCAAAATAAATTGAGAATGTGAATAAAACCTTTACGCAATACTAACCTCACAGCAATGCACCAATAGAAAGGGTAAAAACAAATAGCAAAACATTTTAAGTAATGGACAACAAAATAACTACACACTAATAAAGATACTAAAACGATATGAAGTAGAGTGTCTGGTAGCAGCAATTGAGACTTGAGTGTGTGTATGTAAATTAGTCCAGTTTAAGTGACCTTCACTGGTCAGCTAATTTGATCAGGAAACCAAAAATCCAAAACAGTGTAATGTCAAACTGTAATAATCTAGAACGGTCCAAACATTACAGCAAGTCATGCGCTTCACATTTAAGGAAGCTAAAGGTGTTAGGATAAATTCAAATACATATAAGAAGGTAAACAGCGACATACCTTTTTTTATTTGTAAAATATGTTGCACACTTATGAAACCTACATCAGTAATTCCTTTTGTAGTTGTATTTAAAAAAGAATTATACTTGTAACCAACTTGATATTTGGAATCATTAATAACACCTGCCAACGTAAAACAAGGACACTTTTTTGTCACTAAAATCTTGCTAAACTATGATAAAACATTTTTTATTTGTAAATCAGTCTGCGGTAGTACATTTCACAGCGTTTGCAAGCGGATATACCCATGAGGACTCTGATTGGCAGGCCATACCTTTTTCTTCCAATAAACTAAATGCATTGTGAACATAAAATGTTCACCTTTTAACCACTCTGAGTAGATTCTGGAACACGCAGTGCCAGAGTTTTAACTCATAATGATGCAGAGGAAGAAAAACATGGCTAAGCAAGGACAGCTTCTCGTACCTCAGTATTTGATGGGATAACAAACCTTTTAGATTATTTTTCCACCTAGCTAGATGCACAATGCACAAAGTTTTACTGAAGTCTACTAGCTAAATTACTAAAATGTAAACCTAGCAACTAGCAAGGATTTTAAATGGCTACTTAACGTTTTGCCTATGACATGGATATGCATTTATCACTAGTACTTTTCTAATGCATTGTCACGCTGAACTAACTGGATAAAAGGTTTGGTATATCGTCAATAACTGAGGTACAAGCGGGTAGGAAAAGCTGACCATACTGAAACTTGTTTTTCCTTCTCTACAATACATCACTATGAGTTAAAATACTTGTGTTACAGAATCTACTCAGATTGGTTAAAACATGAAAACGTCACAGACTCACCATGCACTCAATTCATTGGTCAGAAAACGCCTCAGGCAGGGACTGTTACAGTATCCCTCCCAAAGGCGCGGACACCCAGACACGCCAAAACAACCAAAGGGGAGGACGGGCAGAGCACCAAGGCGGAGGCTCAGCCCTGGGACGGGGACCAGGGACAGGAACAGGCAGAAGCCCCCTAGTGGAGCACTGACCAGGGACCCGTGAAGAACCAGGAGCCGGAGCAGGGAGAGCCGGCAGCGGGTCGGGAACCGGTGGAGCAGGCGACGGGTCGGGAACCGGTGGAGCCGGAGGCGGGTCAGGAGCCGGTGGAGCCAGAGGCAGGTCGGGAGCCGGTGGAGCCGGAGGCGGGTCGGGAGCCGGTGGGGGACCAGGAGTCGGGAGTGCTGGCGGGGTACCAGGAGCCGGGAAGGTCGGCGGAGAGCAAGGAGCCGGGAAGGTCGGCGGAGAGCCAGGAGCCGGGAAGGTCGGTGGAGAGCCAGGAGCCAGCGAAGGGCCCAAAGCCGGGGGAGGTTCAGGAGCCGGGGGGGCGGCGGAGAGTCAGGAGCCGGCAGAGGGCCAGAAGCCGGGGGAGTTGGTGGAGGTTCAGGAGCCGGGAGGGCTGGCGGAGAGTCAGGAGCCGGGAAGGCAGGCGAAGTGTCAGGAGCCGGCGAAGGACCATAAGCCGGCGGAGCTGGTGGAGGTTCAGGAGTCAGGAGAGATGCAGGAGCCGGCGGGGGGCAGAAGCCAGCGGGGGTCAGGAGCCGGGACAGGAGAGGGCGCCGTCGAGAAGTTATACTATGCACACAAAAAAGTTTTTTTAAATAAACTTTTGGCACTGTTTTAACTATGACATGGAATTTATATACAGGTGCTGGTCATAAAATGTATTTCAGTAATTCCATTCAAAGACTGAAACTTGTATAATGTATACATTCATTCCACACAGACTGATATATTTAATTTTGATGATTATAACTGACAACTAATGAAAAACCCAAATTCAGTATCTCAGAAAATTTGAATATTGTGAAAAGGTTCAATATTGAAAAAACCTGCAAAGGCCTTTAAATGATCTCTCAGTCTAGTTCTGTAGGCAACACAATCATGGGGAAGACTGCTGACTTGACAGCTGTCCAAAAGACAACCATTGACACCTTGCACAAGGAGGGCAAGACATAGCTAAAGAGGCTGGCTGTTCACAGAGCTCTGTGTCCAAGCACATTAATAGAGAGGCGAAGGGGAGGAAAAGATGTGGTAGAAAGAAGTGTACAAGCAATAGGGATAACCGCACCCTGGAGAGGATTGTGAAACAAAACCCATTCAGAAATGTGTGGGAGATTCACAAAGAGTGGACTGCAGCTGGAGTCAGTGCTTCAAGAACCACCACGCACAGACGTATGCAAGACATGGGTTTCAGCTGTCGCATTCCTTGTGTCAAGCCACTTTTGAACAAGACATAGCGTCAGAAGTGTCTCGCCTGGACTAAAGACAAAAAGGACTGCTGCTGAGCTATGTTCTCTGATGAAAGCAAATTTTGCATTTCCTTTGGAAATCAAGGTCCCAGAGTCTGGAGGAAGAGAGGAGAGGCACAGAATCCACGTTGCTTGTAGTCCAGTGTAAAGTTTCCACAGTGAGTCATGGTTTGGGGTGCCATGTCATCTGCTGATGTTGGTCCAATGTGTTTTCTGAGGTCCAAGGTCAACACAGCCGTCTACCAGGAAGTTTTAGAGCACTTCATGCTTCCTGCTGCTGACCAACTTTATGGAGATGCAGATTTCATTTTCCAACAGGACTTGGCACCTGCACACAGTGCCAAAACTACCAGTACCTGTTTTAAGGACCATGGTATCCCTGTTCTTAATTGGCCAGCAAACTCGCTTGAGCTTAACCCTATAGAAAATCTATTGGGTATTGTGAAGAGGAAGATGCGATACGCCAGACCCAACAATGCAGAAGAGCTGAAGGCCACTATCAGAGCAACCTGGGCTCTCATACACCTGAGCAGTGCCACATACTGATCGACTCCATGCCACGCCACAGTGCTGCAGTAATTCAGGCAAAAGGAGCCCCAACAAAGTATTGAGTACATGCTTGTAATTTTCAGTTGGCTAACATTCCTAAAAATCCTTTTTTTGTATTGGTCTTAAGTAATATTCAAATTTTCAGAGATACTGAATTTGGGATTTTCATTAGTTGTCAATTCTAATCATCACAATTAAAAGAAATAAACATTTGAAATACACTCACCTAAAGGGTTATTATGAACACCTGTTCAATTTCTCATTAATGCAATTATTTAATCAACCAATAACATGGCAGTTGCTTCAATGCATTTAGGGGTGTGGTCCTGGTCAAGACAATCTCCTCAACTCCAAACTGAATGTCAGAATGGGAAAGAAAGGTGATTTAAGCAATTTTGAGCGTGGCATGGTTATTGGTGCCAGACGGACCGGTCTGAGTATTTCACAATCTGCTCAGTTACTGGGATTTTCACGCAAAACCATTTCTAGGGTTTACAAAGAATAGTGTGAAAAGGGAAAAACATCCAGTATGCGGCAGTCCTGTGGGCGAAAATGCCTTGTTGATGCTAGAGGTCAGAGGAGAATGGGCCGACTGATTCAAGCTGATAGAAGAGCAACTTCTGAAATAACCACTTGTTACAACTGAGGTATGCAGCAAAGCATTTGTGAAGCCACAACAAGCACAACCTTGAGGCAGATGGGCTACAACAGCAGAAGACCCCACTGGGTACCACTCATCTCCACTACATATAGGAAAAAGAGGCTACAATTTGCACGAGCTCACCAAAATTGGACAGTTGAAGACTGGAAGAATGTTGCCTGGTCTGATGAGTCTCGATTTCTGTTGAGACATTCAGATGGTAGAGTCAGAATTTGGCGTAAACAGAATGAGAACATGGATCCATCATGCCTTGTTACCACTGTGCAGGCTGGTGGTGGTGGTGTAATGGTGTGGGGGATGTTTTCTTGGCACACTTTAGGCCCCTTAGTGCCAATTGGGCATCGTTTAAATGCCACGGCCTACCTCAGCATTGTTTCTGACCATGTCCATCCCTTTATGACCACCATGTACCCATCCTCTGATGGCTACTTCCAGCAGGATAATGCACCATGTTACAAAGCTTGAATCATTTCAAATTGGTTTCTATAACATGACAATGAGTTCACTGTACTGAAATGGCCCCCACAGTCACCAGATCTCAACCCAATAGAACATCTTTGGGATGTGGTGGAACGGGAGCTTCGTGCCCTGGATGTGCATCCCACAAATCTCCATCAACTGCAAGATGCTATCCTATCAATATGGGCCAACATTTCCAAAGAATGCTTTCAGCACCTTGTTGAATCAATGCCACGTAGAATTAAGGCAGTTCTGAAGGCGAAAGGGTGTCAAACACAGTATTGGTATGGTGTTCCTAATAATCCTTTAGGTGAGTGTATATCAGTCTTTCTGTAATGAATAAATATAATATACAAGTTTCACTTTTTGAATGGAATTACTGAAATAAATCGACCAGCACCTGTACACCCATTTTAGATGTGGCTTTATTTTTATTATTTTGCAAGATAAATTAATCATCACTTCCAATCAAATATAACACAAACATTCTCAAACGTTTTTTATTTCTACACATCTATAAACAAACCTGTCGCTTGCGTCGCCGTGTCCACTGCCCAGATAGCACACATACGTCTTACAGATGTCAGCGGAATGCAGTATAGACGTCGGCTGCTCATTGGCAAAATGTCAAGTAGACGTCGATTTTTCCCTTCCTCCGATGTTTGAACGACGCTTTCCACTTCTCCGCCGACGTTTAGCCAAAATGTAATAACTGCCGATGTTTAATAAATCTACTGCTGAAGTAAAGTGAAGAGACAAGATAAAGACTAAAGGTATGAACTTTATTTACAGAATGTACAATGTAACAAACATAGAAAAAACTAAAGAAGCCTAAACAAAAACACCCAACAATTGTGCATTATATAGGCTACAAATCGTCCTCTTCCGCAGGTCTCTCCCTCCAGCTGCCGTCCCCGCTCGTAACAGCCTTGAACTCAGTAATTCCTGGCAAACGTGGGTTTTTAAGAACAGAACCAGAAAGACAAAATATGAAGCAATTGCAATAAGTTTAATAGTCATTATGTAGCATTCAATTTAACGTGAAGGCGCCACGTAAAGGAAAATCAAATCTGAACGTTTTTTGTTAGACAACGTTCACAATTTGTCAGTGTAATGAACCGTTCTTATGATAGCGCGTTGAGCGATTTTCTGCATGCAATTTGAGAAACGCAGATCGCACTGTCATTGTCAGAGCTACCAATACGCTCTAAGCAGACGAGTTGTAACAGGAAAAGGGTGGTTCTCTGAATCGGGTGCCCTTTAAGTCCCCCAGACTTAGTTCTAAGATTTTCATTAAAGGAAACCACAAAATGCATTTTAAAGTAATCAATTAATAAAACCAGGTGTCTTTGTTTTATAATGCAAAATAAAAAAAATTGGTATTCTAATTAGTAGAAACATACACATTTGCGTGTCCTCAGATACTATCATTACATTTGCATTGAATATTAAACAAATACAAATTGCTATTAATAAAAAAAATTTGCGGCTAATATAATCATATGTTTTTCTACTTTAACTACAAACATGTTTATTTTTTTTTAAATACATGAATTATCTATGAAATTGCAATATTGATGCACGTCCCCCATGGTCAGATTGAGATTTTCATGCTTAACATTTAAACTATGTTATATGAATAATTGCTAGTAAACAATTGTTGAGGAAAGATTAAACAGCAGTGTTGCAAAATATTCAAATTTTATGATGTCCTAAATGCCATGTGGTGCTACTGTCCTAGCTAAATTAGGAGCTATGGCTACATTTAGCCAAAAACGTCAACCATTGAATCATTGTGACAGGGTTGAATGTTTGACACCTCTTAGTAAATGAATTAATTGTAGACTTTGATTTGAACTGTCTGAAATCATACTTAATGCTATTTTATGTTCAAAATTTCCAGACATCACAATGGCAAAAACAGCAGCAGAGAAGCAAAGAGAGTACAGGGCAAGAAGGAATGCAGAGAGAAGGGAAAAATATCTCAGGAGTGAGCGTGAGAGGTGGAAAAGGGACACTGAGGCAGGGAAAAAGAAAAACATCAGAGATCTGAGTGATAGAGCAAAACATAATAAGCGCAAGAGTTGGAGAAATGCTAAAAAAAAGACAGAAGTTAAGGGATGCTTTGAGGAATATCAACACCCCTCCACAAAGTCTTGATAATCAATATGCAGAACAACCAAGATCTGGCTCCTCAAGGTCGCTTGTTAGAAGTTACTTCAGAAATGTGAAAGTATAACAAGACATTTTATTAGGGTGTGATTAAGTGTACATACAGTATACTGTATATGTAGGTGTATCAGTATTTGTCCATGTGAGATTCTTATAAGTTGTTTGCAGTTTTGGTGGTTATTTATTGCCTGGTTTTGTTTTAGGCAACATTTGGAGGGCAATACATAATCCCAAAGAGCAAGACACAAACTGTACAAAGAAATAACACAACTCAAGCATGAACTCCAAAAGGAGAGAAAACTTCCACACAATCCTCAGCAAGTTCAAGAAGCATTTCTTTAATATTAGGCAGCAGTATGCCCACTACCGTGAGCTGAGGAAGAGCATGGCCACTGATGAGTGCTTAATTCACATAGATTGTTCAGAAAACTTTACCTGCAAGTACAGTTCTGAGATCCAAGCAGTGCACTTTGGATCTTGTCACTAGCAGGCAACACTTCATACAGGGGTTGTTTATGTAGGTGGTAGCCAAGAACCGACCTGCTTCAGCACAATATTTCCATCAAAGCAAAAAAGCCCAGCAGCTACAGTGGGGAGAACAAGTATTTGATACACTGTCGATTTTGCAGGTTTTCCCACTTACAAAGCATGTAGAAGTCTGTAATTTTTATCATAGGTACTCTTCAACTGTGAGTGATGGAATCTAAAACTAAAATCCATAAAATCACATTGTATGATTTTTAAGTAATTAATTTGCATTTTATTGCCATCATGTTTTTTTAGTTCAATGTTATGTTCATTCATCTTCTTCCGCTTCATCCGGGGACGGGTCGCGGGGGCAGCAGTCTAAGCAGAGATGCCCAGACTTCCCTCTCCCCAGACACTTCCTGCAGCTCACTTCGAGAGCTTCGCCTTACGGCTCAGCTCTTTCTTCACCACGACAGACCGATACATCGACCGCATTACTGCTGAAGCTGCACCGATCCGTCTGTCAACCTCCCGTTCCATCCTTCCCTCACTCGTGAACAAGACCCCTAGATACTTAAACTCCTCCACTTGAGGCAAGCACTCTTCACCAACCTGAAGTGGGCAAGCCACCCTTTTCCGACTGAGGACCATGGCCTCGGATTTGGAGGTACTGATTCTCATCCGGTGACAAAGGGCAGCCCTGCCGGAGTCCAACATGCACTGGGAACAAGTCTAACTTACTGCCGGCAATGCGGACCAAGCTCCTACTTCGGTCGTATAGGGACCTGACAGCCCTTAGCAAAGGACCCAGGACCCCATATTCCCGAAGCACCCTCCACAGGACGCCTTGAGGGACACAGTCGAATGCCTTCTTCAAATCCACAAAACACATGTGGACTGGTTGGGCAAACTTCCATGAACCCTCCAACACTCCGTAGAGGGTATAGAGCTGGTCCAGTGTTCCACGGCCCGGACGAAAACCACACTGTTCCTCCTGAATCCGAGGTTCTACTATCGGCCGTATTCTCCTCTCCAGAACCCTGGCATAGACTTTCCCGGGGAGGCTGAGAAGTGTGATCCCCCTATAGTTGGAACACACCCTCCGGTCCCCCTTTTTAAAAAGAGGTACCACCACCCCGGTCTGCCATCCCAGAGGCACTGTCCCCAACCGCCACGCGATGTTGCACAGGCGTGTCAACCAAGACAGCCCCACAACATCCAGAGACTTGAGGTACTCAGGGCGGATCTCATCCACCCCCGGTGCCTTGCCACCGAGGAGTTTCTTAACCACCTCAGTGACTTCAGCCCGGGTGATGGACGAGTCCACCTCTGAGTCCTCATCCTCTGCTTCCTCAATGGAAGACGTGACAGCGGGATTGAGGAGATCCTCGAAGTACTCCTTCCACCGCCCGACGACATCCCCAGTTGAGGTCAACAGCTGCCCACCTCTACTGTAAACAGCGTTGGTAGGGCACTGTTTCCCTCTCCTGAGGCGCCGGACGGTTTGCCAGAATCTCTTCGAGGCCAGCCGATAGTCCTTCTCTATGGCCTCACCGAACTCCTCCCAGGCCCGAGTTTTTGCCTCCACAACCACCCGGGCTGCAGTCCGCTTTGCCTGTCAGTACCCGTCAGCCGCCTCAGGAGTCCCACAAGCCAACCAGGCCTGATAGGACTCCTTCTTCAGCTTGACGGCATCCCTTACTTCCGGTGTCCACCACTGGGTTCGGGGATTGCCGCCTCGACAGGCCCCGGAGACCTTACGGCCACAGCTCTGAGCGGCCGCTTCGACAATGGCGGGGGAGAACATGGTCCACTCGGACTCAATATCTCCAGCCTCCCTCGGGATCCAGTCAAAGCTCTGCCGGAGGTGGGAGTTAAAGATCTCTCTGACAGGAGACTCGGCCAGACGTTCCCAGCAGACCCTTACAGTACGCTTGGGCCTGCCGAGTCTGTCCAGCTTCCTCCCCCGCCATCGGATCCAACTCACCACCAGGTGGTGATCAGTTGACAGCTCCGCCCCTCTCTTCACCCGAGTGTCCAAGACATACGGCCGCAGGTCAGATGAAACGACAACAAAGTCGATCATCGACCTGCGGCCTAGGGTGTCCTGGTGCCATGTGCACTGATGGACACCCTTATGCTTGAACATGGTGTTCGTTATGGACAAACTGTGACTAGCACAGTAGTCCAATAACTGAACCCCGCTCGGGTTCAGATCAGGGGGGCCGTTCCTCCCAATCACACCCCTCCAGGTGTCACTGTCGTTGCCCACGTGGGCGTTGAAGTCCCCCAGTAGAACGATAGAGTCCCCAGTCGGAGCACTTTCCAGCACCCCTCCCAGAGACTCCAAGAAGGTTGGGTACTCTACACTGCCATTCAGCCCGTAGGCACAAACAACAGTGAGAGACCTATCCCCGACCCGTAGGCGCAGGGAAACGACCCTCTCGTTCACCGGGGTAAACTCCAACACATGGCGGCAGAGCTGGGGAGCTATAAGCAAACCCACACCAGCCCGCCGCCTTTCACCATGGGCAACTCCAGAGTGGTGAAGAGTCCATCCTCTCTCAAGGAGTGTGGTTCCAGAGCCCAAGCCGTGCGTATAGGTGATCCCGACTACCTCTAGTTGGAACCTTTCAACCTCACGCACAATCTCAGGCTCCTTCCCCGCCAGTGAGGTGACGTTCCACGTCCCGAGAGCTAGTTTCTGTGTCCAGGGATCGGGTTGTTTAGGCTCCCGCCTTCGACTGCCGCCCGATCCTGTCTGCACCGACCCCTTATGGTCCCTCCTGTGGGTGGTGAGCCCACGGGAAGTCAATGTTATGTAGCCTGCTGAATACTAGTTTTAATCAAAATGAGATTCCAGCAAGTTAGTTTTCTTCAAAGTAGCCTGTGGTCTACATTTTATAAGGTATTTTTTAACTGCCGACCATATGGACAGATCCATTCCTTTGATATTTGTGATTAATTTATGCTTGATGTTCTTAATTTAATTTTAAGTACGTTTTGATTGTTTCGTGTTTTTTAATATGACAGTTGAAAAATCTGATTGTTGCCCTCTGTCAAATTCTATCATTAATTTCACAGGTAAATAAATTATACCATATTGAAAAATGGATTGTCAATGCAACCCTGTTATAATTTTCAACCCTGTCATGCTGAGTTCAACCCTGTTATTTGATCTGTTTTTATAAATATTTTTATGAATAGAAGAAATTAGGTTAATGTATGTTGAAGTGTGTGTAAAATTTACAGGATGATCAGAAAAATATGAAAGCCTAATCAAATACTTATGTTAATGCATATTTCTGATGAAGTTCTCATGACCTTCTTTGGCAGTCAAGTAATTTAAAATGAAAATCATACTTAGAATAAGTGATTTTAAACAAGGGACATCTTATTATTAAGGATCTACAAGAATTTACTTCAATATTTGTTCAAATCATATTCAATCAGGGTCTAAGTTGTCTGTGACTGGGTTGAACTCAAAGCGACTTGTAGTGAGAAAGAAATGCCTATTAATGAAAGGGATTTCATGACTGAGGTGGGAAAATATATTTTCTCAAATGTTTAACTAGTCCACTATCAGATGTAGTGATCAGAAATACAATAATTTGAGGTATAAAAAAAAAAAAAAAAGTATGACCCAAAAGGCACCATTCTCAGAGAATCACCCAAAACATACATCCCAATCGTGTTCAAAACCACTCTCGTTCTCCCTATGCTAAACAAATTATTAGGAAGAAGGAAGGATCGGGCCAGTCATCAGAGGAACACACGTTATAGATAGAGAGAAAAGGCCAGTAACCAGAAGATCAGATGAGTCCAGCTGCTGTCCACTCTTTGTGAATCTCCCACACATTTTTTAATAGGTTTTGTTTCACATTCCTCTCCAGGGTGCGGTTATCCCTATTGCTTGTGCACTTTTTTCAACCACATCTTTTCCTTTCCTTCGCCTCTCTATTAATGTGCTTGGACACAGAGCTCTGTGAACAGCCAGCCTCTTTAGCAATGACCTTTGTGTCTTGTAGCTATCAATATTGCTGCCCCAATTGTATCCCTAGTTATATTGACACGTACTGAGAAACACAGACGTTAGGTAAAGCAAGTTTGGCTAGCTAACACTAACATAACTATTTCCATGCTTATCCATGATTGTTGTAAATATAACATCGGTTTTTAATGTGATTTTCTTTAGGAGTAAATAGTTTAAGCCCTTGCACCCGGGGTGCAAGGACAAATGTCAGGCAACTTTAAAGTTGGATTTAATTTATGTATTATACTTGAATCTGAATAACCTTATTAATTCGGAGAAATTATTATTACCATCTCATAGGTAATGCTCTGCGTTTTCATAAGAAGTGGTCGCATTACTTCAGTAGGCAGGGGTGACAACAGTCTTGATAATGAGGGACAGAGTGGTACAAAGGTAGAGTGCCAACAAGGTACATGGTAAAGGAGAGAGTAGACCATAGTGGAACGGAGGATAGAAGAGAGGAAAGAGGTGGAGATAACAGAAGAGGAAGTGAGGAAGGAAAGAGATGGAGGGGAGGGAAGAGAATAGATGGAGGGCAGCCCTCCTCAACAACATCCCCACCACAGCAAGATACATTTCCAGAGGAAACACTGAAGTATGGGCAGCATCCAGTTGGTTTTCCAGTTGGTTTTGTCCACCAATGTTTAACTTCCATAAAAATAAGCAAGTGGTGAACTTACACACAATAGCACCCTTCAGTTGTATTGACCGGATGACAGTCTTCTGCCACCTCCTGCACCAGTTCAGTTGGGTTCCAAAGTCCAGTGTGAAGACCTTCTCGAATACACACCACGTGGTTTGCTTAACATTCTGTCCCCGGTTGAGGACAACTTTGAGGTCTGAAATGCAAACAAAGCATTAAAACTGCACACACTTACTGTTGGGGGTTGTCATACTACTTTTACATTTTAGTTGAATCAGGTGTTTGAAGTAGGTGTGAAGTCTTTAAAAGTATTTCCAAGGGTCATTATTTCCTCCAGTCATTTTATTTATAATGTTAAACAACAAGTACCTGTAGAGTTTGGTGGGACACGTTACTCACAGGTCTGAAAACAAAGTCTTGGATCAAGAAGAGACAAGGACAGTGCTGAGTAACATTTAAAGTATAACAGGAATACAGGACTGTTGTTTTGTGGTATACTCATTCAACCTACTTCCAAGAGTGTTACTTCCATTTATATTGAAGTTGTAGGTTGGACCTCCACTCCTGGCCTCCAACTTGCTGTTGGGATACAAATAGAAGATATGAAAATAGTGGTCAAGCTGTGTCACGGTCCAAGTGCCATCCTCTGGTTTCCAAGCCGACCTGGATCGTGGCATGTGTATGTTCACTGTGCGCACCTGTGTTCTGGTAGGTTAATCACCATGTCTATTTAAGTTAATTCCTTTCAGATGCTGGTCTGTGATCTGGTCTGGCCTGGAACTTGGATCTGGATGGCTAGTGACTTAAAGAATAAACATCAAAATTGGTATAATGTTACTACATATCTGACCCTGTTGACCCTTCTGTGTCACTTGCCACTACGAATGCCATTCTGGTGGTTTGTCTTTGCTCTCACAACCAATGAAGGAGTGGCTTTAAGATGAGCCTCCTTGCCTTTTTAGTGGAGAGGTTGAGATGTGTTGGAAGGAAGATGATCTTCCTCTTCCTGAGGCTGTTGAGGAGGATGATGACCGGAGTCTTTTTGATATATATATGAAAGAACAACAGATTAGTTGAAAAGGCTTTTTTACCAGATTATTTTAGTCAAGAAATTTTACTAGAGTAATTGTTTATTTGGATATATTTTACTCACTTGATACTTTCCAACATCAGGCTTAAGTAATAAAATGAAAAACGAATATTTTCTCACTTTATATGTTGTCCGCTTCTTTGGCATTCTTACTCCTAGTCAATGTTGAGGTCTGATGTCACACATGACTTTTCCCACCGCTCTGTAATCTTGTGAAACTATTCTGTTATAGATGACAAGGACTACGCACAGTTAATGACGGTAATAAAAATAATTATGTACAGGTGCTGATCATAAAATTAGAATATCATCAAAAAGTTGATTTATTTCAGTAATTCCATTCAAAAAGTGAAACTTGAATATTATATTCATTCATTACACACAGACTGATATATTTCAGATGTTTATTTATTTTAATTGTGATGATTATATCTGACAACTAATGAAAATCCCAAATTTAGTATCTCAGAAAATTTGAATATTACTTAAGACCAATACAAAAAATTATTTTTAGAAATGTTGGCCTACTGAAAAGTATGAACATGAAAAGTATGAGCATGTACAGCACTCAATACTTATTTGGGGCTCCTTTTGCCTGAAATTACTGCAGCAATGTGGCGTGGCATGGAGTCCATCAGTCTGTGGCACTGCTCAGGTGTTATGAGAGCCCACGGTTGCTCTGACAGTGGCCTTCAGCTCTTCTGCATTGTTGGGTCTGGCGTATCGCATCTTCCTCTTCACAATACCCCATAGATTTTCTATAGGGTTAAGGTCAGGCGAGTTTGCTGGCCAATTAAGAACAGGGATACCATGGTCCTTAAACCAGGTAATGGTAGCTTTGGCACTGTGTGCAGGTGCCAAGTCCTGTTGGAAAATAAAATCTCCATAAAGTTGGTCAGCAGCAGGAAGTATGAGGTGCTCTAATACCTCCTGGTAGACGGCTGCGTTGACCTTGGACCTCAGAAAACACAGTGGACCAACACCAGCAGATGACATGGCACCTGAACCATCACTGACTGTGGAAACTTTACACTGGACTTCAAGCAACGTGGATTATGTGCCTCTCCTCTCTTCTTCCAGACTCTGGGACCTTGATTTCCAAAGGAAATGCAAAATGTACTTTCATCAGGGAACATAACTCAGCAGCAGTCCAGTCCTTTTTGTCTTTAGCCCAGACGAGACGCTTCTGACGCTGTGTCTTGTTCAAGAGTGGCTTTACACAAGGAAACCCATATCTTGTATACGTCTGTGCGTGGTGGTTCTTGCACTGAGTCCAGCTGCAGTCCACTCTTTGTGAATCTCCCACACATTTTTGAATAGGTTTTGTTTCACAATCCTCTCCAGGGTGCGGTTATCCCTATTGCTTGCCTCTCTATTAATGTGCTTGGACACAGAGCTCTGTGAACAGCCAGCCTCTTTAGCAATGACCTTTGTGTCTTGCCCTCCTTGTGCAAGGTGTCAATGGTCATCTTTTGGACAGCTGTCAAGTCAGCAGTCTTCCCCATGATTGTGTTGCCTACAGAACTAGACTGAGAGACCATTTAAAGGCCTTTGCAGGTGTTTTGAGTTGATTAGCTGATTAGAGTGTGGCACCAGGTGTCTTCAATATTGAACCTTTTCACAATATTCGAATTTTCTGAGATACTGAATTTGGGGTTTTAGTTGTCAGTTATAATCATCAAAATTAAAAGAAATAAACAATTGAAATATATCAATCTGTGTGGAATGAATGTATGCATTATACAAGTTTCACTTTTTGAATGGAATTACTGAAATAAATAAACTTTTTGATGATATTCTAATTTTATCCAGGACCTTTATGAGTAGTATTACAAATACATACACTCGAAAAATAAATGTCTGTACACAGAATATTACCTGTTTCAAAGAGTATTCATGCTGGGTATTGCTTCCATCCTTTGGCTGGTTGTGGGGAGATCTGAACAAAGTGTTTAAAATTCAGGCTTTGTCAGCATAAGGGGGGCACCATACAAGACCATTGGAATACCACTACTTTGCCTCTGTTCCACAGTGGGAGAGTAACTGTATATTTGGGTAAACATGTAAATTCCTGTTAGCAAGAATAGAACCAGCACTATTTTGGCTACGTCCGCAATTGCACAAAATCACCTCAAGTAAACAAAAGAGAACGGCGCACACTCTGACGTCAAACCGGAGATAAGAGGCACATCGACGTTATAAGCTAAAATCTCAGGTTTTCCCTGTAAACACTGAAAAGGGAGTTTTTTGATATCTTCACTTGAAACAAGTTTTTCAAAAGGTCCGTTTTCAGTTACCTAAACGCAGTTTGCATTTGGACGAAAGGCCAAAACACATAAAAAACCCCAGTTTAAAAAAATACCAGTGTGCTTAGTTAGCTAGCTAGCTAGGTACACAGTGCATTAATTGTTGTAGTTCACATTACTAAAAATAAACACAATTTGCTTACCTAGGCATATACCTAAGCTAACTGGATACTTCAAGATAGTTTGTGTACCTTATGTTCTATGGAAATTGTTTTGTAGCAAAAATATATTGTTTCCAGATAAGGTCCGTATCTGTGCTATCTGGGCATTTGATGTTTCTCTTTGCTGCTTTGTCCAGGTTTTCCAATGAACAATGTTTCTCCCTTTCAGGGGCGAACTGGTCATTAGAGGCAGGGGGGGGCACAGCCCCACCTGTTGTCAACAGAAAGAACTGCAACAAAATTATTTTTATTTCTCAAAGATTACTTCCTATAATTTATTCCTAAATTGCATATCATTTGTGTTAGGATTTTATTTCATGTTCATTGGTCCCTGCCTTGCTGCGTTCTGCTGATTCAAGTTTGCAGTAGTAGGCCATAGGCTAAGCATGAATGTGGGGCTAGCCCCTCCCTCACAATGCAATGTACATTGTACGTGTGAAAATATTAACACACATGCTCAGAATGTTAGTGTGATTAATGTAGATCACACAAATTTGATGCCCAAGTGGGGCTGACAGCCGGTAGCCCCACTACAGCAGCATTTCATATTTCAGACCTGATTGGGTGTCTGTCTGTCTGGCGCCAACATTAGTCGGCAAGAAGAGCGAGGAGGGTAGATTGTCTTAGCTAGCTTGTTAGCTTCACAAACCCCAGAACTTGAGAAAATTAATAAAGTGGATTTCATACTTGAGCACCGGTTTGAAACCCTTAATTTGGAGGAGAAACTTGAAGTAAAGCGACTTGGTGCCCATCAGCCACGGGATATTGTCATCACTCAAACTGCTGGTAAAAGTAACCGCGGGTTTAACATGGAGTGGTTTTTGAAGAAAAAGTGGCTAGTGGTTAGCATACAAAAGAAGGCACTCTTCTGTTTTCCATGTCTGCTATTTGGTGGAGATGGTACTTGGTCGAGGAAGGGTTACAAATATTTGAAACATCTTTGAGAGGATTGCAAAACATGAGCAGCGAGAGTCATCTGGACAATGCTGTGAAATTGGGCTTATTTGGAAGGGTAAATGTCGCAGCCCAAGTTGACAGTGCATACAGGCGCTCCATTGAGCAGCATAACAAACAAACAGGTGGAGGAAAACCGGTACGTTCTCAGTCGGATCATAACGTATTAAACTGTGTGGAAAATGTGAAACCACACTGCGGGGGCACAATGAGTCGGTGGACTCCCTGAATCCTGGAATATTCAGATGCATTTTTCGAGACTGTGTGAGGGCGATTCGAGACTTCAGAGGCACTATGACGCTCAGCCCATCTTCTAAAGGGACATCTAGCACTGTACAAAATGAACTGTTAGACTGTATGTATGAAGTGTACAAGGACGAAAAAGCCAAGCAAGTGGACAAAACATTATTTGTTGCCATACAGGCAGATGAGACAACTGATGTCTCCTTTAAATCACAAATGGAGGTTGTGTTGCAATAGATGTTGCCTGACAATACAGTGACAGAGAGGTTTTTGGAGTTTGTAGAAGTCAAAGATAAAACTGGACTCGTCCTCTCTAATAACATCAAAGGTATGCTGGAACCACTGAAGCTGGGAGAAAAGCTGACCGCTCAGACTTGTGATGGTGCGACTGTAATGAGTGGAAACATTTGAGGGGTACAGACGCTAATGAAAGAGACACCCAGTTTGTTCACTGCTATGCTCACCAGCTGAACCTGACCTTGCAGCATATTTGTTCAGCAAGGATGAGCATCCTGAAAGTGTCTTTTGCAGATTTAACTGCTTTTGCCACAGATTTAACTGCTTTTTCTCTGGCGTTCCAAAACGTGTTGCTGCACTTGCTGAGGCAACACAGAGATGCATTCCAAGGCCACCCGCTGTACGATGGAACTTTAAAAGTAGAACTGTCAATGCAGTTTGGGCAAACGCGCCGCGCTGCTTCTGTGTATGGAGGACATACGCACACAACCAGGATGGGATGAGGCCACCATAAGTGAGGCAAACAGCCTGTCAAAAAACATTCATCTCCCTGTTGGAGAACAGGTTTTCACAAAGAGACCACCTGACCGCTGCCTAGCTGGTTGACTGCTCGCTCTTCCCACAATCTGTCCTGTCATTTCCTACACCTGAGCTTGTGCAGTGAAACTATGGTCTCTAGGAAACGAGGAAAAATTCTGAGCTGACCACTCTGTACCGCCACACTGAGTTTCACACTGGTAAGAAGTCCCTGTCTCTGTTAAGATCCATCCATGAGAACAACCTAGAGGAGGCTTTTGCTGAGACCGTCACTCTGCTGAAAATTATCATAACAACACCTATGATTACATCTGAGTCAGAGAGGAACTTTTCTACATTGAAGAAGGTAAAAACCTTCACTCGCAATACCATGGGACAGCCGCAAATCAATGCACTGGCCATGTTGTCCATCGAAAGCCAGCTGATTCAGCAGCTACGTGACTTAATTCCCAAAGTCATCAAAAAGTGAAAGCATATTTTATCACCCTGCCTTTGTGGTGCTGGTCCATGCATTGGTCTTATTTTTGTGCCGGATCGATTGATATAGATGGTGACGAGTGTCAGTGTGTCCATGCTTATATACTAAGGTTGTTGTCATATAATGGATCTGTATCCCTAAAAAGTTGTCTTTCCGCTTCGTTGTGGCCTTCAGTGGTGTTGAGCTCATTGCTGTTCGCATATGGCCCTGTAGGCACATTGGTTCTGAGCTTGGTTGCATTTCTAATTTAGGTTTGTAAATGTGACAGTGCTAATTTTACGTGTGTGAGAGAGGAGAGCAATTACACAAAAAGGTGTCTCTCTCTCTCTCTCTCTCTCTCTCTCTCTCTCCGGTATGTGTACTACAACACCTTGTAGAAGCAAGCCGCTCTGTCGTTAAAAGTGTTTCGTGGAGCCACGTTGTTTGTTGATGTGTTAAATAAACACATCAGTAGCAAGAGGGAGTTTTGTAGCTTTACTGGTATGTATCCTATATTTTGAAATGGTTTGTGCCCCACCAATTTTTTACATATAAAAAACGCCACTGCTCCCTTTGTGTCCAGTATCGGCCTGTAGCTGCATCTGAGAAGTCATGTGTGGTGTTTTAGCAATTATAATATGCTTTATAATCCTTAAGTCAATGTTAGCGTTTGTAGTCAGGCTATTTCTTACTTTCATTGTCAGTCCCGCTCCATTCTTCATTAATACATCTTAGACTAATCTGATTTACCACTAATCCTAGCACACCAGTGTTGTGTCGACTGTTCTACCTGAGATATGAAAGACAAAACATTCCTTTTTCAGTACAGTATTGGAGCCATCTATTGCAGATAATATACATATTCAACCAATGCAGTAAAGCAATAAATAAAATGTTAAAATATTTTTCTCATGCCACTTCTACAGTTATCAAGTAAATGTCTATAGATAAATGGTGATTAACAAGTTATTATTCAAGTTAAATCCAACAAGGTGTTAACCAATTCATGTAACTAGGTACAGTGTTTATTGCAGTGTTATTCCCGCCAAATTATTCCTCCCCAAAGCCCACAATTCAGACAACCTAAGAATAATCTTGTTTAATACATTTGCATGATGAATGTTCCATTTCATGCAGCCACCACACATTTATTGGTTGATTTATTTAATATAAATAAACCAATAATGCAGCCTATACTTTTCACCCTCGCCAGCAGTATTGTGTAGATCCCTGACCGCACGCTATGAAAATGAGGTAAATCCTGGCTTTTAGCAAATTATAAAAATTCTAATAAAATTACAAACCGCACGAATCTAACATAGTAGTAGATACTGTAGTTAAACGTTCCACTTACAGGTAATATATTTTGCTCGAGAAGACCAGGCCCCAAGCATTCGTGGAGCAAGCTGTTAGAAATAGTCAATAGTCTGGTTAATTTGCTAGCTGTATAAATATTTCTATATGTTTTACTAGGGTTACTCTAATTACAATGTGCTTAATATTGCTTTCTATAGGTAACAACGGTACCCAGCAAGGTAGAAAGCTGAAACACCTAACACTCGTTACGGCACGTACTGCTAGCTAATGTACAGACAATAAGCTAGCTCTTAGTCGACTCCCCAGTGATCAATCGATAAAATCGATGGCGACCCGCCTGCGTTTTGCTGCTGGCGGCCCGCCGGCGGCTATGTCCTACAACCAGCGAGCCACCAGCTTTTACCGCTTTTCTCCTGATCTCAATTTGCTTACGCTAATTTGCATCTCAGGCTGCTTTCCACCAGTGGCCCAAATGCGTTACGCTGGCGGCTAGCCGCCGAAGAGAGGGCGTGCCCAGTGATCTGCTGTATCAGCTTGTGTTGCCATTTTCTTCTAGTAGACATGCTATTGTACCCCTTTAATTCTTGTACTGATTATTTGATTCATATTAATATTGTTATATCTTAGTGTACAGAATTTTGGTCTACATTGGTAGTTTATAAATAAAATAGACTTTGACTATTGCACTATTGCTTGTGTAAAGGATCTTTGTGTAGACATGTACAGTAAACATATAGAAACAGCCGTTATAGAAATCGCCATTGCTTACAATAATATTTTCCCGAACTAATGGCCATTTTCCACTGCATGGTACCGGCTCAACTACTCGCCTATAGCCTTGACTTTAATGCTTCATGGGGGACAGTTCTTTACTGTGTTTAAACACCGCCGTGTCCATAGATGGTGCTATAGCGAATGTCCATAGATGGCCCATCCCAGCCTTGTGCAGGTCTACAATTTTATCCCTGATGTCCTTAAACAGCTCTCTGGTCTTGGCCATTGTGGAGAGGTTGTAGTCTGTTTGATTGAGTGTGTGGACAGGTGTCTTTTATACAGGTAACAAGTTCAAACAGGTGCAGTTAATACAGGTAATGAGTGGAGAACAGGAGGGCTTCTTAAAGAAAAACTAACATGTCTGTGAGAGCCGGAATTCTTACTGGTTGGTAGGTGATGAAATACTTATGTCATGCAATAAAATACAAATTAATTACTTAAAACTAAAATGTGATTTTCTGGATTTTTGTTCCTTCACTCACAGTTGAAGAGTACCTATGATACAAATTACAGACCTCTACATGCTTTGTAAGTAGGAAAACCTGCGAAATAGGTAGATTATCAAATACTTGTACTCCCCACTGTATATATTTGAGTATCATCGGCATAGCTACAGACTTCTACATGCTTTGTAAGTGGGAAACACTGCCAATTTTGCAGGTTATCAAATACTTGTTTTCTCCACTGTAACTGTCTGTCTTTACTTTGGGAGCATTTGGAGAAGATCAAGTGGCTGACTGAAGAGCTGAGGGCACAGCTGGCTCTACAATCAGGTAAAAACAACACTATAGTTACGCTAGCATCTTGTCTTAATGAAACTGCATTTGTCTGAACGTGTGCCTTTACTAAAATGCAATACTGTACAGCCTTTCTGAAATTACATGTATATGGCAGTTTTTTTATTTCACTATTAAGCTATTGACATTTAATTGTGCTTTTTAGCTTCTGATGAACGTCTGACTGAAAAGAATGTCAACCCGAAGGCACAGCTGGATCTACAAATCAGGTAAAAACAAGTAATAGTTGTGCTAGCATGTTGTCTTCATGAAACATTTCATTTGTCTTGAATGTCATGCAATTCTCAACATCATGCCAGTCCATTTAAGTACAATATCTGATTACTGTATTACAGGAGCCATAATGAAGAATCCTTCCAACCGGGATGCCAATGATTAGGCTTTCCAGAACCAGGTCCCCAGGTAGCAGAAAGGGGCAGCTGACCATGCAGGTGGGAGATGATGTTGCGGCGGTACAAGGTACCGTGTTATGCCACCATTCATAAACTTATTGCACTGATGTATCTATGATATTCAATAACTATTGATTGCTGCTAGGTCATACTTATGTATATTACTGCCATTCTAGCCCTTGTTCATTTTGTATTGTATTATGTTTATTTTGTACTTTCACATTCACATTCAAATACTGTAATTTTACTTATCTGTTGCTGGACAGGTTTTCTTGCACTATTTGATTTTGTAACATTTTCAATTCATTTGCACATGTTTATTTTGTATGCTTGCTGTATAATGCATGTTTTTTTTGTATGCATCTTGCACTATTTGAAATAAATTGTTTAGATTTTATATAAAACCTAATATTGGGGTGTGAGGCATCCCGCTGGGTTTAGTGCATAAAAGCAGATGGCCGCTGATGAGGGTATTGTTAGAAATCATTGTCATGCAAGCGGCCCATTGGCCGGAAGCTTTGCAGAAACGCTCGGCGGCCGCAGCGGCAAAAAGCTAGTGGGCCACTGGCGTGCTGCTTGCTGGGTCATACCTTGATTTGTAGTAAATTACTTGGACTGCCTTGAACTGACGGTAGAGATTTCCATGGCTTGGCGAGTAGAGTAGAAATTGCTGGAATGTATTCTTGACGCTTTACTGAAATGTTTTACTTTGATTACAACTGCCAGTAAAACACAATTGCCAATAAAACACAATTGCGTAAAACATTCTTGTGAGTTTAAAAAAGAAGCGGGGTTATAGTGAACTCCAATCCTTTTACTTTCACTGGTCATTGAAAATGGTCAGGCTCTCACTCCTGGTTTACTTCGCTAGATTGGGTTATTTAGATTTCCAAAACTACGCCCTCCTATACTTCCATTAATATGATTGGCCATCAAAACATGTGCCTAGACCGTCCTGTTTTGAGTCATAATCGGAAAACAATGTGTGAACTCCGGTCGTTTATTTATTTAACACCTTAAACGTAATTTCCTCCATCGGTCTTGAGTCCAGTCAAATGACGGACTTGAGTCAAGTTGCTATAATGCCAAAGCGCAAAGCAGATGATCGCCAACAGAGAAACTGGCCAATGCAGCAGTGCGCACAAAGTGCAAATTTATTTGTCGATAGCAGCTAAGACAAAAGCAGAGAGGAAATCAATAGACAGAAAAGAATGAGAATAACCAACTGATCTGTTTTTAATTTGCAATTACTTCTGGTATTATTTGCTTTCTTTGTAAAAAGCAGTTTGTCATGTCAAATGAAGATATCTGCTTAGGGTTTTCACATGATTTATATCCAAACCAAACTTTTGCACACCAGACCGGTGCGTTGGAGAAGACCAATGATCGATTCAAGTAAACAAAAGAACTCCCGCACCCAGTCTGGTATATGCAAAGTTTGAGGAGTTTCCAGAAATGTCGAGAGCTGACTTCTTACGACTGGTTAAAATTGTTTTATATCGCAACTTCTTTGTATGGGCCTTTTACCTGTCACCATTACAAAGGCCTTTTCATGCAGTGAGTGTGGTTTAACAGCTGCTCCATAGCTGTCTGGAAGGCCCTGCAACGGGTGGTGAAAACCGCCCAGCACATCACTGGTGCCCTGCTTCCTGCCATCGCAGACCTCCAACGCAAAAGGTGTCTGTGCAGGGCACAGGGACCATAACACCGGTGCTACAACATTGGTGACAATAACTTTCTTTTATGTCAATTGAAAAGACAAGAGATTTACTGCGCAAGCAGATGTGGTCTATATTAACCCAAAAGCATGCAGGGATGTATACTTCAAAAGACCACTAGAAATAGTAGACCATCCGGTCTACCAACTTTTGGCATAGTATTGTTAGCCTTCTATGGTTTAGGACATTTCCTCTCCCCAATCTGGCAGATTTGTAATGACAGTGTGCAGGGAAAAATGGCGGGTTGATTTACACATATGGTTGTAGAGTAAAAATTATGTTTGTTCAGGTTTTTGTGCAGTGCACAGGTGTCTGGTCGGTGTACTGTCAATGAAATCTGGCAACCCTGGTCTGGGGATATTTTCAGTAGGGGCACAGTTTTTGCCTTAACCTTAATGTTACCAATAATTTATAGTGTCGCAACCTCGGCTCAAAAGCCATGACAAAATGGGAGTCCACATGTTGAATAGCATGTAATCAAATAATTTATTAACTATGTTAACCAACCAGAAAAGGAACCAGGCAACCCTAGTTCAGCCGACCCGCAATTAAAAGTGATAAGTGTTGTTACCATCAATGGATTCAAACCCGGTTCTCCCACGAATGCGGCTGTGTCTTTAACCGGAACACCACGGTACTATTGGTTTGTACAGTGTCAGTATAGCATCTCGACATTAGATCATTTTGTCACATCAGGACAAATTTGAATATTTCCTTTCTTATTAAGTTTACCTTCACCACAAATAGCATCTATGAAATGTGTGGCTTTTGCCACAGGCACCTCCACCACAATAACTATCAATATAGGTGACGATAACTGACTTTTTCGTCAAGTGAAACCCCTATTCTTTTACTGCCCAAGGGGTTTTGATCTAGTCTATATTACCCTAAAAATCATGCACGGATACTTTGAAAATCCACCAGAAATAGTAACTATATAAACCTTTTATTTTTGGCTTACTATAACGTAGATACTGAAGGTCATAGCCAGCGAAGTTTATATCTATAGGGAACATATCCTAATGCATAATTTGCTTTGACAAGATTAGAACATGGGACCTATTAGTGGCAGGTCCACATCTCTAACCACTACGCTATTTAACAAGTCATGCAGTCAGTAAGAGACATTCACTCTTCTTGGCCCGGCTCCGCTTACGCGGTCCGGCAAAAAGAATAAGCCAATGAGGTGAGTCAGTATATCAGTAATGTACTGGGTGGATGAGTGGAATGGCTGGGTCAAAGTATGTGTTAAGAAGAGAAAAACATAAACAAACATAGGACGATCAAAAATAAGGTGTGCTAAATGGAGAGGAACAGCCTCTCCAGGAGAGTCAGCCAAAAGGCTTCTGTGATGACTGGGAAAGCAGCCCTTTTAAGTAGCCACAGGAAGCCACAGGTACTCCAAATCAACACTGACAACCCTCTCAACTCGGCCTACCAACCTAAACAAGGACTAAAACAGACACAGTAAGGCAGACAGAGTAAGAGGGCCATCACAATAGACCCATACATAAAGAATGTGATCCTTGTGGGAATGTAAACAATGACTTCTAATTGCTTGTGCGATGAATAGCTAGCAACAGTGTTTTCCTGGAAATGCAAAAGACATTCATGCAACTCTTAGAGGACAGTGAAAGTTGACAAGCAGAGCACAGTAGCCTTTTTAGTCAACTTCCATTTCCATACAACTTCTTTATTCATGTACTGCGGTTAACAGTGAGATAGCTAGAGACAGTACGCATTTTCCTCCTTACCATATCACTGGAGGCACTTAGAATAGGAACAGATTACCAGAGAAGGGGATGAGCAATCGCTTGTATTAATTCTGTCTTAACTCTGGCACCTTATTGCCGGAAGATGACTGTTGCTCTGGGTGAAGAAATGACCAGGCTTCTTAATTAGCCTGGGGGTTTGTCACAAATTCCTTCTGCTCGGCAGTAGGTGACGTCCATTTTAATAAGAGGCTCGGAAGCCAGTTCCAGAAAAGGGGAAGTGCACCTTAAATAATGCATAGCAATGCCCGTCAGCTGTGTGCAGGGGCCTTACGGAGGCCTGATGGCTGAGCATTGCTACTGAACGCAGCTGTGCATAACTAGACAACCAAGTGAGCGGGCTAAGAGAAGAAAGACATTAGGAAGAGCAGACAGCCCACACTCAATGCATAAAAAAACACACGGTTGTTACGAGCATCTCATTTACCCAACCAAACAATAAAAACAAGACCAAGATGCTGCAAATCATTTTTTAGAGGTATTATTTATTAATGGTTTCATCATTTGCCTGCATACTAGGTGTTGTTCCAATCTATTTCATATGCTGTATAGGTGTATGTGATTTTGAACTGTTTGCTATTACCCTGATACAATCATCATAATACAGCATCATCAAAAATGTGTGCATCTCCTCGTATCTTGCCATATAACATTGTACATAATATTGATATGTCCTAACTGCCATATGAATCCATATTATTATTATTTTTATATAGGCTGTCTTTCCAAAAATGATTTATGTTCTTACATTCCGACTGCCTTACTTACACACACACACACACACACACACACACATCCACCCCTGCAATTCCCCACTTAGTAATGACTGCTTAGTGAGAGTGTGGACTGCGAGTCGTGGACTTTCAAGACAGCCGCCAGACAGGCAAACAGACAGCATCGTTTATTCACATTTATCTCAACCCTACATGACCTTGCATACTCTTTTTTCCCCCCATCACAGACATTTCAAACAGGCAACTGATGGCATATTCCTCTACTTCTGCTGCAGAAATCACTGCCATATTTAATGTCTTGGTAATAATGTTTGTTTTCTTGACA
This sequence comes from Esox lucius, assembly GCF_011004845.1. Lineage (NCBI taxonomy): Eukaryota > Metazoa > Chordata > Actinopteri > Esociformes > Esocidae > Esox > Esox lucius. Next base: position 5,261,115 of record NC_047584.1, on the reverse strand, counting down.
TTTTTGTCATTACTGAAAGCAGGGACTCCTTTCTAGTGGCTTTGGTAACGACCAGGATGCGTCACTCAATGACAATATAGCCATATTGATGCCCGCCATTACCCACAATTCTTGCCGTCTGCAGGCACCCTACAGTGGCCTTAAAAGAAAGTGGGAGGCAATAAAGACCACTTAGAAAGATGCATGCCCGTGATTTCAATAATTCTATATTCAGCCATTTTAAGCGCTGATGATAAAAGCGTTCTTTCCCCGAAATGCTTTAAACTAATTGTCTCCCTGAAAACAAATGCATTGGTTGCCTGGTACAGCAGCTAGGTTTGACTGTAAGTGGTGCCCTTATAGATTACCCTTATCTTGAGGAGAAAAAACCCAGCGACTCCTAGCTTCTGACCAATACCAAGGTTTTTTTAGCACTGTTTACACAAGTGGGTATATCACAAGCTCTGGCTAAAGACACAAAACATCTACAGTGTTTATCACAACAACATAACCCCCATTTACTTTTCAGTTGTTTTCTTCCATTCGCTGAGAAAGCATATAGCATTATTTCCTGTAAGTAGTCATAGAAATATAAAAAAACCTCAACAAAATATACCCTGCAATTGTTTTATGATGACAGCATGAAAAAGTTGATTCAAGCTTTTCAAATAAACTTCTGCTCTGAATGTCAATCTCAACACGAGTCAAAACCCATGTACAAACTCAAGCACAATGTCTTTGGTGTGAGGCAACAACAACCACACCATCATGCTCTAAAAGTATTTGCAGGTGGGGTGCAAGTGAAGGGCAGCTGAAACAGTTGCAACAAATGATCTAATTTCAAACAGCTGAAATAGCTTTGACTGGGTCATTGTGTTTGATTTATCACTTTTGTGACACAATTAATGGTTGCATCGGCAGTCTGGACATCTGTGAAGAGTCATCAAACATGCTTGGTATCTAGTGAGAGGGAAAGAAAGGGATCTGCAGTGGTTTGCAATGCATTGTGGAAGTCGCAGTTACAGCAAATAATGAGGCAAGGCATTCATCAAAGAGAAGCAGAGGAACAGTTGCAACTTATAACCCTGCCCTAAATCTGGTTGATTGATTGGCATTCTTTATTATCTTTATATACTGTAAGACCCTTGTTTGCTGAATCTTTGGAGATCATAAAAGTACATATATTTTTAAATGATTTGTGTCTAATAAATGTGGAAAGTGACAGACTTCAACATTTCGAGTTGTAGGCTGTTTTCATCATTGCTCTACTATTTTCAGTACCTAACCAGAAGATGCAGTATTTCACTAGAAAATGTAGGACAAGAGAAGTCTGTTTGAATGGTGGTCCTTCCTTGCCTATGCGCTTTCAGCAGTCTATTTGCAGAATTAACGTAATTATCTACAGGGCAGACTAGGCATTTGTGACTCAGAGGCCCAAAACTTTTAGTAATACTGTAGGTAATATTGTGTTAAGCCTCTGAGACGTAGGGGTTTGATCACAGTATCATTAATATGTACTATGGAATTGCACATTTCAAATTATTTTCCAGTTGATCAAAGCAGATTAGGAACCAAATGCCATGAAGGTAAATACAGGCCTGTTTTTTTTAACCACTGCATAAACTATGCTAAGAGACTATCTTCTATTTTGTGATTTATTAACAACAAAATTAAAGAGGATACATTCACTATACATTTTGTCATTCCTCAACAATTCTCTTGTTAATAAACAGAAAATATTGAAAGACTCTTAACAATGTTAATGCTGTGGCTTTGTTTAAAATATCCTGTGCAAAAACACTTAGAATTTAGAAAGTTTTAAGCCTATGAAAGAGGTTTTCATGGAGTAATTGTTGGTTTTTATACAGCACCCAAGAATGGGTAAATTTGACCATTGGAAAAACAGCTACTGTGAAAATACTACAAAGTAGGTTTTATTGAATTGTGCCAAGTATCTTTTCAAGTTATGGTTTTACGTGTACTCTGAAGTGTTCCTGTGAGATGAAAACAGATCACAGATGGGGTATTAGCTAAACATAATCAGATCATTCTTAAAGTAGACAGTATTAGCTTAATAGATAAACAGATTCCAAAAGAGAAAATATGAGAGAGATAAAGTTAGAGTTACCTAAACAAATTGAAAAAATACCCTAGTGTCAATTGACCATCATCTATTGCAACCAGGGCCTTTTATCAATTAGTTTACCAAATACTTTCCTCCCTCTACAATCCTATGTGGAGATGTTTGGAAAAATAAACCACTCAATCACTGATGTAGTTAGCTATTAGAGACAATTTTGTTTATTGAGTCATTTGGGCCAGGTAGTCCAGAAGCGTAGTCCATGGGCCCATGTCCTCCTACACTTAAACAGAACACTGGAAAAGTTAGAGAGAGCATTCCTTAGATTTAAAAAGATACCTCAGCATATGTTTCAGACTGTCCCATGTCATCCACCACATAAACTAATGCAACATAAACAGATAGGACAGGAATTAAGACAGGACAGATTCAACGGTTGCTGCAGCTGCCACTGCCTAATGGAACATCATGGGAACAAACTTTGTTGGAATGGATTTTGTTAGCAAATCCACTGTTTTTCTTATTGAAATGTGCTTTGCATAATACCAAATCATTGTTTTGATTGAAGACAGTAAAGAAACAATTGCTGCCTTGCAGCCAATTAATGTCAATAAACATTCTTCCCTGCTTTTGCTCATTGCTTTGGAGAAGGAATTTGCCAGAAATGATTTGCTGTTTGATTGCCAAACTCTACTAGACTCATTCTACCAAAAACGAGGACTGGAATGTTAATGCTCAGGTGAATTTAACAAGTAATGGGTTGAGGCATTTGAACCGCAGTGTGGGAAGATACAGTGGATTTCAAAAGTCTTCACACCCCTACTGAAAGTGCAGGCAGAAATCAAGACAAATAATATCAGTCCTTTTTCACTTTTAAAGGGGAATAATTACGAATATTTAAGATTTGTCTGCAATTGTCTCCAGTTATAAAGGGTGTAATACAATCACATTTGCTGACGTGTTATGTGATTGAGGGATATTAGCTTATTATTACTCTATCAAATCTCACCTGCTCACCTGTAGGTTTGTAATGTTATACAAGTCTGCAAACGTCATACGAGTCTAATTAAACTGCAATTATATATGCATAGAATTGTTTCTTAAAGAGGTGCATTTTTATGGTGAAAGTGTTCTTTCCCCAAACTGGCATTAATCTGCCTATAGAATACTTGATTGAGTTGACGTCGCCTACCAATCAGTCTATCAAGAAGTCAAGACTCAAGGTGGGCAGGGCTGGGCCCAGCCACCAGTCTTCTAATATCCTGATCAGCATTTATGGTACTATGGTGTTGAAAGCCAAGCTATTGTTAATTAATGACATTCTGACGTATATGTTTGTCTTGTCTGGGGGGATAGAGCAATGGTGGCGTCATCTATCTATGGGTTGGCAAATGCTTGATAGTATTAAATTGTTCCCACAAGCTCTTGAACAAATGGATTTGTTAAAATCACATTTCATGCCCTCAGTACATTTGGTCTAACGGCATTTAAATAAGTGGTTATTACAAAAAAAATTATGAATAGACATAAACCTTGATGAAAACCATAAAACTTTGCCACCCCAAAGTGGATAGGTATTTTAAATATGGCAGTCTGGCCAGACTATTATATACATGTATATTTTGTGTTAAACATGATTTTGATGTTTCAGTTTGCCTAGCGGTTATAGCATCTGACCTAAAAGTGACCAAAAGTGACCAACTAACCGCAACCACACTGAAAGAGGACCAAGTATAGTCCACAGAGTTCACTACCATCGCATGAGGACAGCAAGGGGGAGCAAGAGTAAGCCAATGATTCCACCCTCAAATGGCAATGGAGATTGGGCATCCCAGTGGAGATGAGAGCCCACCAGGCAAAGCCTGCAAGTGTGGCTTGTAAATCTAAGTTAATACGCAGGGTTGAGTTTACATCCTCATTAAGATTGTTAACAGATTTATGTCATACTCAGGTTGGTGGAGGGAGTCTGGAAGAGCATCTAAAAATTGTTGGGTTGTCCGATAATTTGTATTATGGCTTTTAAAATCCTTGCTTGCAGTGCAATTGGGTTTATCACTCCAATCATAAATGTTATAACATGGTGGATATTCTAGGATTATGATTATGATCCACAATATCTATTCCAAGGGACAAAACTAAGATAGTATTGTGGCAATATGAAGGTCATGCCACATGCTGGACAAAACCCATTGAGTCAGTTATGGCTTCAAAGCATTTTGGAAAGGGTAATTGTACTTCAATTTGAATATTGAAAATCACCAACAATTACAATATAATCTGCCGTGACTACTAGGTTTGATAAGAATTCTGGGAATTTATTGAGGAACAATGAGTACAGACCAGAGCGTCTGTAAATAGTAGATATAAAAAGAAGAATACGGGAAGAATATTCTCCCTCAAAGATTTCCCCCTCAAAGATTTCAGTTTGTTTTTCAATTGAATTGTTCACGTTATAGGTCACATTAAAGGTGGAAAAGGTTCTGACATGATTTATCTTTGTCTCATTATTTTACATCACAAAAACCTGGCATCTTAACAGGGGTGTGTAGACATTCTATATTCACTGTATTTAGCAAAAAAAAATTACAAATAAAAATAAAGATATGACAATGAGATTGAGATTGTGTTTTTGTGCACATTTTAGAGTGGCTTTTTATTGTGGCAAGCCTAAGGCACACCTGTGCATTAATAATGCTGTCTAATCAGCATCTTGATATGCCACACCTGTGAGGTGGATGGATTAGCTTGGCAATGGAGAAGTGCTCACTCACTGAGATTTAGACAGATTTGTAGAGATAAATAGGCCTTTTGTATACATAGAGAAAGTCTTGAGTTCAGCTCATGATAAATGGGGGCAAAAACAAGTGTTGCATTTATTATTTTGTTCAGTGTATTATTATTGTATTTTTTAAACTCCTATTTGAGCCATTTATGAAAAGCCCCATGCTTACTGTATAAAGAAAATAAAAAATAATATATGGAAATTCTTACCTTTATGTTGGAAGCATATTTTTTAGAATGTGTCTACTTACCTAAACTACCTGTGACATATGTTACCTGTAATAATAAGGCACAGCTTCCCACCACAACCAATCGCCACGGCTGGCTACCAAGCAATTAAACGCATTATGCGAATTGGATGCAATGGACGTTGGTCACTGCTTCTTTTGTTTGATTTCAAATACTGCTAATTTCGTGATAGGAGAGATATGAGGTCTACATTCACATGAGGAGCACCCCGAGGTATCAATTATATATGGAAGTCACATTCCCATACAACTACTAGTCACAAGAAGACCTTGATGCACATATGTCTATGAAAGGATATGTTGTGCAACTTTCTATGGAAAATTAGTCACAACTAAATTTCAGTTGTCAAATTTGGGTCCCAGAGTAAAACCAGTTTAGAACCACTGGTCTAAACAATTTCTCTGTAGTCTTCTTCATCATCACGTTTGGTGATGGTACATGCCAATTGAGGTGCATAACGAGCATGAACGTGAGACCATTCAAGGCTATCCATGTTCCCATCTGTTATCCATTCAATTTATTCCTAACACCATTCAAACTGTAAGCCCTAATCCCTATCCCTCAACCCTCTACGCACAATACCATCAACCCCCAGCCACACTCTAAAAAGGTCAACATCAATCGTACCCATTCACCGGCTCATAGGCCTGGGAAGGATAGCCATTGTCTGAAAAGGCCTGGAAACCCAGCTGCAGTAAGAGTTATATCATACTTCTTAGACTTTTTGGTCTAAGAATGACACAATGTAAACCTTCCTCACTGTTTGAGTTTCTGATTCCTTCACCCGTTGAGCAATATGCTGAGAGTCAAAGGTTTGCAGGTTTCCAACTTAGATTGATCCTTTAATTCCCTTGACTCCTTCAACGATGTAATTCCTGTGCCGCTGTGTAGGAGACTTGCTGTACCGTCCGGGCCCATGCTATATCGTACTCCCTCAAACTGGGCATTCTAAAAATTGACATCTTCTACCATGTATTTAACTCATCAACACACACTCTGAATATTTTGCTGATTCAAACATAATATCTCTCTATACCAAATGTAACCCAACCACTTAAGGAGGAAGGTGCTCCTCAAACATCAACAAAACCCATCAACTTTCCACACCTAGGAACTTCCCTCAGACAACCAATCAATACAGACCAATTGACTTTCCTTTCACAATCCACAAGCTGCATTATTCCACATGCATCCATCAATCTCATACTAACATTTCTAAAACACCTAACCTCGACATCCAATATAACTTTTGAAACAATCCCTTTAACCAGTGGTTTGCCTCAAAGTCTGACAACTTGTCTATAAACAACACCTTTTCTTTTTGTTCCATTCCTCATCAGTCTGACCGATTCTACTTTTCCCAAAGATGCTTTTACCATCCTTGTTAGTACAAATGGATCTCCCAGAAACACATCATGAGTGAACATGCTTGATTACTTTCTTGATTTTCCACCATTGCGTTGTAATTTTCCACCAACTCCTGACCCAACAACTTCACTCAACCACATCATCAGCCTCAACCATTATTTCCCATTCCGCCATTTCCCATTTAGGAGCATGCCTCTGTGTACTGTTTGGGTATGTAGTCGTTGTCAGGCAGGAAGGCGACAATTGGCAACACATCAACCAAACCACTAACAGAACCTGGACTGGTATACAAACACTGGATTGGCTGTCATATTTTTTTATGTATGTTCACTAACATTCAAAAATATGGGGTCACTTAGCAATGTCCTTGTTTTTGAAAGAAAAGCACTTTTTTTGTTTTAGGCTTCTTGCACAACGTACTTCATTCTGCTGTGCTGGTGCATGCAGCATGCATTACTTATTGATTTTTGAATACCTCTCTGGTACTGACAAATGCAGTATACACTATGATGTACAGTATATAAATAAAACACTGACTGCATATGTCATTAGAAGTTGTGCCCTTATTTCTTGCATTGAAATGCACACACGCTTAGTGCACACACACACATATACTCACTCACACTGTTTGCAAATTTGTACATGTTCTGTTTTGATGAAAACAGTTGAAATGAACAGTTTTCTACTTTGTTACACATTGGTGACTTTATTGTGTTATGTAGTAAAATAAACCCAGTATCATCATAATCTTTTTCAAATAGTACAATGCTTAGATATTATACTTATCAGGTCCTAATAATCCCAAATAGCTAAGAGAGATAAAAAATGTATACATTATCAAAGCTCAGGTCTTAGGAGGTTAAAATAACATCATATTGATCAGAAATACAGTGTAGACATTGTTAATGTTGTAAATTACTGTTGTAATTTCCAGCAACCATAATTCTCAATTTCTAGCAACCCATTTCCAACAACCATAAATTCTGTGTTCCAGTGACATGTTGTGTTTGCTAATCCAGGTTCATCAAGTATCATTTTAAAAGACTAATTGATCATTACAATGCTTTTGCAATCACGTTAGCACAGCTGAAAACTATTGTGCTGATTAAAACAAGCAATATAACTGGCCTTCTGTAGACTAGTTTAGACTAGAGTATCTGTAGCATCATTGTGGGTTTGATTACAGGCTCAAAATGGCCAGAAACAAAGAACATTTTTTTTAAACTCACCAATCAACATACATGGTTGGATCCCGCCTAGAGAAATTCCAAAAATCTTTATTGGGTTAATGGGACATTTTATTGGATCTTTAAATAATTTAATACTGTCATCAAAATGAAGTTATTTTAGTGTTACAGTAATAGTTGAGGAAAGAGGAAGTGGAGGAACTGGAAATGTTCCGTCAAAGAATGTGCTTTTCAGTAATGTGCAACAGGTACACTCAGAAAAGGCAATTCAGTACAGAGTTGCTGTCTACCTCCCAAATAAAAGTTTATCATCATGATAAACTTACTTGTTTCTATACTTGCTTTCGTGGTTTCTGACTGGTTACTACCAATTTAACCCCAAAAACTGTTTGTAAAAGAAACTAATAATATGATGTGCATTTGTTTACACATGATTTTGAGACATCACACATACAAAACAAAATATAAATAAAAAAATATGTGCTGAAGTAAATGTTCTTTTGTCGATGATATTTCTTTTTTCTTCAACAATATGAGGGATGTATAAATACAAAATGTATGCTTGTTTTGCTAGACATTTTGTTAGCCACTCTGTGGAAGTCACACTCGAGTCAGCAACACGTGACCTCGGGGGCACTTCAAGCAATTCTGTAGGTTATAGGGGTCGGTTTGAGATCCACAGTGTTGTCAAAACTCTTTTCTTCTTCATTATGTTTCGTTGGTAGATAGCAACTGACTTAAAGTTACTTACACCTCCACCTACTGTGCTGGAGTGTGATCACGACCCCCACTACATGTTCATATTATTTTTTAATAAATGTATTTATTTAAATTCCCATCCCCTCACCCTCACCCATACACCACCAAGACTCCATCTCCAACCTCTTCCAGTCATCAATATTTACACCACAAAACAATATGACATAAGGTCAATTATAATTTCTTCCATCACAGTTCTGTACTACACTCTCTTATCAGCTTTAACAAAGAATTCAAGCCAGTGTGTCCCATCCTCATTCTGAACAATATCACCCTCCAATTCCCACTAAACTAAAATCTTTCACACTGAAGTCTGTACTAAAAAATCCCTTATCATTGACATCCCACTGTCTCCAAACTCTGTCTGAGCTGGGACCTCAAGGGTGGGCACCTTTTGGTTTTTGCACTACACAGCTGAATGAAATAATCAATCACCTATAAAGCTTTGATCATTAAAAAAGGCTATGTAGTTGTAGGGCAAAAACCAAAAATGTGCAAGCCTGTACTATAAGACAGATTTGCTTAGTTGATATGCCCTTTCCTTATCTCAGTTTTCTTGCAATAAACCCTATGAATTATATAACATTTATTACGCTCATCCAGCATAGCGGTATAAATTAAACAAATGGTCACATGAGATAGCTGCAAGAGTTGGTCTGCTTACTAAACCATGTGGCCTACTTTCAGTGCATGACTGCCCATTTTATTCAAAGATATGGTGACAGACAGTCACGTTTCAACTATGTTGATTTAGAAACATATCGTAGCAATTTCTGAGCACTGCACGTAATTGCATACTGCATGGATATTAATGCTACAAATAAGGTGTCTGATTCTCCAAAGCCTGACTTATAAAATGACATTTGTTGTGTGAGGGGAAATAAAGTGAAGGATGTACAGTCCACCACTTCCCATGACCAAAACATGCTCACAGAATTATTCTCACTTAACATGTAGACAAAGGATTTCCGCCTGTATAAGTTCTTGTAAATCATTACCACAATCAGTATTATAAATAGTGGGAGATGAATCTTTGGCTGAAATAAAAACTCTGTATGTTTTTGCCTCAGGCTAATATGTTTTCTGTAATGTAATATTTTCATAAGTGCGAATGGCAAATAATGAAATATAGCTGAGGACAGAAAAGGCTAAGCCATTTGCTGAGCCTTGGGTGGCGATTTGTTGCCTAATGAAACCATTAAGCTCAAACAGTGGTGTCGGGTGACTCATGGCACATGGCCTGCCGCTCCGCCTGCTAGTGGAGAGATGCGTGTAATTGTTATATTATTTGCATTATTATGAATACTCCATAATGTCAGCTAACAAACCAGCATAGTCTTGGTCTCTTCCATTTCATATTATAATTTTGGAATATTAGTTTGACAAAGTCAGCTTCAGAAAGCAACTGGATTATACTTGCTTATTGCTTTCTGTAGCAGAAAGAGAAAGGGGCAGCTAGAGAAAGCGAAGAGCATAGACATCACACATGCTCTCCATTTCCACACAGAAATATCCCTCAGTCATTTTCCACAAAATTGTACACAGTTCGCTCAATTTCTGTGAGAAAACAAGCACTCAAAGTGGAAGAGAAAATAAGCACTTCACTTATTTTAGGGAAACATTGTGCCAACAAAATGCATTTTTAAATACCATAATATTGTTCTTACAACTTTTGCAAGGTGGTCGACCAAAGGAAATAAATCAGCATCCAATTACTACAGGAATAAACTCAACAAGATCATCATTATCCACAAGGTATTACAGGGTGAGAAAATGACGTTTTCACCAACTAAAAACTAAGTAGAAACATCCCGTGAATTGTCTCCCTCACTACACAATCTTGTCATTTTTAAAGGCTAAAGGTGACCACAGTGACTAAATACACTTTTGGTGGGTTACACTGATGACAAATAGGATGGCGGTGTGGTAAACTACATCTGAATATTAAATAGCTTTTTAGCTAGCTAAGACAAGTATAACACGTCAGATTCTCTATCACACACAGTAGTGGAGCCACAAGAGAGCGAGATGCTTGCCAAAATCCCACCATATATAAGCTATGGCCTGAGACCCCTGGACATGCCCCTGCTGTCCCTGAGCCCCCAGAGATGCCCTCCTCACTGCGGGACATCCCACCAGGTAAAACAGCCCCACCTAACTGTCAGGCCCCGCCCCCTAAAGAAACATAACTGAGCAACTTAGAACAGCACTTTTTCATAAAAGCACAACCTCACAACATCTGTAAACCTTCACACTTGAGCTAACAGCCCAGTGCTGTTTCAAAATAGCTGAACTACAGTGCTGACCTTATTGGAGTTTACTAGCTAGCAACAACCACAATTTACGGACATTTATCAAAATGTTTCAAGAATGTGCAGTCCCCAATTGTGTTAATAAAATGAAATCTAGCTTATTGTCAAAAAGATAGGCCGTCATTCCGGAATGTTTTCAGTCCCCCCATACTATATTTCCCCATACTATTCCTGCAGAACGGGACTTACAACAGAATTACCCAAATAGCTATTACATGCCTACTTACAGAATTGAGAGTGGTCCATTTGGTCCCTCTGGACTCTGTCTCGTCTTACAGTCTCTTTGGGAACGTGGAAGGTTTCCAAATCTGCCTGGTTGATAACAGCTTGAAAGTCAATGCCATCTGTTGCAAAGGCTGGAGACGATTCAGCCTCATCCACGGAATTATCAAGGTTCTTGATGGCATTAGGTAGCAATAAATCCTAACGTGAGCTACAGTTTTGTAAACAAAGCCGGTGGACAAATAGATCCTCCTCGCAGACATATTTGCGTCGGTTTACTAGCAGCTAATTCAACTTGTTGGCATTTGTCTTTGGGCTAGTAATCTATACTAGCTAATGTGAGCTACAGTTGTGTAAACAAAGCCAGTTACCGAAACAGCCTCCTCACAGACAGATTAATCAGTGCGGTAGCTGCTTATACATTTTCAAGAAAGAATAAACAGTGATAACCATTGAAACAATGCACAAGTTTTTTGGCACAAGTTGTTTTCAGAAAACACACAGAGACCTATATCAATTTCCTAGCCTTCCTGTTTTGGGAAACCATAATATCAATTATTTTGTCCTACTGTATTTCAGTTCAGTTACAGAGTACAATAGCTAGTATTATTCTTGCTTTTTGCTGTGTTTATCTTCCCTATTGTTACCCACAATGCATGGTTGATCACTAAACTCATTTTGATTAAGAGGTGCTGACTGTGAGATGGGTGGGGGGTTCTTCCATTCAAATGACTTCTGCAAACAAAATCACCCCAGTTCCTGTTAGTAACACTCAACCCGAGGTCACATGACCCACTCTTTCTTCAGCAGTCCAATGACAAGTTTCGTAACTGAATCACTCACTGTGACTTTTGTTTGTCTCACCCTCCTTGTTTTCTCTGTCTCTCCAAGGTTCTGCCTGGGCTTAATACATCATTCATGAGATTATGGAAAGCCATTAGTGTCAAGATTGGGAATTTGCAAATTCATTGTGGCTCCTCGCTTAGCATATAAATAAGAAGTTGGGTTTTTTGCGGTGGCGGCGCTAAATATCGATGACAGCCGCTTGTTATGGTTGATGGACGAGGTTTATAATTAGAAGGAGCTTTTGCTTTGGACCATTAATGAGGTTTGTGAATCATGCACCCCTCCCCCCTTCCATTTTTTGTGGTCTCATATCTTCCACGCTAGCGACCTGTGCAGCTCCAGTGATTGCTCAGCAGGTGCAATGAATAATAATTGAAGATGGTACCTATTTTTCCTTTAAAAAATGTGGGCTTTTCCTGACTTTATTCAGCTAAATACTTTCCTTTTTGGGGAGCATAGGTCATTCAGGCCATCAAGCGGGATCAGTTTGGAGTGGTTTTGTTAACGTCTTTCAATTATGTTCCTGCTTCCTGAAAGTCTTCTTCCATTGACCTTGAGGTTTTCTCATTTGGTTAAAAGGACATCTGAAATCCTCTGTTCCATTTTTAATAGCTGAATTTCATTAAGCTTAATCATGTGTAGCCTTCCACAAAAAAAAGATTTTTTAAATGTGCCACACCCCCTCCTAAATATTTTATTATAGTTGGAGGTCAAAAGCCTTCTCACTTATAAAAACAATATTTTGTTTTTAATGTTTCATGAATTAAATGCCTTGCGCAACTAACAATTTGTTTGTATCATTTTACACTGTTACTTTGGGCTTGACCACTGTAAACATAATTTCTATGATGTGTGCAAGAAGGACCATCTTCTTTTTCAACTGTATTTTCCTGCAGATTAACTCTTCTAGCCACCTAGATTCCACAGATGGAGGATAGAGGAGGCAGCAGCTGAGGAATTGTATTGAGAAATCCCCTTCCTTGACTTTTCAGTTTCTCCTTTAAGTCTAGTTGTAATTTTTTTTTTTTTGAGCTAGCTCATGGGGCTTTGTTCACCTAAAAACAAATCTTCAAAATCAACCAAAAACTATGAAAGAATTGGATACATTGTTTTGAACGTGTGGAGAAAAGCTGATTAAAATGGTTTCAGGTACACTACTGTTCAAATGTTTGGGGTCACATGTCCTTGATTTTGAATAGGAAATATAGTCACTGACAAGGTTAGAATTTATTTTTAATGTGACAACTGCGACCTCTGCTGGTTCACCTCCCCCTGCAGTGGGCGGGCCCCAGCGGTCGACGTCACCGGCCTTCTGACACCACCGTCTCATCATACATTTCACCTGTGTCCCGTTTAGTGCACCTGTTCCTCATCATCGCTGTTTCCCCCCGGTATATATGTTCCCTCTGCTCCCCCTGTCTTTGTGTGTGATTGTCTCTGACTATGTAGAAAGAGCTGTGCGACGCTTCGTGTCTATAGATACATATATACGTGTTTACACTGGATAGAAATAATGTTGACGTTGAGACGTTGAGACTGGTGTTTTGCAGGTACTATTTAATGAAGCTGCCAGTTGAGGTACTGTGAGGCGTCTGTTTCAAACTAGGCACTTTAATGTATTTGACCTCTTGCTCATTTGTGCACCAGGGACTCCCACACCTCTTTCTATACTGGTTAGAGACAGTTTGCGCTGTTCTGTGAATGGAGACATATACAGCGTTGTATGAGATCTTTAGTTTCATGGCAATTTCTCACATGGAATAGCCTTCATTTCTCAGAACAAGAATAGACTGACGAGTTTCAGAAGAAAGTTCATTGTTTCTGGACATTTTGATAATGTAATCAAACCCAAAATTGCTAATGCTCCAGATACACCACTACTCTTAAGAAGGCCAGTTTATTGATTCTTTAATTAGCACAACGGTTTTCAGCTGTGCTAACATCATTACAAAAGGGTTTTCTAATGATCAATTTGCCTTTTAAAATGACAAACTTGGATTAGCAAACACAGCGTGGCAATGGAACACAGCAACTGATGGTTGCTGATAATTGGCCTCTGTATGCCTATGCAGATATTCTATATAAAATCAGTCGTTTCCAGCTACAATAGTCATTTGCAACATTAACGATGCCCACACTGTATTTCTGAGAAATGTGATATTTTACTGGACAAAAAATTTGCTTCTGTTTTACCTATTGAGACACCTTGCCTAATAATAAATTAACATCTTGCCGTGTCACCTTTATGGCAACCTAAGCTGATTGCTTTGCTATTTGAATAGCTTTTTATTGAATAGCTTTTATTTTATTCTTTTTGTGCATTTTTCTTGAACAGATTTTGTTTGCTAATCAAATGCTGATATGATTTATATGATTTATTTTTATTTCAACCATAAAAATTTAACAGAAATTGTACTTATCTGCAATCAACTCATTGGAGCTAGTTGATTGTTTTCTTTTGAGTACTTGTATTGAAAATCTGCACTGAGGTTTCACCTTTTATCTGGAGATCTACAAAGGATACAAAGGGCTAGGTTATACTCAAGAGTATTTCATTATAGCTTTGGGAGAATTGAACAATTCTGTTAGCGATGAGCATGGGGAACGACTTGTGCAACTTGGAATCCTACTGAAAAAGGCCAAACCTTGAGGAGGGCGGGGTGTGAGTGGAAAGTGGGTTGGCAGCTTTGGAGTACTCACAGTTAGATGGCAGAGATGGCAAGGTGCTGGTGAGACCAAGAGCTGGGTGGGCTGTGCTGCCTGTCTGCCTCCAGAGGACCTGTTCGTCTCCCTCATTGAACACATTAGTCCTCACTCTGCTCAAGCCACGTTCCTCTTGATGGTCATTCTAACTACTGAAAACCTTCAGTTCTGTTAATTTCTAGTCAAGACCGTAGCCGTTTTACTTTCATTTGCTTTTTCAAGCACTTTGTGATTATTTTCTATAATGAAATGCGCTATAGACATTTTATAAATTATTATTATATTACCCTTTCCACATGGTTTTACCACCTGGGAAAAATCCCTTGTTGTTTTGCTCAAGCTGTCTTCAATCCATTCCCATTTCCTGTGGGTTATTGAGCGTTACTTAAACTGAAAATTCTATCATCAATTTAATTCAGGGTGAAAGAGTATGACTTCCTAATGTGTAGGAGAAGGTTTTTGCAATATCACTATTTGTTTAAGGGTTGCAATTTTGTTTAGGCGCAGTTAACTCATTTTTCTCTTTTGACCCTCAGCACCATAGATAGTGGTACAACTCCATGTACTCACAGTGCAGGACAACAGCAGCTCTTTCTGTTAGCCCGCTGGAGGCAAATGGTCAGGTCAATGAGCAAACCCCCAAAACCCCCCCAAAAAATGCAATAGCAATGTGAATAGCTGTAGCTTGCTGGCAAATTAATGGTAAAATATGAAGGCCTGTCATGGAGAGCCACCATTGTTACTAGAATACACAAGCAGCATGAAAGTGAGAGGGCTAAGAAAGTGGAGGAGTTGAAAAATAAATACATAATGCAGAACAGAAGAAATGTACAATGTTGAAATGTGTGCAGACCTTTCATGGTTATAGGAAATCACTCAAATTGTTTTCCTTGTGTGTATAACCCTACTTTGGAAACAAGAAAGGTTCACATGACATAGAATTTTTGTTGCAACTGCTTTAAAAAATTATATATTTTCCCCGGTTAAAATAAAACACTGCATGTGTATTAATATAATGCTTTTTTTTTAAATACAATAATTTTTAGGGACACATTTGAACACATTCTACAGTCAATTGCACAATTACTTGCAATTCAATATTTTAGTAGTTTGACAGCACTAGTTTGTAACAATATATAAAAGTACCAGAGTAATATATAATTACCCATATCGCATTCTCAGGTCCCATACCTAATATGACAGTCTGCTGAAGTCGATCAGAGAACTCGCTCAGAATACTGTGGAGCTGGACATCCTAGTAAGCAGCTGAAACCCACCCACCACCCTGATTTTCATTCTGTGGGGGATCAGTACTGCATACCTAGATCATTGCAGTATTGCTATTAATAATATTACAGTGTTAAAGTTATTATCAGCAGTATTGTATACACAATCATGCATTGGTGTTGCGTTATCTCAAAGAAACAGAACATAATGCCAAGACATCTTATGTATTATTGTGTATTGTTTCTTATTAAATGGTTAAACTATGTATTGCATTTAGTGTCTGCACTGGGGATTAGAGTTGACTAGTGTCCAGTGTGCAATAAATTACCATGGTTTCATTCTTCATTATGTTTTCTTCTGTCTAGTAATGATTTCAATTTTCTTTTGTGATCCCGCTCATGTGGCTCTGTTTACCTAAAAAAGACAACACTTCATTTAAATGCACAAATAATTTAATATTTGCATGTTTCAAAAGTAGGCTACCATTATGTCAGATTTTGAAGTACATATTAAGCTGCTATTTTAATTTTTACCTGATTATTCTACAGGCAAACTATGTTGAAGTTTTGTTACTTAATTTGCAGATAATTGTTGTTTGAAGCAATAAATAAATAAAGAGCTGTTTAAATGAGGAACAGGAAAAGCCACTAGTACAGGCCTATCATTTCCTTAAAGCATTATCCTTTATAAATGGTTGTGCTTTGCAGGTTACAGGAATCTAATTATGCATGTTAAAACAGGTTGAGTGTAAAGTTTCAATAAATCGGTAGACCATATGTCAGTGTTGTTTATAAAACTCATAAGACAACAAGTAAATATAAGCGGCAAAAAACACTCCTTTGCTTTAATGTAATTACTTTCAGAAACACCTGAAGGATGACTGCATATTCAAAGATAAGGTTTAGACCTTTGTTCTCCCAAAGGCAGTGGCGAACTGTCACTACTGGAGCTAGGCCCTCAGTAGCGGAAAAAGGTCTGATGTTATACATACAGTGGATATAAAAAGTCTACAAACCCCTGTTAAAATGCCAGGTTTTTGTGATGTAAAAGAATGAGACAAAGATAAATCATGTCAGAAAATATTCCACTTTCTTTCTGTAATACCCAGTTTGAATATGTTGCTAGACACCATTGATCCTTGTGTTCAACTGACTAACGGTTTATTTTAAGTTTACCTCCACCACAAATAGCATCTATAAAGTGTATGGCCTTTGCCACTGGCTGTTTTAACAGCTTATTAGCCATTCGGGAATTACATTGATACAATAACTATCACCATAGGTAACAATAATGGACTTTATCGTGAAGTGAAAAGACAAGAGAATCATGTAGCCAGCGAAGTTGTCTCTCATCAACAAATCCTAAAACATAATTCGAAAATCCACCAGAAATAGTCCCAATATAACAGTACATAATTTTATTTTAGGTTTCCTGTAATGTCGCTACTGAAGTTTGTAGCCTGCAAAGTTGTTGCCTATCCTGAACAAATCCTATTTTGACACTGGCAGTTTTAACAGCTGTTTAGCCATTACATCAATATAGGTGACGAAAAACTGACTTTTTCGTCCAGTGAAAAAACAAGTGTTTGTCTATCCTGAACAAATCCTAATATCCACCATAACTGTTTCATTTTAGCCTTCCTATACTGAAGGTTGTAGCCAGCGAACTTTTTGTCTGTCCTTAACAAATCCTGAGGCATAGTGTGTTTTGACTGTGACGGTAGTCAAACGCGAGACTTGTTGTTCCGTAATCTGCGTCACATACCACTACGCTATTTAACAAGGGGTAGTCAGTCAGGCACTCACTCACTCAGTAGTCAGTCAGTTATGCCGCGTTTTCACTGGTTCTTTACCCCGGTACCAGGGCTAAACCGGTGATTAATGCTAATGTTGGCTCCAGACTTCTGTATTCACTATATATTTGGTACCAAGGACTTAAGGAGGGGCTCACGTTTGGAGGGAGGAGTAAACTATCAACGCAATTTGGTTTTCCGGTTACAAAAAATAAAAGGCAATATTGTTCTGGTAGTAAAATAAACAATAACATTCATTCATTCATTTTCTTCCGCTTCATCCGGGGCCGGGTCGCGGGAGCAGCAGTCTAAGCAGAGATGCCCAGACTTCCCTCTCCCCAGACACTTCCTCCAGCTCTTCCGGGGGGACACCGGAAGTAAGGGATGCCGTCAAGCTGAAGAAGGAGTCCTATCAGGCCTGGTTGGCTTGTGGGACTCCTGAGGCAGCTGACGGGTACCGACAGGCCAAGCGGACTGCAGCCCGGGTGGTTGTGGAGGCAAAAACTCGGGCCTGGGAGGAGTTCGGTGAGGCCATGGAGAAGGACTATCGGCTGGCCTCGAAGAGATTCTGGCAAACCATCCGGCGCCTCAGGAGAGGGAAACAGTGCCCTACCAACGCTGTTTACAGTAGAGGTGGGCAGCTGTTGACCTCAACTGGGGATGTCGTCGGGCGGTGGAAGGAGTACTTCGAGGATCTCCTCAATCCCGCCGTCACGTCTTCCATTGAGGAAGCAGAGGATGAGGGATCAGAGGTGGACTCGTCCATCACCCGGGCTGAAGTCACAGAGGTGGTTAAGAAACTCCTCGGTGGCAAGGCACCGGGGGTGGATGAGATCCGCCCTGAGTACCTCAAGTCTCTGGATGTTGTGGGGCTGTCTTGGCTGACACGCCTGTGCAACATCGCGTGGCAGTCGGGGACAGTGCCTCTGGGATGGCAGACCGGGGTGGTGGTCCCTCTTTTTAAGAAGGGGGACCGGAGGGTGTGTTCCAACTATAGGGGGATCACACTTCTCAGCCTCCCCGGGAAAGTCTATGCCAGGGTTCTGGAGAGGAGAATACGGCCGATAGTAGAACCTCGGATTCAGGAGGAACAGTGTGGTTTTCGTCCAGGCCGTGGAACACTGGACCAGCTCTATACCCTCTACAGGGTGATGGAGGGTTCATGGGAGTTTGCCCAACAAATCCACATGTGTTTTGTGGATTTGGAGAAGGCATTCGACTGTGTCCCTCGCGGCATCCTGTGGAGGGTGCTTCGGGAATATGGGGTCCTGGGTCCCTTGCTAAGGGCTGTCAGGTCCCTGTACGACCGAAGCAGGAGCTTGGTCCGCATTGCCGGCAGTAAGTCAGACTTGTTCCCTGTGCATGTTGGACTCCGGCAGGGCTGCCCTTTGTCACCGGTTCTGTTCGTAATTTTTATGGACAGAATTTCTAGGCGCAGCCAGGAGCCGAAGGGTGTCAGGTTTGGGGACCACACGATTTCGTCTCTGCTCTTTGCGGATGATGTTGTCGTGTTGGCCCCTTCAAGCCAGGACCTTCAGCATGCACTTGGACGGTTTGCAGCCGAGTGTGAAGCGGTGGGGATGAAAATCAGTACCTCCAAATCCGAGGCCATGGTCCTCAGTCGGAAAAGGGTGGCTTGCCCACTTCAGGTTGGTGGAGAGTGCCTGCCTCAAGTGGAGGAGTGCCTGCCTCAAGTATCTAGGGGTCCTGTTCACGAGTGAGGGAAGGAAGGAACGGGAGATTGACAGATGGATCGGTGCAGCTTCTGCAGTAATGCGGTTGATGTATCGGTCTGTCGTGGTGA
Organism: Esox lucius; assembly: GCF_011004845.1. Lineage (NCBI taxonomy): Eukaryota > Metazoa > Chordata > Actinopteri > Esociformes > Esocidae > Esox > Esox lucius. Next base: position 5,241,806 of record NC_047584.1, on the reverse strand, counting down.
AGAAAGAGCTGAGCCGCAAGGCGAAGTCAATCTACGTTCCTACTCTCACCTATGGTCATGAGCTTTGGGTCATGACCGAAAGGACAAGATCCCGGATACAGGCGGCCGAAATGAGCTTTCTCCGCAGGGTGGCTGGGCGATCCCTTAGAGATAGGGTGAGAAGCTCGGTCACCCGGGAGGAGCTCAGAGTAGAGCCGCTGCTCCTCCACATCGAGAGGGGTCAGCTGAGGTGGCTTGGGCATCTGTTTCGGATGCCTCTGGAACGCCTTCCTGGGAAGGTGTTCCGGTCCCGTCCCACCGGGAGGAGACCCCGGGGAAGACCTAGGACACGCTGGAGGGACTATGTCTCCCGGCTGGCCTGGGAACGCCTCGGTGTCCCCCCGGAAGAGCTGGAGGAAGTGTCTGGGGAGAGGGAAGTCTGGGCATCCCTGCTTAGACTGCTGCCCCCACGACCCGGTCCCGGATAAGCGGAAGAAGATGGTATGGTATGGTATGGTATGCCCACGTGGGCGTTGAAGTCCCCCAGTAGAACGATAGAGTCCCCAGTCGGAGCACTTTCCAGCACCCCTCCCAGAGACTCCAAGAAGGTCGGGTACTCTGCACTGCGGTTCGGCCCGTAGGCACAAACAACAGTGAGAGACCTATCCCCGACCCGTAGGCGCAGGGAAACGACCCTCTCGTTCACCGGGGTAAACTCCAACACATGGCGGCAGAGCTGGGGAGCTATAAGCAAACCCACACCAGCCCGCCGCCTCTCACCATGGGCAACTCCAGAGTGGTGAAGAGTCCATCCTCTCTCAAGGAGTGTGGTTCCAGAGCCCAAGCCGTGCGTAGAGGTGATCCCGACTACCTCTAGTCGGAACCTCTCAACCTCACGCACGATCTCAGGCTCCTTCCCCGCCAGCGAGGTGACGTTCCACGTCCCTAGAGCTAGTTTCCGTGTCCAGGGATCGGGTCGTCTAGGCCCCCGCCTTCGACTGCCGCCCGATCCTCTCTGCACCGACCCCTTATGGTCCCTCCTGTGGGTGGTGAGCCCACGGGAAGGCGGCCCCACGTCGCTCGTTCGGGCTGAGCCCGGCCGGGCCCCATGGGGAAAGGCCCGGCCACCAGGCGCTCGCGTACGAGCTCCAACCCCGGGCCTGGCTCCAGGGTGGGGCCCCGGCTGCGCCATACCGGGCGACGTCACGGAACTCAAGAACATTTTCATCATTAAGGGGTACGCCATGCTCAGTTTGTTTAAAATACGGCGTTTGAACTTAAGTAATAAAACTAATTTCTTCCTCTTCAACTCCTGCGACCGGCTCCACCTCCAATTGTGACGCTGCAACTAAACTAGTTTAAGTATTTTGTCCAAACTATCTTCCTTTAATAGAAGGATTTGGGAGAATTCTGAGGTCATTTTGTGTTGCTATAGGTTCTGCAAGCTACGTTTCAGCGCTCCGTTTTTCTATTGAGTCAATGGCATTTAATCACCTTTGGTCGTTCCAAATCTTTCTGTTCTGACTCTTTGCTTCCCTATACTGTTGCTTAATTTTCTTTATTTTGTCAGGGATCTGTTTATTAGATCAGATAAATCATTAAGAGAAGCTTAAAACAAACGATACACATCGCCATTCGAATAGAACAACATGCTGCGTTTTCACACCACATAACGCGTCAATCCGCAAAACCCCCAAAGGCCCAATCCCAATGTCCCCCCTAAACCCTGAACTCTCACAGACTTAACTGATGTCACCTGGTAAGTGATTGAGTGCCAGAGGCTTCAAGGACTCTAAATGCTATAAATAGTAATGGGACAGCACTTTGTGACACAACTGAAACATGTTGCACATTATTGTGGGTTTTTTACTTTGTTCACCGCTAAGGCCCTTAATAGACCGACTGCCTGATTTATATATCTTGCAGGCTTTTGCCCTACAGAGTGGACAAGAGGTAATTGTCAATAACAATCTATAATTGTCAATAATCAGTGTACTATTTTTGGTCAAAACAGCATTGTTTAGCAAAAACAAAAAAAGCTTCAAAGTCTCTGAGTGTGGACATTGGGATTGGACCCTGGGCTACTCAGCCATGTCCTAGTGGCCGACTGGCGCTGGCACGTGTTAGTGGAAACAGAAAAATCTGGACTTAAGGGTAAAACACCATTGTTTGGCACCAGTGGAAACACGGAAACACAGTCGCTCTTTTAGGCCAGCTCCATTTACGCGGTCCGGCAAACATTTTTGTTTTACCATACAACCAGTGATCAAAAGTTTAAATACAGTTTCACACATTGTATTCAAAATGATAAACGAGATAGCAACAAAATGCAATCTGTAGATGAAAAACTCCACTCACCATTATGATAATCGTTTAAAAACAAAGTCCATTCTCCTGCCCTTCTTTATGAAAACGACAATAGCAGGTTCATGTAGCATGTCTTTCGATTTAAATCCGAAAGATGTAATTTTTGGTTACAGATCAAAGCGGGGTGACAGACAGGCCATCGCCATCCTTACCTGCACTCACTGCAAAAAAAGCTGAACTGCTAGCTAGGCTCAAGCATGAGAAAACAAGAAAAGGCTCGCAACGTACACTTAGCCCTAGGGACTTGAGCTGTCAGACAGTTTTCCACCTATTACAAACAATATGTGATTGATTGATCCTACTGTCATTCCAAAATGCTGCTCTAATTGATGTCATTGTCAGTGACGTAGGTTGGTGCCTTCTATTCAAAGCCTGAGGACCTAGCCAATTAGCATTGCGCACTGCTAAATCATTTCTACCGAGATAATACTACCAAAAAATTTCTGATTGGATATTTTTTTCTCTTGGATACTAACCCTTCTTTTTCAACACAAACTGAAGAAATTCAATAGGAAGAACTATTTAGATGAAAATAGATGAAATCAATAAAAAGAAAATTATAGTACATAAATAGATATACAGATTTGTATCTATCCTTAGGCCCTCTCTGAGGGCATAAAGGGCCCTGACAGTTAGCCAAAAAATCTAAGGTTACAAACAGAATGGATGTAATGAATGTAATAGTAGAAACTCTAGATCTCAAACTCAACTCTGGACCTCAAAGCCAGTTCCACTCTATTTTTTCATTGTAATCCTCTTATCAGACACTGATTTAGACTTGGCTATACCAGGTGAATGTTATTAATGATTAGGTAGGACAGAACCAGAAGGCTCCGGACCTCGTAGGGTATGAGTTGAATACCCCTGCACTATATAGTTACACAGAGGCATATGTGTAAGCCTTTACTTCAAAGAAATGACAGCAGGAAGAACACATACATACATCTTCTTCCGCTTCATCCGGGGCCAGGTCGTGGGGGCAGCAGTCTAAGCAGAGATGCCCAGACTTCCCTCTCCCCAGACACTTCCTCCAGCTCTTCCGGGGGGACACTGAGGCGTTCCCAGGCCAGCCAGGAGACATAGTCCCTCTAGCGTGTCCTAGGTCTTCCCCGGGGTCTCCTCCCTGTGGGACGGGACCAGAACACCTTCCCAGGAAGGCGTTCCGGAGGAATCCGAAACAGATGCCCAAGCCACCTCAGCTGATCCCTCTCGATGTGGAGGAGCAGCGACTCTACTCTGAGCTCCTCCCGGGTGACCAAGCTTCTCACCCTATCTCTAAGGGATCGCCCAGCCACCCTGCGGAGAAAGCTCATTTTGGCCGCCTGTATTCGGGATCTTGTCCTTTCGGTCATGACCCAAAGGACAGCAGGAAGAACACGATCTTTAAAATGACCTTTAAACTCCAGTAGCAGCAATACGTTGTGTTTTGTAATGCATCACACATAAACAATAACACCAATCCTTTCATGACTTAGAAATTGCTTCCTATCTTGGCAGACAATAAATTTACCAATGCCAGAACCCTCTCCTGACAAATAACAACAGTAGAGATCAATTTCATTTGTTTTTCATGGCAATTTAGACTTGCCCCCCTTTCCCCAGTGTTTGTGCTGCCCACATTTAAAGTTGCAGTATGGGGTTTGAAGAATAAAATATTTAGCCTACTCTTGCCGTTTGTTGTGTTTATTTATTAATGTGGCCCTAAAATGGCCTAGGGACTTCCATCAACTTGCACTCTGTATAGAGCAAGAAAGGAAGTCCCCCCAATGGGAAAAATACAAACTCTGGCTTGAGGAGCTGTAGCTCTTTCTCTACCCTTGGGAGACCTGGCAGAGCTATTGTTTAATCCATATATAATGAATTTGATACTGCTTTTATCTAGCTGATATGGCCATTATCAAGATCTAAGCATGAAGTAGATGGTCTAGAAATTTTATGAAACAATACTTGAAAATAAAACAAATGTAAAAACCATATTTCTTGTTATCCTCATACATAATTGGCTGCATTTTATATACATTAATCATAGACAATACTCAAACTAAACTGTCTAACTGATTAATATATCCTCATGTCACATCCTTTAATGTTTCAAAAGGTTTATGAAGAATACATTTGGCTACAAAAGTGCAATTCCTGCAAAAATTGTGAGGTGGGAGTTACTTATCAATTAACCCAACCTTCAAGTTATTTTTGGAGTAAAATATGTATCTTTAAGAGTATCTTTAAATCATTTTGATAAGTAATATGAGAAAATTGGGACTATTCATCAGAGTGGTATTAACATGTACAATGGATGACATTACCGTTAGTTAATTAGCACTTTTCCTGTACTGGGACATACTTGGAATAAATCCACACAGAAAATATAAAACAAGAAGGGAATTAAAGAGAAAGACGATTGCCTATGTCTGGAACTTGCTTTCCAACCCGACTGCCTAAAACTCCTGCAGTTAATCAGTCTGTCATTCTGCAAATAAGTTTTCTCAACACAAGTTCACATACTGTTGATGAGTGAAAGTTGTCAGTCCTTATGACAATTGCAGCACAGGGCCACATAACATCTGTCTTCTTGTACTTTCCGCAGAAAGTGCCTGTCTGCTCCCTCTCCTGCTTCCTCTTAGTGTAATGCAGTGTGGTGTAAGGCACAGATTGAACAGGTATGGTTGGATGAGCTGTTGTCATATCTGGCCTGCAAGGGGGAACTGAGATAAAGCTCACTTGAACAACTGGATGGGTTTTGGAGGACGAGGGATAAAGACAATGGGTGAAAGATGTAGCAGGCTGCACTAAAGGGAGAGCTGGATAGTTTTGGCACATGACAAGGAAAGAGGTGTCACTGATTTTCCGGACACGGATGGTGTTACTATGGCATATAAGCCATCAGCACCTTTTTATTTAGTCTGTTCAGACCATTATTTGAGGTATAGTGAAGGAATAGGGACAAAAGGAAGCTTTTGTATCATTTTGTATTTTTGAGAGTCAGTATAGGTGGTCACAACTGCTAACAAATGTTCAGAATCTGTGCAACACACATCTTGAAACTCAAACCGTAAACTTCTCCAACAAAATTAAACATTATACTCTTTAACTATAGTATCTGATTTAAAAATATAATATTGCCCTCAAAAGTCACACAAAAGCCTCAAATACAATTGCACTACTAAATACCTATTGCACACTGGTGAGAAGAAATTAAACCAATTTTCTAAAAAGGTATTGCTTAATCAAAAACCACAGTTTGTTCCAGATTTTCCAAGTTATGTCTACAAAGTTTGCTGAAGAGTACAGAAAATAAACAAATATGATAATTGTTCATTTTGAAAATAATGTTCAAAATGAACATAATTGCAGACACAAAATATCAACATTTGACATTTAGCCTAAGAAGTGTTTTAGACAGATACAGTTGGGTCCAGAAATAATTAGACACTGACACAAGTTTTGTTATTTTGGCTATTTACCAAAATACATTAAAGTTACAGTTAAATTATATAATAAAATGATAACCTGGGCTTAACCCTTAATTTGAGGGTATTCACATCTAAATTCGAGGAAGAGTTTAGGAATTACTGCTCTTTAATATGTAGCACCCTGTTTTTAAAGGGATCAAAAGTAATTGGACAATTTGACTCAAAAACTTCACAGGTGTCAGGTGTGGGCTATTTCTTTGTTATTTCTTCATCAACTAAGCAGGTAAAAGGTCTGGAGTTGATTTCAGGTGTGGTATTCGCATTTTGAAGCTGTTGCTGTGAGCCCACAACGTGCAGTCAAAGTGAAACAGTCCGTCCTTAGGCTTAAAAAAATCCATCAACTCATCACTGGTGAGCTCTGCAACACTAAAAGGCCTGGATGTCCATGGAAGACAACAGTGGTGGATGATCGTAGGTTCCTTTCCATGGTAATGAAAACCCCCATAACAACATCCAGCCAAAATATGAACACTCTCCAGGAGATAGACATATCATTATCCAAGTCTACCATGAAGAGAATACTTTACGAGAGAAAATACAGAGGGTTCACCACAATGTGCAAAGCATTCATAAGCCTCAAGAATTCATAAGCCAGATGAGACTTTTCCAAAAAACTTCCAAAAAAGCCAGCCCAGTTCTGGAACCGTATTCTTTGGACAGATCAAACTAAGATCAGCATTTACCAGAATGATGGCAAGAAAAAAGTATGGAGAAGGCTGGGAACAGCTCATGATCTGAAGCATACCACATCATCTGTAAAACACAGTGGTGGCAGTGTGATGGCATGAAAAAAGTATGGAGAAGGCTGGGAATGGCTCATGATTCGAAGCTTACCACATCATCTGTAAAACACAGTGGAGGTTGTGTGATGGCATGGCCATGCATGGCTTCCAATGGCACTGGGTCACTAGTGTTTATTGATGATATGACAGAAGACCGAAGCAGACGGATAAATTCTGAAATGTATAGTGATATACTGTCTGCTCAGATTCAGCCAAATTACAATATTTTTTTGTTCAACCCCTTGAATTAAAGCTGAAAGTCTGCCCTTCAAATGCATCTTGGTTGTTTCTTTCAAATTCATTGTGGTGAAAGAGCCAAATTATGACAATTGTGTCAGTGTCCAAATATTTCCAGACCTAAATGTGTAGGGTTAGCATAGCATAGCATAGCATAGCATCATCTTCCGCTTATCCGGGGCCGGGTCGCGGGGGCAGCAGTCTAAGCAGGGATGCCCAGACTTCCCTCTCCCCAGACACTTCCTCCAGCTCTTCCGGGGGGACACCGAGGCGTTCCCAGGCCAGCCGGGAGACATAGTCCCTCCAGCGTGTCCTAGGTCTTCCCCGGGGTCTCTTCCCGGTGGGACGGGACCGGAACACCTTCCCAGGAAGGCGTTCCGGAGGCATCCGAAACAGATGCCCAAGCCACCTCAGCTGACCCCTCTCGATGTGGAGGAGCAGCGGCTCTACTCTGAGCTCCTCCCGGGTGACCGAGCTTCTCACCCTATCTCTAAGGGATCGCCCAGCCACCCTGCGGAGAAAGCTCATTTCGGCCGCCTGTATCCGGGATCTTGTCCTTTCGGTCATGACCCAAAGCTCATGACCATAGGTGAGAGTAGGAACGTAGATTGACCGGTAAATCGACCGCATTACTGCAGACGCTGCACCGATCCGTCTGTCAATCTCCCGTTCCATCCTTCCCTCACTCGTGAACAGGACCCCTAGATACTTAAACTCCTCCACTTGAGGCAGGCACTCTCCACCAACCTGAAGTGGGCAAGCCACCCTTTTCCGACTGAGGACCATGGCCTCGGATTTGGAGGTACTGATTTTCATCCCCACCGCTTCACACTCGGCTGCAAACCGTCCAAGTGCATGCTGAAGGTCCTGGCTTGAAGGGGCCAACACGACAACATCATCCGCAAAGAGCAGAGACGAAATCGTGTGGTCCCCAAACCTGACACCCTCCGGCCCCTGGCTGCGCCTAGAAATTCTGTCCATAAAAATTACGAACAGAACCGGTGACAAAGGGCAGCCCTGCCGGAGTCCAACATGCACAGGGAACAAGTCTGACTTACTGCCGGCAATGCGGACCAAGCTCCTGCTTCGGTCGTACAGGGACCTGACAGCCCTTAGCAAAGGACCCAGGACCCCATATTCCCGAAGCACTCTCCACAGGATGCCGCGAGGGACACAGTCGAATGCCTTCTCCAAATCCACAAAACACATGTGGACTGGTTGGGCAAACTCCCATGAACCCTCCATCACCCTGTAGAGGGTATAGAGCTGGTCCAGTGTTCCACGGCCTGGACGAAAACCACACTGTTCCTCCTGAATCCGAGGTTCTACTATCGGCCGTATTCTCCTCTCCAGAACCCTGGCATAGACTTTCCCGGGGAGGCTGAGAAGTGTGATCCCCCTATAGTTGGAACACACCCTCCGGTCCCCCTTCTTATAAAGAGGGACCACCACCCCGGTCTGCCATCCCAGAGGCACTGTCCCCGACTGCCACGCGATGTTGCACAGGCGTGTCAGCCAAGACAGCCCCACAACATCCTGAGACTTGAGGTACTCAGGGCGGATCTCATCCACCCCCGGTGCCTTGCCACCGAGGAGTTTCTTAACCACCTCGGTGACTTCAGCCCGGGTGATGGACGAGTCCACCTCTGAGCCCTCATCCTCTGCTTCCTCAATGGAAGATGTGACGGCGGGATTGAGGAGATCCTCGAAGTACTCCTTCCACCGCCCGACGACATCCCCAGTTGAGGTCAACAGCTGCCCACCTCTACTGTGAACAGCGTTGGTAGGGCACTGTTTCCCTCTCCTGAGGCGCCGGATGGTTTGCCAGAATCTCTTCGAGGCCAGCCGATAGTCCTTCTCCATGGCCTCACCGAACTCCTCCCAGCCCCGAGTTTTTGCCTCCACAACCACCCGGGCTGCAGTCCGCTTGGCCTGTCGGTACCCGTCAGCTGCCTCTGGAGTCCCACAAGCCAACCAGTCCTGATAGGACTCCTTCTTCAGCTTGACAGCATCCCTTACTTCCGGTGTCCACCACCGGGTTCGGGGATTGCCGCCTCGGCAGGCACCGGAGACCTTACGGCCACAGCTCTGAGCGGCCGCTTCGACAATGGCGGTGGAGAACATGGTCCACTCGGACTCAATATCTCCAGCCTCCCTCGGGATCCAGTCAAAGCTCTGCCGGAGGTGGGAGTTAAAGATCTCTCTGACAGGAGACTTGGCCAGACGTTCCCAGCAGACCCTTACAGTACGCTTGGGCCTGCCGAGTCTGTCCAGCTTCCTCCCCCGCCATCGGATCCAACTCACAACCAGGTGGTGATCAGTTGACAGCTCCGCCCCTCTCTTCACCCGAGTGTCCAAGACATGTGGCCGCAGGTCAGATGAAACGACAACAAAGTCGATCATCGACCTGCGGCCTAGGGTGTCCTGGTGCCACGTGCACTGATGGACACCCTTATGCTTGAACATGGTGTTCGTAATGGACAAACTGTGACTAGCACAGAAGTCCAATAACTGAACACCGCTCGGGTTCAGATCAGGGGGGCCGTTCCTCCCAATCACGCCCCTCCAGGTGTCACTGTCGTTGCCCACGTGGGCGTTGAAGTCCCCCAGTAGAACGATAGAGTCCCCAGTCGGAGCACTTTCCAGCACCCCTCCCAGAGACTCCAAGAAGGTCGGGTACTCTGCACTGCGGTTCGGCCCGTAGGCACAAACAACAGTGAGAGACCTATCCCCGACCCGTAGGCGCAGGGAAACGACCCTCTCGTTCACCGGGGTAAACTCCAACACATGGCGGCAGAGCTGGGGAGCTATAAGCAAACCCACACCAGCCCGCCGCCTCTCACCATGGGCAACTCCAGAGTGGTATAGAGTCCATCCTCTCTCAAGGAGTGTGGTTCCAGAGCCCAAGCCGTGCGTAGAGGTGATCCCGACTACCTCTAGTCGGAACCTCTCAACCTCACGCACTAACTCAGGCTCCTTCCCCGCCAGCGAGGTGACATTCCACGTCCCTAGAGCTAGTTTCCGTGTCCGGGGATCGGGTTGTCTAGGCCCCCGCCTTCGACTGCCGCCCGATCCTCTCTGCACCGGCCCCTTATGGTCCCTCCTGTGGGTGGTGAGCCCACGGGAGGGCGGCCCCATGTCGCTCGTTCGGGCTGGGCCCGGCCGGGCCCCATGGGGAAAGGCCCGGCCACCAGGCGCTCGCGAACGAGCCCCAACCCCGGGCCTGGCTCCAGGGTGGGGCCCCGGCTGCGCCATGCCGGGCGACGTCACAGAACACATGATTTTTTTTCTTCATTAAGGGGTTTTTGAACCGCTCTTAGTCTGACCCGTCGCCTAGGACCTGTTTGCCTTGGGAGACCCTACCAGGGGCATATAGCCCCAGACAACATAGCTCCTAGGGTCACTCGGGTACTCAAACCCCTCCACCACGTTAAGGTGGCAGTTCAAGGAGAGGTGTATAGGGTTATAATTCAATAATAACAAATGTTTCTTCTGCTTCAGCATCCTGTATTTGACCTTTTGATGGTATGTATACTTTGAAAAATTGCCATTCCCTTGCAATTATTCTTTTTGAATGGGTTTATCTAAATGTATAAAGTTGTTTTCAACAACAATGTTGACAATGGAAAGTTCTTGGGCCTCAGATATCGTGAATGGTTTACAATTATCAACTGATGCCTCTCAAATCTAGAAACCGAACAAAAATGTATTTTATAGAATGTGAATACAAGTTAATGTAAATGTCCTGTACTGTCTTGCATATGCTAATGCATAAGGGATTCAGAGTACAGATAACAAGGTGTTCAGCACATTAGTCATAAATTACAGTAAGTGACCCATTTTTTATTCTATAAGTCCAGGCAATTGATGCAACATTGAAACTGGCCAGATTTGGCTGTACTCTAAAACCTGTTTCCCTTATTGTCATACCATTACAATATCATGGTCAAGTATGGTGACATGAGTATTGCTAGAGATCATTGTTCTTCTTTTGGTCTCTCGTCCACCTCTATATCTTTCTCTCAATATTCTGATTTCTTGTTGACTAATTATGGATTTGAATGTTTCATATTCACAAATGTTTGCTGAAGGTGTAAGAATTACAATGATTTGAGTTTGGTTATTTATTGGTTTTCTACATGATAATATTGTGACAATTGTGTGTAGAGTTTTGTTTGTCAGTGGAACAGAGATTTGTGTGTAAACAGGTGTTATAGTTAATACTGCTTATGGGGAGTGGTACATTTCGTTAGCCTCATAGCATAATTGCCTAAGTCATATTTCAATGTTTTTGGAAAACAAGAAAAAACAATTTTTTTAGAAATCACATTGTTATTTGTTATTGATATTATAACAGTACATTCAACCAGATGTGTGAACAAGTGTACAAAAAGAAAAAGATCCATCATCAATTGCCTAACAAAAACTCACACTCAAAAAGGTCCATCATCAATTGCCTAACAAATAAAAGTGACTTAGGCAGAATATGCCGTGACTTAGGTATTTCTTCTCTTACATATAAATGGAAACATAACATAACAAAAGTTGTTTTACTCTCCTAAATATAACCAAGATGTGTAACTTGCCAACCTTAACCAAGTTGTTTCTTAATGTCTAACCTTAACCACTGTTTTCCTTTACCACCAAGTTCCACTCAGGTGCTCTGCACATTCATTTTCACACTGTCAATTGATGAGGGAGGTTGTCATAGTACTGGTGGGCCACTCTTGGTAGTACTGGTTTCATTGCCTGCAAGTCATTGAATTTCCTGAGAGTAATTGGCAATTGGGCAGGAAAGAGTGGGACCCAGTGGAATGGTTCTTCGGGGATGTTGATTCACTGAGGCAGGTCCTCCCATTCAGACTCAAACTTGTACCGGATTCGACCATCAGCCAAGTACTGGAGAGCCCGGAGGCCATGGACTGTGGGGTCACCAACTTTTCTACCTGGTCGAATATTGGTGACATAGGCCCCAGATAACTTCATGAAGTCATTGTGGTATAGCTGAGTCACCTTGTATGGGGATGGATGCATTCGTGCACTCTCAAAGACGACAATGTAATCACGTGGAGTGTGGATATCTTTGACGATGCGCCGCTCAATGAGACTATGCATGGAGTCACTCCATTTGTGTGTGCCCAGCAACCAGAAACCTTTGCTCTATGGTGACACCATGCTTCATGGCCAGATGAAGGTAGGTGTTGCTGATGGCACCACACCGATTTTGATATCCACAGCTATCACTCCAGACAATGACTTTCTCAATGTTTCCGTTGGCCTCTAGGATTGATTCGAAGTGTTTGGACTGCAGATGGGCAAAAACCTCACTGCTGGGGGAGCCTTCATGCTCTTCCCAAGCATAACAATATCCATCTTTGTTGTTCATGTTGAAGCAAGTAAAGTTGTGCATCTGTAATTTAGTTTTGTAATACATTGTACTTGCTTTCGTCTGGGGACACAGAAGAACGCATTGAAGGTCCATTGTCCACACTGAAAGTTTGTCACTGGATTCCTTTTTATCCTTAGCTTTTTCAGCTTGAGCCTGAGCCTTTAATTTCAAGTGAGTAGTAAGGGTATCCTGATCTGTATTTCCTACCTTGGCGCTGACACATACATCACACTGGTCTTTTTTTGGTATGAACACAGAGTAATTCTGCTTACTGAACACTTTTCAAAAATATGTCTCACTCACAGCACGCGCTCCATTTTTGCCAGCAGCTTTCTGATATTCACTTCTGGACAGCGGCCTTCTCATGTTTTCTGCCATTTTGTTTGTATCAAAACTGCCTAAGTCAAAGAGATGACTAAGGCAGATAGTGCTTTTTGGATTCTAATAAGTGTTGTGATTGGCTAAGGACATAGGCAGAAATTATGCAGCAATGGTAGGACAGTAAAGTTAGGCAGATATCACAATTTGGCCAAAAAATTACTTAGGCAATTATGCTATGAGGCAAACGATTTTCATCTATCTGGAATTTATCTTTTTGGGGATATTGTTCATAGAACCAGTTTTAGTGTGTTACCCATTCTGAAAAACTGTAATGACCTAATTAATTGTTAAAACAAATTAATTATAATGCCTCAAAGAAATTCATGAAGCACACCCAGATGTTTTCAAGATTAGCTTGTTAAGGTAGTTGCGCAAGCAAACTGAATCAGAAAACAAAAACAATTGTGATGCTGAAAACTACCACCCTTTAGCAAGTGCACCACTTTTGTGCACTAACTACAAGTATTTCAGAAGTTTGATTTGTCAATATCAGCTTAGTTAGGTAAGATAGCAGGTCCAGCCAAACATAATGGAAATAAATAAAAGGTTACAGGCTTAGAAATGCTACTAACAAGTGTGGCACACAAAGTTGAAGATGTTATTGCTATCTACCAGGGTAACACACCCTGGAAGATAGATTCAAATCCTACAAACATTCAAGCAAATATTAGTTCATGATAATTCAGATCAATTCTGGCTTTTATTCATGTACAGTGGATATAAAAAGTCTACTCACCCTGTTCAAATGCCAGATTTTTGTGATGCAAAATAATGAGACAAAGATAAATCATGTCAGAACTTTTTCCACCTTTAATGTGACCTATAACGTGAACAATTCAATTGAAAAATATACTTTGGGGGGGTGAAATAAAAAACTCACAATAACCTGGTTGCATGTGTGGACACTACTTTGTTGAAGCACCTTTTGATTTTATTACAGCACTCAGCAGTCTTTTTGGTTAGAAATCTATTAGCATGGCACATCTTGATGTGGCAATATTCGCCCACTCTTCTTTGCAAAAGCGCTCCTAATCTGTCAGATTGCGAGGACATCTCCTGTGCACAGCCCTCTTCAGATCACCCCACAGATGTTCAATTGGATTCAGGTCTGGGCTCTGGATGTGTGCTTTGAGTCGTTGTTGTGCTGAAAGGTGAACTTCCTCGTCATCTTCAGCTTTCTAACGAACGCCTGAAGGTTTTGGCCAAAATTGCCTGGTATTTGGAACTGTTCATAATTCCCTCCACCCTGACTAAGGCCCCAGTTCCAGCTGAAGAAAAACAGCTCTAAAGCATGATGCTGCCACCACCATGCTTCACTGTGGGTATGGTGTTCTTTGGATGATGTGCAGTGTTGTTTTTGCGCCAAACATACCTTTTGGAATAATGGCCAAAAAGTTCAACCTTGGTTTAATCAGACCATAACACATTTTCCCACGTTCTTTTAGGGGACATGATGTTTGTTTTTGCAAACTTCAGCCAGGCTTGGATGTTTTTCTTTGTATGAAAAGGCTTTCGTCTTTCTACCCTACCCCATAGCCCATTCATATGAAGAATACGGGAGTTTGTTGTCACATGTAGCACACAGCCAGTACTTGCCAGAAATTCCTGCAGTTCCTTTAATGTTGATGAAGGCCTCTTGGAAGCCTCCCTGACCAGTTTTCTTCTCGTATTTTCATCAATTTTAGAAGGGACGTCCAATTCTTGGTAATGTCTCGGTTGTGCCATATTTTCTCCACTTGATGATGACTGTCTTCACTGTATTCCATGGTATATCTAATGCTTTGGAAATTATTTTGTACCCTTCTCTTGACTGATAACTTTCAACAATGAGATCCCTCTGATGCTTTGGAAGCTCTCTGCGGACCATGGCTTTTGCTCTGAGATGCAAGAACAGCTGAACTTTATTTGTGATTATTCAGAGTCACTTTAAATGATGGCAGGTGTGTAATGACTTCCATTTAACATGAGTTTGAATGCGATTGGTTAATTCAGAACACAGCCACACCCCCAGTTATAAGAGTGTGTGCCCACTTATCCAACCAGGATATTATAAGGTTTTTATTTTTAATTTTTCCCCCTCGAAGATTTCAGTTTGTTTTTCAATTGAATTTTTCACATTATAGGTCACATTAAATATGGAAAACGTTCTGACCTTATGTATCTTTGTCTCATTCTTTTACATCACATAAACCTGGCATTTTCACAGGGGTGTATAGACATTTTATATCCACTGTAGACCATAGGCCTAGGCAGTCAAAGTTTGGTAAACCTATGTTTGGTAAACGTTTAGAGAGACATTATCCTCCATAAATATTTAACTTATATATTTTTTTATTTCTTATCCAAACAATATTGAAGAGGCCAACAGTATTGTTTTATTATAGGGTGATATTAGCATTTCCCATGTAACATCCAAATCTATAAAGCTTCAAATGTAAGAACAGTTGTCAATGGGCCCCATCAAAACAAGTTAGAACAATTTTTCCTTAATTCATGGTGGAGTTTCCTGTCATCCACATTTTGAATAATCATAATTTCATGCTGGAAAAAGGAATACCCAATAGCATCTGAATAAACATTCTTTACTGATGTTGAGTGTTGGCTGAAGCTGACTCTGAATGTACCTATAAAGAACTGACCAACGCAGAACAATGTATCATGCAACTGGGGGTATTATTACAGGGCGTTTAGTACAATCCAAACAATTTAATTCTTTCATCCTTGTTTGGCTTAAAGTAGTAAGCATGCTAGATACTGCTAGTTATCAATAGCCAGGCTAGTAGGGGATCGCACCCAACATCAGTAGTAAAAATAATTTTACTGGTCCTGGCAGCTATTCTGAATCTGGGCTCCCAGTCTGCTGTGGAAGTAATGGGAAGGTTGGTGTGAATCAAATAAAAATGTAAAATCTAATCATGGAAAGCAAATTGGAGGAATAGTTTCAACAACAAAATACAAACATTAGTATAGTGTGTAAACCAGATCTGGACAAACTACGGCCCGCGTGCCACATCCGGCCCTTTGTACATCCCTGCCCGGGCCCGCGTGAGGCCAATCATAAATTATAGGGGTTGCCACCAAATAAATGACACAATCTTTTCTTTCGGGGTTTTTGGTTTTCGGCCATTGGAAATTTTATTTTGAAAAGCGTTACGTTTGTATTACTTACGTATGGACGTATATGCGTGCGTGAGCTGAGAGTGAAGGTGAACAGCGACAAGTGACGCTAGCCAGGTTACCCTCAAGATGTCGGCTCACGCTAAGAAAAGAAAAGTTGATAACGAATGCCGTGTTTTCAACAAGACATTGCCTGCCAAGTATTTCTTTACAGAAATTAAAGGTAAAGCCGTTTGCTTAATCTGTGGTACACAGGTCGCTGTGTTAAATTATTATAATTTGAATCGCCACTACACGACCAAGCATGAGGATAAATACAGAAATCTGTCTGATGAAGAGCATGCGTGGGAGTCTGATGCGTTGCTAGCAAAACTGCAAACCCAAAAAGGACTTTTCACACCCCCAGAGATGCAGCCGTCATGACAAGTTATGTAATTTCTCACAAAATCGCCAGAAAAAGTAAGGCGTTTGTACGTGACACGTTTGTACGTGATGAGAGCTGCGATGTACGTGACATCGCCCAGCTACTCATCTTCTTACGTGGGATAACTGCAGACTTTCAAATCACGGAGGAGTTGGCAGCCATGCAGTCAATGAAAGGGACAACCACTGGTACAGAAGTAAATGCTTGTTTGGACATGTTAGGACTGAAATGAGACAAGCTGGCAGGTGTGACAACAGACGGTTGTCCAAATCTGATGGGAAAAAATGTTGGACTTTTAAAGAGAATGCAGGATAAAGTGACAGAAATGAACCCTTTGCAGAAATTGACATTTTTGCATTGTATTATAATCAGGAAGTGTTATGTAAGACAGTGTTAAAAAGTAACCATGTTGTTGATGCTGTAACTAAAACAGTTAACCTCATCCGAGCAAGAGCTTTAAATCACAGACAATTTGTTGCATTTTTGGAGGAAAATGAGATTGAACATGGTGACATAAGCTATCACTGCACTGTCAGGTGGCTCAGCCTTGGCAAAGTACTGAAAAGTGTCTGGGACCTGAGAGACCAGATTCAGGATTTCTGTGTTAAGAAAGGACACAACATCCCAGAGCTTTCAGATAAAGACTGGGTGGCAGACCTCGGATTCGCTGTGGATGTGACTGCACTAATGAACAAACTAAATGTCAAACTGCAGTACAAGGGCCTTTTTGTGCACGAGATGTACAGTGCAGTGAAGGCTTTCACTTTTACTCCTCCCTCAAAGATGAGAACTTTCCACATCTGAGGAGGCATGCTCAGAGGATTCTAGTCCTCTTTGGATCTACCTATGTATGTGAACAGACATTCTCAATGATGAAGTTCAATAAATCCAAACATAGATCCTCTATCACTGATGACCACCTCTCAGCTGTCCTTCGCATAGCCACCTCAGACATTCAGCCAGATTTCATTGCCCTTGTTCTAGCCCAGAAAAGACTGGATTATTCTCACAGAAGAGGTAAAATGATTGTTGTATTGCTGTATTTCTACTTTTATTCTTCCGATTATCAGTACCAGCTATTCAAAATATATAATTTAGTGCATTTTACAAAGGAAGAAAGTTGAGCAGAATTACGTTCAAGTTATCGTTGGTGTGGCCCTCTGACACAATTCAGGTTTCCCATGTGGCCTCTTGTAAAAATTAATTGCCCACCCCTGGTGTAAACTCAAATTAATTTGTAATCTTCTCTTGGTAAAGTACACTGATACCACATACTAACACACAGTTTTGCAAGTGGATGCTTATAGCATATTTTCTGGTAATTTTAAGACAAATGCACTAATAAAACAGGTCTGGATAACAATGTCTGCTAAATGACAAAAATTTAAATACAACGTAAACCTATACCTGTGGGGTATACTTAGAGCTTGTTTTGACTACAACAATTGTCCTGATGACAAATTCATTTAAATAGCATTTACATAATATGTTAATGGTATTTTCAATTCTCATTAGATAAACTCTTGGTAGGCCAGAGGTATGCCATAAGGCTTAACACATGCATGCGAATCACTTTTGCCTCCTGTGTATAAACTCACTGACTATGTTGTTTACCTGGTAACTGACATGGTGCTCTCTGCCGAACAAGTGCTGCTGCTGGTGACAGTAGAATTTTGAAGGTTCTCGCTTGATATATTTTTTGTTACTTTGCAACAACAATTTTATTCTGATTTTGTTTATACATGGAGCAGGAAGAGATTTTATACGTCACCACTCGTTCCACTCCAGTATAAACTGAGTGAGACTCCGCCTTCAGACCTCAGTAGCTGTGGGAATTATCTGTCAGGAAAGTATCCACGTGTCCATGAGTAGGTGACGTGTGACAATAAAATGTATTAATGTATAAACAGGAGAAAATATTAGATGCAAATCTGGCCCCAAGTTTCAGTTATCTAGATAAAACTAACATTGTATAAAATCGTTCTTATTTAAAAAAAATAGTTAGATATATTTATATTTTTTGTTTCTATGGAGATCTTGAAAATATCTCAGCTTCACTGGGTGCAAATGTTTGAACTCTGTTTGTGCATACATACAGAGGATGTTTGACATTCCTCTCTGAGAGAAAAACGATGGTTTATCAGATTAATCACTCTCCATACATATCTCGTGAAAGAAACTCTGCTCCTCCACAGAATCTCCCCAAGGTTGCGTGCACTCTCCTCTCCTGCACATACTAATGACAGTGTAGAAAAAATTACTTGGCAATAGACTCAATGGAAAGTCAAGAAAACCCTTTACAGCCCACTTCAACTAGCTTCACACCGTGCTCTCCACACTTTCCACCAGTTCTTGGTACTTTTGCCTCTTCGTTTTATTGGCCTCCTTGATAAAGTCCTCCCAATTAAGGGACGGTTAGCTCAAGGAAGGTCAACTTTAGTTTCCAGTCTTGAGCTGTTGCTAAAAGATTTGTGGAGGTTCTGGTTGTTACTGATGACTGATGGAAAGAAAACAGCCTTCCAAAGCCCTGACCCTTAACTCAAATCCCTGTAGAGATCGGGACCTTGAAGACAAGTTGAAGACATGTTGGTATATCCAGGCCTTGAACTTGCCAGGTAGACCTGACTTGTCCATGGCTGTCAAGCATGCTTCCAGCTGCAGGTCCTCTGGATGGATGCTTTGTCCATTACGCTGCTGTCAAACATCTTTCCCAGACTATTCACTTGTTTTCCTGTTACAGAATAGATCTACATACACTGTATGGCCAAAGGTATGTGGACACCAGACCATCACATGTATATGAGCTTGTTGGACATTCCATTCCAAAACCATGGGCATTAATATGGAATTTGTTTTACGGTCGTTGTGTAGCATTTCCAGTTAAATATTAATTGGGATAAAGTTGAGATCTCACATAAAAATAGGCATCCTTTTCAAGCAATGGACAAATACTTTAGATACAATCTACTTAAAAGCAATGTGCTGTATAGTGAGGGGTCATCTTAATGCTACAAGATAGAAAGACATTTTAGAAAATTGAGTGCTTACAACTTTGTGGCAAGTTTGAGGAAGGCCCTTACCTGTTCCAGCATGACTGTGCCCCTGTGCACAAAACGGGGTCCATAAAGTGATGAGTCGAAGAGATTGGTATGGAGGAACTCGAGAGACCTGGACAGAGCCCTGACCTCAACCCCACTGAACACCTTTGGGATGAATGTGGAACGGTGATCATGAGATAGGCCTACTAGTCCAACATAATTGCCTGACCTCAAAAATGCTCTTTTGGCTGAATGGACACAAATTCCCACAGAAACACTCCAAAACAGACTGATATATTTCAAATGTTTATTTCTTTTAATTGTGATGATTATAACTGACAACTAATGAAAATCCCAAATTCAGTATCTCAGAAAATTTTAATATTACTTAAGACCAATACAAAAAAAAAAATGTTTAGAAATGTTGGCCAACTGAAAAGTATGAACATGAAAAGTATGAGCATGTACAGCACTCAGTACTTAGTTCCTTTTGCCTGAATTACTGCAGCAATGCGGCATGGCATGGAGTCGATCAGTCTGTGGCACTGCTCAGGTATTATGAGAGCCCAGGTTGCTCTGATAGTGGCCTTCAGCTCTTCTGCATTGTTGGGTCTGGCGTATCGCATCTTCCTCTTCACGATACTCCATAGATTTTCTATAGGGTTAAGGTCAGGCGAGTTTGCTGGCCAATTAAGAACAGGGATACCATGGTCCTTAAACCAGGTTCTGGTAGCTTTGGCACTGTGTGCAGGTGCCAAGTCTTGTTGGAAAATGAAATCTGCATCTCCATAAAGTTGGTCAGCAGCAGGAAGCATGAAGTGCTCTAAAACTTCCTGGTAGACGGCTGCGTTGACCTTGGACCTCAGAAAACACAGTGGACCAACACCAGCAGATGACATGGCACCCCAAACCATCACTGACTGTGGAAACTTTACACTGGACTTCAAGCAACATGGATTCTGTGCCTCTCCTCTCTTCCTCCAGACTCTGGGACCTTGATTTCCAAAGGAAATGCAAAATGTACTTTCATCAGAGAACATTACTCAGCAGCAGTCCAGTCCTTTTTGTCTTTAGCCCAGGCGAGACGCTTCTGACGCTGTGTCTTGTTCAAGAGTGGCTTGACACAAGGAATGCGACAGCTGAAACCCATGTCTTGCATATGTCTGTGCGTGTTGGTTCTTGCACTGAGTCCAGGTGCAGTCCACTCTTTTTGAATCTCCCCCACATTTTTTAATAGGTTTTGTTTCACAGTCCTCTCCAGGGTGCGGCTATCCCTATTGCTTGTACACTCTTTTCTACCTCATTTTTTCCTTCCCTTCGCCTCTCTATTAATGTGCAAGGACACAGAGCTCTGTGAACAGCCAGCCTCTTTAGCTATGACCTTTTGTGTCTTGCCCTCCTTGTGCAAGGTGTCAATGGTCGTCTTTTGGACAGCTGTCAAGTCAGCAGTCTTCTCCATGATTGTGTTGCCTACAGAACTACACTGAGAGACCATTTAAAGGCCTTTGCGGGTGTTTTGGGTTAATTAGCTGATTAGAGTGTGGCACCAGGTGTCTTCAATACTGAACCTTTTCACCATATTCTAATTTTCTGAGATACTGAATTTGGGGTTTTCATTAGATGTCAGTTATAATCAACCAAATTAAAAGAAATAAACACTTGAAATATATCAGTCTGTGTGGAATGAATGTATACATTATACAAGTTTCACTTTTTGAATGGAATTACTGAAATAAATCAACTTTTTGATGATAATCTAATTTTATGACCAGCACCTGTAGAGTATGTCACAATGGTAAAGGCAAGATCTCCATACAAGGCTGACCAACAGGCACAACTAATGGACCAGTGGCAGTGGGTGTACTTGACATAGTCACAGTGACTTCCAGGTGGAAATAACAATGGAAATAAACTGTATAAAATTTACTAAAAGTAACAATTGTGAGGGTTGTTCTGCGTGGCACTGCATGCTCTCCCTCTACGGCGTACTAACTGCCGGCTGGAGGTGATGGCACACACACACTAGGTGTGTTCACGCCAGTTCTGACTGGTGTCTTGAAGTAATAAAAAAGGGTTTGCTGCCATTCTGGATCTTTCTTCCCTTGCAGCTGAACTGGGCCTTTAATTTACCTTAACCTGGATATCACACATTTCCTGAACGTGTCCTACATTTTCCTAAAACAATAAACACTGTAAAGTTCAAATGAGGTCATACCATATTGACCAAACCCAAACATCACACAAATAACTAAACACTATACTTAAAACCATATTATTAACCAAATAAAAGCAACAAATACAATGACACTACTGAATACATGTTGAGGAATTGAAAACACTAAAATAAAAAGTTATTAACCGTAATGTATTTAAGAATTTCCCTTATGAATTTTGCACTTTGCAAGATATGATGTACTGTAAATTATGGCCAGAGGGAATGCTGACATGTAAAGAAAATACACAACTGAAAAAAAACCAAACATGATTATTCATTGTGCATGTGGTTTGGCACTGTAATCCACCAACACTTCAAATTCAGGCAAAGAAGACAGGGAAAAAGTACATGTTTGTACCAATTGCAGGCTGATATATCGATGCATCCCTAGTATAGGGTTTTAGACATGAATTCAAATGTATATTCTGCCTCTGCATCCTGTATCTCACCTGATATTCAACTACTTTCCACAACTCACAGGCCATCATTTTCTGACTGTCTGTATGCCAAACGAAGGAGGTTGTTTTCTAAAAACCATGTCCACAATGACTAGTTGTTGGGCATCAGAAATAATGACCACTAAAATCAACTGGTGTCTCTCAAAATAACTTATTTTAGAGAATGTGTATACAAGTCTCAAGTTCAAGTTCATGTTGTCAGCACAGAAGTCAGATAGCTAAGCTAAGGAACCTATTTTCATTTCTTAAAATGTATTGAAAATAATAAAAATAATCTAATAATAATAAATAAAATTTTCCAGTGAGTCAGTGCAGGCTTGGAAGTACTTGTTGTTACAAGTTTTGTAAGTGTTAGATGTCTAAGAGGAAAATCATTATAATTATTATCATTAAAGGTATTCACATTTTAGAAGTATTAGAATCATTATATTTGACATGTATTGTATGTATTAGATTTAAAAGTAGTATTTCATGTTTAAGGTCTTAGATGTTTTAAAAGTAATACAACTATTAGTTTGAAACTTATCAAAAGAATTAGAGGTATTAAAAATGTTGTAGTATTAGGAGCATTAGTGGTAGTAATAGTTGGAGCAGTATTAGTTGTAGAATGTGTGGTGGTAGTAGTAGCAACAGTAGTGTTTTTAGTAGCATTAATAGAGTTTTAGAATTATTAAATGCATTACAAGTCTTAGAAGTATTACATTAACATTTTAAAATAATTAAACATATTAAGTGTTAGAGTTTTAAATGTAGTATTACAAATCTTCTGTCTTAAAACATTTTAAAGAATTAGTTTAAAATGTATTAGAAGTAATAAAATGTAGAAGTAGTAGTACAAGCAGCAGCAGTAGTAATAGTAAGGGGAGGAGCCATCGTAGTTGTGGCAGTAGCATTAGTTGGAGTAATAGTGGTAGAATTACTACTGTAGTATTAGTAGTCGTAATAGAAGTAGTGGTTGTGTTAATAACAGAAATGTTAGGCCTGTTACTGTGTCACTGTTTGGGGAAGTCCAGATTTGTTTTGTTATAGGACCCCAAAAACGTAAAACCCCCCCACACCAAAAATGTATTTTGTATATTTGTCCCACATTTTAATTGTATTATGAACTATGGGGTTTGTTTTTACAGTAAATGTCAATTTAGTTGTATAACATTTAATGTGGCTTTTACCAGATGATGACAGACAGGACTGCAAGTCCACATAAGGCTTTCCATTTCAGAAATGCCTGTAGCCACACTCAAACATGACAGGCCCAGTAATGTAACATCATTTGGCAGGTTAAGACGAACATCGTTTTCTAACTGAGTTTGATGATAGAGTGCTGACTGAATGCTTGAGTGAGGACCTTCATTAAGAGTTTTAGAGACTTGCAAAGTTCCTCTGATGTACTGTATGTCGAAGAGGTTGTCTCATTAAATTTGTGCGAGGGAACAAGAGATGTCTCGTCAGATCCTTGAGTAAATGTGGATGTAGGAGGTGTTTTATCAGTGTCACCAAAGGGCAGGTATTTTATGGAATCCTTGCACTTCCTGCATGTCCTTGAGTGAGTGGTTCTTTATTAAACATGCTAATCCTCAGTCTCAATAGTATTTTCAGCTCCTATTTGCTCATACAGTACAAAAAATACTGTATGTTTGCCCTCTGTAAGGATACTGTCAACTCGGAAAGATTTCCACATTTCTCAGATTGGGAAACTTCAAATTCTTCTCTTGCCATGTTAAGTCAAGTTACCTTGAAAAATTGTTCCAACATGATTTATATGTGCATGCACGAATGTATGCACAGATGTATCAAATAACAATAAGTACATCGCCACCATCGCCGTCCAAGATTTTATGATGACCAAAATGAAAATAGGTGGCTTCTGGAAGATATCTACAATGTTGAATTGAAACGTATTAAATGTATACTAAAAGATGCCTGCCAAAGTTAGGGAGTAATACCCAACAGAGGACGAAACCAATAAGAGAACCAATGATAGGCTCTTGCTGTATAATCTCACGAACTAGGAAAAAAACAAGGGGTTCCTTTCTCATTCCAACTGAAGCACTGTGCCAGCATCATATTTGCTGTACTAGCCCAAGTGAAAGTCATCAATACTAACAAGGTGACCAGCACAGGTGGAACATGCGGAATAACGGGATGACTCCAAACAGTGCCACCCCCAATTAGGTAAATGTCAAAATGGGGTGTGTTCACATTTATGTGTGCACAGACTCACAATCTTGTCTTAAGCAAACCAAAGTACAAAGAGCCAGACAATCTCAAGCACTAAGAGAACCTAAAGGCAAGGCAATACACAAATAAAATGGAACCACAGGGGATGGAACATTTGTGCGTGATTGTCTGTTGGTTGTGTTGATAGAATCAGCGATCAGTATCACATCTGTTGTGTGTAGGGTTTAAGGTTCAGAATGCAACCTTTAGAATAGACAGCCATGCAGCATTGTCAGACAGGAAAACATTCTGTTTGCTGGTGCATGATGGTGTATCTCTTCACACACGATCGATGGCGGATCTAAATCAATCTAGCTTTATTTGCAGACATTGAACAGAGGGACAATAGGTCAATACAGTTGCCATCCGGTTCCTTTCTGGAGAAGTTCAAGCCAATGCTATTGGCAATTTTCACAAGCACACACTCTCACTGTTTGCTACAAATGGCAAACTATAACTCAAAGCCAAACCTTTACTTTTCAGGGAAGAACAAAAGAGAAAACATCTATGGGAAGATTATTCAAGTATTCTCCATGTCTCTCAAAACCTACAGATGATCCCAAACCAGCCCCCCATCCCAACAACTTGCTCTGTGTCCTCCACGGTCTTGTGCTGTTGACACATTTCTGATGGTGACTTTCAGAGAGTGGTGAGAGGATCAATAATCTGATCCATTTTTGTAATTTAAATAACGCAGTAAACGTTTCAATTTTAAAATTAGCATGTTAATCAAATTATTTTTGAAGAATTTAACCTTTTAGTTGAACATTTGATATAGGATGTTTTTAATGTTTTACACTTAAAGACATCTTTCCTATAATAAGTTCCTATTATTTTGTGCAAGCTTATGTACATTTTGCTTATGGTATTCTACTTTGCTATGGCGGCTACATCGTTACACACTCACAGGGAAGTTGACATTGTTTTCAGCCTTGTTGGATGAGAAAGGTCCTTTCCTTTTGATTTCCTCCTATGGGATTTAAGGAGGCTAATAATGAAAACAGGAGGAGTCTGCATGATAATCAAGCTGGTCTGCTTAGCATGGTATAAGTAGTTAGCCGGGATGATCAGTTGGTGATGCTGGTGACAAGCCTATGCTGGTTAACTGGGGATGCTGTTATCCAGTTTTCAGTTATGCTAGTACTAGTACTTCATTCAAAAACATATACTACTGTATAAAGTTTGGGGTCACTTGTTTTCCATGAATGTCCTTGTTTTCCATGAAAACATACATGAAATGAGTTTGAATTGGAAATATACCAAAATGAATACATAATAAAGTAATTAACAAGGTTAGAAATTATGATTTTAATTGAAATAATAATTGTGTCCTTCAAACTTTGCTTTCATCAAAGAATCCTCCATTCGCAGCAATTACTGCCTTGCAGACCGTTGGCATTCTTGTTGTCGATTTGTTGAGGTCATCTGAAGAGATTTCCCCTCATGATTCCTGAAGCACCTCACACAAATTGGATTGGCTTGATGGGCACTTTTTAAATATCATATGATCAGGCTGCTCAGTAGGGTTGAGATCAGCTGACTGCTTCTTCACTAAATAGTTATTGCATAGTTTAGAGCTGTGCTTATTGTCACTGTCCTGTTGTTGGAGGAAATTGGTTCCAATCAAGCACTGTCCACAGGGCCTGGCATGGCCACCCCCAGACCGTCACACCACCATGCTTGAGAGATGGCAGCTAGTTGAGGACCTGTGAGGCATCTGTTTCTCAAACTAGACACTAATGTATTGTTCCTCTTGCTCAGTTGTGCACGGGGGACTCCAACTCCTGTTTCTATTTCGATTAGAGACAGTTTGCGCTGTTCTGTGAAGGTAGTACACAGAGCTGTATGAGACCTTCCTGTTCTTATCAATTTCTTATATGGCATAGTCTAGTAAACATTTCATTAAAAATCAATTTGATGTTATTTTAATGGACAAAAAAACAACTTTTCTCTCAAAGAAAAAGGAAAATTGTAAGTGACCACAAACTTTTGAACGGTAGTGTATAATCCATGGAATGAGATGTGAGTTCCTGTGAAACCCACATTCTCCTTTAGGAAACTTAATGATTATTAAGAGGCTTTAGGAACTGTAACTTAGTGACTATGCCTGTGTTCATTTATCTAGTCTTGTTTGGACAGAGGATAGAAGTCTGAAGTTATTGTATTATAGCCTTTAGCATTATTAAATGGCATGATATACACAAATAATAGTATTACCCATGATGAAGAAC
This sequence comes from Esox lucius, assembly GCF_011004845.1. Taxonomy (NCBI): domain Eukaryota; kingdom Metazoa; phylum Chordata; class Actinopteri; order Esociformes; family Esocidae; genus Esox; species Esox lucius. Next base: position 5,215,498 of record NC_047584.1, on the reverse strand, counting down.
CCATTTACTCAAAAAACTTGAATATTTGATTGTTCAAAACTAACAGTAACATCACAAAATACAATAGAGTAAATCACTGAATCCATAATTAAACCATCTGTAACAGACAAAGTCTATGCATGGCTGTAAACACAGCAGCTTGTTAAAAAAGTCTAATTGAACCAAAAACCAAACTATTCATCCACCTCCGACAGGAAATAACCCCAAATCCTAAACGCAGCATGGAATTAGCCCCACTTCGCTCTTGCCAAAACAAACAGAAAGACAGGAAACCTCACACATTCACAAATTCATAAACACAGTAATTGGAGTGCATTTGCTCTCGCTACCTCTTTAAACAATCCCACCATCTGGCAGATAGTTCTGTAAAGTCTTCCAGTAAAAAGTGATACTTAACTGCACAGTTATAAATATTTTAAATACTTTCATTATTTCATATAACAGGACATCACACCTGTCCTGGCATTTATTGCCCAAATGGTGTGATCGTCTCATAACATTTCTATGAAATGCAAATATACAGGCATTCATACTGAAACAATACATGCTTAATCTATATTCCAGACTGCTTTGCCTGTCCCCATTTCAGTGCCGGTCCTACAGTAGTATTTGGAGGACATAAAGAAACATTCAGTTTCGGGTCTTTATGCTGGTCTATGCTGGATTGCCTTTTCAGCAGTCTCTTTTGCAACCTTTTCCTTTATACATTACTGGGCTATAAGTGAAACGTCACTCAGTAATTTCACAGGCTAAACTTGACCTTTAGAGACGTATTCCCAGTTATCTCCTCCACGTTCTGTTTTGAATGTTTATTAATGAACTCAGGCCTTTTCCTCTAATCTTAATGTAAACTGACATCACAAAACGCTAGAGAAATGTATTTTCACCCATACCACCAAGTGCCTTATTTCTTGGATGTGAATTGTTTTAAACTCTGAGTGCAGTGTTGCTAATAAATGCACTTCCTGTGTTGGAGGTGTACCGGTATTTTTTATTAGAATTTATTAATGCCGCAATCAAAGCATGCAATGTAACATCTAGAGTGGGATGGTGTGTATGATGTGTCTTATGTATGTTGCTGAGGGAAGGCTTACTGAAGCTCCCTCTGTGTATATTAAGTCCTGTTTAACTGTTCACTCAGACTGTTTGGTTTTAGGGATCCAAAAGAACTGGGAGTTAGACACTGCCTATTGTGGTTTTTGGCTTGAGCTGGCTAATGTTAGCAACTGGCAAGAAGCTGTTTGCCTCATCCTGTGACCTTAATGGCTTATTAGTATTTATCTAATTTATACATCCTCAAGATAAAACTTGAAATAACCTCCCTATGATTTGGAATGTACCTAATGTGGACAGGCTAGCTGGTTTTACTGCTAGCATTAGAAAATCAAAAATTTAATAATGAATTAATTCATCCTAAACCCTTGACTAAGAAAGACAAGGATGCATGACATTGATATTAGTTCTGTTTTTTCAGTTAAATGGTGATGGTGAAAGAGATCAGTTGACCCTTTCCCCTTTAATTAAGAGACCACTGCACCTATTCTTTCCTTCCCAAAAAAGTTGAAAAGGAAGGTTTTGAGTGAGAAACAGAAGGGTTAAAATTAAGAGACCACTTCAAACTGAACGCTTCGGTGCCTCATTCAAAACCCTCCTTTTCGACTTTTTTGGAAAAGAAAGAAAAAGGTGCAGTGGTCTCTTAATTTCTTCCGGAGATGTATGTCAGTGTGATTTGATGCAACCATGAGCTTGCTGTCCTTTTTTGAGTAGAAAACATTCCTCTTCTTTTGTCTCACCCTGATCCATGGCAGAAGGTACAACCCTCAGAAAGCCATGAGGCATCAGCTGCTTGTTCAATTACACCAGCATTGTTACTACCCACACTTGTGATCTTTCAAATTAAACTGATGGATCATGATGGCACGTGGCAAAATAGATTTGGTGTCAGAAGAGATGCGCAAGGAGCATTTGATAAGACATTCCCATAACAAATGTGACATAAACATGTTAAAGGATGACCATGATGGTAGTTTAAAAAATAGGTATCGATCAAATTTTCTTTGTATTTCGGTGCTGTGGGCTATACGAGGAGCCAGGTTAAAAGTAGCCAGCTTTAGTCTAAATTACATATGAAAATTAGAATTAATTAGAGAAAAGGAATAGGTGAGAGGTAATTTTAATGCTAATTAAAACATTATATATTTAGAATTTTCATCACTTATTTATTGTATAGTTATTTATTTCATTTTCTAAACTGTTGCAGTGTGTTTTTTATTTCAAACAGTTCTTAAATCCCTTTTATTAAATAGAATATGATTTAAAATAGTGATATAAATGTGTTTAGTGATTTTCTCTTGTTCAATGGTGAATGGGAGTGTGTGAACGTACGTCTAAGCTTGTCCTGTAGAAAGACGTAAGGAAGTATGAGCGAGACAGACAAGACAGGGAATGAAGAATGGCACTCAGGAAGAATCCTTCCTCTGAGTGACAGGTCTCATAAATAATTCTGTGTGATCTCGGGGGAAGCAAGGGCTCTGCAGTTGTCTTATAGAAATATAATTGTGTGAGAGACGGCCTTGTGTGGTTAAAATATCTACTCCACAAATTTTGCTCTAATATCATACACTTTCTTTCATTACATCGTTTTTTTTTCCAATTTCCTCATTATGTTTGATATTAATTTCAAGATGCCATGTACACATTAGCATAAAAATCACCAAGTATATTGCTGCACAGGCAAGTCACATCATTCCTTATCGCTCATTTGGTACAAGTAAGTACCTAGACCTTCACATAAAACATGAAATAATTGTACATTTTCAAGATCTCTGCTCATTGTCCCATCAAAAGAAAGTGGGGCATATTTCAGCTTGATTGGCTTTAAGCGTCACCATTTGATATTTTGAATAGCTTTGAAATTAGATCTTTCTGTGTGGGCGCCTTTGAACGGATGCTATTTTCCCCTTAAAGATTTGGGAGAACAAGAAGTACAGCGACGAGGCTGCTATTGACCGTGCTGACGCTGGATTTAACAAATGTCAGGGCTGTCAAGATTCAAACACCCACCTGATTCACTATGAGAAAAATAAGGTATTCGGTGCAAAAAGAATAATGTTCCTTTATTGCTTTCATTTGATCCTGCAAAAAATCTGCTTCTTGCATCCTTTGGGTGAGAAGCAGATGAAACCGCATACATGGAGCACCTGTCCATGCATTTTATAGATCAAGATGAGGCTATTCCTGAAATAAGGATTTTTAGTTTTTTAATCCATATGATTATCATACACTTTAGTTTTTTTAACTACATAAACAGGTCCAGATTTGAGATTAATTATCTGTCTTTAGCAAACTAATCATATTCTTGTTAATCCACAAGATGTCACTCACTGTTGAGAACCTATACAAGTTCCTAGTGCTGTGGACAACACATGCCCCTTGATGACAGGTGTTCGCGCCCCCTTTCTGTCTACATTTGTATAGCGGTACTGTATTTTAACATACTTTTTTTTTAGACTTGACATATACTGTTTTTATTCACTGTTTTTCAAGCAATGCACTTCAAAATGCTCTTATAGGTTTTCAGACAAATGGAGTCTGCTGATCACCACTTGCCCATAAAACACTTTTTTTTAAATGTCCTAAGTAAATTAGTTTGATCGCCAACAAATACCAAACTCCACCCAATACATCTAAAAAAGAGCAAAACAACCATAAAAAACAACAAAAATGTTGAATGATGGAGTTGACAGAGATGCAACCTGAAATAAGAGTGAGAGGAAATAGCTGCCCAAATGAATGGTACCGTCCTGGATTTTGCAGTACAAACAGCTGAAGAGGCTTTTGGCATCAATTTAACAAAAACTGTTTTCAAGATGCTCTTTCATTGTCCCAAGCTGACCACCACAGTCTAGGTTGGTATGAGCCTTAGCAGTGCCGTTAGCTGACGAATGGTTGGGATATCCAAGGGCAATGAAAATTTGCCAGCCGCACCTGGGGATCACTGAGACATTGTCAGCAGGCATCTTACCTTCCTAATTAAACTACCTAACACTCCTTGTTGGATGAGCTGTAAAGAAGAATTAGCACTGTTTCAAGATCATTTAAAGTGCAAACAGTGATGGAAAAAGATAAATCATGCACAGGAGATACTGGATCAGGGCAAAATAGGTTCTGGAACAAACTAAGCCAAATCTGAGAGGTATCACATTCTGTTCCAGCAGGATCAGGCTCAAATGAAGCATTTATTGTGATGCTTGTTGGACATACTGCCAACTTCTAATATCAAGGATATTGAAGGCAGATTGTTGTAGAGAAATTAACAATCAATTCTCTGGCAACAGCTCTGTTGGACATTCCTGCAATGAGCATGCCTCTTATTTTTCCCAGCACAAGACGGACCTGTGTAATGATCATACTGTTTCTTGATATGCCACACCTGTCAGGTCGATGGATTATCTTGTGCAAATTTATGTATGGACCATTTCTGGGAAATTTTATTGCAGCTCAAGAAGCAGGCAACAAACACTTTTGTATGCTGCATTTATATTTTTGTTAAGTGTATACAACACACATGCTTACACAGAGACACACAGTACAGACACTTGGGATAAAACAACTGTCTCAAGTCTCAAGTAATTGTATACCAATTGCATACCGATACCTACATATTGATCTGCTGTTTTCAGGTAAAGTGCAGCCAGTACTTTTTCGATGGATATTTAATTGTTCAAATTCCCACCCATGATGGAGATGACTTGGTGCAGTCTCCTTGCTATAATCGATCGAAGAGGCGGGGGTCCAACTTTAGCTTGGACAACAGGCCTGGGATGAAACAAATGATGGCTGGCTTTTCTACTGCCTCAACATGATTAAAGGGAATGCTAAATCCATGGGTCCTCATTTGATTAGTTTACAGGTGGCTAATGAGCTGATATTTAAAACTTGTAACTTGGTCTCTCTGCCTCTATCTGGCTGGCCTCTAGGAAAGATAGAGAATCATGGATGGCCTGCCGGGATGCTTCAGCTATAGCTTGAGCCAAGAACAGTCATGTTGTTGTGAAGGATTTGTACAAACATGTCACCCCGAGGCAGTAGGTCACCAGTGTTTACAGGGATGAAACATTATTGAAGACATGGAAACTACAAAGATGGCCAAACTGAATATGACTTCAAGATACATTCCAGAGGATTGCATCATAAACCATATGCAGTCCTCTTCCAGCAAAAGCAAGGTACCCATACCTATTTAGTCTGTCATAATTTAGTGAAAGAGATCCCCTTAGTTTTCCTGGAAACCAATCAGAAAAGAATTCACGCTAATGATGGCATTGTCAACCCGATCAGAAACACTATTTTCAGAGCATGTTAACTGATGGTCTATTTTTTGTGGAATATAATAGACAATAAGGACTGTAACGCACTTTATCGCCCACTTAGATATATCAAAACCATGTCAGAGCTTTTTTCATCTTTAATAAGATCAAAAAATACGTAACCAACAACTTTAATGAAAACAAAACTGTAATCCTGTGATGGTGAGGTGACGGCCAGCCCCGTCATCTCACGCTTTTCCCGGTTTTCTTTTCTTCCCGATCACATCCCGTACTTGTCATGTGTCTTTGATTATCACTCACACCTGGTCCCACTCCGGTCGTTAGTATGTGTTTAAATGTTGCTCCTCTGCTCCCCTCATTTCTCGGTCATTGTTCCATGTCTTCCTTTGTTAATGTACATGTTTTCGAGTGTTTCGTTTCGTTTTGGTTTGTACCTTTTTGTTTCGTTTAGTGTTTTCAAGTTTAATTACATTTCAAACATTGACTGCCACTCTGCCTGTTCCTGGTTCCTTCAATTTCCACCACTACACCATTAGTGACAAATCCAAGTTTTGACAGTTTTTTACTTTTCATTATTTCTAATATAAATTATCCATTTGTTTTTAACTGTTTTTGTTTTTAAAGTCTCTTTAATGAACAAAAAAAGGGCCCCCCTAGGCCACAAGAGATCATGTTCAACAGAGATGAATTGATTCATTGAAAGGGTTGGTCTTGGATTAATTATTATTCCTGGAAATATTATAGCCTACCTCACTCTCCCTGAAACACACGAGGAAAGTAATGTCACAGCCAGGATGTCAGATATTATTGATTCCAACCCTGGATCAAATAGGTTTAAGGGCCTTGCTCATGGTGTGAATGACACTTTTCATCTTGTAACATCTTGGTTCGCTCCAACAACCTCTTGGTTATAGTCCCAACACTTTTGACCATAAGGCTACCTTTTTGTAGTCATCAATAAAGAGCACTTCACCTCACTACTATTGTTTGATAAAGTGGGCCATTTTGACCAATATGTCAGCTGCCAGGGCTGGCCAGCATATCAGCCAGTCAGGGTTGTGCAGAGTCTGGAAACTACAGCTGTGTCAGGTAGATTGCTTCCAAAACCACAAGCAAGAGAGTTCCAGTTCAGGAAATACTACCACAGTAATCTGCAGCAAGAGGGACATCAGCAAAAAATGTGTCCCGAAGCTTTGCTGTAAATATGGTCTGGTCTCATCTCAGTGCAGTCGTTGGCTCTTTTTATACAGGGGCTAAATGACAGTGAGACTCAGTAAAGCTCTCCTGGCACCAGTGCTTTACAACTCTCACCTGGACCTTGGGGCTCCATGACTGGAGCTGCGTATGGGAAAATGTCTGCCAAGCCCAACTCTATTCATCTCACTGTGATCAAAAGAGACAGGAAGGAGTGAGAAAGCAGGCCTAGCTGTGTTTGTAAGGGACTGGGCAACACTGACCAGTGACACTGACGTGCAAACGTTCATGTACACACACACACACATACAAATAATCCCTACTCATAGCTGGAATGTTGAAATAATGTGCACATACAATGACATTTGATCTAATCAATATGACTTGAATAAAACCCACAATGTCCAAGCAAAGCCTATGAAGTAAGACACAGACACAAACTCAAATAATTCCTACTCATTCATAGTGAAGCTGTTGAAATACTGCACACTTACACCGGAATGTGTTGCAATCAATAAGAAGACATCCACAATGGTGTAAGAGTCAATGAATGCGTCGACTCAACCCCACTGGTGCCATACGAACTACACTGGCACTTTACTATGTATCATCCACCGCTTAGTACCGCCTCTCAGGGACTTTTTGCACTACTCTCCTTGTATTACTCTCCTTGTTTCCTTATACTCACTTTAGACACTCGCAGAACTGTCCCTTCCACCCTAAACCATCCTGGACTAGTTCAAAATATTCCAGTCGTATTCGGTAAGGAAAGAGGAGGATGAGACAATTTATTATAACTCAGTATATGCTGAACATTACAGGCAGGATTCTACACAGTGCCCTTTTAAAAACTCAGCATATACTGTATAAGTGCATATTGTATAAAGGATACATTAGGATAATATAAATTGAAGATGAGTTATTGGAATTACCTGAATTGTGCTGGATGTTAATGAGTCTGGAATTGAAAACCTGAGAAAATGTGGTCCCACATCGCTGGGTTTGGTCAGATCTAAAACGTGCATTGATCCTATCACTAATAACTTTGTTATGTAAGACACCCCTAATTTTGAAGTCCCCTAAACCATTGCGACAGAAGACTGAACATTTCGAGCGAATCATAATGCAGCTGACAATTTGATTTGGTGTTGGGCTTTCTGAGGTTGTTTGTACTCAACTTTAAAACACATGGCCACAGCCAGACTTGGACAAGAATTTGGCCCTGGAATTGAATCTACACCAGCCAACATCACTGTGTTTCCCACCCTCCTGGCAGGTCCCTAACTATACAGGCACACACCACATTCCTATATACACCCTATCCCTACACTCTTAATGCAGAGTAGTACTGACATGTAACACTACAGTAGGAGGACAGAATAGCATATTTTATAAATTTGCTATGCCATCTGAATCAACATCTTCTCTGCTGCCACTGTGCTTCTTTGGTTCTCTGGCTGTTTTAAGCCCTATGAGCCCGTTTTGCAGACAGATTAAGCCTAGTCCTGGACAAAAATAAAACTAGCTCCATAGAGAAACTCAATTTAGCTTGTTTTTTTTTGTCTATGTCTGCAAAACCAGCCCCACATATAACCAAGGCCAAGCAAATAATGAAGCTACCTTGCAAATAGTGCATGCATGGCAAATCTTACGGAATCAACACCTTCTCTGATTGTGGATTACTACACACCAAACATTCTCCCCTGATATAATTGGTATTCAAAAATGTTTGCTTTATAATACCTCCAAGTATGAAATGCATGCATTGTGTGCAACCAAAGCTAGCAATTGAACTATAGCTGCAGCAGCATTAGTTTGAGGTTTGAATCTAGCCCATGGCTTTTTAAGTCTCCGTCTTTCCTACTGTCTCTATTAATAAAAGCATGATAAATATAAATATTAAAAATAGTGCTGTAATACTTCCTGGTTAAATAGTGTTTTTAAAAGATGAATTACACATATCTTTATGCAGTAATATCAAAGGCATATTAAACTGAACAAAAAAATTAAATCAGTCAACTGAAATGGAATCATTGAGTTGTGCTGTGGTGAAGATATTTGAATTGACTGCCAAAATCACAAAAATGATGTTGGAGGCAGCTATATGGAAGAGAAATTAACATTAAATTATTGGGCACTAGCTCTGATGGACATTCCTGCAGTCACCTAGAAACTTGACACATCTAGGGCATTATGCTGTGTGACAAAACCGCACACTTGAAAGTGGCTTTTTATTGTCCCCGGCACATGGTGCCCTTGTCTAATGATTATGCAGTTTAATCAGATTCTTGATATACCATACCTTTCAAGTGGATGGATTATTTTGGCAGAAGAAAAATGCTTGCTAACAAGGGTATAAACTAATTTGTGCATAACATTTGAGAGAAATAATTTTTTTGTACAAATGGAACATTTGGGAAATTTTATTTCTGCTCATGAAAAGAGACAAACACGTCACATGCATTTAATTTTTTTCTCTCTGCAATTCAGCGTTTAACACCTGAGGACATTAACTAATAATAAACAAAGATAATCATTATTATTAAAACGTATTGCTCTTAGTCATCTATTAATCCAAATTAAACCCCCATTAAACTTTTTGCAGTTTTAGGCTACCTACAAAGAGACAAATTCCTATCAGCCCTGCAATGGTTGCCATACATTTCTTGCACATGTTGCTCAGCATCTCAAACCAATAGTCAATATTTAGTTGTATAGCTACAGAACACAGAGCAGATCCTCTTTCTCACAAGGAAGTTATGCTTCTAAAGCTTCACAATTATAGAACTACTTTGGTCATTAGTGCTGCCGGCCCTATAGCGAAAAAAGGAACAGGGCCAGAGCATAAACATTTATTAAAGGAATCATGAGGATAATACAATTGACTGTTCAATCATGGTTAATCAACCCTGCAAAAAAGAGGAAGCTTTCCATTTTTTATACATGATCTTTACTGTCTGATTCCATAGTCATAACAGGCCTCTTTGTAGATAGCTTGTTTAACTAGTCTGTGTGTAAACTGGGAAAACCCATCTTGGTTTCAGCCATTTAGGGCTGTACAGAGTCTGCTAACTGAAGATGTGTCAGGTAGATTGCTTCCAAACCACAAGCACTGAGTTCCAGTTATCTGCACAGTACCCATAAGAATCTGCGGCAACAGGGATTTGGACACAAAATGGGCCCCCAGCACATTGCTGTAAATATGCCCAAGTTGTGTCTGGCCTTATAACTCAGTGCAGTCGTTGGCTCTTTTTATACAGGAACTAAATGACAGTGAGATCCAGAAAAGCACTCCCACCAGCAGTGCTTTATGACTCTCACTAAAACCCTGGGGTTCCATGACTGGAGCAGTATTATGGGAAAATGGCTGCAAATCCCTACTCTATTCATCTCACTGTGATCAACAGAGACAGACAGGAAGGAGGGAGAAATCAGGCCTAATGTCACTAGAAAGTGTTTGGGCGACACTAACCAGTGACATTACGCACATACGTAGGCTTACACACAAACATGCACAAAAAAGTTCAGACAGAAAACACCACATATGAGTTGAACCATTTAATGGAAAACTTACAGTGGGGAGAACAAGTATTTGATACACTGCCGAATTTGCAGGTTTTCCTACTTACAAAGCATGTAGTGGTCTGTCATTTTTATCATAGGCACACTTCAACTGTGAGAGATGGAATCTAAAACAAAAATCCAGAAAATCACATTGTATGATTTTTTTATTATTAATTAGCATTTTATTGCATGACATAAGTATTTGATCACCTACCAATCAGTAAGAATTCTGGCTCTCACAAACCTGTTAGTTTTTCTTTAAGAAGCCCTCCTGTTCTTTACTCATTACCTGTATTAACTGCACCTGTTTGAACTTGTTACCTGTATAAAAGACACCTGTCCACACACTCAATCAAACAGACTCCAACCTCTCCACAATGGCCAAGACCAGAGAGCTGTGTAAGGACATCAGGGATAAAATTGTAGACCTGCACAAGCCTGCGATGGGCTACAGGACAATAAGCAAGCAGCTTGGTGAGAAGGCAACAACTCTTGGCGCAATTATTAGAAAATGGAAGAAGTTCAAGATGACAGTCAATCTCCCTGGGTCTGGGGCTCCATGCAAGATCTCACCGCGTGTGGCATCAATGACCATGAGGAAGGTGAGGGATCAGCCCAGAACTACACGGCAGGACCTGGTCAACGTCTGAAGTTTGTCAATGACCATCTGGATGATCCAGAGGAGGAATGGGAGAAGGTCATGTGGTCTAATGAGACAAAAATAGAGCTTTTTGGTCTAAACTCCACTCGCCGTGTTTGGAGGAAGAAGAAGGATGAGTACAACCCCAAGAACCCCGTCCCAACCGTGAAGCATGGAGGTGGAAACATCATTCTTTGGGAATGCTTTTCTGCAAAGGGGACAGGATGACTGCACCGTATTGAGGGGAGGATGGATGGGGCCATGTATCGCGAGATCTTGGCCAACAACCTCCTTCCTTCAGTAAGACCATTGAAGATGGGTCGTGTCTGGGTCTTCCAGCATGACAACGACCCGAAACACACAGCCAGGGCAACTAAGGAGTGGCTCCGTAAGAAGCATCTCAAGGTCTTGGAGTGGCCTAGCCAGTCTCCAGACCTGAACCCAATAGAAAATCTTTGGAGTGAGCTTAAAGACTGTATTGCCCAGCAACAGCCCCGAAACCTGAAGGATCTGGAGAAGGTCTGTATGGAGGAGTGTTCCAAAATCCCTGCTGCAGTGTGTGCAAACCTGATCAAGAACTACAGGAAACGTGTGATCTCTGTAATTGCAAACAAAGTTTCTGTACCAAAAAATACAGACTTCATGCTTTGTAAATGAGAAAACCTGCAAAATTGGCAGTGTATCAAATACCCCACTCTATGTACAGCCCTGTACATGCAAGGCTTGGCATTAGGTTCTGCTCCTATAGGGTTACTCACAGTACACAGTACCAATCCCCCCACAAGGAACACAGAATCGACAGGTGAAGGCAGTGGTGGTGGGTGGACGTGCTAATTTGTCATGTTCAAAGCCTTTCACATCAGTATTGTTGCCCAAGTTTTGGCTGCACAATATTATTCATAGCTGGACTATTAAAATATTGAACGCAAGAAACTAAATTTGATCTAATCAATATGGCTTGAATAAAATCGACACTGCCTGGGCCACACACACTGAAATAATTCTTACTCATGCATAGTTGAACTGTTGACATACTGCAGTCTCATTGCGGCCAGGGGCCTTGTGTGTGAGTGCACATTGTGATAAGAATCTGAATGGCATGGCGAAATGTACTTTGGAGGAAACGTTACGTTCTTTGACTCTCCAGAGACAGTCAGGACAGGCTGTCATGCGGCGAGGCCATCAGGGCACATTCAAATGGGGTAACATTTTATAAAATAATAAAAATACTGCATGTTCACACAGACATTTGATGTAATCACTTTAGAGATTCGGTCTACAATGGTACAACAGTCAATGAATTAGGTAATACATGTGTGGAATCTATCCTAACAGTGATACTACGAACTATTACTAAGAAAGGCTTTATCATACATAAAGCACATAAACACAACATAGATGTTTTCACAAATCATCAAGGTTATATTGTATGAAGGATTTGTAAACAACGCTAAACCCTAGGTGTACTACACAAAGGCATAAAGTTTGGCCACTAATTTCACAAGTTTATGATGTATTGAAACATTTTGGTGCTTTTCATTCTTTGCCATGCAATGGCTTCTCTAATAAAGGCTTTTTAACATTTCAGCACGAGAAAGTGTCTTGGATTTCTTAAAATGTTTATACAGTCATTTTGCTGTTATGTACCAACTTAATTTTGTTGTTCCAAGATATACCTGTATTACCAAACCAAAAAAATGCTTGACCTCACTTGAAGCCAAAGTAGAACTCTTTCTTTTTTTGTATACCTAATAATTTATTGTAAAAAATATAGTTTGAGAAATGTTGCTTGCATCCCTTAAATCCTTCATGAAGTACAATCAATTTCACATATAGTTCCTGTTTAAAAACTACAATATTGCTCAATATTGCTTTTTTTTCAATAAGCCATTTTTGATCATCTTTATTAAGGATGCTAGTAACTTTGAAGGTGACTGTGAGTGCGGTGAATGAAGGCGGTGGCTGTAAACTTTTGGGATTTTTTTCCAATTTCTCAAAAATTACCCATACATACCACTTCCCCCTCGTCAAATGGAGATGTGCTGATTTCCTTAACGTCCATCCTCTTCTGTAGTACTCCTCTGAATTACTCTGCTTATAAGACATGGTAAATAAAAAACTTTGTTGTGCCAATGAAAGGAGGCACAGTCAGTGCCTGAGGTGGGATGAAGAAAAGGGAAGTGGGCTGATATGCAGACAACATTAGCATGCCAGAATCATAATTTTTGTTGTCACATCAGAGGAAAAAATTCAAGAAAATAGGAAACATAAGGACAACAGAACGCCCACATTTCAATAGCTAATTTTTTAACCCAGGAGGTGACCGTTACATCTTGATATAGGAGATATTGTTTTGCCTACTGTGTGCTTTTCTCACAAGGTCAGCAAGCAACGAAATAGCAACCAGAATGCAGAGGTCCCTTCCATTTGACAGATGTGTGTGTCTCATAGCCTTTGGCAGATAAGATTTCTACTCTTATCATTTGGTATCATGCAACCTAAAATTTCCAACAGAAAAATATACGCTAACAGCAAAACATGGGTTGAATGTAGACCCTTCAATCATAACATCCATTAACAAGTGGAAATAATTTCTGGTTAAGAGAACAGTAAATAAGAAGCAGAAAATGTTGGCAAGATTTGCCTCAGATGACACGTCTGGATCTTCAACTCTCAAGAATCAGAAAAAGTATGTATTCAGTTGTAACCCACAAATTAAGGAATACAAATAAATATTTTAAAGAAAAAGAGATTCTGATTTCTTGATCCTCAATTGCCGTATTTAATTCAGCAATAAGCCTAATTTAGTTATATTACTTAACCTTCCTCTGAGCAAATTAGGTTAGTGGTAGATAAACATTTGGTTATATTATGAACACCTGTTGCAGTATGATTTCTCTGGTGGAGCTCACAAAGTTACTTCGAAGTCCTCAAAACTGTTTTCTATATATTTCAACCATTAAAGAATGGTGAATGATTACAAACTGAACTATTTTTGCAGAAAATACAAACTGTTCCCACTCTTTCCCACAGAAGACTCAACGAAAAAGAAAATCCTGTCAAAGTACGCCTCCCAATACCCACATCTCTTTCTCAATTTCTGATGGACGTGTATATATTAGCCAATGCTGAAGCAAAATCTCTTCGCTCAGCCCAGGTTCGGCCCCTTCAGTGCTGCTGAGGTCAATGCGGGTCACAATGTCATTACCGCCCCAGGACTAAACTCTCTCGTGTTTTCTGTCTTCCTCATTTGCAAATTTGTCATTGCGTGAACTGCGTATTCCAGAATACACCATTTTCCACGTCCCTACGAAAGATTCGTAATAGGCTATGGTGAATGGTATTTGCGCAAACCACTGACCCTTTTGTGCGTCGCTTCTCAGTGAACGGATTTTTTTTGGTACCGAGCGGAGAGGGGATGCACACGGCACTCGAGTGAGGTAACTATATAAAAAAAAACATTTGTTTTCATTCACTCCCACAACATGGAACCGGACAGCATTTACAAAAACATGTAGACGCTGGCTAGCTACGGTCATTGTCATTTTAAAGAAAATTAAGTAGTTAACGTTAGTACAAGTTTTAAAAGAGCACAGCTTTGTCTAATCATCTCTAACTAGCTAACGTTAGCTAGCTTATTTCTTGAATGATCTGCTAGCTAGCTGCTAGTTATTTTGTAGCTTCACGAGCTTTTGAATTGTTCAAGTTAAATGACTGGGTAATCTTACGCTAAGTGGTTACGCTTGGAAGATTAGCTAGTTAACAAGCCACAACTACGCCCGCATGCAGTGAGAATCCGAGAAGCTAATAAGTCACCTCAATACACTAGCAGCTAATAATGTTAGCAAGCAACGTTTCTTGGCCCCGTGCTTTTTGTAGTGTAGGCTAGCGTTCAGGGTAGAGGCTAACTAACTCTAGTTGCCGCTGTTAACAACTGGTTGATAATTTCGGTATGTAGCAGTTCGTCGTTTAATAAGGGGCGTCTGTATGGTAGTTCTTACCAGGGTAGTTAACTATGTTTTTATCGAACAAGCTGGTGCGGCATAACATAGCTAAGCTTGCTGTAACGTTATTGTTATAGTAGGCGTGCTTCCATCATCAGCATAAGCTCTCTGCTTTCCTGAATTAGTCTGTTTTTATTTAGTTAAATGTGGTAGTCCAGTATCTAGCTCGTTAGGTATTTACGTTTTGGAGTAACGTTAGCTACATCACTAATTTCACGTGGGAAGACAGGCACTAGGTAAATACTGTTCTAAATCAACGTTTCACTTGCAGTGGTTCTCAATTCTAGTTCTGGTGACCCAAAGCAGTTCGAATATTAACTAATCAGGTTTGGACTGTTAATTCTGGTGTGTAGTACTTCCTATGGCGAAAAACGGTACCCTTTGGGTCATCAGAACAAGCAGTAAGAACCACTCTTGCTGGTTAAAATTGGGAGCCTTTTAAAAGTCATAATTACCCCATATTCAACTTGACAGGATAATTTCTGGGAATCTTAAGTCCTAAATATAGGATTTTAGGGTAAAAATACAATGTATTTAGAATTATCTTGCTTTAAATGTATTAAGTGAATTCTCTTGCATACCAAAAAGTTTGTATTCGAGAGTATTACATAAGGATAGCCATTACTAAGATAGCATACTATTAAGTGATTGGAAATTATATCTAAAGATTAACAGTTGAGGACAAGTTGTTATTCTCTTGTCAGCAGGCATCTCATCACCTGTGTGGATTAAAAAATTCAATCATTTGGTCTAACAACTCAAGACAGGGTTGTCATATTATGACTTATTCTGGGCTTAATAGGGGCCCAGAATTTAATTAAAAGACAAATGTCCCAAAAAATTGCAACCCTATGCAAATTATGCAATACAGAATACATAATTACTGTAATTTTAGGCCAGAATGTTATGGTAAGGTTGTCATTAGCAAAATGTTGATGTATTTAAAACAAAATACTCTGTTTAACAACCCTACAACTTTTAAAAATGGTTTGAAACATAGTGACTGTCTGAGATTGTCAAATTAGAATGCTCATTGTCTGTTTCAAATAGCTTTCCCATTTCATGCTTGCTTAGCTCAGCTGGTGATATCACCCCAGGGTTCTCCTAAGCATGTGACATGATTACCAGGCAATTTACATGGACGGATGTCGGGTGGTTTTGAAACACTGTACGTTACTCCTTATCACTCCTCACATGATTTCTAAATCCCACATATTAGTACACCAATGAGAAGCTTCGCCCTATGCAGGGTCTAGCGCTAACTTTTTTTAGGCCCAGTTGGTCTGAAATCTTCTGGCCTGGACTGAATAAAAAAAAATTATACAATTGTATTTTATTAAATAATATTGTATGTAAATCTCAAATCATCAGAATATTGATATATACTACAGTTTTGCATGTGCTGTGAGACATGAGTTGATATAAGCAATTGCTGTTTATGTAAATATGGTGCATCTCACATGATTACTTTTTAATAAATGGTGATCAAAATATTGATCGTGATCAAGGTATATCTTTTCATGAAGATACTTGCATTTGCTGTGACATATAAAAGCTAGATTTGCAGGCTTCTTGTGAGTCACTGCTAGTAAGCGCGTTGGCAAGTGTAGTTAATGACACTTACTGTTGACAAGCCATGTCAGTAGTGATGGCTAGTGATGGCCAAACAAGGCTTCATTAGTGTTATATGAGCAGCAGGATATTATGCTGGCCACACTCAGATTTTCTTTTTCAAAATAAAAGCCATCATTGAAATTTACAAGGCAATAGATTTAACAATCTAGTCTGTTAAAAGTACAGACAAGAACAACATTGGAAAGGACATAAACATCAAATGTACTGACTAGATTAACTATATTGCCTAAACATTTTCAATGATGTCTTCTATTTGAAAAAGAAAATCTAAGTTAGCGCAGCTAGCATCATATCCTGCTGCTAGAAGAATGGTAATGAAGCCTTGAATGGCCATCACTAGGAAGGCCCACTTGGCGGGCAAAACAGTCCTCGCATTGCCCACCATTAACAACTTTTACTAGTAATACTTCTACTAGTTCTACTTATCAGTATTGGATGCGCTAACCGCATATTGTATTTGCAAGAATATCTACAAGTAATCAGTATAATGAAGGATCTGCACAGATGCAACCAACACCAATGGTCTAGCTAAAGTTAGTGAGGCTAGCTAAACCTCTCTTGTTAAACATATAATGTTAGCTAAATTAATCGCACCAATCCAACCTTCTCCACAGCAACCCAGGCTGTCAATCAGTAGGATTGGTTTACCTGACATTAGGAAAACGTGTATATTATAACCGGTATATTTGTCAGAAGATTCTGCGTTATACTGGCTGCACTACGCTACACTGGCCACCCATAGAACCAATGTTAATTTAGGTAAATTAGCACTCAACTTTGCTTTGATAATGAAGAATTTCTTCTCCTTCAACCCCCAAACAATTGCATAATTGACCCACCCTGATTGAATGTACAGATAGCTGTCTGTTCTTTTGTGCGCTTTCATTTTGGTAGCAGTGTGTGTTAGGGGATGGAATCTCCATAAGGTATATGTAAACATCCCCAAACTTCAGCTCTGGCAGTAATGTTGCTGTTTTTAACAATGTTAATAACACAGCAGGTGCTGTATGCGGGTCAAGGCCGGCCAAGGCTCATTGATGCACGTGGGGAGCGAAGGCTGGCCCGTGTGGTCCGATCCAACAGATGAGCTACTGTAGCTCAAATTGATGCAAAACTTAATGCTGGTACTCTTAGAAAGGTGTCAGAACACAGTTCATCCCAGATTTTTGGGTATGGGGCCGCATAGCCGCAGACCAGTCAGGTTGCCCATGCTGACCCCTGTCCACTGCCGAAAGTGCTTACAATGGGCATGTGAGCATCAGAACTGGACCACGGAGCAATGGAGGAAGGTGGCCCGGTCTGGTGAATCTTGTTTCCTTTTACATCACGTGGATGGCCTGATGTGTGTGTGTCGTTTACTTGGAAAACACATGGCACCAGGATGCACTTTGGGAAGGAGGCAAGCCGGTGGAGGCAGTGTGATGCTTTGGGCAATGTACTGGGAAACCTTGGGTCCTGCCATTCATGTGGATGTTACTTTGACACGTACCACCTAACTAAGCATGGTTGCAGACCATGTGCACCCTTTCATGGCAACGATATTCCCTGATGGCATTGGCCTCTTTCAGTAGGATAATGCACCCTGCCACACAGCAAAAATGGTTCAGGAATGGTTTCAGGAACACAAAAACGAGTTCAAGGTGTTGACTTGGGATGTGCATCTGTGGGATGTGCTGGACCAACAAGTCTAATCCATGGAGGCCCCACCTCGTAACTTACAGGACTTAAAGGATCTGCTGCTAATGTCTTGGTGCCAGACACCACAGCACACCTTCAGAGGTCTAGTGGAATCCATGCCTCAACAGGTCAGGGCTGTTTTGGTGGCAAAAGGGTACCTACACAATATTAGGCAGGTGGTCATAATGTTATGGCTGATCGGTGTATGTCTCGTCGTTATTGTTTTCGACCTCACGGAAACTGTTCTTTCCATGATGACAAAAATGATTGCATATTGCCTTGAACTATGCCTCGCTCTACAATGCACTGTGAACTATGATTGGTCGAAACAGACGACCCATCAAATATTTGTCAGAAAGATGACAGCTGTACTGTACCACTCCAAGGGGGGGGGGAGAAAAAGCAGTACAGGCACAAAAATTGAGGCGGGAAGTGTGTTAACATTTATAACATTAGTATAACATTTTAATATGACACTCTGAATTTAAATGGGGAAATTGAGCACTGGCCCACTGTCTTTGTGTTCTGCTCTGACATTAGGTCTTACTGGCCCTGGGACACCAGGCCATTGCTCATGTTGAACCCTGCCTATGTAATGAGCATGTGAGGTGTGCTAATTGTTCTACTTTCAGCCAACATTGCGTTGTCTTTGATAACTTGTGCAGTCTGTTTTTTGTGTACGTCTTCCAGGTGAATGGATACAGTCACATGGGCTACACCTGCATATTTGATGAAGCATAATTAGGGGATGACTTAAGCTGGGTGGATGTTTAAAGAATAACCATCCAGAGATTAATAACGATTACACTGCTGAACACCTTTTTTCCAAGTAAAAATTCAGTGTGCTATGGGTAATGTTATGGCAGTGGTTATTTGTAAAGTAGGTCATTGATGGAAACACATGCACATGATTCTAAATGATAATTTAGCCAAAACCATGAGCAGGACATGAATATGCAGTTCAAACTTCCCCTACGCCCCTAATATTCCATGAAGGTGCATCGTATGTCTAATCCAATGGTATTTCCACTTTCTGCCCATGAGATAGCCCTTGTGTGTGCAATGCTCTATCTGTTTTTTCACCTCCAAAGGGTCTCTTGGAATGCTGTAGAAATTGTCCTGACAGGCGTTGAAAATCCCCCCAGATTAGCAACCCACCTCCACAATACCGCTTTTGATTCAGACTCGTTCTTCTGCTCATTTAGGGATTTATCCTCCCCTTTTTAGTTCCCTGTTTAGGTGGTCAGGCCTGCTCTCCTCACTCCTCACTACCCGGCGGGGATGTCTGTCATGATGCCGCCTGGATCTCTTTGCCTCTCTGTCTTGTTTCTGTCAGTCGTTTGCTCTCTTTCCCTTTGGTGTTTCTGCATGTTGCCTCATGCTTGTAATGTCCAAGCTGGGGCCCCCTGCTGTGAGGCTCTGTTGTGTAACTCCGGAATCCCAGCATCACGCTCAGCTTGTTCAGATGCACACACTTCACAAATTGTCTGGACCCCACCCACTTCATGTAAGTGGCTGGTCCAGTGGTTGATTAACTCTGAATTCTGCGCTCCGAGACATGCACGCATAGACACACACTATGTCCACCCCGCCCCATGCACAAATTAGCCTAAATCAACAGATTTAAAGACTTCAAAACAGCCAGCCTCTGTTCCAAAAGCTACACAGAAGAGCATTTAAGTGCGAGTGCCTATTTTGGTTTCCGGCCTTTTATCACTGTGGCCTTCAGATGAACAGGTAAGCTATACCTTTTCACCAAGGAGCTGCCTGGTCTGATATTTTGCAGTTTTGGCGTTGTTTGCTGATACGTTTATTTACCTCACTGCAGGCCTAGCTTCAGTTGGGCCTTCTTATCCTGCTCTTAACTTGTTTCCAGTCTGCAGCTCGTCATCAGCATTGCACCTGTGTTCAGTTTCACAAATCTGCACCTATTTACTGGGGGACTCACTGGGAGGCAGAATCATCCACTGCTTCTATGGACCTGTGGAAATAACCTAAACGGCAGAGGTTTTGGCCAGCTTAATGCTTCGGAAGCTGAAGACGCTGCCAATGCATGGTTGATTTTAAGACTTGATTCGGGCAAAGATTTTCAAGGAGGCAGTGGTTTAATCTCTACTTTATTGTGAGGTGGGTTTTTTGGTCCAGAAGGAAAACATTTGTTATGGACCATTCAAAATCCTTGATTTAAAGGTATACAAGCGTCTTTGACTTGTAATTATTTTGCATGGGCAGCAGGCAGTGACATGACGTATGAGATGATTCTGTTGTGAACTGGATTGTTTGATAAGTTTGTGAAGTAAAGTACGTATTTGCCTAAGAAAGTGGCCTTGCAATTCTCGCAGCAGATCGTGGTGCTTCAGCCCATGATGGACAAATGGATTCTGCCTCTGGTGTACTGTCGGTTTAATATATAGTTTTTTTTATAACTAGTACAATTCTGGCATCTGCATGCTGTTATGAAATGCTCCTGACTTTCTTGAGTCATTGCCCTTCGAGGCTGTCAGTGGATGCTTGTTGTTTGATGTCATGTTAGCATATGCACGCACGTTAATTAACAGACGAGGAAAGTGGTGTGGAATTAGTCACAGACTGGATTTAAGCAAATTTCCCCAAAAAGTTGAGGTGAAGTGCAGTATGGCATTATGATTCTGAACAGTCAGATGCCTAGCAACAATGACTAGAAGCTTCTGAGGAATAGTAGGTCTCTTGTTGGAACTCTTATCATTGATAACTTGTCTTGTTTTTAGGTGTTTTGACTTGTAGCACTTCTGCACTTATATTACAGAACATTTGCTAGCCAGCAACAACAGTAATAATGTATTTGACAAGTGTATTACAACTGGAAATTAGAATGTTGTTGCCTCTCTCACATTGGATAATTACGTTTATTTATTTTTTAACAACATTAGCCAAGCTCAATGTCCCTTGAAAGTTTTTTTTTTTTGACAACTTTGGGCCAGGTCATGCACATGTCAAAAGCGTATACTTTATCTTTAATAGCTCATTAGGTCAACCTATTGCGTTCACTTATGTGGTCAAAATACGTTTTGCTGCTGTTTAACTGCTGTTGTTTTATGGGAACTGTCACAACATGGCTGATGATGATCTCTTATGAGTTACAACTTTTACCATCAGCAGTTGTCAGTATTTTTACAGATATCCAGCCTGAAACCCCAAAGAGCAAGCAACAGAATTTGATGCCCAGTGGCTTGGAAGATCCCCTTGTAGGGCCGAAACCTAGAGGGAAACTAGACTCTGACGGGTGGGCAGCTCCACATGACCTTTTGGGGAACGTCAATGTTTTTACGTGTTCAGATGAAAAGGAGGTCAATAAATGCACATGGGCTGTGTCCAGAGCATTTAAACAGAATCCAAGTCAGCTGCTTTTCCAGGTGGACAGGGACAATCCGGTGGGGTGTGGGCAGTGCTAGCAGGAATCATCAGGCAGCAATTTGATCTGCAATGCAGAAATGGGTCCAACAGGGGTCTAGTTGTCAAAATCCAACATAATATTTATTTTAGACCCTTGAATTACTGTGGTACCATACCCTCATCATGCCCACACTGACCATCTGGTGTTTGTAGGTCACTTGGTAGCAGGCATCTGCCCCTTTCTCCGCCAGTTGCCTTTTTTAGATAACTATAGCCTTTACATATGCTCCAGTAATAATCTGAACATTTAGAACGTGTTGATATAGAACCACTATTAAAGCTGTTTACTTACCCCTTGAAATGTCCCTTGATCTTGAACTTTAAGGCCTATATATGGATATAGAGTTCATCCCTCACACTGTCTGCATCTCCATAAACCTCTCCAAGCTAAAGATTTGGATTGCATTCTGTGCTTGTTATTGGTCACACACAAACTGTTCTCTTTTTGAACAATGCTTTTTTCGTAAGTGTGAACCAAATGTATCAACGTGATGGTGTAGCCAATTTGTCTGCAGACAGTATAAAATCGGCAAATTTGTACTTTATTAATTACAAATACTAAACTGAAAATAATTCGTAACCTATAATCAATATTTGTTAGAGACCCTTTTGGCAGTTGTTACAGTCATGAGTGTATTTGCATAAGACCTTTGGCTTTGCACCTCTGGAGATGGGTATTACTTTAATTAACAAAATTGCCTGTCTGTCAAATTGGTTGAGGGCCTTTGGTGAAGAGCAATTGTACTATTTCCACATTCTCAGTTGATATGGGGTATGGGATTCGACTGGGCCACTTTGACCGTTTACAAGGATATTTACCTTCTTTTCTATTTTTAAGTCACTTAAGTGTGGCTTTTGCTTTGGTCATTGTCCTGCTGGAAGATGAATCTTTCCCCAAATCATTTGCAGATTATAGCAGGTTTTCTTCCTGTATTTCCTTGTAATCTGGCCCTCAATATTTACAAGCCAAATCATGCTATGGGCATGATGCTTCCACCAACATGCTTCACGGTAAGAAAGGTGTTCACAGGATGATGTGTGATGTTAGACTTTCACCATACCTGCACTTACCATTGAGGCCAAAAAGCTGTATTTCGTCTTATAAAACTGTTGAGTAGGGGTGGGAATTTCATGCCATGATTATCCTGGCTTAAATTATCCCAATTTACGTTTTTATCCAGATTAATAACAATCCCAATAACAACTCTGGTTTCTAGCTCAAAACGGCTGATCGGATATTCTTCCATTATATAAATATTGTTCTTGTGCATTTAAAAAGCCAGTACAGTAAAATAATATCAAAGAAGGTTTTTAATAATACTATAATATGTAAATCTATAAATGTATTTGGTTGACAGCTTCATTGACAATACATTTCAGAGGATGTATTGTGGCATTTAGAATTGCCATTTGTACTGCAATTGCCTTCATTGCCCATTTATACATTGCACATCTGTAACATATGTTATAGTTAATACAATTATACACTCACCTAAAGGATTATTAGGAACACCTGTTCAATTTCTCATTAATGCAATTATCTAATCAACCAATCACATGACAGTTGCTACAATGCATTTAGGGGAGTGGTCCTGGTCAAAACAATCTCCTGAACTCCAAACTGAATGTCAGAATGGGAAAGAAAGGTGATTTAAGCAACTTTGAGCGTGGCATGGTTGTTGGTACTAGACGGGCCGGTCTGAGTATTTCACAATCTGCTAAGTTACTGGGATTTTCACGCACAACCATTTCTAGGGTTTACAAAGAATGGTGTGAAAAGGGAAAAACATCCAGTATGCGGCAGTCCTGTGGGCGAAAATGCCGACTGATTCAAGAGCAACTTTGACTGAAATAACCACTCGTTACAACCGAGGTATGCAGCAAAGCATTTGTGGAGCCACAACACGCACAACCTTGAGGCGGATGGGCTACAACAGCAGAAGACCCCACCGGGTACCACTCATCTCCACTACAAATAGGAAAAAGAGGCTACAATTTGCACGAGCTCACCAAAATTGGACAGTTGAAGACTGGAAGAATGTTGCCTGGTCTGATGAGTCTCGATTTCTGTTGAGACATTCAGATGGTAGAGTCAGAATTTGGCGTAAACAGAATGAGAACATGGATCCATCATGCCTCGTTACCTCTTTGCAGGCTGGTGGTGGTGGTGTAATGGTGTGGGGGATGTTTTCTTGGCACACTTTAGGCCCCTTAGTGCCAATTGGGCATTGTTTAAATGCCACGGCCTACCTGAGCATTGTTTCTGAACATGACCATCCCTTTATGACCACCATGTACCCATCCTCTGATGGCTACTTCCAGCAGGATAATGCACCATGTCACAAAGCTCGAATCATTTCAAATTGGTTTCTTGAACATGACAATGAGTTCACTGTACTGAAATGGCCCCCACAGTCACCAGATCTCAACCCAATAGAGCATCTTTGGGATGTGGTGGAACGGGAGCTTTGTGCCCTGGATGTGCATCCCACAAATCTCCATCAAGATCTGCAAGATGCTATCCTATCAATATGGGCCAAAATGTTTAGAATTAAGGCAGTTCTGAAGGCGAAAGGGGGTCAAACACCGTATTAGTATGGTGTTCCTAATAGTCCTTTAGGTGAGTGTATTTTCTGGCCTCTTCTATTCGCACTTCTTGTTAGATACTAACTGCATTTCGTTGTACTGTACTTGTTCAAAGACAACATTCAATCTAATCTATAAAAAAAAAGATATGTGCTCCACCACTTAAATAAAACAAGTAGTCAGGAACACGTAGCTGACTCGCAAGAGATTTTTCAAGTCACTCATCTGGGGATCAGGGGTGAAAATAGATTTCATTTATTTTGTGTGCATTTTATTATTAGCTAAGGATAGGCCTGTTTGATGTGTTTGATTCTTTTTAATAACTTTATCATTCAGCTCCCAGTTATGTGGTGCGCATCATTGTATTGTGCAGATCAACAAAGTTATTTTGGCCCGCGGAAATGTAATTCTATTTGTCTTCTCGTGTCACTTTCAGTAGGAATGCGTTAACAATTAGCATACAATATAAACAAAATAATATTTAGAAAATCGAAAAGAGATGTGTATATGTATAGTATCTCACAAAAATGAGTACACCCCTCACATTATTAAAAAATATTTGACTATACCTTTTTCATGTGACAACACTGAAGAAATGTCAATTTGCTACAATGGAAAGTAGCGAGTGTACAGCTTGTATAACAGTATCAATTTTCTGTCCCCTCAAAATAACTCAACACACAGCCATTAATGTCTATACCGGTGGTAACAAAAGTGAGTACACCCCTAAGTGAAAATGTCAAAATTGGGCTCAATTAGCCATTTTCCCTCCCCGGTGTCATGTGACTTGCTAGTGTTACAAGGTCTCGGGTGTGAATGGGGAGCAGGTGTGTTAATTTGGTGTTATCTCTCTCACACTCCCTCATACTGGTCACTGGAGGTTCAACATGGCACCTCATGGCAAAGAACTCTCTGAGGATCTGAAAAAAAGTATTGTTGCTCTACATAAAGATGGCCTAGGCTATAAGAAGACCCTGAAACTGAGCTGCAGCACGGTGGCCAAGACCATACAGCGGTTTAACAGGACAGGTTCCACTCAGAACAGGCCTCGCCAAGGTCGACCATAGAAGTTGAGTGCACATGCTCAGTGTCATATCCTGAGGTTGTCTTTGGGAAATAGATGTATTAGTGCACTGCATTGCTGCAGAGGTTGAATAGGCCTCTTGGTGGCCTCTGTGACTAGTGTCCTTCTCACACGGCGACTGTTTTTCAAGACAGCCTGTTCTACACAGATTCACAGATGTGCCATATTCTGTCCATTTCTTTATAATAGACTTTACTGTGTTCCAAAGGGATATTCAGTGCCTTTGAAATGTTATTTATGTCCTAACCCTGATTGGTGCTTTTGAAGAACCTTATTTTGGATATGCTTTGAATGTTCATCTTCATTTTCATGACACATTTTTTTTTTGAAATTGTACAAACCAACTGTGGGACTCACCGAAGACTGGTGTATTTAACCTGAAACCACATGAAACACAGATGTACTCTGGTCAACTAATGATGTGGTTGCACCACTGCTCATTCAGGTACCTTAGAAACGGGGGTGAATACCTATGCAATCGGTTTTCTGTTTTATATTTGTAATCAACATAGAATTTTCAGATTTTATTTCACTTTGACATTATTGACATTTTTTGTGTTGATCCTATGCAATAAAATCCAAGGTTAGTAAATACTTTTGAAAGCCACTATGTGTTGCATAAGCTACTGAACGGAAATGCTCACCTTCTGGTAAAAAAAAGAATTGCTCTACTGCCTGTTGCGCTCATGTTTAGCAATAGGTTACTGTTACAACAGAGAAATTACTTTATATTTTATATTTACAAGTGGCAGTGCTGAGAGGGCAGCGGCCGTTAGCAGAACTTCAACTTATATCAACATCTTTGTACCAATAGCTATGAAAACTGGGATTCCCCAAAATCTAGCAACCACAGCCATTCTGATTTTGATATATATATATTTTTTTATGAGTGTTTGATGTCCCATGCAATTTTATACATTGTAGTAGACTTAAGTGAAGAAGTTCTGCAATCTCCTGACTTTACCCCGTGCACACATTTCATGGTTCGATGTGTGCGTGGGTAGTAACGCAACAATGGATCTGAATGTTTCACACACACACACACACACACACACACACAGATATGAGATGGGGATGAGGAGGAAGCTGAAGCCGTGTGAGAGTCATATGAGGTGGCTTAAGGGCTTCAGCTTCCTCTCCCCGTGGCTTTGGTCTGAAGATGAGCACCAGAGAAAGTGGCTTGCCTGTCTGAACACCAGGAATGCAATACCGCTGCTGTTGCTGCCCTACACTCATTTTCACTACATTGCTAGTTCTTGGAAAATCTATTACAAATCTAGTACATGTGCAAATAACCATTGGAGAATAACCTTTTTATTATATGGATGCCTCTGAATGAATGTGGCGTTGGCGTATGAACACTTGGAATGTATTTTCTCAATGGTAATCATACTCTGACAGGTTGTGGTGATTGCCCGTCTCTATTCATCCACTTTCCAACCTTTTTCACAGACGAAAAGGTTTTACTGGCGATACATTAGGTGATTGGCATATATTGTAAGAATTTCCAAGAGACTGATAATAGGTCAGGTTAACACTTGCATTAACCAACTTGATATAATGGTAAACTATTGGGCCTTACTGTTTTTTTTGGTTGTTTGAAGAAATACTTGCCTAAAATTTATTGCCTGCGTTTCCTGTCAATTAATTGAATTAATCTCCAAACACGTCAGTAAAATATATTGTGCTACCTCCCCATTAGCAGACCGGGGGCAAGTAGGATGTCATCTGTGGACTGCAGGGAGGACACTTCCTTTAGGAGACAATCTGGACTTATGTGTAGCCGGTTAATAATGCACATTCTGGGGTAATATTTACCCCAGAATGTGCATTCTGTTGTTTAGTAATAATAATCCTGTGATAATTTTGGATAAATCAGATTCATTTGAACTTATATTTCTTTCTGAGGGCTGACCAGGGAATTTTTTTTGGGGCAGCTTTAGCTGGGGTCATGCCACTAAAAGCAGAGACTAAACATATTCTTATTGCTAGATCCTGGTCAAAATGGAGGTAATATCTCAGTCTCAAACTAGGGATAATAAAGTAAATAAAATATTAAGTTGGGCTTCAATAACCCATATTGTAAATAAGTTGGAGCGGTTGAGCAAAAAGCTGTTCAATTACCCTTTGTCTTTGAATGCTAGCCTACACCCTTGCAGGTTTTTCAAAAATAATCCAAGAAATCTCCTTTTGCAGGTCAGCTGATCCTCAAATATCATTGTCAGATTAATCAGGTGTGTATGGTGTATCTCTGGAGACAAAGCCTATATACTACCAAAACTCCTGCTAAGCATATTCCCCATTTGAAATCAATCAAAACTCTATTTTGGTTGTAAGAATACTCACTAATAATAATGCCTCTCTCCTCAGCTCCTCAACTGGAAAAGTCCATAGTGTCGGGATTGAGGTCTCAAGGCAGGACAATATTATTACGGTAAGTTATAGTTTATTAGGAAATGTACCTGCTACCAAAAAAGTGTAACTTCAGAACTTGGACTGAAAGGAATCAGACAGGTCTCCCACCCTACTGCAAAGTGTTAAAATATCTTGTTAAAACATACACCGTAACCATCTATACAAAATCCCAGTTTATCAAAACTGAAATTGACTTTCATTGTCTGTTAAAAAACTACAATTTAATGATTTTTTTTTTTCCTGATATACAATATAAATTGTATTACATTTGGGTAACTTCAAATGAACACGTGTCAACAAAAATTGATTACTGCATTTGGTTACATCACATGATGACCTTTTCCATAGACTGTCCGAAACAAAACAAACAGACTCTGGTTGTGGTGCCTAACACATGGGACTAAATCCTGAGAATTTACTAAGCCTGAAGGTTCTCCAGGCTGGAGTATCCCTATCTCTGTAAATGGACATGCGTATTCCAAAGGTGTAATGAGAGCTTGTGGTAAATAATGTCTTTTTTATTCACAGTTAAACGGAAGAAAGCGCCCTTGGATATGGTAAGTGAATATAAGTACAACCACTGTAACTAAAAGCTTAGCATATGTGGTTACACCATGCCCAGATACACAAACGCAAATGTTATGTGGATACTAGGAAGAAAGTCTAAGAGGTTACCTAAGCTAGACTAGAGCCATTGAGTGTCAGTGGTGCCATCATCCGTTAAGGAATGTCTCCTTTAAAGGGCAGCAGCTATATACTACAATCGTTATGCCATGTCCAATGGCAGTGTTCCCACTTTACGAAACGCCAAGTTTCAATTCTCAATGGGTTTTCTGTCTTGTCAATGAAAATAAGCATTACGTCATATTGACCTGATGTTGATGCCAATTCAATGTGATTGCTGTAGAGGTGCTAAGCTACAAAGTAGAATCCCTGAGTTAGCTGCTTTGATAAAGAACTGATGAATATATACAGCAGTGGAAAAAATTAAGAGACCACTGCAAACTTATATGTTTCTCTGATTTTACTATTTATAGGTATGTGTTTGAGTAAAATGAACAGTTTTGTTTTATTCTATAAACTACTGACAAAATTACTCCCAAATTCCAAATAAAATTATCATTTAAAGTATTAATTTGTGGAAAATAACAACTGGTTAAAATAGCCAAGAAAATATACTTTGTTTTCAGATCTCAAATAATTCAAAGAAAACAAATTAATATTCATTTTTCAACAAAAGAGTACTAATGTTTTAACTTAGGAAGGTTTTCAATGGGGTTCAGATCTGGAGATTGGGCTGGCCATGACATGGTCTTGATCTGGTGGTCCTCCATCCACATCTTGACCTGGCTCTGTGACATGGGGCATTGTCCTGCTGGAAAAACCAATTCTCAGAGTTGGGGAACATTGTCAGAGCAGAAGGAAGCAGGTGTTCTTCCAGGATAACCTTGTATTTGGCTTGATTCATTCACAAAGACAAATCTGGCTGATTCTAGCCTTGCTGAAGCATCCCCAGATCATCACAGATCCTCCACCAGATTTCACAGTTGGTGCGAGACACTGTGGCTTGTAGGCCTCTCCAGGTATCTGTCTAACCATTAGATGATCAGGTGTTGGGCAAAGCTGAAGATTTGACTTGTCAGAGAAGATGACCTTACTCCATTCCTTTACGGTCCATTCTTTATCGTCTTTTGCAAACTTCAGTCTGGCATTTCTTTGATTCTCATTCATTAAGGGCTTGTCACTTGATGTCATACTATGGTTGTTGAGTGTCAGTGGACAGTAGTTTTCGCCCTCTGCCAGTCTGTAGCTTTGTTGTCCCCAATGTCTGTTGATTGACCTTGTTTCTCTCTGCCAGTTAAGCCAGAATTGAACCATTTTCCTCACTCAAAGTTTTTTTCTACTTATTTTTTTCATTCAAATTTGCAAAAATAAAATCAACTATTTTGTCATGCTGAATAATTATTTTTTTCATTCAAACTTGCACTGTTTTTGCCATCCAGATGGTCCTATTGTACTACATGCCATGATGACTACAGCAGTGGTTTTTATACTTTTCCTTGTTAAATTAGAATTGCTTCAGGTTAATCAGTACCTCATTAATTAAAATGAGGTGTACCTGTGTTGGAATTTAACAGACACTAGAATGGAATGGCTGCCATACATGTAGAGATCCTGATTTAAGAATTAGTAGTGGTCTTTTTTCCAGAGCTGTTTGTCTTGTTTGTTAAGAAAGCAAAACTAAGAAAATGCATACTGGTTGCCGAGTTTGATGTACCTTGCCCTAACTGAAGACAAATAGCTGCTGCTAAGGCAAAAGCACGTTGAGATCCAAAAAATACTGGGCCGCCGCCTCCAGTGCACATACTGCAGCTTGGGTTGTAATCTAGCCCACTGTCCTTTAGCAACAATTCTCTGCTCTCTGTCCCCACTGTCTAATGTAACTTAGAAATTCCTGATAATATTGCTTAAGAACATAGTGTAACACGTAATTATAAGAGCGTGTGTACAGTATGATGAATAAAGACAATCCTATTGTACTGCATGCCTATTGTATTGATGTAACTGAATAAAAAATCTTATTAAAACAGTTAATGTGTTACACAAAAATACTGCTAATGTTGTGTACACATTTACAATAACTACACTTCAGCTTATATTTTCAGTGTAAACAATGAATGTCTCTTACTCTAGAGGGCCCAGATGGATAGAAACTCTATTGTGTAACTTTCAATTTACCACTGCATAGCATTCGAGTTGCCAATGTGACTTTTTTTCATATATGCCATTTGTTATTGAGTTCTCAGTCGCTACAGTGCATAAGCATTCAACTAACCAATTTTCTTATAATACAAATATCTCCAACTTTGTGAATCCTCCTGTTTAAAATGTCAGCAGCTTAACAAAGAGTGTATTCAGCATGGAGACACTACGCTGTGTTGCTTGTGGGGTGTGTTGTTAAAATAGGATTAGACAAGACAGTAAACTAACTCCACGTGGGTTCATAGGTTAACCCGGACTTGTTTAGATACAGTATGTTGTTAGTAGGAGCCATGAAGTAGACTTTTAATCACTTTACTGCATGCCACAAAAGTCACACCACCGTCACACATTTATCAGCCTTAACTTGATTTCACGCACCGTTTGGGCACGCAAGGAACAGTGGTAAGTATCCGATTCTACTTTCCGCGTGTTGTTTGAATGGGGAGGTCAAGTGCTCAAACGGTGTTGATTTGACTGGGCAGATAAAATAATACGTTTTGATTTCAGTGTTGCACCAGGGTGGTAACATGGAAATTGCACCAGTGTGGAAAGTTGGTTGATGTGTGCAATGGCAATACGTTATTTCAGTGTTTTGAAGGAATGCTTTTTTTTGTTTGGTATGTAGCTGGTGTGGGGCACAAGTGTATATATAAAGTCACACAGATTATGATTTTATTCAGTTTTTTTGCGCCTCCTTATCGGAAGTTAGTCATTGATTAAACTTGTGTATTAGCAGTATTGACCAAGCTTAGAGATGAGACTAAGACTTTAAATCAGTTTATCAGAATTTGACTGAAGGGCTGAGATAAGCATGCTGTTCTGACATGACTACTATCACATGTGATCTGTAGGGGTACTTGCTGGTTGACATACAAATATGGACCAAACATTTTTTATTTTTTTTAATTCATGAAGTATTGTGATTTTGATGTAGCTTATTAGGTACCAGACATTTTATTTATAAAAAATAAATAAATAATTGTATCACTTTTCACCCAAGGGGGAGACGATCATGAAGAATCTCTGTCTTGTAATTTAAGTTGCAGATTTTAGTCATACATAAAATCTGAATGAAAAATTATTGAGTCTATAACTGCACATGTCTTGAAGTTAATTAGTAGAAGGAAGTTAATGTTAGAAGTCCAATATCAATATTGATTGCGTGTTTAATTTTGCCCAATTTGCTAAGAATCCAATGCTCCAATTTCCAGTAAACTCTGGATTTGTTTGAGTTTGAAATGTTCTGTGTATCAATAGGGGATGAATTGATACATCTGTTACTACTGACTTTCTCCATATTTAAAGATGCAATTGGTGATCTAATGGTATTAATGTAAAATATACATTATTGATTTAAGGGCAAAAATAACCTATCCTATCGTAACAATCCAAAATGTAAAGTTGTTATTCTATTATATACAAACAACAAGCATCTGATCACTGTATAGCTACAACATGTTTGCAGTTATCTCATTGTTGTCTGTCAATTCTTACATGTATATGAAATGTGCATAAAGTGGACTGCTCCTTATTTAGGTCTACTCTTTTATCAAAATATGCATTGTAATGCAACATTTGTAGGATTGAGCATGAACTGCACGGTTAAGGCCCTGCCCTGACATCTCTATTATGATTAGGGGGGCATCGATAAAGCCATTTCGAAACATTCAGAGCTGGTTTCGTGGACGCAGATTAACACTAGACCTTTACTAAAATAATCAAGCTCAATGGAGTTTTTTTTTGTCCAGGAATAGGCTTAATGTGTGTATGTGAAACCAGTCCTTAATGTATTAGTGTGTTTTGTATTATTGTTTATCTGCATGACCCAGCTGTGCTTCAGATTCAGCTTGAGGACAGATTGAAATTCTCTTTTTAGAATTCTCTGATACACAGCAGAATTTATTGTTCCTTCAATGCTTGAACTTTTGATATGGATTCAGTACTGTGGAATACAGTATTTGGTTTTCGCTAAACAAATTATAAAAATATACCTGGAATCACCAGTCAACGCTTGTCAAGATGCATGGATGGCTCAAATGGGGAGCTTTATGGACAACATGGGTCCTGTTATAGAAGGCAAATCTGCATTCCACAGTATTGACTGAATAGCAAAGGTTAAGCATGGTGGTGGTAGTGTAATGTTCTAGGGATGCTTTGCTACGTAAAGAGCTGAAAGATATGTATATGGAGTGTCAGGTGATCCAGCCTTGATCTGAATATGAAGTGCACCTGGGTCATGCCAGGCAGTTATGCAAAACACACAAAGTCTATGCAACCAGGTTATTGTAAGGTTTTTATTTTTCATTTTTCCCCCTCGAAGATTTCAGTTTGTTTTCAATTGATTTGTTCACATTATAGGTCACATTAAAAGTGGAAAAGTATTTCTGACATGATTTATCTTTGTCTCATTCTTTTACATCACAAAAACCTGGCATTTTAATAGGGGTGTGTAGACTTTTTATATCCACTGTAGATGTGTAGCTGTAAAGCCACCATGTAATCATAATTCAAATGTTTGTAATCATCTGTCTCACAATTCACATTTGATTTGATGAAGATCCGTCTGTGTAGCTGTTAGGAAAACAATTTTAAGGTTTTTCAGAATGGACTTCATAGGATAGTCTAGAACATGTACCCAGCTGAACACTCATTGGTTGTATAACTTAATCAGCCTTGGGAAATGATGTCCAAAAGTACCATGCTTCACAAATACTTTTTTTTAAACAGCGCATTAGAATACCTTTCATTTCAAATCAAATTTCTGACTGCACTGACCCTTTAAAGGCATTAGCCGTGATATGTGATACATTTTGTCACTACAGGATATACAAAACTCTTTCCCAATGTTTGAAGAATTTTCACAAAATATGATTACGTGGTCTTATGTCTTCAATATCTGTCCTCAGTTCAGTTGGCGCTCTGCAGGGTTCATTGCTATCTGTAGTTTAAAAATGTTATACAACATCTGGTGTTTCTGTTCACATATGCTCTGTTTCTCTAGTAATAAATCCAGGATACCCTTGCTAACAAGTCCCAATGTCACATACGTATGGGTTTTTTCACAGCTGGTTCATGTCTTGCAAGTCATGGTTCAGTCAGTTTTCCAATTTGCCCATGGCCCAGATGGAACTATAGCCTGTTGCTGTGAAATGGCCTCGCTCAATATTTGGTACTGGTCATGAACCAAGTGGGTGGGTTGTGAAATGGCCAAACCCAACATTTTGGTCTGAAGCAATGATGTCACACTGTCATAAACATGTTGTTTAATGTTTTTTGGTTTTTTTGCTGCACTGGCCTTATTACCGTCACTCCTCCTTTGCCAGGTGGTCTTGTTAGTATGAATTCACAAACACCAACACTCTTAACCTCGTGCTGCTCAGGAAATCCCATGAAGATCATTTGACTGGAATGCTACGGTTGCCTCTAGCTGAAAACATGAAGACAAAAGACAAATTTCTCACGCTTTGTTGCTATGTGTAGAGCTTATTGTGTGCTCAGGCTGCAATAAGACGACAGCCCATTTGTCCAATCTAGTTTTCTTAAATCGGATTGGTTACTATGAGGTGTGTAGCTAGAACAGCAGGTTTTAGGCTCATATGTTTTTTGTAGGAGTGGGTTTAAAATGCAAATGTTTGTTCCCTTTTCCCCTAGGGGTCTCATAGCGGAGAAACAATGCGGGTCCATGTGCACACCACATTCTGCTTCCTGTGCGTGCTCACATTCCTCTTTCACCAGTGCAGCCACTGCCATGGCGACGGCCACCACCATAACCACGGTCATCATGACCTTAGCCATGGCGGTGCCGGCAACCATGATGGTCATGAGCATGCCCACAATGACCTGCAAATCTCCCAGGATCCTTACACTGGCGGAGGACAAAGGTTAGGCGGAGGTTCTGGCCAGGTGCTAGCGCAGGAACAGCACTTCTACATTCAGGAACTTTTCCAGCGCCATGGCCATCGTGACCAACTGGATTTCCGTGGCTTTCAGAGCCTGCTGGTCAGCCTAGGTCTAGGTGTGGTGAAAGTGGTGGGCATGGAACATGATGACCACGACCATGTTGCCCACCTGGATCTGCTGGAGGTCCAGGAGGGCCTCCACTCTCACTTGCCAACCCATGAAGGGCCAGGTCATGGGCACGGACACCAGCATCCACGGGGGAAATCCCACTTACACCCCCACCATCCACACACAGAGCCGGGGCCGACGCACTCCACGTGCCACCATCTGGCAACCGGTGTTAGTCCCACCGATGACGGTGGTTCACTGGAGCTTGACCACAACCATGACCTCGACCTCAGTCTGGTGAAAGATGATAACCTTGATCATGACCACGAACACATCCATATTCATGACCACGATCATAAACATGACCACGAAATGGAGCACAAACATGAACAGCTCAACCAGGATGACCATAGCAACAAGACTCACCATGATCACGACCACAGCCATGACACTGATCACAAACCCCACACACCTCACCATCCTTCCCAAAACAGCACAGACAACGCAGACAGTCCTTCAGCACATCAAGGAGAGCCTCCCACTGCCCTATCACAGGCCCTCAAGGTTCAACCAATGGCCAAAGCCACAGGTAGTGCAGCAGATCCCATGGACAAGAACTCCGCCCCAACCACTGCCACTACCGACTCCAAGCGGATGAGAACCAGAAAACCCAAAGGGAGTAAAGGTCTGCGACCCCGAAACAGTCATGAACATGGCCACGGTCCTGCACCCAAGGCCAAGAGGGCGGTGGCTCCAGTGAACCCAACGTTACAAGTGCCTGCCCTGCCCGGGCATCC
Source organism: Esox lucius (assembly GCF_011004845.1). Lineage (NCBI taxonomy): Eukaryota > Metazoa > Chordata > Actinopteri > Esociformes > Esocidae > Esox > Esox lucius. The sequence continues at coordinate 5,180,369 of NC_047584.1, read as the reverse complement.
GGAAGGCAAGACTCATAAGCATGAGGAGGTGGGGTTTATTTTCTGCACTATAACTGACACTAAAAGTTAATCTGTTGTAAATGTATATGCTTTAGTTCAAGGGATTTGTAACACACTGACATGAATGGTGTAACTATTTGCTATCAACCCCTTCACCAATCTACACTCTCTCCCTCCCTTCTTTCACCCCCAGTGTCTCAATCTGACCCAGCTTCTCAACCACTATGGCCTCAGTCCCGATTCGCGCATCTCGCCCAACCAGTTTACATACCTGTGCCCGGCCCTGCTCTACCAGATCGACAGCCGCGCCTGCATCCGCCACTATCACCAGGTGGACGTGGAGCAGGCAGCCTTAGAAACAGCCAACTCCGGTAAGGGCCCCTCTGATTTCACTGTACCCTCGTCATAATCAAGCAAAACGCGTGTGTAAAAGGCCCAGTGTTCATCAATTCCGCATACACACAAGTACATACACACAAGTACAATACAAGTGCGAATTCCTCCACAGTACAAGCCTATATGTTGATCTTGGGTTCAACAGTGGGCTTTGGTTTGAAGCCTTTTTAAATGTCCCTCCCCTAGATGCAAATGGTAGTATCCAGGCCCTGTTTGCTTAATACAAGTGTCCCGCCCTGTCAACACCTTTCTGTGCACACTTGGCTCTGATTACACAAAAACAAGTGCTTCTTAAATTGAACATAGCTGTACCCTACAGTTAGATTGAAGGCTTGTCAGGGTTAACTGAGAAAACAAGCTACAGACGTCAGAGACAACGAATGGTGTAATGCTGCTGCGGGAAGCAACTGCTTTCTTTTTTAAAAATGTGTAAGCTTAGTATGCCATGAAATGTATGTCATAAGACTAGACATAAAGAACATTCTGATAGTGACGTTATCCCCTCTTGTTTACCAATACAGATGTGCTTTACGGCTGCCAATAGCAATTTGTGACTGTCTCCTGATTTGGCATGTGCCATAAGCTACAGCATAAAGTTTATTTGCCATTGACCTAGGCATTGCGGCCACTTGCCAAAACACATGGAAGAAGCAGAATCCCCCCCCCCTTTTATTGGTTTTATTTCTTCTGCTGGATAGGCAAAGGTGTTTATTTTATATATTTTTCTTTGTTTAGGCAGCACTCAGTAAGCTTTCTGTAATTTAGCTTTTGGCTGCCAAATACTAGCTGTATTACGGTTTTCTAAGCCATTACAATAATTTCAAGCTGTCAGATTGGAGGGGGAGTGTTAGTAACTGTGATCTTCAGGTCTTCCCTAATGTTCAATGGTGTTAATATCCAGGCTTTGGCTGGTCCAGTCTTGGACTTGGCTGTGTGCTTCGCATTGTAATAATCTCTTTCTGTCTTTCTGTATTCTGCTCCGTTCATCATTCCCTCAATCCTGACCAGTCTCCCAGTCCTTGCTACTAAGAAGCAGTTCTATAGCATGATGCTCCCACCACTGTGCTTCATCATGGCCATGGTATTAGCCAGGTGATGAGTGATACTTTGTTTATGCCAGACTTAAGAATTCTGACCTAATAGTTGAATTTTGGTCTTATCAGACCAAAACCTTCTTCCTTATTCTGTGAGTCCTTCAGGCAGCATGACATATGCATTTATGTGGCTTCTATCTAGCCTGATTTATGGAGTTCTGCATATTGTTGTCTTGCTCTCAGGTTCTCCCATCTTTGCAGAGAACCTTTAAAGCTCTGTTTGAGTGACCTGAACAAGGCCTCCAATCAAGTGCTGTCCACAGGGCATGGTGTTGCAAAATGGAGGGATAGCCTTCCTCCTTCATGATCCCTTTTACCCTATACAAATCTCCCACTTCAACCAACAAAGCACCCCAGACCATCACATTTGCCTCCACCATGCTTGATAGATGGCATCAAGCACTTCTCCAGCATATTTTCATTTGGTCAGCATCTCACAAATGTTATTTGTGATCCGAACACCTAATACTTAGATTCGTCTATCCATAACACTTGTTTTCCCATCTTCCTCTGTCCAGTGTGTTCTTTTGCCCATCTTAATCATCTCATCTTTTATTTTTATTGGCCAGTTGAGATTTGGCCTTTTCTTTGCAACTCTGCCTAGAAGGTACTTGCATTTTCAATTGTTACATACACATGCCTACCTCGGGAACCTCATTGTGCTATCCTTGCATTCCAGTTGCACATGTAATGCATTTGCTTTAATTGCACACTTATTCATTACAATTGTATATACATATTCTTGTACTTGAAGATTTTTCTGCACTCCTCTATTTGCAGTTCTGGTAAGACGCAAACTGCATTTCATTGTACTGTACTTGTACTTTTCAGTGACAATAAAGTTGAATCTAGTCTAATCTAAAGGCCACCATCCCGGAGTCGTCTCTTCACTGTTAATGTTGAGACTGGTGTTTTACAGGTACTGTTTAATGAAGCTGCCATTTGAGAACCTGTGAGGCATCATGGAGGTGTCTGTTTCTCAAACTAATGTATTTGTCGTCTTACTCGGTTGTGCACCGGTGCCTTCCACTCCTTTCTACTTTGGTTACAGCCAGTTTGCTCTGTTCTGTGAAGGGAGTACTACACAGCGTTGTACGAGATTTGTAGTTTCTTGTCAAATTCTGACATAGAATACCCTTAATTTCTCAAAGCAACAATAAACTGATGAGTTTCAGAAGCACAATTGCTGATGCTAAACCAGGCACTAAACTAGTCTAAAGGCCAGTTTTATTACTTCTTTAATCAGCTGTGCTAACATAGTTGCAAAAAGGGTTTTTCTAATGACCAATTAGCCTTTTAAAATGAGAAACCTGCCATTGGGACACAGGACTGATGGTTGCTGATAATGGGCCTCTGAACGCATGTGTAGATATTCCCTGGGGACCCCAATAATAAACAAATTTAATAAACAACCATCATAGCAAATGTTAACTTATTTCTTCTTAAAACACTATTAGTTATGTAATTAATGAAAAAAATAATTGATTATTATTATTTTAGGAAAGTTACATTTCATTTGCATATAGTGTAAAATGAAAATATATACTCTTCTTTAATACAAAGTGCAGCTTTTCTACCAAGTACAATCCACATTAGTACTTCAAAGCTTATTTACCATCCATTGATTCTGGTATCATTTATCATTCAGTAATTTCAAGTAAACATTATTTGTATAATATTTATATGGTGAAACCAACCGGGGTCATTTTGACCCCAATATAAAATAATTGAAATTATATTCAACTTTATTGTCAGTGAACATGTACAAGTACAGTACATTGAAAAGCAGTTAGCATCTAACCAGAAGTGCAAATAGAAGACTGCAAAAAATTAAAAAATTAAGACCAATGTAGGTTATATGGGATAAGTGTGGAGTGAAGGCAAATGCAAGTACCTATGGCAATTCTAAATGTGTAATGTAGGCAAACTGAAGATGCTAGGCAGCAAGTGCAACTGAAATACAGAGATCACAGCAATGAGGTCCCAAGGGAGACATGTACATGTACCAACTGAAAACGTCCTTATCAGACTTTGCAAAGCAATGAGTCCAGTAGTGCATCAATGTCCCTAGAGGCAGTACTAACCGGTGACAAAGATAAAAATTGGGATGATAGAAAGTACACCTCTGGGATCTACGTGTATACCAGCCTGTAGGATGAGGATTAATGGACAAAAACATTGCTTTTATTTTGAAAGCAAGGACATTTCTAAGTGACCCCAAACTTTAGAACAATAGTGTAAGTACATGAGAGATTTCACTCTCATTTTCGCTAAATTAACAGTGTGTGTTTTCACTTTCATTATGGGATACTGTGTGTAGAATTAAAAATGTAATCTATAACACAACAAAATGCAGAGAAGTTGAAAATGTGTGAATAAATTCTATAGTCTCTGTATGTAAATAACAATGGCATTCTAACAACATTCAGCAAAATTAAATGACAGAGAATGCTTTGTCACATTTGCAGTATGAATAATCATCTACAAACTAGCTTAAATCAATGAAACGGTCTCTGTTGTCATTAAAGGTGTTTTTTTTTTTTTTTGTTCTTTTGTAATCAAACATTTGTCGCTTGTATGTAATCATAATATTATTGAAGCCACCAATTCGGACATGTCTTAAGGCCTGTTGAAGCTCATTAAATGGTAATTCTCTGTAGATTCTCTAAGGAATGTAGAAGACTGTAAAACACTTAAGATCCATGGCTGTGAATAAGAATGGCCTCCCTCCCTACCCAGCCACCCTCCTCTTCCATTTTCATTATCGCACATATTTCTGAGTTCCGATACAACAAACGTGCTGTGGGGCTGAAGAAGGCAATAAAAAAAGTAGATGAAGACCATAATGAACACAGTACGGAAATAGGCAAGAGGGCACAGATAACTCCTCATTAACAGAAGACTTGAGGCGCTAGAGACTCCCATAGTATACCGAGAGGAACCCGGGGGCATCCTACATGCTGAGGGATGCTACAGTACCTCTCATTTACCTCCCGCAGACTTGCACTGGGGAGCTCGGGATATTTTTTTTCCTCGCCCTGCCAATTAGGATGGTCTTAAGCGGCACCGAGGGCCGTCTTTCTTCCTGAGCAACCGCTCGAAGGAGAAGCGTAATTGGAGACAGGACACGGCCCAGTTCTTCCTACTACTTCTCTTCTCCCTTCCGCATTACTCCAACTCTCCTTCTCTTCCTGATGGTGATAATAGCAGGGGGGGGTGGATGAGTTATGAGAGTGTGAAGGCCGTGCCAGTGATGTACTGTCTCTGCTTTAAACTCTGTCTTTGATGTACTGTCACTGATTTAAAGACTGTCTTTGCTGTACTATCTCAGATTTACTGTAAGGATGATCGGAAGTTCTACCAGATTTGACAATTAAGAAAAACTGATCAGTAGCTGGCCAGCCGAACAAAATCTAAATTCTGTGATGGAAGGCAGACAAACACAAATCAATTATGTTAAAAATACAGTGATGAAATGCATCTGGTGAAAGACCAAAGAATCTGAACTCATGCTTCATCTCCGTTATAACAATATTCTATCCTACAAGCTGGCAAATGTGCATGTGAACAATAAGAACAGCTGTAAAACGTTTTTGTTGAAGTTCTGGAAAGTCACCGGTGACCACATATACTTGGTAAACAAACAAACATACATTATTATTTTTACTTTTACCTCACATAGCAAATTAGCAACTACTTCTACACTCACCTAAAGGATTATTAGGAACACCTGTTCAATTTCTCATTAATGCAATTATCTAATCAACCGATCACATGGCAGTTGCTTCAATGCATTTAGGGGAGTGGTCCTGGTCAAAACAATCTCCTGAACTCCAAACTGAATGTCAGAATGGGAAAGAAAGGTAAACACTCGTTACAAGAAATAACCACTCGTTACAACCGAGGTACGCAGCAAAGCATTTGTGAAGCCACAATACGCACAACCTTGAGGCGGATGGGCTACAACAGCAGAAGACCCCACCGGGTACCACTCATCTCCACTACAAATAGGAAAAAGAGGCTACAATTTGCACAAGCTCACCAAAATTGGAGAGTTGAAGACTGGAAGAATGTTGCCTGGTCTGATGAGTCTTGATTTCTGTCAGAATTTGGTGTAAACAGAATGAGAACATGGATCCATCATGCCTTGTTACCACTGTGCAGGCTGGTAGTGGTGGTGTAATGGTGTGGGGGATGTTTTCTTGGCACACTTTAGGCCCCTTAGTGCCAATTGGGCATCGTTTAAATGCCACGGCCTACCTGAGCATTGTTTCTGACCATGTCCATCCCTTTATGACCACCATGTACCCATCCTCTGATGGCTACTGCCAGTAGGATAATGCACCATGTCACAAAGCTCGAATCATTTCAAATTGGTTTCTTGAACATGACAATGAGTTCACTGTACTGAAATGGCCCCCACAGTTACCAGATCTCAACCCAATAGAGCATCTTTGGAATGTGGTGGAACGGGAGCTTCGTGCCCTGGATGTGCATCCCACAAATCTCCATCCACTGCAAGATGCTATCCTATCAATATGGGCCAACATTTCTAAAGAATGCTTTCAGCACCTTGTTGAATCAATGCCACGTAAAATTAAGGCAGTTCTGAAGGCGAAAGGGGGTCAAACACCGTATTAGTATGGTGTTCCTAATAATCCTTTAGGTGAGTGTATGTTGGTCAACTCTGATACTTATCTGATACTAATATGATACTTATACATATCATTTATTTTATTACAGATTTTGGGACAGATGGCTTTCTGACTTGACCTTTTCCACTTGGACGCTGTTAAATTTTTGTACATGATTGACACATTAACTTTGCTAAAGGATTATAAATATTTGTGGATGTACACTCCCCTCAGATTTTTCACATTAAATCTAAAATTGAAAACTCTGATCAAGCAATAATATATTGCTTGATATTTTATGTAGTAATTCTCAAGGAATTATCAAATATCAATGAAGTTCAACATTTTCCAAAAGTAGAATGTTACAACCATAGTGGATTAGGTTTCATAAACGCAACCATTATGCAACACTTCAAAGAAGTGTCAATTATTCAGAAGGCAAGATGACGTCAGCTATTTAACATGTGCCATTGACAGAGGCATTGCCTTACCAAATTTAGCTAATGCATGGTAGAATGTGCCAACAATAGGATAGTGCTAAGAACGTTCTCGTTAGCATTCACTATGTACTTTGCGATTACATGATACATTTATTCTACTGTACTCTTACGTTAAGTTACTTAAGTAACACTTGGACAATAGCATTCATTTTTCCTGTCCAGAACCCATTTATAAAATCCTTTTGGAATTATTGCCTTATCGCAGCACTGCCGAGTAGATTTGGGAGAGTTGAACATTGAGACGTGTTGTCCTTTCTCACCAAGCAGTTCTGCTTCTTATCACAAAGTTCGGTCAACCAGGAAGTATTTAAATACACAGGTGCGGTGCGGTAAAATATGCATAGTAAATGGACCACAACTAAGCCCATGAAGAGGTGATTTCGCATTCTTTTTAATTGGACCTTCTGATCAAATGACAACAAATATTTATTTGGCCGTAACATGTAAAGGGTGTCAGAAAACAGGATACAGAGTTGGTGTGCAATTTTTCCTAAGCATTTTTATTTTAAATTCAGAATAACCTGAGGTTGGTGTGGCATAAGATCAAAGCATATTACTCAGGCTGTGTGTTTGCAACAAGGCTATGTAGCCATTGTCCTCAATACCAAACACCCTCCTCTCCCTTTTTTATGCCCTTTGGAATGTGCTAAACCCCCACCATTAAAAGCACCCCTGAGGGCCATTAAAGGGGATTAAACTGAAGAGGACACTAACCTAGACTTGGACACAAATGAGATGCTTCCACTAAAAACCCAATGTACCTTCCTGATCCTCTGACACAAAGCCAGGTCAATCATTAATTTCATCCCGTTCTATTAATTCTCACTTTGCTCCCGTTTCCCTACACCTGGATTTCTTACAATAACCAGAACCAAACCAAAACTTTCATTTTCTAGGAAGTTGAATCTCCCCAATATTCCCCAGCACTTTTTTCCTTCAAATAAGTGTCCTTCCATTTGGAGGTCATAAACATGACGATGGCTGGGACATTACCAGCTTTTTCCTTAATACCTATCCTCCATCCCAACACTTAAATGAAATGTTCTGACACAACCCATGTTGCTCTCCAAGTATTTGAAATGTTTTGTCCCAATTCTGTGCTTAACTTAACGGGCAAATGTTCCCAAGGCAAATGTCTGTGTAATTAGCGATTTGTGTCAGGCCCTGCCTCTTTCATTAGCCTTCTGTTACCAAAAGAACAGCCAGTGTTTGGGGACACACTATAGTTCTCCAGCTGGGAAAATTGACTGCAACAGCTTTATTCACTCCCTCTATAGCCATGCAGACAATTGCAGAACGACCAGGGAACACTTAGTTACAAACCACCCAAAACCAGGCGGATGAAAAGATGTGCAGCGAGGTGTTTCAGGGTTATCTCCATCCCCCTGGTGTTTTATAGATTGATTGAATATCTTTTTATATTTATATTAATTAATATCAGGCTTTTATCCAAGGCACTTGTTTTTTACGCCGATGTATTCCAAAATGTGACTTTGCCTCACGTTACGTTGGAATGCTCCTTCTCTTATGATCACAGGTACACAGCTGCATTAACCCTTTTACTCATCCAAGCGGGAAACTGTAGATTAGTGACCTACTGAGGGAAGAGAAATGTATTTCAAGCTTTTTTTGCGCTGATATCACACAGAGCGGGAGCGTGGTCCACTGATCCCTTTGAAGAACAAGGAGTCACATGCCAACTGCCTGCCCACTAAAAGCAACATGTGATTACCCTGCCTTACAGAATAACTGGGGAAAACCAGTTGAGGAATGTGCTTTCGTGGCTTTTAGGAAATAGGTTCTCCATGTCCTTGCAGTTGAATTGTAGTTATATGTTGGCAGAATGTTCTAGTAGTCTGCTTTTTATTGAAATTAATTTACTTGTCACATATATTACTTATGGGCACCTTTGAAAAGCACTTTGCAATCTTCACAACATAATAACAGACCACCTGTTGACACGCACAGAAATGTCCCCTCAGAGTCAATTGTGTGTAAGATGAACATGATAGAAGTGCAATAGAAACTTTCTAAATGCCAGCGGCGGGAGCTACTATCGGTTTAGAGAATGTGGTACACCTTGTGTGATTGTGAATTTCACACTACATTAAGCATCCTCTTGTAAAGTGCTAAAAAACCCTGTCCTTTAGTTTTCTTGACCCCCTTATTTGGGCTGCCAGGCTCACTCCGGTTGACACTTCCCCATGATTGCAGCATGGTATCTCTCTGCGCTTGTTCCCTCATCCTCACTCATCATCAATGTCATCATGCAACAAGGTATAGTTCACAGTGTAGCTGTCTCTTGAGCTTGACTTAGTAATGAACTTGGATGTTGCAAAACTACTCCAGTGACGAAGCCTTGTCATTTGTCTTAGCAGGGGGACAAATATCTCACTGCGGTGTCACTCCCTCTTCAGTGTTTTTGACAGTCAATGTCTTGGCACAACTTTCCTTACTCCAAGAATTGTGGTCTGATGTTGTCTCTATCCCTCCTCCTCCATTTGTCCTGTACGATCTCTGCATCCATCCTCCATCCGTATCCGTCTCTGTGCAGCGTGGGTCTGGATGTGGGGCTTTGTCTCCATCACCATCATCAGCCTGCTGTCCCTGCTGGGTGTAATCCTGGTGCCCATCCTGAACCAGGGTTGCTTCAAGTTCCTGCTCACTTTCCTGGTGGCCCTGGCCGTGGGCACGCTCAGCGGTGACGCCCTGCTCCATCTGCTGCCACACGTGAGTTCCCGCTCTGTGCCGACGGGTGTCAGCCCCACCCTGGGTACAAGCTCAATCTCTCATTAATCACCACTCTGCTTGGAATTAAAGGGGGATTGCACCACTTTAACAAAATAGCTCCCACCATAAGAATGGGCATTTCCAGTTGAAAGATAATGACATCAGACACCACCTAGTACCAGTTTCTCTTCCCCTGAGTCCTACTTCTCTGCCCTGGGTGCCCTACAAGTCCAGTGCCACTTGCCACCTCACACCCCAGGTAGCCAGGGCAGCAACTTTTGAAAAGTGCACCACACCACATAAACCCTTGCAGTCAGACTGGCTCATTCACTTACCCTGCGGCTGGTTTCCTCAGTGGAGCTCCCTCTAGTTCCACACAGCACTCTGCCAACTCACTTCACAAAGTGTTCTTAGGCAGATCATGAAGAATCAAATATATGACACAGTCTGATGAATATCAGTATAATATCACACTGTTCTGGTCAAATTTGCCCTTTTCATTAACCTAGTCTATATTCCTCCACACTACCTGCATTGCAGCCACAGCAGACAATCAGTCCCTTGCACACTATTCCAATGGGCATTCTCACCCCAGAGCTGGCTATATCTCATATTGTATTCATCCCAGTCATCAATACGCCACCTGTGGCCCAAACAGAGATGAAATAATTGCCTTGACATTTCATACTGTTAACAAGTTCAGAAGTCCTGGCTGTGAAATAAAACCTTGTATAGGTCAATGTTATTAGCAAAGCATTTGCACAAGTTTCCATCAGTAAAATTCTGGGTATGTGTAAATGTACTTGGAGAATTAAAGCAATTCTGATCTGTTATTTTACAGGTTACTGGGGTGCCACAGTACAAAAAATGTCCCTTTTGAAATTATATTTTACATTTGGTAACTATTCTTTAGAGGAACAAAATATCATACCCAGTATTTCTCCACTTCAAATGTTGTGAACTCTATTACACCACAGGTTTCTAGTAAGTACCAGGTGAAACAAGACCAATAAAATAAAAGACCACTCTTTTTACTCCTCAGTCTCAAGGTGAGCATGATCATGGTCACGGTGAGTCAGGAAACTCAAGTGACACCGAAGAGGTGGACATGCTCACTGCTTTCGATGGGGTCTGGAAAGGCCTGACGGCGTTGGCCGGAATCTACCTCCTCTTCATCATTGAGCACTGCCTCGGCATGTTCAAACACTACAAAGATGCCGGGGTAAGAAGTCATTTAACCCACTTGAGAATGAACCGTGAACTCAGTCTGTGGTTACTGCTTGAAATGTCGGGTCATGAGGTAACTCTTGGGTGGCTGGGTCATCACGCTGTTACTAAGGGTGTCTGGTGTTGGGGTGCCGGTACTCTTATCAAGCATAATGTCCCTGATTGGCAAGCATTTGTACTTCATGAAATTCATTGTTGTTGTATTGAAATGCTGTGTTACTGTCTTTTATAAAGTGCTTCATCCCACAGAAAAGTCCGTAAAGTCAGAACTTGGTTTAGAAATATGTACCTGCTCTGTAAATATGTAAGTAACATGTAGATTAGCCAAGAGTACATTCATTTCTAAGTTTTACCTTAAACATAGAGTCCCATTGAGGCCAAGGTTTGTTTCTCAACAGGGCCCTTCATGCACACAATTGATCAAATTCCATGAGTGATTACTACATTTTTGCAGGGTACATGTCTTAATAACTGAATAACATGTTTTCACAACTCAAGGTTAAATTAAGAATTATATTTCTAAAAGTGGCCATCACACAACCACAGGGTTGACCATGAACACAATGTTTTATCAGTCATCTCTAGCATATTAGGGGTAGACCAATATGGTTTTTTTTCATCAATGACCAATACATTGGAAAGCCTTTGTGTGTAAGTTGGTTCCAATTCTATGAACGTAATGTAGTAACATAACATGTTGTATTAACATAAGCATTTTTCCTCCTTTTTTTTTATTATTGAGAACTGAACGAAACATTCAGTTCACAGCCATTCATCTTATTATCTGCAAATTGAAAATGAACAGAGAATACAAATATGTGCAAAACTTGAAATAAAACAAACAAAATACAATTTTAACAGCAAAATATACATTATAGTTGAGTTAAAGCATTGGTGTTTTAGCAAATATGCTCTCATAGTACTGGACTGTAACAATGCATTTCTTATTGTTTAGCTGTTTAAGAGACTTAGTTAAAGAAATCAAATCTATGAAAAATACTTTCAGGCTCCAAGCAGCATTATTACTGGTGGAGTATTTCTGCTATTGGGTCATGCTTAGAGTGTGACCAGCTTTGGTACAAGTGACGTGCAAGAATACATTTTATGTCAAGATGTTTGCTAGGTAGCTGACCAAATTAACGGTAAACAAAGAAACTTGTTAAAGTTACACTAGCTATCGCATTCAAATAACGTTAGCTAATTAATTCAAGACTCAATGTTAGCTATTGGTGTAACACTCACGTTCATGTAGTTTGCTAGGTAGCCAGTATAGTAAAGTGCAAATGATAGCAACAGAATTTGCCCACAAACGGAGATGAAATCTTTAACGTTAGCAAAGTTGATGTTACTTTTCCTAAACCTCATGTAAAACATAAAAAATAAAATAATAATACGGGTGAGTATTCTGTTGTATTAATTGTTACCATACTAAGAACGTTCACTATAGTTGCATTCGCATTGATTTTGTGACACAAAAATATCACTGCATAAATAAACTCAAACATTAGCTGTCTTCCTGCAACAAAGATCATTAGGCAGGAACTTTTGCCTATCAGATGTGGCTGATTTATCATGTTTGTCTTATTAAAGGGGGTCCGGAAAAATCTCATTCCAAAGTCTGTTTTTCTGCTAGTAGGCTACACCAAAACATTAGTTCAGGCATTTTCAGTGGAGTAACGTTAGTCCACAAAAGATTTAACTTGGTATTGTCATCATAGAAAAAGATCATAATGAGGGTATTGTTTGTTGCAACTTCAGTTTAGATTATTGTGATGTTTATGTCGTAACTTCTTACCTCTCAGCCATGCATTTCTCTGCGTTCTTCTTTCCCACGTCTCTCTCAAAATTATGACATAGTGTTGATTGGCTATTTACTTGTGATGTATAACCAATCTGATAATTCTGTGGGCGGGACATAGAGCCGTTTAGATTAGTTTTTATATAGCAATTTTCTAACTAAGGCATGGTGTTTATCTGATTCCTGGTAAGTAGAAAAATTGCTTAATTGACAGGGCCTTACAATGTTTGTGAAAACTCAGGAAAGTCATCTGGTTAAGTGAGTTACAACTACCCCATTGTTTGTGAGTGAATTGTTCATTCTGAGTTGGCCATCCAGTGTGTGTTTATGGGCCTGTTCCTCCTCCATTCAGGGCACCTTCTGTCGCAGGAAGAGGAAGGGTGAGGAGGCCAAGATTGGCAGGAAGCTGTCAGACCACAAGCTGAACCGGCGCTCGGACGCAGATTGGCTTCACCTCAAGCCACTGACCGAAGGTGAGCAGACAGGTATGCTGTCCTAAACTGAACCTTAAATAACAAGATGAGGATAACTGCTGCACTACCAACAGCACCTGGTCCCCTATACAGGCAACACTACCAACAGCACCTGAGTGGAACCAGCTGGGAGGTGCATGTAGTGTGGAAATTAACATTCTGCCTCTTTTTTATGAATGGTTGTAGCACCTGTGTGTTTGCTGGTGTGCTTTTGTTTTTTGGTACTTCACAGCCTTTCTAAAACCCCTCTGTTTCCCCCCTCAAGGTTCGGACAGCACGGCCATCTCCTGTGATAACGGCCACAACGACACCCAGCTCAGCGAGCTCCAGCCACTCGACTCATCCAGCAACAACACGCCGCTGGCATCTGCTGACTCCGGGTCAGACTCGATTGCAAAAGAGAATGGGCGCCGGCCCAAAAAACACCGCCACGGGCACAGCCACGGCGGGCACCTTAATGGAGGTGGGCACGGGCACTCGCATGGCGGGAACTGCCATTCAGACCAAGAGATGAAAGACGCAGGCATCGCCAGCATTGCCTGGATGGTCATCATGGGTGACGGCATGCACAACTTCAGCGACGGCTTGGCCATAGGTAAGCGAGACCAACTCAAGTCACTGCTTAGTAAAAGTGTTTGTAAACTGTGCCTCACAAAAGGTTGATTAGGTATGACTGGTTCAAACTGTTCCGGGAGGCACACAAGTATGTTAGATTGCTATACAGAGAACCTTTCAAACTCACAAGCAAAGGTATATTCAACATAATTTTTTTTTTGTGAAGGCTAAACTACAAGGTGTTCATGCGGTGCAGTTCCATGCTCTCTGTGCCATTTGTGACAAGTTAAACATGTGTCTTTACAGGTGCTGCCTTCAGTGCAAACATCACAGGTGGCATCAGTACATCGGTCGCGGTATTCTGCCACGAGTTGCCTCATGAACTGGGTAAGTGCCCCATGCTCAGTCAATTAGTGCTTGAGAGCCATCTATTCTCACAAAGGACGCAAATATAGCTTTGAGGGACCCTACCCAATCTCAGCTGACAATGCCCCCCTCCACACAGGGGCATTGCTGAGCCAATATGCACTTCTCCCATGGGAGTCCTGACGACATATCAGTTGTTAAACAGCCAAGGCTGTAGTGGCCAAATCAGCACCGCAATGCAGTGCCTTAAACCGCTGCACTGCCCGGGAGCCTGGTTGTAACAGAGTCGTTAACACTTTTACGTGCATAGACCTTGTGACTGAACTTAAAATGAGCCTTTCCTTTTTATGCAATCGAATAAATTGCCACTACACACATGCATGAACACAGGCTCCTGAAGGCTGCCCATTGACATTCATGGCATGTCACCCCAGTTCCAGGACCTCTGTTTCTCATCGAGGTAGAGATGAACCGACAGACAAATCACTCCACTGGTGACGAAGCGGCTCTGTGGCTCAGAGGTGGGAAGAATGAGGGCTCCCCACCGACAATTAAACCTCGATTCAACCTCTAAAAGCACTTTTAGCTGGTGTACCACGACTTGTGCTGTGCACTCGGGCTTTCGTTTGTTTGTATGCTTGCTTGCATGCTTATTGGAGTGAACAGCGTCCTGGCCCACTAATAATGACTGCTTGTGTAGTCGATGCAACGTCCAAGTGTGCATCCCCAGTCTTATTGGTAAATAGACCAGTCAAACCACTTTTGTGACAGACCATGAATAAACAGTTGATGTCAGCCCACTCCCCTATGGTTACTAAATAATAGTGTCTTGGTATTTTTGTTAGCTGTTTCAGATGTTATGATTGAAAAAAATAATTTGTACTCCACTGGGTTAACTGTGGATATTACAGCGGTTGATTTCTGAAATAACTTTTAGATTTTTATTTATTCTTAATTTAACCATAGAGGTCGCATTGAGATTTAAATATATTATTTTAAATGAGCTGAAAACTGAAAAATATCATTAGATGGATTGTGATGCACAGATTGTGATGGTACCTTCAAAATTGACATTCTGAATGAAATAATATTATTTCAGGCCCTTTTGCACCAGGGTTTAAGATAAAGCACTCTTACCAGACTGGTGACATTATATAATATTCAAAGTGCTTTATTGCAAGCTGCCGTAAGTTAGCCTCATAAACTAAAACACACACCGATGTGTATTTTACCTTCCAGTTGAGGATGACCATATGGCTGATTGATGTAAGATACTTTGATTTGTAATAGGTCTTTTACAATTCTAAAAGCGTCCATGATAATGTGTTGTGTGTGCGGGCAAGACAATCAAGCACAAGAAAGGAAAACCAAGAAATGTTCCTTTTTGCATTACCTTTCAAGAGGTTTTACATGTGTGGGCCTAAATGCATTGTCTTCTCTTTATTTCCATTCTCTATTGACCATCTTCAACGATAGTCACACCTTACCAACTCTGGAAATATTCCTCTCTGCTTAAACACATTTACATTTTAATCTTTTAACAGATGTTCTCATAGAAACTAGCAAGCATTAGTTTGAGTTGAGCTATTTCAGGGACTTTTCCGTCCTAAGTTCAAGGCTGGCATAACGGCATTGAAATGCCGTTGGGCACATTTACAACTGTCTCTTCAAAGACAGACGTCTCCCCTGCGTGGTGACTGCAGGCAGTATATATGAGCATGATGAGGGCACCTTAACACCCTGCCGAGAAGCTAATTGGCAGTGATGGGTATGTTAATTGCACACGACAACATGGTCACGGTGGCCGTTCACGACTGGCATTCGGCCCTTAGGAAAACACCAGAGCAAGGTAAAAGTGACAACTGGATAGTGGCAGTTGCGGGAGACTCCGGGCCCTGCTCTCCTTTCATTTGATTGATGGGATGCAAGGAGGGTGAACTGAAGTGCTAATATATTCATTGTGGTTAATTAGCGGGCGAGATGTGGCACAGAAGGAATGTAGGCCAGCGTCTCTGTTTATTTCAATCTAAATCAAGGGTGTTTCCACAGAGTTGAAAATTCTTCCCCCTGGCTTTGCTGCACTGTATTCACGTGTGGGTTATTTAGCTAGTTAGTAAATACATTCTATTGGTACTTCTTTTGAGTATCAGTAAGTCCACTGATAAACATGAGATGAAGATAGACTTTAAAAGAACAGTGTGGATGTTTAACGGTAAAATAAACTAGTTGGTTGGCCCTGCTGGGTATTGTATGAACCCCTACAAACTACTACAATTCACAAATGTAATTTTCTAGCTTTGGGATTTGTTTTTATTCCTGTACGTAACTGGCACAAATTAAAAGACTGTTGGTGTGTTGGGGACACGCACATTTGAGCGTGTTTTTTCACATGCACTACCTTTCAGAAGTTTGGTGTTACTTAGAAAAGTCCTCATCTTCAAAAGAAACACAATTTCTTTGTCTATTAAAGTAACATAAAATTCATCAGAAGTATAGTATATACATTGTTAATGTTGTAAATAAGAATCTAAGAACTGCCCTTCTTTAGTTGAGTATCTGGGACATCAGCAATAGTGGGTTGGATTACATGCTCAAAATGGCCAGAAACAAAGAACTTCGGAAACCTCATCAGTCTGTTGTTCTGAAAAATTAAAGCTATTCTGTGCCAGAAATTGACAGGAAACTGAAGATCTTGAACAACGTTGTAACCAGAATAGAAAGAGGAGTGGGAGGCCCCGGTGCACAACTGAGCTAGAGGGCAAATACTTTAGTCTAGTTTGAGAAACAGATGCCTCACAAAAAGTGTAATGGACAAATGTTTGAGGTGTTCAGATCACAAAGAAGAACATTTGTGAGATGCTGACCAAATTAAAAGATGCTGGAGGAGTGCTTGTCAAGCATGGTGGTGGCAATGGGATGATCTAGGGGGCTTTTAGTGGTGGTAAAGTGGGAGATTTTTACAGGGTCAAAGGGATCTTGAAGAAGGAAGGCTATCACTCCATTTTGCAGCGCCATGCCATACCCTGTGGATGGTGCTTGATTGGAGCCAGTTTCCTCCAACAACAGGATAATGACCCAAAGCACAGCTCCAAACTATGCAAGAACTATTTAAGGTGAGCTGGTATTCTGTCTATAATGGAGTGTCCAGCACAGTCACCAGATTTCAAGCCTATTGAGCTGTTGTGGGAGCAGCTTCACTGTATGTTACGTAAGAAATGCCCATCAAGTCAATCAGACTTGTGGGAGCTGCTTCAGGAAGCATGAGGTGAAATCCCATCAGATAACCTCAACAAATTGACAATTAGAATCCAAGGGTCTGTAAGGCTGTAATTGCTGCAAATGGAGGATTCTTTGACAAAAGCAAAGTTTGAAGGACAGAATTATTATTTCAAAGAAAAATCATTATTTCTAACCTTGTCTTTCAATCAATCAATCAAAGCCCTTTTTACAACAGCAGTTGTCACAAAGTGCTTTACAGAGACACCCGGCCTTAAACCCCAAGGAGCAAACAACAGTAGTGTTGGATTTCAATTACTATATTTCCTATTCATTTTGCTATATTTCCTATTCTCATATTTCCTATAACACATTTCATGTATGATTTCATGGAAAACAAGTGACCCCAACTTTTGAATGACTGTGTATATATTTGGCATTCTGTGTAATCCGGTCCTTCTTGTGCTCTTCTCGCTGCAGGGGACTTTGCGGTGCTGCTGAAGGCCGGCATGTCGGTGAAACAGGCCATCGTATATAACCTACTGTCTGCCCTCATGGCCTACGTGGGCATGGTGATCGGCACAGCCGTGGGCCAGTACACACACAATGTCACCAGCTGGATCTTTGCAGTCACCGCTGGCATGTTCCTCTATGTGGCCCTCGTGGACATGGTGAGTTGTGCAGAGAAACGTTATCACAAACACATCTGAATAAGCATTCTAGCGCAGGTAGTAGTGTTTAAGGCTTTTGCTGTTTTATAGAAAGCAGACCAGTTGGGACCTTATCTGGTTCAAAGTGGGATCCCAGAATTGTGTACAGGTTACCTAGAACAGTCAGACAATTAATTTATAGTTGTAGCAACTATGTCAGGCGAAACACCAACTGTGACATTAAGCTGGTTTAGATTGCAGTATGTACTTACGCACATTCCAACTAGGGTTGCCACTAACAACTGTTTTGATGATTAATTAATCTGTCGAGTACTACTTTGATTGATCAGAAAAATATAAATTCCAGAAATAAATGCAGGGATTTTACAAAAAAATGTCATATCCTTTTGCAATGCTTTCATTAAAACAACTGTAGGCAGTAGTTATAATGTCCAAAAACTAACGTGTTATTATAATATCAGTTTCAAGACAGTTTCAAAAGCGTTCCAGGGTGTTATCTCATGAAGCTGTTTGAGAGTTTTATTACAATACAGTGAATGTTAATGCAAATTGTAATGCATTTAAATATCTCAACGTTTCTATTGTGGAGAAATATAGAACTCACCAAATTTGACTCTAATGGGTTTATTCCATTAGTAATGTTCTGAATGCCTAGCTAGCCCGGAGCTGCTTAACTATACACAAAGTCAACTTGCTCATGTAGATCACCAGTATGGTGGCAATTTATATTTATATTAATGTTAAAAATGCATTCAAGATGAACTATTTCTCAATTAAAACTCTGAATATAAACTAAAGTGAATGATGGATTTGTATTATAATACTATATCGTGCAGAGCCCTCTTCATCTTATATCATCATGGCTACTCTCTGTGCTCCTATGTCATCAAGGCTTTTCTCTGTGCTCCTGTGCCATGAGAGTTCTGGCTTGTGAATTTTGCAACCAACTGTTTTTGTTGAGTTCTTTAACGTAAAGTGGTCCTGTAGCCTCCGCATCTCAGCCTCCGCATCTCAGCCTCTGATATCTTTCAAATTATTTCTTTATTTAGCTGCGTCCTGTATAGACTCAGCTGATCGAAAATGACATTTGTTGCTGACAATTTTTATTACTGACGTTATCGATTAAAATTGATTAGTTGTTGCAGTCCTAATTCCGACAGTAGTTGGCAGATGGTATGCAACTTTTCAGTATGTTCATGAACCGCCAATACAGTCTGCTGTTAAATGAAGAAAAGTCCTGAATGGCAGCTCCTTGCTGACACTGAAGTAATAATGGCAAAAACAAGGCTCTTTTTCCAACTCTATGCAGTGCAATAGGCTCTATTACTCTCTAGTGTCTTATGTTAATATAGTTTAAACACCACTCCATTTGCTATGTAATGCATCTGACGTCAGTGTGACCTCCCTCTAGTTACCAGAGATGCTCCACGGTGACAGTGAAGAACACAAGCGCTGTCAGCTGGGACACTTTGTCCTGCAGAACCTGGGACTGCTCACGGGATTTTCCATCATGCTGCTCATTGCCATCTTCGAAGACCAGATCGTCTTCGACTTCGGCTTCTAGCCGCGGGGGGGTGGCCTGTAGGGTCAGGTTGGGACGAGGGGGGGAGGAATGTGAGACTGTGTAGTGGTACTCATGCTTTTTGGCCTTAAAATGTGCTTTGTTTCTTGTGTGGTCGTCCGATGTCCCGCATGCGTGGCGGTCAGTCATGCTCCCTGTGCCTGCATTCCCAAAATCAGAAGCGGGGGCATATACACGAGTCTCATGATCATGCAGTCAGATGATGTTTACACTTTTGCCCCCACCCATCCCTTCTAACTCTTCGTATCTCATTGCTTATTCCTTTTCAGCTCACTTTCAACCCCATGCTACTATGTCTTGCTAGCTGATTGGGACAGATCATGTTGTATTGATGTTGTATTGGAGGAAATCCTCTAGGTTACGCAACACTTTGGATATAACAAATCAACAGGCGTGTCATATTCATACTGGTCTAAATATCCAACAAGACGAAAGTTCACGTCTTCGGCTGAGCCTCAGTAATCAACAGGTGTGCGCCACTGCTTCTGGGCGTCCGTCTGTGAACAAAAGCAGGTCCTCACCTGTCTTGATGAAATGGCTGACTCCTAACCTGGAGAAGTCAGCCCCAGACTGCTACCCACCAGCTCAGGGCCCTCCCCTGCAGAGAGGCATCTGTCATGGCCCAACAGCCCTCTGTTCATCCATCATAGCCCTGTGCAGTGCGTCACCAACAACGTCCCCCCCATCCCTTTAATTTGTCATGAACCCTGCGGTGTGTTCCATTATCCATGCCTAGTGTACCTGCGGCGTCTTTCCAATTGCCAACATCCATCATAAACTCATGATGCGTGTCCCACTGCGACTCAGCGTCTAGTGTCTCACACCGTGGCGATGTCAAGACCAGGCCACTGCGGTTAGCTTGCACAAGTACCACACTTAGAGTAGCTCAGCCCCAGCCAGTCCATAGACTCACAAGTGTTTAAAGGAAGCGGTCCTAAAGCCCACAATGTTTTCGACAGGTATTGTATGCCCTCCACAAAGACCTGTGGACAACAACTTTTATTTTGTCCAAATAAAATGTGAACGCTACTACCCCAACCTTACAAGAGAGATCAACTATAACAGCTTAGTGTTCATTTGCGGCATTTTGTTGATACGTATTTATTTATTTTTTGCCTCGCCTCAATGGTGGATTTGAGAAGTATCAAAGGTACACAATTCTTCATAGTGCTATGAAAGAAAAACACTAGGCGCTCATGCCCCTAGTCATTTGCCTTTCAGTGTGTATTAAAGACTGATGTTCAATGTAGATTTCACAGCGCTCAAGTGAAGGGAATATCTGGTCAGTTTTCACAATGAAGAAGGTTGAAGCATGAAGCTAACTTTTATGCTGTTTTGGTCCTGTAGCTAACAGATGTTAGTGGATTGAAGCGCACCCATTCACATACTCTATATGATCATGTGAGAATGAAGTTTTGCATCATGCTTATCTCAATATCTGCAGTGTGGCTCATGGCGTCGTAAAATAGAAAGTCTACCCTTTAATATTATTTGGGGAGGGAGGGGGGTTATGAAATATTGCCCAACCACTGCATTTGTAGGGCTGAAAGTTTAGCCTGTAAACCAAAATAATTTTTTTGTGTATGAAGCCCTAAGTCTTATGTAAATTGAGATGGTATTGTTTCTGTCTGTGTTGAGAAGAGAACAGTGTTGTTTTTTGTTTACTACATTGAGGGCACCATTTTTTTTTTTTTTTGCCAAAAACAGGAAATGCATTGTTGTATTTGTTTTCTTTGAAATCTCCATTTTATAGATCTTGGCACAATTACCCCTGTTGTTAAGTCAGCAAGATTGAAAACAAATGATGCACAATCTGATTATTAAATGGGGAATAAAACGTCTTTCCTTACTAAATCAACCATGTTAAGACTGTTTTCGGCTTAAGTACAGGAACCCGAGAAACTGTAGTGCCAATGGTATTCCTGCTTTACGTTTTTTCCTTGTAAAACAAAGTCTGAGATGTTTGGTCAATGTGTTGTGTATAACTCCTCCCAATTCTGTGGAAGAAAAGTACTTGTATCAAAGAATACGTTTTCATGCGTCATTGTGAAATTGACAATCCGGAAAAGACCAAGCATGTCACTGCCCTTTTATCACTGCTAAAATATGATTTATGTCTCTATTATTTGAGTACCTACCAATTAGCACACTTTGCACTTCTATTTGATATGTCTCAATAAAACCACAAAACTAGTCATTAGGCTTTCCTTTGATAGATTATTTTTAACAATCATTAGTTTGATATTTTGGGTTTATTGGGTGTATGTTATAAGACGCCACACCGACTGTGCCAAAAGTGGCCCACTTGGGGTTTTCTTTACCGTCATTTTGTGCTTGCCGTTGCTTCCGGACATTCCATTGGCTGTCTGCTGCTCGGGTGTCAAGCAAGCCATCCAGGCTGCTTCACCTGGGCTGAATTCCGATTCATTGAAGTTAACGTGTGAAATTCACTCCACCTAAAAAACTGTTTGAGATGTTACCCGTAAATTCTATTCTGATTTACTTTAAGGGCAGGTTTTTGTTGCTATGCCCTCAAGTCTCACTTTTACTATATAATCCTAAAGCTGAAATTACCCACAGTCCACCAGTTATTCTCCTTCAGGGGAATCGGAATTCAGCCCTGCTGTGCTGGAGCACATTGAAATGTGCAACCTTCATTTATCCTGTCACTGTGTGACATCCATCGTCTTGTCTTATCGGCTGTGACTCATCGTCAATCACATTAAACTAATGTACTTGATCAGATCGAATCATGCATGAGGCATGAGTGAAATGGAACAGGAAAATGTTTTTAATGTAATTGTTTCTCTGCTTTTGTATAGAAAATATGAAGATAAAAGCATAGTCAAAACCTTTGTTACAGTTAGTGTGAGGAAAATAGCAACTGTAGACAATTCATTCTTTGAAGTTTGCTGAAACTGCTGAATTTATCATTTCCATTCCTATATTTTGTACAACACTGACTGAATGTTCAGCTAAGTGTAACTTATCACAGATCTGTAATTGCATTCATAGTGTAATTTAATTCAAATCAAATACTGTAAGTTGACCTGTAATTGAAGTATCATAGTAGTCCTTTTGATAAGTTGCCCTTGTTCAAGGGCTGGAAAGGAGCTCACTAATGTTACTACATGCTTCCTACAATCAATTGTTCATGTATTGAAGAGAGTTTAACAAGTGTCAAGTTCATGTATTGAAGAGAGTTTAACAAGTGTCAAATTGCCATTTCAATGCCCCAAGGAATTTCTGAATATCTTTACTAAACTATTTGCAACAAATCTGAAATTATGAAGGTCTATGGTTGTATGGTTTTTGATTTAATACACTGTTTACATACCTAGATATCAAAATTGAGTAATTGCATTTATCATCCTTGCTGATTGTCTGTGTGTTTGTCCAGTCAGGAAAGAATAATAAAGTTTGCAAAGAGGCCCTTTTGTGTACGACTCAACCTTTTGCAATATTTTTTCCCAAACGCCAAAATCTTTTTTTTTTTTTTTACAAAAGTTACATAATTCAGATAAATGTCTGAACTCATTAACAACAAAATAATCGGCCTGTTTAATTTCTCAGAGGCGCTTTCCTTATTGTTAAAATGTTTTGTTTACTTTTTTTTTTCTGGTTAGGCAACCAATTGCATCAACATGAACCTATGCTAACCCTGAAACTCATAGCATATCATTCCTTAAGTTTAGGCGAGGTCTTAAGTGTTATTCTGTTGGAGACGCCAGATCCACAAGCGCCTACCTTCAGATAAGTAACGTTATGCTGTCAGTTAGTTGGTTCACCGGATGGAATCTGTTGTCTGCAAAACATGCTGCGTAATTGCTGGTGCCTTAGATTTCAAGGTTGACATTCCATTAAATAACACAAGGCTACTGCAACACACTGTGGATATAAATGCTTTGCCTTAGCACATTCTCATTCATAGCCCTTCAAAGTCAACAGGTTGTCATTGTCATTTATTCATTAATATACATACTGCAAAACAAGCCAGAGACTACACTTGATAGAAATTAAAGTGGTTAAGCAGCGCATGTAAAACAGCAAGTGAGGGACATCTATGCGTTAAGCTGGCAAAGTAGTGCCACCCCTCGTCTGATCCAGTGCTCGGGGGGAACGTCCGTGTTGAGTGTCATGGCAATGACGTAGTTGGTAGAATGACCGGTGGTGGAGAGGGTGCCGCGGCGCTCGCCTGTCTTGTAGACCGGGGATATGTAGCACATACGCTGAGGGATGTCCTGCCTCTTGATTGGTTTAAGCCACATCTAGGGGTGGGACACACATGAGGCAGAGTACAGGGAGGGGGAAGAATATCGATATAATTCAATAGTAATAGCAGGCGTTAAGATTTGCATTTCAAGGCTGACTGACTTCTCCAGCACAAATACTACACTTTTAATTAAAGGGATAGTTCACTGAAATGACATTGCTTTCATTACCCTGTAAGCAGTAAATGGAAAAGCAATCCATGCTTTGGTTTAGTTTCCTTGGCACAGTTTCCAAATGATTTTATGCCACATTTTTGCCCTGTTTCTCTTAGATTTCTAGATATCCAATTCTTGATTAAGATCCTGCTGCATTGCAGCAACTCCATTGCATTCTTTACTCATCCACTGTAAAGTCTCCCTTGGTGTACCAGGTCATTTGTCATTAGTGAGATAACCAGGGCATGCTTTTGTCTTAATGTACCAAAGAATTGATTATGGCACGCCTAATGTTTCCACTAAAGTATGTCTTTGCATCATGAAGGCCAGCTTAATTTGCATTGGTCCTTGTGTTGTCAGACACCAACACCCAACTCTAAACGCAAATGCAAAGCCTAGAATAAAGACTAGGCATTGACAGCACTCCACTGCATGCACTAATGATCCAAACAAACACTCCTGGCTTATAAGAAACAGCTGTCATGCCAATTGTCAAGAATACATTGTCGACAATACTTACTGTACCCTGAAATGGCAAGGCTATGTACATAATGTGCTGGTATTTCTAAATAGTTGATCCGATATGGATGAAAACACCCTCACCTTAAAGCTGACAATTTGTACTTGAACCACATTGTCATTATATCATCTCAAATCCAAAGTTCTTGAGTACAGAGCCAAAACAAATGTCACTGTCCAAATACTCATGGACTGCTATCTTCTAAAGCACATTTGATGACATTCTGGTTCTTGTCATTCTGCTTGCTCAACAAGGAAGTCTATAGTGGCAACTACACATGAAGAAACACTCTCCGGTGTTGAGCTCACTGGTGCCCAAGCCGCCAGGGGAGTTGCCTCAGTGTAATGAGGCAAGGCAAACCATAACTAACCCCACCAAAATCTGGAGAGTGTTAGCCAATTGCACTGCCCTTTGCGAGAACCATGTGCTAATCCACATGCAGGATTCAACCCCTGGTTTTGCAATTACTAATTTAACTGCAAGGCCTAACCACGCCATACAGGGGCCCTTCTTTTGGGTATTTTGTGGCAAGAATCCCAATCAAGTCATTTCTAAAATTAATTCATACTATTAAATTATTTATACACAAGATGTTGAAAATGCTTATATCAGTCCAATGACTTTGTATTTGTGCCACAAATGCTAAAATTTTAACTGTGGATTGCTATCTTTTACAGGGACACCAGTGTTTTAGTCTGGGTGAACTATCCCTTTAAAGTTCTGCTCCTGTCAAGAAAAGATTTTGGTAATAAGATAGCCCGGAAATTACGGAATATTATAAAAGGGATCGCTTATGGATTATTGAAAAGCCAGCATTGTGAGGGGCAAAGAAGAATGCAGAATTTCCAAAGCAATCAGTTATACGGTGTATGGGAGCCTCTTGCAGGAATCTGCCACTAGCAATGTATTTTAATCTCTTATTATTCATACACTACATCAGGTTGTAATTAAGAACCCCTCCTAGAAAACAAGGGAATGATGAGAGGAAACAAACTTTAATGCGTGCGCCAAGTTTGAGCTAAAACTGCTGTAGCGGCGCAAGGCACCAGAGATAAAACTTTGAACACAAAGCTGGGAACATTCTCCTGGGTTGAATAACACAGCATAATTTATTATTCTGCTGTTTGTTGTTGTTCGTACTCTCCTCTGTGCCTATAGGGTATTGTAGTCTGATAAAAAGAGCTGCCTCGTAGGAGTTAGGACATAGAATATAGATAGGAAAACAGCAGATTCTAAAGTCAGGCCCGTTGATACATTGCAAGATATTATCACTCAATGCCCGGTGGGTTTAGTTGGAACAGAATCCATGAATCTTTATCCTCTTAAACCGCTGAGGCTTATGTAAGTATAACACTATGAAACAAAAGGAGGATAGATGTCCCAGCCGAAGGGGTAAAAAAACATTTTAAAGGTGTGTGTATATATATATATATATATAATAAAATATACATAAACTTTTTATTTTTATGCATGACATACATTTCTAAATGTATTACACACAAAAGATTTGTCAGGACAACACCGTGGAAAAGTATTTGTGTCCTTTTGGATTTCTTCTCTTCTTTCTGATTTAATGTCTGAAAAAATGACCACATTTATACAACGAAAAGCTTGCTTTATTTTTTGTCCTATTTAATGTTCAAACTAGGGCTTTCACAATATCAGATTTTCACTGCACAATTATGGTGGCCAAAATAATTCACGATAACGATATTATCGCAATATCTGTAAACAAGAAAAGGAACCAGGCAAGCCTAGTACACCCGGCCCACGATTAGAAGGGATGAAAGTTGTTGCCCACATTGGATTCGAACTGGGGGACTCCTAGGTGACAGGCTGTTTCTTTAACCAATACACCATTAATCTATGTGTGCAGAGTGACGGTATACTTCTCCATTGTTAAACCAATTAGTCAAAACAAGGCAGGTTTGTTACCACTATGCTATGTGAACGACTATGTAAATCAAAAGCAATGGCTGGATCTCAAACCACATATTACATACAAAGTACTACAAGTACGTACTTTGCGGATGATGGTGAAGTACTGTTTTGTATATAGTAAGCTAGGATGCCTGTATTGGGACCAATTGGGACAAACTAGCTCGTCATAAAATTGCGTCTTGATGTTAGATCATTTTGTCACGCATTAACATCACGCCAAATTTGAGACACCATTAAGCATTGTGTTAAACTGAATAACATTTCTTATTAAGTTGACTTCCACCACAAATAGCCTCTATGTATGTATGGCTTTTGCCACTGGCTGTTTTAACAGCTTGTTAGCCAGTAATAGACCTACTAGTATCTATTTACCACTTGGAATAGTCATAGGAATTGAGCAATTGCTAGCGAGATTGAAGAGTCTGAAGTTTACACTGCCAAAGCTATTTAATTTTATGGCACAACATCAGTTTTTCTTTCATTCATGAATTACATTGATACAATAACTATAACTATAGGTGACGATAACTGACTTTTTCATCAAAAAAAACTCCAACTCTTTTACTGCCCAAGGGGTTTTGATAAAGCCTATATTATTACCCCTAAAAGCATGCACAGATGCGTACCTTTGAAAATCCACCAGAAAAAGTCACAATATAACCGTAAACAGTTTTAGTTTACGCTTACTATAACATAGCTACAGAAGGTTTTAGCCAGCAAAGTTTTTGTCTATCCGGAACAAATCTAAATACATACTTGGTTATGACTGTGAGGAGATTCAATCGCCAAACTTATGGCTTGCAGGTCCGCTTCTCTAACCACTACGCTATTTAACTGGGTGGGTGGGTCGGTCAGAGACAGTGGCGTCGTTAGCCCTAGATCTTTTATGAATAGCCCTGGATCAAAAATAATAATAATGAAGAAATAGCCCCTTATCTATGCATCTATTATTCCGATCGTGCATTATGACAATGTAGACATGTAGGCCGCTAGCGTGTACATCGACATTTTCTGCGTGTACATTCAAATCACTGTACTTTCTGTCCCGGGAGGGTGGGCTAATCACCGAATGTATTGTGATTCTAGCGACCCCTCTGGTCAGAGACATTCGCTCTTCTAGGCCAGCTCCGCTTACGCGGTCCGGCAAAAATTTGGTACGGGCTCAAGGTCCATATTTGAATGTCTTATGGCCACTACTGTGGAATGCAGTGTTTAGTTTCCATGTTGTCCAAAATGCTAAAGTTTTACATAATTTATCACATGCTCTTGATAGTGAGTGGATACTGCAAGTAACATGCTTTACCAACTGAGTTACTCAGACAAGCCTTGAAATGTGCTTCCTGGTGCATTTTCGGCCAACTTGAATAGATTTTTGAACAGCATTGATTGATAAAAGTAAAGCATGGTGATGGTAGCAGGGTGTTTTGACAGAGCTTTTGCAGTGGGCAAAACACACAGTGTTAAGGTTCACAGTGGGACACAGAGCATTGTGTAATTTGTCTACTGACAAATTTGTTCAGTTAGGTTCCCTTCATGTTTTTCGCTTCAATTTAGTGATTTCCAACTCGTACTTACTAGCTAAAACAAATAATTTGGATTAATACACCAGCTTTTTGGTTTGAGACAAAAAGCTATATTACAGAATGTCACTTTATTTTCCTATGTATCTGTTTAACCAAATTAACTTCATGTTTTTTTTATTTTTGCAGTCCCCATTGAAAGAAGTAATATATTAATATTTGGAGTCACTTGATCACATGATCTTTGTCTCTGTAATCTTTTCATTCATTATTATTCAAGATTAATTCAAGCTTATCTGCAATTAATGTAGCATCCACATCAATATAGAACGTTCAGAAGTATTATCTATTGTAAAGGTTATTTCAACTAGGAATTAAAGTAATTCCATGTATATATATTTTTTTAAAGATGTCCCTACAACCAGCAATGAAAGGTCATCATTAACCTGATAATAACTTGTCATTCACTGTCCTCTGTGGGGGAGTTGAGTCACTCACCACAGGCATGGCATCGTGAAGCACTTTGGGGTAGGATTCAGCCAAGAGCTTGGTCTTTCTGTCCCAACGTGCGCAGTCAAGGTATAGCCCATAAATGTACACACCTGAGAGACACACAGTCAGATACACAATACAAATCCACAATGCATTGCTACCAGTTGTCAACAGCATCCTGACAGGCAGATAAAGAAATTGACATTAAGTGTAAAACATAATAAACATTTCCTGAAACAATTCGTAACAAATTCAATTGCTTATTTTTATTTTTTTTACTGAAATGATTTCCTTGTGTCCTCGGGTGGTCTGCGCTACCTCTGGTTCCACCTCATTGCTACTTCTGCACACTGCCTCCTCATTTGTTTTCCTACTTCCCTTAATCATAGAGCTGGACATTAGGGTCCCTCTCAGCTGTCTTTCTCCATATTTCTTTTTATTTTCTGTTCCTTTAATTACCTCTACATTTTTTTCCTTACTCTCTCTAGTATCTACACGCCAATCATTCTGCTGCAAACCTCACCTTTCAAATTCTCTGTTGTATTTCTATCACCACTGGCCATATCTAACACAAAAAAACTGTGTAACCCCCCCCCCCCATCTGTCCATC
This sequence comes from Esox lucius, assembly GCF_011004845.1. NCBI lineage: Eukaryota > Metazoa > Chordata > Actinopteri > Esociformes > Esocidae > Esox > Esox lucius. The sequence continues at coordinate 5,151,617 of NC_047584.1, read as the reverse complement.
TGCCCTCTGAGTGTCAGTCTCACCATCTTCGGGAGGCTGGTGATAGTCCCCGTCGTCCAGCACTTCAAAGTCGAAGCCCAGCATGTCGATGGGGATGGTGTGTTTGCGGGCGTAGTTCTGTTGGCCACCTGTCAGGAAGGCCTGGGTAAAGAAGAAACCTGATATCCAGTAGACCACTGGTGTCCCGTGATCATACCAGTCCTGCAGAGGGGCAGATGGAGAACAACACGAAGGCTCAACGCAAATGAAAATGATGTATGTGTGTTTGTGTTAGGAACATTTACAGAACTCAGATTTTTCCTTACCATAACTGCAATGTTGTTCAAGGCTTACAGTTGTGAGAAAGTAAGCACAACCCTGGAAAGTTGTATCTTTTTATATTTGGATATCTGACCCAAATTCCAACTACATTTATTGATAAGAGTAACCCAATTTAACTAATCACACAAAAAACATCCATTCATGCAATTAAAATGAACCAAAATGTGATTTCCTTATGTGGAAACAGTTGGTACTTTACCATCACATTAAATTGACAAAAATCTGCTGCACCTAAACAGGTAATAATTAGAAAGATAATAAGAAGTTACTTGGAAGGGCCCAGTAGAAACTTGGTCTGGTTTTAACCATATGGGTGGATGGTAACACATATAATGATATAAAGACCTATTTGAGGGCCTCAGAAGAAAGATTATTAATGCCCATGAGTCGGGGGGGGGCATCAATAATAATAATTCCACTGTCCGACAGATCATCTTCAAATGGATAAAAGTTTAGACCATTGACTATCTACATGGTACAGTCCAAGAGCTGACTGAAAGTTGCCCATAGAAGTCACAAAGAACCCCAGGGTCACATCAAGAGATTTACAGGCCTTATACGCCAGAATCAATTTCCAAGTGCATGAGTCAACTGTCCAAAAGAGACTGCACTAAGTTGACCTACACAATAGTTTGAAAGTTTAGGAAGGAAGAAGCCGCTGCTCTGAAAAAAAGAATATCCATACATAGCTGATGTTTGCCAGACGAGCTGGGTAAAGACGAAAACTTCTGGAACAATGTACTCAGGACAGATGAGTCAAAGGTGGAATGTTTTGGCAGCAGTGCCAGATTTGGCATAAAGCACGGATGTGGTGGCATTATGGTTTTGAGATGCTTTGCGGCCTCAGTGCCAACTCACATTCATTGATTTCAAACAATGAATTCCATATTATACCATAGAATTATTAAGGAGAATGTAAGGCAATCCGTCAAAAAGCTGAAGCTTAACTGAACATACAACCAATCCCACAACAGGACAATGTTCCAAAACACACAAGCAAAGCTTCTACAGGACGGCTTAATAAAAATAAATTGAGGGTTATGTAATGGATCTCAATCCTAACAAAATCCTTGCATGCAAGTAAACCCTTGAACATGACACAGTTGAAGCAGTACTGTAAAGAAGAATTGGCAAAAAAAAATATTCCCAATCGATTATGACTGTTATAAGAAAGGCTACATTAAGCTATTTCAGCCATAGGGGGCAGCATTTCTGTTGATTTTCATTGCTTGCATAAGATGTTTCAGTGTTATTTGTTAAATTAGGTTACCTACACTCACCTAAAGGATTATTAGGAACACCATACTAATACTGTGTTTGACCCCCTTTCGCCTTCAGAACTGCCTTAATTCTACGTGGCATTGATTCAACAAGGTGCTGAAAGCATTCTTTAGAAATGTTGGCCCATATTGATAGGATAGCATCTTGTAGTTGATGGAGATTTGTGGGATGCACATCCAGGGCACGAAGCTCCCGTTCCAACCCACATCCCAAAGATGCTCTTTTGGGTTGAGATCTGGTGACTGTGGGGGCCATTTCAGTACAGTGAACTCATTGTCATGTTCAAGAAACCAATTTGAAATTATTCGAGCTTTGTGACATGGTGCATTATCCTGCTGGAAGTAGCCATCAGAGGATGGGTACATGGTGGTCATAAAGGGATGGACATGGTCAGAAACAATGCTCAGGTAGGCCGTGGCATTTAAACGATGCCCAGTTGGCACTAAGGGGCCTAAAGTGTGCCAAGAAAACATCCCCCACACCATTACACCACCACCACCAGCCTGCACAGTGGTACCAAGGCATGATGGATCCATGTTCTCATTCTGTTTACGCCAAATTCTGGCTCTACCATCTGAATGTCTCAACGGAAATCGAGACTCATCAGACCAGGCAACATTCTTCCAGTCTTCAACTGTCCAATTTTGGTGAGCTCGTGCAAATTGTAGCCTCTTTTTCCTATTTGCAGTGGAGATGAGTGGTACCCGGTGGGGTCTTCTGCTGTTGTCGCCCATCCGCCTCAAGGTTGTGCGTGTTGTGGCTTCACAAATGCCTAAATCACCTTTCTTTCCCATTCTGACATTCAGTTTGGAGTTCAGGAGATTGTCTTGACCAGGACCACACCCCTAAATGCATTGAAGCAACTGCCATGTGATTGGTTGATTAGATAATTGCATTAATGAGAAATTGAACAGGTGTTCCTAATAATCCTTTAGGTGAGTGTATATCTGTCAATAGTATGGAAGTAAATATTTCGTTTTGAAGTAAAGAACACCACAGAGTGCTGTTGGTTCCGTTACCACGGTAATCTGATATTTGTGCTTAAATTCAGGTCACAAGATAATATTTTCCATGTTATTGTCACTAGCAATATCTGCTTAATGTAGAAACATTAAAATGCATCCTAATTCATTATTTGTGTTGTATGGTATAATTGAGGGAAAACACAATTTGGCAGGTAAAATAAATCTGAGAGGCTGGTATATTTGTAATATGCAATGGTTGTAATATCCATAGCATGGCTTAGTTCCTGGCAGACATTCTTGCAGCTACATTAAGCTTGCTGTTGACCTTTCGGTAGCTTTCCTGATGAGCTTTCTCCTTGCCCTGTCATAAATTTTGTCAGGACGTCCTGATCTTTGCACTATCCTGGTGGTGCACTCTTGCCTCCACTTAATGATGATCTTCATAGTGATCCATGATATATGTAATGACATTCTTTTATATCCCTCTCCTGCTCACTGTTTTTCTTGCCGGCAATTATGATAATGATGTATTCTGCTACTTTTGGTACCAATCTGCAAATTCCTGTGAGATTCCTGTAAGTCCTTAAATGTCCCAAACCTCAATGACGGTAAAGGCCTTTCGGCTTAGGTACCTCTCTTCATAAGAACATTTTTTCTACTAGGACCCATAAAGTGTGCCATATTGGATTTTTCAATTTTTTCAATTTTCATTTTTAATTCTGTGCAAAACGGTTTAACACGGTTCAACTTTGACAAGGGCCAAATTGTGATGGCCAGATGAATGGGTCACAGCATCTCCAAAACTGCAGCCCTTGTGGGGTGTTCCTGGTCTGCAGTGCTCAGTACCTATGGTCTAAGGAAAAAAAAGCGGTGAACCAGTGACAGGGTCATGGGCAGCCAAGGCTCATTGATGCACATGGGAAGCGAAGGCTGGCCCGTGTGGTCCGATCTTACAGACGAGCTACTGTAGCTCAAATTTCTGAAAAAGTAAATGCTGGTACTGATAAATAGGTGTCAGAACATACAGTGCATCGCAGTTTGTTGCGTATGGGGCTGCATAGCCACAGATCAGTCAGGGTGCCCATGCTGACCCCTGTCCACTGCCAAAAGCACCTGCAATGGGCACGTGAGCATCAGAACTGGACCATGGAGCAATGGAAGAAGGAGGCCTGGTCTGCACAATCACGTTTTCTTTTACATTATGTGGATAGCCGGATGCGTTTGTGTCGCTTACCTGGAGAACACATGGCACCTGGATGCACTATGGGAAGAAGGCAAGCTGGCGGAGGCAGTGTGATGCTTTGGGCAATGTTCTGCTGGGAAACCTTGGGTCCAGCCATTCCATGTGGATGCTACTTTGACATGTACCACATACCTAAGCATTGTTGCAGACCATGAGCACCATTTTATAGCAATGGGATTCCCTGATGGCATTGGCCACTTTCAGCAGGATAATGTGCCCTGCCACAAAGCAAAAATGGTTCAGGAATGGTTTGAGGAACACAAAAACAAGTTCAAGGTGTTGACTTGGCCTCCAAATTCCCAATTCCAAATCGAGCATCTGTGGGATGTGCTGGACAAACATGTCTGATTCATGGAGGCCCCACCTCGCAACTGCTGCTAAGGTCTTGGTAAGGTCTTGCTGCCAGATACCACAGCACGCCTTCAGAGGTCTAGTGGAGTCCATGCCTCGATGGGTCAGGGCTGTTTTGGCGGCAAAAGGGGACCTACACAATACTAGGCAGGTGGTCATAATGTTATGGCTGATCGGTGTATAAATCAGACACTGTTAATCCTATTATAATACAACTTGGTAAACATGGTCAGAAGCATTCCAGGATGTTCCCAATACACACCAACTTACACCATTTTAATGCAACATGATATTTTGCGTCTATGTAGCATGATATACAAACCGCATGACACAGGCCAGTACGTTAAAATATGTGGCCGCTAATGACCAATAAACATTCATGTGGGTATTCTCTGGCACATACATGCACGCAAAACAACCAGCAATATCCACTGATGTAACAAAACACATCTTAGATGTAAGATTTTAATGTACATTATTCTTGGCCAAATGGTGGCGCCATAATGGCTACATGGTCCCTTAAATATTGCTATTTAAAACAGCCCTTTAAAAGTGAAGTAATAATCTGACATGATTTTTCTAAATTTCAGCCTTAACACTACCAAAAGATGCATTTTAAATAAGACTTCCTGTACATTGGGTTACATAGGCCTAGTGATATCTTAATCCAAATTTTTATAAATTGCATTAAAGCATTTGACTTCAATTCAAATTTAATCAAACATTTCATGGTACTTAATTCACCTCAACGGTCACTTGTGTGCATGTGTAGTGTGTGTTTATGTCAGTATGTGTTTTCCTCTATGTTGGTTATTTGTGCCTGTTCAGTGTTTTGGGATTTCATGTCCAGTTAATGTTGCTGAATAATGAACACCAACAGCCTTTATCCACACATGGCTGAGTATCACCATGAACGGAATTCCCCCAGTGGTAAAACATTAGATGGAACCTGCTAATTAGCTGAAACAACCAAACTACTGGGACTCATAAGTGCCAAATCAGAAAATTACCACTGTATGAAGCAAGCATTTTCATTTTCAGTCACTTTTACTGGTCCATTTTGAAGTATAAATTCAAATTTCTAAATCCATCTATTGTCCAGTAATGTGAAACTTGAGTGAGATGGTACAGCATAGAAACAGCAGAACAACCAAAAGGGGAAGCAACAAAAGTGCCATTCCATTCTGATTTGGCATTTGTGCACAGAAATAAAACTTTGGTGTGTTTTTCATAATATAAAGGTTTATGTTGTACACTTCATTTTGCATTGTTTTAGATTGTCAACCAGCATTACCAGCACAAAATACAGAAATGCGATGCGATGCAACGCTGTCCGTATTATACAGTGGGTATAGAAAAGAATCACCCCCCTTTAAAATAATCACATTTTGTTGCTTTGCAGCCTGAAATGAAAACGGACAAAAACTATTTTTGTTTTATTTAGCTGTATTTACAACTTCTAACATCCAAGTGAAAGATATAATACCAAAAAAAAACAGAATCATTGAGTTGGAAAAAGAATCACCCCCTCCTAAAAATGACTTGTAAACCCAACCAGGTGTAGTTAATCACCTTCTCAATAGCACATAAAGACAACTGACTTTCAACTGTGATCAGCTGTGGTCATTTTGATTAGCTCAGCATGAAATAAGCTTTTCCTGAAGCATTTCAGTCCTTACAACTGAAGAAAACAATCAACTATGGATGGCAAGGCATGGTCAAAAGATCTCCCAGATAAAGTTGTGGACAGGCACAAGTCATCCAAACTGGATGAAAGAGCCAGGAGGGAACTGGTCAGAGAGGCTACCAAGAGGTAGCAGTTGCAGGAATTCATGACAAAGAGTGGTCATTGTGTGCATGTGACAACAATATCACAAATTCTCCACAAATGTGGCTTGTATGGGAGGGTTGCACGAAAAAAGCCCCTCCTCAAGAAACGCCACATGCAGTCACGACTGAGCTTTGCCAAAACGCACCTAGAAGATTCTAAGGCCACGTGGAAAAAGGTGTTATGGTCAGATGACACTAAAATTTTATAATTTGGCCTCAACGCCAAACGATATGTCTGGTGAAAATTCAATACAGCTCACCATCCAAATAACACCATTCCTACAGTAAAGCATGGAGGTGGTAATATCATGTTATGGGGTTGTTTCTCTGCAGCAGGGACTGGAGCAATTGTCAGGATAGAAGGAAAAATGGATGGTGCAAAATACTGTCAAATTCTTAAGGAAAATCTGCTGTTATCCGCCAGAAAGTTGTCAATGGGAAGAAGATTTACCTTCCAATATGACAATGACCCAAAGCACACAGCAAAACTGACCACACAGTGGTTGAAAGAGAAAAAGGTGAACGTCTAGATGTGCAAAGTTAGTAGAGACATATCCTAACAGACTACAGGCTGTAATTAAAGCAAAAGGTTGTTCAACATAATACTGACACAAGGGGGTGATCCTTTTTCCAACTCAGTGATTATTTATTTTTTAGTTTTCTGACATGTTGGTGTTATATCTTTCACTTGGATGTTATAAGTTTCACTGAGTAAATACAGCTGAATGAAACAAAAACTGTGTCTGTCTTCCTTTCAGGCTGCAAAGCAACAAAATGTGATTATTTTAAAGGGGGGAGATTCTTTTCTATACCCACTGTATGTGTCCCACCAAGAATTATTGGTGGTCCTGTCTGTTTAAAAAGTATGTGCCTTTTGTTCATTGCAAAAGGCACATACTGGGCACAAGTCCGTGTTGCCCAGCGACAGCACCAAAACATCACTGCTCTAGAGGAGATCTGCATGGAGGAATGGGCCAAAATACCAGCAACAGTGTGTGAAAACCTTGTGAAGACTTACAGAAAACTTTTGACCTCTGTCATTGCCAGGGTATATAACAAAGTATTGAGATGAACTTTTGTTATTGACCAAATACTTATTTTGCACCATAATTTACCAATAAATTCATAAAAAATCCTACAATGTGATTTTCTGGATTTTTTTTCTTCTCATTTTGTCTCTCATAGTTGAAGTGTACCTATGATGAAAATGACAGGCCTCTCATCTTTTTAAGTGAGAGAACCCTAGATCTGTACTTAAGGAAAAACCTTGGAGCACATACCTGTAGGAATTTGAGCCTGTCCAGGAAGTCGTTGACATAGCTTCCCAGGGGTTTGAGGCTGGGGTATGACTTCTTCATCCACATGCCAGGGATACGGCCTTTCAGAATGCTGTTCACCACCTCCTCCAGCTCAGCAGACATCACCACAAGGCCCTGGCACACACACACAAAGACATAGACAAGCCCACAACACAAGAAGTAACAGACAGATGCATGAGAGAGCAACACACACACAAACAAACACACACACCAAGTTAAGAGAAGGTCTGGCAAACATTAATTTGAACAGTGTGCCAGCCAATAGAATTCATAAACACACATTTACACAAAGAAAAGCACATTCATTAGATCCTACATGTTGAAAAGTGAACCTGCATAGTCCTGGACTGTGCCGCATAGTAGCAGCCAGAGTTATCATTTGCAGGATCCCTCCGGAGACGTGTGACAGCCAAATAATGTCTACTTTTATCACTCAAGAGGGGCTCCTTTGAGGCCCCTTTGATAAGGGCTAAGCAGGAGGCTGGACTCCACTCGAATCACTGTCACCTCACGATAACCTCATCATCCCACTTCAATCCCACAAGACTAGAACGTCATGTGAAGTCACCTCACTGAGTGGGGAGTTAGTAACAAATAAAAAAAGAGTGAAAAGAACAGAAGATTCACCCTCTTCAATTTGGGGGCTCTATAGTGGGAGGACATTAGGGCTATGGTCTGTCTCTAGAGGGATTACTAGGCCCCACATAAACATGGCCCACAGCGGCAGTGGAGTTAACACAGAGTTAGATCCAGGTGGAGATAACTCCATCACTGGGATGAAGACTGTAAAATATACTGAGAGGCTGGGGTGGATGCAGATACAAAAGCACCAATGTTCAAATTCTGTTTAGTTAACATTTATGCTGGTGACCAAGGCACTGAGGATATACATGATGAACTGCAACTTCATTCCACAAACCTTAGTCAAAAAATATTTTTTTATTTAATTCTACACCGATCAACCATAACATTATGACCACCTGCCTAATATTGTGTAGGTCCCCCTTTTGCTGCCAAACAGGCCAGACCCATCAAGGCATGGACTCCACTCGACCTCTGAAGGCGTGCTGTGGTATCTGGCAGCAGATCTTCAAGTCCAGTAAGTTGCGAAGTGGGGCCTCCATGGATCTTACATATTTGTCCAGCACATCCCACAGATGCTCGATTGGATTGAGATCTGGGGAAGTCAACACCTTGAACTAGTTTTTGTGTTCCTCAAACCATTCCTGAACCATTTTTGCTTTTTGGCAGGGCGTATTATCCTGAAAGAGGCCAATGCCATCAGGGAATACTGTTGCCATGAAAGGGTGCACATGATCTGCAACAATGCTCAGGTAGCTGGTAAGTGTCAAAGTAACATCCACATGAATGGCAGGACCCAAAGTTTCCCAGCAGAACATTGCCCAAAGCAACATACTGCCTCCGCCAGCTTGCCTCCTTCCCATAGTGCATCCTGGTGCCATGTGTTCTCCAGGTATTTTGACGCACACGCACCCAGCCATCCACGTGATGTAAAAGGAAATGTGATTCATCAGACCAGGCCTCCGTGGTCCAGTTCTGATGCTCACATGCCCGTTGTAGGCGCTTTCCGCAGTGGAAAGGGGTCAGAATGGGCACCCTGACTGGTCGGTGGCTACACAGACCCATACGCAACAAACTGCAATGCATTGTGTGTTCTGACACTTTTCTATCAGTACCAGCATTAACTTTTTCAGCAATTTGAGCTACAGTAGCTCGTCTGTTGGATCGGCCAGTGGGTGCTATTCACTTCACCTGTCAGTGGTCACAATGTTTTGGTTGATCAGTGTATTTTCAGGTATTTATGCTTTATTTAGTTTCTGCTGAAAGAGCAGATCACGGAATACAAATGTTAATGTGACAACATCCCAATGATGACAAAATGTTTCGCCAATTCATTTATTGGGTAATTATTTAATTATTAATAATTTTTTAAATCATTGTTTTCTAATATCTCTTATTTGCTTTTAATTAAATATTTGGTGTATTTACCAATTGTTTTTATACTAAATTTCTCTCAGATCCCAATTCGAAACTATGGCCTTGCCTTATCACAACAACTCCTCAGCATGTTTAGGAGAGTTGAAGATCGAGATGTGCTCTCCAATGCAAAGTCGTTATCACTATAGCAGGACATTGGGAGGAAGTTGGGAGGAAAACGCAGGTGGTCAAACTACCATAAAGAGTTGCTAGAGTGCCACAAGTCAAGGAAACCTGGTCCGACATCAACCCCATCCAGATCGTGCAAACTTGCGCTGCCTTCTATGGAGCCCCCAGGGACTTCCAATATGCCGTGGCCAAGAGAAAATGTCAGCTGTACTGCAAGGCAATGCCTTAGACCACTGTGGCACTTGGGGGCTCAATACATCTCAACCTCTCTCTCAAACCTTACACTTACTGACTCTCCCTCATGGACTGGTGTAAGGAATATAGTAGTATTTCATTTCAGCCACTCTGGAGACGGGTGGTGAAATGAATAGTCTATATCCTGCTCTTACTTTGATGGCTTTCTGGATGCTGATGCAAGACTCTCGGGTGGTCCTGAGAAGGTTGTTGAAGCGACCCATTTCCTGCACCAGCACTGTATTCATGCACTGGTTGTAGCTGGTTGGGAAGCGGCGCATAGACGCCTCGATGTCAAAGTCGGGGGGCAGCTTGCTGAGTATGTCTGCCGCTACGTCGTATACCAGGTCATCTGATGACTTGGCATCACCGCCCGAGGAGCATGACTGACGGGAGACAGAGAAGTTAGCGTGTGCGCGTTTGGGAGGTAAATCTACATTGTGATAGTCAGTGTCGCATTTACATTCAGGTTAGTTAGCTGAGACCTTTGCGGCCTTTCTCAGGTCTCATTTACTAGTAATTCTTGACTGCAAATACAGAGACAGACATACACACACACGAGAGAGAACTGGTCAGCAAGTAGTCTCATAAAGTTACAAATCTTTCCCCAACATAAGTCTGCAGCCCCAGGGAAACAAATTAAAAACAATTCCATCAACTTTTCCAAAATAATTCATTCTAATTAATTCTAATGCTTGCCATATTTACCCACAGCAAGCTATGTCACGACCCAACGGTAATAGATAATCATTAGATGATAGCTAAGGTTACAGTAGGGATGACAAATAGCTGCGTCATTCCATCCGAAGCATCTTCCTGTTTATCGGTCATTCAGAGTAATGGGCCCGTATTAGCTGCTAATAAAGTTCACACTTGACTGCAAACTATTATTAATCTTAGTGGAGGCAGTAAGTATGAATTAAGGCTAGGCTTCATTGATTCCTAATTGTATAAGGAAAATCTAAGTAGGGGTGCTTTGGCTGGGACCGTTTGTCTTGTCCCCCCCTCCAAAATTGACATCTGTATCTTGATATGTCTTTATTCAGTAGTATTTTTAAATGTGTCTTGACAATGTGTATGTCTCTGTTGTTGTTTGTTTGTGTACGTGCATGTGTGTTCATTTGTCTAATGGGCACTATGCCCTTTTGTGCATTTCAAAATCCCCTACGGGAGCAGTGAGCCTAAAACTTTAGACTGCTTAACTTTCAGCAAAGCTAGTAGTGCGTCCAACTGTGGAGAGGCAGAAAAAGACACGTAGAAGTTTCTCTGCTCCTGACATAGCATTGACTATGATGTCCTCTCCTTTGGAGTCTTTCTGTGAGAGGTTGTGATGGATGTCAGCTAAGCTTCTGTGAGCTAGAAACCTGTGCTGACTCAGAGTTTTAACAGGGTATGAAGTGGGATCACAGAGTTTCTCCGAAGTCAGTGATAATCAGACCATGGGGGGGGTGTCATCACTGTAAAAACAACATCAATATTAAAGCTTTTTTTCTTCCCCTTGACCTAATTAATGTGGCATGGTACATTTTAATGGAAGATAATCAAATATTAACATCTGGCAAAGATACTGATAAAACAGGTTTGTACCCAGGCAGAAGGAGGCATAAGACAGTACACACACACGCACGCATGCACACACACATACATACATACATATATATATATATACACACACATACACACACACATTTAGAGTTTAGAGACATGCTATAAGAATTAATGACTTACAAAGATCTGGGGCATCTGGGACAGGGGCCAAGATTGGGTACTTTGCTTTGGTTTATGACTTACCACCAAACTCACTGCCAACTGAATGAAAGGGCTGCGCTACCTTTCAACAGATCCTGATCCAAAGCACATGCTATTCAGCTTCAGCCTATAGTACTAAAAGGAGAATTTCTAATGACGTTGACCTTATTACAAGCATTTGCACTAAGTTGCCAGCCTATTCTATTATTTCAAAATGGCTGTTGGGGAACACAACACAAAACGCTGCAATGAGAATGCCATAAGAGGACAAGGCAGTACAATTATACTTTATTATTATAACTTATCGAAGCCACTGGACGCAGTATATCAATTTTGCGGCAATTGGATTAGCACAAATCACTTTGATGAACAATGTACAGTAGGCTGGTCCTCTCACAAGTTAGGCAAATGCTTTAAAAAGCTCTCCTACATGAATTACTGTTGACAAACAAGCTCTCAGACACACTGTCAATGATTGCTAACTCTGGAGAACCCCGCCAATATCAACAGAGATGGGTAAATCTGCCTTAAGTTTGTTCAGCCCTGGGCCTTGTGGGCAGAAACTAGGTGCAGGTGGTATGGTGATTAGAAACAGAATGCCACTTGAATTATAGTCTCCCAGTCCCTGCCACTGAGAAGTATTCCCATAGCATGATGCCTCCACCACTATAGCGATGGTATCATCCAGGTGATGAGCATTACCTTTTTATTTTGCCCAGACATGGTGCTTGACATTAAGTTTGATTTTGGTCTACTATAGGGTTAGTATACTATAGGGTCATCATTGACAAGTAGTATAAAATAAAAAGCCAAAACACAGACATTGCTCAATAACAAAAAAGCTATGACTTTTTAAACCTTTCTAAAAATAATTTGAATAAGGAACAGCACTATAGAAACCAATTAGTTAAGTCCTTAAAATAAGTAGTTACCATCCTAGTTTTGTACCTCTTCATATTTTATTAATACAATTAAAAGAACCACATAATATACTGTAATATATACCGAATATGTAACGTCATATTATCACCCTACCCTGACTGAAACACTTCTAGTTCATCTTCTTCTAATAAATGTTTTGGCCCTCCAGGATTGGAGTTTAAGAGCATTGATCTGCAGAGGATTGGAATTTAAGAGCATTTGTCTACAGATTGGAGTTTTAGAGCATTTGTGTACAGAGGATTGGTGTTTAAGAGCATTGGTTTAAAGAGTTTGATGAAACTGGCTTCAATGTCCCTTGGAAATTCTCAAAGGCTAACCTTTTATATGATTAATGTTTACTTTTTACTGTTACTGTTTTACTGTTTATTTTTTTATTGTGTTTTGTTTTCTTTTGCTTGTATATTGTGATTGTATAATGGCAACTTTCCCTAGGTTGTAACTATCTATTATAAGGAGTTCTCAAGTCAGTTGGTAAAACAGTTACCCAGTCCTGGTCTATGGTGCCTTATAGTTTTGTTTATGCCATTGCACACACCAACTTGTTTAAAGTAAATTCTATTTGGTAGATTTAAAGTACTGTACAAACAAGCCTTTTATTATCAGAAGTGTTAGTGTAAGGGCAAAAACATAGTTTTACACCGCTTTTGGGTTCCAGGACCAGGATTGGGAAACACTGCAGTAAAATTACAAATGAATACATATTGTGATATAGACAGGTGCCAAATTAAAGCCAAACCTGAATAAAAGAGTGTAGGAACATAACAAATGCAGATGCTTCCATACAGGTCAACTGCATGATACAACTAAGCAATTAACATCCTATCATGTATCATATATCCTCTGTGGCATGTATAAAATGCTGAGCAGGGCCAGTTGACCTTGATTTTGGATGAACATGGCAAGAGGAAAGGATTTAAGTGACAATGAAAGATTAGGTCTCTTCCAGGATGACAATGTCCCCGTCCACAGGGCACGAGGTGTCACTGAATGGTTTGATGAGAATGAAAATGATACAGCCTTTGCAGTCACCAGACCTCAATCCAAGTGCACACCTATAGGAGATGTTGGACCATAGTGGAAACCAGTGAACATCAAAACACCTAATGAGGGAATATCTTTTGGAAGAATGGCGTTCGATCCATCCAACAGAGTTCCAGAGACTTGTAGAATTTATGCCACGACACATTGAAGCCGTTCTGGGGGCTCGTGGTGGCCCAACACCTTACTAAGACACTTTATGTTGGGTTTTCCTTTAATTTGCTACTTGTCTCTATAACCATGATTGCAAATTAAAACATTTGCTCACTTTTGTACACTAAGCAGTTGTGATGTATGTACAATATGTAAAAACATTTACCTGAGTGATAATTGTTCAGTATTTTGTGAGTGAGTGTGTCTCTGTTAATACATTTGCTTTAATTGATTATGGCAGTGAATGGTATGTGTGTTAATTGAGTATTCCAGCCATACCTGTGTAAGCATAATGCTGTCGAAGAGCACCTGCGTTTCAGACTGTTCCTTGGTGATGTCTGCATTGGCGTTCATACCAAAGACCTCTGGAGACGGATTCAGAGGCAGAGCCCTGGTGTAGTCAATGTAACTTTTATACTGTACAAAAGAGGACAGGGACACAGTAAGTCGTACAGCTTGCCAAAAAACAGTCTATTCCTGAGATTGGTGACATTTATAATAATGACTATGTAAATGTAAGTTCATGAATAAAAGATGGGTTTGAAGGAAAATGGCAAATACAATTGTGCATATCTTATAATTGTTCTCACAACTAAATGAAATGGCATGACTGGCAGTGACCTGCTTTTTCGCCTATCTCCTAACGACTTTCTAAAGTTACTTCTAAAAGTGAACTTGGCTCCAACAAGTTGATAGGGTAGTTAAATCACTTTCTTGACTTCTCTGTCTCTTGAAGTCTATAAATGTAGTTTGCCAAAGCTAGAACATTTAAAGCATAGTTCTTTGGTATTTATGAGGCCTTCATGTTGATACTTTCTCATTCTCACTTAATCATTCATTACAAAAAGCTTTAATGAGGGAAGACAAAAACACATTACAGGCTGGAATCAATACATAATGTGTCTTCCAATTATGTTAGGCAGGAGCAAAGTACACATCTCACGCACAAATAGTAGTACATATTAACATGCTTGTGTGAATTAACCCCAGGGTTAGTGTTATCTCATCTTCCTCTAATCTTAAAGGTACTGTTCAGTCACTGTAAATGCAAAACAATTAGCATTCTCCTTTAACTGAAACAATACATTTTCTATTTTGAAGTAGATGTGTTGTTATTAATGTAGACTAATGCTTTCATTTCAACCAAAGGCTAAATAGTTTAGAAATGGAATCTGGTTAAATTAGGATCATCAAAAAAATATGTTTAAAACTTACATAGTTTAGGAGCTAAAGTTATTATAATAATGTAATTAAGTATGCAGTTTTTATAGCCTTGCACTTCCAAAATACATTTCAACCACATGAGAAGTTACCCCTTACATCGCCCTCTGGTGGTGAGTAATATAAGCCGCTTGGGTCAAACTTGTAGTCAGGGTCTAGAATCTTGGGGGTGTAGAATATCGTCAGGATGGTGCGCAGCGTCCGCCGGTCCCAGTCGTCGGTCACGCGGCCACCATAGTTACATTCACCTGTCATGTAGTGAATGGCTTCGAAGGGTACTTCCTGTAGAGGGTGGGCAGAAGAAAGTAAAGAGCAGTGTCTGAAATGGCACCATATTTTCTATATAGTTCACTTGCGACCAGGGCTTGCATATGTCTTAATGACCTTTAATTGTGAATAAGTCAGCATCCAAAATGGCTCCCCTATATACTTTATAGCGCACTACTTTCAACCAGGGTCTCCACTGCACATCAGAGATTTCTTCAGAAATGGAATAGGATGCCTTTCACAATGGAGTGACATTTATATATTGCCATGTTGTCATTTTCAATTTAATGCAGTGTGTTTGAGGGAATTTAAAGAAGCACTGCCCTTCAAGAATGCCATAGACGTCATATACGGTGAACTTTACACATTCAGTCCCTCAATAAAGAACATGTCCTTTCAGCCGGTGACAAATGAGCTATTTATCAAGAGAGATACAGTGGCAAAAGTGACAATTGCGAGTTGAAAATAACTTTAAAGTTAGGGAGAAAATGAAAGGTGGACAGTAGGAAACCACTGCCCATGGCATTTGTAGATGAAAATTTCACTTGCAAATTTTGCAGGTGGCTCTTTTGTTACGAGGGAAAATGTCAACGCATTCAAAGAAGCCTCTTGATCAGTTTCTTCACCACTTGTTTTGGAGGGGGGGATAGTTTTCAAATGTCAAGAGGGTTTGTATCGGGCTGATTAAAGAGATTTGAGAGCAGCAAAAGCACCTTGGAATGTCAGTATGGACCTGCATGTCCACTTGACTTGTTCCGTGAAATGAGAGCCATGATATTTTGGAAATGAAAGTAGGACATTCTCAAGCAGTCGCAAGATGCCAAAAGCACAATGAGGCAAGGCAACTACATTCATTGACTAACCCCTCAGCAAATTTGCAAGCAGATCTCATAATGACATAGCTAACTGCAATGCATTGAGCACTGTACCATTCAAGGTGATAACCACCTATCTAGCCTAACTAATGCATCTACCTTTCAGGGTTGATGTGTTAATCGTAACAGTTTTTTCCACAACAACACACCAACAAATTGCAAGGTGTGCCTTGTTAAAAGATAATTTGTGACAAAGTAGGGTTGGTATACAGAGGAATATCATTATGTCTGTACAGTAGTACTCCATATTATATAAAGAACAGTTCAAATAATCAAAGAGATACGACAGTCCATCATTACTTTAAGACATGAAGGACAGACAATCTGGAAAATTTCCAAAACTTTCTTCAAGTTTTAGAAAAAAAATTATTTAAGTGCAGTCACAAAAACAATCAAGCGTTATGATGAAACTGACTCTCATGAGGACAACCACTGGAAAGAAAGACCCAGAGTTATCTTGACTGCAGATAAGTTAATTGGTTACTTGCATCAGAAATTGGCAATAATCTGCACCCCATGCTTCACAAAGGAACAGACACATCTCAACATCAACTATCCAGAGCGGACTGCAAAGAGACTTGCTTAGGCCAAGAAACATTACAAATGGACATTAGACCGGTAAAAAACTTTGAGAAAACTGCTGATGTGAAAAGGTCTTTATAAAATGGGCTTTTTGACCAAGAAAGAGAGCAATGTAGTGCTGCATCAGATAACTTGACTTCCAAAATCATCAAACTTGAGATGGTTTGGGATGAGTTAGAGTGCAGACTAAAGGAAGAGCCGCCAAGCATATGTGGGAACTCCTTCAACAAGCGCTCAAGCATATGTGGGAACGTGTGTGCAAAGCTCTTATCAAGGCAATTGTAGGCAACTTTCAAGAACCTCTAGGCCTTTTCACACTACTGTTCTTAGCCCCTGGCTATCTTCGCCTTTGTTTACACAAGAGTTTGTTAACCCTGGGCTAAACTGTAACCCTAGGCTAAGGATTCAAACGTTTCTTATTGGTCTGTTAGCCGAAGGCTTAGGAATACAAGACTATTTTACATTCCAGAGAAGCTACAAATGTTATGTTCCCTCTCACGCATGCGAATAAGTATAATCACTGACATGCAAATAATGTTGATTCAATTAACAACTTTTTGACATTGGTTGATCAAGAAGACCATCCTATTGGCATTTGCTTTGACAACTTTGTTAAAACTATAAGGATGAGGCAAAGAATGCAATGGACTTAAGTCAAACTTAAGTCTTTTGACATATTTGCTAAATTTACAATAAAAGCAAGCTCCATTAACTACTCTGCTAAGATAAATCCAGTAAAATGAAACAACAAATGTTTGCTGAGTGAAAGGAGCGAAACAGAAATGTAGTGTAGCTGTTGGTAACCACACGTGCCAAAAGCATTGGCAAATATGTGAAAGTGCAGCTCCTGTGATTGGACAATAAACATTTTATAATATTCTCATTGACTCTGTTTTACACTGGTTATTTTGTCACCGTGATTCTGGGGCTAGCCCTGAAAAGTCGGTGCCAACCCTGCTTCGGAGCAGGGCTTAGCCCTGGGCTAAAAGTGATGCTTGCACACTGTAACACTAGAACCGCCAGGCATCATTCGCATACTAATCCTCCACATTAGCATATGCATTCTCCTCCATAGCATCACCATCCAGCTAGAGCATCAGTTCATCTACTGGGTTGTTATCAAACTTTATAATACTCCAAAAAATTATGAATTACAGCATTTGTTTTAAATAGTTAATGAATTAGAAAAATACAAGAATGTGTTGGTATTGAAGGTCTTATCAAACGAAAATAAACGACAAAAAAGAATCCATAGAAAAAGACGAAGCCAGGAAATGAATAGGCTGTGAACAGCATTTTTGCATGTCTCTCCAGGGGGTTTGTAGTGGGGCTATCGAGTTGATCTCAATGCCAATGCATAGCTCTAGTCTCCTAGATTACTGGCATATAATATTTTTCTATAGGTGACATTAATAATTAATCGAAAAACTGAGAGGAGTTATTAGAAAAAGACAAGGTCCAAAACAGGCTATGAACCGTGCGTAGGATGTGTGTGCGATTTCATTTCTCTTTCCCTCCTAAAATAATGTAGATTTACATTTTCGATTTACATTTGATAAATTAGCCTATACAATAAGCTGAATCTCCCATTGAAAACCAGTAACTCATGTGATAAGTAGCCTATATCATTTGTATTATGTTTCAATAATAGCCTAATTCAGTTTTGATTTATCTGAGGGTATCACGCATTCATCCATTGACGTCATGCATTCAGTGAAGGGTGATAACCGCCTGGGTACCATTTGGGTACCAACGCTAAGTGGTGTGGGCTGTTGGCAGATTAAGTCGGAAAACAGGGTAAAAAAACGGTAAATAGTCTCTAAATAGTTTTCTGTTCGTCAGTTTAAAATTCCGACAACAGAACAATGTAATATACGCCTAAGGAAAAGTCATGGAAGGATATTTTCATTTATTCAGTTTTATTTTAATTACAAACTCAAACGCCAATTGGTGTAGGCATTTGGTGGTTCTAGTGTTAAAATGCACAAGTATGAACACTTGCTTAGCCCAGGGCATAGGAGGCTCTTTGACTTAGGCTAAGGTTCAGTGTGATTTCTTTAACACTTTTTTGGTTACTACATTATTCCATATGTGTTATTACATAGTTTATGTCTTCACTACTATTCTACAATGTAGAAAATAATAACATTTAAAAATAACCTGGAATGAGTAGGTGTGTCCAAACCTTTGACTGGTACTATATATGTTTAGTAATTTTAATGCTTTATTTCACAGAAAGCAGTGTTACAAATGTGTACATGGATAGGAGTCTGCACTTGACCAGCCTAGTCTACTGAGTAAATTAATTTATCTGAATTTACAACTATTTATAATAACCAACTGCAGGAAAAAGTCTACTGATTATATTCTGTTTGAATTCACACTTTCCAGGAATTCCTCAATCATTTATATTCATAGGTTAACTTCACAAGGCATTTCCTTTTTGAGAGCTGCCCACACTCTCTGCTCAAACAATCTATAGCTCCGGTATAAATTAAGAGACCACTGCAGCTTTTTCTTTTCTAACCCGTTTGTTCCATACTCAAAACCTTCCTTTTTGACTTTTTTGAAAAGGAAAGAAAAAGCTGCAGTGGTTTCTTAATTTTTTCCAGGGCTGTATCTCAAACTAAGAAAGAGTCTGTGTTCAGTTGGTGTCTGATAAATTATCAACAGATACACTGGCCCGGCAGGTTTCGACATCCTCCCGGGGCCAGCGGCATGCATTGAATGTCGAGTCATGCCTTTATTCAAACAGAAGGGAGGTCAACTCACTGACAAGAGTGTGACTGGCACCGGACAGGTGGTGAATGACAGGATACAAGCTGAATGGGCAATCAGCCACTTAAAGGTGCTCAATATCCTGTCACAAACTGTCACCCTGACCCTATCACCCTGACATTAAGATTCAACATCTTGAAAATCTTTGCTGGGATGGTGAACTTGAGAAGGAATCCAGATTTGGGCACATGTCAACTGGAAAGGGCATTAGATAGCAAAGGGGCATGTGCTCTCCACAAGTTTAGCCTTACCTGTGCACGTGCCTGTGTAACACTGCTACTCGTGTTGTGGCGGAGCTACCGCCTCCTCTGCATTCTGCCTTGCCGGTGTACTAACCTCCAGCATGAGAACGATGGCAGCAACACTTACCACACACCAGATTCCTATGTACCTGATTGCACATGCTATTTCAGGTGCCCTTGTTCTGTTGTCTTTGTGGATTGTTGTGCATTCTGTATGTGATATACTGACACCAGTGTGGCGCAGCGATTAAATATACAATCAAGTATTTAATCCACTTTTAGTGTTTCTTTTGTTTTACAACTCCTTGTTTGCGCAATTCCCTTGCACCATCAAACCCATAATCAAGAGTAGACACAGACAGCTCTCTAGTGCATACAGTTATGTAGAAAACAGGCTGTATTTTCTAACCTCCTTCACTGTAATTATTTTCTGTTTTAATTTATTTAAAAAAAATGTAATTTAAATTGTTCAAATACCAACATGTAAAAAGTGACAGTAATAAAAACAAAATTATATAAACACTCACTCTAGATTAGTATGTATAATAAGACAGAACATCACACAGATAACAATTGTAAATGTACTGAAAAATCATATACGGAAGTGAATGTGGTGTACTTGCCAGCCATAAACATGTGAAACAAAGTTTTTCTGCCCAACGATTGTAATACCAGCAGTCAGTACTTTTTGGTCAATGCTAGCTAAGAATCCCCAAGAATGCCAAAATTTAGGAAGAAACCTAGAGAGGACCCAGGCTCAGATGGGTGACCAGACCTCTTCTGGCTGTGCCGGGTGAACATATTAAGAGTACAATTGAAATAATTAATAAATACATGTGAGTCCAGAGTCTATTTAAACTTAGTCCAGGTCGGAAGCATGACCAGATGGACAAGGACAGGGACAACACGGGGGAGGCGTCAGCACAGTGACAGCTGAAATCGTCAAGTATCGTCTTGATCTGAACACAACCAGTAGGACTTTGGACAGAGACAGCAACGGGTCTTTCAAGCCAGATACTCTGCAGGTGTGGGCCAGGACCTCATGTCCCCTAAGTTCAAAACACATGCTTAGCGGGATGACTCCTTAAGCCCAATGCACACTGCCCGCTTGCTAGCTCTACAAAGAGGCACACTCCCATTAATTTCCAACAAGAGCCAGCAAATCACAGTAACAGTGGTTGGAGCTACTCTGAGATAAAATCTCCCAGTGGCAGCGACAGTTGAGAGTTGAGAAATGTTAAACTTTATGCTAATTTCCAGCGATTGGGCAGGTGACAGATTTCAGTGACTACCAATGGCAGGCCAGATGTTCTCCAAATCTTGAAGTCCCTTCTCTTTTCTTCTCGCTAGCTTAAAACTTGCTTGCTAGCTCAAAAAATTATTGCGGTGTCCAGTTTCCCCATTATGTATGATGCTTCTCTGGCTTCATACAGAGATGATGCATGGAAAAAATGTATGCATGGAAGGTTTCAGAGATCATTGGGATCACGGGTGAGTGATACATGCATAACTTAAAACGAAGTCAATTGCTATTTGAACATTGATAAATCACAGACTTGGCATCGTGTTGATACATAATACATTTTTAGTAGTGGAGTCATGCAAATAAATACTTATTGACAATTGAAGAGACTGATGTTTCTCCTATACCAGTTGACTGGTCACTGGCACAAATTAGGAAGACGCCTAAGCTGGCAGGGTGCACGCAAGGGAGGGTTCAGCGACAGCTTGCCAGAGATTGAGCGATTTGCGAGTTAAGTGAGCCGGCAGTGTGCACACAGCATCACAGACTGGCCTGGCTTTAAAGAAGATCCAGTCAAATGTATCTCTTGGCTGAGTTTTGCCAGAACTGTCCCAACTTAATTGCTGCCAAGATACTGATAGATTTCTGATCTTTTAAGATTTTCCATAGTCCATTTACCATCAACAGCTAGAGAATTAATGATACATGCACATATTTTGGCATCCGTTATGGACTGCCACAGTTTCATATCATCCTCCCAACTAGCAAGTCCTGCTGGATGTGGAGCCGTTATCAGCATCTACTCTCTAAAATTGAGTTTGGCAATACCCCCAGCTTCCACTTTGCTGATCCATTTCTGTTAGTCAACAACAGCAATGACTAAAAGCTAACTAAATACAGAAAACATGCTAAATCTGCTACAGTCAAATATGCTAAGTAAGGGATTTCAAGTGGCGCGAATATGAGTTATGACAATTCGCAGGGTAAGTTGTATTTACAATTTAAGTGTTTGAAAATGAGGGGAAACTTGTAAATACTACAGATCTACAGAGCTTTCAGTTTTTTTAACAGACGAATGGAACATGCTAGTCATGCCAAGGTCAGCTTGATTGTCGACTTGATAGTAGGGCCATATTGAGAAAGTATTTTTGCATTTTCGCAAGAGGGGACATGATGTTACCTTCATTGTGAAATTAAATTAAAAGAAATGGTAGATGAGGTCCAAAGACAGAAAAGTGTGTGAGTCTGTTATGCTTGTAGGGAACAAGAAAAACTTGACCATGTAAAGACCTTACACCAGTCTCAACAAGGACAAAGGATATGTTTGTTTTAGATGTGTGGTTTAGGGTATAAGTTACAATTGGTGTTAGGGTTAAAAGTATGTTTAGGAGTTTGGGGCTAAGGTCAAGGGTTAAGGAAAGTATGATTTGAAATGATAAGAATGTGTGGGGTCCCCAAAACTTGAGTAAAGCCTAAAAAGTGTTTATTGGGAGTCGGGAAACTCAGAAAGCTTATATGAGTGTAAATATGTTTGAGTGCATGTGTAAGTAAAAGTATGTGTGGTTTTGTACCTCGTACTGCTCCAGGAACATTTGGAGCTGCTGGACAGATATCTTCAAGTCGGTCTCGTTAAACTCATATGGAATGTTCCAACCCATGGGACCGAATTTCTTCCTCTCCTGGATCAATGCGTGGAAGAAGCAAAGGCCATACATCAGCCTCTTAAACACCCCCTAAGTAGGACACAGAAACACATCTATTTCACCCTTGTACATAGTATTAAAGATGTACTAAGTCTTAAAAAGGTATTACGGTTCTGCGTACATTTACAACATCCATGTCTAACAATACTGATGACAACCACTTGTCGAAGAAAATACTGGGACATCCTGACAGAAAAACATACTGCGCATAAGCAAACAAACAGACTGACAGCCGGACACTCACTGGCTTGCTGCTGCTGGAGAAGAACTCTGGGTCTGAAATGGGGTCCATTAGGAAGGAGCGGGCAATGTTGGCGCGGAGGCCTTTGGGCGCCTCATTGGTCATCTTAACCCCGTTCTGAAGCACTGCCACAGGGAAGGTGGGAGAGGGGTAACTGGTCAGCCAAAGGCGGAAGTCAGGGTGGGTGGTTTCAGGATTCAGCTCCTAAAGAAGTTGCACAGGGTACAGACAATTGGGGTACATTGACAGACATGTATATAGGTGCATTACGTAAACACCTCTCAAATAATAGAATGACTTAAATAGAAATAAACACATGTAAATCTCCCAATTTGGACTATATATGTAATAGGTTGTTTATATGCACATAATCTGTAAATAGAATCACTAACATACTTTACAGTGAAAGTTTTAAATCAAGTGGTTTTGATGATATAAGGCAAAACATCGCCACACACATTGAAATAGTACCCAATATTCGGGGTGGGGGTGGAGTCTTGGATCATCAGCACCACTTTAACAACCCATTTGAAGGATTATTAGCATTACATTGAGACATCGGCATGTCGTCATGGTACAAGCTGCCCTCTGACCTCACACACTCTCTCCAAAGTAGACATCCATGAGGTGGCCAGATGACAGTTTTGGAGGACCACCCAGGTGCCCTCCTTCACAGCCGTCTCAATCAAGCCCATGGCGATTGGGCCTTGCCCCTGGCCAAGAGACAGTGACGCCAACTTGTTTCCACTGAAGCCCTGAAACACACACACACACACACACACACACGTCTACATGATGCATCAAAAAGGTCAGTCACAAAGAATGAATGACAACCAGAAATTAGCATGGAAAATGGGAATGTTCCCTTTGTAAAGTTAAATGCATCAGTTTTTTTTTTCTTGTCTTTTCTGCAAAACATCTATAGGAATAAGACTAGCTTGTGACAAGCAAAACAGAAGGGCATAATGGATGGTTGTTTTGCCCCAACAATTGTCACTTTTGGCTATACCAAAAGGGTCCAACCATGACAGAACATCAATACATGATGTTTATCCCCCAAGTTTACCTTCAGCGATTCATTGATAAATGGCAGAGCATTTAGCTTATAACATAAAAAATTCCTTTACAGCCTTTTGACAACTTCATTCAATTATTAAAAAAACAAACGTTGTTATACTTTTGCTTTATTTAGCAAAATTTGAAACAGTAGGGGCAGACAGATTAGGGAAAGAGAAAGTGGGAAGAATTGGGACAGGGATTCAAGTGATTTTGACAGAGACTGGAGAGAGGGAATGAGTCCTGGTCTCAGACGACTTGTTTGACCAACAGACCATGGGGTTTAAACTGTTGCTGCAAAGCCATTTTTATCTTGAATTTTTTGACAAAGGCCATTCAAGGAATATGGTCTGATGGGTTTACATGGATGTCATGGCCTACCCGCCTCATTGAGGAACAACACACAAGCCATGTTAGAGGACACCTGAACCACCTACAGTATGTCCAGTAAATCAGCTGAATCATAAGGTCAAAAGCAGACTGGGATTGGACTTTAAGGATGGAATGTGCAAACCATGTTCACAATTATAAGAGTTTGATACAGTACTGCGCAAAAGTCTTAAGTCACTGGAGAAAATGTATTCATCTAGGGAGTACGTGTTTCCGATTCTTGCACCACCAAGTCAAATTCAATGCTTTTTAAGACCTTAAATATAATTTGAGACCCAGAAAATGTCAATACAATTTATTTGATAGAACAAATACAATTTATTGAGTCCTATAGGCTTTTGTAACTATATGTGTTGCATTGCCATCAGCCTCAACCTGATGTTTTACCTGCTACACCGAGCATGTTTTTTCGAAAGGGGAGAAGAGCAGACGAAGAACTTTATTTTTTAATAATGGGTAAGTAAAATATTATATTACTTTGTGGAATACATTTCCTTAATGCATTTGAGCCAATCAGTTGTGTTATGACAAGGTAGTGTTGGTATACAGAATACCATAATTATGTCCTTACTGTAGCAGTCCATATTATGGCAAGAACAGCTCAAATAAGCAAAAACAAAAGACAGTTCATCATTGCATAAGACATGAATGTCAGTTAATCCAGAAAAAAGTCAAAAAGTTTATTTTAAGCGCAGTAGCAAAAACCATCAAGCACTATAATGAAACTGAAAAGGAAGACCCAGAATTACCTCGGCTGCAGAGGATGAAATCCTTAGTTACCAGCCTTAGAAATGGTTAATTAACTGCACCTCAGACTGCAGCCCAAATAAATTCTTGACAGAGTTCAAGACTGCTCACTGGCCAGCAGTTATGTTTAACATTAATACATTCCTTTTTAGAAGCGCTGTGGTAGTTCATTTGTGTCTGAAAACATCATTAACTGAGACTTACTTCTCATGTTACTTGGCTATATAAACTGCTCAAAAATAAGGAACCATGTAATCATCACAGTACAACAAGTCAATTATACTTCAGGGATATCAATCTGTCCAGTTAGGAAGCATAAGTGATTCTGAATCAATTTCACGTGTTTTGGTGCAAATGAAAGTGACAACAGGTGCACTGGAGAGCAAGACAACCCCCAAAAAGGGAATGGTTTTGCTGGTGGAGGCCATAGACAATTGCTTATCCTTCCTGACTGATTCTTCAGTAGTGCCCCTGTCACTACTGATAGAATGAGGCAGTACCTGCAGCCCATTCAGGTTGCACAGGAAGTCCAGCTCCTCCAGGATGGCACATCCATATGTGCCGTCGCAAGATTTGCTGTGTCTCCCTGTACAGTATCAAGAGCATGGAGGAGATACAAGGAGACGGGCCATTACATGAGCAGAGCTGGACAAGGCCGTAGAAGGGCATCAACCCAGCAGCAGGTTCGGTATCTGATCGGGATGAAATCCTCAGACCCATAGTCAGACCTTACACTGGTGCATGGGCCCTGGGTTCCTCCTGGTGCAGGACAATGCCAGGCCTAATGTGGCCAGAGTGTGTAGGCAGTTCCTGAATGACAAAGGCATTGATGCCACTGACTAATCCCAGTATTCCCCAGACCAGAATCCAATTGAGAACCTCTGCGACATTATGTATCGGTTCATCTGACACCACCAAGTAGCACCACAGACTGTCCAGGAGCTCAATATGCCCTGTTGCAGGTCTGGGAGGAGATCTCCCAAAACACCATCTGCTCTCTAAGGAGGAACATTCCCAGGAGCTCATACAGGCATGTGGAGGCCACACACACTACTGAGTGACATTATGAGTTGCCGTGATGAAATTCACACACGTTGGAACAGCCTGTGATTTCAATTGTTTACTTAGATTTTCGGTGTGAGTTTGAATCCAGCCCTCAATCGGTTGGTGATTTTGGTTTCCATTGACCCTTGTTATGTAATTTTGTTCTCAATGAATTACACAATGTACAGTAAATATTTTGATATTAAGGACATTTCCTTCATCAAGACCCTATGCGTGATTTAAGTGTTCCCCTTAAGTTTTTTGAGCAGTGTAAATAGTTTTAACCACAACCTTCAGGTTTCTTCAATGTGTGTTTGACTTTAAGCTATAAGCTAGCAAAAACATCAGTTTCCAACTCGCAAGCATCAAGATATTAGTGGCAGCAGAACATTTGTGTCTTACAAATTATTTGATAAAACACTACACAGCAAACTAATGGGTTAGATATTGGAAGGTAGGACGCGTGGAGCAGAGTGCACAGGGAAACTTACTTTATTACTACTACTGACAACTGAGTATGAAATAAAAAAGAAGAGATGGCAAACGTGAACTGACGCCACACAGCATACAATGAACCACAAAAAAGAAGGCAAACCAGGGTAACTTAAATAGGATCTCCAATCAGAGGCAATAGCAGCTGCCTCTGATTGGGGATGCTTAAACCTAAGTGCACATAGAGATGCCAAGAGGAACCTCTGCAGTCAGGCCCTGACTTTGGCCTACAGGCACATAAAGATGCCTAGATGCACCCCAGCCAAGACCTGACAGTGGGCGGTAGATTTTTGTTATATTTATCTGCCGGCAACAATTGTTGGTGCACTGAAAGGTTAGTTTGAGGACAAACACACACAAACAAATGAAGAGTAGGAGGAGAGGGACAGAATGGAGTTAAGGCATGGGCCATACACAAGCTTAATTAAATCACATTTCTACACTAATTGCTTATGTTTTAGTTTTGGAGGAATGTAACTTGTTATTTTGCCCGATTGGCCTTAAACTCTGGCTGATGACCTCGGTGCCATGGCAAATTAGGAAACACCTTAAGACCAGGTGGCCTAGCCCCTAAAATCACAAAATCCCACTGATGATGGCGCAGACTAATTGGCGACGATCCGTACCTGCTCGTCACCAAACTTGAGTAAGGCGGCCATAGGATCAGAGCCGGGGGAGAGAATAAAAATAAGGGGAACGCAGCATTGACTGTCCCCAAAAGCTTTCCCCAGGTTGAAGGGGGGCGCCTCAATGAACTGATGACCCAGACTGTCCGATACAAACTCCTGCACCATGGGAATGATCTGAAAGACAGGGAGTAAACAATGGGGATTTGATGGATTTTGTGTGTACGTGTGTATGTTTTTTTTGTGGAAACTCACCTTGTCTGGTCGAAGACAGCGTATAACCAGCATCTTCTGAAACTTTCCGAGCTTTTCCTTCCACTCGGCTGGAAAAGAAGTATGGTGCGGGGACTGCAAAGACACACACAAAATGTTCCCTATAATATACTCTGCACACTAACATAAACTATTGACAAGTTTAAAAGAAAACAATTGCTTGTCTCTAAACTAAAAAAGATGAATGACAAAAAACAGCACCACCAAAACAGCTTATTTCTAGTTTATTAAACCAAACCGGGAAGAACTCCTAACAATGCAATTGAATTCAAATAAATGTTCAGCCCAATTTGACCAGAACATATGAACAACATATTGTATACTAATAAGCATAGAAACGGCTGTACCCAAACAAGACAATAGCCCTGCAGTGCTGTTTATATGAGTAAACCAGTGCTTTAATGTCCTCCTTAATGAGGGAATTCACAGCCAGTTGCATTCTTCAGGCATGCAGTCTGGAGGGGATTGCATTTAAGCTGTTCCCATAATCAGGTTATCCCTGAGTATATTGGAAACTCTTCTACATAAAATGTGTTTTATGTACACGTAGTGTGTTTGTGTGAAAGGGTTATCCCCACATATAATGGAAGAACATTGGCATCAGATTGGTTGTAGGTCTGTGTGTGAGTGTAGGTGGTTCTTTATTAACCTGTAGCAAGATAAACAATGTAATTATGTGATAAGAGAGGCAATCTGGGGTGTGCAGCGGGGCTAGACAATGTTTGATTTTGTTAATGTATGGAACCATTGTTCTGGGGGGTGGGGGGTCAATGAGAGATGGTATGAGAGTAGGGATGATTACGGAAAGTTTTTAACAAATTTTCCATCAGATGCCTGAGTCTCTATATTGAGTAGTGATCTTTTTTCACTACCCTCAAAGGGAGGTGCGTAAATTCACTGACTGTGACAGAGACCTATTTCGAGTTCAGGAAAGTTAATTGCATCTCTTTTCTTCTTTATCTGTCTGTGTGTCTGTTTTTGTGTGAGTGTGAATAACATAGTATTACGTTTTATTATGAGGTTAACAACGCACCGGGCTATCGTACACCTCCTTCCAGGCGTCCTTTAGACGGGCCATGTCCTTGCGCAGGCCCTTAAAGCGATTAATCTGATCCAGTCGGCAGATTTCGTCCCAGGCCTTCTTAGGGAGCCAGGTACATGAGTTAGAGTGGGGGTTGTCCAGGCCCACACCACCTGTCAGCAGGAAACGCCACTCACATTCATCCACCTGGGGTTGGAGAAAGACAAAGACAATGGGTCGATGCAGAGATCTGCTAGGGTAGTGAAGCTCTGAAATCCTGCAACGGATAGAACCTATGGTCCTGACTGGATACTTGTATGTGTGAAAGAATGTGTGCGAGAGTGCATGCCTGAGTTGGTCTCTTTGTGTTTGTGTGTGTGAAAAAGTATTATAAAGGAATGTGTATCAGAGGTGGGGGACTCGAGTCACATGACTTGACTCGAGTCTGACTCGAGTCACCATTTTCAGGACTTGTGACTTGCTTGATTAAAGTATGAAAATGACTTGACTTGACTTTGACTTGAGAAGACAAGTTACTTGAGACTTGACTTGACTTTAATTGGAAGACTCGACAATGACTTGAACTTATAATAAACAAACAGCAATAAAATTATTTTATATGTTGTGACATCAGCACCACTAATCATCGTATGTGCCCTTAACGCTGCACAATTCAAACCGCGCCAAACATTGCAGACAGTAACGTTAGTCGAGCTCCACAAATAGTATCGTTTGGATACAAGGACTTTGAACTGGACCGTGTGAATAAAAAAGATTTGCCAGATGCAAAATATGCAACAACGTCACATTTCATTCGTTATTTTAAGAACCACAAGGAAAGGTAAGAAAGTAATCTCTTTATATTCAGTTTCACTAAGATCTATAACGATTAAGTTACTAATGTAATTAATTAATCTTTTGTTTGTCATAATTTGGCCTTGGTTGCATATTATGTTTGTTTTTTTTTCTTGTTAGAAATGTGACCATTATCATTACTGAATACGTCTGGTAAATAGATGTAAGGGAATTTGACTGTAACAGTGGCATAGCCTGAATTTTAATGTTGATGGGCATCTTAAAATGAGCGGGCATGTATATTATTACACGTAGGCTATAATGTCTGTATTAAATGTGGGCATTTTCAAGTGTTTGTGGACTGCGTGTGGAAAGTAAAAAGCATTGTGCTTACACCATAACAGTTAACTTTACTGCGTGAAAGGCTAACATGGAGGCGCCGATGTGATTACTAGCATCTAAACATTTCGAAGAGTTTTTTTTTTTTTACTCATACAGACAAGAATAATTACAGCGTAATTACATATTAGGCAGTTTTTCAGTCACAATAATTAGTTTATTAGTTTATATGCATGTTATTTCTTGATAACAGACCGTTGCCTTGAAAAACAGCGCGTTGCAATTGACGCAGCAGGATTCTAACCAGAGACGGAACAGACTATTTTCTTTAGAGGAAGCAATACAATCGTTTTTAAATCAATAAATTCCTTCTGAAATCAATATTTTGTGTCAAATTATAGATTTATTTGGTAGGTAGTCATGTAATAAGCGGGATAAGGTATAGTGAGGCGGTTGTTATAGCGAATACAACCCCTTCAGGCTGATTCAAGATCCCTCCGCTTCGTCCCCCCAAAAAATTGGACCGCGGAGGAGAAAAATATTTAATTTCGAAATCGAGCTTCGCACTGAGCGCACGTCAGAAACAGAGGACAGTGTGTGTTCATCTCTTTAGTACTGTGACTTGACTTGACTTGAAACTTATAAGGACTCGACTTGACTTGCTTAGGGTGAACCCTTGACTTGACTTGCTTGATTTATCTGAACTGTGACTTGAGACTTGACTCGAGACTTGATGGTTTGGACTTGAGACTTGCTTGGACTTGACCATGTGTGACTTGTCCCCATCTCTGATGTGTATACACTACAGCATATGGCCAAAAGTTTGTGGACACCCGACCATCACACCTATTATGAGGTTGTTGGACATCCCATTCCAAAACCATGGGCATTAATATGCAGTTGGCTCCTCCTGCTTTGCAGCTATAACAGCCGCCACTCTTCTGGGATGGCTATCCACAAGATTTTGGAGTGTCTCTGTGGGACTTTGTGCCCATTCAGCCAAATGAGCATTTGTGAGGTCAGACACTGATGTAGGCCTGGTTCGCAATTCATCCCAAAGGTGTTCAATGGGGTTGAGGTCAGGGCCCTGTGCAGATCACTCAAGTTCCTCCACACCAACCTCATTGAACCATGTCTTTATGGACCCCACTTTGTGCGGGCAAAGTCATGCTGGAACAGGAAACAAAGTGGCCTAGCCCAAACTGAAACACAGCCCCAGACCATTACCCCTCCTCCACCAAACTTTCAGTAGGCACTATGCATTCCAGTATGTAGCGTTCTCCTGGCATCGGTCACACCCAGATACATTAATCAGACTGCCAGATAGTTAGGTGTGATTCATTGCTCCAGAGAACACGTTTCCACTGCTCCTGAGTCTGGTGGTGACATGCTTTACACCCCTCCAGCCAACGCTTGGCATTATTATGCTTATGTGAGGCTTGCATACGGCTGCTTAGCCATGGAAACCCATTCTGTGAAGTTCCCGATGCACAGTTCTTGTGCTGATGTTTCTTTCAGAGGCAGTTTGCAACTCTGTGGTGGGTGAGTGATGTGCAGAAGTGTATGAATGTATACTTGTTATGTTTAGATTACAACAGAACACCTGTTAATCTGCACACAGGAAGTCAAATTCAGTCAAAGTGCGACAGTAATTAGCCAATGGGCTTACAGTAGTGCGTTGTGTATTCTGGACTGCCTATCCAACAGACTATCATGAACTATCAAATGCTGCAATAAATATTTGAATTACTCTCTCCTTTGACGACCAGGTACGTGATCATGATTTCACCATTATAAGAACGGCTGATTTCTAACAGAGGAAACCGATGATAGGCGGCACGGATCTGAGAGTTTGCATGGTCTACCATTTCGTGGCTGGGCTGTTGTTGCTACTCGACGCTTTACAATTATAGCACTCATAGTTGACTTGGACAGATCTAGTAGAGGACCTGTGAGAGACAGACACCTCACAGGTCTTTAATTGGCAGTTTCATTAAATAGTACTAGTCTCAACGCAAACAGTGAAGACGTGATTCCGGGATGCTGGCCTTCAAGGCAGAGCTGCAAAGAAAAAGCCAGACTGGAAAATAAAAAGAAAAGATTAAGATGAGCAAAAGAAAACAGACACTGGTATTTTGCAGGTACTACACAGCTCAAAAAAATTACGAAAACACTCAAATCAAATACAATGGGGCAAAAAAGTATTTAGTCAGCCACCAATTGTGCAAGTTCTCGTACTTAAAAAGATGAGAGAGGCCTGTAATCTTCATCATAGGTACACTTCAACTATGACAGACAAAATGAGATTTTATTTTTTCAGAAAATCACATTGTAGGATTTCTAATGAATTTATTGGTAAATTATGGTGGAAAATAAGTATTTGGTCACCTACAAACTTGGTGGCTGACTAAATACTTTTTTGCCCCACTGTATCGGGTCTTGAAAAAAAATATATTAAAGGTCAATATCTTTACTGTATTGCGTAATTTGTTGAGACCAAAATGATCATGGAAAATGGTCAGTGGAAAGCATAATCATCAACCGATTGAGGGCTGGATTGAAATTCACAAAAAAAACACAATTGAAAACTCAGGCGGTTCCAACTAGCGTGAATTTAATCTCAATGTGACTCAGTAGTGTGTATGGCCCCCACGTGCATGTATGCACTCCTGACAACGTCTGAGCATGCTACTGATGAGGCTGCGGATAGTGTCTCTCCTCCCAGACCTGAATTAGGGCATCAGTGAGCTCCTAGATAGTCTGTGATGCTACCTGGCAGCGTTGGATGCACCGATACATAACGTCCCTGAGGTTTTCAATTGGATTCAGGTCTGGGGAACGTGAGGGTCAATGACATCAATGCCTTTGTCATCCAGGAACTGTCTACACATTCTGGTCAAGTGAGGACCGGCATTGTCCTGCACTAGGAGGAACCCAGGGTCCACTGCACCAGCATAATTTTTGACAATGGGTCTGAGGATTTCATCCCGGTACTTAACAGCAGTCAGGGTACCGTTGGCTGGCACGTGGAGGTCTGTGCTACTCTCCAAGGATATGCCTCCCCAGACCATCACTGACCCACCCCCAAACTGGTCATGCTGGATGATGTTGCAGGCAGCATATCGTTCACCAGAGTGAAGAGAACGGGGCGCCAGTGGCGGACCTGCCAATTCTAGTGTTCTCTGGTGAATGCCAATTGAGCTGTATGGTGCTGGGCTGTGCACAGTTCCCTCTAGAGGACGTCAGGCTCTCATGCCACCCCCATGGAGTCGGTTTCTGACAATTTGGTCAGAAACATGCACACTAGTAACCAACTGGAAGTCATTTTGTAGGGCTCTAGCAGTGCTCCTCCTGTTCCTCCTCACACCAAGGAGCAGATACCGGTCCTGCTGCTGGGTTGATGCCCTTCTATGGCCCTGTGCAGCTCTCCTCATGTAATGGCCCATCTCCTGGTATCTTCTCCATGCTCTTGAGACTGTACCGGGAGACACAGCAAACATTCTTGCGATGGCACGTATGGATGTGCCATCCTGGAGGAGCTGAACTACCTGTGAAACCTGAATGGGCTGCAGG
This sequence comes from Esox lucius, assembly GCF_011004845.1. Classification (NCBI taxonomy): domain Eukaryota; kingdom Metazoa; phylum Chordata; class Actinopteri; order Esociformes; family Esocidae; genus Esox; species Esox lucius. The sequence goes on along the minus strand of NC_047584.1, from coordinate 5,118,556 downwards.
TACCGCCTCATGCGGTCAGGGCAACGACTTAGGGGGCATGGCTTCACTCCTTGGAGTAGAGCCGGCACCAGCTGTCCCCAATCGGCTATCTCTCACCTGTTCCCGCTTGGCTCATCACCGGCTGTATTTCTGAGGAGCCCTAACGACCGTCCCTGCTGGATCGATGATCCAGTCGTACGTGTTATGTTTGCCACAATCTATAGCTAAAATCCGCTCAGTTAACGCCCAGTCAGTGTTGTCTGTTGCTTACCTTGTTCCCCTGTGACCACAGGATTCCACCAGAAGGACCACCGCCAGCTTGTGTACCGACCCGCCTACGACTACTCTGCACCTACTTCTGCCCTTCAACCAACCCCACTACTTCCCCAGCCTTCCCTGCTCTCAATAAATACGTATTGTTGCACCTCACTCATCCGGTCTGCGTTTGGGTTCCTACCAGTGCTGACAGAGAGAACAATTGTCTATGGCCACAACCTGCAAAACCATTCCCATTTATGGGGTTTTCTTGCTGTTGCCTATCCAGTGCACCCGTTTTCACTTTCATTTACATCAAAACAGGACATTGATTCACAATTGCTTATGCTTCCTAACTAGACAGATTGATATCACTGAAGTTTAACTAACTTAGTGTTATACTGTGATGATTGTGTTTCTTTTTAGCAATGTATTTAATGAAGCTGCCAGATGACCTGACCAGTGAGTCATTGGTTTCTCAAAATGTATTTGTCTTCTTGCTCAGTTGTGCACTAAGGCCTCCCACTGCTCTTTCTATTCTAGTTAGAGCTAGTTGGCACTGTTCTGTGAAGGGAGTACTACACATCATTGTACAAGATCTTCAGTTTTATGGCAATTTCTCGCAAAGTATGGACTGAGTTTCAGAAAAGGTTTCTGGCCATTTGGGGCCTGTACTCTAACACAAACGCTGATGCTGAAGAAACTGAACTAGTCTAAAGTCAAAAGGTTTTCTAATGATCAAACAGCCTTTTAAATGTTAAACCTGGATTAGCAAACACAACGTGCCATTGGAACACAGGAGTGATGGTTGCTGATAATGGGTACTGTATACCTATTCAGATATTCCATTGAAAATCAGCCTTTCCTAGCTACAATAGCCATTTACAACAGTCACAATGTCTACACTATATTTCTGATCAATTTGATGTTATTTTAATGGACAAAAAATAGGTTTCAGGTAAGACATTCTCCTGTACTTTGGAAGTAAATTAATCTGTATTGAACTGCAAGTGCCTGCTATATAAAAATTATTTAGATTAGAGAAAAATACTAATTATTCTGTTTTGTGTCACAATGCCCATAGAGAAAAGAAAGAAAACCAGAGGATTGTCAGAGGAGGTTGGACACAATATTGTAGCCAAGCAGGACAACCTCAAGTCCATCTGAAGATGGTGCTGTTTTAAGGCCCATGTCCCTGTCGTCAACCATCTTGACGAAGGATTGTTTAAATGGTGGAGAAAACACCTCTGTTAACACACACAGATTCAAGTTGACCTTTAGACACAAGGTACAATAGTTAAACGCACACCGTCCGTCACCAACTCAATGGAAAGGTGTTTGTATGACAGGAGACCCACTGCTGAGAGAGAGACACAACAAGGCCAAAACACACCTGAACATGCCACAATCTTTCTGAGACAATCTCCTGCGAACAGATCACACCATCTCTGTTTACAGAAAACAAAATGAAAACTTGAACGAAAACACCTTCCCCCCACTGTCATACATGTGGGAGGTTCAGTGATGTTCTGAGGTTGATTTGCTGCCTCTTGCCTTGAATGTGGGCATGGCATCATGAAATCAGGAGAATAAAAAGTCATTTTGGAACACAAGTGTCAGAAATCTGGGTCATGGGCCTCCCAGCAAGACAATGTCCCTAAACACGCTTCTAAAAGCCCCTGGGAATGGTTCAAGACCCTTCCTTGGTGCTCTGAAGTGCCGAGCAATGAGTCTAAATCTGATTGAAAACCTTTCACGAGATAAGAAGTCAATATTCTGCCAATGCTATTTCTTTTAATTTCCTGATTTGAAAGGATATACTAGGGTTATATTACCGTAGGTTGTGAATCAAAAACAAAGGTTGTGTAATATTAATAGTTAAATAAAGAATGTTGGAGACCAATTACTCAAATAAAGCAATGTTAGTTATTGAAGAATATACAAGGGTCCCAATACTTTTGGCCACAACTGTATGTGTGTCTATGTGAGAGTGTATGAGTGTGAGTGCGTGCATATCCTTGTGTGACTATTTTTGCATTGTTGATGATATTAGTCAAGAAGTTAATATAACTTTGCACGAATGGCATCACAATAAATACAACCAAAAGTTTTCCAAACAACCTGCATCCATCTAAAGGTTCTTTGTTCATGTCTAAGGTTCTGCAGTGTTTCTAACCCACCAGCTTGTCATGCATGAGCAGGTTGACGGTGAGGCAGAATGAGAAGAGCAGCTTGTCTTTCTCAAAGAGCGAGCGGCAGACGTTAACGTACAGGGAGTAGGTGAAATGGTCCCTCAGAATTTGCAACCTAGAGGGGGAACAATGCCATAAATGTGATTAATGCCTAGGCTTCTGATGTACAGACTAAATCTTTATTCAAAGTATTGTTTTTTTTACTAAATGAAGGTTAAATTAAGCTTGAGAACATTAGAGCTATGAACAGTGTGTTGCAATGCTTCAAATGAGTGGTTACAATATGTTAGCTTTGTTAAACATTCAAAGTGGTACCAGAAAAAAATATACAATATTTAGTAAGAGCAAAAACTTTTCTCAAACAAAAAGTTCAAGCTCTGACAACAGACAATTTACTAGTCAGGCCACATAGTGTGCTGACAGCTAATTCTTGTAATTTACCATAATTTCTATAAAGACACACATTCAGTTAACACAAACAAATGTTTTTTCTTAAGAAGTGGCCATTAGTCAGAGAATCTGAACAGTAGCCAAAGATGGCAAGATTCAATCCCAAAATAATGTGTCAGTCTGTCTCTGAGAAGAATGTTAACCCTAATTGCTCCCCGGCCACCAGATGTGGCAGCCTCCCACACCTCTCCAATTTGGAGGGTTAAAAGTTGAAGTCAAATTTCGCTGTCTGAGAAAGACAGTTAACCATAATTGCTCCCCAGGCACCCAATGTGGCAGCCTCTCTCACCTCTGTAGTTTGGAGTGGTTAAAAGCAGTGGAATTCCCTACTAGATAGCAACCCCAGAGACAAATGGTCAGAAATAGAGAGAGGATGGGAGTCGAAATTACTTAAAAGAGCAGTTTTTGTACGATCAAGTGAAATTATGTACTATATAACATGCTATATTCTGTGTTTAAATAACTGTATTTTTCATCAATATTTAGGGTCATACAGGGTTTACAAATGTGCCGACATACAAAATGAGATTTCATATGCTAAGCAATCTTAAACATGTTCCATAAGACCTCAATGGAACACTGTCTATAAAGCAAAATCACCAACAAGATGGCTTACCTCTGCTCTAGAATGTCACTCTTGTCTGAGTTATTAATAGAGGCGATGAATAGGTTGATGAACCAGGTGAGTGAGTACTGGTACATGGGCTCGATATTGGCCAAGTCTGCGATGGAGAAAAAGAGGATGGCGGAGTGTACAGCAATGGGCGTGTAACCCATGCGCGTCTCGTCGATCTTCACCTCCGTCACCTCGGCGATGGCCTGCTTCTCGGAGATCTCATCGGCCAGCACCTTGGAAGAGGAGAGGATCTTGACAGCTGTCTCGTCCTCCAGGATGTTGCCCTCCGACGAAGACAGCACCTCCAGGATCTTGTCCTCGATCTCCTGTAGCAGTCTTGAGGGGGGTGTTAAAGGTGATGTTATCAGTATCCAACGCCCTCCCCCCCCCTTTTCTCTCTTTAAGCTAATGGCAGGGTACCTGATGGTGTACCGTACTTTTGATTGGACAGACCAGGAAGACCAGGTTTATTGAATTTAGTCAATCACTGATCTGATACATTTTCTCCACTTGTCAGTTCAATGACTCAAGACACATGACCTTTTGAGTCAGTGAAATCATTTGGCTTTACAAGAACTGTGTCGCCTACCCCGTTGCTCTGTGCTTTTACCTCTTGTTCTCTGCCCCCTGCAGAATGAGGACCTGTTTATCTTCCTCCAGGTCAGGCCTCTCCCTGGCCACAACGATGCCCAGCAGCTGGTCATGCATGCCCTCAGGGGTGATCATGAAGTTCAGCAGAGTCACCTGCAATGCCGGGCAAGCGTTAGTCCTCACAAATACCAAACATACACTTAAGAGCATGTTTCTGTTTTACTATCTGGGAAAGGAAAAATAATGCAGTGTGACTAAGATAAGGGTTAGGGTTAAGGTTAGGTATGAAGGTTAGGTTATTGAGGTTGAGTATTTTATTTTGTTTGTAAAACACAGTTCATGTGTTCCTGCCACAACCTTTTCCCTTTTTCTTATGAGAACTTATGAGAGCAAGGGAAGTGAGCCGGACACACCCAGTCGTTAGGGGCCTCCTATCCTAGAGGTTAAAAGCCAATATCTGGTATCTAATCTCCGCTTTAATAAATGAGTGCACTCCCCTGGGCCTCTAATTCCATTTCTATCGATGTGGCGGCCTGCTCGGTTGGAGGTAAAGACCCTCAGAGCCTGTATAGATCCCATTTTAAAATCCCCTCCCGCTCACTTCTAGTTCCTTTGGCCTAGCTTAACGGTCCGCTCTGATTGGAGGTATTGTGTTTCATATACGGCTCGGTGGGACGAACAAGTGCCTATCATGAGGTTTTACTGTAGGGAGTCCGGGGGAAGAACTCAGCTCGTAAAAAATGAGATGAATCTGTTTAATGGTGGACCATAAAGAAACTGCCCTGCAAATAGATGCTCGAAATGCGATCCCCGGTAATGCCTTTTCTCTCCGTATTGTGATTCAGTTAAATGTGCCTTGTCTGGAAATGGCTTTTTTCTGGGGGCATGCTCGAGGGCTTGCGCTCACTCACCTGTATTGGTGTTGCTTGTGGTGCAACGTTAAATGGAACATTATAGAAATTATGTGTTGTTGCGGGGGGGTGCATTGTTGCTCAAGCACTGTGACCCAAAAACTGCAATGCGTAACTCGCTGTGATCTCAGCTCCCTTCGCTCTCTGAGAGAAATATCACGCTCTTCTCTCCAGTCAAGGCAGTTTGAAAGCCTCACAGTCTGAACATCACTCCAATCCTTCCCTGTGGCGGGTGCGTTTTTTTGTGCGCTTTGGTTGAAAGAGTAGTGGCGCATTTAGCTCTTTTACTGCGAAATTCCAAACATCTGAATGTTATGGAGGCCTGTTACAATTCCTGTTACAATCACAGATGATGCTACTGTTTCATGTTGACTGGTGTAGGTATGGTTTCAAACAATCTGTCTGCAGGGAGAAAGGAAAAGCCAACCAGGCTCCTCAGTGATTTTGCACCGCTTCTTTTTTACTTGGCGTAGCACAAACAGGCCAAGATCTCTACCTCTCGTCGGCAGAGTTGAAACGCGTCCCCATCTGCATGCCAGCGAGTTTTGGGAAGCGTGAATGAGCAGGAGAGGCTCATTAGAAGTAAGCGTACACCTGCCTCGGGCAGATGTGCCGCTCGGCTACTGACAGAAAGCCGCAGACTGTGTAGTCACGCTTGTCTGCGGAGGATGGTTTAAGAGCTGTCATCATCCTGCGCAGGTAGACGTGGTAGCGAGGGTGCTCTTTGAAATGAAGTCTCACAAGTTCAAAGCCCTACGGAGCTCCAGTTTGCTAGTTTTCTTTCAAACCCAATTGCCTAAATTGGTTCACACCTGTTATCTTAGCCATGCATACATGCTTTTGTATAATTGCTCAAACCAAATGCAGCGATCTTTAATTATGACAGAGTTACCCTGTGTGGGCTGTTCCTTTACTCACAGACCTTTTTCATTGCATTGAAAAAAAAGAATTATCCTAATTAGTGAAACGGTCAAATATTTTAGCACCCTTGCACTTTACAATGGAGCAAAATTACCTATTTTTTTCATTTTAAAACAGTTTGAATGGGTGCGTATGTGTCTATGTGTATGCATCATGTGCAGCCTTTCTCAGTGTGTGTTCTGTGTGAGTCCGGCACGCATGTCCTGTGTGTTTACTCTTCAAACCTTAACAGAGGTTTCTGGCAGGTAGTGGGGGTTGCGGAGCTTGGTGGTCATGTAAAATCGGAAGTCCGGGGCGTATTCGATGGTGGAGTCTCCCAGGCGGATGCAGGTGGCGCCCCCCTGCTTGAAGGTCTGCTTCAGCAGCAGGGGCTCCAGGATGGCGTCTAGCTCCTCGCCGATGTTCTCCAGGAGCACTAAAAGACAACGGTGCTGTGTTCAATAAATCAGAGCATTTGAATGAGTGGGTAACATATGACATGGATATAAATGCGACAAACCCATCACGCCCGAAACTACATGCACGTATTGTCTTGCGCATGTGCGCAACAAAAGTTCAACAATCGCCTTTGGCTGCCAATTTTGTCAAGTCTTTTCATCACACAGAATGCACTTCGACGCTGAGGCAAACAGATGTTCTGTTGGAAATGTACTTCTCTTTCAAAATATTTTTTTAATCGGAATAGAACTTGGTCTGTTCAGTCACTTTGTGTTTGCAACTTTAAGATTTTTACTTTCTGGTTTGAATGCACTTGGCAAATTCTAAATTCAATATTCTATCCTATGCAACACATCTCCTCCGATACCTTTCAAACACCCTGTGAGAAGCTGGCAAAGACCGAATGTATCTGGCTCTCATGGTAAATGAAAGACACAGGCTTGTGACAAGACTTCCGCTTTTAGACATTAACAAAGCGACACTCCGTCTTAACTCCTCCTTTATACATGCTTTTGTATACTGGATGGGATGAACAGTGCAGAAGAGAACACCCCATCAGTTACAGTTGATTGCATACGTACTCACTCCTCTTCTACTTTTCAAAAGTTGATTTGGACTAAATATTCTATCATTTAAAATAAAAGTGAAAATGAAATGTATGTGGTGAGAGACAACCAAGGAAATATGTCCACAGTAATATTGAAAAAAACTAAACATGAAATGAACACAAAATACAAAGCCTTAACAACACATTACTGGGTAAGTATTTTATATATTTTCAGGCATGGTGGGTGATTCTGAGTAGCCAAGTTACAGTTTTGACTTAATAAATCTGTTTTGAAATCCATGGCAAAACTTCACAATTGCTGCCTAGCCAATCCCTAACATCTCAACAGAGCCTGAAGAACCTGGGAAAGAACAACGAAAAACATATTGTATAATCCAGATACGCAAAGCTATTACAGGCTTGCCTGAGAGGACTCACAGATGTCATGGCGGCCAAAGGGGTTTTAACATGTACACAATACATATATATGCGGGGGCAATATGTGTTTTATTTTTCATCCATTAACCAGATATTTTGTGGAGATTGTTGACAAAAAAGAAAAATATATCTAAAAAAAAATATTTCAATAACGCTTTCTTGTATAACAAACTGTAATGTCCCAGGGGAGTGAATACTACAAAATCCACTACACATTCCTTTTCAATGACTGTATCAGAGGGCTTTGTTTCAGGTGTTTCTTTTGATACATTCTATGGTAGATTAGCTGTGAAATATAGTACCTTATTAAAAAAGTAAACTCTTGACCTGCTCATCCAACATCATCTGGTTAACCAGCCACATTCCATTATAGGACCCTAACAGACCATTACTGCCCCTTCTAGGAGACAATTACTAATAATCAGCCCTGTCATACTGAATATTCGGTTTCTATATCTTAATCATTCCAATGGGGATGCGTAAGTGTTTTTTACTGTCCTCTGTCTTTGAATAGGCTGTCATGGAGACAGAACACATTTGCGTATATTAACTAACTGATTCCATTAATAACTGACCTCACTACTCACTACTGATTTCTTTCTTGTGGTTCTTCTGAACTCTTTTGAACCACCTTCTATTACACATCTCTGGTTAGTAATAATTATGTAATATGCTATTAAGCTCTGGTTATTAGGTATTATAAGTTGAATATAGGGAGACTGATTACTTCCAGCAAACAAACAATACAACACACATTTAAAATGTTATGTCAGCCAACATACTATAGTTTTTTTTACCCTGAGACTATTGGTCCTAATGATAACCTACAACAATATATTAAGGTCAGTCAGTACACCCATTCACATTAACTGTTTTACTTTGCAAGACTTTCCTAGTCCTATTCCGACAAGAGCTACCCGCATATGAATCACTACTAACTGACATTGACACAGGTTTTGTTAAACTACTAAACACAGAAAGTTACAACAAAAAAGTCCACACAATGGCAGTGAGAATTGACGCAAGCCAATTACACCAAAGTGTTAAAACTCAAGGTCTTTCAAATGGTGCATTGAACAAACAAACAATGCAAACAAATCAAGCCCGTTAATCTTATAGAGACGGCATACATTTGCCCCCACAAAGACCATAGAGTCAGCCTTTCTCTGAAACAGTAAAGCAGCCATAGTTATAACAAACCAGCACACCCTTTTGGTCACATCTCATCTGTCATGTACACTACCCCATAGAAATATGAAATATGTTTACCCCATCACAAAGCTCCTAAGAGGGGTTGCAGACAGAAAAGTAACCAAAACTGTATGTATCATTTAAACATTCCCCTGGGGAAGAGATTAACCAGAGGCGACGACCAGATTGCATTTGTCTGTGTTCTATGATGCAGAATGTTAAAGCGGTGAAGAGAGACCCCTTCAGGAGACTGGGAGTACTGCAGTGGCCGGTGGTTATTACCTGACATCTAAACAGGATGGCCTCAATACCATTAGTTTCAACACCCAACGCAGTTTGGATTCAGGATTATGCCGGTTTACCTGGTGTGCCGAACTGGATGCAGTTCTCCAGGGTGCGGACAAAGTCTCCGTCGCTCAGTTTGATGATGTGCAGACTATTGGACTTCTCCATGTTCTTCACCCACTTGTTGGCCTGGCCCTGTGGGTCGATCATCAGGGGCCACCTCCGGGCGTTACTGCGCACATATGCACACACGCACACACACACACACACACACACACACGCACACACACACGCACACACACACGCACACACACACACACACACACACACACACACAGAGAGAACCTCGGGTATGGACAGTGTAGTGATTTCTAGGCAGACATGAGACCGCCTATTTTACTTTCATGAGACAATGGAAAAGGGTGGGAGGGATTTAGACGTATGGCGCAGCAGGAGGGCGAGAATTCCCCTGGAGCGCGCTTTAAGTCATTTCTCAGCAGGGGAGACGGAGGGTTGCATGAAACAATTCACTAGCACAAGTCCCACCACTGAACACAGTTCAGATAAGGTGAGTGGAAACAAATGCCAACCCATCCCCACCACCTGGCACCCATGGTTCTATTTGAATATTTTAATTGAGTAACAAATGCAAAAGGGCAGGACAGGATTCTCTTTTATTTCAGGAAATATACTGGGTGTTCCATCAACTCTAGTTGAGAGAAATAAATCAGCGTATGTTTCCATGATCACGTCGTGGACATTCAAGTCTATTTTAGTTGAAAGGGGAATGGATAAGCTCTCAGCTGTTGGCCTAAAATGGCTACTGTGTATCCTCAGAGGAGGTTGTTAAAAGTACTGGAGGTAGTGAATGAGGTAATTATGTTCGCCTCACAGTGTAGCCCCATGAAAAACACTGGGAACTGTAAAAAGCTCATTATCGCTGATGTCGAATGACACCTTGATGTCGAATGTGGGTGTCACCGCCTCACAGTTTTTATAAGTGAAAATAAAATGTCAAATTCTCAATGATAACTGATTGACTACTAAGAGACACTTTGGAATGGTATTCAGTAAGCACCAAGCGGAGAAAACCTGGTTTCTGTTGCACTACATTTTGCCATGAATTCCACCCAGGGTAAAGAATGACTCTATAAAGCCAGTTATTTCCAGATCTGTTCGAACAAGCCCACATACTTTGACTTGGTTTTAATACGCCAGAAAAAAATCAAAAACATAAAACAACCAATCTCAGCTTTTTAGTAAGAAAATACTACACCTTCCCCTACTGATCCTGTAGTTGTGAAGGTTAATTTTATACTGGCTTTCAACTGGGAAAGCTCCCCCATATATAGTATTTTATGGCCAATCCCATGAAGACTACAAACATCAATGTTGGCCCATACCAAGTGTTTGGGGGAGGCAGACTTACGAGATGATGATGCCATTGTCAATGGAGAAGCTGTCAGAGGGCAGGCCAGCTATGATCCAGCTACGAATCTTCACCGGCTCGCCCAGCGTTTTCATCAGGGACATGTTGCTAGAGCACGGGATTTCTCTGCTTTTACACAGCTCTAGCCACTCCACGGTCTGAGCCTTTAACACACACACACACGTAAAAAAAACACACACACACACACACACACACACACACACACACAGACGTAAGCTCACATTCCTAGATCAGCGCACACACATTTAACATCTGCACGTAAGAGACTATAATGTCCAACAGACTAGATTGAGGCTACATTTTAATGGTGTTCGGCCCATCGGCTTTAACACACTGTTACTTTAACGCATTGCAGCTACACTGAATAAGCCCACCTGATTCAAAATCCCTCCCTCACTCCTAACCCATTCGCCCCCAATGGTTCTGTCTAGGACAAGGTACACTCAGCACTGAATCTCTTCCTCCCCCTTAAGCACTGCTTGTGGAGCTCAGTTGGAAGCTGCATTTCCCAAGTCAACCTGGTGAATTGCCTGTGGTGAAACACAAAGTGCCTGTCCACCTGGAGGTTTTAAATGAAAGTGTTCTTATTCCTATTTTATTAACCCGGAAGTGTGACTAGGCGAAGGTAGCCTGTGCTTATAAAACAGCATGGGTTACACAAACAATAATCACTATATTCACACATGCAAAATAAACTGTACTTTATCTGTTGTGTGAGTTATTGAAAGTTATAAAAAGAATGAATATTATTCAAAGATATAAATAAAATAAAAAAATTGCTGCTACGTTTTGATCGGCCTCCTAAATTTTTCATGACGGTTTGTGTTTGTTGTTAGACACACTTGCGTAAGGGGACAGGCGTGAAGCAATAATAAGGTCTTCTGAGGGATGCTCTTTAAAGCAGTTCCCTTTCCACATTCACAGGACAGTACACAAGTTAAATATTTAATCAATGGTGTTCTCTCGTCTTCGCAACATCAAAGCTCGATCTTAGTGTTGACTGAGGTCATCTGCATCCAACTCAGACAGGCAAGCATGAATATAGACGCACACATTTTATATGACATTTAAACAAATGCAGGTAAACAAGGGCTGCATTCACACAGCCAGCCTTATTCTGATAAAGATCGGATGTGAAAAAGAACTGACTTGATTGCTCAAGGACCAATTAGTGGGAAAATAAGATTTTAATGTGGTTGCCTGTGTGAACATTTGTGGCACACTATGGTAAACTTATGGTACATTTACTGTATATTTCCACTGAAGGGCAATCAATCTAAATAATGTACCTTTTTTGAATAAAACAGGGAATTTCCATGAAGGGATTCTTCTCAATTCCTTGTTGACTGAAATGTCTTAAAAGTAGATGTCCTGCATTTGTCTCTACCTGCTATGTACCAGCAAGGGTGCAGAGATTGTTGGTGTCTCAGATGAGGTAGCACTGTGTTAATAAAATGTGCTGTATTTACTTAGCATTGAGGTGCTTTTTTATATGGCAGCATTTGAGGTGCTTTTTTATATGGCAGCACCACAGAAACATGTTGGCCGCTAGTGTAGTGCTCACGATAACGTGTTTTTATTTTGCCCATGAGTGTCAAATAAAAGTCCATGAAGGGATGTCAACACAGCCCTCCCCCACCGGAAAACAAATACCCATAGAGGATACGCCCATAAGTGGCCATCTGGGGCAAGGTGGCGCGTTTGCAGGCAAATTTTCTGCCAGAACAGTGGACGTGCACCGTAAGACTTTAATAGTCCGGCACTAAGGGACTGAGAAAAACAGTTTTGTAATCAATGATTTCTGTCATGACACCACCGTGGGGGACCTACCTGTCTGTAGCTGGAAGTGAACGCTCCCAGGTAGGCTACGATGGCCGAGGAGATGAGGATGTCCCCTGTCAGGTTGGTGTAGAGCTCCCCGAGGTTATAGGCCATCTCGGCCCAACGAGTTTTCTCGCCGCCAAGCCCGCCGATCAACTGCTCCGCTCGCTCCAGCTTCTTACTGCACGACTCCACCTAGAGGTTGAGATGGGAACGACACGGATCAGGATTCGTCGTAACAACAGGCGATTCCTTCAATGTTTTAAAAAAACGAAACGTCTCTAATTTGATGGCAGAGGCTACAACATGAACACACTGAGGAGGAATGCATCTATCTTTCATTTGCACTCGGGTGATTGCATACGTCTTGGAACCGGAGGGCCTACCGGGAGTTGTCCTGTGTGGACTTAGTAAGACTGTTTTCACATGCAAAAGTGACCCATTTTGCCAATTTTTTATCCTGGGCCATAGTCTGGTGCCCCATGGGTCAGCTCAATTAAATACTCACCAGTGACACTTATCTCCATTTCAAATATTTGGTTATAACAAGTTACATTTGGAAAAGATTTGCATTAGTGGAGCAAAACATTCTGAACATCAGTTAACAAAGGATTGCATATTGATGCATACAGCCAGCAACTGCTGCAAGAAAAATGCTTAGTGTTCCAATTAATGTTCTATTGAAACATTCCAGTAATCTGTTTTATTTAGCCCACCGTTTCATTAGATGATTGACGATAAAACCTGTATTTTCTCTCTATTTTTTTTATGCACACTATAGTAGAGGCATTTTAATACAAATATGTTAACACTCATGGACTATTCAAGTTAATAGGAGTATGTAGACCACAATAACTCTAATGGAGTATTATCTAAGTTCATCTACATTTTCTGAACATAACATACAAGCATAATAAACTGTCCCAAGTTAGTATGTCAACGAGTTGTGCTCAGGATAACCATGGACTTAAAAGGCACCACTACGGAGTAGTAAACTATTCCCTGCTAGACAGAGAACAGTGAATTACCCTGCAAGTAAGCAAGTGGAGAAATAAGAGAAAGCATGAAAGGCATTGAATTCTGGGGAAAAAATAGGCATCTTCTCGAAACTTCCAAGAAAACCCAAAAGCAACAAACTTCAAAGCCAGTAAACAAACAGACCTAGTGCTGAGTCATTAGTTGGGATTGCTGCAATACTTTTCAACTTAAACAAGATGTCAGCATTTCCCAAACAAATATCCCTGATGGTTTCCTTAAGAGGAGCCACATTTGTAAATGTTTTATTTCAAGAACGTCTGGAAAACAATGCGTTCAGTTTAACTTTTCTACTGTGCTTTTATACTCTCTGGCAAATGTTCCTCTGGCAACATTTCTTTCACTTAACAAAATACTGCAAACAAAATTTAGCAACCACATTATCATGTCAAATAAGTGCCAAAAGGGAAGGAGATATAGAACTCAACTGAAACCTGAATTATGTTCAATCAAAGATAAATAAAATTGCCTAAAATACTTAGATATTAAGAAATATTACAAAGTGGATAGCTGCCAACCAGAGGACGGTGGTGTACTGAAGGATAGTGGTTCTCTGGAAGTTGAGCCTGACCCAATACCACCAACCTGATTCTCCAGGTCAGCCTTCTTGTTCTTGTTGGCCTCCAGTGTCTCCTGCAGTTTGGCCAGCTTGTCCTGGACTGCTTTGAGGGAAGCCTGTTTTTTACGCAGGCTCTCCATAGCCACCTTCAGCTCCCCTTCGGCCTGAGATAGTTTCTCCTTCTTAGGGGCCACCACTTTGGCCACCCTGAGAGAGGGAAACATTAAAGATTGGATTTCTATTCTGGAAAAATCATTATACTTAATAATAATAAACAGGTAAATTTTTCTTCCAATTTATACCTTTCTGAGACATCTCTAGGCTTTGAAATGCTGTATTATATATTGTAACAATTGTTAGACTATACAATGATGACCTTCAGTATAAATGTTTTCACAGAAGCGTAGGTTCAGTGAGAACCACTTGGTCAAAATAATACTCACTTGTCATAGGATTCCATTGCACGCACCCACTTGCACAGGCCCTCAGCGGCTGTAGAGGCAGTACGGATCTTCTCGGGGACAAAGTCGGGGTTGGTAATGTACTTGTTTCGGATGACTGTGATGAGGTTGGACGGGATGTTGTCCTTATCATACTCGTGAAGGCTCTGAAGGAACTTCATGTCTCCAAGGAGTTTTTTGGCTGGTCCCCAGAAGTCCTCTACCTTCTTGCCGGAGCCCGAGGGGTCGGGAATGCGGTCCGGTTTTAGGCCCTTCAGGATGCAGATGGACTCCATCACCAGCTTGACTGCAGGTGGAGGACTCTTCATGGACTTGACCACCGTGATGTCCTGGACAAAAAAGGACCCAGGTACAGTCCCAATAAGCTAGTCAACTATGCCAGAACCTTTTGCTTTAAGTAACTTCTTCTGTTTGCACTTTTCAAACTGAATGTTGACGAGAGATTTAGACTACACAAGGATTATCGTTAGGATTTTAGTTCATTAAGCAGTAATTTAATTTTAGAGCTTAGTTATACGTTGAGTTAGTCTTATCCCATATCACAGTAAGCTTGAAAGATGTGTTCTGACTATGGTCTGACTAGGCAACAGAAGATATGTTGGGAAAACAACATAGAAAATTCTGAGATCCTAGGAAAGAAGTTCACTAGTCATTGCTGTATACAGGACTACGAAATCATCTTCTAATGTTATCCCACCTGGTTGGTGAGCGTGTCCAGAGCAGACAAGGCAGACTCCAGGATGGGCATGGCAATGGCCAAATCGGCATCGCACTCGTCCTTGATGGCCTTGGCTGCCATGGCCTGTTCGTTGGCCACCGCCTCATCCATTTTCACCACCTTCTCGGTTTTGGCGACCTCCACTGAATCATGCTCGATCACCACCATCATCTCATCCACCTCCTTGCTGGCCACACGCAGCTGGGGCTGAAGGGCCTCCAGTTCCACCTGCATGGTGGCCACCTGTGCGGCTGCAGACTCCAGCTTCTCCAAGCCCACCTCATAGCGCCGCTTTAATTTCATCACCTCTCTGTGGATTTGTGAGTGGTGGGTTATCATTATAGACTTGGACCGAATGGCTGTATTTGGTTATATCTTTATTCTGTAAGAAACATTTCAATTTAGCCCTATCCATGAAGTGTAAAATATTAATTATGCTGGAGTTTTGGGAAACCATGTGTTGATCACCTCTGGCATAACATAAACATTTCTAGCATCAGCTATATCATTATTAAAAACATGGGACCCAGATCCAAATTTGGCATTCCAACTACTGCAGTTGCTGGCTACACATTCAATTTTAGATTGCAAGAACAAAGTTTCCATAACAAAAAAAAAAAGACTTGGGTTAGTCATAAGGTTAAAAGGTTTGGTTGAGGTTAGTTATAAAGTTATATTTCGGATCTAAAATTAAGCAAGGTCTATGGTTTATATTATGGCTGTGAAAGCTCACCACAAATAGATCAGGGACCAGGTTAAGAATACAGGTAAAGGCTACATATTTCAAGGAAAAATAATCAGCTTTATCCATGCACAGCTTCCTGCTTTAAAGGACAGTGTCCTTGTGTACTGACAAATGGCCAGTGTGCTTTGAGTGATTCTTACGCTCTCTTCTTATCCAACAGGGCCTTGAAGGTGGAGATGAGCTCAAGGTAGGAGGTGGGTGTGACATAGTTGTGGCGCTGTAGCTCAGACAGGAAACGAGCCGACAGCTCGAAGGTGGACGTGTGGAAGCTCTTGCACATGTCAATGCAGCCTGCCCGTGACTGGTCAGTCATCTCAATGTCTTCCAGGAACCGAGAGGCCACCGCCTGCAGTGCGTCCTCAGGCCAGCTCTGGGAAGAGACATAGTAGGTTAAGTTCTTCCCTGCAGTAACGGTTAGTTTTTTGGGAAGATGAAGCTGAGCCTAGATCTGTTAAACCAAACCAGGAGGAGAAGCAGTTACATGGGTAGAAGGAACAATTGCAATACTTTATATGAGCCATCTGGATGGCGACATTAGAAACAATCGTTGTTTTGTGACAAACAGCAGTTATTCAGACAGCAATTTTTCTCACTGAAAACTTGGTAAATAACTAAAGTAGTAAGACACTGTTGATGTGATTGTATGCATTATATGAATACTTGAAGCCAAATGTTGGAACAGCGTTCATTGACAGCTAATAATACCAGGGTTGTGGTTTCAATACACAAAATGTTTTGGATGAATAATTAACAGTATATAGTACCTGGAACCAGTCAATGGTGCAGCAGTTGATGAGGGCAGGAAAGCGTCTTAAGCGGCTCCTGAAAGTGTCACCAATAGGGCTCATTGCCAGTACCACATGCAACTGAGAGCGGCAGCGCTCCAGGAACAAGTTGAAGAGTGACAGCGGGCTGCCGTCCGTCTGCTTGTCACGCTCTCGCTGGCGGTCCAGAACGCGCATGCGCTCGCAGATCTCCTGTTTTTCATCCACTGCAAACAGGTTGGGAACCTGGTGCAAGGAGAGGATTGAACAGTTTGTGTTTAAAAGTGTTGTTTTTAATATATGTCCCTCATGCATGACGCTGTAGAGCTATCTGAAGAGAGATTTTGAGCTGCGTTCTACCTATATTGACCAAATGCTTTTGTTAGAAAGGTTTGGCGTGCGTGTGTGGGACATTGGTGAGTGTTCTGTGTTCACTGTTGTCTTGTGTCCTTTTTCACAGTTGTCTCTTTTTCTTCATTATCCAAGATTAAATAACATTTATAAAAGATACCCAAAATTACATAAACATTTGGTCTTTAACACTTTAGTCTAAAAACTATTTAAAACGAGCAACGCCACTCTTTGGGAAAATCTCGATTGCATATAATAATACACAGTATCCGCTCTAGTATTTGATGAGAAAGCCAGAGGTCATGATCCTCTGACCTTCTCCTCCAGCGACATTTATGACGGAGAGAAATATGCAATTAAGATCTTCCCTTTGTTTCTAAAGTAATATGGAATTATTTATCTGTCCATCCATCACCTCTCCGGTGTTGAGCAGGTTGCTGACATCCTCCAAGAAGGACTCCATCTTGATCTGCGTGTCGGTAAAGAGGAATACCCCATGCGTGTCACCTTGTGCAGACTTGCGCGTGATCAGCTTGAGGTCTTCTCGCCACTCCGTCATGCCATAGCTCTTGGAAATCTCTACCTGTTTGAATATTATATTGCCATTATAGTGGGTATAGAAAAGAATTACCCCCCTTTAAAATAATCACATTTTGTTGCTTTGCAGCCTGAAATGAAGACAGACACAGTTTTTGTTTCATTCAGCTGTATTTTCTCAGTGCAACTTCCATCCAAGTGAAAGATATAACACCAACATGTCAGAAAACTAAAAAATAAATAATCACTGAGTTGGAAAAAGGATCACCCCCTTGTGTCAGCATTATGTTGAACAACCTTTTGCTTTAATTACAGCCTTTAATCTGTTGGGATATGTCTCCACTAACTTTGCACATCTAGACGTTGCAATATTTGACCACTCTTCTTTGCAGAACTGCTCAAGTTCAGTTAAATTTGATGGTGACCGTTTGTGGACTGCTGTCTTCAAGTCATTCCACAGATTTTCAATGGGGTTTAAGTCTGGGCTCTGACTAGGCCAACAAGGACATTCACATTTTTCTCTTTCAACCACTGTGTGGTCAGTTTTGCTGTGTGCTTTGGGTCATTGTCATATTGGAAGGTAAATCTTCTTCCCATTGACAACTTTCTGGCAGATAACAGCAGATTTTCCTCAAGAATTTGACAGTATTTTGCCCCATCCATTTTCCCTGCTATCCTGACAATTGATCCCTGCTGCAGAGAAACAACCCCATAACATGATATTACCACCTCCATGCTTTACTGTAGGAATGGTGTTATTTGGATGGTGAGCTGTATTGGATTTTCACCAGACATAGAGGCCAAATTATAACATTTTAGTCTCATCTGACCATAACACCTTTTTCCACGTGGCCTTAGAATCTTCTAGGTGCGTTTTGGCAAAGCTCAGTCCTGACTGCATGTGGCTTTTTTCGTGCAACCCTCCCATACAAGCCACATTTGTGGAGAATTTGTGATATTGTTGTCACATGCACACAATGACCACTCTTTGTCATGAATTCCTGCAACTGCTTCAGAGTTGCTGTAGGCCTCTTGGTAGCCTCTCTGACCAGTTTCCTCCTGGCTCTTTCATCCAGTTTGAAGTGACATCCTGACCCAGGGAGGGTCTGTGTTGTACCAAATACCTTCCACTTCTTAATAATAGACTTCACTGTGCTTCTAGGCACTGATTTTTTTCTCCTGACTTGTGCCTGTCCACAACTTTATCCCAGAGATCTTTTGACAATGCCTTGCCACCCATAGTTGATTGTTTTCGTCAGTTGCACTACCAAGGACTGAAATGCTTCAGGAAAAGCTTGTTTCATGTTGAGCTAATCAAAATGACCACAGCTGATCACAGTTGAAAGGCTTTGTGTGCTATTAAGAAGGTGATTAACTACACCTGGTTGGATTTACAAGTCATTTTTAGGAGGGGGGTGATTCTGTTTTTTAATTTGTATTTTTTTTTCCTGACAAGTTGGTATTAAATCTTTCACTTGGATATTATAAGTTGTAAATACAGCTGAATAAAACAAAAATAGTTTTTGTCCATTTTCATTTTAGGCTGCAAAGCAACAAAATGTGATTATTTTAAAGGGGGGTGATTCTTTTATGTACCCACTGTATATTGACAGTTTATGCAATTAGATGAAAGAGGACTTGTTAAAAAAAGAATGCTGTCGCAACCTGGAAGAGCTCTGTCTCCGCCATGTGGGCAGCCAACCGGGTGAGGGACTGCCTCCCGCTACCGCCCACCCCCACCAGCATGGCATGGCCCTGCGGCTGCTTGAGCACGCGCGAGATGCGGCACACATGCTCGATGGCGAAGCGGAACAACACCAGGTTCATGGGTGCCTTGCTGACGTTGTTGTACTCGTCCAGGTGTGTCTCGACCACCTGCCGCAGGTGGTCCAGGTTGTCCATCTCGCGGTAGTCGCGGTCCTCGCCCTTGGGGTCGTGAAAGTCACAGAACATCAGGCTGCGGAGGTCGTCCTCCATCACACACCCGTCTTGGTCCCGGTCCAGGTGCTGGAAGAGCTGGTGGAAGTCTTCTTTGAGGTCGGTGTGGCACACCTCCTGAAGGTAGCCCACCAACCAGGCCCGGTCTGAGTCGTGCACCAGACGATCATAGTACACCCTCTGGACCTAGCAGGGTACAAAAAGGAAAATAATTATCAGCATGGCAAATGAACACACACGCATTATTACTCTCCTAACAATTAATTTGTCGTAACCAAAAGAATAACAGATACATACTGTATAGGCTTGATATTAACCTTTGTAGACAATTTCCTTTCAAACATGTAGGATCTTTTTTTAAGTGATTTAAAGTAATGTAATGTCTTGTTCACACTATAAGTTTTAAGTGATTCAATTTTTTTGCCCATATCTGTTTTCAATCAGATTTTTTTCCAGCAGTATGAACAGGTAAAAACGTCAAGTCACATTCCAAACCACATTAATATCTGGCCATGTGGACTTGTGTCTGAATTAATGGTTATATCTAACATATTTGGCCCGAAGTGCTTTAATCTCTATGTGACATGTTGTTTGACAGGCCGCAGAGTCACATAACCATGACAAATACTATCATGGGGAATAGAAGAATGATGCTGTTATTGGTACAGCCAAAAACAGACAAGAATATTTGTCAAACCCTTCAAGATTAATATATTATAACAAGGCCACAATGTAATTTCTGAATTAGGATTTTGATGTCATCACTTTGCTTTTGCTGTTCAGGTGACTACTAAAGACCACAGTCCAGTTGTTTTAGCTGGTAGCTTTGCTAACATAAAGAAACTGATGGGTTTAGCTGAAGTTATTTTTAGCTATATGTATTCAATGGGTTGTTGACGATAACATGAACATGTATTGGGGTTGACATCCATACAAGTATCATACTCACATCTCTACCTCAACAATGTGTGAAATACACATAGAAATCTACTGTTGCCTAGATGTGAGCTAATTTCGCTGGAGGGCAATGAGTAGATTCATAAGCTTTCCCCCATGAGTTTCCGTTGTTTGGGTGGAGCATCTTTATTAACTTAAACCTCGCTGTCTGAATAGTGTCAGTCACTTTTAAAGACAGTGTTTGAACAGTCAGTATTCCAAACAGCATTTAAACATTTTTACTGACATGAACACTAAGGCCTGTAGTGTGAAAAAAAGTGTAGTGTGAAAGGAAGTGTTTCTTCCTGTCAACCCTATTAATATTTAGTTGTTTCCCTGGACAAGCTTGAATGACAATATACCTCATGCACCCAGAGACGCTTGATGATGCTGGGGTTCTCAGCTGATTCAGGGCGGGAAAGACAAACACCCTGGATGACGCGGGAGAAGTCTCGGAGGTTGAACAGGTAGTGGGACTTGGCTGGGGTTGGCAGCAGGTTCTTGGTGGCCTCCTGGTACACAGACATGGTTCCGCTGACAATTTGAGTGGTCAGTGCTGCAAAGGGCTTGGGGAAAGCAAACCTTAGCGAAGTGGAATATGAAATTGGATTAGATAATAAAACACAGATGCAAACACAGAACAGGTACATGATGTTGCCATGTTTGAAGCCCATTGCTTCAAATAAGGCAAGTTTGTTTAGCCAATATACATATTCCTGACTCTAGAAACTGGGTGACATATTATAGCCTCCCAAAAGCTAAAGGACAACACATTTCCCTTAAACCTAAAGCATTTCATAGCCCATTGTTAACAAATGTGAGTATTATCTGAAGAAGCATAGTTAACTTTCTACCTACCATTGGTTATTACAGCCGCTTGAAAAGCAACACACAGGATCAGTGCTTGAATTGTTCAAATTTGAAGATGTATGTATGTAAAATGAATGGTGACATAGCTATATAAAGAGTTGGCCTAACTATCCCCCATGTTTGGCACTAAATGGTCTGTGACAATAGCATTCCTCACTGAAATCTCATACTTCTTTTCCCTCCACAATATCGTAATGAACCACAATGTACGGAGCAGTCTGTGATCATTTATTTTTCACATTTCACAGGCCAGCCCAGTCAGCTCGGCTCAGTCCAGCAGTGTTCAAAGAGTGCATTTGTCTTGGAAGGACTGTGTAGTGTGCCTGTTCAGAGGGATTTGTCTTGTTACATTGATAGACCAGAACAGTTAATCTGTGTTTTGTCATTTGTAATGTTTTCTGTGGACCCCAAGAAAGAGTAGCCACTGCTTCAACAAGGGCTAAAGGAGATTCAAATAAATAGGACCTTGGGGCTAGGCATATGTCTGGGTTTAACTATCTACGTCCCTGAAGAATGTAACAACTTCTCAGCAATATTATATTGTTACCTTATGCTGAGATGCCAGTCCAAGATTCTGGAGAAAATGGTATACATGGTCTTATGGTCAAAGTCGTTGATAGTGACTGTGTTGAAATGGCGTAGGTAGCGGGCTGTTACTGGGTTTCTCCCACCACCTAGGAGCAGAAATGCAATACTTTAAAAATAGCTTTAAGATGGAGCCCTCAGGCACAGATCTAAATCATGTTCACCTGTCCAAAAATCCTTGGATCAGGCTGTCAAGAGATTCAGAAAGTCAGAAAATGTAGAGTGTACCTGACAAATAACTATGGTAGCATGTAAAAGGGCTGGGATTTGCAAATGCCAGACACCATACTAGGGGTGTCGCAATATACCGGTATTGACGATAACGTGACATTACAAAAATGAAATATTGATATCATGTTAAAAATACACATATGGTAATACCGTATTCACTAGGCGAAACCGAAGTTGCATTTTTCCAAAAACCCCTCTCCAAAAACCTTATTCATGTCACATATAGACAAACGATGCATGTGCTTAAACAAGGAGACTGGATCTATGCACTGGTGTTGAAATCAACTTGTTAGCCCCACTAGAACTCCTGGGAGAGATCCGCAAAGATGCACCATTTTTGTAGCCTATACACATGGAAAAAAGGATGTATTATTTTTCCAAAAAACTCCTCTCGGTTTTTCCATAGCTTATTCATGGACAAACGATGCATGTGCTTAAACTATGAGTCTGGACCTAAAAACTAGCGTTTCAATTAACGCCTTTTTGTAGCCTATTCACTAGACGAAAATGTTGTGTATTTTTCCAAAAACTCCTCTTGGTATTCGGCCTTTTGGATCTTTAGTTTATCAGTTCATCTGATTGCGTTTTCACTATGCATTAATTGTAATTGTTCTTTTTGTATGCTTATATTGTTTTATTTGTACAGTTATTATTACAGACTCTCTCCAGCTTCATACACCAACATTTTGAGTTTAATTAATTTGCCAAAAAACAGGGAAAAAACACATTTAAAAAGTTGAAGATTTTTCTTTCTTCAGATTTTATATAAGTACTGCGATAATATCGTTACCGTGAATTATTTTGGCCACGATAATCATGTAGTGAAAATCTGATATTGTGACAGCCCTACACCATACAATGCAATATTCTCAATACTGTCAAAAATTACCATAAGATTAAGTCAAAAAGAATATCCCAAATGCTTCAATGCCTTCTAACAAAGAGTACAATATTAAATTGGATGTAACAGTTGCCTTTTCAAGCTCAAAGTAAGTTGTAAAACGTAGTGTGAAGAAACAAGGGACAGAAAACTGTTCAAAATTTGAATGGATCTAAAATTTCTCAATTAACTCAACAACGCAACTAGCTTTTGATGTAAAAATCTATATTTCAAAGAAAAATATTAGCATTCATTTCTAAATCCCAGGCTTCAGTCCTAGACTCACCGGGAGGTCCCATAGCACACATGATCTGGATGTCCACCAGGTTGATCATGGAACAGTCTTTCAAGTCGTACCAGTTCCAGTGGTCCAGCCACTGACGCAGCAGCTCAATTGGTGGCTGGGCCCCATACATCTCCCTGGCAGGCATGTTCACGTCGTCCACAAACACAACCTGGATAAATACAGTGGGGAGAACAAGTATTTGATACACTGCCGATTTTGCATGTTTTCCTACTTACAAAGCATGAAGTCTGTAATTTATATCATAGGTACATTTCAACTGTGTGAGACGGAATCTAAAACAAAAATCCAGAAAATCACATTGTATGATTTAAAAATAATTAATTTGCATTTAATTGCATGACTTAAGTATTTGATCACCTACCAATCAGTAAGAATTCCGGCTCTCACAGACCTGTTAGTTTTTCTTTAAGAAGCCCTGTTCTCCACTCATTACCTGTATTAACTGCACCTGTTTGAACTCGTTACCCGCATAAAAGACACCTGTCCACACACTCAATCAAACAGACTACAACCTCTCCACAATGGCCAAGTCCAGAGAGCTGTATAAGGACATCAGGGATAAAATTGTAGACCTGCACAAGGCTGGGATGGGCTACAGGACAAAAGGCAAGCAGCTTGGTGAGAAGGCAACAACTGTTGGTGCAATTATTAGAAAATGGAAGAAGTTCAAGATGAAGGTCAATCTCCCTCGGTCTGGGGCTCCATGCAAGATTTCACCACGTGGGGCATCAATGATCATGAGGAAGGTGAGGGATCAGCCCAGAACTACATGGCAGGACCTGGTCAATGACCTGAAGAGAGCTGGGACCACAGTCTAAAACAAAACCATTAGTAACACACTACCCTATCATGGATTAAAATCCTGCATTTAAATCTTTGGAGGGAGCTGAAAGTCCGTATTGCCCAGCAATAGCCCCGAAACCTGAAGGATCTGGAGAAGGTCTGTATGGAGGAGTGGGACAAAATCCCCTGCTGCAGTGTGTACAAACCCGGTCAAGAACTACAGGAAACGTATGATTTATCAAATACTTATGTCATGCAATAAAATGCTAATTAATTACTTAAAAATCATACAATGTGACTTTCTGGATCTTTGTTTTAGATTCAGTCACTCACAGTTGAAGAGTACCTATGATAAAAATTACAGACTTCTACATGCTTTGTATGTGGGAAAACCTGCAAAATCGGCAGTGTATCAAATACTTGTTCTCCCCAGTGTATACAATCAGGCAATACAGTGTATTTTAATAGTTAAGTACATCCAATTCAATAATACCCTATTATATCAGTACAACTCTAAATCAATAATTGAATTCCTTTTTAAAAAATTCAACAGCTATGCATGATGTTGACAAGTATGCCCAGCCTGGAAAACCTACCATTCTCTTGCCCATTGGTGGGCCGTATACCCCTTTTCGGCGCTTGTCAAGCATAGACATGATGATGTTTTGTGTCTGGGCGGCCGTGGTCTGGGCCGAGAAGTTGATCATCAGGGGGCTGTATACTTCCTTGTTCAGACGGTTCAGCAGAAAGTCCTACAGAGGGTTTTGAGAAGTTAGTGTCAATTCACACTGCTAAGTTACCAAGAGTAACTACATCCAAGCAGTACGGTTTAGGTTGGCATTTTATTGTGAAAATAAAATTAATGTCCAGAAGTACAACTTGTAAGTGCTTTTTGTTCATCATTATAACAGCATGGTGATTTGGACCAATTCCTTAAAGGCTGTAGTGGGATTTTTGAGGATAATGTCAAAATTACAATCTAAATTGAAGTTTTGTATTATGAGTCTGGACAGGAGAATATGCAACATCCTTATTATTCAACATTTCTATATTGCTTGCTTGCAGCTGGTATTTCGAGTACCCATAGGAGTTAGATGAAAAGAAGTTTGTGCTTTGACAATAAGAGCTTTTCTTGCAAATCATATTCACTGGAGAATATATTTGGTAAACTCTCTCCTAAAATAATTAAACATTCTAGTTCTGAATGTTCACTTCAGGGTGTATCCTCCTTTGAAAGTACAGCACAAATAATTATTTTTCAGTTCTTTATAATACATGAGATGTCAAGTGACTTTTAAAGAACCCAAGGACACTATACAGCAAAGAGCGTTAAAAAACACAATGATTCAAAGTTACTTAGCTTTAGGCTAGGGATGATTAAGGGACGAACTAAGCTGGGGTGATATCCATACGGAACAGGTGAGGTTTGAGATTATTTTTAAAAGTGGTGATGGGGTTAAGAGTTGTGGTTGGCTATATTTGGAAGGGGGGTTGGGTCCAGAGTTTTTGAGGTCAGTGGTGCAGCATGCTCAGTCAGGACCCCATGGAATTGAAAGGCGGTGTTACACAGGTTATTTGGATTGGTTGCAGAGATAGATGGAGCATGAGGGGTTTAAGTGGACAGCCATCTTAGCTGATGATGGAAAAATGAGCCGCCATCAATAGACAAGCTTTATGAGCTACCAGCATGACCTCGGATATGTGATTGTTCAGTTTGAAAAGATCAGGGGTTATCCATAGGAGACAGGAGGCCCCAAATTCTTGCAGGTGGTTTAGCTGCCCATTCGTCCTGGCAAAATGCCTCCAGGTCATGCGATTTCTTTGGTCGTCTTGCATGAACAGCATGTTTGAGATCTCCCCAGAGTGGCTCGATGATATTAAGGTCAGGAGACTGTTATGGCCACTCCAGAACCATCACCTTTTTCTGCTGTAACCACTAGAGGGTCAACTTGGCCTTGTGCTTAGGGTCAATGTCATGCTGGAAAGTCCAAGATTGTCCAATGCGCAGCTTTCGTGCAGAAGAATGTAAATTGTCTGCCAGTATTTTCTGAAAACATGCTGCATTCATCTTACCATAAATTTTCACAAGATTCCCCGTGCCTTTACAGCTCACACACCCCCAAAACATCAGTGAGCCGCTACCATGCTTCACAGTGAGGATGGTATTCTGTTCACTATAGGCCTTGTTGACCCCTCTCCAAACATAGTGCTTATGGTTGTGACCATAAAGCTCTATTTTGGTCTCGTCACTCGAAAATTACAGTGTGCCAGAAGCTGTGAGGCATGTCAAGGAGCTGACGGGCATAATGTAACCAGGCTTTTGTGTGGAATAGGCACAGCAAAGGCTTCTTTCTGGCAACTCGACCATGCAGCTCATTTCTGTTCAAGTACCATCATATTGTGCTTTTTAAAACAACCACACCGCCATTTTTCAGAGCAGCCAGTATTTCTCCTGAGGTTACCTGTGGGTTTTTCTTGTATCCCGAACAATTCTTCTGGCAGTTTTTGCTGAAATCTTTCTTGGTCTACCTGAACTTGGCTTGGTATCAAGAGATCCCCAAATGTTCCACTTAATAAGTGATTGAACAGTGCTGACTGGCATTTGCAAGGCTTTGCATATCTTTTTTATATCCTTTTCCCTCTTTATAATTGTCCATTACCTTGTTACGCTTTTGACAGTTCTTTTCTGCTCCCCATGGCTCAGTATCTAGCCTGCTCAAGTGCATCCACGTGAGAGCTAACAAACTCATTGACGATTTACACACAGACAATAATTGCTATTTAAAAAGCCACAGGTGTGGGAACTTAACCTTTAATTCCCATTTTCCCCTGTGTGTGTCACCTTGTGTGTCTGTAACAAGGCCAAACATTCAAGGGTATGTAAACTTTTTATCAGGGCCATTTGGGTGATTTCTGTTCATTATAATTTGAAAAGGAGCCAAACAACTATGTGATGATGTATGGCTTCATATGATCACTATTCTTCAACACAAGAAATTTGCATGATTATTATTATTTTTTTTAATCATTCATATTTTCAAAATCAATGCCAACATTTCTGCCAGGGTATGCAAACTTATGAGCACAACTGTATGGTGACTATGGAAAGTATTCAGAACCCTTCCCTGTCTCCACATGTTTTTGTGTTACAGACTTAATTAGAAAAAAAACAGATGTATTTTTTGCCATCAATCTACACACAATACCCGATAAGCAAAACATTTTTATTTTTATTTCTACCAATCTACTGAAAATGAAAAACTGAAATATCTCATGTACATACTGTATATATGTATTCAGACCCTTTGCCACTCTAATATTTCAGTGTGTACACTTTAGGAGTCAAAGTCCCCACCAAAAAGCAAAACCTTAATATATGCCCACAAGGGTTTTTGTCAGGTCCTGACCAGGTTTAGGTTTACAGTAAAACATACAATTGGGCATAGGGTTAAAATGGGGTTCAATTTTAGGTCTAAGGATTACCGGTTAGATTTAGTGTTTAGGATTACCGGTTAGGCATTAGGAATAGATTAAGGTTATGCATAGAGGTCAGGTTATTGAGGTTAATGTTAGGTTAGGGTACATGAAACAAGGACTTCTGGGTCCCCACGATGATAGAAAAACAAATGTGTGTGCATGGTATCAGTATACATGTGTTTCCATGAAATGTGTGTGTGTGTGCATTTCTGAACTGACAATATAGGAGGGACAAAAATTCCCCCAAACTGGTTAAATCAGAAAAATGCAATTGTTTGAGTATTAGGTTAAGGGCAAAAGTTACAATTGGGGTTAGAGTTAGAAATACCGGTAATGCTTAGGGTTAGGCTTTAGGGCTAGGTTAAGTTTAGACATGGTTAGGTTAATTAAGTTTGGTTGAGGTTTAGCGTTAGGATTACTAAAACTAGGATTTTAAAGGGCAATCAACTTTGGTGTCCCAAATTAGATAGCTAAGTATGTGTGTGTTTTAAAACTATAAACTCTGCCGTGACTCAGGTCACACAAATTGTACCATCCTTTAAAGACACCCATTTCCATCCTACCCCATCGACTCCAAAAACAAGTGCAAGATAATTTGCCTGACACAACATCCCAGACAAAAGGCTTGTAGTGTGTAATATGTTTCTAAAGCAAGTCCATCATTGATGGGTGGTGGGGGGGCTGGAAGCAGCATTTGTACGCTATCTAGCTCGGGTGTAACGAGCTAGATAATGGATGGGGGCTGTTAATGTGATGAATTGGGAAGTCTGCGCTCCCCAAGCTCTCCCACCTCTGAGCCCAAAATAGAGAGTTGAGCTTGCGTCTGTCTGGTCCGCCTAGCACTCGAGCAGGGAGCTCGCCAGCGGTGGTGGCGCGCTATAATGTGTCCGTCGGAGGGGCGGGCCCTCCCTTCCAGCTCGGGCCGTGGGCTCATTCATCATACCTGCCACTCCAGAGATGCCGCGCTCAACCAGGCACAGTTACAGACGGTTGGTTCTGCTGTGCAGGGGCAGTGTGCAGCTAGGCAAGAGGGGTTTAGGAAACCCCAGCAAACAATAGCAGAGAAGCTAGTGTCTGATCTAGGACCAAATGTTTTGTAGCGGAAGACCAGGCAGACAGTCTACCCAATGTTCCTTAGGAACACAGGCAACCAGTCCTTAGGCAAAGGACAGGCAGACTCATAGCTCCCAATTTCAGCTGTGTTTGGTTAATTCAATTAACCAAACATTTAACAAACCTCTTTTTATATCAGCTATTGTCAAAAAGTGTTTATACAGACACCCAGCCTAAAACTCCAAAAAGCAAGCAACAAGATCAGTTGCCTCATCTTGCTTAAGATCAACTCCTAGTGGGGGGTCAGGCACATGTGAGCTCAACATTTGTGTGCTCTTCTCCAAGCATTCATATTTCGGTGAAAACTTCTTGGTCGATCAAGTGGTGTGAAAAGTGTGAAATGGCTTGGCATGACGTGCATAGAACAAACGCTGATTGACTCTCTTGAGTCGGTTGGGAGTTACTGCGATAAAACATGGCTGCAATCACAAATTGGGCACTACAAAACTGGGTGGTTAGGAAAAATCAGAACAGAAAAAAAAAATGTTGGATCGATCAACTGGACTGGAGGATCAATTGGAGGATACACTAGGCTTTTACAAGGGACATTAGAGCTAAGCCGAGTAAGACCTTCAAGGCCCTAACTCAAATCCACTGTGTAGTTTGTGGTGTAAAATCAGACACTGATTAGCTGAATGAGATAATTGGTGTAAAACGAGACCCAGCTGATTGAGATGGCTGATTAGATGCGGTTCTGATTAGATTTTCAACGTAAGA
The DNA here is from genome assembly GCF_011004845.1 of Esox lucius. NCBI lineage: Eukaryota > Metazoa > Chordata > Actinopteri > Esociformes > Esocidae > Esox > Esox lucius. The sequence continues at coordinate 5,089,464 of NC_047584.1, read as the reverse complement.
GGCCACTCACAATGATGTAGACACTCTTGCCAGTACCCGTGGGACCGACAAGGACAGCGGGCTTCTGGTGGGTGATGAGCAGCTCCATCAGAGCCATGTAGCGCACCGTGTTCTCCGTAGGCACGATGATCTCGTTGAACTGAATGTCCTTAGGGATAGGCAGAGTCGCCCTTAGCTCGTCTGTCCACATTTCCCACCGGCCTTGGCCCTGTAGAGGAAGAATAACATTTTTGGTAGAACAAACAAAAGAAACAATTTCAAATGGTTTAGCGTATATTCATCCTACTTATACAGTGACTGCTTATTCATTTCCTGTCTTAAGCTTGGTAACCACTCACTGGAAACAAAAATCTATTTGCTTATTTGAAGTTGCCTAGTTGTCGCCTAGGGTGGTCTAGTGGCCGCTGACAACGGCACACGTATGAGTCTGCATGGGTTCAAAGCTGTCTTGTTTCACTTCCCCTATCTTTCCATCTATTTTGTAACTCTTCAATATGTTCAACTGTTTTTTTTAATTATTTTTAATCTAGCATTAGTGTGAGTGAACCTGAGCTTTAGGAAGTAACTAACCTGGTACAGAGGCTATGCTGTTTCTCTCTCTACATGACTGCAAAACAAAGGAAGTCAAAGTAGACATTGTCCTTTACAGCCTCATAACCAGAAAGTGGAGGCTATTATCCCCTTCAGGCAGTCCACAAGATGTAATTTAATTGTTTCACATTATGTTACAGACTACATTTTAAGCCTTTTTAAATTGGTAGATCTGAACTTAAGCCCAAAAAGAATACATAATTTAATAAGCCATAATGTTTTTAAAGGGCAAAACAGACTTTGTACAGTCCACTCTGACACAAGCATGTGCAAGGTATGATTTACTGCTTGACTTTGTAGGGTGTGAGTTAGAATTTCTTTTGACAGACTAAGCAACCACTCAATAGGTGAACACACAAACACATTAATGTTAAAGAAAAATTACATTGTCTGCAGAGCTTATAATAGGAGCTATTTAGTCATGCGGCATCTCACCTCTTTCACAAATTTATACTCATAGAGTGTGCCTTCCGTGGGCAGTGGCACAGTCAGCTGCCTGGCAGGAGGCGCCACTTGCTCCAGGATGCCATGGCGTGCCCTCGTCTCCTCACTTAGAGCTCCCTCAAGCACCTCTCGGACCAGGCTGTCAAACTTCACTCGCCCGGACTCCGTGCAGCTGGCACCCACCGACCACACCAGGCAGAAAACGAAAATGCCCTGCGGTGCAAGGTAGAAAGATTGGCCAGTTTTGTAAAATGCTCACATTCAAGATTTCTTAGGTGACAGTGCGATAAAACACAAATTGAATGCAGGAGAGACTTTATTTGATGAGAAATTGTAATTAAGTGCACACAGCTAACAACGTTATTACTTATAATTTTAGGTAAACATCGTTACGGAGCAGTCTGGGACGTCTGGGATAGGCTACTTTAATGGAAAAAGCCTTACAAACACATACATTTTGATGAACATACTCTAATGTGCGATTTGTCAGTTCCTGAAGCACTATAACCTGCAATGTCGTGTGTAAAATGTGCATGGGAAGAATAGCAGTTTTGCAAACCAGATTCTCAGAAAAGGGGGTGGAGCATGTTAGCCTAAATAGGAAAAATAATTCAGTTTAATATAAATACATTATTGAACTTAAACATGACATCCAAAATCTTTGTCAATGGTTCAATAAACTTGACAACTAAAGGTTAATCTACACAGTAGACATTTCCAAACCTAGGTAAGAACAGTAAGAATTACAGAAAACTCTTGTGGCTCATACACAAAACACAGGTTAAACTTGCTCAAAACATGGATGAACATAAATATGTAAGGTGTGGCATGGGGAGAATAACACCAGTGCTTTCACCAGATATGATTAATTCAGGTCAGGAAAATCGATAGTTTGCTCATGTACTAAAATCCTTTAGGTCTCGGTGGATGTGTGGAAGTGATGTTGGTTAAAACATTTTTTAAGGAAATGCAATGACTAGAGAAACAGACTCTATAGGCTGATGAAGGCCAAACATTAATGCCCAGGGATTTACAGAGCAACATGTGGATCAAATAGGGCAGAGATATCCAACTAAAACAGTGTGGATGGTTGGGCAGCTGTAAAACTAATATTAAAAAGTGAATGTGTTTGAAAAGAAATTAACAGAAATCACACAATGTGTTTGTTTTCTGTGGGAATACTTACCAAACAGATTTGGGTGGCTTAACAAATTCACAGAAGAGTTAGCCTGCATGTCAAAATAACCTAGGGCTTTTAGGCATGATTTTAGGCTGATAAGAGGGAATTTAACTATTTTAACAGGATGTTGACAGACAATTGGTTGGCTTTTATTTTAATCCATTGTAGATATATTCACACACAAATAAACCCACTAACTATCAGAAGGATAACTCAACTTGTTTTGTCAAAACTTTGTTAAAATTAATTACCCACTGATCCAAAACTACTTACTAACAACTTGCCAACTTAACATGTTTTCCTGTTATTTTATGTACGGTGTGGGACTATAAGTGAAAAATAGCACTTTCACTTTCGAAAAATAAAAAAAGCAGACCATGGCAACAACCTCTCCTTCCCCTCACCTCCAGCCAGGAGCAGACGTTCCTATCGTTCATGCCTTTTATCTTGCCCTCCTCCCTGAACTCGTCCATCATGCAGTCCATTAGGTTCATCAAAGAGTTCACCAGGTTGGTGTCTGACGTTGGGGAGAGCTCCTAGGGCACAACGTTGCAAACACAATGTCATTCCATCTGAGTTTACTAATATGAGAAGCCTCAACAGTGTTTTCATTCTGAACTGTCTAAAATGACACATTGCCTTAAAGGAATCGTTCAACCTAGATTCATATTTGGGCAAAATAACGCTGACCTTGAGTTGTTCTTAAGTAATTTTTCACAACAAGCCATTATTCAACTCTGTCTTAGCATGGTATTTGTCCAAAATCATGAATTGTGCCCGTTTGAACTCACCAAATTCCACCAGCTGTTCCGTCATGCAGTAAAAAACTATGTATGCTAGCATAACAGATTACTGAAGGTTTTTTTGAGTTTGTTTTCTCACTCAAAAAACATGCAGTTGCAGCTTTTGTTGCTTGGGACGCACTGTTTCAATTCTAGGTCTAGATATTACTTTTGTCTAACAAATGTCACTAAAATGTAAACCACAAATCCATTGATGAGCCACTGGCTAACCAGGTGTGCAGATCACTGTAATGTACTGTTGTCCAGTCTATTCATTTCTATTCTACCTTAGTGGCTTTGCGTATCAGCTGGAGGCAGGCTGGTAGCAGGCGGTCGAAGAGGCCAGTGATGAGGTCCCTGTGCAGGGTGCCAACCGTGGAGGGCAGCGTGTTGAGCCAAGACAGCATGAGGGGCCTCCATCCCAGCAGGTGAGGTTCCATGTAAATCATGCCACAGCGAGACACCTGCCTCACACAAATACACAAACAAAGAAGCAAGCACACACGCACACACACATGCACACGCACACACTCCAAAAAAAAAGGAAAGCAATACAAGAACATTCTTCAATTTTAAAACACGAAAAGGGGAGAGTAGCCTGCGGTTCGCTCATTAACTGTGCAACTTTACGAGAGCCAGACAATTTATTTTCCTTTGTACCGAGCTAGAACACAGCTTACCAGAGACCATTAAAAGAGGGAGTTAAAAAGAAAAATGCTTTAAAGAAATTGGATGATGAATGGTATAGAAATACAGTAGCATTGAGACTATAATGGCTGCATTCATTTTATCAGGTGTCTGTCTGTATGCGTGTGTGTGTGTATATATGTGTGTGTGTGGGGGGGGGGGGGGGGGGGGGGGGGGTACATAAATATCCAACACATGTGTAAGGCAGTGAGTTAGAGGCCGGCGGCTTTTTTAGTGAACAGGAGCTGAATTTAAGGGCTTCTTTATGGTAGCCGGTAGCCCTGGCAGGTCTCCTTCACTGTAGCCTCCAACAAGAACCAAATAACACTCATTATCCGTGAGAGAGGGATCGAAAGAAAGAGCAAGGAGAGATAAAGAGGGATCTGAACAGAGGAAAGGGAAGGAGATCTGAGGAGAGGAAAAAACCGTGACAGGCAGAGGCGAGGAGAGATTGAAAGAACAGGGAGAGGAGTGTGCAAAGGGAGACAGGGAGAGAAAAGTTTAGAATTCTTGTTCAGGGAGAGAGAAAAATCAAGTTTGATGGCTGTACTGAACCAGATCTGAACATGTTTGATGTAGAGCTGCACTCAGTGTTGTGCTGCACTCAGGGTTTCACATACCTGACGCCTGTAGTATCCTCACCCAAGAACACTGGCAAATGTCTACTTCAAAGCATCTCCCTGTAATCTCATGCATAGTCTACACCCTCCTTGAACTTGAACACCCACTTGAACATATTTTTATATACACAAACTAATTTCCAAAAAAGTTGGGACACTGCATAAAATATGAATAAATCATTTAGATTTTCAATAGAAAGACATCATAACAATGTTAAAAATGAAAATGTATTGTTTCTAGAAAAGTATATGCCCATTTTGAATTTGATGCCAGCGACATATTTAAAAAAAATTATGGCAGCAACACACAACAAAAGACTGGAAACATCTGGAGGAATATCACAAAAATATTTAGGTCAATTGGCAAAAGGTTAGTAATATTATTAGGTATTAAAAGATCATTCCAGAGAGGATGGGTCTGTCAGAAATGAGAATGGGGTGGGGTTCATCACTCTGTGAAAGTGAGTACAGGCAAATAGTCTAACATTTTAAGAATAACGTTTCTCAACGTAAAATCTCATCATCTAAGGTATGTAATATCATTAAAATATTATTTAAGATGGACTGAGACGAAGTTGTGACTGTCTTGTGGTCTGACAAATAAAAATGTGAAAACATTTTTAGGAATCACTGATGCTGCATCCTCTGGAATAAAGAGGATTTGTTAAAAGAAAAGGTGATGCAACAAATTGGTAAACATGCCCCTGTCCAAACATTTTTGAAACATCAAATTCAAAATGGGCAAGTATTTTTCCAAAAACAACATAACAAGATTATCAGTGTTATTCACTTCATCTGTCAGTGGTCATAATGTTATGGCTGATCAGTGTATACATACAGCTCTGGAAAAAATTAAGAGACCACTGCACCTTTTTTTTTCCTTTCCAAAAAAGTAGAAAATTATGGTTTTGAGTGAGGAACAGAAGAGTAACATTTTAGAAAGTAAAGAAAAAGATGCAGTGGTCTCTTAATTTCTTCCGGAGCTGTATAGGCACTACTGTTCAAAAGTTTGGGGTCACTTAGAAATGTCTTTGTTTTCTAAAGAAAATTATTTATCCATTGTAGCTGGAAACACTCCTGTAATACAATGGCACGTTATGTTTGCTAATCCAAGTTTATCATTTTAAAAGGCTAATTGATCATAAGAAAACCCTTTTGCAATTATGCTAGCACAGCTGAAAACTGTTGTCCTGATTAAAGAAGCAATAAAACTGTCTTTCTGTAGACTAGTTGACTAACTGGTACCTCAGCAATTGTGGGTTCAAATACAGGCTGAAAATGTCAAGAAACAAAGAAACGTCCTGATATTTTCCTGTGAAATTAAGGCTTTTCCATGTAAGAAATTGCCAAGAAACGATACTCCCTTCACAGAACAAAGTGAACTGTCTCTAACCAAAATAGAAAGAGGAGTGTGAGGCCCTAGTGCACACCTGAGCAAGAGGACAAATACATGTCTAGTTTGATAAACAGACACCTTACAAGTCCTCAACTGGCAGCTTCATTAAATAGCCTAGCTGGGCTCAGTTAATCAAAAAGTTATCTGTTAACCGTTAATCCTTTCACCAAAAAGTTAACTTTGATAACCATTAATCACTTAAATTGTTAAAAGTTTAACAGAAGATAGCGATAAAACGCTAATGCATATTTTTATTATTAAAGGTTTGCATTAGTTATTTTTCTAACTGTACGTACAAGAAGCTTGCATTTTTTCTATTGGATACCTGACTACAGTAAGTCAAATTACATTACTTTTGTCCTTTTTGGTCAAGGCGAAGCAACATAAAGTGAATCCATTTTTGGAAGGTCTCGCCCCAGTATATGAATAAATAGCCAATCCATTTCACAGATACTAGAGAGATATTCTTTGTTTGCCAATCACAGATGATGTTTACAACACATAAATAGCTGCTTGCAAGCATTGGATTTGGTCTCATTCCAGGATGCTGGCCTTCTAGGCAGAGTTGCAAAGAAAAGACATATCTCAGACTGGCCAATAAAAAGAAAAGATTAAGATGGGCATAAGAACAGAGACACTGGACAGAAGAAGATTGCAAAAAAGTGTTATGGGTAGACGAATCTAAGTTTGAGTTGTTTGAATCACAAAGAACATTCGTGAGACCAACTGAAAAGATGCTGGAGGAGTGCTTGACGCCATATGTCAATCATGGTGGAGGCAATGTGATGTTCAGGGTGTTCTTTGGTGGTGGTAAAGTGGGAGATTTATGCCAAGTAAAAGGGATCTTGAAGAAGGAAGGCTACCACTCCATTTTGCAACGCCATACCCTGTGGACATCGCATTGTCCTGTTCCTCCAAGAACAGGACAATGATCCAAAGCACAGCTCTAAACTGTGCAAGAACTATCTAGGGAAGGAGCAGCCAGCTGGTATTCTGTCTATAATGGACTGGCCAGCACAGTCACTGGAACTCAACCCTATTGAGCTGTTGTGAGAGCAACTTGGCCGTATGGTATAACAGGGGTGGGACAATATGAGAATTTCATGCCACGATTACCCTGGCCAAAAATGAACATTATTAGCTAAGGATGGGCCTATTTGATGTGTCATTCTTTATAATAACTTTATAATTGATTATAACAGCTCCCCGTTATGTTCTGCGCATCCTGTATTGTGCAGACCATGCAGATCGACAATGTAATCATGGCCCGAGCAAACAATATTCTATTTGTCTTCTCTTGTCATTTTCAGTAGCATTTAGCCTACAATATAAACAAAATTATAATTAGAAAGAGTTGTATGTATCATAATGTAAATACTATTCATATTTTCTACAATTTGCAGGTGTTAACAGTTTTTTTCTGCATGCATCTCTTGTAGCTGCATGTCTTCTAGGATAAATATAATTGGTTTGTTTGAGCTCAGCATTGTTTCAACAGCTTATTTTCCATGGTAATGGAATGGACAGGTATTTGCATATAGTGGGATATCTTTTTTGTAAGCTACTAAGTGTAGTCGTTAAACTAGTAATGTTGTAAAGGTATTTGAAACTAGTTAATTCTTTATATCATTACAATACAATCCCAACTCATAATGACATATTAGAATATATATATATATTTTTTTTATTTAAGCTAGCAGAGCCATTTGGCTCCATTGAGCATGCATTGCAGAGGATGTTTAGTTGCGTAGTACAACGTGAGATGTGCGCTCAAAACAAGCAGTCAGGGAAACTTCAGCGACTGGCAGAACTTTTTCACTCGTGACAATTATCCCAATTTATGATTATCCCGATTATGATATTTCTCAACGATTTCAAAATCATGAGTATTTTTCATTGCGATTAATACTAAAATCGTCTACCTCCCATTCGTAGTATGTAAGGGGCCATGTATCGTGAGATCTTTGCCAACAACCTCCTTCCCTCAGTAAGAGCATTGAAGATGGGTCGTGGCTGGGTCTTCCAGCATGACAACGACCCGAAACACACAGCCAGGCCACTAAGGAGTGGCTCTGTAAGAAGCATCTCAAGGTCCTGGAGTGGCCTAGCCAGTCTCCAGACCTGAAACCAATAGAAAATCTTTGGAAGGAGCTGAAAGTCCTTATTGCCTAGCGACAGCCCCGAAACCTGAAGGATCTGGAGAAGGTCCGTATGGAGGTGTGGGCCAAAATCCCTGCTGCAGTGTGTGCAAACCTGGTCAAGAACTAAAAGAAACGTATGATCTCTGTAATTGCAAACAAAGGTTTCTATACCAGACATTTTCTGCTTTTCTGATGTATCAAATACTTATGTCATGCAATAAAATGCAAATTAATTACTTAAAAATCATACAATGTGATTTTCTGGATTTTTGTTTTAGATTCCGTCACTCACAGTTGAAGAGTACCTATGATAAAAATGACAGACTTCTACATGCTTTGTAAGTGGGAAAACCTGCAAAATCGGAAGTGTATCAAATATTTGTTCTCCCCACTGTAGGTCTGGAAATAATTGGACACTGATATAAGTTTTGTTATTTTGGCTGTTTACCAAAATATATTCAAGCTACAGTTAAATAATGAATATGGGCTTAAAGTGCAGTATCCCTGCTTTAATTTGAGGATATTCATATCCAAAGTGGAGGAAGGGTTTAGTAATTACAGCTCTTTAATATGTAGCCCCCTCTTTTTCAAGGGACCAAAAGTAATTAGACAATTGACTCAAAATTTGTTTCATGGACAGATGTGGGCTATTCCTTCATTATTTCTTCATCAATTAAGCAGGTTAAAAGTCTGGAGTTGATTCCAGATGTGGCAGTTGCATTTTGAAGCTGTTGCTGTGAACCCACAACACGCAGTCAAATGAGCCCTCAATGCAAGTGAAACAGGCCATCCTTAGGTTGCAAAAAAAATATCCATCGGAGAGATAGCAGGAACATTAGGAGTGGCCAAATCAACAGTGGCCAAATGGTACATTGTGGAAAAAGGGGGAAAAAATACCTTTGCAACATCCAGCCAGGTAAAGAACACTCTCCAGGAGGTAGGCATATTATTATCCAAGTCAACTATAAAGAGAAGACTTCAACAGAGCAAATACAGAAGGTTCACAACAAGGTCCAAACCATTCATAAGCCTCAAGAATAGAAAGGCCAGATTAGACGTTGCCAAAAAACGAAATCTAAAAAAGCCAGCCCAGTTCTGGAACAGCATTCTTTGGACAGATGACACTAAGATCAACCTGTACCAGAATGATGGGAAGAAAAAAGTATGGGGAAGGCTTGGAACGGCTCATGATCCGAGGCATACCACATAATCTGTAAAACATGGTTGAGGCAATGTGATGGCATGTTCATGCATGGCTTCCAATGGCACTGGGTCACTAGTGTTTATTGATGATTTGACAGAACACAGAAGCAGCCGGATGAATCCTGAAGTGTATGGGGATACTTGTCTGCTCAGATTCAGCTAAATTAAACGAAAGTTGATTGGACGGCACTTCACTTTACAGATGGACAATGACTCATAACATATTGTGAAAGCAACCTAGGAGTTTTTTAACACTAAGAGTGCCAAATGCCATCATGAATTGGCGTTTGAGTTTGGAATTGAAATATAACTGCCATTTTGAAAGCTACACCATCCTCCTTCAATGACTTTTCCTAAATAGGCATATGTTACATTGTTCCGTTGTCAGAATTCTAAAATCACAAAAGGAAAACTATTTAGAGACTATTTACCTGTTTTTCCCAGTTTTCAGACTTAAATCGCCAATAGCTCACGTCACTTAGCGTTGGTACCCAGGCACTAATTACCCCTCACTGAATGCATGACATCAGTGGATGAATGCACGATAGTCCCAGATCAGTGATCAGAGCCTTAGTTGAATTTGAATGAACTTCCAAATAAAATAAGATTTCCATGACCATTCAAACTTAATTAGGCAGTTATTGAAACATAATACAAACCATATAGGCTACTTATCACACATTACCGTTTTTCAATAGGAGATTCAGCTAATTGTGTAGGCTAATTCATCAAATGTAAATCTAAAAGTGAAATATACCAATGTATTATGCTAAAGAATTATTCACATAACAAAAGACCAAGGAAATTGTTTATCAGTCACCAATTACCAATTCAACAAACATATTACAACTTACTGTTTTTATTTTAGGAAAGAGAAACTAAAACGCGCACACATCCTATCGGCTCTCTTTGAATTTTCTCTGCTTATTTAACTGAAGATTAATATTCTACAAATGTATTAGGCTAAATAATTATTCACATAACAAAATACCAATGATATTCTTTACTACTAGAGCTATGAATTGGTGTTGAAATGTTAAATCTGGCTGTTAATGTTTGTTTGAAAGGCTTGGTGGTCCTAGTGTTCAGGCAAAGAAGTGGAATATTCTGCAATGGCTGAGTCAATCACATGATCTCAACCTAATCAAGCATGCAATTCACTTGCTGAAGACAAAGCTTAAGGCAGAAATACCCACAAACAAACAACAACTGAAGACAGCTACAGTGAAGGCCTGGCAAAGCATCACGAAGGAGGAAACCCAGCGCTGGGGAAATCCATGTGTTCCAGACATCAAACAATCCTTTCCTGTAAAGGATTCTTGACAAAGTATTAAAAGTGAAAATTTTATTTATGATTGTGTTAATTTGTCCAATTACATTTGAGCCCCTGAAATAAGGGGACTGTGTATGAAAATTGTTGCAATTCCTGAATTAAAGCTGAAAGTCTGCACTTCAATTGCATCTTGGCTGTTTCACTTCAAATCCATTGTGATAGTACATAGAGCCATAATTATGAAAATTGTATCAGTGTCCAAATATTTCCACACCTAACTGTAGATGTTAATATATTTAATTAATATTTGAAATTCTTGCATTTTTGTTTCCGTATATGCAACAGAGCATGTGCAATTACGGACCACTACAAGCCCAAACAAGAAGAAACAAGAACAACTTGAGACCCGACAGTTACAGGGTATGGTCTACAACTGCCCAAACATTTCCCTTTGTCTGCATACATGGAAAACCCAGAGAAATAGTCCTTACTTAATGAGCTTGCAGAAGATCCAAGTGGACTATATTATATAATCAAGCACCTACTCAGGAAGAAATATATGGAGTGGCGTAGGCGCCAGCCTGCCTGAGCCTCATTGGTCCACTTGGTGTCATTGAATTGGTAATTGTGACATTAATTATGTGCTAAGAGGATAGGTCGCTCCCTTTAGTGACGGCATCGTGACAGACCGGACGCAGACGCCACTACACATTACCGTTCATGGCAACGTTGGCTCCACTTATGTAAATGCCAATCAGACATCTTTCTCTGAGACATCTTTACTCTGTTTATTAAATACATATTTATTGTGACATTTGTTAAAAGCCGGAAATATTTGTGATATGCAGACCATAAATGAAGCGATAAAAATGATAATACTTCAATCAGCCCTTACAGCACTTCATCTTTCACCATAATTAGTGCTCTGTATCTGAAAACTACATACGGAGAACTATGATTCCCACTCTCACCGTGGCTGGGGAGGCCACCTCCAGGTCCATGGGTTCAAATATGAGGCTCATCTGTGGGGACATCTGAATGATCTCTCCGCTCATCAGGCACAGCTTTTTATTGTCATCCAGCACTGTGTTCATGTTTTCGATCCACACAGCATCCACCGGCCCATCAAAGATCAGCCACTTTCTGTCCGGACTCTGTAGGGAGACTAATGGTCACTATTTGGAAAGAGGCTTTTTAACTACCAGTATTGATGTAGCACAAAAGGATTAGACTCCTGTGCACCTGTTCAGATGCTCACGTGGCTGTGTGGTTGCTAACGAGTGAACCCTCTTGCTTCCCTACTCAATCTTTGGTGGCCCCCCTGTTTATGATCACGCCAGTTTTAGTCTTAAATAAAATCCCTCATGTAAAGAGAACTAGAGCAGAGGGGACCCTGCTGCACTCAAGGTTATTTGAGGAATTGGGTATTAGTGGAGCTTAGAAGTTTCTGAAAGGCTTAAAAGTACATTTAAAGAAAGTTCTTAGGTAGGTGGATTTAAAGATGGCCCAGATGGATTTGTCAGCAAACATATGCAGTACTTTCCAGTGACATTATGAACTTCCAGTCTACTTTGAAAGTCAAAACTGACCTTATACACAAATGTTGCCTTGTGGAATTGAATTGCTGAACTGAAATAACACCTGCACATGCATAATGGAGTTCAACATCAAGCATCAATTCTGAGAAAGCTGACAGCAGTTCCGGTTAAATTGATTTGTTATAATATAAACAACTCAAGATGCAATCGGCTTGGGCCATCTGGTGCTTCAGAAACAGTGAAAGCATAATGTAATCATCTGACAGAAAACATTACTTGAAAAGATCTCCCTGAACCGGAGGAATGAAATCACATGGAGTATGCAGATGCTCCTTGTGTCAAAGCTGGTGATTTCAAATTAAAGTGCCAACAAAACTAGAATTTACCAGATTTTCTATGGTAAATAATGAGCAGAAAATAACAGACGTCTAGTGTAGGCATTGTTTGGCGTGCACATTTGACTGCTTTTATACAGGGCCATTTTACTGGTGATTAACAGGCCAACATTTCATTTGAATAGAAGTGCATCATATTTTTTGCTTATAGAATTTTTTGAGGTTTTAACATGAGTTTCTGTACCGAAAATCCCAGATGGAAAGCAGATGCTTCCCAAACCATCAAGTTGTGGAAGTCATCTTAAAAAAAAATATTTTGCTTGCACTAGCCTCTAATGACTAACGTAGCTATGAAATGAAAATCTGCAGACAGATAATGGCTGGCTACCATGGCAGACATTCATGCAGCTAGCGTGTCACTATAGCTAGTTTGCCAGTTGACCTGCATCCAAGTAAGGAACTATTCCCTGAAATAAACCTGTTTCTAAACTCTGTCTCTGACAGCTCGCAGTGGTGTGGCATGCAACTTTGTAACATTAGGTAAACATGAACTCATTGTCACGTAGGCAGAACTGAGTTTAGGGCACTTAACACAGCAGAACAGGCAATGCGTTTTAATGCAAACTAATTGTGTTAATTGGCAAATGTTATAATTTTGTTGTGTAAACTTGCAGATGTCATTACACAATTAATTGAGGTGGCGTGCATCACATTTTTGATAGAGCCCACCAGGAGTTTCACAAGTGTGAAGACAATTTTGTGGGAGCTGTATGAAGTTTCTGTGCAGTGGCCACGCATATCGCTCGATTTTCCCGCAATTTGATGGCCACAATCCTGTGTGGTATGTCTCGAACATGTCTCAGTGTACAGCTACAGAAAGAAATAAGAGACCAGTGCACCTTTTTCTTTCCTTTCCAAAAAAGTCGAAAAGGAAGGTTTTGAGTGAGGAACAGAAGGGTTAAAATTAAGAGACCACTGTAAATTGAACGCTTCTGTTCCTCTTAATATTTTCCGGAGCTGTATATTCAAATGCTATGGAAACGATAATGCAATCCAACAAACATCTATCTAGAGTTTTTATTCTCTCTCTCTCATAATGTAAACCAGCTCTTAGTGCACATTTTATTTAGTACACCTGCTCATTACCACAAATAGCCTAACAACATATCACGTGGCTGCAACTCGATATAGAAAACTTGCAGACATAGTCAACAAGATTTCTGTTCAATCAAATATTAGAAAGGGGAAAACGCATGACATAATGTGACATGGTGGTACCAGCATCTCAGAAACCTAGTGATTTTTATGCATTAAAGTCTTGAATTTATAGTGCAATAAACTAAAAACATCCAGTGAGCGGCAGTTCTGTGGGCACAATAATACAATGAGAGTCCGAGGAGGATGGCCAAACTCGTTCAAACTGACAGAAAGGCCATAAATACAAAAATGACCTGACTTTGCAACAGTAGTGTTCATAAGGGCATTTCTGAACAGCCAACTAGTCAAACCTGTTTCCAGAACCTAGTTAAATCCATTCCTATAAAGAATCCAGGCTATTTTGGAGACAAAAGGGGTCCTACCCAATACTAAATATGCATACCTAATAAAGTTGCTACTGAGTGTATTGTCAGTGTAATGTGTGTGAACTGGCACTGTTGGGACAGTAAAAAACATTAACTTTTAAATATAATAGCTAACTGAGATATGACAGTCATTGTACTTATATAATGCACATACATGCAAATAACATATTGCAAATCCAAGGGGTTTTGGGAGGTTTATAAAATAGTTTGTCAAAATGTTTTTTTGCTAGATTCAGAATCATTTGACGTTTATCAGGCAGTCTCACCTTTTTCAATGTTGGTGAAAAGATGGTGAAAGTAGCCAACTTATTTTTTGAGCTACCCCATGAGTCTTAGCGAGTTATCAGACAGACCAGTGCAATGCCAGTCAATCTACCTGAAATAACAAATATTTAAAATATGTGTACTTCAATACCTCATGATGATAAAAAATATTTTAGTAAATCTGTAATAATAACCTCATGAGAAAAAAGTATGATCAAAAGGTGTCAAAGTTACCCTTTGCTTCTGTCAATTTAAATTGTTGGCTGACAAATAATAGCACATTACAACATGTTGCTGTCCTTGTGTCATTTCCAAATGCCTCCTAGAAGAAGGTCTCACAGCATGTGACCCACGGCTGTGACACCAAGTTAATTCCCTTGAGTTATTGATCTCCGTGAACATCTTAATCTCATTTTTTTAAATCTGCAGGTTGTCACTAAAATCCCTGTTTCCATGGAAACCATACAGGGCAGTAAAGCCATACTTTATAGTGAGTTAGGTCAATGTATTTTATGTTTGAATGCTCAGTTTTTCTCAATTCGGAATTGACGGTTGATGACTAGCTTACCTGAGAACTAGCAAAGGCACGGTAACTGACCGCCAGGATACCGTCCGACCACTCGTGAGAGACTGGGTCAAACTGACCGTACAGCTGGCCCATGGTGATGGATTTAGGATTTATGACAGTAATCTGGACCCGATTTTCATCCATTAGACCCTAAAGTATATTGAAACACATATACACATACATACAAGCACACCAACATTTGCTCATTACCACCATTATTTCTGAACAATAGAAACAAGTTACTTATAATAGATCATAGCCCTCTAAAAGCACTTGAAGGAAAAAAAGGGGTGTTATCTACTTGTAAAGACAGCCAGAGCGCAATGTAGATTAGGCTAGAACCTCATTTGACCACACTTCCTTTGTCAAGGAATAAATCACCTCAGGGATCAATGTCTCCATGATAAAGAGCTTCTCCAAACAAAGAAGCGGAACCAAAACCATGGCGATCTGCGTTTCAGAGTGAAGCTGTCAGGCAGTGTTAAAAGGGAGGCTCGCTGAAATGGGAGGAGGGTGGACATGACAGGCCGTCTAGCGTTGCGGAAGACGATGATAAATGTGGCATAATTCCACGTTCCATCATTTGGCATTCATTTACCTCCCTGGGAAAGCTATAATGCCTTTCAGGCATGTCAACACCCCTGGTGTGCTGAGCTTGTCACAGGGAACATTGCTGAGGTGGACCAACTACAGGGAAACAATGCTCTAACTAGAGAAAACATAGTTCACCTTTTGAAAGAACATCCAATATGTCAGCCAACATGATTGCACACATTAGGTCATTTAACATAAAGCACCACAAACTCAGGCAAGGGTGTCAATTGGAAAATTGGTACAAGGGTTTTATGGGCGTATCTCAAGTCGTTCATTTACAACAAAAGGTCCTTATTAGTGTCATTACATAACTAATGACACTGTAACAAGTATTGTAATGAATCCAATCCATCCTAAACAGAAATTTGTTCATCAGTTTTACTACAGCCTTGAAGTGATTCAATATACACTGATCAGCCATAACATTATGACCACCAGCCTAATGTTGTGTAGGTCCCCCTTTTGTGGCCAAAACAGCCCTGACCCATCGAGGCATGGACTCTGAAGGTGCTGTGATATCTGGCAACAAGACGTTAGCAGTAGATCCTTCAAGTCCTGTAAGTTGCGAAGTGGGGCCTCCATGGACTGGACTTGTTTGTCGAGCACATCCCACAGATGCTCGATAGGATTGAGATCTGGGGAATTTGGAGGCCAAGTCAACACCTTGAACTCGTTGTTGTGTTCCTCCATTTTTATTTTGCTTTGTAGCAGGGCCCATTAATCTGCTGAAAGAGGCCAATGCCATCAGGGAATACTGTTGCCATGACAGGATGCACATGGTCTGCGACAATGCTTAGGTAGGTGGTACATGTCAAAGTAACATCCACATGAATGGCAGGACCCAAGGTGTCCCAGCAGAACATTGCCCAAAGCATCACATTGCCTCAGCCATCTGGTGCTATGTGCTCTCCAGGAAAACGACTCACACGCACCTAGCCATAAACATGATGTAAAAGGAAAGGTGATTCATCAGACCAGGCCACCGTCTTCCATTGCTCCGTGGTCCAGTTTTGATGCTCACGTGCCCGTTGTAGGTGTTTTCATAAATGGACATGGGTCAGCATGGGCACCCTGACTGATCTGCGGCTACGCAGCCCCATATGCAACAAACTGCGATGCACTTCACTTCCCATGTGTATCAATGAGCCTTGGCCGTTCATGACCCTGTCGCCAGTTCACCGCTTTTCCTTCCTTGGACCACTTTTGATAGGACCACTGCAGACTGGGAACACCACACAAGGGCAGATTTGGAGATTTTCTGACCCAGTCAGAATTTGGCCCTTGTCAAAGTCGCTCAGATCCTTACACTTGCCCATTTTTCCTGTTTCTAACACATCAAATTGAGGACTGAATGTTCACTTGCTGCCTAAGATATCCCACCCATTGCCATGATAACGAGATTTCCAGTGTTATTCACTTCACCTGTCAGTAGTCATAATACTATGGCTGATATAGTGTAAATAGTGCCTTCAGAAAGTTTTCAGACCATTTCAATTTGTACACACATTGTCGTGTGTACAGACTTTATTTATAATTAAATAATCTACACACAATAATGTTATTCAGACCCTTTGCCTGAAGACTCCAAATTGAGCTATGATGCATTCTGTGTCCTTTGATTCATTCTGAGTTGTCTCTAGATCTTGACTGCAGTCCAATTCAAAATTAAATTGGACCTGATTTAGAAAGGCACACACTTGTTTATAGAAGGTCCCACTCTTCACAGTGCATGTCAGAGCAAACTCCAAGCCATGAAGTAAGTTTTTGTTGACCTCTGAGTTCAGAAATGTGTTGAAGCATAGATCTGGGGAAGGCTTAAAAAAGAAAAAATATTTTTAAAGCAGTTTGAAACAACTAGACTGGGCAAGAAGAGCCATGGTCAGGGAGGTGACTAGGAGCCCTATGGCCACTCTAACAAAGCTTCAGAGCAGAGCTTTCTCGGCAGAGATGGTAAGAATCTGAAATTCGGACAAACATCTCTGCAGCACTCCATCATTCAAGCATTTATTGTAGTGGCTAGATGAAACCCTCTCCTGAGTAAAATGCATATAACATGTTGCCTTCCTTAGAAAACAAGGTAACGCTCCTCATCTAGCTAATCTGTGTGACCTATCACTTACCTCGCCCACCGCTTAGTACTGCTTCTCAGGGATCTTGCGGCACTACTCCCTTTGTACTGCTGAACTCTGACATTGCTTTGCAAAGTCTGATAAGGAAGCTTTCAGTTTTTTCAACAGAACAATGACCTGAAGCAGTTGCTATGAAAGTCCTTGAGTGGCCCTGCCCAAAGTAAGGTCTTGAACGCCACTGAATATTCTTTGGGCAGACCGGAAAAACACAGTTCACAGTCACTCGCTATCCAGCCTGGCAGAGCTCAAGAGGATCTGCAAGGAAGCATGGGAGAAACCAATCCAGATGTGCAAAGCTGGTGGAGGCATATCCAAGACTCAACAGTGTGATCGCCGCCAAAAGTGCCTCTACAAAGAACGGAATAAAGGGAATACCCATCATTATAGGTTATTGTGCGTTGATTATTGGCGAAAGAAAAACTACATAATAAATTACAAGTGAAGTCTATAACACAACATGTGAAGAAAGTGAAGGGGTTTGAATACTTTCCAAGGGCACAGTAGGTATCCATTTCTTAATAAAATAAACATGAGAGGTTCAAAGAGATTTTAGACCCTGAACTGAACTGATGATTACACAGGCTTGTATGAGATGTGAACGCTACCTTCTCACAGATGTCTTGTAGGGCTGCTGCCAGCACCCGGTAAGCGCAGGTCTTGCCACCAAAGGGTTCCCCCACCAGCATAAAGCCATGGCGCACTATCATCATCTCAAAGATCTGCAGAATTTTCTCGGCGAAGAAGTCTGTCATCTGCAGATTCATCTTGTTGATGTTCTCCTTGATGGCCTCGAGCAGGAGACGATAGTCCGGTTTTGGGAGTGTGACCCCAGGGAACAGATCAGACGTGATGCCCTGGGAAGCAGTATTCATTATAGTTGGATTATGGAGGTGAACAGATGTCGAGTGGAAGGGCTGACAGAGAGCAGACACACAAACACACAAACCTGCACATAGCACACTAACACTAATGCACACACGCATTCACTAGTGCAAAATATGAAACAGCATTTTAGGTCACATGGCAAAAACAGTGCAAACTGTTATATACAGGCTGGAATGCATTGATTCTAATTAAGTAGACTAGAATAGCTCTAATTTAACTTCACATGAGGTCATATGAACTCACAGTGATTAACACAGACAGACGTGTCAATATATAACCATCTAAACTAAAGTGTCAGTAAGAGATTTGTTTTCACTCCCGCTCCCTACCCCACACACAATTTGCCAACTCCCTCACCCCAAAGAGCGGCAGGTCATGGGCCAGGAACTTGGGGAGGTTGACGTCAATGATGGATCTCAGCAGCAGGATGTCTTCATTTTCATCAGGATACTTCAGCTGTGATACAGAACATAGTTGACGGATAGGGGAAAGAGATAAGGAAAGCAAAAGAGCGAGAGGGAGGGTGAGAAAATAAGGATGGCATGAAGGTGGGGTACAGAATGAGAGGCTTGCCTGTGACACAAACTTAGGACTTGTGGGAAAAGGCACCATTGAGGAGAGCTTTTGTGTGAACTGACACACGCTCTCTTTCAGACGGGGAAGCCTTCAGTGGTTTTCGCTGCTTTAGCTTAGGGGCTAAATGTGCAGCTCTATTTTCCCCAAAGTAATTTTGAAAGAGGCGACAGAGTAAAGTCCCGGCGGAGGCAGGGCAGAAATTGATGTGAAAATGACACGAATGCATTGCTATGCCCTGGAAAACAACGCTCAGAGCCACATCTGCTATTTATATGGGGAACCAGGTGCTGGGATGAGATCTTTATCTTTGAAAGACAATCTTCTAAGTTCTCTCTCTTCACTGAACTCTCGCTTTTGTGAATGCGTTTGGCATTTTGGAATGAACACAGCCCCACTCACAATTTCACACTTAAATAGTATTCTCCTTTGACATGATGGCAATCTAATGTGACTGTGAAGAATAAAGATTACCTTCATAATGGTTTAAATATCTGCAAATCCAAGAAAGGCACCATGGTTTCAAATGACAAACCAGAGAAAACCACTGCCCAGCGGAGCCATTACAAGTAATTATGTTAACGAGTCGTATTTACTCCAATTGATCTAGGGACATTAAAAAAAGCAGTAATGATGAATGATGCAGAGCTTACCAGGGCTGAAGACCTTGAGCCCAAAGCAGTAAAGGGGCTAAAGATGCAAACATTTGTTTTAATGTTTTATGTAATATTTGTTTTCACTGTAGACTACCATTTAGGCACCATGTGACTAACAATCATCATATTGCATTGAAATAGATTGTTTTACATAGATGGTATGTTTTGCTGACTCATCAATTGTATGGTATGCTCTATGCTTCTGGAACCATTCAAAATGTATATGAAGACATACAGGCACCTTGAAGTGTGGTGCCCGGGCAACAATTTCTACCTCAAAGTCAGCAATACAAACTAGCCAATCGAGTAAAGTGAGAAACCAGAACGTTCCGATCCAAATTGACGGGGTTGGGGTTGGGAATGTAGAGAGCTTCAGGTTCCCTAGTGTGTATGTCACCAACAAACCACAGGGATGCTGACAGTTGTGAAGAGAGCATTTCCCCTTTAGGAGGCTGAAAGGATTTGCCATGGGTCCTCAGATCTACAGCAGCACAGTTAATAGAATCTTGACAGGCTGCATCACCAGTTGGTATGGCAACGGCAACTCTCTTGACTGTAAGATGCTTTGAGAGGGCGGTGCAAACAGCTGAGTTCATCACCCAGGCAAAGTTCCCAGTTGTCCTAGACTAACATATTTAATTACCCCACACAAACCATTCTCTGGATACCGCATGGCAGGCATGGTGTGAGGTGTCAATGCCTCAAGTTAGTAATCATCAGAACTTTGTACAGCATCTAACCCCAGGCCAATACAAAGTACAAAACAAGCTACCAAATGAAACATTTTCAATGTCAGGTATTACTGCATGTCTCTTGTTACAATATAGTTTAGTGTTGTATATATGAGCCCTCACTAGACTGCCCACAAATGTATACTTATTATCACTATAAAGCTACATCATCTGCAGTGCTACTGGATAGTAGCCTACTGTAGCCCCGGCAAGGAATTCCATTAATGCAGTAACAATTTAGGGACCTGAATCAGAAGGACAAAGAGTCAATGCAGTGACATTATGGGGACCTGAATTATAAGGACAAAGAGTTGATGCGGTGGAATTCATTACGAATACAGCTCCGGAAAGTAATGAGACAACTACACCTTTTTCGTTCCTTTCCAAAAAAGTTGAAAAGGATGGTTTTGAGTGAGGAACAGAAGGGTTAGAATTAAGAGACACCTGCAAATTGAACGCTTCTGTTCCTCACTCAAAACTTTCCTTTTTTGGAAAAGAAAGAAAAAGGTTCATTGGTCTCTTAATTTTTTTCCGGAGCTGTATATTCGAAACCTGATTATCCAACATCCGATCCGCTATAAGACTGGGTTGGACCAGCAATATGTAAGTGACTGTCAGACACAGAGTCAGATCAAGCATGGTGGCCACTGATCTAGGATTGGTGAATACATTTGAAATATCAAGTCTAAAATGATATTACAAAAGAAAAGACCCTGATTTTTATATTTTATTTATATATATAAAAAAAGTATTTAGTCAGCCACCAATTGTGCATGTTCTCCCACTTAAAAAGATGAAAGAGGCCTGTTATTTTCATCATAGGTACACTTCAACTATGAGAGACAAAATTAGGAAAAAAAATCCAGAAAATCACATTGTAGGATATTTAATGAATTTATTGGTAAATTCCTCTGTAAAATAAGTATTTGGTCACCTACAAACAAGCAAGATTTCTGGCTCTCAGACCTGTAACTTCTTCTATAAGAGGCTCCTCTGTCCTCCACTCGTTATCTGTATTAATGGCACCTGTTTGAACTTGTTATCAGTATAAAAGACACCTGCCCACAACCTCAAACAGTCACACTCCAAACTCCACTATGACCAAGACCAAAGAGCTGTCAAAGGACACCAGAAACAAAATTGTAGACCTGCACCAGGCTGGGAAGACTGAATCTGTAATAGGTAAGCAGCTTGGTGTGAAGAAATCAACTGTGGGAGCAATTATAAGAAATTGGAAGACATAAAAGACCACTGATAATCTCCCTCGATCCGGGGCTCCACGCAAGATCTCACCCCGTGGGGTCAAAATGATCACAAGAACGGTGAGCAAAATTCCCAGAACCACACGGGGGGACCTAGTGAATCACCAGATCTCAAACCCATAGAACATCTTTGGAGGGAGTCTGTGTTGCCAAGCGACAGCCCCAAAACATCACTGCTCTAGAGGAGATTTACATGGAGGAATGGACCAAAATACCAGCAACAGTGTGTGAAAACCTTGTGAAGACTTACAGAAAACATTTGACCTCTGTCATTGCCAACAAAGGGTATATAACAAAGTAGTGAGATTAACTTTTGTTATTATTAATAATAACCATAATTTACCAATAAATTCATTAAAAATCCTAATCTTATTTTTTTTCTCATAGTTGAAGTGTACCTATGATGAAAATTACAGGCCTCTCTCATCATTTTAAGTGGGAGAACTTGCACAATTGGTGGCTGACTAAATACTTTTTTGGCCCACCGTGTGTGTGTATATATATACATACAGCTCCGGAAAAAATTAAGAGACCAGTGCACCTTTTTCTTTTCTTTCCTAAAAATGTCGAAAAGGATGGTTTTGAGTGAGGAACAGAAGGGTTAAAATTAAGAGACCACTGCAAATTGAACACTTATGTTCCTCACTCAAAACTTTCCTTTTCAACATTTTGGAAAGGAAAGAAAAAGATACAGTGGTCTCTTAATTTTTTCCAGACACATACAATGTTATGTTAACATTCAGAGACAAGGCAAGAGGAGTTCTGATCATCTCTCTCAAACTGGGATAACTGAGGCCAGTGTGAGCCCAGAGCAGCAATTGGTATGTTTAAATCCAACATGCACACTTTGGGCCGGTTTCACAGACACAGATTACGCCTAGTCTAGGACTAAATAGACAAGCTCAATGGGGGTTTCTATTGAACTTGATGTTTTAGTCCTATACTAGGCTTAATCCATGTCTGTTAAACCAGCCCATGGTGTGTGAGTCGACTGATTTCTTTCCAGACATTTCAGAATCAAAGGGCGATGGTCTAGCCTCATCTCAATATCTTATCAAGAAAATTGTAGAGGAACAGTGGGAGGGCATTTATTGCGAGATGGTGCAGAAACAATCCCTTGCCAGGCTAGTACTCAATGAACAAAAACAATGTTTCTGGTTATGCATGCTGTACAGAGATAATCCCTTGCCAGACTAGTACTCAATAAACAAAAACAATGTTTCTTGTTACGCAAGCAGTACATTTTCACTTTTGATGTTCCTGCTTCTCCCTTTGTATTTAAGCCAGGTAAGTGATGGTAACTTTAAAGACCTTTCAAAATCTGATCACCACTGTAATACAATGTATGTATGGAAACAGCACAGAATTTGTCATCAAAACATGAATCTATGCTGAATTCCAAGTCATTATGAATATTTAGTTTACCGTTTTGGCAACAACCTTACAACTGAACGGAACTCCTGGATGTGTCGGACAGGAGATTCCACAAATGCAGTTTGGGTGTACATTTCTGATCCGATGAAGATAATACAGGAACATAGTGGGGACCTGACGAATAGAGTTAATAAGGTAACTCAGTGGTGATGGCTACCTTCAGGTTCCCGGCGGCCGTTAGCACAGACTTGACTGCCCTCATGCCGTAGTCGTAGTGGTGCTGCATGGACAGCTGCTCCGAACACAGCCGGTAGGTGGCAACAATCTTCACGGACAGTGGCCGGGCTGTCACAAACCCACATGAGTAGAGCACAATCTCAGATATCATAGCGTAGTCGGGTACCATCATGGCTACCGTTCTGAAAAGAGCCTAGAGAAGAGAAACACAAACCAAAATGATGACCCCTTCCCGAACCCTTTTCCCTACACAGTTTGCAACAACCCTATAGGCTCTGGTAAAAGCAGTACCCTATGTACCGAATAGAACGCCATTTGAGACAGTGCATCATAATGTGATCCTTTACAGATGGCTGTTGCCGGTGATCCTATGCTTTCAGACTAGTAGTGTGGTTGGTATGGGTACCTTTAGGTTGTCGGGCAGCTCAGAGCGGCCAGCATATCCTGGGTTCATTGTGATGAACACAGCACAGGAGGGGTTTAGTTTTAGCTCGGTCCCCTCAAACAGCAGCATCTTGGCATGGGATGTAATGCCTAACCAGATACAAGGTATGAATTGTAATTGTCGTGGGCAAACATATTTCCAGCCCTGTACTTTATTCAAATAATGCAACATTTCTGCTAGAAAACTGTAAAAACAACTATAATTTGGCATGCAAGCTTCTGGTTTTTCAAGTTTCCAGGTTTATTTGTCAAATGCACCAAACAACACAGCGTTACCCTGCACAATGAAATTCCTGTGACATGGCACCCAATAACTACATAGTGAGTTAAATAGAGCCAGGCAAAAAGAAAATAATAATAAAATAAAGCCAAAATATACATAACACTGTACACTAGCATCACTTTAAAGAAAAGAGTACTGTAAACTAGCAGCAATCTGGGTAGTATTATTGAACATTTGGACATGGCAAGTATGGCATTAATATAAATAACCAT
Organism: Esox lucius; assembly: GCF_011004845.1. Lineage (NCBI taxonomy): Eukaryota > Metazoa > Chordata > Actinopteri > Esociformes > Esocidae > Esox > Esox lucius. Next base: position 5,065,479 of record NC_047584.1, on the reverse strand, counting down.
ATAAACTAGCAGCAGTTTTTGTAAGAGTTGGATGGGGAGTATGAACAGTATGGTATTGAGTATTGTTGATACATAGCATAATATGCTTGTGAATGGTACATGCAAAGGAATATTCTAATGCCCATTAAAAGCACCTGAAAGGACTTCAGAGCATCCGGAAAGTTCATGTGTGATCAGTATGATCATGGATCAGTGTTGCTGGTTGAGGAGCCTGAGGGGGGAAAAGTGTTAAAAATATGGGAAATAACTGTTTTTGAGTCTGGAAGTGCGTGCCCTGATGTTCCAATAGTGTCTACCAGACGGCAGCAGTGTGACCATACCACAGCCTGGGTGGCTGTGATCTTTAATGATGTTCCGTGCTTTTGTCAGGCATCATGTATGGTAGGTGCCTTGCACGGAGGGGAGATGGCAGCCGATGATGCACTCCGCAGACTTTAGCCGGAAGCAGAGCAGCTACCGTAATAAGCAGTAATGCAGCCTGAGAGGATGCTTTCAACGGTGCACCTCCAGAATTACTTTTGTGGATTGCACTTGAACAAAACTATATTCTATATTAACTTATTGGATCTCCGTCAATGTTCATAGGTCTTCAAGCAGGAAGATTGCACCAAACACACTTCAAAAACCACTCAGGAATAGTTCAAGACAAAACACTGGACTGCTCTAAAGTTGCCAGTAATGAGTCTAGATCTAAATCCTGAACTAAAAACCTGTGAAGAGATCTGAAAACGGCTGCTGAGAGGCACCCTATAAATATGGAAGAAATGGAGCAGTTTGCACAAGAGGAGTGGGCCAAACTGCCAGTCAAAATGTACAGGGAGCCCATTCATGGCTATTTGCAGTTATTTTGGCCAAAGGCTACACTAGCAAATAGTTAGTCTAGGTTGTCAGTCACTGGCATTTCTGCTTATTTTCTCATTAAATGTAAATATAAAAAAGGCTCTGCAATACTAACAATAAAAAAATACTTTCAAGGGTTGCCAATACTTTCGGTCATGACTGTATGAGGCGTAACGATACATCCTTACTGAACAGTTTGGAGCAGGGACCTTGAATCTGCACTGTGTACACAAATAAGTGGAAAGAAACAATGCAAGAGTGTACACACTGCATTCAATTATATGTATTATTCACATTTTTGCTAGTCTTTGGCTTATAGCAAATTACATAGGCCCATTCTCAATGGGAATGAGAAAAATAGGTTTCAGTACTTCATGAAAGTGCTGCCATGTTATCAACTTCCTTCTTGAACAATTTTAATAAACAGATTGCCTAGAGTGTCTAAAGAAATGGACAATTATGAACAAGAAAATTTGATGAAGTAATGTGCTGAGGACACGGACACCAGCGAGAGTCACAAGTGTGCATCTGGCAACAAAGGAGGCATTTTCCTAGTATGACTCAGATAACATCCATCCTCCCACGTTCCAAATGGTAATTGTTAGTGGGTAACTTGCCTATCATCTTGAACTCTAACTTTCGTACATGCTGACCTCTGATGTCCGCTGTCAATGCACTGTCAAAAGTGTTTTACTCAGCCAAATGCAACAACAAATGAACACAAAAAGCATCAATTCATGTGGTTTTCAGTTTGGTAAACCTTTATACTGTAGCCATAAACACATCTGTGCTTGACTGTCATTTGTTTTGAATTAAATGGCATATTATTGTTAGATTTTAGAGACCAGGACTAGATATGACTAGTGACTGACAAGTCTAGTGACAAGTACGAGCAGCTGGCCATAGTTGGAGCACTGACAGTTGAACTATACTATACTATTGAACTATACACCTGCACAGCTCTTTGTAAGGTGTGACAGAGTGTATTAACTCTAACGCACACACACTTTGGTGTGAATCTGTCTGTTATGGACACACACCTCTGTATGCTGTGAAAGAAATTGTATTATGGGGACTGCAAAAACACACACACACATTTCTTGGGGACTTAACCACACCTCTCTGTATGGTGAGAATCTGCTGGGCTACCACTGATAGCACCTCCAGGTCAATGCGGTTGAACTCGTCAAAGCATGCCCAGGCTCCACAGGTCAACAAGCCCTGTCAAACAACAAGAGACATCACAAGAGCAAAGAATCAGCTATAATTGTAAAGTATATGATAAATGTATCATAAGATAATGGCATATAAGCGGTAAGTGTATCATGAACATGGATTTCCAGCTATTTATTTAAAAGGTATTGACAAATTAAATCTACTGCACAGTATATAAATGTATTGCAAAATATTGTATAGAATATACTCACTTTGATCAGAGGCTCAAAAGTAAACTTTGCAAACATTGTTTGGTATTCTGTCCCAATCTAATGTCTAGCAATACAGTATTAGACAGAGTAAAATTCTGGGTGTGAGTCAATGTACTTAGCCAATGTCATTTGAATGATGATGCAAACACAATGGATAATTAGAAGTGGAATTCTTACATAAAACAGGCTAGTAATGTGGAGTGAATATGATCTTGATGATGTCATTGTATTCTTCAAAGCCCAAAAGGAGAACCTCAGTTGTCCATTTTGAGGCCAGTATTATTGTACATTAACAATGTCCATTCCCTTACCTGTAGACTACACTTTTATGCTAATGACACTGATGTTGTCTTCTGCCATCTGATCTACAGACTGTATTTAATGTCATACAAAACACACTTGTTTACCATAAACCAGAACTTAATACCGATAAACACACCAAAGAAATCTCTATAGCCCACAACAATGGCATCACAGACATACAGTACCAGTAAAGTGTTTTGACACACCTACTCATTCAAGGGTATTTTAGTATTTTTACTATCTTACACACTGTATAATAATGAAGACATCAAAACTATGAAATAACAGATATGGAATCCAGGCTGTGTAAGGGATATTTGAACAAAAAGGACAGTGATGGTGCTGCATCAGATGACCTGGCCTGCACAATCACCCAACCTCAACACAATTGGGATGATTTGGACCGCAGAGTAAAGGCATCCAACAAGAGCTGAGTGTATGTGGGAACACTTTAAAGACTATTGGAAAAGCTTTTCAGGTGACTACCTCATGAAGCTGGTTGAAAGAATGCCAAGAGTGTGCAAAGCTGTCATCAAGGCAAAGGGTGGCTACTTTGAAACATTTATTTTGTTATTTTTAACACATTCTAGGAAACTCCCATACTGTGCAAGTCAAACTAAGGCCATTTATTTGGATATTGTTTTAATTAAAAAAAACATATAACATATAACACAGTGGGGAGAACAAGTTTGATTCAGTGCTGATTTTGCAGGTTTTCCCACTTACAAAGCATTTTTATCATAGGTACTCTTCAACTGTGAGTGACGGAATCTAAAACAAAGATCCAGAAAATCACATTGTATGATTTTTAAGTAATTAATTTGCATTTTATGGCATGACATAAGTATTTGATACATCAGAAAAGCAGAACGTAATATTTGGTACAGAAACCTTTGTTTGCAATTACAGCGATCATACGTTTCCTGTAATTCTTGACCAGGTTTGCACACACTGCAGCAGGGATTTTGACCCACTCCTCCATACGGACCTTCTCCAGATCCTTCAGGCTTCGGGGCTGTCACTGGGCAATACGGACTTTCAGCTCCCTCCAAAGATTTTCTATTGGGTTCAAGTCTGGAGACTGGCTAGGTCACTCCAGGACCTTGAGATGCTTCTTACGGAGTCACCGCTTCACGGTTGGGATGGTGTTCTTGGTTGGCGAGTGGAGTTTAGACCAAAAAGCTCTATTTTTGTCTCATCAGGCCACATGACCTTCTCCCATTCCTCCACTGGATCATCCAGATGGTCTTTGAGAATGTGGTCCCGGCTCTCTTCAGGTCATTGACCAGGTCCTGCCATGTAGTTCTGGGCTGATCCCTCACCTTCCTCATGATCATTGATGCCCCACGAGGGGAGATCTTGCATGGAGCCCCAGACCCAGGGAGATTGACCATCATCTTGAACTTCTTACATTTTCTAATAATTGCACCAACAGTTATTCCCTTCTCACCAAGCTGCTTGCCTATTGTCCTGTAGCCCATCCCAGCCTTGTGAAGGTCTACAATTTTATCCCTGATGTCCTTACACAGCTCTCTGGTCTTGGAGAGGTTGGAGTAGGTGGACAGGTGTCTTTTATACAAGTAACAAGTTCAAACAGGTGCAGTTAATACAGGTAATGAGTGGAGAACAGGAGGGCTTCTTAAAGAAAAACTAACAGGTATGTGAGAGCTGGAATTCTTACTGGATGGTAGGTGATCAAATACTTATGTCATGCAATAAAATGCAAATTAATTATTTAAAAATCATACAATGTGATTTTCTGGATTTTTGTTTTAGATTTTCCTACAGACCTTGTAAGTAGGAAAACCTGCAAAATCGGCAGTGTATCAAATACTTGTTCTCCCCACTGTATCTACCTCAGAGATTCCTCATAAGATTATTTTGTAAGCTATTGACGCGTCTCTCTATTTGCAAATAAACTGCTAATTATGCCAAGAGAACCAACCAAAACATGGTACTAATATTGTATGGTAATGCTTGACATTTTCAGTCTGTGTGGGGGGATAAGGGTTGAATAAAACTTCAGGAATATTAACCATAGAATAACCATATGGACCTTCTAAAACTAATCTAACCTCTCACCCTGACCTGCATTTGTGATCATCCCATGAGGATAAAAAAAGTGTATGCTTGGGTATATATTTTTTTTTATTCCATTCCTTATCAAAACCAATATCACCATTTGAAGCACCAACTAGCATAGCAGTCAGAGCAACTGACCAAGTAAAGTTGTTTTTGTAAATGAGAACGTGTCCTCAGTCGACTGACCTAGTAAAATGAGTGTATAAGAAATATTTGAGGAAATAACTGAGTTCTTCTAAAGCCCTGTACAACTATTACAGGTGAGTCATACAGACAAGATATTCATGATGACTATGTGGTCTTAGATAGACGTTTGCTTAAACAAAAAAAGTCTAGATAAGAACAACCCATGTCAATTGTGGCAGTTTCTAACATTCAACATGTCAAATCTTTGCTAGAGACTTGAGGTGAGCAAATTAGTTTAGCCAATAAGAGAGAGTGAAGGCACTTATTTTCTGTGAATAGCCAAGCAGACAGGTTGCTTGCAATTGTACCACAGTTAAAGCAGCTTGCCGATATTCTTCAGATAAGTCAGAATGTATGCCTATTTTCTGGAACATGTATTACATGATACGTACTAACTGTTCTACAAAATGTAATCAGTTTCAACTACATTTCTCACCTTTTTTATCTGACTGGCCTGTCCTAAATCAGTTATATGACCCAAAAGTATCTCTTTTCATCAGCTTTTATATCTGTACTGGGGTATGAATATTTGTTCATTATCTTTTTAAAACTGTATTGATTAGCATAGGCCACCCATCGATAGAACAATGTCAAAAAGGAGCTGAGAGCTTCACTTACCGTGAGGGATAACAGCCTGTCTAAAGGAGACTGAGCACACCATTGCTCCAAATCACTTGTAAATGGTGAATGTCTTGGTTAAGTCTGTTTCTTTACCAGTCTAGAGAGATATGCCTACCTTGAAGAATTTGCCCAGGGCAATGTAATCCAGGCCATCTGAGCAGTTGAAGACCACACACTGCTTGGCCACAGCCTTGGCCAGATCCTTGGTGGTCTCAGTCTTCCCTGTACCAGCAGGGCCCTCAGGCGCCCCTCCTAGGTGGAGGTGGAGGGCCCCAAACAGTGTCCTGTAGGAGAAGCAGCAGACCTTCGTTCAAACCCTGGGTTTGACTGAGCATGTCTGGCACAATGTAATCTAATTATATGTTCACGAGGAGTACAAAACCATGCTGCATTCTGATCACAATAGACCAAGTCTCTTTGACTGTTGAAGCAGCATATTTTTTTTGGTCTCCAAATACAGGTCTGATAACAGGTCTTGACTTGGGTGTGGAGAGTATTGCTGGAGCTAACCTGTAGCAGCGGTCAGTGAGTGGAGTGATGACCAGGCGTGGTGTGTTCCCCAGATACTCGTAGCCATAAGCGAGGCCAGCATTGATCATCTTAGTCTGAACTGTCTCATCCTGTTTACAGGTCAGGTCAACACAAACATGGTGATTCATGGAGCTTTTAGGTCAAAAACACAGAAACTCAAAAAATATGCAGAGATACATGCACACAAACACACCAGGATTGGGGATTGATTTTGTATGTTTGCCCACTGACAAAGTAATGATCAGTCTATAATTTTAATGGTAGGTTTATTTGAACAGTGAGAGACAGAATAACAACAAAAAATCCAGAAATCTGCATGTCAAAAATGTTATACATTGATTTGCATTTTTATTAGTGAAATACGTATTGTAATGTGCATTGTATTCAACCCCTCGAAATCAGAAAGATTTCTGGCTCCCAGGTGTCTTTTATACAAGTAACGAGCTGAGCAGGAGCACTCCCTTTAGAGCACACACTTAAAGGGAGTGCTCCTAATCTCAGTTTGTTACCTGTATAAAAGACACCTGGGAGCCAGAAGCAATCAATCAATCAGATTCCAAACTCTCCATCATGGCAAAGACCAAAGAGGTGTCCAAGGATGTGAGGGACAAGATTGTAGACCTACACAAGGCTGGAATGGGCTACAAGACCATCCGCAAGCAGCTTGGTGAGAAGGTGACAACAGTTAGTGCGATTATTCGCAAATGGAAGAAACACAAAAGAACTGTCAATCTTGCTGTGTCTGGGGCTCCATGCAAGATCTCACTTCGTGGAGTTGCAATGATCATGAGAACCGTGAGGAATCAGCCCAGAACTATAGGGGAGGATCTTATCAATGATCTGGGCCCATAGAAAACAATTGGTAACACACTATGCCGTGAAGGACTGAAATCCTGCAACGCCCGCAAGGTCTCCCTGCTCAAGGGACAGGCCCGTCTGAAGTTTGCCATGAACATCAATAATTCAGAGGAGAACTGGGTGAAAGTGTTGGGGTCAGATGAGACCAACATTGAGCACTTTGGCATCAACTCAACTTGCCGTGTTTGGAGGAGGAGGAATGCTGCCTATGACCCCAAGAACACCATTCCCACCGTCAAACATGGAGGAGGAATGATTATGCTTTGGGGGTGTTTTTCTGCTAAGGGGACAGGACAACTTCACCGCATCAAAGGAACGATGGATGGGGCCAAGAACCGTCAAATCTTGGGTGAGAACCTCCTTCCCTCAGCCAGGGCATTGAAAATGGGTCGTGGATGGGTATTCCAGCATGAAAATGACCCAAAACACACAGCCAAGAAGTGGCTCAAGAAGAAACACATTAAGGTCCTGGAGTGGCCTTGCCAGTCTCCAGACCTTAATCCCATAGAAAATCTGTGGAGGGAGCTGAAGGTTCCAGTTGCCAAACGTCAGCCTCGAAACCTTAATGATTTGGAGAAGATCTGCAAAGAGGAGTGGGCCAAAATCCCTCCTGAGAAGTGTACAAAGTATTTTTTTTCAGAAGGGTCGAATAATTATTTCACTCATTAAAATGCAAATCAATGTATACATTTTTTGACATGCGTTCTTCTGGATTTTATTGTTGTTATTCTGTCTCTCACTGTTCAAATAAACCTACCATTAAAATTATAGACTGAAAATGTCTTTGTCAGTGGGCAAACGTACAAATTCAGCACGTACAAAATATATATATTATATACACCAGGGCTGGCCAACCCTGTTCCTTGAGAGCCACAGTCCTGTAGGTTTACTCTCCAACTCTTATTCAGCACACCTGATTTTAATTAGTAGTTGGATGAAAAGCAGACTCAGGTTAGTCACAAATGAGGCTGAAGAGAAAATGATATACACTCACCTAAAGGATTATTAGGAACACCTGTTCAATTTCTCATTATCTAATCAACCAATCACATGGCAGTAGCTTCAATGCATTTAGGGGTGTGGTCCTGGTCAAGACAATCTCCTGAACTCCAAACTGAATGTCAGAATGGGAAAAAAAGGTGATTTAAGCAATTTTGAGCGTGGCATGGTTGTTGGTGCCAGACGGGCCGGTCTGAGTATTTCACAATCTGCTCAGTAACTGGGATTTTCACGCACAACCATTTCTAGGGTTTACAAAGAATGGTGTGAAAAGGGAAAAACATCCAGTATGCGGCAGTCCTGTGTGTGAAAATGCCTAGTTGATGCTAGAGGTCAGAGGAGAATGGGCCGACTGATTCAAGCTGATAGAAAAGCAACTTTGGCTGAAATAACCTCTCGTTACAACCGAGGTATGCAGCAAAGCATTTGTGAAGCCACAACACGCAGAACCTTGAGGCGGATGGGCTACAGCAGCAGAAGACCCCACCGGGTACCACTCATCTCCACTACAAATAGGAAAACGGCTACAATTTGCACGAGCTCACCAAAATTACACAGTTGAAGACTGGAAGAATGTTGCCTGGTCTGATGAGTCTCGATTTCTGTTGAGACATTCAGATGGTAGAGAATTTGGCGTAAACAGAATGAGAACATGGATCCATCATGCCTTGTTACCACTGTGCAGGCTGGTGGTGGTGGTGTAATGGTGTGGGGGATGTTTTCTTGGCACACTTTAGGCCCCTTAGTGCCAATTGGGCATCGTTTAAATGCCACAGCCTACCTGAGCATTGTTTCTGACCATGACCATCCCTCTATGACCACCATGTACCCATCCTCTGATGGCTACTTCCAGCAGGATAATGCACCATGTCACAAAGCTCGAATCATTTCAAATTGGTTTCTTGAACATGACAATGAGTTCACTGTACTGAAATGGCCACCACAGTCACCAGATCTCAACCCAATAGAGCATCTTTGGGATGTGGTGGAATGGTAGCTTCGTGCCCTGGATGTGCATCCCACAAATCTCCATCAACTGCAAGATGTTATCCTATCAATATGGGCCAACATTTCTAAAGAATGCTTTCAGCACCTTGTTGAATCAATGCCACGTAGAATTAAGGCAGTTCTGAAGGCGAAAGGGGGTCAAACACAGTATTAGTATGGTGTTCCTAATAATCCTTTAGGTGAGTGTATACACATATAATATATATAATATATATGGGCATCAGACGATTACAGTAAAAAAAAATTGATGGGCTGATTGCTTTTGGATACGTTTTGGAAATGGAATTGGATTTATTTTTTTCTGAATTGACTGGAATAGAATGGATTTGGAGTGAATCCAATACTGAAAAACACACACACACTTACCACCCAGTAATATCGTAGCTGGCTGAGCCACTCAAAGTCTGTCTCATGCCTTACGCCTTTCTGGACCAGTGTGGCAAGCACATCTCTTGCATGGACGTCCTGCACCACCAAAGCACCCAGGGTGGTCCGGTTTTGCTTGGACAGCTTCCCACGCACTAGCATAACAATGTCATCAATCTGAGAGTTGTTCTGCAGCAGGTATGCATCCAGGGTCTGCAACAACAGAGAGGTGTCACTGGTTTGACAGGGAATTAAGCATCAATGATAGGGCGGTACGTAACACCGTCAGTAAAGTGTGCAGGCACATACAGGTACAGTACCATATGCAAGCCAGAGATGTAAAGAACAAAGTACAAATACTAAATTGTGTTCACCCGTTTTGGAAAGTTCCTAATTAAGATTTGAATAAACAGGCAAAAGTAGTTTGTTACTAACCAGTGACCTAAAATGTTAATTTTTCACTCATCATTTTTATTGTTTTATCAGCTGGTTAATTATGAACTCCCTTTACCTGGTAATTTAGGTCTTAATTACAAACTTCCCTAAAATAGAGAACACAGCTGAACCCAGCCAAATACTTCTACTTTGTAGGTTTTACACCTCTGATACAAGAAGCGTTATTGTATCATGGCCTCATACCTTCGGCCCTGAGAGGATGGCAGCATGAATGTCTTTGGTCCAGTAGACTTGAGAGACACACAGCACCGTCTGGCCAGGCCAAGTTCGCACCCAGTTGATTCTCAGGTCGTTAGGGTATGCCTCAATGGCTTCCCCAATCACCTAGGGCACATAACCAATACATTTGAAAATAATCATTAAAACAACTTTGTTGTGCACAGTGTGTAACTACAAATGTATCAACTTATTTGACTGGTCAAATTTAGGTTTTTACTTACAGTTTGGGCTCTATTACAGCACTTAGGACATTAAATAATACAATGACTATGGGGTTAAAACAGAAACTGTTAACTACTTCTTGAGAGTATTTTTGTGAATATCAGATGAACCATTTATTACCAGCACATACACCAATCCATAACATAATGACCACCAACTTCATATTGTGTAGGTCCCCCTTTTGTCGCCAAAACAGGCCTGAAGCATCAAGGCAGGGACACTACTAGACCTCTGAAGGTTTGCTGTGGTATCTGGCACCAAGACATTAGCAGCAGGTCCTTCAAGGAGAATTTTGAGGCCAAGTCTCATTATTGTGTTCCTCAAACCATTCCTGAACCATTTTTGCTTTGTGGCAGGGTGTGATATCCTACTAAAAGAGGCCAAAGTCACCAGAGAAAACCGTTGCCATGAAAGGGTGCACATGGTCGCAACAATGCTCAGGAACAGTTGCGCTCATAACTTTGCATAACCTGGCAAAAACTGTGAAATTTTGGCATTGATTTTGGAAATATGACTGATCGTGCAGTCATCATTTATTTTAGGATAGTGATCATATGAAGCCATTTATAATCACATAGTTGTTTGGCTCCTTTTCAAATCATAATAATAACAGAAATCAACCAAATGGCCCTGATAAAAAGTTTACATACCCTGGAATGCTTGGCCTTGTTACAGACACACAAGGTGACACACAGGTGAGAATGCCGGTTAAAGGTGATTTTCCCACACCTGTGGCTTTTGAAATTGCAATTAGTGTCTGTGTATGAATAGTCAATGACTTTGTCAGCACTCACGTGGATGCACTGAGCAGGCTAGATACTGAGCCATGGGTAGCAGAAAAGAACTGTCAAAAGACCTGCATAACAAGGTAATGGAACTTTATAAAGATGGAAACGGATATAAAAAGATATCCAAAGCCTTGCAAATGCCAGTCAGTACTGTTCAATCAGTTATTAAGAAGTGGAAAATTCTGGGATCTCTAGATACCAAGCCAAGGTCAGGTAGACCAAGAAAGATTTCAGCAAAAACTGCCAGAAGAATTGTTCTGGATAGAAAGAAAAACCCACAGGTAACCTCAGGAGAAATACAGGCTGGAAAAAGGCGGTGTGGTTGTTTCAAGGAGCACAATACCAGGATACTTGAACAAAAATGAGCTGCATGCTCAAGTTGTCAGAAAGAAGCCTTTACTGCGCCAATGCCACAAAAAAGCCTGGTTACAATATGCCCGACAACACCTTGACACGCCTCACAGCATCTGGCGCACTGTAATTTGGAGTGACAAGACCTAAATAGAGCTTTATGGTCACAACCATAAGCGCTATGTTTGGAGAGGGGTCAACAAGGCCTATAGTGAACAAGAATACCATCCCCACTGTGAAGCATGGTGGCGGCTCACTGATCTTTTAGCTCAGCTTTGTTTGATGGCTTGTGACCATCCATCTTGCTCTTGATCAATTTCCTGAGGTTTTAATGGGGTTGAGATCTGGAGATTGGGCTGGCCATGACAGGGTCTTGATTTGGCGGTACTCCATCCACACCTTGATTGACCTGGCTGTGTGTCATGGAGCGTTGTCCTTCCGAAAAAAACAATTCTCAGAGTTGGGGAACACTGTCAGAGCAGAAGGAAGCAGGTGTTCTTCCAGGATAACCTGGTACTTGGCTTGATTCATGCATCCTTCACAAAGACAAACCTGCCCAATTTCAGCATTGCTGAAGCATCCCCAGATCATCACCGATCCTCCACCAAATTTCACAGTGGGTGCGAGACACTGTGGCTTGTAGGCCTCTCCAGGTCTCTGTCTAACCATTAGATGACCAGGTGTTGGGAAAAGCTGAATATTTGACTTGTCAGAGAAGATTACCTTACTCCATTCCTCTACAGTCCAATCCTTATGGTCTTTTGCAAACTTCAGTCTGGCTCTTCTTTGCTTCTCATTGACGGAGGGCTTTTTCTAGCTTTGCACGACTTCAGCCCTGCCCCTAGGAGCCTGTTTCGAACCGTTCACACGATGCACATCACCCCAGCTGCTGTTTGCCATTGTTTTTGTAGGTCAATTGGTGTCAACCTATGGTTGTTGAGTGACATTCAAATGAATTGACGGTCATCTCAGTCAGTGGACAGTCATTTTCGCCCTCTGCCAGTCTGTAGCTTTGTCCCTAATTTCTGTTGATTGACCTTGTTCTTATGAACCGCTGTGTTTCACATTTTCAGGATGGAATCAACCTGACACTCACTGTATCCCTCTGCCAGTAAAGCCAGAATCGAACCCTTCTTATCCTCACTTTTCTTTTCAAATCGTTTGTCATGCTGAATACTACTTGCACTGTTTTTGCCATCCAGCTGGTCCTATTGCAAGAGGATAGTGATGACCACACTGCCTCCACCAGCTTGCCTTCTTCCCATAGTGCATTCTGGAGCCATGTGTTCTCCAGGTAAGCGATGCACATGCACCCGGCCATCAACGTGATGTAAAAGAAAACGTGATTCTTCAGACCAGGCCACCATTTCTCCGTAGTCCAGTTCTGATGCTCACATGCTCATTGTAGCTTTCGGCTGGGGTCAGCATGGACACCTGACTGGTCTGCGGGTACGCAGCCCCATACGCAACAAACTGCAATCCACTCTGTGTTCTGAAAACTTTCTATCAGTACCAGCATTAACATTGTGAGCAATTTGAGCTACAGTAGCTTGTCTTTTGGAACGGACCACACAGGCCGCCTTTACTCCCCACGCGCATCAATGAGCCTTGGCCATCCATGACCCTGTCACCGGTTCACCACTGTTCCTTCCTTGGACCACTTTTGATAGGTACTGACCACTGCAGACCAGGAAATCCTCACAAGGGCTGCAGTTTGGAGATGCTCTGATCCAGTCATCTAGTCATCACAATTTGGCCCTTTTCAAAGTCACTCAGTTCCTTACACTTGCCCATTTTTCCTGAATCTAACACATCAACTTTATGGCCAGAATGTTCACTTGCTGCCTAATATATCCCAACCACTGACACGTAACAGGACAACAGGATTATCAGTGTTATTCACATCACAGTGGTCATAATTTTATGGCTCATCGGTGTATATTCTACATCAGGCATAGCCAACTGGCAGCCCAGGCTGCATATAGCCCCAACCCCCTCTTTGTGCGGCCCTCAGATGAATTTAGAAAACAGTAAAAGGATATACACAAAAAAAAACATTGGAAAAAAAAAATATATATATCATCTTTGACCTTTAATTTGTTGGAAAGTTAGTATTGGAACCAAAATCTATGCTGGAAACAAAGAAATCATTTTTCGCATGTTTACATATAACACAGTAATTTCAGGGTCTCAGAAAGCTGTTGTGATGTCTTTCTAACTGTAGCTGAGATTGTCCGGATGATTGAGCCATAAAACACTTGATGATACCTATTACAGAAGTTTCTGTACAAGCCAAAATATCAAAGTAGTGAAAACAGCCAAAAAACCTATAGCGTTCAAAGGGTTAACCCATTTAATAACATGGAAGCGAACGTGCTGAATCCCAGGAGAGATTAGCAGAGCGGGAAAACTGCACATTGATCAATATTTTAAAATTGCCTAGATATACAGTGGATATAAAAAGTCTACACATCCCTGTGAAAATGCCAGGTTTTTGTGATGTAAAAATCACGTCAGAAACTTTTCCACTTTTAATGTGACCTATAATGTGAACGACTCAATGGAAAAACAAACTGAAATCTTCAAAAGGATTTAAAATAAAATAAAAACCTTACAATAACCTGGTTGCATAAATGTGCACACCCTCTTATACCTGGGGATGTGGCTGTGTTCAGAATTAACCAATCACATTCAAACTCATGTTAAATCACTGACCAATTTTCTAATTTAATGGTACATTGACACTGCCATTGTCATATTTTATTTAAATACTGTAACAATCAATTATCGAATGGTGAAATTTTTTTATGTTTGCAAGAAAAATTCAATCTCAGATGTGTTGCTGCATAAGTATTTAACCCCAGTACTGTGGAAGCTCCCCATTTACAGATGAAAGTAGATTAGAAACCTCTGTTGAAAGATCATTCATCAAACTGTGAATCTGAAGTAACATGAAGACCAAAGGGCATTCGACAGAAGATAGACAAAAAGCAATAGAAATGCACAGTCTAAGAAATGGGTCCAAAAGAGTGTTTCGATATCCCAGTGAGCACAGTTGGATCAATTACCAATAAGTGGAAGCTGCATCACACATCCCAGCAATTGCCAAGAAATGGCTCTCCATCAAAACCAAAGACTCAAACAAGGAGACTTTTGAGAAAAGTTACAGAGGCCAAGGTGAAGTAAAAAATCTCTCTGAAGGAGCAACAGATTTTAGTGACTAAGCCTGGAGCAAAGGAGCAAAAATCAATTGGGCTGACCCAATTCAGTAGACTTGTTGACTGTTTTTATCATTAGGCTGTTGCTATACTGAGATTTATTTTAGCTGAGCACGGGACACAATTCTAAAATATCCCCAAGAGCCACAATTAAAATAGTAAATTAGGTAAATGCCAACCCAAACATAACAACTGTTAATTTGCAAAGACCAACCTTGCTGCACATTAGCTTATTGTGCATGCATCAACAATAAGAACATTGAATCAAAATGGCATTCATGGTAGGTTTGCTAGAAAGAAGCCTCTGCTTTCAAAAAAGAACCAAACTACCCATCTTAACTTTGCCTGAGACCACCTGGACAAACCTAAAGGTCTTTTTGGTCAAAATCTAAATGTTATATAATAACTATGGTGAAATCTAAGTGCAGACTCAGGAGACAGGTGTGCAAACTAGGCAAGGTTTATTATATTGTCAATAGGCAAAGACAGGTGGTGGGCAGGCAGTGTTTAGTACACGTAAATAGCATTAGCAGTAATCAGACAAGGAATGGGCAGAGATCAGGTCAATGCAAGCAGAGGTCAGTACATGATATACCAGTGATACATGCAAGAATAGGGTCATGGGAAAGACCGACAGGCAAGAAGGACGGCCAGAAAGGATAATGGTTGCAGGTTATATAGGCACAGGTGATGGGTTAATGGGACACCTGCTGGGGGTGAGACACAATGCAACACAGGTGTATGTTATAATGGGGAGCAAGTTAATCAGGGTAAGACAAGTTATCACTGCTGATGGAGGTCCCACAAGCTATAAATGGTTAAAAATGTTAGCACATTTATTAAGTACAATCAAAATATATCATATGTTTTTGTTTGTCCTTTATTTTGAAAGTCTATATTATGAATTTGGGTTTAGATAAGGAGTTTATGAGTTTATTTTAATTGTATACAAAAACAATGACCATCTCTTTAGGCTTCACATACTTGCAAGCAGCACTGTAGGTAAAATAAATAGAATTTTCAACAAATAGCGCAAACGTTATTGGTTTTCAGCAGCACAGACCGATGTGTGTACATACGACAACTGATTAGAGCCCAGAAAGGAACAAGTTATATACAGACAACCATCTTTTTTGTGAACTAATTGGACATTGCCTAATCAGGCAGAATAGGTTTAGATACAGGTCATAGATCGTTTTTTAGAAAGACAATGGCCCTTGGTACTGTACCTTACGCAGCGAGCTGATCATCCCCATCTCAAGCTCCAGGAGCCATTTCTCGACCTGACCACGAGCCTTGGAGGTGGAGATGATATCTACGAGCTCCACCAACTCTTCTTCACTGCTCTTCATGTGGGTGATGTCCAGGAGGTCTGTGAACACCACGTCGTTGATGCCCTCGAAACACTTCTTCAAATGAGGCTGCACTCTATATAAAAGGAGGGACAAAATAATTGCCGTCACTGTTCACTGGTACAGTGGGTCACATAAAAACATATTTATAGTTGTCAGACACAAACTAGCCCCAGACACAAACTAGCCCCAAAATATGGATAGAAAATATATATCAGAAACATAAATTATATATCGCCAAATGTGCAAAACAGACATCAGACCACTGGTAAGGTATAAAAAACTCTTACTCATTATATTTTTATATACATACATATATATATATATATATATATATATATATATATATACATACACTCACCTAAAGGATTATTAGGAACACCTGTTCAATTTCTCATTAATGCAATAATCTAATCAACCAATCACATGGCAGTAGCTTCAATGCATTTAGGGGTGTGGTCCTGGTCAAGACAATCTCCTGAACTCCAAACTGAATATCAGAATGGGAAAGAAAGGTGATTTAAGCAATTTTGAGCGTAGCATGGTTGTTGGTGCCAGACGGGCCGGTCTGAGTATTTCACAATCTGCTCAGTTACTGGGATTATCACACACAACCATTTCTAGGGTTTATAAAGAATGGTATGAAAAGGGAAAAACATCCAGTATGAGGCAGTCCTGTGGGTGAAAATGCCTTGTTGATGCTAGAGGTCAGAGGAGAATGGGCTGACTGATTCAAGCTGATAGAAGAGCAACTTTGACTGAAACAACCACTCGTTACAACCGAGGTATGCAGCAAAGCATTTGTGAAGCCACAACACACACAACCTTGAGGCGGATGGGCTACAACAGCAGATGATCCCGCCGGGTACCACTCATCTCCACTACAAATAGGAAAAAGAGGCTACAATTTGCACAAGCTCACCAAAATTGGACAGTTGAAGACTGGAAGAATGTTGCCTGTTCTGATGAGTCTCGATTTCTGTTGAGACATTCAGATGGTACAGTCAGAATTTGGCGTAAACAGAATGAGAACATGGATCCATGCCTTGTTACCACTGTGCAGGCTGGTGGTGGTGTAATGGTGTGGGGGATGTTTTCTTGGCACACTTCAGGCCCCTTAGTGCCAATTGGGAATTGTTTAAATGCCACGGCCTACCTGTACATTGTTTCTGACCATGTCCACCCCTTTATGACCACCATGTACCCATCCTCTGATGGCTACTTCCAGCAGGATAATGCACCATGTCACAAAGCTCGAATCATTTTAAATTGGTTTCTTGAACATGACAATGAGTTCACTGTACTGAAATGGCCCCCACAGTCACCAGATCTCAACCCAATAGAGCATCTTTGGGATGTGGTGGAACGGGAGATTCGTGCCCTGGATGTGCATCCCACAAATCTCCATCAACTGCAAGATCCTATCCTATCAATATGGGCCAACATTTCTAAAGAATGCTTTCAGCACCTTGTTGAATCAATGCCACGTAGAATTAAGGCAGTTCTGAAGGCGAAAGGGGGTCAACACAGTATTAGTATAGTGTTCCTAATAGTCCTTTAGGTGAGTGTATATATATATATATATATATATATATATATATATATATATATATATATATATATATATATATATATAGACTCGTATTTGTATACAATTTATTAGGACTTGATTTTAGAATCTGTTTGCCTACTTAAAAAGGATAATTCAGATTATTATTAAAAAGGTTGGAGCCTGGCAAGTGAAACGGCACGATCATGTAAGTCAAAACATATCTACAAACGCTCTAACAACACCTCTTCTCCTATTTTTTGTTTTTGTAAGACAATAAATGTTTAGTAGGAAACCCCTACTATTTTACTGCCCAAGGGGTTTTTATCAAGCCTATATTACTGTAAAAATCATGCATGGATGCGTACTTCAAAAATCCACCAGAAATATTCGCAATATAAACAGTTTTATTTTAGGCTTAATATAACGCAGCTATTGAAGGTTGTAGCCGGTGAAGTTTTTGTCTATCCTGACCCAAAAAGCATGCACAGATGCATCCTTCGAGGTGGCTACATCCCTCAGAGCAACGCAGATGTCCACCATGGTCACATGGACGTCCTCGCTAGAGGGAGCCCTCGAGATGATGTTTAGCAGGACAGACGAGCGATGAGGGATGTGTTGCTGGATCTTGAGCCGGACAGATCGGCGATGAGGGATGTTGAGCTGGACAGACGGGCGATGAGGGAGTTGAGTGGGATTTTGAGTAGGACGGGCGATGATGAAGGAGGGCATGGTTCCGATGGACAGGAAAGTGGCCTGGACCTCACCATCCAGCTCTAACTGGATGTACATTGAAGCGAACTGGATGTCATGTGTATGAGCATTTTTTAATGTAATAAAATGGAGAATGAAATGATCATCAATCAAATTATGACTATTATCCAATGACAATATGTATTCTTTCTGTGGTGATTACCCATATGGAAAATAAATATACAGTGGGGAGAACAATTATTTGATACACTTCCGATTTTGCAGGTTTTCCCACTTACAAAGCATGTAGAAGTCTGTAATTTTTATCATAGGTCCTCTTCAACTGTGAGTTACGAAATCTAAAACAAAAATCCAGAAAATCACATTGTATGATTTTTAAGTAATTAATTTGCATTTTATTGCATGACATAAGTATTTGATACATCAGAAAAGCAGAAAATGTCTGGTATAGAAACCTTTGTTTGCAATTACAGAGATCATACGTTTCTTCTAGTTCTTGACCAGGTTGGCACACACTGCAGCAGGGATTTTAGCCCACTCCTCCATACAGATGCTGGGCAATACGGACTTTCAGCTCCTTCCAAAGATTTTCTATTGGGTTCAGGTCTGGAGACTGGCTAGGCCAATCCAGGACCTTGAGATGCTTCTTACGGAGCCACTCCTTAGTTGCCCTGGCTGTGTGTTTCGGGTCGTTGTCATGCTGGAAGACCCAGCCACGACCCATCTTCAATGCTCTTACTGAGGGAAGGAGGTTGTTGGCCAAGATCTCACGATACATGGCCCCATCAATCCTCCCCTCAATACGGTGCAGTCGTCTTGTCCCCTTTGCAGAAAAGCATCCCCAAAGAATGATGTTTCCACCTCCATGCTTCACGGTTGGGATGGTGTTCTTGGGGTTGTACTCATCCTCCTTCTTCCTCCAAACACAGCGAGTGGAGTTTAGACCAAAAAGCTCTATTTTTGTCTCATCAGACCACATGACCTTCTCCCATTCCTCCTCTGGATCATCCAGATGGTCATTGGCAAACTTCAGACGGGCCTGGACATGTGCTGGTTTGAGCAGGGGGACCTTGTGTGCGCTGCAGGATTTTAATCCATGACGGCGTACTGTGTTACTAATGGTTTTCTTTGAGACTATGGTCCCAGCTCTCTTCAGGTCATTGACCAGGTCCTGCCGTGTAGTTCTGGGCTGATCCCTCACCTTCCTCATGATCATTTATGCCCCACGAGGTGAGATCTTGCATGGAGCCCCAGACCCAGGGAGATTGACCATCATCTTGAACTTCTTACATTTTCTAATAATTGCACCAACAGTTGTTGCCTTCTCACCAAGCTGCTTGCCTATTGTCCTGTAGCCCATCCCAGCCTTTGTTCAGGTCTACAATTTTATCCCTGATGTCCTTACACAGCTCTCTGGTCTTGGCCATTGTGAAGAGGTTGGAGTCAGTTTGATTGGGTGTGTGGACAGGTGTATTTTATAGAGGTAACAAGTTCAAATAGGTGCAGTTAATACAGGTAATGAGTGGAGAACAGGAGGGCTTCTTAAAGAAAAACAAACATGTCTGTGAGAGCCGAAATTCTTACTGGTTGGTAGGTGATCAAATACTTATGTCATGCAATTAAATGCATATTAATACAAAGTGATTTTCTGGACTTTAGTTTTAGCTTCCGTCTCTCCCAGTTGAAGTGTACTTATGATAAAAATTACAGACCTCTACATGCTTTGTAAGTAGGAAAACCTGCAAAATCGGCAGTGTATTAAATACTTGTTCTCCCCACTGTATTTTTGCAATACAAAATGTATGTAGAATATATGATGAATATATGTTGAATACATTTAAGGTATCAACATATATTTCACCTTTTACTCTGAAATTTATTTAAAAATTTATAAATACATGTAACTTTATTCAAAATACATTTCAGGTATCAAAATGTATTTCACCTTTTACTTTCAAATGTATTTAAAAATGTATAAGTACATGTAACTTCATTCAAAATACATTTCTGCTTTTATTCCGAAATGTACAAATACATTTCAGTTTTGTCCAAATGTATTTCACTGTCAACAATGCTCCAATAACAATTGTAATGTATTAAAGAAAATACATTACAAAATGAATTTTTAAGCCCATATTAAAATGCATTTTTAAGATCCTGTGAAAGTAAAAAGGTGAAATGTAATTACCGACGTATTGATTATATCATATTTAGGTGTTGAAACACATTTTATAGATATACATAAATTACCAAAATAAATGTCATCTAGTCACAAATATATAGTCTAACGTACTAAGATAAACTTGGTAAGGACATTACTTGCCTCTCTGATTGAAATAATCCTGTTTGGAGTAGTGGTTTGTGTACCTGACTGTGGAACATAAGGTTGCATCACCACCTGGCTGATATATATATATTTATACATGCATTTTAAAAACGTATATACATGTTTTTTTATAAATATATTTAAGTGGCCAATTTAAAAGATTTTGACATATATTGACCAAATGTATTCAGGAATATATTTTCCAAACGTATTCAAAAATATATTTATAATACATTTATTTTCTGTATGCTAGAATTCAGGCTAGGCTGCATTGTTTTCTTCGATTGGGGAAAGTGTTTTACGTTTTATTTTAGGCAAAAAACAAAAAAACTCTTAAGATGTTTTACTCTGATGTTGTGTTTTTATAGCATAAATTGTCAATTTAATTTCACTTCGTAACAATATTTCTTGGTAGGCCATAGTTTACAGTGTTATGTATATTATCGCTTTAATTTTTGCTTAATTCTTACTACATAGACGTCAGATGCTATGTGACAATAATTTCATTGTGCAGGATGACACTATGATTTTCGGTGCATTTGATAAATAATTGATTGAAAGATAAAAGGGGACTTGACAGACGAGTTATTTAATTCTGTCCCACATTTGTCATGTCAAAATAATGAATAATAATAGTAATTTTGAAATTTCGAGTTTTAAATAAGACTCACAAAAATATATGTTTTTGATTTATTTTGATTTTTTAAATAGAAATATAAATTCCCAACAAAACAATAAAGGTAGTGTAAGTCCAACAAATAGAAATTAATTATTAACAAAGAAATATAAATAATATTGCACATGGCCTCATTTTAATGTTAAAATATAAATACTAAACTCCCCCAAAAAGATGACAGCATTTTAGTTTTGCGTTTTACTAGTGTCATTGTCACTACTGGTGGCATGAGGCAGTACCTGCAGCCCATACAGGTTGCACAGTCAGTCCAGCTACTCCAGGATGGCTAATCCATATGTGCCGTCGCTAGAAGTTTTGCTGTGTCTCCCAGTACAGTCTCAAGAGCATAGAGGAGATACCAGGAGATGAGCTGTTACATGAGGAGAGCTGGCCAGGGCCGTAGACCTTGTTGTGCGATAAAATAGAGAAGGCCCTGACTGCAGGGTGCAGTTCCGGGCCGGGCTCAATGTGGGCGGAGTCAAACGCATTTAACCCGACCCCTTCTCCTCTCCTTAAAGGTCACTCAAGCTGAGGTTCACCAAGGTATCAACATCAACAAATCGAACCAATCCTACATGGATACAGGTGCTGGTCATAAAATTAGAATATCATCAAAAAGTTTGTTTATTTCAGTAATTCCATTCAAAAAGTGAAACTTGTATAATGTATAAATTCATTCCACAAAGACTGATATATTTCAAGTGTTTATTTCTTTTAATTTTGATGATTATAACTGACAACTAATGAAAACCCCAAATTCAGTATCTCAGGAAATTAGAATATTGTGAAAAGGTTCAATATTGAAGACACCTGGTGCCACACTCCAATCAACTAATTAACCCAAAACACCTGCAAAGGCCTTTAAATAGTTTCTCAGTCTAGTTCTGTAGGCAACACAATCATGGGGAAGACTGCTGACTTGACAGCTGTCCAAAAGACGACCATTGACATCTTGCACTAGGAGGGCAAGACACAAAAGGTCATAGCTAAAGAGGCTGGCTGTTCACAGAGCTCTGTGTCCAAGCACATCAATAGAGAGGCGAAGGGAAGGAAAAGATGTGATTGAAAAAAAGTGTACAAGCAGTAGGGATAACCGCACCCTAGAGAGGATTGTGAAACAAAACCCATTCAAAAATGTGGGGGAGATTCACAAAGAGTGGACTGCAGCTGGAGTCAGTGCTTCAAGAACCACCACGCACAGACGTATGCAAGACATGGGTTTCAGCTGTCGCATTCCTTGTGTCAAGCCACTCTTGAACAAGACACAGCGTCAGAAGCGTCTCGCCTGGGCTAAAGACAAAAAGGACTGGACTGCTGCTGAGTTATGTTCTCTGATTTCCTTTGGAAATCAAGGTCCCAGAGTCTGGAGTATGAGAGGAGAGGCACAGAATCCACATTGCTTGAAGTCCAGTGTAAAGTTTCCACAGTCGGTGATGGTTTGGGGTGCCATGTCATCTGCTGGTGTTGGTCCACTGTGTTTTCTGAGGTCCAAGGTCAACGCAGCCGTCTACCAGGAGGTATTAGAGCACCTCATACTTCCTGCTGCTGATCAACTTTATGGAGATGTAGATTTCATTTTCCAACAAGACTTGGCCCCTGCACACAGTGCCAAAGCTACCAGTACCTGGTTCAAGGACCATGGTATCCCTGTTCTTAATTGGCCAGCAAACTCGCCTGACCTTAACCCTATAGAAAATCTATGGGGTATCGTGAAGAGGAAGATGCGAAACGCCAGACCCAACAATATAGAAGAGCTTAAGGCCACTATCAGAGCAACCTGGGATCTCATAACACCTGAGCAGTGCCACAGACTGATAGACTCCATGCCACACCGCGTTGCTGCAGTAATTCAGGCAAAAGGAGCCCCAACTAAGTATTGAGTGCTGTACATGCTCATACTTTTCATGTTCATACTTTTCAGTTGGCCAACATTTCTAAAAATCAGTTTTTTTGTATTGGTCTAGAAATATTCAAATTTTCTGAGATACTGAATTTGGGATTTTCATTAGTTGTCAGTTATAATCATCACAATTAAAAGAAATAAACATTTGAAATATACCAGTCTGTGTGTAATTAATGAATATAATATTCAAGTTTCACTTTTTGAATGGAATTATTGAAATAAATCAACTTTTTGATGATATTCTAATTTTATGACCAGCACCTGTATACATACAAATATAAACCTTGTTGCTTAAGCTTTCATGATGTTTACTCAATAAATGAATAAAGAAGTTGATTAAACCCACTGGAGCAAAGGTAACTTACAGAAATTAGGAGAACCAAGGACTTGCAGGAGAGGGAGTGTGGTGAAATAGTAACCACAACTAAAGAATCATTATGGAAAACTTGCACATGCTATCAGAAAGGAACAAAGTGGTATAGCTACATGGCAGTCAATTATTAAAATGTTTAGTTAAATACAGCAAAAATTGTCTATATTTTAATTGGGTATTTTTGTTTCTTGCCCGAAGGTACCAGTCCGACTAGCTATAATATTATTGCAAATCAACACTATAAAAGAATGTTTCCACTCGTTACACGCAGTACTTTTAATATAAGCATCTTGTCCCAGCTGCTGTCTTGGATTGTAGATTTAAAGCTGAGTGGGTGATAAGGGATGATCTGGAGCGTAACCAATTTAGAGATAAAGCGAACACTCATACTATACACAGCTGCAACAGACCTTTGCTGGACATAAAAGGTGGTTGCAGCGGTAGAGAAGTACAGTCATGATAAGAAATGCATCTTGCACCTTTACGTCATCCTGAAGCCACAGGCTCTGGCCAAACTTATCTCTTTTTAAGTGTTTTCCAAGTTACTATAGACAAACATTTAGCAAAATGTTGTATTTAATTTCAAGTACATTTTATATTTTCGTTTGTACAGCCAATATATGCAATGTATACGCTAGTTAAATGGTGAGCGCTTAATGTTTGAAAGCATTTGATGTGCAATTTCATAGCCCATTGATAGAATTATTTTCTCTTTATTTTTGGCTGGGTGCTGATAGCCTATGGCTTTTTACGTTAAAACGTAATTGAATTCAAAGCAAGTAAATGTACTAATTTATGTTATACCCTGTCTGACTCTCCTTGTGTAACAGCCTGTCTCCTGGTATCTCCTCCATGCTCTTGAGACTGTACTGGAAGAAACAGCAAACCTTCTTGCAACAGCATGGTAGTGGAACTACCTGTGCAACCTAAATAGCCTGCAGGTACTGCCTCATGCTACCAGTAGTGACATGAAGAATAAAGAGAGAGCAATTGTCTGTGGGCACCACCTGCAAAACCATACCTTCTTGGGGGGTTTTAGCCCATAAAACATTAAAGAGAATGTCCTAACAAAGTCATCCTAATTTCCATTTTAAGCTATAGCTTACACATTTTTCACTGAATTGAATTTGTTAACATTCCCAAAAGTGGATTGTCTGTGTTTATTCAGTTAACATGTTCAGGCAAAATACTTCCAGCAATACATTATTTTACTCAATATTATTATTTTGGAGGAGCTGAGGCAGGGGTACTGCCACACCACATGCATCCTTTTTTGCAAGCAAAACTCCATATGATAAGAGCTCACCAAGACAAAGAAATAACAGAGCCACTCACATATTATTTAGCAAATGATGCGCTATAAACCACATCAAAAGGACATGTTAATTGTTGTCTATCATATCACAAGTCAAATCTCAATGTCTAACAATAAAAACACAATACGATTTATTTTCCATATTGTGCAGCCCTAATTTATTGGACAGGTTAAAGAGAAATTGAGAGTTAATTGTGGCCTGCTTTCAAATTTAGGGCTGTGGATTTGACTCTTACAGGGGCCAGCCAGGTATAAATTGCAAATACTACAGTAAGTTGCTCTGGATAAAAACAGCTGCTACAATGTAAATTGACTATTACATTACGTGAAAACGCTTGCCTAGAAAATCAACAAAATGTTTGATATTCAAACAGCACAGGTTCTTGCATCTGGCCTAAATGAAATGATAATCAGCTATTGATTTTCCTCTAACAACACATATTAGAACGCAAAAGAAACTAATAGTCTCAAACAGGACACGTGGTACACCATGTACAAGGCTTTAGTTAGGCTTTCTGTGACAAATGACTTTGTAATAGTTTATTTTGTGTGGGATTGACGTAAAATACTTGGGCAGGACAAACAATAAAAGTCCTGCTGTTGTATATTTTCTTCAAATTAGTCGTAAAGAAACCGAGCAGTGTTGGTGGGAAAGAAATCTAGGGTGTAAGAAATGGTTTATAGTACAGAAAGGACAGTAATGAAGTTTAAAAATGGGAGACTAGCACAAGATGCATCAAGATGGCATCTTATTCAATTACTCACCTCGCAAGCTAACATTGCCATTTAAAAAATATATATATTTTAAGAAAAGTCTGTAAAGAAACAAGGAGGCGGGAGGATGATTAAATTCATGGCATTAGAGGAGAATAAGTAGTGTGGGGGGGAGATGGCTGAGCCTCCTTTGTTTGAAATTACATTCATTATTAAGCAAATACCTATAGGGTGAATTAAGACAAGGCTTGCTTATCAGTCTTCTGCCTGCTCGGGGAGCCACAGAGGAGTAAGTAGGGCAGAGTGTCATGCAGAGAAGACAACGTTCTATAATTACATTTCCACAAGAAGTACAGGATTTTTAAAGGCTTAAAATTTGTTTTTGTTTTTTTAAGCAAATAACACAGTTTAAATTGCTTTCTAAAATGTCCCTAATTTGCACCTATTTTTGAGTCATCTATTATAAAGTACTTATGAAAATGAATTAACAAATTAATTGACTACAGTGTATAGAGGCCAAGCTTGTGCGTTCTGTTCAAATTTGACGTTGGGAGAGTTTTTCTCTGAAAGAGACTAACAAACCTGTTTCTTCATGCCTACAAGTCTCACTGTGAAACGGATTCAAATGCCCCCACTGCTCTGCTTCCTTTATGGTATAGCAAACCACTACAGTGCACTGTACCTATTGTATAAAACCAAACATCTGCCACATGATGCATTTACATTGCAACCAAATTTTATATCCTAAAACTAATCCAGCAAACATATCTATTCCTTGATGAAGATAACTAAAATCATACCCAGAAAAATCTTTGAAAATGTGTCTGGTTGATGTGATATGGACTTTTTGTGGTTCCGAGCATCAAACACAAATAACATTTCAATTCTTCAAAAAACTTTTTTATATTGTTCAGAACAAGCTGCTTCATGTGAACTGAACAGTCATGCAATTCATCACTTACTTTTCAGAAAATATTCAGCCAAACATGAAAAAGCCCCCTTTCCCAGTGTGATGCTTTTTACATAAAAATGTTGAAGATAAATTACTTTTTTCATCATTATTACTTTTAAATCTATGTTACCATGTTGCAGTGGGCATGCTGCTAGGATGCAATTAGCCCAATCTTGTGCTAATTGCATGAAACCTAATATGGTGTGACACTATATCATATTGTGTGATAGGTCACATCATATGATCCATTTGTCACACCACATGATATGAACTATATTTTCCTAAACACGTATTAATTTTTAGAGCTAATAGCTAAGCTTAGTGTATGTTTTGTCCTTTTTATCCTTGTCTATCATCCCATTAAAACAAGAGAACTAGGCTCAAGACAAGTTTTATAGCCAGGCTAGCCTTCAGCTATTGCAAGGCGTTCAGCTTTGGTAATCTGAGTGTTATTAATTTCCCACAGTCAAAGTATTTTACCTTAGCACCCACTGCAGAAGACCATACTTACAACATTTGTCATACTTACTCATTAGTAACTTAACCTTGTTTATATGACTGATTTACTTAGGGGTAGTTATGAGTAATC
This sequence comes from Esox lucius, assembly GCF_011004845.1. NCBI lineage: Eukaryota > Metazoa > Chordata > Actinopteri > Esociformes > Esocidae > Esox > Esox lucius. The sequence goes on along the minus strand of NC_047584.1, from coordinate 5,038,541 downwards.
AATACTTACCAGTAGTTAATATTCAATAGACCTCACCGTAAATAATCACTTGTGATACTATTCTTTATTAATGTGTTCTTAACTAAAAATATGTTTTTGAGACACCGAACGACCGACCGACCGTTGTTAAATAGCGTAGTGGTTAGAGAAGCAGACTTGTGAACTATAGGTCCGGAGTTTTTATCTCTTCGCAGGCTACGCGAAGTACGCACTGTGACATATTCCGTATTGACGAAACCTTCGCTGGCTAAAACCAAAACCTGAAATTGTATACAGTTATATTGCAACTGTTTCTGGAACAGAAAAGTTCATCTTCAGTCTCGCTAGCAATTGCTCAATTCTTAAGATTATTCCTAAGAAGTTACTAGGTACCAGTAAGCCTATATTGGCTAATTCACTGTTCAAATGACCAGTGGCAAAAGCTAACAGCTCATAGACGCTATTTCTGGTGGAGGTAAACTTAATAAGAAACAGTAGTCAGTGTAAGACAATGCTCAGTAGTGTTTAGCGACTGGTGAAATGTGTAATGCTGTGGCGTTATGGTTGAAGACAGTGCCTGTAACGTGGAAGGCTCAAGTTCAAATCTATTGTGAACAACAACATTTATTTTATTTTCACGATTCTCTCGTCATTTCACTTGATGAAAAAGTTAGTTATCGTCACCTTTCTTGATAGTTATTGTATCAATGTAATTCACGAATGTAAGAAAAACAAACAATGTTATGCCATGAAAGAAAAAAATATCTTCTTATGCCAGGTTTGGTAGACTCACTAGCAATTGCTCAATTCCTATGACTATTCCAGTAAGTTAGTAAAGCCAAATACTGGCTAATAAGCTGTTCAAACGGCCAGTGGCAAAAGCTAACAGTTCATAGATGCTATTTGTGGTGGAGGTAAACTTAATAAGAAACGTTAGTCAATTAAACTGTATCAATATCATTCACGAATGGCAAATTAGCTACCTTGAAAGATTGAGAACAGACATATGACTTTGCACAATGATTAAGAAAACTAATACAAAAGAAAGAATTATGCCCCATTTTCATTTTATTTATACAGTGGAGAGAATAAGTATTTGATACACTGCCGATTTTGCATGTTTTCCTACTTACAAACCATGTAGAGGTCTGTAATTTTTATCATAGGTACACTTCAGCTGGGAGAGATGGAATCTAAAACAAAAGTCCAGAAAATCACATTGTATGATTTTTAAATAATTAATTTGCATTTAATTGCATGACATAAGTATTTGATCACCTAACAACCAGTAAGAATTCCGGCTCTCACAGACATGCTAGTTTTTCTTTAAGAAGCCCTCCTGTTCTCCACTCATTACCTGTATTAACTGCACCTGTTTGAACTTGTTACCTGTATAATAGACACCTGTCCACCTACTCAATCAAACAGACTCCAACCTCTCCAAGACCAGAGAGCTGTGTAAGGACATCAGGGATAAAATTGTAGACCTGCACAAGGCTGGGATGGGCTACAGGACAATAGGCAAGCAGTTTGGTGAGAAGGCAACAACTGTTGGCGCAATTATTAGAAAATGAAAGAAGTTCAAGATGATGGTCAATCTCCCTGGGTCTGGGGCTCCATGCAAGATCTCACCTCGTGTGGCATCAATGATCATGAGGAAGGTAAGGGATCAGCAATGAACTACACGGCAGAACCTGGTCAATGACCTGAAGAGAGCTGGGACCACAGTCTCAAAGAAAACCATTAGTAATTCACTACGCTGTCATGGATTAAAATCTTGCAGCGCACACAAGGTCCCCCTGCTCAAGCCAGCACATGTCTAGGCCCGTCTGAAGTTTGCCAGTGACCATCTGAATAATCCAGAGGAGGAATGGGAGAAGGTCATGTGGTCTGATGAGACAAAAATAGAGCTTTTTGGTCTAAACTCCACTCGCTGTGTTTGGAGGAAGAAGAAGGATGAGCACAACCCCAAGAACACCATCCCAACCGTGAAGCATGGAGGTGGAAACATCATTCTTTGGGGATGCTTTTCTGCAAAGGGGACAGGAAGACTGCACCGTATTGAGGGTAGGATGGATGGGGCCATGTATCGTGAGATCTTGGCCAACAACCTCCTTCCCTCAGTAAGAGCATTGAAGATGGGTCGTGGCTGGGTCTTCCAGCATGACAACGACCACGAAACACACAGCCAGGGCAACTAAGGAGTGGCTTCGTAAGAAGAATCTCAAGGTCCTGGAGTGGCCTAGCCAGTCTCCAGACCTGAACCCAACAGAAAATCTTTGGAGGGAGCTGAAAGTCCGTATAGTCCAGCGACAGCCCCGAAACGTGAAGGATCTGGAGAAGGTCTGTATGGAGTGGGCCAAAATCCATGCTGCAGTGTGTACAAACCTGGTCAAGAACTGCAGAAAACGTATGATCTCTGTAATTGGTTTCTGTACCAAATATTAAGTTCTGCTTTTCTGATGTGTCAAATACTTATGTCATGCAATAAAATGCAAATTAATTTCTTAAAAATCATACAATGTGATTTTCTGGATTTTTGTTTTAGATTTCGTAACTCACAGTTGAAGAGGACCTATGATAAAAATTACAGACTTCTACATGCTTTGTAAGTGGGAAAACCTGCAAAATCGGCAGTGTATCAAATACTTGTTCTCCCCACTGTAATAACTTTCATGCCACACCATATGAACATTTTAGGCACTAACACAACAAATTGGTGAACATACTTTTGGAAATCAAAGAGTCAGTATAACACAACTCAATAATTGTAATGCCTAATATATGAAGCAAAAAAAAAAATATCATTTTGCACTTCAGTTCAGGCAAAAAGAGCACTTGTTGAATCTGAGGGGAAAAGGGCCGGGACTCAAGCCCCCACTGGGGACTACCTGTGAATGTACCTGTCTAAAAAGGTTTATAGGACCTCATTCCCTGCCTCAGATAATCAAGGTTATAAACATTTCCATCCAGGTACACAATTGACTATAAAATCGCTTAGCTAAGCCAGAGAGGCAGACCACTGACATCAGGGGACTGAGACAATCGCCCCAAAAAGGAGGGGGCCAGAAAAAAGTCCACCCTGTTCCCCTAAGCTGAAAGTACCGTGTTACATGCCCTTGCCTTGCTGCTGATAATGCAATGGACAATGCTACAGGCATTGATATGAAGGAGATATAACCTAACAAAGGTATGTAGAGAAGCCCATTCTGCTGTCAATCAAGCCAAAGACAATCAGAGGGAAAGGCTGCTAAGTGGTGACTTGATCTGGGAGGGAGAGAGAGCTTGACATTTGACGGAATACTGAAATAACAAAAAAAAAATTATAAGATATTGCATAAACATTGCTAGATTTAGATGTAAATAGTTTGGATCAATGGAATAACTAAAAATGTTTAACAGTTAAGAGAAGACTGCTCATGATATGTATGAAAAGGGTGAAGAAATAACTCTTAAAGGGATAGTTAATCCAAAATTCATTTTTCTCAAATTTAACTCATAAGAAAAATTTTCCAATAGGGCTACAGAGTTCTTTTTTTAAACAATGCATTATTCAGCTCTGTCCCAGTCTGTAATTAGCATTATCACTAAACTTTAGTATTAGCGTAATCCCTAAACCTAAGTATTCCCGATTCTAACACTTCTAACACTATGTCCAATTATACTTATTCACCATAAACCTATGAAATAATATTTTCCCTGGCCCCTGGGGACCTGCCAAAAAACCTCTTGGGGACATATTTTCAGGTTTTATCGTTGTGGGAATTTCAGATCCCACATGTACGCATAGACCCGGATCTCACACAGTTAAATTTGCATTGTAATTATGGAGAGACTTATTAGATATATTTGTAATGTTCTGTGTGTAAATAATTGCTAGTTTCTAGGCTTTTCGGGCTAGTTTTGAGCAGTTATTGGGCTGTAAAGTTTTTCTGGATATAGCAACACTGATTGTTTACCAATGTGAGCAATGTTTAGAAATATATGTAGCCGTATTAACATTTAGAAAAATATTGCATTAGATAAATTATGGAAGAAACAAACAATCAAATACGAAAACCTTTCTTATGTTGTGCCCCAATTAAGAACTAGAGACCCACAGGAGCATGAGAGCAGTATTAAGAGGAGATAGGAGATGGAATTATGACGTGAGCATTTGTGCCACTTTGGTCAGATTTCATAAAAACAGTAGGTAGCTAAATAGCTTCCTTATACAACTATTATGATTTAGTTCTAGAGGGCTAAACAAAAAACCAAACAATCAAAAATAAAAAATGGATTGTGCCTAGATAGCTAATCCAATAATTATACAAGAGAAAAGGAGAAGCAACTGAAAATGTAGTCTAAGCTACCATGTACCATTATAACTAACTAACTAACTATATTGAGCTTGTTAGCCAACCTTGTTCTGGGCAACCCTGTTGTTGAAAGCAATGGTATGCTATGTTGGAAGTAAAATTATTCTAGTCATAACTAAACCTGCACAGAGGAAAGTTCTAAAAGCTATTTTCTGCATCTATAGGCTAGTGATGCTGCAACATGGCATTACATTTTTTTTGCATTATGCATGCTGTTTTCAGTTTTTATTTCTTTATGCAAGTGTTGACATTGCTAACCATTACAACAGCATCTGCTGCAGGAAGATTGATCTCTACTGGGTTTTGGTGGATATTTGTAACGACCACCCCTGCCATCCCCTCTGTCTACCGTGCATCCTCCCCGGAGTACTAGTTATGTTTTGTTGTTATTGCTCTTATTACATTCAGTCCTGTCCTGTGTTATAGTCAAGCTACAAGTCCTCTACCTATCTCTGTGCTATCAGCACCAGAGCACTGTGAACAGGTGTTTCCAGTTGCCTTGTTAGTATGGTATTTAGCCAGTGTTGTTCAAGGACTGTTTGTGGATTATTGTTTCATGTGCCGTTTCTAAGCTTGAAAAGTCTTTGTTTTGGACTATTTTCCATTAAATTATTGTTGATTGCACTTGCCTCTGCTTCCTACCTAAGAAACGTTACAGAATAATCCACCGCTATGGAGGCAGCTCAACAAGAGGATTTTTCTGGGGCTCTTGAAGAAAGAGACAGGGTGTTGCGTCAACACCACGACAAGCTGGCTAACCTAGAGGTAGCCATGGATGAGGTTTTGCATAGGCTACGACGCATGGACACTACCAGTGCTACCGGCTCACTCAGTTCTCCTTCCCAGTCTCCTGTCGTTGTGCCTACTGGTAGTCACAGCGGAGCCGACCTGGCCCTGCCCGAACGATATGATGGGCACCCTGAGCGTTGTAGGAGCTTCCTCCTACAATGTGATCTGTACTTTACGCACCGCGCCAGCTCCCGTCTATCAGATAGAGCCAGGGTTGCTACTGTAGTCTCAGTGTTGACAGGCAAGGCTCTAGAGTGGGCTACCGCTCTATGGGAAGGTGAAGGACCCGAACTCGACAACTATCGGGACTTTGTGGAGCTCTTCAAGGCGGTTTTCGATCATCCAGCGGTGGGCAGAGAGCGAGGCGACCGTCTCCTTCATATCCGTCAGGGAAGCAGGACGGCGGCGGAATATGCACTAGAGTTCCGCACTCTATCATCAGCCAGCGGCTGGAACGACACCGCCCTGCTTTCGCTGTTCCGAGACGGACTACGAGACGAGGTTAAAGTGGAGTTAGCGTGTAGGGACGACGAGGCCACTCTGGACCAGCTTATCGCAATGGCCACCCGTTTGGATCGTCTGTTACGTGCTCGTCGGAAACCTGCAGGCCGCACTCCTCTAACCCCAGTCACCCCCCCCTTCGACGAGCCCATGGAGATGGACTCAACCCGCCTGTCACCAGGAGAGAGGAGACGCCGCTTGACTATGGGTCTGTGCCTTTACTGCGGGGAAAGCGGACACCTGGTCTCTCAATGCCATCATCTACGCGGTCCTCAGCGCTCTCAGAAGGCTTCTCCTTCCTCGCCCCCAACGGTAGGACTCACTCTCTCTGGTCTCACGTTATCCAAAAACGTCCTTACCTTTAACGTTGCCCTGATTGACTACCCCGCCTTGAGTCCTATAGCGGCCTTAATAGATTCGGGGGCAGCAGGGAATTTTATTGATGAAGGCCTGGTGCGCTCGTGGAGCATGCCAGTAGAAGCTTTGTCTGTCCCTATCCCGGTATTGGCTGTGGATGGTAGACCCATCGGCAGCGGTAAGATCACAGAGCGCACCACACCATTAACTATTAGACTGGGTGACCATCACACAGAACGGCTCAGGTTGTATATTATTCCATCTCCTACCCATCCTGTTGTGCTGGGTATGCCCTGGTTGGTGAAACATAACCCCACCATCTCCTGGCAAGATAGATGTGTGTCGCAATGGTCACCCGCCTGTGCTTCTAGATGCCTTTCTGTGCCCATGTCTATATAGTCCACTTCCATTGAGAGTCCTGATGAAGCGGTGGTCTTATCGGAAGTTGTACCACCGGAATACACTGACCTGCAAGAGGTGTTCAGTAAGAAGAAGGCCTCACATCTGCCTCCGCACCGCACCTGGGACTGTGCCATTGACCTCCTCCAGGACACAGAGTATCCACGGAGCCATGTCTACCCCCTTTCCATAGCAGAAACCGAGGTCATGGAAAAGTATGTAGCCGAATCCCTAGCACAGGGATACATAAGGCCCTCCACCTCACCAGTCTCTTCCAGCTTTTTCTTCGTCAAGAAGAAGGATGGGGGGCTCCGTCCTTGTGTAGATTACCGCGCTCTTAACAACATCACGGTAAAGTACAAATATCCGTTACCTCTCATACAATCTTCCATCGAAAGATTACACGGTGCCAAGTACTTCACTAAGTTAGATCTACGCAGTGCGTACAATCTGATCAGGATCAGAAAAGGGGATGAGTGGAAAACAGCCTTCAGCACCACTTCGGGTCATTATGAATACATGGTGATGCCCTATGGTCTGTCGAATGCTCCCTCTGTGTTCCAAGCTTTTGTCAACGACATATTCAGGGATTTACTCTGCTCATGTGTTCTAGTGTACATCGATGATATACTCATCTACTCACCCTCATATGACTCCCACGTGCAGCAAGTACGAGAGGTGCTGAAACGGCTGTTGCACCATCATCTGTATGTGAAAGCGGAGAAGTGCCTCTTCCACACAACGTCTGTGGCCTTTCTGGGCTACCAACTGACAGACACCGGGCTGGACATGGCTGTTGACAAAACGGAGGCGGTAAGAACCTGGCCGGTACCCACTACTATAAAAGGGTTACAACGATTTCTGGGTTTTGCTAATTACTACCGGCGCTTCATCAGAGCATTCAGCACGGTGGCTAATCCTCTCACCAGTCTGTTAAAGGGGAACTCGCCGCGCTTGAAGTGGAATGACAGGGCAAGGGCGGCCTTCACCGCTCTGAAGGATCGCTTTGCCACTGCCCCGATACTCAAACACCCGGACCCAGATCTCCCTTTCATCGTGGAGGCGGATGCCTCCGAAGTAGGACTCGGGGCCGTCCTCTCACAGAGACAAGGCACGCCACCCAAGTTGTTCCCTTGTGCCTTCTATTCCAGGAAACTCAACCAAGCGGAACAAAACTATGATGTGGGAGACAGAGAATTGCTAGCGATCGTGGATGCTCTCAAACACTGGAGGCACTGGCTGGAAGGGGCCCGATGTCCGTTCCAGGTGTGGACAGATCATCGCAACCTGGCCTATCTGAAGGAGGCCTGGCGGTTGAATCCCAGACAGGCTAGATGGGCTCTTTTCTTAACCCGCTTCGATTTCACAGTCACATACCGACCAGGCACAAAAAATGGGAAGGCCGATGCGCTATCGCGCATGCACGACGGAGAGGAGAGGCACGTTGTGGAGACGCCAGTGATACCCCCCTCGCGCATCGTCGCACCCATCCAGTGGGAGGTGGATACGGAAATACAACAGGAACAGGTGAGACACCCCCCACCTCCTAACTGCCCTCCGGGGCGTCTCTATGTTCCAGAGACCTATAGAGATCAGCTTTTGGTCTGGGCACACACGTCTCCTGCCACAGGCCACCCAGGCATTACGCGCACCTTGGGCACGCTACAGGCAAAATATTGGTGGCCCCAGATGCCCCAGGACGTCCGCCAGTATGTCTCTTCCTGTTCGGTGTGCGCACAAAGCACTACACCAAGACACCTACCCTACGGTAAGCTGCAGCCCTTACCTATCCCACAGAGACCCTGGTCCCACCTGTCTGTGGACTTCATTACTGACCTCCCCGTATCTAAGGGTTCGACAGTCATCCTGGTAATTGTAGACCGCTTTTCTAAGGCCTGTAGACTGGTTCCGTTTCCTAAATTGCCCACAGCCATGCAAACAGCGGAAGCATTGTTCACATATGTGTTCCGTATCTACGGATTGCCCGAAGAGATTGTGACAGACAGAGGTCCTCAATTTACGTCACGTGTATGGAAATCTTTCATGGGAAAACTGGGGGTAGCCGTCAATCTAACATCTGGTTATCACCCACAGTCAAACGGCCAATCGGAACGGACCAACCAGGAAATAGGGCGATTCCTGAGGTCTTACTGCAGCTCTTGTCCAGGCGATTGGGCAGATGTGTTACCCTGGGCTGAAATCGCCCAGAACTCACTTCGCCACTCCTCCACTGCCCTGACACCTTTCCAGTGCGTTCTTGGTTACCAACCAGCATTGGCACCCTGGCACCGCAGTTCTGAGCAGGTCCCGGCTGTCGATGAGTGGTTTAGGCGCGCTGAAACTCTATGGAACGCTGCCCACACACGCCTCCAGCGTGCTGTCCGACGCTTCAAATCACATGCAGACCGTCGCCGGGGCGACGCCCCTATCTTCCAGCCTGGTGACAGGGTGTGGATTTCCACCAGGGACATGAAACTGCGCACCCCATGCAGAAAGTTGTCTCCCCGTTACGTTGGGCCGTTCCCCATCCTGCGGCAGGTGAATGACGTTTCCTTTGCGGTACAGCTCCCGGCACACATGAAACTCTCTCCCGTTTTCCATGTTTCCCTGCTCAGGCCGGCGGTAAGGGGTCCTCTTGATGCAACAGGGGGAGGCGCAGACCCCCCCGCTCCTTTGGATGTCGACGGTGAGGCAGCTTATGCTGTGCGTGACCTGCTGGACTCCCGGAGGCGTGCGGGGCGCCTGCAGTATCTCGTCGATTGGGAGGGGTTCGGGCCAGAGGAGAGGAGTTGGGTGCCCGCCTGCGACGTCTTGGATCCTTCCTTGTGCCACGACTTTCACCGTCGCCGTCCCGACCGTCCTGGCCCTCGCCGGCGTGGTCGTCCTCGCACTCTGCCCTCCTCCGCGGCTGGAGCCACTCCTTGGAGAGGGGGTGATGTAACGACCACCCCTGCCATCCCCTCTGTCTACCGTGCATCCTCCCCGGAGTACTAGTTATGTTTTGTTGTTATTGCTCTTATTACATTCAGTCCTGTCCTGTGTTATAGTCAAGCTACAAGTCCTCTACCTATCTCTGTGCTATCAGCACCAGAGCACTGTGAACAGGTGTTTCCAGTTGCCTTGTTAGTATGGTATTTAGCCAGTGTTGTTCAAGGACTGTTTGTGGATTATTGTTTCATGTGCCGTTTCTAAGCTTGACAAGTCTTTGTTTTGGACTATTTTCCATTAAATTATTGTTGATTGCACTTGCCTCTGCTTCCTACCTAAGAAACGTTACAATATTTCTCCACTTCTGTATAGTCCTGCATCCATATTTCAAGCCATCTTGCCTCCACTCATTTGGAATGGGAATTTCATACATGAGTATGTTAAGAATATTACCTTTCATTACATTACTACTTGGCCATATCTCCCAGACCTTTGTAACTACTAACACTTTCCCACATCCCTTTTTCCCTGGGCATTTTCACAATACTGACTATTGGATTAGTCAGCTGCACCAACAGCTCAACCACAAACTACAGTCACTCTGTGTTCTGTTTGATAGCTGCTGACAGTTCACTGGTGGAAGCAACTCCAAAGATGACTGAATATACAGAAAAAGGCTACTTAAAAAAAATAACCACTAAAATATTTTAAGTAAATTTTATCTGTAGTATCAGTTACAGTAACTTGCACTGTTAAACATAAAACAGATGCCTCTACTCCTTAGATATCATAAAGCATTTATTCATATTCCATGTTTAATATAAGATGGTGGTTTATTTGAAGGCTAGCACAGTTCATGCGTTTTCGGTGGTTTTACAGAAACGTTCAATTGTAATAAAGTTAAATATCAATGGTTTAACTGTTGTGCCTTATCTAGACATTCATACAAATAAATCATGAATATTACCACATTGGTGTTACCATAGCTAGGACACATCTAGTATAAAAAAGTTAATTTTAGCACAGACATTGCCAGTCAAGTCTTCCTCTAAGTTAATATAGTCTGGGTAGGACTTTTACCATTGCCAGATTGCTCCGGGTAACTGGGTTTGGAGCCATGATCACATCAATCAATCAAATGTATTTATAAAGCCCTTTTTACATCAGCAGTTGTCACAAAGTGCTTTTACAAAACACCCGGCCTTAAAGCCGGTCACATCACTGATCTGGCTGGAGTAAAGTATTTGGTAGTGAAGTTTAAAATCCAGAGAACTATAAAACAGTTGAGGCCCTCATGCACTCAGAGAAACCGTAATGGGAACTGTAAAGTGGGTAAAGAAAGTCACACCCCAAATTGTTCACCTTTTGTTGCCTTACAGCCTGAAACGAAAACATAACATCAGACATTTCTGTAAAGAAGAGGTTAGTAGAGATATTCAAAGAGACTGTGGAATCTGTGTAATAATGTAGTATTTTAAATGTATTATGAAGGCATGATGATCTTTGCTAGGTAGACATGCCCTTCAATGCATATATCAGCTTTTAACCAGCTTTATAGTGAAAACATTTTGGAACATTCTTTGAAAAAGGACAACTCTACTGAATTATTCCAATAAATACAGAATGTATCCACATAGTATTAACTCAGGGTGGTGTTCACCCATCCAAATAGGGTATTTCACTCTTTTAATTTGAATACATTTTGTGGTTTAATTTATTGTGCGTTGCTGTGTGTAAATAAACTTGGGAAAGTTATGATTTTATGTGCTTTCATTTCTGTCTGTAAGGCAAAAAAATATGAACATTTTGAAAGGGGTTAGTGGTGGTACCGACTGTACTGGGATGTGTCTTCTATCCTACTGTGCTGACCATATGGTCAAAACTTGAATAAAGGACATACAGGATGCAAAGGGAATAATTTGGTACTTACCTTTATACAGTATACGCATTTGGAAAAATACTTTGTGTTGCAGAATGCACAATTCCAAATTGATCCCGAGACCTTTCTACTCTCCACAGAAGGTGAGATTGCTTGTTCTTTGTAGTTTTATGCAGTGTATATATAAATTCCTTATTCAAATCATTTAGGGTATTTATTTTTCTTATTGGGGTCAATCTAGGATACATGCCTTACTGAACTCCATTCGTCTTTACATACACGCACACACACAGCATCCATTTAGGCACTGGTAATTTAGTCACAGTGTTATATTCTATGCTAAAAAAATTATAATAAACCAATGGTCTCCATCCCAGGAATATACAGCTCCAGAAGAAATTAAGAGACAACTGCACCTTTTTCTTTCCTTTCCAAAAAAGTTGAAAAGGAAACATTTGAGTGAGGAACAGAACCGTTCAATTTGCAGTGGTCTCTTAATTTTAACCCTTCTGTTCCTCACTCAAAACATTCCTTTGCGACTTCTTTGAAAAGGAAAGAAAAAGGTGGAGTGGTCTCTTTATTTTTTGGTTTACTCTATTACTACTAGTGTCCTGTGTTGAAGTGTATCTGTAGTGAGGGGCGAGAGAGTGGTTCGAAAGGTTTACCACCTAAAAGGTTACCGGGGGACAGCTAGGGAAATGAGTGCAAGGAATGTAACCTTAGATTATACACTCACCTAAAAGATTATTAGGAACACCTGTTCAATTTCTCATTGATGCAATTATCTAATCAACCAATCACATGGCAGTTGCTTCAATGCATTTAGGGGTGTGGTTCTGAATCTCCTGAACTCCAAACTGAATGTCAGAATGGGAAAGATTTAAGCAATTTTGAGCGTGGCATGGTTGTTGGTGCCAGACGGGCTGGTCTGAGTATTTCACAATCTGCTCAGTTAATGGGATTTTCACACACAACCATTTCTAGGGTTTACAAAGAATGGTGTGAAAAGGGAAAAACATCCAGTATGCGGCAGCCCTGTGGGGGCGAAAATGCCTTGTTGATGCTAGAGGTCAGAGGAGAATGGGCCGACTGATTCAAGCTGATAGAAGAGCAACTTTGACTGAAATAACCACTCATTACAACCGAGGTATGCAGCAAAGCATTTGTGAAGCCAAAACACGCAGAACCTTGAGGCGGATGGGCTACAACAGGAGAACACCCCACCGGGTACCAATCATCTCCACTACAAATAGGAAAAAGAGGCTACCAAAATTGGACAGTTGAAGACTGGAAGAATGTTGCCTGGTCTGATGAGTCTCGATTTCTGTTGAGACATTCAGATGGTAGAGTCAGAATTTGGCGTAAACAGAATGAGAACATGGATCCATCATGCCTTGTTACCACTGTGCAGGCTGGTGGTGGTGGTGTAATGGTGTGGGAGATGTTTTCTTGGCACACTTTAGGCCCCTTAGTGACAATTGGGAATTGTTTAAATGCCACGGCCTACCTGAGCATTGTTTCTGACCATGTCCATCCCTTTATGACCACCATGTACCCATCCTCTGATGGCTACTTCCAGCAGGATAATGCACCATGTCACAAAGCTCGAATCATTTCAAATTGGTTTCTTGAACATGACAATGAGTTCACTGTACTGAAATGGCCCCCACAGTCACCAGATCTCAACCCAATAGAGCATCTTTGGGATGTGGTGGAACGGGAGCTTCGTGCCCTGGATGTGCATCCAACAAATCTGCATCAACTGCAAGATGCTATCCTATCAATATGGGCCAACATTTCTAAAGAATGCTTTCAGCACCTTGTTGAATCAATGCCACGTAGAATTAAGTCAGTTCTGAAGGCGAAAGGGGGTCAAACACTGTATTAGTATGGTGTTCCTAATAATCCTTTAGGTGAGTGTATATTCATATTTATTTATCACTAACTACATATTGTTAGTAAATACATTTTATTGTAGATTACCATATTTTGGAAGTCCTTAATAAAGGTTAGCTACTCCTTTCGTCACAAGCCTAACCTTAAAATGTAGTGTTACTGGGTCCATCCAGACTGGTCAGAAACCCAGAACTCAGGGATATAAAGTCTGGTCACTTCAACTTACATATTTTTGCCTATATCAGTTACCATAAGCGCCCATACGGTTTAGGTCGTTTAACACAAACCATACAGTAAAATGGCATGTGTTCCTGGGGCTACACAGAATGTTACAAAACCAATGACTCAGGGATGACAAGTCTGGTCGTTTAGACTTACCCATGTGTGTGTGATTATCAGTAGACCTACGAGCTTGAGTATGAAGATGAACGAGGAATGCTGTAATAATCTATATTCTAAAGTCATACAATTTATTCCAATCAAGTAAAAGTTACACAACAAAACAGTTAAAATACCAACACTATTCAACGTTCTCCCAACTAGTCTAACAGTCTACTAAGTATACCATAAGACACGCTATAGCACGAAGGTGTGCTTCTGTTAACGATAGACTCCTAAATATGACCACAACACACCATGTTGGGAGGTCACTTTAACAATGACAAACTCCTAAATATAACTACAACAAAATGTGTTGGGAGGTCTCTTTAATGATGACAAACTTCTAAATATAACTGCAACAAAATGTGTTGGGAGGTCTCTTTAACGATGACAAACTCCAAAATATAACTGCAACAAAATATGTTGGGAGGTCTCTTAACAATGACAAACTCCTAAATATAACTACAACAAAATGTGTTGGGAGGTTTCTTTAACGATGACAAACTCCCAAATATAACTACAACAAAATGTGTTGGGAGGTCTCTTTAATGATGACAAACTCCTAAATATGACTACAACACAATATGTTGGGAGGTCTCTTTAACAATGATCCATAACCCGTACAGTACAAAAAAGAATATCAGACTATTCAGCCCTTTTATGGGGAACAGGGGAAATCCAAACACTACAGATAAATGTCTACAATATCATGCATTTAGTAACATTCCCGTTCACTCAGAGTTTTCCAGGTGAGCTCAGGAGGGTGGAGCTGATGGCCCACACCTGGCGTTTAAGATCTTTAGAAAACCAAATCGTCTTCCTCAACAGACATTTCTCATTACACTACATACCCTGCTGCAAAACCGCTCTGAACACACTTCACTGAAGCAGCACTCTGCACTTCAGTGAAGTCCAGTCTCTTGACCTGTACAAACAGCTGTTATTTGAGCAAAAAAAACATGAATTGACTATTTTCATGACAGAATTGAATGCATCTGAAACACAATAGTACCACATAGTAGTGTAACCTAGCTAGTCATCTTCACCTGACATTACTGACATCACACACTTGTGAGAGTGGTGGCTTATAGAGGTATTTGAGGGCTCCCAGAGGGCAGAGGCCAGAAGGGAAGGAAAATTAGTTAGAGAAAGTTACAAGCTGGAGGAGGAGGAACATAGCTCCCAAATCATTCCTCCCAAATCATCACTGGGAGGCCACCCCAGAGACAATGCTGCCTCCCCATAAAAGGGGTTTGTCCATTAAGTTTGATTTCACCCTAACCTTTATAAAACACCTTCCAGGGACCTGAACACACCCTGTGTCTGTTCCCTGTGTCTCTCCACATCACACCCGTCATAGTCTTAGGTTCGCACCGATAATCAAGCAACTTACAGGAAGGAGCAATATAATATTTTCCTGTTATTTTTCACATTGTCAGGTCAGGGATTTGACCCAACAACCATAAGATTGGTGACCAAACATTCTTAAACGCTAGGCTACCCGCCTCCTCAGTGATGCAACAACAGTACTACTGAATTGTATGGCAGTACTAACCATACTAATAAATAATGCAATACCAAGTTATATAATTTTTTTGTGGTACAATAGCAGTACCATGGTTTCAGTGGTGTACAGTGGGTATAGAAAATCACCACTCCCTTTCAAAATGTTCACCTTTTGTTGCCTTACAGCCTGAAATGAAAACACAAAACGAAACCCTCTGAGTTAATACTTTTTTGCTTGAATTACAGCCATTAGCCTCTTTGAATACATCTCTACTTTGCACACTTCAACTGTGCAATATTTACACATTCATCCTTGTAGAATGGTTAAAGCTCAGTCAAATTGCATGTTGACCTCTTATGGACACTCTTAAGTCATTCCACAGATTCTCGGTGGGATTTAGGTTGGGACTCTGACTAGGCCAGGACAAGGACATTCACCTTCCTAGGACATTCACATTCACAGAATGCTGCCACTGCCTTGCTTTACTGTAGGCATGTGTTTTGTGGGTGGAAAGATGTATTGGGTTTCTATCCGACATATCATTTTGCGTTTAGCCCAAGAAATAAAATGTTGGTTTTATGTGACAACAGCACCATTTGCCACTTGGCCTCTGAATTTACAATGATTAACAAGACTTGATGTTGCCTTTTTTGAGGAGTGTTTTGTATTTTTTTGCAATCCTGCCACAGAGGCACAGATTTGTGGAGCACTTGTGATGTTGTGTTCACATGCACACACTGACCAGTCTTTGCCTTAAAGGCCTGAAGCTCCTTCAAAGTTGCCATTGGCTCCTTGGTAGCCTCTGATCAGTTACCTCTTTGCCTGGTCATCCAGTTTGGAGGGACAGCCGTAGCTATGCAAAGTATGGGTGGTGCCATATACCTTCCACTTATAAATAATGGTCTAAGATCAGATGAGACCAAAATGAAACATGTTGGTCTGAATGCAAAACGATGTCTGAAACTGTGCTCCAAGGGATAGAAAAAACTTTTGCAATCCTTTTAAATCCACCCTCTGCCTTTTTCCACAACTTTTCTCCTAGATCTTTCGAAAGTACCTTTCCATTCATAGTGGATTTTGGCTATGAATTGTACTACTAACCAGTGGTGTCCTCTATGAACAACTGCTTTTATTCTGAACTAATTAAAGTCACTACTAATGATCACAGATGGAAGCCAATTACCTTGATTTGAGATCTGGAAGGTGGTTGGTTACACCTCAACCAGTTTGCAATTGCAGTTGTAAGCAGAGGGCTCACTTATCCAAATAGGGTATTTTACTGTTTCAATTTTTTATTCTTCACTTGGATATTACTGCATGTAACAAAAGCCAGAAAAAGTTGGATTGTATATGTTTTATTCAGATGATAGGGCAAAAAAAGAACATTTTGAAAGGGGGTGGTGACTATCTATACCCATTGTAGTATTAAAAACTATGGTGGGAAAATAACACATTCAATGCATTTTCCACGAAAATTTGGTAAACTGTCATGAAAGTTAGCTCACCTGCTAATAACCCCACTACACCCATTAAGGCTGCGGCATGCTGTGTCCTTTGTAGCCTTAGCGATCACTTGGTGTTCATCTTTCCTCAGATAGCTAACTCACCTCAAGATGTTTTTTTTGACAACCCACTGCCACATCTAGCAATCCTGAATCACTAGTCACTAAACGACAGCACTGAGCCAATCAGAAAAGGGGAGAATAAACCACCTGTAATTTCAAGACAAAAACCATGGTACTTTTTGATATGATATAGGTACCTCAACAGTTCCAAGGTATTGCAATTCATATTTTTTGTAAGGGTAACAACACAACAAGACCTGTTTTCAAGAGCAATCAGTTTTAGGGTCGTTACAATCAAACTAGTGATTGCTTGCCTCTACTGAACTTCACTCCAGGACCTTGGTTGAGGAACAATTTCCCCGGAAAGATAAGCCAGTTTTTAAGGCTTAAGGGGCCAGATATGCATTAACACTGTTGTTTACCATAATTTTGACATAAAGTAGTTCCAGTGCTCTTACCTGGTGGGGTCTTTAGTTTCAGAGAGGATCTCCAGCAGCTCGTCATTGGACAGGAAGAAGAATCGCGGAAAGTAAAGGCGCTTCTTCTCCAGGTACTCGTTGAGGCCCTTCAAGATCAACTCTAGGAACTCGTTTGATTTCTTTAACTTCTCTAGCACATTGTTGATTGCCACTACTGCCAGCACATGTTTGTCCTGTGAGAAAAGAACAATACAATTTTAAGTAATCTGGGCCTGAACCAAGGACACTCAGTATAGGAGTGTGATCCTAGGGAATCATTCCAACTCAAAAACTTTTTACAAAACAGGCCCTGATGTTTGAGTGTACTACCAGAACTCCCAAAATCTGCATTCAATCCTTCAACCAAACTGAAAACTACAATATAAAAGGCTTGTCCTGAGGCACACAGTAGAATTCAGGTCTGATCTAATCTTAGCTGTCAACTAATTTAATATGTCGGCTCAAGACTTCCCTGGAAGGCCTAAAGTCTATCTAATCTTCTGAGGTTAGATGGGAAATGCATGAGCACGGCTCTGAGGGATACTATCGTGCTGATATAATATGAGGAGCACTGAGACTGAGCACTGAGAGATAGTGCCTGAGAGAAACATGACTCATACCTTGACTGGGAGTTTCGACAAGTCTCTTGTTGATGACAGGGAAAAGTTTTTAATGTATCTATTTGACTGATAAGAGACAAAATTTACTAGGGGTCACATGTGGGATTGCCTCATCAGATGACAAGAGAAAATTGGGTTAGGGGTTGGGGGGGGGGTTTGATGCATTGATTTTGGTGCAAGTAATCATCAATTATAATTCATAAAACTTAAATTGAGAGATTTTGAATTGTGCAGTATATTGCAGAATTCAGATTTTGGTGGGTGAGATTTCAGGTGTGCTTACCTTACAGAATATCCTACACAATTATTGCCTTATATTCCTTGAGGGATTTCAAACCTCACTTCCTTCAGACTTAAATATTAATGCAAATCAGTCAGTATTTTTGTTATCTAATGTAGTCTTACGGTCTGAGATGTTGCCATTGCTTCACATAAGCTGCTGCAGCATGGGTTTGAATCCAGCCAACATCTACAGTGTGCGCCACAAATATTGTGACAAGGAATACTTTTTTGTGTTAGACACTGATCTAATAAATTCTATCAAATTAATTAAATTCCACTCTGTCTTCATCCATCCAACACCAACAAAAGTGATTTATTTAGGGGGGGCTAAAGCCCCCCTAAAATAGTGACGTCCCTGGTCTTAACGTATAAAGCCCTGCCCAATGACATTAGAGGCATTGATTAATTCTGCTGCTGCAGTCACCAGTCACCAGTGACAGCCACACATGCCCAAGTCATAACCCTTTCAACATATTTTCACAGATAATTTGGTATGCTAGTAACCATTTTTTCTTACAAACTTTCCTCTTGCCACCACTCTGAAATGTGTTAAACTTTGTCTTATCTGTTAATACCTTTCCCAGACCACTGTAGGCTATTTTAGGTACTGTAACCTAGCCTTCCTGTTAATTAGGCTAACTATTGGTTTGCACTTTGCAGAGTAGCTGCTAAAGTTTCAGTGAAAAGCCCTAAAGCCCTCTACAGATGGTAGTGGCCCACACACTCACGCTACCTTCTGGAGTGTGCTGATCAGTTGCACAGTTGTTTATTTCTTAATTATTCTGAGAATTCTTTGGTCATCTACTGTAGATGTTTGCTTGAGCTTACAGGCTTTTTGCAATTTCCTCAACTCACCACAGCTTTTTTCTAAATAATTGATATTCCTAAAGGTTTTGGCTTTATGTTTAAAAAAAAAATCCAGACGTCTCCACATAATTAAGGCTTTGACTGCGCTCAGGTTGAAAGACACAAATAGTATACTCCAAAGGTAAATGCAAATTCTAGAGTCATCACTAGACTAGGCTTTTTTATACACAAATGCACAAATGGGATGCATATTAGCTTTTATTTCAGTTACACCTGACAAATTAGAAGCACCAGTTAAGACAATTTATCCAATATTTTGGTTCCCTGAAATTGCAGAACTGTGTGTAAAAAGTGTGTAAATGGTGAAACCATTACAAAAATACACTTAACAAAGGATTAGAATCTATAATTTACCCCGTAGTAGCTGTTTGAATAAAAGTCTAGACTTTTGGAGTGCCAAAAGAAGAAAAATAATAATTGCCCCAACACTTACGGATGGCACTGCCCACAAAGCACACTCCCACCTCCTGTCTTTCCCACCGAAACTCTTTCCAAAATAGCATAAAATTACAAAAATACATACCCATTCGACGAAAATAATTATATATTTAAAATGAACTGTTTTTGGAAAAGGTCAACGAACACAACAGTTTTTTTTGACATGGTGGGGTTTTGTGCAATTTATTTCAACCTACACCAATGTAATTTTGCTTTCATATGTTTTTCTCCATTTTACTGTAATTAGTGAGCTTGAATAGGACATTTGTTTTCAGCACATTTATTTTCTCTGTCTGATAAAAACATTGGATAGTTATCTTGTATCTCTTAGCAGCTGACTTATGGTGAGCAATATATTTGGACATCAAATCGAAAAACAAAATCCTAGTATCTAATCACAATACATGGATCATGAGAATTGCAGTACATATTATACCAGCACCTAAGCATTGTGATAACATTGTGTTGCGATAATATATAGAGGACCATGGCAATTCCTAGCCTTAGATGATAGGGCATAGAAGACAATTGTATTTGATATAGTATCACAAATTTTCCTAAGTGTTGTACTCAAGTGAATGATCTTGAGGGTGGATGGGGTGGTGCCAGATGGGGGAATTTAAAACATGCTTTTATTCTTTAATCATCTACTCCTGAACTGACAAAAAGTATAGAACACACCCAGCATCTTGAAAGAGATAATAACAGCATTTTTCCTCTTCCCATGATTACTATTGATTTCCTAATACCGGTGGTGCCTGAAGTTGAGGCAGTGGCTGGAAATTGAACTTTAACAATGTCTTTCATACCAGAATAAACATTTTCTGAAAACTGTCTCTAAAGGCATGTGATAAAAAAGCGGTAAAAAGCCCCCCATCTCACTAAGCCTTCTTAAAATCACCTTTTGTAACCATGAAAAGGAGCATTTTCTCCAAAAAACAGGACTTGCCAGCTCTCACAATCAGACTCAGTTTACTAGTACATCCTTTGGTAAAGCACAAGCCAATAAAGGGGTCATTTCTATTCTGCGAACAGAAAGGCTTTGTGAGGAGCAAGACACTAAATGGATAACGTTGTCATTGTGTGCAGTGTGTCGGTGTAGTCTTTATTCGTCAAACAGATTCAATCCTTTAGCATATTTAACAGCCTATAATAAACCATTTATAAATCAAAGCTTACTGAACAGTTTAAATTTCATTTTCATTGTTGTGCAAATATTGCTCAAGAATATATGCATGATGTGACCAGCACAAAAACACTGCAACAAAACTGCAGTTAAAAAAACATTTTAGAACACTGTTTATCCATATGTTGCTAGTGGGGTTTTCACTGCATTTTTCTGTTGTTTCAGAAGCTGCTTTAGATGATCTAAAGCAGCTTCAGGAGAAATGGTCTAAATGTCGGCCCATATTCATATATTTAAGGGTGAAGTGTCTGAAGTTAGATTTGACTGTGTGCACCTGGCATGATATGGCTAGCAGCAATGTCAGCTTGTAAGTTACAT
This sequence comes from Esox lucius, assembly GCF_011004845.1. Lineage (NCBI taxonomy): Eukaryota > Metazoa > Chordata > Actinopteri > Esociformes > Esocidae > Esox > Esox lucius. The sequence continues at coordinate 5,017,833 of NC_047584.1, read as the reverse complement.
GTAGCTAGATACTAGCTGTTTCAATACCAGGCAATAGTCCTCTTCCTAGTGTTGCCTGTAGCAGTAACAAATGGGGAGCTCTCCTTCAATTAAAACTAAGGCTTTTGAATCAATACATGCCTGATAAAGATGCATAAGACAAGAATCATTGGGTTGGCCAAACTGTCCAGTTTAGCAAAACGCACCTTGCCCATCAAATTAGAGAATATTTTTGATTTTTTGTTAGCCTACATAGATCTGATTTTGCCAAAAAAGTCGCACAGTACAGTTGTGTCAATGTGAATCGGGTGGCTGAATAGCGACAATTCCCGGGGTTTCCGCCCAGTACGGTGCAGATAGGCTTAGGTGAATAGGTGGAATGTCTCTTAGAGCTGCCTTTTCTTGTCATTCAGCATTCAGTAGCGTTGTCTTGCGCCAGGAAATTCCATTAAGGATGCTGGCCGAGAAATGTACTCCCATTGCACATTACTTCCTGATTAAGCGGCCAGTGTGATAACAAGCAGAACGTGCATTGGAGAACAGATTTTTCACAGACTCTGAAAAACCTGCTGTGGAGTTGTTGAGAGGAGGCAACGCCATGATTGTACGTTAAATATCACAAAGTCAAATCAAAAGGAAGCACAATTGGGTAAAAATGTAAAGACTTTTAGTGTATGAGGCCAGTTCCATAGTGGGTGCCCATCATATAATTTAAATAGTGTACAAGAGCTGTCATAAAAAGCTTGTATTAAACAACAAATAGTCAATTAAAGTGATAAGTGCAATAAAGGCATAAGGGGACTATACTAGGACTATACTAGAACTATTATGGGTGCGGATGGTGGGCTTAGAGGCCGGTATATATTGTTTTTGCCCTGACATTTTCTAGTTAAACATTAAGCTAGATCACTGAAACACAGTCTTGTATAACCTAGTCTCCGTAATATGCAAACAGACACAAATATAACAACACTGACACACACAGCAGCACACTGTACTGCTCCTCTCCACCTTCTCTACCTCCTCCTCCTCCTCAATCTCCATCGCAATTGTGCATTGCCATCGTGCTGCTCTAAATTGTGGGGTCAAAATATTTCATCCTGAGAACAAAGGAGGAACAGAATCAGTTGGCGGGAGGGGGGGGGGATTCATAGCCAGACAAGAACTCTCACTGTTGGGCATACCTGACAGCTCAATCACAATTAGTTTTAGTTCAGCACACTGACTGGATGAAACACTGACTGGAAAGAAAAAATACAAAAATCAAGGTTCTGCATCTGAGGGCAAGCTGGGCGTTACCAAGGCTTAAGCGTGTAAGTATAATTAAAAGGAAGCAGGTCCATGGAAGCATGTCTGTTCAATTAATATAGAGAGGTTTAATTGAGACATTAAAGCAGAGTGTAAATAATGACTGAGACACCTGAGATATGCAGTGAGGCTGTATTACAGTTCATGGATCTTGAGCACACCCGTGTGGTTGGTTTTTGTTGAAGTACTTTGAAACATGGATTTACCTGCTTATTTGACCTCTGTATGCAGAATTGGATACTGAGATTCCCCCCCAAAAATGGTGTGGAAAAAAACAATCACAGTCCCAAATAATACCTAAAACATTGCTTAATAATACTGAATAATAATGATAATCTGATTCATTTAACTGAACATAGATTTGAGTTTGGGTTCTTTGGACCAATTTTAGGGTATTGACTGTCTGTGACTATAAAATTTTGACTATAAAATTCTGTCTTGTGCCATGGGGTAGTACTTTTTACACCCTTATCATCACAGCAGACAGAACAATTTTTCATTTTAGCTCATATCCTGCAATTCAATACATTTTTACATGACAAATGCAAGGTTCTTATTCTCCACCATTATATCAATCAATGTGAGCCGGTTCTGAACGGTTAGATTGTGGCATTATATAAAGCTATTAAAATAAAATAATTTGAAACTGGAGTATTTCTATCCTGAAATGTATTTATTTAAAAAAAATAATTATGGAAAATTATGGAACTCTAATGACCCAGTTTAGGAACTTCGGCTGAAGTGTGCCCCATATATTGCTATTATATAGCAACAGTAGAAAGACAAACTGCATTTTCTTGCAAAATGAGTTAACAGTGTTAATATAGTGATCTGCTTGACACTGCCTCTGAAAATAAGCAGGGTTGGTCCAAGGATGAGAACCAGCCTCCTCGCTTAAGAGTCTAAACTTTCAAAGCTGCTGTTGCTTTTGCTACTTATATGAAATGCTCCTCTCGGAGAAGTTGCTTGTCTCTGAAAAAAACACCCTTCTATCAGTGCACATAACATCTCATCCCTCACATCACACAAAAAGACAATGCGACGGGAGACTCTGTCCCTTTGCGACCTCATTTTCTTTGTGACTCCACCTGGCCTGCTCCTTCCAGACAAAATCCATAATATCTATTTGATGGGGCAGTCAGACGGGCTTTCTGGAGGACGCTGGGCTGATATTGATGATGCGACTCATTTCGGGGTCTGCTGAGGACACCCATTATCCTGCGCAGAGACTCTGGGGTGGGGCTGCTGGTGTGACTGTGACCACATGCGCGTGTACTTGTGCATGCGACAGCAGAGGCCGGCGCTTATTAAAACAAATGGGGCCACCATAATAACCAGACTAGCCTCTTAATCGATCACACAGTGCAGGCAGGCAGGCATGCACTACACAACCAGCAGAGACACAAGGAACGGGGAAGTGAACGCTCTGAATTCATACAAAGATAGCAGAAAGTGTGCTACTTTATACATTATAAGGAGCCAACACTATAAATCCAATCCGGTAAAAGAGGAATGTGTAGTTTTTTCGAGAACAAATTGAACTTCTGAATTCTTTAAATGTAGCCATTGATTCTGGAACTACAATAACAATATCAAGATCAGCCATGCCATAACCCGTAGCCTTTAACAGGACAACGCGAGGACAACGCTTTGTTACTTACAAATGCGTGATTGTTGATTTATTTGTTACCACCTACCATTGAAACCTGCGTTATGGTGTCTCTCCATGTCTTGTCGACAGCAGTGAAGCGACGACCTTCCTCTGGCATTTGGGCCATGATGTCTGGGGAGCTAAAGATGGGCTCCAAGTAGAGCCATGTGGACTGCACCTTCAGCCACTCGTCCAGGATCTCCTGTAACAGCAGAAGTTTGCCTTCCCATTCCCTGATGGACGGATGGATGATTGGAATACATCAGGGTCACGTTCATTTGGGCACAAAATGCTGGCAGGCATACTCACATCTTTAAAGGGGCACTGTGTAGAATCCTGCCTCTGACGTTTACAAGGCTAAATTTAAATAATACCGCAACTTGTCTCCTTCCATTAACAAACGACAGTGGAATAGTATTAGCTATTTAAAACATTCCCTTCAGATGACTCCTGGTCATTTATGCTAGTAGTAGAGTAAAAATCTTACATACAGCCATTTAAAAAAAACATGGGTGCTTGCTGGGCTAATGAGATAGGCTTGCAAAGAAGAGCACAGAACCTACTCCAGATTATATATGTTCGGTATGTTTGGTACCTAGCGAATTTTATCTTGGGTTTGACGCAAAAGATTAATTCCTTTTTAAGTCAAAACTTTGTTTTGGAATAAGCATTGACATTATAAAAAAGTCACACTACTTTTGAACTGGTTAGAGATACATACTGGAAATCAATTACAAGGAAATTATTTTTGCTTGATCGGATAGAGAGGGACAATGGAAAGCCTTTTCAGTGATAACATTTGTCATCTGTACTCTAATGGATTTTTTAAACTAGTGGCTTTGAATCCTGATTATATTTGGTATCCGTGGTTTATGAAACATCACAGCCCTTTATATTGCTCTAATTGCGTTAGTAACCAGTTTAAAAAAAGTTTATAACCACATTAAGGCCTCTAAGGGGTTTGTGATATATTGCCAAATAAGGCACTATGGTTTGGTATATGGTCAATACACCACAGCTATGTCCTGTCTTCAGGCACTCTGCAATGCGTAGTGCCTAAAAACAGCTTTTAGCTGTGGTATATTGACCATATACCACCCCCACCTGTGCCTTACTGCTTAACTAAACAAGCACTGTTCTGAACAAATCCACATTGCCATACATATACCATGAAAGCAGTGCCATACATATACCATGAAAGCAAAGAGCCCCCCCCCACCTGATCTCAGCCTCAAAGGGAATGATGAAGGGCGAGCCCCGCATTGTCTGGGTCTTAACAATGTGGTCGTCCAGCAGCATCTGCACCTCGTCCACCGATGACAGGATGGACGTGCCCGTCTCGCGGTAGGGCAGCAGGTCAAACTCCATGTCGCCCCACTCCAGTGCCATCTTCTCCATGGCCTTCTCCAGGGAGTGCTCCTTGCTGGCCGCCTCACTGACGCCCTCGAGGCTGGCCAGGTGGGCCTCGAGGTGCATCGGCAGGAAGCGGGCCACGCAGGCGCCCTCCTCAGTTGGACGCAGAGGAAAGCCCACCACGGCAGACATGGCATCCCAGTGGCGGTCACGCAGCCCCGGGTTACACAGCACCTTAGGTCGGGGGATTGGGTTACTGCTACAGCCATTTATAGTGCATGAGTCACCAAATGGCCAGGCCCAGTAGACAGGCAGGTAGCCCATCCCTGGGCCGACAAAATGGAGGAAAAAAAACACATTTGTCCTTGAGTAAGGCAGTTTACCCCAATTGCTCTCGATGTGCCCGGTGTTCGGCCTCCACTCGAACTCAGAGGATTGTGTTAAAAGCAGAGGTGGCATGAATGCGGATGCCTGATATCGATGGCTAAACTGAATTGTAATATAGGGAACTGGTTGCCACTTAGGTCATGTGCAGTGCCAGGTCAAACTGAGGGGATAGGTTTATTTTTGTGTTGCTGTTGCGTTTATGTATAGTCATAACAGGAATGGGATCTTTATCGTGCTACTGCTGAGGAAGAGCTGTAAAGGTTCACTGATGGGTGAAGCATGTCGGCCTATCCAATACTACAAGAATACAATTAACCCATTGTTGGTTACTGACAGAGGAATGAATCATTACATAAATCACAAGGCTCTGTATGCGGTGGTAGGGACTGACCAGTGATACAGCAACATCTGAGCTTTGCATGAATTTTCTCAGTCCCAAGACGTGTGTTCAAAACATACCGTACAGACCATGTATTTAGAACAAAGCATATTCGTAGAGTCCAACATGTGACAAGAATTATCTTGACTGTACCGCTGTGGGCGGACTAGCGGAAGTGGACTAAGTACCTGTACTATGGGGATGTGCTCCTTAAAGGCCTCCACCTCAGCCCTGACGCTGCTGGTGATGTGCAGGGCCTTGGGTGTGTCCACGAATCCCTTCTCCAGCTTGTACAGAGCTCGCCAGTAGTTGCCCACATCTCCCTCCACCTTGTCTGGGTTGACCCCAGACAGTGGACCGTGGATCCACTTCTGGTGCTGGCTCTGGAACATGGTGGCTGTCTCGTAGAGGCGGAGGAAGGGCAGCAGGCGGTCCTGGACCTTTTTTCGCAGTGGGTATTGGGATAAGGGCCAGTTGAAGGCCTCTGCCTCCTGGTTGAAGCACTCAATCTGTCGGGGGGAAGAGGGGAGAGGAGGTGGAGACGTAGGTGTCAAGGCAAAAAGTGACTGTGGGCAACATGGGAAATTACAGCGTTAGCAAAAGAAAGCCATCATTTATTAATTGTCCAAAACTTTTATTGTCAGTGCAAAAACGTTTTATCAAAACAGTGCTCCACAAGGGTGTTTGTTATTGCAGATATTGGTTTTCTTTAACGCTGACAAAGCATTCCGGCTGTGCCCATATCCACATCAGCCGGACACTAGAGAAGCTGCCCTCCCTCTGCACACACATCTTCACTGCGTTGTCAAATACCGTCTCTGCTGCCCTCTACGGCCATTTTAAAGAAATGACAAGAATCCATTATTGTCCAAAGTAATTTACAGCTCTAGCCCCTCGTCTTAAAGCCGCTTCCTACACAAACCAATCCTCCTCACCTTCTCCATTGCTGTGTCTAGTTTGGAATTGAGGGTCTGGGCCTTTTTCAGGTACTTGCTGAGCTCAGACAGGTCCCCAAAGGAGAAAAACTCCTCCACCTGCATGGCATAGCTCTCCAGATCCTCCATAAACCTCTCGCATCGCAGCTAAAAAAATTAAAGAAGGAACTTAGAGGTGAGAACCATGGGCTGTAGGGGACAGTTAACAAGTTACTTGCAAAACTTGTTTTCAATAATAAATAAATACTATAAGCCTTTGACTGTGATCAATATATAACATGGAAGTTGTTAATGACATTATGCAAGAAACCTATTATAAGTTATCTGTGCTGAGTTTCTTCCCTTTGTCTTTTGAATGAAAAGTACTGTTCATCAATGTTGTGAGGTGAAGGAGATTTAGTTGTTTTACTTTAAGATTTTTTGGTTTGTTTTTCAGTGTATAAAGGTTTAGTAGGACAAGGCAGATTATCAGGGTCATGTACATTAGCAATCTCATGAAAACTGAGTCAGAAAGGGAGGAACTACTCCAAAGATTTGCACAGTAGACGTTGCATGATTTCAAACCCTGGTTCTTTGTTTATAGAACCAGGGTTACGTCGGTAAGCCCCGGTAGCGGCAAGACGTGGTTATGAAAAACAGACAACAAATTTGGCTTTTAAATGACTGAACATTATGACCCCATTTGCCTGATGAAACTCATAATTTATAAACACTGCCAATAACAATTAGTTTGATATGAAATAGGATTAAGGTTAGTGAAATAATATTACATTAAATACATTAAAAGCCCACACTTAGTAAATAGTAAAAAAATTGTCCACTGATAACTTTTAATATCTTTTACATTTTGTGGTTGGGGAAGTTAGGGAACCCAAGGACCTAGTTCAGTAATAAACACACAGATAGTAGTTTTCAGTTGCACAATGTTTTGCTACAGTGTGCAGTAATAAATACATCCCATATGGTTAGTGTCACATCCACTGTTGCTCTACACTCTGACCTTGAGGCCACTCTGGAACTGTTCCGTCATCACTTCGGTGATCTGCTGGTGCTCCTCGAAGATGGAGGCCATGCGTATTTGCCAGTGGAAGGTCTCCTGGTTGAGGCGCATGTCAACAGGGGAGAATTTGACATAGTCCACTAGGAAACACAAACGGGTCTTGGACTCTGACAGCCTCCTCTCCAGTAAGGGCATTTCCATCGTCTTCACCTTGTCTACAAACAACTAGTAAAGTGATAGAGAATAAGAAAAATTGCAGAAATTCTAGGAATTGGAAACTATTCATTGTGATGGTAATTGTTATTTACAGATTTATTTGCTGATATTCGCGAGGGGATTAATCGAAAATTAAGGTAACCATTTCAAATACAGGATTAAAATGGAAACCACTTGGTATGGTGAGTATTGTTAAATTGACTATCTATTTAACAGGGACTGCAGACAACAGTTAATTCAGACACTGCTGAAGAGTAAAAGACCTGGATTTAGTTAGACAGCAATTTTTCATCCACTTGTTTTAATGAATCCCAAAGAAAGTGACTCCAAATAGTCAACCCTGAAAAAATGTAAGACAACCGTATAAAACGCACTGAGCTGTAGCGAAAGCTCTGTCAGAAACACCAGCCAGGGGACTCACAACAGCCCCACAACAACCTGTCATGGAAGTCGTAATGACCATTCAGGACATAAAATTCAACTCACATGGGACTCGTGAAATAATAAACAGAAAAGCCAGATTAGTCATAATACACATGGCGGCGGTGCCGGGTGTGACGGATGACCTTACCTTGAGCTCCATCAGTCCCTGCGTGTTGGGAGGGGTGCTCAGTGCCTTCTCTGCAATCTTCTTAAATTCATCACAGAGCCTGCAGTGGCACACACGCACACACGCATGCACGCACGCGCACACACACACAGTCAAAGCTTATTAGCAAACTGGGCAACACAGCAGAACTCAAATGTCTGGTGAATGATAGAGCTAAAGTGACAACTAAATGGTATTTGGATTGTGAAGGTCAATAATTCATACAGAATTAAATTTTTTGTAAATGCAAGGTTAAAGAAAAAAAAGGTTGCTTTCCAGGGAGTGTTAGAGTACACGAAGTGGGGTTAGCTATGGTCTTGCACTCAGTTTGGGACTTCCACTTTACAGAGCAGTTTTTGGAATGAGTGCCACCACATGTGATGGATGTTAACTTGAGCATTGTTGAGATCTAAGGCTGATTTAGTGCAAATGGGAATCTATACAGGGTGAGAACTTACTTCTTGTTCATTTCCTGGTGGTCTTCCAACATGCGTGTGACCAGCTGATGACGCAGTCCCTCAGCACGCCTCAACAGGCCAAGGATTAACTCGTGGGAGTGCACTTCAAACATACCCAGACGCACCACCTGTATTACACATCAACAGTGTTTGGTAACAATGTTAATTGGCCAGTTCTCCATTTTACTAGGCTGGTTTCAGTATTGTTTCGGTTGTCTTGCCAACACAGTGTATTAGCGTGTGCAGGCTATGGTTATTTTTTATTTAAAAAGTCTTGCAATTGAGCCACCCATAACACCCATACATTTCCCTTTCTACTCATGACTTAACAATAAGCTTTGCAACAAGCGATTGAGGAATTAAATAGTTGAAAAACCTGCATGAAACTGGTTCTGTAATGTTAAGCTTAGCAACACTTCACTAAAGTCAATAGAAAGGCAGCAAAAACATTTTGTATCTCAAAATTACAGCAGTGAATTCTATCCTTGAAAGAAATGAGAAGGAATAGTCACATTGTGATGTTTTATGTGGCCAATATTACATTAAAACTTTGCCTCCATTTGTGTTTTTCATGTTGCTACATAGGGGTAATTTGTTAATCCTATAGCTTGTTCACCATCTTCTTTTCAAAACTGTCATCAAACATTTTCAAACCTGTTTTCTGATATTTCAGGCGGTGCTGTCATAGCACCAAACAGACCACCAAAGTCTAGATAAAAAAATCCCTCACATCATTGTCCCTTTGCAGCAGACATATGGGAAGCAAAAACAGAACCCCAATGTTGTATCATGTATAACTCAAGAAGCCTAAATGTCTTCAACAAAGACAATATGTTTTTTACATTCATTAGTTGAACATGCTTGGAAAATGTAGACCTACTTATTGCAATTCACTTTCAAAGTACTTCAAAGTACTACAAAGTACTTTTGTAGCACCTGAAGCCACACATTTATGCTTTAAAATTGATTATAACTAACAAAAAAACAACACAGTGTAGCTTTTGTTCCAAGGTAGATCCACACCTTGCTCGAGCTGTATTGGATCTCTTCAGCGAGTTGCTGGTAGCGGGAAACCTCCGACATGATCTCTGGGAAGGAGTGCTGCTCGCTTAGGAACTGCTCCACGTCCTCCTGAGCCTGCTGGGACACCAGGTGACTATACTTGTCGTAGATGCGCACATGTTCCAAGGGCCCGGTGCTCTCCTCCCAAATCACCCGTCTCACCTCTTCTTGCATGGCCCGTAGGATCTCTGGGAGGATGATGGGCTTAAGGGTGCCCCCGCTTTGGCAGCCCGGCTGGGGGAGAAACAGGTGGGGTGGACCGTGGATAATGATGGGTAATAAGTCTGGTACTCAGACATTGAGATTAATTAGTGACAGACAAAAAAACAACGTAAAGAGTACGATTTACTTCAGACCTCGAGAAGATTAGCTGCTGCATAAACAAGGGCTAATGGCCATCCGAATAAAACACAAACTCCTACTTTGTTTTATTGCAGTAGCAGCGAGCGACAGACACATTGAGTATGGTAAGATACACTTAATGCTATGGTAATTGTGAATAGTCAGTCAAAACCCTTTGAAAAAAATACTATACTGATTTTTTTGTTTACATGGACACTTCAGAATTTAGGCTACCTGATCACCAAAAATCTGCAAAAACGAGTAGTTGTTCTACCCAGGGTTGGGTACGTTACTTTTCAAACTGGGGTCAATTTGGCTTTATGTTTGATATTCAGAGTTTGATTGTCAATACCTATTTTTTTTACAAAGATGACAGTGAACTATATACAATTGGTATAGTGTAGAGAGCAAGGTACACCCTTTGATTTTATCGTAAATCAAACTATTCATTTAGCAGAGCCCAAAATGTTGCAAAACGCTGTCGAATGTCTGTTCAGTAGTTTAGGGACCATCATGAAAGTGCAATACCGCTGATTCAATGTGACTAAAAAAATATATTTTATTTTGTGTCAACCTAATAATACCTGCCCCTGTAAAGGATAATCATAGGTACAGACACTTTTGGTGTTATTAAACAAAACTATAATTTTCTACATGTATTTTGGTTGTAAACCCTTATATATTTCATTTTTTAATAGATTCATATAGAGGTGACATATACACCTACAACAACTTGTATGTTGGTCACTGACCTTTAGATTTGATCTTTTACATTTCGATTTATATCAGAATTGATCCTTCTATACACATGTTTTTAATAGCTCAATATCCATATGAGCTAGAGACTTGAAAACAAGTGTGGTCTGTTCATTTACTTCTCTTCTGAATGGTACACCTCTTTTATCAATATTCATTATCTTGATTTTATTGTTTATTGTTATTGTTCAAACCCTATTACCTAATTCACATGTACTATTTTTAATAGCTTCCAATCCAAATTACATGGACCTCAAAAACCACTTGCATTATGTTCACTCACCTTCCTTTTCAAGGGTATGCCCCTTAGATTTTCCATTTCAAATTTCAGTTAATTTATAGGAATTCATCATTTGAAACCTCTCTTTTTTTAATAGCTCACTGTCCATATGAGTTACAGATCCAAGAACAAGTGTGTTGTGTTCCTTTACCTGTCTTCTGAAAGGTACACCACTTCATTATCTGTATTTCATTTTAAGATTGTGTATTATTACAACTCTTTTACCTAATTCACATTAACTATTTTAATAGCTTCCAATCCAGATGACATGGACTTCTAAAACTATTAGCATTTTTATCTTCCTTGTAGACAGTACATGCCTTATATTTTCCATTTTCAATCTCAGTGATTTTACAGAGATTAACAGCTCACTGTCAATATGAGCTAGAGATCTACAAACAAGGGTGGTGTGTTCTTTTCCCTCTACTCTCAATGTATGTATTCCAATATTCGTGCAATGTTTACATAACACATAACACAACTACATTTTGAATTTTGAACTGTGGCAACATTGACTTAATTGTAATGTTGTTCTTTATGTCCATGTTTGGTCTTGTTCTATTTCACATCAAAATATTAAGATTTTGATGATGAGTGGAGCATGTGACAAGTCCTGGTTGAGGGCCTCTAGGCATCTCTATGTGCCTGGGGACCACAGTCAGAATCGGGCAGCAGAGGTGCCTCTAGTCACCCACATTGACTCTAATTGGGGACGCTATTTAAGTTAACCTTTTGCTCTTCCAGCTGTGGATCATTGTTTGTGCCAGTTGTGTTGTGCATTAGTTCGCGGTTTGCCTCTCCTTTTGTTGTTTTGTTGTTACAATTAAAAGGATGTTACCCTGCTATATCACTGCTCCTTGTGTCCTGCCTTCCTTCAACTGTGACAGCATACTCCCATTCCCAATTTAAAACATTTTTAAATGTTAATGTGCAAGCGACATAACAATAGAATCCACCAAAGGTAGCTGTAGTGTCAATATTGATAAAATATGTAAAATAGTAAAATATGCTAATAAGAATGATGTTCTGAGTTTCACATTTCAACAATTATTTTCTTTTACATTTTTATATTCCACCCCCTTTTTCTCCCAACCCCACTGTACAACCAGGTGCCACCACTACAACAGTCCCTGCTGAGTCAGGAGAGTCGTAGATCGCCACAGGCTTCCTCTGAAACCTGTCTGATTAGCCGTTCTGCTTCTTTACACCCCCTCCTTTAACCAAGAAGTCAATGTGAGCCAACACATTGGAGGAAACGCTTGCTCACGTTACGTTACATGGCCAGGTCAGAGGCACCCGCCCTGCCAGAGACGTTGCTGGAATGCAGTGGCACAAGGAAATCTTCTATGCCGATTACCTCCCCCAATGCGACACCAGCCCAATATACACCACCCTACCAGACACTCCGGCCACAATCTACAGTGGCGTGACCGGGGCTCGAACCCACGGCCAGAGAGGTGTTTCACATTTATAACTACTAAGTCAAATGTGACAATGAAATATAAACAAAAGCTGAAACAGGAAAATAATTTGTAGGTGAGGAATGTTAACATAATTATGTCTTATTAATTCAATATTTTGCAATAACCGCTAGAGCAAAATAATCATTGCAAGAAGGTCCACAGAGTAAGAGGCACTGTGATCAATGGCTCCAACTAGGCAAATAAATGGATGAAATTAAATAAATGTTTGATGTTAGTGCAAGCATATTCTGAATATACTAAAGCAGCAATGTCAAATTGGTTCCACGGAGGGCCGAGTATCAGCAGGTTTTTGTTTTTTCCTATAAATTGGTTCAGATCTAAATAACCAGGTGAGGGTAGAAACTAACCAATTAGTGACCTAATTAATCAATCAAGTACAAGGTAAGAGTGAAAACCTGCAGAAAATTGGCCCTCCGTGGAACCGGTTTGACACCTCTGTACTAAAGAATGAAAACAATTTACACACAAAAAAAAAAAAAAATGACTACAATATTTGGTATAAAAATTAAAAGGTGTAGATGTGAGATTAGAGGGAAAAGGACACACCACACTTGTTTGTAAATCTCTAGCTCATATGGATAGTGAGCTATTAAAAAAGGATAAATTCTGATAAAATTACTGAAATTGAAAATGGCAAAACTAAGGGGCATACTCTATATAAAGAAGCGTACTCTTTACAAGGCAGGCGAGTAAACAAATGCAAGTGGTTTTAGATGTCCATGTCATCTGGAATGGAAGCTATTAAAAATTGTTCATGTGAATTAGGTAATAGAATTATATAAATTCAAGATTATGAATTTGGAAGAAATCTGAGGTGTACCTTTCAGAAGAGAGGTAAAGGAACACAACACACTTGTTTGTAGATCTCTAACTCATATGGATAGTGAGCTATTAAAAAAGAGTTGCATGACATTTAAAAAATAAATCAAGATAATAAATTTGGAAAAAAGAAGAGGTGCTGTTATGAAAATTCTTGAACTGATGTATACTTAGTCCTATACATGTATAAATGGGTTACTAGTTAAAGGTAAGGAGTCCCCATGTTTAGATAAGAAAAGGAACGTAGGAGAGGGGGATCTGGTATTTGTTAATGGTCATCATTGGATGGTCTCAGAAGATCATTGGGTTATCCATTAATTGTCTATCAGTTTAAAACATCAGTTTATCTGTTCTCTATCCAGATGCTGTGTGTCCCTTAGAGTTTAGGTAACTCATAAGGTCCTTGGTTTAATGTGGAGGATGACAGCCTGCCCCTTGCTTCAAACCTAGGTATTGACAGAACAAAGGGAATGTGTATTATTGACATGGGACAGCCCCCCCTTTGGGTAAAAAATATGTGACAAAAGACAGCAGGGCAGCATCTTACCACACCCCTTTTAACTGTAATAAATACTGTTAAAAGAGGTACATGTCATCTGGATTGGAAGCTATTAAAAAATGTTCATGTGAATTAGGTAATAAAGTTTTAATAATAAAATGTTAAAATAAAATCAAAATAATGAATTTGGTAAAAATAAGAGGTGTTCCTTTCAGAACAGAGATAAAAGAACACACCACACTGGTTTTTAGATTTCTAACTCATATGGATAATGAGCTATTAAAAAAGAGTGGTCTCAAAAGATAAATTCCTGTAAATTCACCGAAATCTAAAATGGCAAAACTAAGGGGTGTACTCTTGACAAGGAAGGTCAGTGAACAAAATGCTAGTGCTTTTAGAATCCATGTCATTTGGATTGGAAGCTATTAAAAATAGTGCATGTAAATTAGGTAATTGAGTTGTAATAACAAAATTGTAGTTGGTACATTTTATACAGAGAATTGTATAATAGAGGAAGGGTAAAGGAAAACACACCACATATGGATAGTGAGCTATTAAAAATAGCAGTAGAGAAGGACAAAAGCTGCTAAAATTAACAAAATTGAAAATGGCTAATCCACAGACTGTACTCTGGAGAAGGTCAGTTACCAATATAAATGTGGTTTCAGATGTCTTCTTGATTAATAAAAAGGTTATATTAAAAGGTATCTATATTTGGTAAAAGAGTTGTATTGACTTTTGAATATTGGTGTACCTTTGAGGGGATAGATACAGGAAAACACCACACGTTTGTAGATGGGCATCTCATATGGATAATGAGCAATTAAAAATGTATTGCATAGATGGATATACAATTGTTTCTAGAGGCATATGTCACCTGGATAGAAACTTATTGTAAAATGCATATATTTGTTAGGGTTGTAATAAGGTAAAAATATTTACAAAAATGAAGACAAATGATGGGGAAAATGAGAGGTGTACCTTTTTAAGGACAGGTAAACGAACATAAACTTTTATGTACATCTCTAGCTGATATGTGTTTTGAGCTGTTTAGAATGAGAAATTAAAGCAGAAGGAAAAATAGCTATTAATAAGGGGGAAATTGGGAAGGAAGGTCAGTGTTCAAAACAAACTGATTTAGAGCTAATATGTCTCTTGAATAATATCATAATCTGTATAATGAGTTAGCTTATTTGTGTTTATATTTTTTTAGTATAAACAAATAATAACACCTTTAATAATTAGAAATGTGGTGAAAAAAAATTGAAGTAGTCAGAAGAAAGAACATTTTGAAATAAGGATTTCTGCTGAATGCACTTTTAAGACGGTTCCTTAGCCTTATCCGCGTAATATCCCTCCATTGAAAGTAACGTTATATTATATTATATATAACGCTTTCGTCTTTGTAGGACGTTTTTGGGGCGCGCTATTAACAAGCAAACTCTGAATATCGAACAAAAAAACTAATTTACCCCGGTACGTTTTAAATGTGATCCGTTACAGTTACAAACACCTGTCCACATTTGTAATCAGTAACTCAACTTTTTGATTAATATAAGTAAGGTAATCGGATTTTAAGAGCTATTAGAAGACAAATAGGAATAGCTTATAACCAATTGAACACCTTTTGCAGGATCACTCAATGTTAGTTTACATAGCTGGCCAAAAGCGGAATTTGCATTGTACCTTGTGGGTTAAGTACAGAACTTTTGCAAATGGTTTTAAAACCATTGCTTTCTACTTCAATATGATTGGGCTACATCTATTCACGCTAAAGGTCTGTCAAATATTCAGTCATTACAATTAATCCAATAACCCTTGATCTTCCAGAATCTGACTTTTTATCTGAACATTACTCAAAATCAAAGGATGTTTTAGCATATTCTGTTGTTTTATTCATATTTTTTATTACTTCAAAACATTGTTGAAAAATCTTCTAGAAAAGAGCATTGACATTATTATATAAAAAAATCTAGATATCTGTAGCTTTTCGTACGTACACTAAATCTGCAGTAGTCTGATATTTTGCTCCACTAACATTGTCAAAATGTTGCAGAAACATCAGGCATGCGAGTGCACGCTTGCAATCGTGAACACCCACACTCAAATAGGTTTCACCCGCGCGAACGTCACCTGCGATTATTAGGGCCACCAGCAATGGATTTTCAAAACGGAAATTAAAGAAATAAACTGGGATTACATACCTGCACTCTTACCCTACGTGCACACTGTCCACTCGCTCAACTTACAAATCACTCAATCTCTGGCAATTTCCTTACAATGGTTTGACCCACTGCCCCCCGGACCCTCAGCATTGGCACATCGTGCCAAGTACCCCTGACTGCAGTGTGCAATTCAGGGCGAGGATCAATGTGGGTGGAGTCAAACGTTTGACTCTGCCCACATGTGACCCCACCCTCCGTTTTTTTGCCAAAAAGTATTAACCCAAACAGGTAGCACTATATTATTTATTATAAATTTAATACGACAACGAAATTGTATAGAATTTTCGGCCGCTGCCAAGAATATCAGATGCTCTGCTTTTTAAACAACATTTTGCCTATAGAATTTATAAACTAAATTAGTACATTTAATTGCTTTGAATTCAAACGAAAAAAAACATAGGCTATCAGAACACAGCCAAAAAGAAACAGAAAATAATTCTATCAATGGGCTATGAAATTGGAAATTGTATGCTTTCAAATATTAAACGCTCAGCATTTAACTATCGTATACAATGCGTGTATAAAAATCTAAAATGTATTTGAAATTAAATACAACATTTTGATAAATGTTTTTCTATAGTAACCCAATTAGCTATACCACTTTGGTCCTTTCTGATAGCATGTGCACGTTTTCCATAATGATTCTTTAGTTGTGGTTACTGCTTCACCACACACTATTTTCTGCAAGGTACCTTTATTTTGCAACAGTGGGTTTCATCAACTTCTTAATTCAATTATTGAGCAAACGTCATGAAAACTTAAGCAACAAAGTTTATATTTGTATGTATATCTATGTAGGATAGGTTTGATTAAGATTCGCTTTCGTTGATGTTGATACCTTGGTGAACCTCAGCTTCAGTGGTTCACAGACTTAAGGAGAGAAGGGGTCGGGTTAAACGCATTTGACTCCGCCCACATTGAGCCTGGCCCGGAACTGCACCCTGCAGTCAGGGCCTTCTCCATTGCACAGGTACGCGTGTGTGAGAATTTGACAGCCTGTCGTTGGTGGTTGACTTTCAGCAAGTAGTTCAAACAAAGGATATGTTAGACATTTCTTTACTTCTACCAATCAATACAATAACACACATTTCTAACCGTCACCAGCCTTCATTTTCTCTGCATTGAACTATAGGTAACCTTTTATGTTAGCTAGCGGTTAGCTGTTGTTTGCTAGCAAGCTACAGTAACATCAACCATCTTTTGCAGCTTTTTGAATTTGAGTAAATGAGAGAAGCTTGCAATGGAATGAATGTAGTGTTCCTTAGCTGGCAAGGTGACAGTGTTCCTGTCCACCGTCTGAAAGGCACTCAATGCACGTTGCTAACGAGAGGTTAAACCAGAAAGTTTGTTTTATGTTGGTAAGGTTCACACACAATAGCTGAATTTGCAGAGCTACAGTAGCAAGCAAACCGATAGTGCAAACAAAAACAGTATTTACAGCGCTACTTTTGGTTTATCCCTCAAAAAATGCTCTTGAGAAAATGTTATGTAATTGTCCCCTCCAAACCTGATATCAGATTTCCAAACCCTGGTTACATGCAAATGCGCACACACTATGACACACATAAACATCCAGTACATTACCCATTCTGAGTAGAGCTTGGTCTCCACACGTGGCACCAAGCTGATAGACTTCAGCATCATGTCAAAGACGTTGAGAAAGACGACCTCAAACTCTTTGAAGCTGGGCTCAAATTTGATTTGCGTCTTATCCAGAATCAGTTCCAGGACGAAGCCAGGGTGCTCGTAGGCCCTCACTGAATACTGGAAAATGATGGGACCCCAAAATCAAAATGACTAGCATACCTTGGGTGTGTTCCTGTATACAGTTTGGTCAGGAAATATTTGGACACTGACATAATTTTCATCATTTTGGCTCTGTATGCCACCACAATGGATTTGAAATTAACAAACAAGATGCAATTGAACTGCAGATTTTCAGCTTTAATTCAAGGGGTTGAACAAAAATATTGTATGAAACGATTAGGAACCATTTTCATACACAGTCCCCTTTATTCAGGGGCTCAAATCTAATTGGACAAATTAACACAATCATAAATAAAATGTTCAGTTTTAATTATCGGTCGAGAATCTTTTGCAGGCAATGACTGCTTTGAGTTTGGAACGCATGGACATCACCAAATGCTGGGTTTCCTCCTTTGTGATGCTTTGCCAGGCCTTTACCGCAAGATGTCTTCAGTTGTTGTTTGTTCGTGGGTCTTTCTGCCTTAAGTTTTGTCTTCAGCAAGTGAAAAGCATGCTCGATTGGGTTGAGATCAGGCTATTGACTCAGCCATTGCAGAATATTTCTGGTTTGCATTCGAAGTAAGCTCCTGGTTTGCTTTCACAGTATGCTTTGGGTCATTGTCCAATCTGTAAAGTGAAGCGCCGTCCAATCAACTTTGTTGAATTTCTCTGAATCTGAGCAGACAATATATCCCGATACACTGCAGAATTCATCCAGCTGCTTCTGTCCTCTGTCACATCATCAAAAAACACAAGTGACCCAGTGCCATCGGAAGCCATGCATGGCCATGCCATCACATTGCCTCCACCATGTTTCACAGATGTGGTAAGCTTCGGATCATGAGCCATTCCAAGCCTTCTCCATATTTTTTTCTTCCCATCATTCTGGTACATATTGATCTTAGTTTCATCTGTCCAAAGAATGCTGTTCCAGAACTGGGCTGGCTTTTTTTTTGGGCAAAGTCTAATCTGGCCTTTCTACTCTTGGGGCTTATGACTGGTTTGCACCTTGTGGTGAACCCTCTGTATTTGCTCTCATGAAGTCTTCTCTTTATGGTAGACTTGGATAGACTTGGATGATATGCCTACCTCCTGGACAGTGTTCTTTACTTGGCTGGTTGTTGTGAAGGGGTTTTTCTTCTCCATGGAAAGGATCCTACGATCATCCATCGCTCTAGTCTTCCGTGGACATCCAAGCCATTTTGTGTTGCAGAGCTCACCAGTGTGTTCTTTTTTTCTCAGAATATATCAAACTGTTGATTTGGCCACTACTAATGTTCCGGCTATTTCTATGATTTTATTTTTTGCAGCCTAAGGATGGCCTGTTTCACTTGCATTGAGAGCTCCTTGGACCGCATGTTGTGGGCGCACAGCAACAGCTCCCCAAATGCGAATGCCACACCTGGAATAAATCCAGACCTTTTACCTGTTTAATTGATGAAGAAATAACAAATGAACAGCCCACACCTGCCTATGAAACAGCTTTTGTGTCAATTTTACAATTACTTTTGGTCCCTTGAAAAAGAGGGGGCAACATATTAAAGAGCTGTAATTCCTCCAATTAAACACACTCCAATTAAATGCTGCACTTTAAGCCCATCTTCTTTATTCAACTGTAACTTGAATACATTTGGTGAACAGCCAAAATAACAAAACTTGTGTCAGCAGCCAATTATTTCAGGACCAAACTGTATCTATACTTGTGAAGACCAAAAAGTATATTCTAGGCTTGGAGTTGAGGTTTTGGTTAGAAATACTGTTTAGGTTAGGTTTAGGGTTTAAGGTTGAGGTAATTAATCCTTTGTTATGGTAGTCAATAGCGTTTCCTCAGAAATATATTGAAATTCTATTTGTAAGACCATTTGGATTGGCAGGATTGTGGATTTGATTGCCAAGGGGGACCAGTACAAAAAATATGAACAATGAATGCAGTTACTACTGTAGGTTGCTCTCAAAATGAGCATCTGCCAAACTCCTTAAATCAATGTTAATGTAAAACCAACATGGGAGTGCATGTTGCAGTTACCGGGTCCTGGGAAATGAGGTGTGTGTAATCCTGGATGGACTCCAATGCCAGACTCTGGAGCTGTGAGGTCATCAGGGCTGCCACGCAGTTAAAGAAGGACTGCAGTTTGGCTACATTGGTGTTGCTGGGGACCAGCTTGCGCTTGTTCCCCTGATAGTAAATGCGCTGAACTTCAGGAAACCACCTGTTCACAAGTACACAGTTACTAACTGTATGAAAGACAGAAACAGCACGGCAAACGATAATCTACAATCCACTAACATTTCACCACAGAAGCCAGCTAGTTTTGCTGGTTTGAATGTACCTAACCCAACATGGATCAACTCTATAAAGTGTGCCTACTTTCTAAGGAGGATTTCCTTGGCACCCTCAATGTGTCTGGTGACCAGCTGCTGGAAGACAGACAGCTCCATTGACTCCGCCCTGTTGTGGAACTCCTCAATATCTATGAGACGTATCTTCCTGTGTGGAGAGCACAGGGGTGAGATTGTTGAAACGGTGGAAGAGAAGAAAAACAGAAAGTAGTGAGTCTATGAGGATAGAATAAGAGGATGCATAGGATAGAAGCACTCACTCAAATGAAACATGCCACAGGTCCAACACTGAAAGCATTGTGGGGTTGATGGAGTGAAGATTATCCCTTATTTTCTTTCGGGCATGAAGGAAAGACTTGTTCCACGGTTTTGGGACCACTTCGATTCTTAGAATTGAAAATGTACAGGAAGGAAAAGAATACGTTTATCTTTTTCAGAGGACTAAAAACAAGTTGCAACATTTAGACTGACATTATTGTTAACAGGTTGCTTCAATAAATAACCAGGTTTGGGAGCTAATTGTCTTCTACTTGATCTGTTTTCAATCAATCGGATGTCTTTTTTGTTCAAAGTATTAAGATTAAGTGTTTATCAAACTACTGGACATACTGTCAAATCCTCTCTAGATGTAACAGGACTTACTCAACTCTGTGTGGAGGAAGATCTTTAACGTTGTCTTCATCTCTTTCCCTAGGATCCCGAAGTACAAAATCCACTGCAAACAAAGAAAACAAATCAACATCAATACTTAAAATGCATGTCAGTGAGAAGACAATAATAAAAAATGTACAAAAGAATCTAGAAATGTTATTGTTATGCATCCAGTATCATGAAACCAATGAGAAAATGTGAGTCTGCAGATTGACAGTTTCTCATCTGGGAAATAAAGCCCTTTACCTACTTCAGATGAATTAATTGACACCACTTCTACTTCTCTATAAGCTGTTTTAAGAATGTTGCCAAAAATGATTCAGGTTTTTCCCTGACTCTAAGATAGTAAATGAAGAGCCTATTCGTTTAAAAATCCAGAACTATTATTTTAATGACAATTTAAAGCAAAAAGTTGGTTTTGCATTTGGTAAATTACCAATAGATTTCTTCACACTGAGCAGGTAATCCTCTTTCATCTCATCTGTTAGAAGCTCTATGGTCTTAGACAGTGCCTTGAGGTGAGTGGGCACCAGGTCCAGAACATTTTCCAGCCAGGAGTCCTCCATGGCTGCCACATTCTCTGTGTCAATCCCATTACGAATGTAATAGTAATATCTCTGACGTTTTGGACAAATAAAAAACATTGAAAGAATATTGCAGTGTTATATTCCTTTTCGAACATAAATGAACAATATACAGTATCCCACACTGAACGAAAATATACGAAGGGTGAAAAAATGTATAATGGTATCAGTGTCCTAATAGGTATGGACTGTGCTACATATTTTTTAAATGCCTTTCAGGATACATGTGAAACACAAAAGCTTTGCTGAAAAAATGTGGACGAGTTTTAAAATAAGGTGTAACCTACATTTGTAAACTTTTTTTTTTTGAATCTGCATGCATTTTAGGTTTCAAATCAAAACCATTGAATTAGATGATTGTATTTCCCCTTCCCTTACTAGAATGTCCTTCTCTGTTGCTGTGGGGGACATAGAGGTAGAAGGCTTGCTGTCCTCCACAACAATTTGTCCACTGGCAGACTCATCCTGCCTAAAACAGAACGGCAAAATTCGGTAAAAAGAGAATGTTTTAATTCAGTGAACAGTGGTGTTCAGCGTTCAGTGGATGGAGATGGAGTAGAATGAAAGGATAAATTCATTAGTCAAGCTCACAGGATTATGCTGACCAGGGCACTACGGAAGTGCTCCCGGTCCTTCTTGGGCTGAGCGTGGCTACTGCTGTGACGTTTGGAGGACTTTAATGACACTCCAGCCTCTCTGCTCTTGGAGCCATCCATGTCTCTGCTCAGACTTCCACCCGGCTCATCTCCTACAGTGGATATGCATCAGAATAGGTTGGTCACTTAAGACAGTGGTTCTTTAACCTCTCCTGTGGGACCACAATGTTGTAGCTTTACACTAGCAGCCGTGATTCATCTAACAAAGTTTAATGGGATCTATAATATATCTATAATATTTACAGGTTGCACTTGCACATGCTGTTTTCCATTTCAGTCACCCACCTTCAGATAAATGTTTGGAAAACTATAAATTAAAACTATGTAGCTTGTGCTAATGAACAACTTACTGGGGAGTCTAACTGGTGCTCCAAAGGTGCCATGGGACTCTCCCCTGGCTGGTGACTGCAGGACAAATGCAAGAGCAGTGTCCTGCCACGTTGGTTTGGAGCGAACCTTAGAAGACAGATATTATGTTATAGTTTAAATCAAACAGGAAGCTGAGAGCAAGTATGTGACAAAACAATAACAATTAATTAGTTACTCCAGTTGGGCACCATCCCCACTTTCTATCATCAGTGCTCAACTTGGGCGGAAAAGTGTTCCGGTACTTCTAATATTAGGCAAACAGCGTTCCGGTTCCTTTTTTAAGCAAACCTTATAAAAACATACATTTTGATGAACATAGTCGAATTTGCGATTTGTCAGACCCTGCAATTCTTTCATCCAAATTCAAGCGCTTTCTATAATGCAAAACCAAGACGGTACGCATAGCCCATAATGTGCGAACGCGTCCATTACTGCTGATTAGCCAAAGCCTGGAGAAAGGTGTTGCGTTTGGGTACCATTACTGTACCTGTGGAAGTTGTGGTAGGAGGCGTTCCTGATTGCCGGTGATCTTGGGCAGCTTCTTTTTATGCAATGCATTCTGTGAAGAGACCGAGGTGAAATCAGTTTTAGATTCGAGAATCAACAGACATTCACATTCGTTCCTCTGTTCAGACTCCCTTCCACATTTAGGGACCGAGGTACAAGAGTAAACCAGGTAATCGCCGAAATGTCTATAGACGAATATAGTATCATTATGGACTCTCATCTACATCAATCCACATGCTAAATACTAAACCACACTTCATATTGTCAAAAATATCTTTATTGATTTATTACTAATCAATAAATCAATTAAAGAATGTTAAATTCTGTATTTCAATGGAAACACCTTATAGGAGGTGTTTCCATTCATTGATTCATTATTTATAAATCAATAAAGAGTTTTTCCACCAAAACAAAGCTTGAACAAATAGACCAGCTAATTTTAAAATAATATACATTTGGTTTGAAGTTCCTATGACAATCATTGAAAAAGATATTGAAGAAATACCGAATTGGAGGTGTTTCTATTGATTATTAATAAATCCATAATTACTTTTTCAACAAAACAAAGCTTGAACAAGTAGGCCAGCTATTTTTAGAATAATATACAACAGGTGTGAAGTTTCTATGACAATCATTAAAAAAAGATATTGAAGAAATACCGAATTAGAGGTGTTTCCATTGATTGATTTATTATTAATAAATCCATAATGGCTCACCAAAACAAAGCCTGAACAAGTAGGCCAGCTATTTCTAGAATAATATACATCAGGTTTTAAGTCCCTTTGAGAATCACTGAAAAAGATATTGAAGAAATACTGAATTAAACATGCTTTCATTTATTTTTTGGTTAGTGATAATGTCAATAAAGATATTTTTGACTATATGAAATGTATAGTATTTAGCATATGGATTGATGTAGATGAGAGTCCATAATGATACTATATTCGTCTTCTGACATTTCGGCAATTACCTGGTTTGCTCTTTTACCTCGGTCCCTAAATGTGGAAAGGAGCCTGAATGGAGTAACCAATGTGAATGTCTGTTGAATTTCGAATAAAAAACGGATTGAACATTTGGTCCTGGGACAAGTATCTACATACAGTAGAGTCAGTAACTTTTATCTAGCTAATCACTGTTAGCCCTAGCAGCTAGATAGCGACTGTTAGAACTTTAAAATTAGAGCAAACTTACCTGAGTTCCCATGTTGAATTTCAAGAATATAAAGAATTACTGTACTGTACAGTAGGCCCAACTGTTTACCATTTATACTATCGATTCAACTACGGAACTCTTAAAACGCATTAATAGACCTATTAGCTATATATAGCTACTGTATAACTTCTGTAAACACAAAAAATAACTAGTCTTAACTAGCCACTGTACTGTACAGCAGATCAAGTTAACGTTGACCTACGTACTACCTACCAACGCGTAAAATAACGACAACCGGCGTTAAAGGACACCCGCGTTAGTTACTTCTTTGCAAACTAGGTGCTAATAACATGTACAACTATCTAACGAACGTATGCGCATTAACTACCCGAACTGAAATTATCTCGTTTGTTCATAAACCTAGCCAAGCATTTTTCGTGCATAGGAAGGTAGGTAGGACAGTTTCAGCATTTCGAAACTGGCGTACTGTTGCTACTAGTCCGCCTTGTTGTTAAGGCAACGACGCGACCAGCCACCGCCTCCTCCCCGTTTGTAGCCTTTCGGCTCCTCGAGGATCTTTACAGTTAAATACTCTCTGAGGCCAGTTTATAAATCATTACGTATATGGAAAATGAAAAAATGCATAAACATCTAACAAATAGTACTTGAATCCCTATTCAAGTTAATGTTTTGTTCGTTCATTCTAATTATGTTTAATCCTAGCCGGAAACAGTACATGGTATGTTGTGCAGCATCTCTAAGGAGGAAAGTTATTTACCTGATATGGTTATTTACCTGGGATCATTTGAAACCTGAACATTTAAACTACTCAGAGTTGTGGCTGAATATCAGCCTAAAATTTGTTTGGCCTAGCAGTGGTTCCTTACCAGGGGTACTAGGACCCCTGGAGGTACTTGGCCTCTATGCAGGGAGTACTTTAGAACACTCAAGACACCATAGGCTTGATAATGAAATTAACATGAGGGGGTACTGCAGGGGTACTCCAAGCAGAGCAAACATCAATTGGTGGTACAGTAACTGAAAAGGGTTGGGAACCACTATAGTGTGAACACTTGGTGGGTCAAACCAAGTCATCAGGAGGAATCAGCTAATGAAGTGGGATGTCACACCTAGTTGTATACATTCAAGTGTTGGAATCCCGTGCACTCTGACTTCAAAATGCTAAATATATCCTATAGGGATGTGTTCTGGTGGCCTAGACTTAGCACAAGGGCCATAAACCTATTGTTTACTGATAAAAAGTGTTATCCAGGTTGCATATGTTGTATACCAACCTTCAGTGCCCACATGTTGATTTCTGCTTAGCATCGCTAGTGAACGTTCATAATTTGTATTTTATTAATTTAATCAGGCAAGTCTAGTGAGAATACATTCTTATTTACAATGACAGCCCAGGACTAGATATATTATTAATATATAAATAAATAAAAGTTGTCTAGGGTGGCAAATGTACACATACTGGTGCAGCAATGGTTCGAATCCAACCTACCCATTTCAAATGAAGCATAAAATGTCTAACAAAATATTAAGACAGAAGAAACTTGCAATTACACAATTACTACACAAAACAGTCGATGTGTCTGTCTGTATGTGGGAAAGTGTGTGGTGTGTATATATGTTAGTTAAAACAATTTAAACTTCTTTTGTCAATGATGAAACAAAATGCAAGATCTTTATCCAAATGTCCTAGCTGTGATTTAGGCAAATCATGCTGAGACCAATGTAATTTGTTATTTTTTTAAACTGAGGCATGTAAATACCAAAACCATTACACATACATACAAGAACCATTACACATACATACCGACCCCATTAACCAATAATTACCTACCTATAAAAGATAGTAGTTGTAATTTCTAATATGTATTATGAATCTGCACCTCCCCAACCCCTGCTATTGACAAGATGCCCATAAAATGTGAACTCCAAAGTATTTTGACAGTGACAATTTTTTTATTTCTGTATTCTAGGACATTGGATTCAAAACCAAACAACCTTTAAAGGTATTTTGATCCGTATTGGACAAAACCCTAACATGGGTTACATAATGTATCACCCATTTTAATCATTTTATTAAAAGAAATAAACAAGGAAAAAAAGAAAAAAAGAGAACTAGCCAAGGTAGACTATACGAGGTAGTGAATCACATCACAAGATAACATACAATGTTAACATATTGCTTTAATTCAGGAGAGAAAAATATAAATAATATTGCAATAAGATACAAAATACCTGGAACAAGATTGACCTTCAAAGATTTTTTTTTTACCTCTACATTCATATTAAGAGCACCCGTATCCTAGACATTCAAACATAAAAATATCTGTGCAAAATTGGGCATTTTGACTACCAACAGATAAAACTATATTAAATATGCAATTTTCTTTTGCTTTTGACCTTTGGTGTAATATCACAACTTTTGCAACCCTGAGAGGAATGACCTAAGAAAATGATAGTATAGAAAAAGCCTGGCTTTGTGTCAATGCAGTTTACAGCTGCTCTCGAAAGTATTCACTCCCCTCGGACCTTTCCACAATTTCTTGTGTTACAACATTCATTTAAAAAAAAAATCTAAATTAATTACAAATAGAAAACCGAAAATAACTGATTGCATAAGTATTCACTCCCTTTAGTCAACATTTGCTGGATGCACCTTAGGCAGCAATTACAGCCATGAGTCTACTTTGATAAGCCTCTAAGAGCACTGCTCATCTGTAAAATTCCTCAGCCTTCGTCATGTTGGGGGAAGAAATCTTTTGCAGCTATTTTCAAGACCTTCCACATATTCCTAATTGGACTGAGGTCCGGGCTTTGATCTTTTTGTTTTTAAGCCACTATTGTGACTTTAGCTGTATGTTTGGGGTCATTGTCCTGCTGTCCAAGGTCGCTTGCAGACTTTAGCAGGTTTTCTTCCAGGACTTCTCTGTAATTTGCTGCATCCATTCTGCCCTACATCCTAACCAGCTTTCAAGGCCCTGATGCTGAGAAGCATCACCATATCATAATGCTGCACAACTATGCTTCATTGAAGGGATTGTGGTGTTCTCAGGATAATGTGCAGCCAAAAAGCTCTATTTTGGTCTCATCTGATCATAGAATCTCTTTCCACAGCCTCCCAAATTATTTTTCACTTTAACATTATGGAAATGTTTTTTGTTGATCAGAGGCAAAAAAAACTAATTAAATTACTTAATGTCGTAACACAATAAAATTGGAATAGTCCAAGGGTGGTGAATCCCTTTGAGATCTCCTGTATATGAGGTTGGCAGAACTCTGTATATCCACTGTAGTTTATTAAATTTTTTACTGAGCCCCTCACACACATGCTGCACCCATTGCCATTGGTTGAGAAGTGAAGATATTTCCTCTAGACAGTTTTCTTCATTCCAGGTAGTGTGAGTTCAAACCTGCAGTAAAATGTAATTGGAAAATGTAAGATAACAAAAAAGTCCATATTTCGATTTACTGTGATCAACATATTGTCTCACAAAATTTGCCCACAGTAAGGGATTAGCCCATTTGCTTTAATATTGCTGTTGACAGTGACTGATGTCATAGCTCATTACTGAAGACTGAAGTAGAAGAACTGAAGGCACATGAGACAGTGATAGCTTAGTCAAACTTCAATGGTTGAGTGTGAGTCACATTATCGTAAAAGATTTGTACAATTTAATGTCCCCATAGCATAATGCTGTCCCTTTATTATTGTAAAGTCATTTGCACAATTTAACTATGCACATTTTTTTTTTAAATGTTCAGTAATTATTAAGACAGTCAACAGAAATGTTGACAATAAATATCAGGAGGGAATTTGAACTGTAGATCATTAGGGAAATACAGTGGGGAGAACAGGTATTTGATACACTGTTGATTTTGCAGGTTTTCCCACTTACAAAGCATGTAGTCTGTAATTTTATCATAGGTACTCTTCAACTATGAGTGACGGAATCTAAAACAAAAATCCAGAAAATCACATGGTATGATTTTTAAGTAATTAATTTGCATTTTATTGCATGACATAAGTATTTGATACCTTAGAAAAGCAGAACTTAATATTTGGTACAGAAGCCTTTGTTTGCAATTACAGAGATCATACGTTTCCTGTAGTTCTTGACCAGGTTTGCACACACTGCAGCAGGGATTTTGGCCCACTCCTCCATACGGACCTTCTCCAGATCCTTCAGGTTTCGGGGCTGTCGCTGGGCAATACGGACTTTCAGCTCCCTCCAAAGATTTTCTATTGGGTTCAGGTCTGGAGACTGGCTAGGCCACTCCAAGACCTTGTGATGCTTCTTACGTAGCCACTCCTTAGTTGCCCTGGCTGTGTGTTTCGGGTCGTTGTCATGTTGGAAGACCCAGCCACGACCCATCTTCAATGCTCTTACTGAGAAAGGGGGTTGTTGGCCAAGATTTCACGATACATGGCCCCATCCATCCTCCCCTCAATACGGTGCAGTCGTCCTGTCCCCTTTGCAGAAAAGCATCCCCAAAGAATGAGGTTTCCACCTCCATGCTTCACAGTTGGGATGGTGTTCTTGGGGTTGTACTCATCCTTCTTTTTCCTCCAAACACGGCGAGTGGAGTTTAGACCAAAAAGCTCTATTTTTGTCTCATCAGACCACATGACCTTCTCCCATTCCTCCTCTGGATCATCCAGATGGTCATTGGCAAACTTCAGAAGGGCCTGAACATGCGCTGGCTTGTACAGGGGGACTTGCTTACACTGCAGGATTTTAATCCATGATGGCGTAGTGTGTTACCAATGGTGTTCTTTGAGGCTGTGGTCCCAGCTCTCTTCAGGTCATTGACCAGGTCCTACCATGTAGTTCTGGGCTGATCCCTCACCTTCCTCATGATCATTTATGCCCCACGAGGTGAGATCTTGCATGGAGCCCCAGACTGAGGGAGATTAACCGTCATCTTGAACTTCTTCCATTTTCTATTCGCCAACAGTTGTTGCCTTCTCACCAAGCTGCTTGCCTATTGTCCTGTAGCATCATCAAATCTATCATAACCAATTGGAAAGAACATGGCACAACAGCAATCCTGCCAAGAGACGGCCGCCCACCAAAACTCACGGACTGGGCAAGGAGGGCATTAATCAGAGAGGCAGCCTTGTGCGGGTCTACAATTTTATCCCTGATGTCCTTACACAGCTCTCTGGTCTTGGCCATTGTGGAGAGGTTGGAGTCTGTTTGATTGAGTGTGTTGACAGGTGTCTTTTATACAGGTAACGAGTTCAAACAAGTGCAGTTTATACAGGCAATGAGTGGAGAACAGGAGGGCTTCTTAAAGAAAAACTGTGAGAGCCGGATTTCTTGCGGGTTGGTAGGTGATCAAATACTTATGTCATGCAATAAAATGCAAATGAATTATTTAAAAATGATTTTGTGCGTTTGCCCACTGACAAAGAAATGATCAGTTTATAATTTTAATGGTAGGTTTATTTGAACAGTGAGAGACAGAATAACAACAACAAAAAATCCAGAGAAATGTTTTTTTTATTTGAATTTTATGTGATGGATCAGAACACAATAGTCTAAGTTGGTGAAGTGAAATGAGAAAAATATATACATAAAACTTTTTTATTGAAATAAAAAACTGGAAATTGGCATGTGCGTATGTATTCACCCCCTTTGTTATGAAGCCCATAAAAAGCTCTGGTGCAACCATTACATTCAGAAGTCACATAATTACTGAAATTATGTCCACGTGTGTGCACCTGTGTCACATGATCTGTCATTACATATAAATACCTTTTTTGAAAGGCCCCAGAGGCTGCAACACCTAAGCAAGACACTAACCAAACACTGCCATGAAGACCAATGAACTCTCCAAACAAATAAGGGACAATGTTGTTGAGAAGTACAATTCAGGATTAGGTTATAAAAAAATATCCAAATCTTTGATGATCCCCAGGAGCATCATCAAATCTATCATAACCAAATGGAAAGAACATGGCACAACAGCAATCCTGCCAAGAGACGGCCGCCCACCAAAACTCACGGACCGGGCAAGGAGGGCATTAATCAGAGAGGCAGCACAGAGACCTAAGGTAACTCTGGAGGAGCTACAGAGTTCCACAGCAGAGACTGGAGTATCTATACATAGGACGACAATAAGCCGTACGCTCCATAGAGTTGGGCTTTATGGCAGAGTGTCTAGAAGAAAGCCATTACTTTCAGCAAAAAAAAAAAAAAAAAGGCATGTTTTGAGTTTGCAAAAAGGCATTTGGGGGACTCCCAAAATGTATGGAGGAAAGTGCTCTGGTCTGATGAGACTAAAGTTGAACTTTTCGGCCATCAAAAAAACGCTATGTCTTGCACAAACCCAACACATCACATCAGCGAAAGAACACCATCCCCACAGTGAAACATGGTGGTGGCAACATCATGCTGTGGGGATGTTTTTCAACAGCCGGTACTGGGAAACTGGTCAGAGTTGAGGGAAAGATGGATGGTGCTAAATACAGGGATATTCTTGAGCAAAACCTGTACCACTTTGTGCGTGATTTGAGGCTAGGACGGAGGTTCACCTTCCAGCAGGACAATGACCCCAAACACACTGCTAAAGCAACACTTGAGTGGTTTAAGGGGAAACGTGTTAATGTGTTGGAATGGCCAAGTCAAAGCCCAGACCTCAATCCAATAGAACATTTGTGGTCACAAGTGCAAACCATCTAACTTGAACGAGCTGGAGCAGTTTTGCAAGGAGGAATGGGTAAAAATCACAGTGGTAAGATGTGGCAAGCCACCAGGTTTGCACACATCTCAGGAGGGATTTTGTACCACTCCTCTTTGCAGATTGGCAAACTTCAGACAAGTCTGTACATGTGCTTTGTTGAGCAGGTGGACCTTGCGGGTGCTGCAGGATTTCAGTCCTTCACAGCGTAGTGTGTTACCAATTGTTTTCTTGGTAACTATGGTCCCAGCTGCCTTGAGATCATTGACAAGATCCTCCCGTATAGTTCTGTGCTGATTCCTCACCATTCTCATGATCATTGCAACTCCATGATGTGAGATCTTGCATGGAGCCCCAGACCCAAGGAGATCGACAGTTCTTTTGTGTTTCTTCCATTTGCGAATCATCGCATAAACTGTTGTCACCTTCTCATCAAGCTGCTTGGCGATGGTCTTGTAGCCCATTCCAGTCTTGTGTAGGTCTACAATCTTGTCCCTTATATCCTTGGACAGCTCTTTGGTCTTGGCCGCGGTGGAGAGTTTGGAGTCTGACTGATCGATTGCTTCTGTGGACAGGTGTCTTTTATACAGGTAACATGCTGAGATTAGAGCACTTCCTTTAAGAGTGTGCTCCTAATCTCAGCTCGTTACCTGTATAAAAGACACCTGGTGGCCAGAAATCTTTCTGATTGAGAGGGAATCAAATACTTATTTCACTCATTAAAATGCAAATTAATTTATAACATTTTTGACATGGGTTTTTCTGGATATTTTGTTGTTATTCTGTCTCTCACTGTTCAAATAAACCTACCATTAAAAATATAGACTGATAATTTCTTTGTCAGTGGGCAAACATACAAAATCAGCAGGGGATCAAATACTTTTTTTCCTTCACTGTACATGCAAAAGAGATAAACAGGTAATGTTGACTTAATGTTCACTTTTAACAATTATGTTTTGTACTCTATGGCAGCACATTTTATCCTCAAAACCCCACTGTCTACACAGATTTAGAAAAAGTGTGATATCCCAATTAAGGCGGGTATGCACTGTCAAAGGTATTTGTTCCATCCGATCAAGATATACCTCCAGATTGAAGGTTCCATCATTTAGCAGATGCACTTATACATACCAACTTGAATGAGCAATCAGGGTTAAGTGCCTTGCTCAAGGGAACAACAACAGACTTTTCACTTGTCAGCTTTGGTATTCAGAATAGCAACATTTTGGTTACTGGCCAAACACCCTAACAAATATCTGCTGCAGCTACCTTGTGGCTAGGTTCTTTCAGACACAAAGAAGCACTCAATTGCAGAGGTAAAGCACCCATGCCTTCAGCACAGAGAAGGATGAGTAGATCAAGGAGAACATGGAGAATGGTCCAATTATAGTAAAAAGAAAAGAGAAAGGTTGTGCTTACCATTCTGTTACACCTTTTGCTAGGTCTATCTGAGACAGATCGATTAGTACCTGTTGGCATAATGAACAGTACAATATATAAATAAGATGCAACACAATTTCAGCCTATATTTTATTAACACAAGGCTTATCATTGAATTTAAAAAACACATTTCCAATTATAACTGTATAGGAATGACATATATGTAGCAGAGTTCTTTAGATCAACGAAAGCGAGTAATGGCACTTTTCCTAACTATCATCATGCATGTTTACAATTGGGAAAGCATTACTGAGGAAGGTCATTATGATGGGTGACAACTGCTTCCTTAGCTTAAACTGCCTACCATTCCAATTTCATTTCTCTCCCGTGTGTGGAACATCCGATTGTTTTTGACTGCCACATCCAGCTTCCTGGTCCCTGCATCCGCCAGAGATACATTGAACTCAAACCTGGGAAGTGTTTGAAACGACAAGTTTATAGCCTTCCATTCAGAAGAAAGAGTACGCCTGAATGCTTCTTTTTTTTACTGACCGACTTTAAATGGTGTTGGCTGCATGGCCAGCCTGGAATCGAAACCTATGTTATGCTATGTTATACTAATGTGTCATCCGTTTGGATTCCTGAAGACTTGACATTAAAAAAAATTATTTTCATGAATGGTGGCTCTTACTTCTCATTAAAGGCAGGGGTCACGGTCTTCTTCTTCACCTGTGTTCTCATGCGGTGCTTCCAGGACTGGTCAGGGAGGAGGTAAAGGCGGACGTAGGCATCTGAGCCGTCTTTACTGCAAGCAAACAGGTCCCTGTGGCATGCAAAGACGGTAAGGCTTGGGCATGACATTTTTCAAATTATACTTCTCTCTTTTAAAGCTGCAAATTATTTTGCTACTTTGTGTCTGTAATGTGACAGAATATTTTTGTTTCCATAGAATTGTGAAATTAGTGAAAAAGAGTATGTACTGTGTGTACATGTTTCCCAAATTTTTCAGGACAGACATTTACTAAAATGTATAGAGATTATTTGAAAACATTAAATAAGGCTAAAAGTCAATACATTGTAAAACACTATTGAAGGGCTTATGGGTTAGGTATAGGGTTTGGGCAAAGATTTAACCCAAAATGTACGTTATTGAGGATAAGGTCAAGTATAGGGTTAAAATAGGTTTTAGAATGAATAAAATATATGTATATTATCCTAAATGTCATGTAAACATTTAGTGTGTGTTTGTGTGCATTAGATAAAGACAGTACACTGGGTGAAGGTGTAGGGTGTGTACCTGCAGGAGTGGACCATGACAATGAGACGATTCCTCAGGGCGGTATAACGCAATGTCATATTGATCTCCCCAAAGGTCCCCACATGGCTCATGATGTAGCTGGAGTCAGTGAAAAGAGAATTGGTTCTATGTACTGCTAATCCACAAAACAAAGCCATACTTTGCTTCTACTGCATTTATATCACAATGCCTAATCAAACTTGCCTGTGCTAATAATTCTCAGTGGTTTGCTAATGTGCTGCACTTGATTATGCAGTTAAAATGGATATAAATAAAGGCTGGGTTTATTGAGAGAATCCCAAATGTGTGTCTGTTGAAGCTCAGATTATCTACTGACTATCAGTAACATTTTAAATATCTACTAACCGTAACCCTACCCTTAACCCTGAACCGTCTAAACCTAATCCTAACTGTAGCAAGAAGCTGCTTATAAACAGATCATGAAAGAAGCAAAAACCATTCAGAAAACTACCTCTGATTGGGAAAATTGGGACTCTCAAAATAAAGGGTAAGTAATTCATTTTTACTGGCAGAGTATTTTTTTTTTAAATTACTTTACTGATAATGAACATCCTTTGACTGAAATGTAAAACATGAGCACACTGGAGACTAACAATGACACACATGTAACCTCACTGAGAACCAGACTTTGCTAAAATGGACACTTGTCATTAGCCATACCTCATGTATTATTTGTGTTCCAATATTGCCCCAATGCATCAACATTACACACACATAAGTGTTCCACAAGACACGCAATAAAAGTGTAGTGTGTTTTCCTACAGAAGACAATTTGCAACACCAAAACCTTCTTCAAGTTCAGTTTGGTCCCCGCTTCAGCTCATACCATTTGTATGAAACCCCTTGATAGTGACTCACTCAGGATAGGGGGCTTTGTCCGACAGGTCGAAACGGGATGAAGCGATGGAGTTCTCTGACAGGAGGCTTTGTGAGTCGTATCGCCGCATGTGTGCTGGTGTGGAAGGGGCTGTTCTGCGGCCATTTGCAGCCAGGAGAGTACCTTGGCTGCGGGTCATGTCGTCTTCGTGGAAGCCATTGGTGGAGGTGGCTGGAACTGCGGCAGTAAGGGTGGTAGAGGGGTGGGAAAGGGAGGAAGAGGGAGTAGAGATGGAGGAAGAGGAGGGGTCAGAAGAGGGTGGAGCAACTGAAGAAGAGGGAGCAGAAGTCAGAGTTGAAGAGGGGACTAAATTAGGAGCGGGAGGTTTTTGTAACGGCTGAGCTTGTACTTTAGGCGTAGAATCGGAAACAGCCTTTGGTTCTGGTTTCTCCAGAGCCAGCATCTGTGTTGGAACAGAGGACAGTGACAATGTCAAGGACACCAAAGAACAGAGAAATTATAGTTACTTATTATTTAACTGCAATTCCATGAGTGGAGCCCCATAGGGGGAGCTCTGCTCCTATTGGTTTACCATTGCTGCAATAGGGGCAGCCAGCCTGAGAATTTGAATGTATGCACTGTGTCAGCCAGTGAGAATGCAGTAGCGTATATGTTAGATCAATCCCACCATTCGTCCTCCTGAATACTTAAGGTGACTCCAGGGTTCTGCTCAGAGCCTAAACCCTATGGGGCTCCGCTCCACTCATAGAACCGGAGTTACATAACACCAGTAACTATCGTTCTTTTTCGTGGCCTTTTCCCCATAGGGGGAGCTCTGCTCCTAATGGTTTAGGGCGGAGATACATGCTGCCGAAATGTACTCCCTAAAAGACCCAGATATACCACATGCAACCAGGTCAAGTCCAGCTAACACCAAGCACAGTTATAACCCAATGAAATATACACACATCAATCATGCCAACGGAGCCGCCACGCCTATGAACAGACAAGTGGGCACCCATACAAGAACGATGTAACCGGTTAAAAGCACTAACAGACAATTCACACAAATAATGTATTCCATTGGAGTACCATACATCACTTGTTTTACCCCTCAACATGTCCCCTTGGCAACAACAAGCACAGACTGGGAGAGAAAATCTGAGATGTCCACAAGATAATAACCCTTGGTTACTGGTGACTCTAACAAATGGGCATTGTTTTCAGTGTCAGAGTTGCTGACGTAACTGCTGCACCCACTTTAAATGGACTGCTGGCAAGGTGGACAGGTAGAGCCGGCTGTAACCCTTGGTTAACTATGACTCTAACAACTCGGCACTGTTTCCAATAGGCCAAACGCCAAACAATAGAGGAACAGGTGCAGCAGTTGTCAGCAACTCTGACACTGAAAACCTCGGATACCGGGAGCAGGGCGGAGGAGGCCATGTGACTGAGATCCTCGGACCCAGCCATCACGAGAATAACAACCTTCCCGCCAGAACCAAAAAAGCAGCGCTTTCCATTTTGCGGGATTTACCTCAGTGTCAGAACACACCTCATCCCACCACTGCTGAAAAACCAGACAGGGGGGCGGGCTCAGACAATCATGCTGCTCTTCTGGTAGTCACAGAAGAACCCGGCACTTCCAGGTTCACAGGCTTTAACTTAGAGTCCGAACGTACGGCAACCCAACCCACCACAGTTGAGAAACCTGGCGGGGGCTCAGACAAAACCGAGAACCACACACAGCCATGTAGCCTAAAGCGGATGATGGTTACACAGATTTAATGGAAACAGGCACTAGTGAGGAAGTAATGAGGACATTCCGTCTTTAGCATTCATTAAAACAGACGTCTCCTTTGCAAACCTGGGTTGGGGGAGGGTAGGACTCACTGCTCTCCCCCTCCTCCAGTCAGTGCCGTCTCACCTTGGCCACGGAAGGGCTGCTGCTGACGGGGGAGCAGATGGCAACGAGTAAGGGTCTACCCCTCCTCATTTTCCTTCCTGAGGTGGGCAACAGCCTCAGACACAGCCTGTACAGCAATCCCCCCTCAGAGAGCGGGGTGTAATGAGAGCAGGCTCCTAAATGTCCCTCAGAGCCGTGAGTCAGATGAAAAATGCCGCCGGTGGTCTTGGTGTCCCCTTCTTAGGAAGGAGAGAGGATTGGCCAATGGGGAGCCAAGATAAGGATATCGTCAGCAAGCACTAATTAGCCGTGTGGACTGGTTGAATGCCACCAGAATGCTCACTCACAGAAACCTCTAGTCCCTGAGAAAGAGCATATCCTCGGCCGGCGATGCCCCACTGAGAAAAAGGCACCAACTGTGCTGTCTCTCCTTCATAGAAAGGAGCGCACAGATGGCATCTTCCAGGGGCACTGTCAAAGGGCCTCTGGAAGTGGTCGTGGGTCTTGTCGTCCAGCGACAGTGCGATTGATTTCCTAATATATACACTGGTGCAATCTCATTGGCTGATGCCAAGTGCGTACATTCAAATTCTCAAGCTGGCTGCCCCTAGTGTAGCAAGAGTAAACCAATAGGAGCAGTTATCTTTTTCAGCCCAGGTAGGACACATTTTGCAGACAGAAAACATAATTCTCTTTTGCCAAAGTTGGTGTCGAACCAGCATACACTAACAAGTTCTGAGGTTCTCACTGGCTATTTTCCCAGCCATCTTCATACAACTACTACACAAAAAATATATACTACATTTTGCCCCTCCCAATTCCTCAACAATTCCTCACTCTATATGCCGTAGAGTCTAAGCTTGAGTAGTGTCCTCCAATGGACATCACACCTAGCCAGTCTGCTTCTTAAACACTGTCATCCAACCCACACTTGGCCTCGTTTTTGACAAATCAAATCATCCCCTTTCCTTCGGCCCAACCCAACACAAATCCCATTGCTTTCCAAACAGCAAATCCAACCCCCCAATCCAAGTATTAAAGACTCATCACCTTTTGCTCCATTCACCCAGCCCTTTAAGCAGAATAATGTTTTAAGAATAGTTCCTGCTCACCCTCAGAGTGGCCTTCATCTTGATCTGGCTGTTGGCTCCGGAGAGCTCCAGGTGGAAGAGCTGGTCCAAGGTCATATCTGAAGCATTGAGGAGCCGGCTGAGGGGCACATTAAGTGTGCCAAGTAAAGTCTTCTTCTCATGCTCTTTGATCTGGAACATGAAATACATATATAATCTTTAATATGGCCATAAGGCAATAGTACTAACACTTATTAACTGGGGCTTTGATCCATTCATAGTTCTTTTCATAAATTCCCTATTCACTGCCGGTGACAAGCATACCCATGACATGATGCTGCCACCAAAATACTTAAAGAGTAGCATCAAGCTAATCCTGAATTACAAGGAGCTGGAGAAGAGCAAGAGGCAGCAATGGGAGCATAGAGAGGGTGACCCCAGAACATATTGCCCTCAATGCTGCTCTGCCCCAGCAACTTGAGAACCCGGGGGGAGGTAGCCGGAGACTATACCAGCAGAGCACATTCCTCCCAAATTGCCACCGGGAGGCCGTCTTCCGGTCAGAGTGGTTCTTTCAGTTAGATGACTCCCTCACCTCCTCCCCTCACCATTCTCTTGAATGATTGATGAAGAAAACACCTTGGTCAAAAATTTAGTCGAGGGTGTCAATGCTCTTGCCATTTCCTTTCATTGTCTGATTTAGAATAACATATACAAATTTGAATCAAAGCAAATAATAAGAATAGTTGGGACCAAATACTTTCAATTTCAACTAATGTTTAGAGTTTGTGAGAATTTGAAAAAATTGCAAGTGTGACAATATTGGCCAGGACAGTACATTTATATTTAAAGTTCAGTTGATAGGGAAGGTCAAGAATTTGTTGTTGTAGGGGCTAGCGACTGTACTTAAAGATTCCATCTGGGACATTTTCAAGTGAACTTTTCTTTGGCAAGATGTGTAATATGTTTTTATTTGTAAGTAATCTAAGAGCAGAATCCCTAGCATACAGTTAGTCATGAAATTCCAGAACGCAACTAAAATAACAGAGTTTTATTATGAAGGTTGTATACCTGGACATTCAGTTGCTGGTTTTCTATGTTTTGAACAAAGAAGGTAAAGCACTGCTCCCACACAGGGTCTTTGGAGGCATACACCACCTTTAGAAGGGAGAGCAGGGTGACAGAGAAGAGTGCAAAATACAGATGTCAAAGTCAAAAATGGAATCAACAAATTATTCTAAATTAATTACAAATACAAAATAATCTATTGCATAAGACAGTGAATAATTTTGAGGGCCACTGTATGTGCAGTTTTTTCTCCCAGTTTCAAAGGGACTACGGTTGACTCTACAATGAAGCAGCATATTAACTCACCTTGCTTTTCAGACACTGCTGATCAATGGATAATCTCGCATAAGAGTTGGGATTGGTGGCTTTTCGCTTGACCTGAATGATTAGAAGAATATGAACATTGATTAAAACAGAGGTGTGTCCGGAGTGTGTGTTTGTGTGAGAGAAACAAAGTACACTTGAATAAATATGTATAACACGTACATCATTATGCATGATCTGTATTTTACAGATATTTAGATCAAATCAAAAACACAACCAAAGTCAGGTTCTACTAGGTCTGGCATGCCTGGTATACAAGTGGTGGGAGAACTCTGGAATGATAGGCACCTTGCCTTTTTAAAGGCTGCCTTGAATTGGCGTTCCAGTCACATGAAAATATAATTGAAGCTGCCAGAGGAATGCATCAGCTTATGCGAGAGGGCCTCAGCTTGCGGGAGATAGGGAGACACCCATCTGCACTTCAGAAAAGGGAGTCTCTTTCAACATCCACACACTAGCTGCTATCACACACTGACCTAGGGATAGAAGCCTGTATTACTCTTCAGAGAAAAATATAAATACTTTGGCAAGTTAATGCAGTATTAACAAGTATATATCAAAGACTAGGAACACCTTTTCGGTTGTTTACCTGATTAAGATCCATTTGGCACAGTGAACATTGTCTATTAACTAAGCACCCTTCAAGAGTATTACCACTGGTAAAAAAAATTAAGAGATCACGCAGCTTATGGATTCAGAGTTTCTATACTTTTCCCAAATGTCACATCAATAAACCCTATAACATTCTTTCTGCAGTGTCACAGAATGACCAGGAGGGGACACAGGAGCGGGGGCAGAAACTAAAGCTCAATTCAATTCAGGACAGGCTGACTGAGAAAGGAATCCAACAAGGCACACCCCAATGACCTAGCATCACCAGAAATACTGGAAAAACCAGTGCTGTACCATGGGTGTACTCATTGCACTAAACAAAACGTTTTAGTAGCAAAACATGTAATCAAACAGAGGTTTGACTGGACAGATTTGGAATTATACACAGCCTAACCAGTTAACTACAAACCAAAAATGTTTTGCAAAGAAAACCAGTTTCCACATTATCTTACCATTTGCTTCCATTTGTTTTGTAGGAAATCCAGACCTGAAGTGCCAGCAGCACACTTCTTGGTTTTCTATTGTAAAATTATTCCACATGTTTTTACCTGCAAAATAAAAACCTCTCTAGACTTACCCTGTGCTCTTTGGTCTGCTTCCCATCCCTTTTATGATTGAACTCAGTTTGGTCTTTCTGTGGTGGGCAAATAAATGGAAATCATACAATAGCATTTCATATAGCAAAACAAATACTGAAGTACAACACCCAAGAGTATAAAAAAAAATATATATTATATTTTTATTTATTATTTTACCATTTAAATTGATACTTGCAGAGTAGGGGTTTCCAAACCTATCTGGCCCCTGACCCGATTATGTATTTTTTACTTCCAGGTAAGTTATAACAATTCTGGCGGATTTTAAAGTAGATGTTTTTTTGTTTTTTTTACACAATTGGGGATTATAGATATCTGAATGAATTTAGATCTGATGATCCCTCCTTTCTGACATTTTGGATCGAATATGTCCAACCTCTTTATCCCAATCAGTTTGGGTATATAACAAGAACCGAGGCAAGCCTAGTTCAGCCAGCCCGCAATAGAATGTGTTGACCGTGGCTGCCCTCTCGAGAATTCAACCCAGGTCGCCCATGTGCAAGGCAGTGTCATTAACTACTATGCCACCTAACTGCACATTTGCTAGGTATCAGTATAGCCTCTTGACATTTTATAATTTTCACTCATTTACATTACACAAAGTTTGAATATTAACTACTGTTAAACTGAGTAACGTTTCTTATTAAGTTTACCTCCACCACAAATAGGATCTATAAACTGTATGACTTTCGCCTCTGGACGTTTTAAAAGCTTATTAGCAACTAATGTTGTTTAATATGTCGCTAGACTCCATTAAGCAACGTGTTAAACTGAGTAACGTTTCTTATTAAATTTACCTCCACCATAAATAGCATCTATGAACTGGCCGTTATTCCAGCTCATTAGTCATTTGTGAATGACATTGATACAATAACTACTGTATCAATATAGGTGACGATAACAGACTTTTCATCAAGTGAAAAGATGAGAGAATCGTGTAGCCAGCAAAGTGTTTGTCTAACCTGAACAAATCCTGAGACACAATTTCAAAATCCAACAGAAATAGTCGCAATATAACAGTAAACAGTTTCATTTTAGGCTTCCCATAACGTAGCTACTCAAGGTTGTAGAGCCAGTGAGGTTGTCTATCCTGAACAAATCCTTTTTTGCCACTGGCCATTTTAACTACTAATTAGCCATTTGTGAATGATATTGATACAGTATCTATCAATATAGGTAACAATAACTAGTGATGGCCATTAGAGGCTTGATTAGCGTTATTTTAGCTGTGGGATATTATGCTGGCAGCATTCAGATTTTCTTTATCACAATAAAAGCCATCAGTGAAATGTATAAGGTAATATAGTTAACAACCAAGTCTGTGAAAAAGAACAGACAAGAATAACACTGGAAAAAACTTTAAACATAAAATTAACACTAGATTGTTAACTTTTTTAGCTTATATAGTTCAATGATAGATTTTATTTTGAAAAAGGAAATCTGAATTAGCACTGCTAGCAAAAAATCCTGCTGCTAGAAGAACGGTAATCCAGCCTCGAATGGCCATCACTAACGATAACTGACTTTTTCTACAAATGAAAAGATGAGAGAATCGTGATTCCTAATCTCCACCAGTTTTATTTTAGGTTTCCTATCATATAGCTACATAGGGTTGTAGTTAGCAAGGTTTTTTCTTTCCTGAACCTCAGCCATAATGCGTTTTGACTGTTACGGGAGGCGAATGTGGAGCCGTGTCTCTAACCACTACGCTATTTAAGTAGTCAGTCAGTCAGACAGGCACTTACTCACTCACTCACTCAGTCAGTAAGAGACATTCGTTCTTCTAGGTTGGCTCCGCTTACACGGCCTGGCAAAAACTTACAGATCTTTTGGGTGTCAGACAGGAATTTTACAGATGTGGTTCAACTTGGACAGTAATTTTCAGTAATTAAGTATTAAGTTTCCGTAGCCTGACAGGCTTGTTAGGGCATTCACAGAGAGGTACTCACTGGTAGATTGGAGGCATTGTCCAGGTACACAGCAAGCATAGCACAAGAACTGTCCCCAGTTGTCTGCTAGAAAATACAAGAAATATGCACTATATTTATCTATAGTTGCGTTCAATTAATAAGCACATTCGTTGTTGTCTTTTAGCGACCAAGGCTGTGCTGATATGACCATGTATCTGAACTTCCTCATAACGTAACGGCATTCACCGTCATTACACGTCCTGGGTCGGTGTGTAAAGAGAGCCACTGCAGTTTGAGATGAATCTCTCCACTTGTTGCGTCCTCCAGGCGGAACCACTAAAATAACAAAAGAGGGACAGCATGTTAATCTCTGAAAAAAAGGCTAGCTCAATTAAAACCTGATATTTAATGTGTTAACTTACATCGCAAATCGGTCACAGAATCCAGTCCCTTGAGGTGTATTGATTTATATATATATTGATATATTGGACAACTACCAGACCTGGGTTCAAATACTACTTCATATCTCAAGAAGGGATACATATATTCAACATGAGTATTTACATACACCGATCGGCCATAACATAATGACCATTGACAGGTGAAGTGCATCTTGCGATCTACGGTTACATATAGGTATGTCTGGCTGGATAATTTCAGCGAGGTAGGAGCAAATCCATGAATTGATTTATAGGTTAACAATAAAACCTTAACATCATTCCTGACAGGCAGCCAGTGTAAAGAGGCTACTTTGGTACCTGTCAGTAGGTGGGATATATTAGGCAGCAAGTGAACATTCTGTCTTCAAAGTTGATGTGTTAGAAGCAGGAAAAATGGGCAAGTGTAAGGATCTGAGCAACTTTGACAAGGGCCAGATTGTGATGGTTAGACAACTGGGTCAGAGAATCTCCAAAACTGCAGCCCTTGCGGGGTGTTCCCAGTCTGCAAAAGTGGTGAACCGGCGACAGGGTCATGGCCAAGGCTCACTGATGCATGTAGAAAGCGAAGGCTGATGAGCTACTGTGGCTCAAATTGCTGCAAAAGCTGATGCTGGTACTGATAGGTGTCAGAAAACACAGTGCATCACAGTTTGTTGCGTATGGGGCTGCATAGCCGCAGACCAGTCAGGATGCCCACGCTGACCCCTGTCCACTGCCGAAAGCGCCTACAATGGGCATGTGAGCATGAGAACTGGACCACGGAGCAATGGAAGAAGGTGGCCTAGTCACGTTTTCTTTAACATCACCAAAAATGGTTCAGGAATGGTTTGAGGAACACAACAACGAGGTCAACGTCTGAATTCCCCAGATCTCAATCCAATCGAGCATCTGTGGGATGTGCTGGACAAACAGGTCCAATCCATGAAGGCCCCACCTCGCAACTTACAGGACTTAAAGGATCTGCTGCTAACGTCTTGGTGCCAGATACCACAGCACACCTTCAGAGGTCTAGTGGAGTCCATGCCTCGACAGGTCAGGGCTTTTTTGGTGGCAAACAGGACATATACAATATTAGGCAGGTGGTCATAATGTTATGGCTGATCGGTGTATATGTTATTTGAAAAGTACATTTTATAAATTCACTTAAATTCAAATATATTGACTCATACATTTAACTCAGGAATTTGAAAACAACATTTAAAATACTGCTTAAAATCCTTAAATACAGTTTGGTTGACATTCTGGTTAATATTTTTAAATAAAATGAGTTGTTTTGGTCTGTGTATTTAAAAATAAT
Source organism: Esox lucius (assembly GCF_011004845.1). Lineage (NCBI taxonomy): Eukaryota > Metazoa > Chordata > Actinopteri > Esociformes > Esocidae > Esox > Esox lucius. Next base: position 4,974,666 of record NC_047584.1, on the reverse strand, counting down.
GAGCTGATGAAATGCATTTGACCCCAGATCTAAAGACTACCGGTACTAAGATCAATATGAAGAGGGGTTTACAAACCCATTCTAAAATGTTATGTTGCAATAAATACAACATACAACAGATTTTAGGACACCCTATGAAAACGTGTTTTTTAACATATTTAGACATATGGATATTTAATATAAATTTTAACAATACTAAGAGATTCAAGTAATATAACTAAACAAGTAAAAGTGAAGAAAATACTTTTTAAAACTTTCTGTAAAATGTAATAAAATAAACTTGCAATTTCTGGTGAGGAATAAATTAGGACACACAGGTGTATCACATCAGGTGCACATGATTAGAACATTGTTACTTAGCATTTTGAAGGAGGCTTGCCCTATTTTAATCTCAGACATTCAGTTTGGTGTGCTCCTGACTGCTGAGAGTGAACACCATGGTGAGATCGAAAGACCTGTCTGAGGTCTTCAGAAAGAAGATTGTTGCAGCTTATGAGTCTGGTAAGGGATTTAAAAAGATCTCAAAAGAGTTTGAAATCAGTCATTCCACTGTCCGGAAAATAGTGTACAAGTGGAGGACATTCAAAACAACTGCCAACATGCCCAGGTCTGGCCGTCCAAGCAAGTTTACCCCGAGAGCAGCCCGCCAGATGCTAAAAGAAGTCTCCAAAACCCCTAAAATGGCATCACAGGACCTACAGCAGGCTCTGGCGACTGTTGATGTGAAAGTGCATGAGGTGTGCAAGGAAGAAACCTTTATTCTCCAAGAGAAACCCTAAGGCCAGACTGAAGTTTGCCTGAGAGAAAGTAGACAAAGGACAGGACTTAAAATGGAATTATTTGGACACCATAACAGAGGACATTTGGCGCACACCAAATACAGCGTTCCAGGAAAATAACCTCATACCAACTGTGAAGCATGGAAGTGGAAGTGTCATGGTTTGGGGATGCTTTGCTGCAGCAGGACCAGCCAGCTCACCATCATTAGGCTTGGGTATTGAGTATCGAGTATTGATTGGAACCGGGACTAGCTTTGCGATTTTCCTGGTATCGTTCAAAAGTTTAAATTTCGATTCCTAGTTTCGATTCACAGCCCGCCGACCGGAAGAAACCGCTGAACACCAACGAAGAAGCTTCCACCAAAGTGTGGTTTCGCGTTTCTAAATAGAACTTCGTAACCTCTGACTGTTTCATCATAACGTTGTTGGTTCCAACGTGAATAACAATATCTCTGTACTCTCTATACTTGCCAGTTTTAGACTTCGCTAGCACCAGCCCCAGATTTGCGGCTACGTCGGCTCTGCCCCCCGGTAAACAGTGTACGATCGCCGGCTGATTCTTTAGTCTAATACTGCGGGTAATGGAATCGCCGATTACTAACGTTTTTAGTTTTTCAAGGCCACCGGTAGAACATGCCTGCCGATCTTTCCCCTCCGAACGATATTTCTCCTCTGTGTTGTAGCTACAATAATTACAATGATAAGGCATTTTATTGATACTTAGCGTCGGGTGTTCAGGGGTGAGATATGATCATTTTCCTAAACAAGAACTGTTTCTGATTTTATACTGTACCGGCTGCTAATCTGGACTGGGTTTTACAAGTTGTTTCTTATTGCTTATTTGCTATTCTGCACCAGGTTAGCCCCTCAGTGAGAGCACGGTAACATGTTTAAGTTCCTGCAGCATCATACACTCATGTGTATATGTGTTTTCATGAGGTTTTCAAAAATAAAGCTCTCTTGAGGAAAGTGTATCCCTGTGAAAATATATTCATAATTTATAATATTTATTTTCAAGTTCATAGATTTGATATTTATATTGTAGTTGAAAACAGCCCTGTGAGAAATTCATAGTAAAGTTCATAAAAAGTAAAAAGTTCATAGAATTAAAATGTATGGAGAAGGTCAGACTATTTCCTTCAGAAAGACCGTTGGTTAGCTAGCTCATTTAAAATATCTTAAACTTTTTTGACCCTGCCTCTTAAAAGAATCGGATACGAGAATCGTTAGGAACCGGAATCGAAACAAGGAATCAGAATCGGAATCAGAATCGTTCAAATTCCAACGATACCCAACCCTAACCATCATAGAATCCAGCATGAATTCTACAGTGTATCAGAGGGTGCTTGAGCAACATGTGAGACCATCTGTAAGAAAATTAAAGCTGAAGCGGAACTGGACCCTGCAACATGACAATGACCCTAAACATACCAGTAAATCCACCAAGGACTGGCTGAAAACGAAGAAATGGAGAGTCCTGGAATGGCCCAGTCAAAGCCCAGATCTTAATCCCATTGAGATGCTGTGGGGTGACTTGAAACAGGCTGTACATGCAAGAAACCCCTCAAACATCACACAGGGTAAAGCGTTCTGCATTGAGGAGTGTGGCAAACTTTCCTCAGACCGATGTCAGAGACTGGTAGAGGGTTACAAGAAGCGTCTCACTGAAGTTATTTCAGCCAAAGGGGGTAACACTAGGTATTAGGGGGTAACACTAGGTATTAGGGGGTAACACTAGGTATTAGGGGGTAACACTAGGTATTACGGGGTAACACTAGGTATTACGGGGTAACACTAGGTATTAGGGGGTAACACTAGGTATTACGGGGTAACACTAAGTATTGGGGGTAACACTAGGTATTAGGGGGTAACACTAGGTATTAGGGGGTAACACTAGGTATTAGGGGGTAACACTAGGTATTAGGGGGTAGGGTGTCCTAACTTTTTCCTCAGTTAGAATATGCATTTATGTTGATGTCTTTTGTTTAATGAGTAAAACAATGTTATTTTTTGCCGTTTACCTGCAATTAGATCACTTTCTTTTCCAGAGATGAATAAAACAAGATTAGACATCGATATGTGAACATTTCTTAATGAATAACTGAATATTTAATGGGGTGTCCTAATTTACAAGACTGTAGAATACGGTACAGAACAACTAAATAGGGAATTACAATAATTCTTTCAGCTTGAGTTGGAGAGCCTGTACCTGGGATGTTTTCCACAAGTAATGTCAAGCAAATATTAGAGCCCATTGTCAGGGACCCCGAAAATAAATATATGCATCTTGTTAGTCACATACTAAGTTTCTGTAAAGGAATTGCCACTACTCTATAAATTTTGTCAGGAGGCTGGCAGAAAATATTGCACTATCAAAGCATCTGTCTAAGATGAATCTGAGGCCGGCTCTAGCCTTTTGGGTCTTTAACTACTTGGGTTGGGGCTTCCTTACCTGTTGCCAGAAATAGTAACAGTAATAATAGTGTTGGGGCCTCAGAGCGTGTGGTCTTTGTGCTCATTAGTAATACAGTTGGTAAACACACTGAGACAGTCAAGTGCAAATGCTAAATAAATAAAAAAATATGAGTATCGTTTGGGGTGGATGGTAAAAAACAGTAAAATGGATATGAATATCCAACCCACTATCTTCCTTTTGTGTACATATAACACAGGTTCACACTTCACAATTTCGTGCTATGCATTCGCCTAAGTCCTTTTTTGCGTGCAGTTGAGACGCAATCTCCTCCCATTAATAATTATGGTGAATAAATTTGAAATTTAAGTTTTACCTTTACCCTTTCACGTTCTTTCAAGAAAAAAGTAAATCTTCGGCTTTTAAACGATTCGTCAATCTTCAGGAAATCCGAGCCTCAAGGATGGTGACGTCAAGTAGGTTTAAGTTGGTGCGTGTCAATGAAACAAATGTATTCACCATAATTATTAATGGGAGATAGCGTCTCAACTGCACGTAAAAAAGGACTTTGGTGTATGCATAGCATGAAATTGTGAAGTGTGAACCCGTGTTATATGTACGCAAAAGGAAGATAGTGGGTTGGAATATCACCAAACAATTGCCTGTAGGTATATCAAAACCAATACTGAATTGAGTAATTTATATTTTATTCCCCAGAAACCTCTTCTTTAACTGAAATATCACCATCTGACCTTATCGATCTCCTTATGCTTCTTAACTTCTCCGAAGTCCAGACGGTACCTACGGTGGATAAATAAGTATTAATTTCACAAAAATTCAACCATCCTGGATAAAGACAAGAAGGTTTTATAGCCACATATATAGCACTAACTTCTAATTTTCGAAAACAGAATATGTTTTACTTAAATAAGGATTCCACAGAACCAAGCAAAATTACTAAAATAGTCAAATTATATTTTTCTACAAATTTTGTGTCAAAATTACTGTCACCCTAGTTTTTGGTACTTTGTGCCCTCTCTCCTTGCAGGGGAACAGAGCATTTTCATAACTTCTTATGAGATTATATAAAACATTAAATCTAGCATCCATGGCCCTGTCTGGAAGTACCACTCATGGACAAGGGCCCTACTCACATTAGTATTTTTCTCCTTATATCAATGAAGTTGATGATAGCTACCACTGGGATATGTGGCATCTAATGATATCTTGTGACAAATGTGCCTAGTAAATCTTGGTAAGAGTGTCTGCTAAATGACTAAAATGTTGAAAAGAAGTGTACACACTTGCCAAGGAAGTCATCCTTGTCAGTGTCCTCGTCATATACCTCTATCTCCAACTCCTGCCCTGGGGCCTCGTGTACAACAAACTGTCAAAAACAGAAAAGCTGACAAAAACTATAGTGCAGAAAAACAAACTTTATTAACAGATATTTCCATGCTGTTATTTGCATAGGCGAGTGTGGTTCAAATGTGTGTTTGGCATTTTAAGTGTTAATTGTATTTGTTAACTGAGAGCGAGGTTGTGTGTGTGTGTGTGTTAGTCCACACCTCGCGAATCTCATCCCAGCGTGGATGGAGATTCTTCTTGACAGTCTTGCTTTTGAAGCTTATGGTCCCGACCCGAAGCACGGCATAGGGGTCAGAACTTCCCTTACCCATTCCCAACATATAGATATCCATTGCCATCAGGTCCCGGGCCTCCAGCAAGTGTACCCTCACAACCCCCTAAAACATCAGAAACATAAATTCTGTCTACACCCACGTAAAATACATTTAACTAGCATTTGGTTTTTCCTTGACAATATAAGGGCAACAACACTGGAAGAAGATTAATCAGATTTTGTGTGTGGTCTGATCACAATATTTTCTGTACTAGGCACATTCTAACACAGCAGCGTATCGGTATACTATACTTACACGAGGCAAAGGGAATCTCATCTGGTCCACTTTGACCTGGTCTATGAAGGGGATGCACATGCGGTTTGGCAGGACCATAAAGGAGGCAATGTTGTCAATGATGGCTGTCTCAGACAGGTGACTGTGGAGGATATTTACAGGTTAGGCCTGAGACCATGGACATTTCACTTCAAATTCTTCAGAGTTCTTTCTTTAGAATACAGCAAAAGAAATGACAGTGCCGTCTTTATAACCAGTATTTATACATTGACACAGGTTGTTTTTTTTTGGCTTTGTATTCAAGCATATTGGATTTGAAATTTAACAATTACCAAGTGTAGACTCTCAGCCTTAATTTTAGGTTATTTACACTCACCTAAAGGATTATTAGGAACACCATACTAATACTATGTTTGACCCCCTTTCGCCTTCAGAACTGCCTTAATTCTATGTGGCATTGATTCAACAAGGTGCTGAAAGCATTCTTTAGAAATGTTGGCCCATATTGATAGGATAGCATCTTGCAGTTGATGGAGATTTGTGGGATGCACATCCAGGGCACGAAGCTCCCGTTCCATCACATCCCAAAGATGCTCTATTGGGTTGAGATCTGGTGACTGTGGGGGCCATTTCAGTACAGTGAACTCATTGTCATGTTCAAAAAACCAATTTGAAATGATTCGAGATTTGTGACATGGTGCATTATCCTGCTGGAAGTAGCCATCAGAGGATGGGTACATGGTGGTCATAAAGGGATGGTCATGGTCAGAAACAATGCTCAGGTAGGCCGTGGCATTTAAACAATGCCCAATTTGCACTAAGGGGCATAAAGTGTGCCAAGAAAACATCCCCCATACCATTACACCACCACCACCAGCCTGCACAGTGGTAACAAGGCATGATGGATCCATGTTCTCATTCTGTTTACGCCAAATTCTGACTCTACCATCTGAATGTCTCAACAGAAATTGAGACTCATCAGACCAGGCAACATTCTTCCAGTCTTCAACTGTCCAATTTTGGTGAGCTTGTGCAAATTGTAGCCTCTTTTTCCTATTTGTAGTGGAGATGAGTGGTACCCGGTGGGGTCTTCTGCTGTTGTAGCCCATCCGCCTCAAGGTTGTGCGTGTTGTGGCTTCACAAATGCTTTGCTGCATACCTCGGTTGTAACAAGTGGTTATTTCAAATAAAGTTGCTCTTTTATCAGCTTGAATCTGTCGGCCCATTCTCCTCTGACCTCTAGCATCACAAGGCATTTTCGCCCACAGGACTGCCGCATACTGGACCCTTTTCACACCATTCTTTGTAAACCCTAGAAATGGTTGTGCATGAACATCCCAGTAACTGAGCAGATTGTGAAATACTCAGACCAGCTCGTCTGGCACCAACAACCATGCCACACTCAATATTGCTTAAATCACCTTTCTTTCCCATTCTGACATTCAGTTTGGAGTTCAGGAGATGGTCTTGACCAGGACCACACCCCTAAATGCATTGAAGCAACTGCCATGTGATTGGTTGATTAGATAACTGCAATAATGAGAAATTGAACAGGTGTTCCTAATAATCCTTTATGTGAGTGTACATCCATTAACTCTCAACCATGCAAGGCATTTTATCCATAGTCCCTCCCATTTTAGGTGACCAAAAGTTATTGGAAAAAAGGCTGCTCAACTGCTTTTGTGGCCAGGTGTGTCGTATCGTTAGTTAATGCAGAAGACAACTAACCACAGGTCTACAGATGATTCTATGTGTGGCATTTGCATTTGAAGTCTGTTGATCATATCATAAAATAACGAGCAAAGAGATTCCAGTAAACCAGGCCATAATGAGGCTGATAAATCTGAATAAATCCATCAGATAAAACACTAGGTGTGTCAGAATCAATTGTTTGTTACATTGTTAAAAAGCACAAACGTACTTTTTAGCTCAACAATTGAAAAATGACCTGGTAGACCATGGAAATGGACGACCAAAAAATGCTTTAAACTGTGAAAAAAAAAAAACTTTTCAATAGAGAAACAGATTAACGACATTGTACTGGATGTACACATAGATGTCTGACATAGTATGATAAAGAGATGAGTACACCAGCATTACAGATTAATATCATTCTACAGGATGTAAGCAAACACGTATCTAAAAGAGTATAATAAAGAAATGACTACACCAGGGTTTACCACAAGACCCAAACCACTGGTAAGCCCCAAGAAAAGAACAGCTTCTGTTCTGAAAGTTCTGAAACAGAGCCTTACAGATCAAATGAACCAGATCAAATGATAACAGATTGATGGTAACAAGTGTTCATCATCTGTTAAACATGGTGGTGGAGGTAATGTTTTGGCTTTGATACAGTATGTTAGCTGCCAATGGAACTGGCTTGCCTGTTTTCAGTGTTGAAGTGAATGCTGACAGGTACAGCAGAAAGAATTCTGTATCCAAAAACATCTTATCTGCTCATATTCAACCAAGTGCCTCAAAACTTCGCTCACTGCATTACGCGTTTGAGGGTATAAATCATTCTGCTATAGCAGCAAAGGGATTATTCAGGGCCAGAAGTGGAAAGTTCTTGATTGGCCAAGTCAATCAACTGACCTGAATCCAATCGTTTCACTTGCTGAGGGCAAGGCAAAAATGGCCCAAAACAAACAGTAAGTGAAGATGAGGTATAGTACAGGCCTTGCAGAGTATTACCAGGAAAGATACACAGCATCTGGTTTTGTTTATGGTTTTCAGACTTCATGCAGTCATCGAATGCAAGGAATTTGCAACCAAGTACTAAATGGGTCAAATGTTTTGATTGTTCATTTGTTTCATTAGTGTTGGTCTGCTAAATGAAGGGGCTACAATGGATATAAAAAGTCAACACCACTGTTAAAATACCAGGTTCTTGTGATGTAAAAGAATGAGACAAAGATAAATCATGTCAGAACTTTTTCCAGCTTTAATGTGACCTATAACGAGTACAATTAAATTGAAAAACTGAAATCTTTGAGGGGGAAAAAAATAACCCTAGGAGTAACCTCAGGAGAAATACAGGCTGCTCTGGAAAAAGACAGTATGGTTGTTTCAAGGAGCACAATACCACGATACTTGAAATATTAGCAGCATGGTTGAGTTGCCAGAAAGAAGCCTTTATTGCGCCAAAGCAACAAAAATGCAATTATGCCCGACAACACCTTGACTCGCCTCACAGCTTCTGGCACATTGTAATTTGGAGTGACGAGACCAAAATAGAGCTTTATGGTCACAACCATAAGCACTATGTTTGGGGAGGAGTCAACAAGGCCTATAGTGAACAGAATACCATCCCCACTGTGAAGCAGGGTGGTGGCTCACTGATGTTTTGGGGGAGTGTGAGCTCTAAAGGCACAGGGAATCGTGTGAAAATGTAAGGCAAGATGAATGCAGCATGTTATCAAAAAATACTGGCAGACAATTTGCATTCTTCTGCACGAAAGCTGCGTATGGAACACTCTTGGACTTTCCATCACGAAAATGACCCTATGCACAAGGCCAAGTTGACCCCTAATTACAGCAGAAAAAGGTGATGGTTCTGGAGCGGCCATCACAGTCTCCTGACTTAATTATCATTGAGGCCACTCTGGGGAGATCTTAAATGTGCGGTTCATGCAAGAGGAACAAAGACTTTGCTGCCATGTTTTGTGTTATGATTGTACCATTCTGTTATGACCTACAGTTGTATGTGAATCCCATAATAAATAAATAAATAATGTGTTTTACCTGCTAACTCATGTTTTCTTTACAAATGGTACATATATTACCAATTCTCCAAGGGTATGCAAACTTTTGAGCTGTAAACTGTAAAATACTTTAGTTCAACTTGCAGGTGCCTAGGTCTTTTCTACAGTACTGCAAAATCACTAAAAGTAATGTTGACACTTAGACTTTTTAGCCATCGTCTCATTTTAAATCTAATGTGCTGGAGTATAGAGCTAAAACAACAAAATGTCACTTGTGGACTGCATTGTATGTAGAATGTAAAAACAAACCTTAGAGCTGGAGCATCAAGAAGGTTGGTCATCCCGGTCCAGTTGATTTGGAGGGTCTGAAAAGAAAGAATTTTGGAGACTTTACATGAAATGTTTCATCAGTCTTAACTCTAACAAGGACCCTGATGTATTAGTGAAATGTAAATTAACAAAAGTGCATTGTGTTTTTAAAAGAAATCAGACTTTTGTGTGTCCTCTCTTTGAATGCAAAAATGAAGCTATTAGTTTTGGTAGACTATTGTGGTGTCTTTGTGTGATGAATTTTTCCAAGTAATCCTACATAGCTTAAATTATGTTGGTTGACTTGGCCATAAACTGAGCAAGAACTTCAATGATTTCCTTCAGTCCCTCAAGGAAGTTACATTTAAGCACTATAAACAGCTTTTTGGGTCTTTCCCTGCATTTTCTGTCCACAACATCCCCAGTTTCTTCAAATTTATTTTTAACAAAACCAAATGTTTGTATTGTATTTATTTGCCTATATATCTCCTACAAAGTGATATAATGTTTTCAAAGAAAATTAGCACTGTATAGGATGTGATGCCCTAAGGATTGTGCAAGGTTAGTGGAATCTTATTTACAGCTGCAAATGGCTGCCAAATGGTGCTTCCTACAAGGTCTGGAGACAGATGCATTCAATACATCCTCATTGTTTATTTTGCATTACCTTAAATCTATTGAAATGTATGAATAGATTGTTAGTACAGAATAATATATTTAATTTTAATGGTGTGAATTGTAAAGGGTGTGGATGGTTAATGTAGACAGTCACTAGCAATGGTAAATAAAAACGAGAGCTATATTTCAGAACCTACCGGACGGCGAATAAAGAACATTGTGATTCCTCCCACCAACGGGGCTTGTGCAATCAGAGGCTCCAGAATGACACGTAACATGCCTTGAAGCTGGAAAAAAAAGGATTAGCATGATTAGGGATGATAGAAACTAGTTTAATGTAATGCAAACTGTATACAAAATGCAAATGTAAAACACAAGCACATGTCACCTGTGATATCAAATCTCAAACCATGGTGTGACAAGAATAATGTGACAACTGGTTTGCCCAGTTTATCATAACAACTATGTTTAATTTTTAACCACACTCATCCTAAGCTGACCTGGGGAGGTTCAATGTATCAGTTGGGCATCATGCCAAGCTAAAGTGAACAAAAATACAAAGATACATTTTAAAGTGTTGGTCCCATGTTTAATGGTCTTAAATAGCCACTTGACAGGTGTAGCAGCAAGAAAAACCTTCACAGAAAGACATACTGTAGGAGCACCTAATGGGACAAGGAAAACATCTACCATGGGCTCCAAAGGGGGCAGTCCCGGCACCAACCCAAACAAGGGTGTGGTTATTTTTGGGTGCCAGGAAGAGTGTCCATGGACACCCCGATATGTAGGTAGATTTCCATTCCAGAACTTTTTTCGGAGAGCTTGTTCAGAAAGAGGAATAATAACTAGGGAACTTTGTCGCACAAAGCCGGCCTCATTTTGTTACCACCTCATCTATACCAGTCGACATGCAAATCACTAGGCAGGGATAGAAAGAGGCATGTTGATAGCACAGAACGTGATGGCACTCTGTGTCTATTTGTGCAGAAGTGCATTGAGTTTTTTTACTCTGTTCATTAATATATACATATTAATGATTATATTATCCAAAAACTATATTTCTTAAGAAAATAAATTGTGAGAACACCGTTCAGACATTCAATGTGAGTAAAGAGCAGTTAATCAGTGAAATTAGGGGTGATCTGGGTTCTTGTACCATAGGATGCGAGACTCTTGAGTAGTTTGACACCTGTTTGGTGTTCAGGTCATTATACATGTGTGAGCTCTTAGTGTTCCAACGACTGACTGACAGAAATGGAACACGTCACGATTTCTCTTAAGCGTGCTCATCATCCTCACTAGGTTCTTGTCCTGACTGCATATTGGTGTCGTAACCAACTTCAGTGGCAAAGGGTCACCTCAAACGTCCACTGGCATGGTGGAAAATTGTGCTCTTCACAGATGAATCCTGGTATCAACTGTAGCGGGTTTGTATTAGCCAGAACTACAATACCGTTAAAAACTTTGGAGTCCTTGTTTTTGAAAGAAAAGTATTTTTTTTGTCTATTAAAATAATTGATCAGATATACAGTGTAGACATTGTTACTGTTGGAAATGACTATTATAGTTGGAAATAGCCAACTTTTAATATCTACATAGGTGTAAAGAGGCCCATTATCAGCAACCAAATATTTTGTGTTCCTGTGGCACATTGTGTTTGCTAATCCAAGTTTATCATTTTAAAAGGCTAACTGATAATTAGTAAACCCTTTTGCAATTATGTTACTACAGCTGAAAACTGTTGAATTAAAAAAGATATAAAATTGTCCGCCTTGACTATCTGGAGCATCAGCAATTCTATTCTATTCTATTCAAGAAATTGCCATGAAACTGAAGATCTTGTACCACACTGTGTACTACAACTTTCACAGAAGAGCGCAAACTGGCTCTAACCTGAACAGAAAGAGGAGTGGAAGGCCCCGGTGCACAACTAAGCAAGAGGACAAATAACCTATAGTGTCTAGATTGAGAAACAGACACCTCATAGGTTTGGTAGCTTCATTAAACAGTCGCAAAACACCAGTCTCAACAGCAACAGTGAAGAGGCGACTCCGGGACGCTGACCTTCTAGGCAGAGAAATAGCCACATCTCAGATTGGCCAATAAAAAGAAAAGATTAAGATGGGCAAAAGAACACAGACACTGGAGAGATTGGAAGATTGGAAGAAAATGGACAGACAAATCTAAGATGGAGGTGTTCAGATCGCAAAGAACATTTGTGAGACACAGACCAAAGGAAAAGATGCTGGAGGAGTGCTTGATACCATCCGTCAAGCATTGTGGAGGCAATGTGATGGTCTGGGGGTGCTTTGGGGGTGGTGGTAAGGTGGGAGATTTTTACACGGTAAAAGGGATCTTGAAGAAGGAAGGCTATCCCTCTATTTTGCAACACCATGCCTCTAATAGAATGCCAAAGGTCTGCAAGACTGGTATCGCTGAAAATAAGGACAATTATTATTTCAATTAAAAATAATTATTTTCTAACCTCAATTACTATATTTCCTATTAATATTGTTATATTCCCTATTCAAACTAATTCCATGTATTTTTTTTTTCATGGAAACAAGGACATTTCTAAGTGACCCCAAACCTTTGAATGATAGTGAATCTGAATGAAACGCTGGCACCCAGAGTCAGGATTTTCTTTAATAGTAGATTGGAGTCTACGGTTGGAAGCCACATATAGTACGCGCATGGAGCTGTAAGTGTTAGCACTGGGTTACGCATCCGCACTAGCAGAGATTTTTTTGCACTTTATTCTTTATTCAAACCAAGTATGACACATTTTCACTGTGTTCCGTATACTGGGAAGTTTTAGTCAATGGTTTCTCAGCTATCTTCACACAGTATGGCACATAGTACAAAAAGCTTGTGCGCATCGTTGGAGCCCTGCCAAAGCAAAGTATATCATTTGCTTGGCATTACTGATTTAAATGTGGGTTCCTTGATAATTTTTATCCCAGTTTTTGAGAAAGCTATGTAAATAAAATAACATCAGGCCTACCTTGATACTTTTCAGCCCAGCATTGATGGCTGGTTTCACCTCAGAATCAATGTCCACATCCCCATCATAACTGTGAAATAAGCAGCATTGAAAAAAATATTTTTTTACTTCCATGTGAGAATTTAAATACATCCTGTAGAAAGTATATTCTTTCTTTCAAATATGAACATTCAGTATTCATTTCAACAATATTAACAGATAAAACTAACCTAATTTAACAAAAGATTATACTTCGCAATAATTTATTAATAAAAAGAAAATCCCAAAAGTGCAAACAGTAAGTGAAACAGTAAGCACACTCCTAGATTTAATTTTTAAAAATCATTAAAAAAAACAACTACATTTCATTGTGCTGAAAAAGTATGTACACCCCAAATCCATTTGTGCTGTCTTGCCAACAACAGGCTGAAATAACTTAATGTAGCCATTGCATGTAACTGTCTTACATCATCTTTACAATACTGCTTGGACCATCTCAAGTCACTCTCTTCTGATTTTCCAATCATTTGGTTTGGTGCACCGAATTCTAATCCAGCTATTTTATGTAAGGTATCTCATGATAAACGTAGGTGTGCTAACTTTTTCCGCATTAGGAAATAGCATTTATGTTTATTGACTGCATTAATGTTTCCAGGGTTAAAACACTTTTTGAGTGATATATTACACTAGGTAACCTTTATCAGTGAATTTAGCTCAAATATTCTGTCCAAATACATACAAAAAAAGGCAACTTTCCAGGGGTTGTACTTCCTTTTTCACATGATTGTAAGTTTGACCAGAATGAGGTCTGATTGCCAGTCTGTGTCTGGTATGTTGTCAGCACCTTTCCACTCATGACAATGACAGCAATGAAGTTGGCAAGAACTTAAACATATCCGAGCCCCAGGTAAATCCCATAGCACAACAACAACTACTACCGCAGCCATTACCTTATGTGCAGGTCGAAAACCACCTCCCTTCTGTCCACTTCATGGGTGTACACTTGAACTCCAGTGATTTTGAGAGGCTGAAATAAGAAATATAAATTCATCACCAGGGGCCTCATAATCAAATATCTGTGTACAAAAAGAAAAATACTATAAACAGTTGCTATTAAGAGAATTATAAATAATGAGAAAATGTGTGACTCTCCACATCATACACACATATTTGGTGGACAAATAATTGTATTTTAAGCGAAAATAGATATTTTGGGGGTAATGGGGGATTTAGTTGAAAAACTGAATGAATTAATAATAACAGTAATAAAAAAACATGAAAATTATGTTAAAAAAAGAAACCTGCCAAGCCTAGTTCAGCCGGCCCACAATAGAAAGTGCGACCATCCTGAGATTCGAACTCAGGTTGCCCACGTGAAAGGCTGTGTCGTTAACCACCACACCACGGAACTGTACGTTTGCTGGCTGTCAGTATAGCCTTGTCTACACTGACACCCGGCATCTGAATATCCTGAACAAATCCTCTTTTAGAACTGCCACCTTAACGTGGTGGAGGGGTTTGAGTACCCGAGTGACCCTAGGAGCTATGTTGTCTGGGGCTATATGCCCCTGGTAGGGTCTCCCAAGGCAAACAGGTCTTAGGCGACGGGTCAGACTAAGAGCGGTTCAAACCCCCCTTAATGAAGAACAACATTATGAGTACCGTGACGTCGCCCGGTATGGCGCAGCCGGGGCCCCACCCTGGAGCCAGGCCCGGGGTTGGGGCTCGTATGCGAGCGCCTGGTGGGCTCAGCCCGAACGGGTGACGTGGGGCCGCCCTCCCGTGGGCTCACCACCCACAGGAGGGACCATAAGGGGCCGGTGCGAAGAGGATCGGGCGGCAGTCGAAGGCAGGGGCCTAGACAACCCGGTCTCTGGACACAGAAACTAGCTCTAGGGACGTGGAATGTCACCTCGCTGGCGGGGAAGGAGCCTGAGCTAGTGCGTGAGGTTGAGAGGTTCCGATTAGAGGTAGTCGGGATCACCTCTACGCACGGCTTGGGCTCTGGAACCACACTCCTTGAGAGAGGATGGACTCTTCACCACTCTGGAGTTGCCCATGGTGAGAGGCGGCGGGCTGGTGTGGGTTTGCTTATAGCTCCCCAGCTCTGCCGCCATGTGTTGGAGTTTACCCCGGTGAACGAGAGGGTCGTTTCCCTGCGCCTACGGGTCGGGGATAGGTCTCTCACTGTTGTTTGTGCCTACGGGCCGAACGGCAGTGCAGAGTACCCGACCTTCTTGGAGTCTCTGGGAGGGGTGCTGGAAAGTGCTCCGACTGGGGACTCTATTGTTCTACTGGGGGACTTCAACGCCCACGTGGGCAACGACAGTGACACCTGGAGGGGCGTGATTGGGAGGAACGGCCCCCCTGATCTGAACCCGAGTGGTGTTCAGTTATTGGACTTCTGTGCTAGTCACAGTTTGTCCATAACGAACACCATGTTCAAGCATAAGGGTGTCCATCAGTGCACGTGGCACCAGGACACCCTAGGCCGCAGGTCGATGATCGACTTTGTTGTCGTCTCATCTGACCTGCGGCCGTATGTCTTGGACACTCGGGTGAAGAGAGGGGCGGAGCTGTCAACTGATCACCACCTGGTGGTGAGTTGGATCCGATGGCGGGGGAGAAAGCTGGACAGACTCGGCAGGCCCAAGCGAACTGTAAGGGTCTGCTGGGAACGTCTGGCTGAGTCTCCTGTCAGAGAGATCTTTAACTCCCACCTCCGGCAGAGCTTCGACTGGATCCCGAGGGAGGTTGGAGATATTGAGTCCGAGTGGACCATGTTCTCCACCGCCATTGTCGAAGCGGCCGCTCGGAGCTGTGGCCGTAAGGTCTCCGGTGCCTGTCGAGGCGGCAATCCCCGAACCCGGTGGTGGACACCGGAAGTAAGGGATGCCGTCAAGCTGAAGAAGGAGTCCTATCAGGCCTGGTTGGCTTGTGGGACTCCTGACGCAGCTGACGGGTACCGACAGGCCAAGCGGGCTGCAGCGCGGGTGGTTGTGGAGGCAAAAACTCGGGCCTGGGAGGAGTTCGGTGAGGCCATGGAGAAGGACTATCGGCTGGCCTCGAAGAGATTCTGGCAAACCATCCGGCGCCTCAGTAGAGGGAAACAGTGCCCTACCAACGCTGTTTACAGTAGAGGTGGGCAGCTGTTGACCTCAACTGAGGATGTCGTCGGGCGGTGGAAGGAATACTTCGAGGATCTCCTCAATCCCGCTGTCACTTCTTCCATTGAGGAAGCAGAGGATGAGGGCTCAGAGGTGGACTCGTCCATCACCCAGGCTGAAGTCACTGAGGTGGTCAAGAAACTCCTCGGTGGCAAGGCACCGGGGGTGGATGAGATCCGCCCTGAGTACCTCAAGTCTCTGGATGTTGTGGGGCTGTCTTGGTTGACACGCCTGTGCAACATCGCGTGGCGGTCGGGGACAGTGCCTCTGGGATGGCAGACCGGGGTGGTGGTCCCTCTTTTTAAGAAGGGGGACCGGAGGGTGTGTTCCAACTATAGGGGGATCACACTTCTCAGCCTCCCCGGGAAAGTCTATGCCAGGGTACTGGAGAGGAGAATACGGCCGATAGTAGAACCTCGGATTCAGGAGGAACAGTGTGGTTTTCGTCCGGGCCGTGGAACACTGGACCAGCTCTATACCCTCTACGGGGTGTTGGAGGGTTCATGGGAGTTTGCCCAACCAATCCACATGTGTTTTGTGGATTTGGAGAAGGCATTCGACTGTGTCCCTCGCGGCATCTTGTGGAGGGTGCTTGGGGAATATGGGGTCCTGGGTCCTTTGCTAAGGGCTGTCAGGTCCCTGTACAACTGAAGCAGGAGCTTGGTCCGCATTGCCGGCAGTAAGTCAGACTTGTTCCCAGTGCATGTTGGACTCCGGCAGGGCTGCCCTTTGTCACCGGTTCTGTTCGTAATTTTTATGGACAGAATTTCTAGGCGCAGCCAGGGGCCGGAGGGTGTCAGGTTTGGGGACCACACAATTTCGTCTCTGCTTTTTGCAGATGATGTTGTTGTGTTGGCCCCTTCTAACCAGGACCTTCAGCATGCGCTGGGACGGTTTGCAGCCGAGTGTGAAGCGGTGGGGATGAAAATCAGTACCTCCAAATCCGAGGCCATGGTCCTCAGTCGGAAAAGGGTGGCTTGCCCGCTTCAGGTTGGTGGAGAGTGCCTGCCTCAAGTGGAGGAGTTTAAGTATCTAGGGGTCTTGTTCACGAGTGAGGGAAGGATGGAACGGGAGATTGACAGACGGATCGGTGCAGCTTCTGCAGTAATGCAGTCGATGTATCGGTCTGTCGTGGTGAAGAAAGAGCTGAGCCGCAAGGCGAAGCTCTCGATTTACCAGTCAATCTACGTTCCTACTCTCACCTATGGTCATGAGCTTTGGGTCATGACCGAAAGGACAAGATCCCGGATACAGGCGGCCGAAATGAGCTTTCTCCGCAGGGTGGCCGGGCGATCCCTTAGAGATAGGGTGAGAAGCTCGGTCACCCGGGAGGAGCTCAGAGTAGAGCCCCTGCTCCTCCACATCGAGAGGGGTCAGCTGAGGTGGCTTGGGCATCTTTTTCGGATGCCTCCGGAACGCCTTCCTGGGAAGGTGTTCCGGTCCCGTCCCACCGGGAGGAGACCCCGGGGAAGACCTAGGACTCGCTGGAGGGACTATGTCTCCCGGCTGGCCTGGGAACGCCTCGGTGTCCCCCCGGAAGAGCTAGAGGAAGTGTCTGGGGAGAGGGAAGTCTGGGCATCCCTGCTTAGACTGCTGCCCCCGCGACCCGGCCCCGGATAAGCGGAAGAAGATGGTATGGTATGGTATGGTAATCCTCTTTTGCCACTGGCCGTTTTAACAGTTAATTGGCCATTCGTGAATGACATTAATACAGTTAAACTGACTAACGTTTCTTACTAAGTATACCTCCACCACAAATAGCGTCTATGTATGCCATTTGCCACTGGCCATTTTAACAGGGTATTAGCCAGTAATAAGCTTTACCGTTATATACTAACTTATTGGAATAGTCATAAGAATTGAGCAATTGCTAGCGAGTCTGCCAAAGCTATTTAATTTCATGGCATAATAACTTCTTTTTTTCTTTCATAGCAAAAAAACATGTTTTTCTTTCATTCGTGAATGACATTTATACAACAACTATCAATAAAGGCGACGATAACTAACTTTTTCATTGAGCAATTGCTAGTGAGACTTTTCCATGCCAGAAAGCGAAGTTTTCATCTATATGGAATAATTCATAATGCGTACTTCGCTTCGCCTGCGAGGAGATACAAACTCAGGACCTACAGTTCACAAGTCCGCTTCTCTAACCACTACGCTATTTAACAAGGAGTAGTTAGTCAGTCAGTCAATCACTGACTCACTCAGTCAGTAAGAGACATTAGCTCTTCTTAGCCGGCTCCGCTTACGCAGTCTGGCAAAAATGCATTTCCTGTTGGCAAAGAGATAACTAAGCATAACTAAGCATGTCTGTTTCTTTCATTATATAAAACATAACCATATTGAAAGAAATGTCTCTCATATCCTCCTCCGTGGTTTATTCTTACTCATTTACATATTACACATACACCCCTCATTAAAGCATGATTCAAAGTAAACAGATCAGTTAGCCTATTTACAATTTTGACAGTAGGAAGGGTACAGTACTGGTTTGCATCATCATAGCCCATTGAATCAGAGCTTGTACTGAGCCAGTTTTATAGTTTATTGGATCAGAGCCTGTGCCAAGGTTGGACAGAAAAACAATAAAATGTATAAACAATTTTATAAATAATTTGTCTTTTGCATAATGGTGTCTGCTGTGATATTTAGGGTATTTCTTTTGTTGCTTGAAGAGAAAATTAATATAGCAAAGTGTGCATTTTGGCATTTGCTATAGGTGATAAGTAAAACATTTTAATATTTCTGTAAAAAATCAATATAGTCGCCCCACATCTCTACAGAAACGTTATCGGATGAATTATTTTTTGTTCTTGTATTAACCTTCTCACCTTTTGGCCAAAGCTGACATTTTTGAAAGTGAATGTTTTGAGGTATGGGCTGGATAATCTAATGGACTGCTGGATCTTCTCTTTGAGGAGCTTCTCCATGTATGCGCCAAAGAACGGCCAAGCCTGCATCAAGATCTAGAGACAAACAAACATTTGACTAACGATGTACATAAAAGTACCAGTCGATATTCGCATCAACTAATCATTCTGTTGTAAAACATATAAAGAGCAGAACACAACATAATGTATAACACAAAGACTTGGATTTGTTATTTTTAGAACTATGTAGGCAAAATGTCAATGGGAAAGATGTTCTTTACAATACCCAAATGACCATTGCCCCCTCTGCCCTTTTTTCCCCTTTCCTCACAATTTTATGTGATGTCCAATTTGCTATTAAGACCTTGGTTCTTCACAGCAACTCCCAGACAATAAGGGACTGTTGACCATTGAGACGCGTCCTCCAATGCTCATCTTGCCAAACCACTCTGCTCTTCTCATACTGCTCACACAACCTGGTATTAGTCAGAATCCACGTGCTTGGAGAAGAACACATTGTTCGGCCAGCAACAACAGTTGGGCTTGCTGGAACCTACAGGTGCTGTTTATAAAATTAGAATATCATCAAAAAGATTTATTTCACTTGTATATTATATTCATTCATTACACATTTCAAATGTTTATTTCTTTTAATTGTGATGATTATAACTGACAACTAATGAAAATCACAAATTCAGTATCTCTGAAAATTAGAATATTACTTAAGACCAATACAAAAAATTATTTTTTGAAATGTTGGTCAACGGAAAAGTATGGACATGAAAAGTATGAGCATGTACAGCACTCAATACTTAGTTGGGGCTCCTTTTGCCTGAATTACTGCAGCAATGCGACGTGGCATGGAGTCGATCAGTCTGTGGCACTGCTCAGGTGTTATGAGAGCCCAGGTTGCTCTGATAGTGGCCTTCAGCTCTTCTGCATTGTTGGTTCTGGCGTATCGCATCTTCCTCTTCACAATACCCCATAGATTTTCTATAGGGTTAAGGTCAGGCGAGTTTGCTGGCCAATTAAGAACAGGGATAAAATGGTCCTTAAAACCAGGTACTGGTAGCTTTGGCACTGTGTGCAGGTGCCAAATCCTGTTGGAAAATGAAATCTGCTTCTCCATAAAGTTGGTCAGCAGCAGGAAGCATGAAGTGCTCTAAAACGTCCTGGTAGACGGCTGCGTTGACCTTGGACCTCAGAAAACACAGTGGACCAACACCAGCAGATGACATGGCACCCTAAACCACCACTGACTGTGGACATTTTACACTGGACTTCAAGCAACGTGGATTCTGTGCCTCTCCTCTCTTCCTCCAGACTCTGGGACCTTAATTTCCAAAGGAAATGCAACATTTACTTTCATCAGAGAACATAACTCAGCAGCAATCCAGTCCTTTTTGTCTTTAGCCCAGGCAAGACGCTTCTGACACTGCGTCTTGTTCAAGAGTGGCTTGACACAAGGAATGCGACAGCTGAAACCCATGTCTTGCATACGTCTGTGCGTGGTGGTTCTTGAAGCACTGACTCCAGCTGCAGTCCACTCTTTGTGAATCTCCCCCACATTTTTTAATGGGTTTTGTTTCACAATCCTCTCCAGGGTGCGGTTATCCCTATTGCTTGTACACTTGTTTCCAACACATCCTTTCCTTCCCTTCGCCTCTCTATTAATGTGCTTGGACACAGAGTTCTGTGAACAGCCAGCCTCTTTAGCTATGACCTTTTGTGTCTTGCCCTCCTTGTGCAAGGTGTCAATGGTCGTCTTTTGGACAACTGTCAAGTCAGCAGTCTTCTCCATGATTGTGTTGCCTACAGAACTAGACTGAGAGACCATTTAAAGGTGTTTTGGGTAAATTAGCTGATTAGAGTGTGGCACCAGGTGTCTTCAATATTGAACCTTTTCACAATATTCACATTTTCTGAGATACTGAATTTGGGGTTTTCATTAGTTGTCAGTTATAACCATCAAAATTAAAAGAAATAAACACTTGAAATATATCAGTCTGTGTGGAATGAAAGTATACATTTCTCTTTTTGAATGGAATTACTGAAATAAATCAACTTTTTGATGATATTCTGATATCAAAGGATAATTTTATGACCAGCACCTGTATATCGGACACCCAGGGAACTTGGATTAGAATCCTGATCTCCATGACAAAACTACTTTTGTCAATGAACCTTTCAGGGGGGCCAAGACAATTCCATTGCTGAGGTGATAGCAGAACAGACAGTGGCAACAACATCTGCCTATTGGAAACAGCACGAACGGAAGTAGAAAATATTATCTTACTTTGTTGAGCCAGTCAACCTTCTCAACTTCAGGGAAGTGTACCTAGGGAAAACAGAAGGGACAACATTACAAGGAAATTTGGTTGGCACAAATTCCTCTGATTGTGAGAGTTGGCTGGGTTCCAGAAAATGAACACAACGCCTGATATAATAGACCAAATTTTCTAACGTTTAGTCCTACATTGTACGAAGGCACATAAGATTATCCGACATTGAAAGCAAGCAGGAAGTACATTTTAACTTGCACATTTATCAAATCACCTTATCATCACATTCATTTAAATTTCATGCATATTTCCTTATTTTAGTGTCAGTGTAACCTGGATTGATATCCATTTGTGCTGTCTTGCCAATTCATACAGTCATTGTAATGCCAAACAATTAATAGGAAATGGCAAGATAATATTGATATTGAAAGGGGGGAAAAGCCTGGTAAAATGGGTTTTAAAGATGAATGTGTATGTCTAATTGCAGAAGATGTTGTGTCAATTCTGTCCTTATTCGATTGTGTTGGTCTATGTGACCAGTTGAATGATGATAGTACATATTTATGTACACACAGGTTATTTGCCCATAATACCATAATATACAGTGGGGAGAACAAGTATTTGATACACTGCAGATTTTACAGATTTTCCCACTTACAAAGCATGTAGAAGTCTGTAATTTTTTATCATA
Organism: Esox lucius; assembly: GCF_011004845.1. Taxonomy (NCBI): domain Eukaryota; kingdom Metazoa; phylum Chordata; class Actinopteri; order Esociformes; family Esocidae; genus Esox; species Esox lucius. The sequence continues at coordinate 4,952,931 of NC_047584.1, read as the reverse complement.
GGTACTCCTCAACTGTGAGTGACAGAACCTAAAACAAAAATCCAGAAAATCTCATGGTATGCTTTTTAAGTAATTAATTTGCATTTTATTGCATGACATAAGTATTTGATACATCAGAAAAGCAGAACTTAATATTTGGTACAGAAACCTTTGTTTGCAATTACAGAGATCATACGTTTCCTGTAGTTCTTGACCAGGTTTGCACACACTGCAGCAGGGATTTTGGCCCACTCCTCCATTCAGACCTTCCCCAGATCCTTCAGGTTTTGGGACTTTCAGCTCCCTCCAAAGATTTTCTATTGGGTTCAGGTCTGGAGACAGGCTAGGCCACTCCAGGACCTTGAGATGCTACCTACAGAGCCACTCCTTAGTTGCCCTGGCTGTGTTTCGGATCGTTGTCATGCTGGAAGACCCAGCCACGACCCATCTTCAATGCTCTTACTGAGTGAAGGTGGTTGTTGGCCAAGATCTCACGATACATGGCCCCATCCATCCTCCCCTCAATACGGTGCAGTTTATCCCTGATGTCCTTACACAGCTCTCTGGTCTTGGCCATTGTGGAGAGGTTGGAGTCTGTTTGATTGAATGTGTGGACAGGTGTCTTTTATACAGGTAACGAGTTCAAACAGGTGCAGTTAATACAGGTGGAGAACAGGAGGGCTTCTTAAAGAAAAACTAACAGGTCTGTGAGAGGCAGAATTCTTACTGGTTGGTAGGTGATCAAATACTTATGCCATGCAATAAAATGCTAATTAATTACTTAAAAATCATACAATGTGATTTTCTGGATTTTTGTTTTAGATTCCGTCACTCACAGTTGGAGAGTATCTATGATAAAAATACAGACCTCCACATGCTTTGTAAGTAGGAAAACCTGCAAAATCGGCAGTGTATCAAATACTTATTCTCCCCACTGTATATGGTGTAAAAGAAAATGTAATTTATCAGACCATGCCACCTTCTTCCATTGCTTCATGGTCCAGTTCTGATGCTCACGGGCCCATTGTAGGCACTTTTGGCAGGGGACAGGGGTCAGCATGGGCACCCTGACTGGTCTGTGGGTACGCAGCCTATACACAACAAACTGTGATGCACTGTGTGTTCTGACACCTTTATATCAGTACCAGAATTAACATTTTCAGCAATTTGAGCCACAGTAGCTTGTCTGTTGAATCGGACCACAGGGGCCAGCCTTCACTCCCCAGGTTCATCCGTGTGCCTTGGCCGTCCATGACCACGTCAACGGTTTACCACTTTTCCTTCCTTGGATCACTTTTGATAGGTTCTGACCACTGCAGACCGGGAACACCCCACAAGGGCTGCAGTTTTGAAGATGCTCTGGCCCTGTCAGAGTTGCTCAGATCCTTATGCTTGCCCATTTCTTCTGGCTTCCAACACATCAACTTTGAGGACAGAGTGTTCATTTGCTGCCAATATATCCCACCCACAGACAGGTGCAATGATAACGAGATTATCAGTGTTATTCACTTCACCTGTCAGTGGTCATAATGTTATGGCTTATTTGTGTAAAGTAGCCTCTTTACACTGGCTACCTGTTAGGGATGATTTTAAGGTGTTATTGTTAACCTATAAATCAATACATGGACTTACTCCTACTTACCACGCTGAAATGATCCAGCCATACATACCTACATGTAACCTTAGATCGCAAGATGCAGACCTTTTAATTGTACCTAGAATTTCTAAAGCGGAGTCACAAGCTTGTTGTCTCTCTGTTGCACACTTGTGCAATTGGGCTGTACTCTGCTGGCAATACACGGCCCTCATTGCGGTTGGTGGGTGTCTTTTTGGTTGATGCTTGGCAATGTGGGTGGATTGATTTCCTGTCTGTTGGAATCTGTCCTGGGCCTCCCCCGAATAGGGCCACAGTGTCACTGGACCCCCACTGTCTCAGCCCCACGGTCTTACACTGCTATATTATTGTGCTAGGGGAGTAGGGTCAGTTCTCCTTCTCCAATATAAATCCTTGTAGATCTAAGGTATGCATTTTCAAAATGTTCCCTGTCTTCTGCAGTTTTAAACTTAGGACATGAGGTCTTGGCCAACACCTGACGAGTACCAGGCTTGAAAGACCCGTTGCTGTCCCTGTCCAAAGTCCTCCTGGTTGTGTTTCAGATCAAGATGATACCTGACGATTTTGCTCATTATTTATTTTGATACTACCCATGTCCTTTCTTGTTGGTTGTTTATATGTATCTTTGTATGTGTTTAAAAAAAATCAGTAAAAAAATAAAGGGGGAAAATGTTAACACAGGACCTGGTGGCTAATCAAGGGATTGTCATTCCAGCATCTAGGTGGCTTGGTATGGATGTGGTACAATGTGTGAATACAAATTAGACCTGCAAATAATCTACACATATATTCTCATTAAGACTTTTAAAAGGTATCTAGGAGTGGTTTATGAAAAATGCTCTATTTAATTTATAAACAGTAGTATGTTTGGCGAAACACAGAGGCCCAAATTCATTATTTAAAAAAAATATAAACACAAGAGGGTGTTTCCTTACAGATTCTGCGCCACCTATTGCCGTGGTTCTCAAACCGTTCCTGGGGGACCACCTGACCTTTCATTGTTTTGGTGTGGCACTTAAAACCTGATTCACTAAGAGGTTGATAGTAAAACTCAATCATATGTGCTGGCTCTGATATGGAACCATGGAGTGGGGGTCCCCGAAGCAGTACAGCTACACCTTATATATCATTTCTCCAAAATGAAGTAGAATGTTATGGATTATTATTACTGAGACGTAATGTGTGTTCAAGATAATGACAAATGACGCTAGAGGTTTCGTTATCATTCCGGCTGTAACTTATGTATGTAATACAACTCCGCAACTGCGGAGCGGATCGTAGTGGATAATGTGAGTACCTATTAGGTGGGTTAACATGTTGCCGAGATCTTCCAAAAGCTTCTTTTTAGAGAAAAGGGGGTCTACTTCCTTGTTTGTGTTTAGGTCTCGGTTATGTCAACCAGACCAGCGCGTATGGTGTTAAGGTCATCTCTGTTGCCAATCAGATACAGTCATCTTCAACTGACGGTAAAACGATGGTAAAAAATACTAATACATACCCAACTTGCCATATTCAAGGATTTCAATTGCTTTTGGATCAAGTGAGTTTCATTATCCAGAAAGTTCAATGCCGTGCCAATTCGGATATCTTTTCTCTTGCTGTTTTTCGTCCACCAAGTGATTATCGCTGTGCACAACAGGATCCAGCTAATGCTGAGTCCTAAATATCCAGTCAAATATACCGGATAAAACACTAATAGCGCTCTACCGCAGTACATCAGGAACTCCAACAAAAGTTGGTTGACCGCTTTTGGACTCAAAGTCTGCTTACTTCCCGAGATAGAGTCTTCACCGAAACCTCCCTGAACGGGTCCTTTAGAATCTCCAGGATTCATCTTGTATGTGGAAGAGAGCAGGTTGGTAGTAGTTGTGCCCTAATGTTTCCCTTTGGCTCCTGTAGGCTAGGATGCGTTAGGATCTATTTACTGCTCAAATGTATTCACTGATTGGCAATCCTAATTTCACATTCGTCCTACATGGCGAACTGATAGTTATCGACAGGCGCTTCTATGATGAATGTGCACGAAACTGTGTTTGCGGCAAGTCATGCCTGTTCCTCAAGTTCCCAAAAAAGCTCGTTCGGGAACTTCCGTGTTTGTGCCTGTGCAGACTAACTTGGCATACAGTGATAGACACAGGTGATCACGCCCAAAACACCTAAACCTATGGTATTTTTTAAGGACACCGTTGAAAAAGCATCAGTTCTATTCTATATAACAGCATGGCTCTCCTCTACACCGCTGCGGTAGCAGCTTGGTCTTAGCTTTGACTGCAACTAGGGGAATAATATTTTTAGTTGTAGGATAACCAATAGTCGACACCCATAGCTGCGCAACGCTCAATAGGCTGACACGAAACAAAAACCTAATGAAAAGTCTTCGGGAACCTTTCTCGTCCACAAAGGTCATAATCTCTCCCGAAAATTCAATAGTGAATATCTGACAACTAGAAAGGAGACAATCCCGAGGTTGCATCGATGGACCTCATTTGCAAAGTAGCCCTAAGCACTTGCCATAGCCACTTTCCCTCAGGGCAATCTCAATCAAAACCAGATGCCGTTTAAATTGCCACCCTAAGAGCCAGTCTAATGTTATCAACACTTTATGGTGCCTAACTCGAACCTCATATGTCAGATTCCATGTCAGGCCCATAGCTGAAAAACTCTTCATCACTCTTGGGCAAATGCATTAGAATGTGACAATGGAAAATGTAAATCAAGTCCAGGGACCAGGGGCGATTCTAGGATTAGACTCTTAGGGGGGCTCAGCCCCCAATGAGATTGTGAGATATACAAACCACAAGTAATTAATCAATCACTTCTGTTACATTACCCAAAACAAAAAGACCCTGCTCTCAAACTGACAAACTAATACTGACTCTAAATGCCACAAAAATGGGACTAAATAACCAATGAACAATAAGGGTGTGGGAGTTAAGAATATACACTGCTCAAAAAAATGAAGGGAACACAATCATCACAGTATAACACTGAGTCAATTAAACTTCAGGGATATCAATTTGTCCAGTTAGGAAGCATGAGCGATTGTTAATCAATGTCACCTGTTTTGATGCAAATGAAAGTGACAACAGGGGCACTGGAGAGGCAATAGCCAAATGCTCTCTCCTCATTCCTGACTGATTCTTCTCTAGTTTTGCATTTTGCTAGTGTTCTTGTCACTATTGGTAGCATGTACCTGCAGCCCATTCAGGTTGCACAGGTAGTCCAGCTCCTCCAGGATGGCTCATCTATACGTGTCGTCGCAAGATGGTTTGTTGTGTCTCCCAATACAGCCTCAAGAGAATGCAGGAGATACCAGGAGACGGGCCGTTATACGAGGAGAGCTGGACAGGGCCATAGAAGGGCATCAACCCAGGAGCAGGACCGGTATCTGCTCCTTTGTGCGACAAGGAACAGGAGGAGCACTGCCAAAGCCCTACAAAATGACCTCCAGTGGGCTATTGGTGTGCATGTTTCTGACCAAACTGTCAGAAACAGATTCCATGAGGGTGGTATGAAGGCCCGATGTCCTCAAGTGGGACTTGTGTTCACAGCTCAGCACCGTACAGGTCGATTGGCATTCGCCAGAGAACACCAGAATTGGCAGGTCCGCCATTGGCGCCCTGTTCTCTTCATAGATGAGAGCAGGTTCACACTGAGCACATGTGACACACGTGAAAGAGTCTGGAGACGCCGCGGTGAACGTTATTCTGCCTGTGACATCATCCAGCATGACCAGTTTGGTGGTGGTCAGTGATGGTCTGAAGGAGACATATCCTTGGAGGGTCACACAGACCTCCATGTGCTAACCAATGGTACCCTGACTGCTGCTAGGTACCAGGTAGAGGCAGTTGAGAACACCTATCTGAATTTGGATGTTAGGTTTGATATTCACATTCATTTGCTACGCATTCCGATGTAATTCACTATGTGTGGTTGAGTGGATGATGCCAAAGATCTTCAATAAACAAAGATACTCAACTGCATCTCAATTTCCATCACGCCCTGTACAAAAGATGCTGGCATATTTGAGTGCTCAAACGATATTGTCATAGAGTAAGTATATGACACAATGCGGAAGTTTGGGCCCTATTATAAACATCTTGTACTGACGAAGTGTGATGGAAATTCCCATTATTAAAAACCATAGAGTGTAGTATTGTGTTACTGTCAAGCATCTTATTACTATAGAAATTCGTTGATTGTAGTTTTCTTGTTTACTGCTGCCGCTGTTTTCAGTCAATCATGCCTGCATGCTATGGAGGATACACCACAAAATATGAGGGGCTTTTAAAGGAATTGCAGAAAATAATCACATTATTCTCAGGGGTGCTGTGATGAAATAGTGTCTAAAATCCAATGCCAGGGACAGACTTCCATTGAACCAGAAAAACAAGGGAGTGGGCTGTCTTGCTTTCTCTTCTGCCTTTGCTCTTTTGAGGCATTCAGTTGAAGCCCCAGAGTACTAGTCTATTTTATCAAAAATTCCCCAAATCTTAGTAATAGTGTTTTGTAAGCTAAAAAGACAACCATGGCCACCAGTGCAGGATGTCATTAAAACTGACAAGATCACACTTAATCTAACAGACAATTTCCTATGCAATGACAAATGGTAAAATGCTTGTGAAATTACATTGATTTAATAAAATAGGTCACATCTGATGCACTGGACCGAAAACATGTTACAAACATGTTAAAATACATGACTGACAAAATTAACATAATAATACAGCAACAATATACCTGAATACATTTAATATTGTGATACAAAATAAATACACCTATCCCTCAGAATCTAAGGTTAAACAGCACAGTTTATTCCTTTAATCTAAGAAATTTATTAGATAATGAATAGTAATTGCACCGAATTCCATCAATCACACACGGAAAAACTGCTGTGTGGACAGTTTTCACATCATTATGCAATGATGATGTCCATGAAAGGATAGGAAAAAACCACACTATCTCCAGCACCTCAGATACAGCATAAAAAATCTGAATGAAAAGGTTTTCCTTCATCCGTGATTGTTTGAATTTGGATCAAAGTTTAAACATTTACCTAGATTTATTACCTACCAAACTCTTGACCGAATTTAGTTCAGGAAATGGCTGTGATGACATCAGAGCATCATGATCACAGAACACATCCCATTATGCTAAATAACCAACTATGCACATGACATCTGTTTTGAATGTTAGTACAATTCATTGGTCTAGAGATGTTGCTGCCTACACACAAAAGCAAATAACCAGGAAATGATTGCATGATAAGCCAGTTGCATGGATCTTGGACATTCTACCACATACATTGACTGACAAGCACATTCTCATTTACAGCAATGACCTGGGAGCAATCCGAATAGACTGCCTTTATCAGGGAAAGAACAACAGATTTTACACCTTGTCGGCTCTGAGATTTGATCTAGCAATCTTTTGGTTACTGGTCAAAATTGCTCGAACCACTAGGCTACCTAAGTCAATGAGAATTGCATGCCATTTGGGGTAGAGAATATTTTTTAACTGTTTGTGCAGGTATCCTTAAACACAGTGCACTTTCTGGTCGCTGGAATGTCAACTTTGAAATTGTGATTCATTCATTTGCATTTTTTAGGTGTGGGTTCTTAATGGCATGACTATATCAGTTAATATGATATAAAATAACTCTGCGGAAGTGGGGCCTGTGAGGCCATCTCTGCACAATGCCCATGAATTTAAATGGTAACAAATGGCTATACCAACTTGACAGTGAAATATCACGGTGCATCAACATTCTGTTGATTACTTTTCCCTGATTTGCAAAGGCCTGTTTCACTCTGACATTGTGTTGAAAGAAAACTCTACTAACTCACACGTTCATTCATTCACAAGCTCACCTAACTCACACTCTCAGTCACTCTGTGGTTTCAGCTATCTCTGTGCCATCCACAAGCAATGTGTGAATGATTCCATCTCGTCTCTTTCCACTGCTCACAGCCTTAATGCAACAGTCATGGTCAAAGAGAGTGAAGTGTGTCTCAGTCCCATCTTCTACAAACTCCCCCTAGGAACAAAATTGAGAATGAATATAACCTGTTAAATTTTTTATAGATTTCTCCTTTTTTGATCAGTACATTTTATTTCATACCACAGTAAAGAATGTTGTTTAAACTTTTAATTATACATAAATTATGGATAGGGTGAATCAGAAGTCTATGACATGTTCTGCTGCAGCACGGATTTGAATCAGTCACGCTGCTCTTTCAGAAAAATCTAAATTTTTTCACTGTCTTTATCAAAGGAAGCACAAATATGCCTACAATTATATTTAAAAAAGGAATATTATACATAATTGAAGATAATGGAGGGACATCGAGGGAACACTAATTTGATGTGGGATATAGGATTAGGATGAGTTCATTTCTCTGTCCAATTCTGACTTGTTAATCAAATAATACTGTGCTAATAATGCATGCTCAACTCTCTTGCTCAACATAAAAAATCGAATCAGTTATTTTTTGTCATTATTTAAATCTTTACAAAATTATCCCTGACTTATAATGATGGGAAAGATGCTTACTGCCGTCTCCATGTTTTGTCCATTACACCAAATATCCATGGTGTCTTTCTCTGTGGAAAGAGAACAATAGTTAGACCAACATGAACACAAGACTTCAGGACATATAGAAAATGAGCAGCACATATGCACTGCTGATTGAAGATTATCACCATGACAACCTGAATTCAAGACAGATTAGCCTTTTTTTCACCAAAAAAATTACTTTCTCTAGGCTACATGTGGTACTTAAGCTTTTGACTGGTTTCAAAGGAGTGCAAGTGAAAGCTAAAGTTGCATTGCACAGAGAAAGAGAACATCATTGTGCCAGTATGGGAGTCATTTTAACTACATTCTTTCACAAGTTTTCCTTCAGAACACATTCAATTGATTCTAACTGATTATGTCAATGTAGCAGGCTTTCAGTGACATCAGTGACTTTTATGGGTAGCGTGCATAACACTCTGAAAGAAACAGCCATGGACTAGTGGATATTGCCTGCTTGTAAATACAGTTGCTTAGTGACCTCTTTCCCACTGTGGATACAGGGACAGGTTTTCCAAATACAATTGAACTCTTTCAACCTGTAGCTAATCACTAAGGTGATTAGCTAGCCACTTAAATGGGCTACCATTAGCAGGCTTTTGCATCTACACAGTTTTTCTGTACTTGCCATTTGACAACCTGCAGCATTACACCCAATAACTGTCTTCCTTAATAGGCGTCGACAATGACATAGTGTGTGTTTACAATAAAAAAACAAAGCCTGCTCCTCTCTTACCCAGTACAACCCTGCAGTCGATCCCATCCAGGTTCAGTAGCCACGTGCTGGTGACTTTGGAGCGATTCTCCATGTACGTTTTCAGACTCTTTCCATTGATCTCCAGTGTGTATTCATAAGCAAAACCACTAACTGCATCAATGTTAATCGTTGCTTTAGTGGCCGCATTTCCCACATTGAAGGTTTCTTTACCCACCAGCTTGAACATCCAGTCCCTTCTTACAATTTCCTGGGGAAAAATAAAAACACAATAGGGTTTTTTCTACATTTACCTGTCTCTTGCCTAACAAGTGTTTTTCGGACAGCACCAGCCAGTGTCAATTAGAGGCTAATAATAAGTCAGTCAAATGGCACTGGATAAGACTTTGTGGAAGATCAAGAGAAGCAACCATTCAAGCTCAAATAAGTGAGTGAGATGCATGTGACCAATATTATTTGTTATTGGTGAATGTTCATTTTTCTGCTTGTCTAATTAATATAGATACAACGAATAATGAATAATATTTTATCCAGTGATTCAATTTCTATATCAAGTTTTACCTTTCCGTCTATGTAGATTACCCTTTTGCCCGTAGTTGTGCCATGTTCAAATTCAATCCGATGAACACCATCACTCAGGGCCACTTCCCACACCCCTACCAGGTCGCCCGACATTGTCCTCCCACTCACACTTAGTTTCAACAATACACGTCACACTGGACCGCCTTGCCTTTGGCAACAACCTCTACTGTAAATTGAAAATGAAACACAAAATTACATTTTCAGAGGGGTCGTGAAATGCTTGTGCGTAATCTAGCTACTTCCACTGTACTGTAACAGTTAGCTAATTTACTACTGTACTGTATATAATACCGGCCTAAGGGTAACGTTACACACACAACATTAGATAACGTTTACAAACTAATGTCACCCTAATTATGGATCCACAGTAACACAGGTCGCCGAATATCTTTCTACAAACAAGCTAAGGTTACTGTACGATAGGTACTGTACAGGAAAACTAAACATCCAGTGACCAGTAACGTTAGCTGGTTAGCTAACGTTAGCTCCAGTGGCTTACCTTTCAGGACCTAGCTATGTTACGGTATTGCCTAAGTAGACATACTTAAGTAGCTCACATTAACATTTGCAAACTTGTTTTTTTAAAAAGATAAATCAGCCAGTTATATCCACCGACAAAAAAACGCTTATTTTAATGCTTACTAGCTAGCTAGCACAGGCAGTTCACTTCAGTACGGCATCAAAACACCCACTTATACGTTACTATGGATACCATGCCACGTGACATGGAGTAGTTGTGGGCTGTGTTCGACAGATTTAGAATAAAAACATAAATAAAAGAAGGGGGACTCTAACCACCGGAGGCTGACTATAACCACCTTAATAATAAAACAAGGGGACAGCATCATAATAATGCATAAAATAAGAAAATAGAAATAGAATAAAAACTAAATAAAAACATAACTGGTAGATTCCGCAGTAGATTCCATGAGGAAGCTATAAAAGCTGTAAGACTAACGGTGTGGTTAAGTTTAAGTGCTCAGTCATAGGCACATTAAAAGATAAATGTTTTTAACCTGGATTTTAAAATGTATATGTTTGGGGCACGTCTAAGATATTCTGGTAGTTTATTCCAGTTCTCTACAACATACCTGTTAAACAGTGGCGGACTCAGGTTGTCTGAGGGGCAGGGCGAAAATAATTAAAAAGGCACCAGCTGCATGTGATGAAGGGTGCATTTATGGTAAAACAGTTCCAAACTGTTGAGAATGAGCTGTACAGTTGAAGTCGGAAGTTTACATAAACTTAGGTTGAAGTCATTGAAACTTCAATCAATCAATCAAATGTATTTATAAAGCCCTTTTTACAACAGCAGTTGTCACAAAGTGCTTTACAGAGATACCCGGCCTTAAACCCCAAGGAGCAAACAACAGTAGTGTTGGATTTCATGTAGTGAACTTATTTTTCGACCACTCCACATGTTAACAAACTATAGTTTTGGCAAGTTTGTTAGGACATCTACTTTGTGCATGACACAAGTAATTTTTGCAACAACTGTTTACAGACAGATTATTTCTCTTATAATTCACTATATCACAATTTCAGAGGGTCAGAAGTTTACATACAGTATGTTGACTGTGCCACTATGTTGACTGTGTCCACAAGATTGGTTGTTTACTATTTGTTGTTTCTTTGTTTATCCTCAAGTTCAGATGTTTTGTTCTTCTTCGCATATCAACCATTGAACAGGTATGGTAACATCATTGGCTAACTTGTCTAAATTGTGTTTCTTAGTGTATCAACAAGTTAGAATGTTATAATATGTGCTTATTCCTTGTAACTTTTATCAACTGATACATGACGTTAGCTAAATCGTGTTTCTTTGTGTAACATTATCCACATCATGTAGATAACATTACTCTTGGCAGTAAATTTAGCTGGACTAGCTAAACCTGCACTTGTTACAGTTCCATTTACTGAGGTGTCTTTCTGTATCCACATTTTTCTTAGCTAGCCTGTGTGTGTCTTATGCTGCCGGTTTTTTAAACCTCTTTTCTAAACATTGCTTTCAGATCATGTAGTTTTCTGTAGTTTTGTTCCTGGAGGAGGATGACTGGTGGCAGTAATTCCACGCCTGTGGCTCAAAGGAGGAATTTGCTACTGGCCACCACACAGCATCACCAGCAGGAAGTCCTTCAGCCATGACAAGTTTGCCAGAACTTGTTCACCATCTGAAGACATCTGGGAGGCTGTCCCTTATAAGCTCATCAAGCATGGTCTTACGCTGCTATACTATTGTGCTGGGGGATTGGGTCAGTTCTCCTTCCCCACTAAGTTCTCCTTCTCCACTATAAATCGTTGTTGATATGAGGAATGCATTTTCTGAATGTTTTAAACTTTAGGAGGACATGAGGTCCTGGTCCACACCTGCAGAGTACCTGATTTGGGGGGCGTGTTGCTGTCCCTGTCCTTGTCCATCTGGTCATGCTTCTGACCTAGTCTAAATTTAAATAGACTCTAGATTTAGCCCCCATGCATTTATTAATTATTCCAATTGGAATATCTCTCCGGGCACAGCCAGAAGAGAGCTGGTCACCCCTCTGAGTGTCCTCTCTAAGTTTCTTCCTAAATTTCGGCCTTCTTAGGGTGTTTTTACTAGCCACTGAAATCCAACACTACTGTTGTTTGCTCCTTGGGGTTTAAGGCCGGGTGTCTCTGTAAAGCACTTTGTGACAACTGCTGTTGTAAAAAGGGCTTTATAAATAAATGTTATTGATTGATTGAAGCATGCAGGTGAATTTGAAAATGTAAAAACTTGGAATGAAAATGTGTTTTGCAGGGTAAATGCTCACAAAACCTTAACTTATCCAAGACACGTGAGAGACCCGACGTGTGCATCGCCAGAGGAGAGAAAATCGTTCCAGCGCGGGCCCCTACCACCCCAGCAAGGGCCCCTAAAGTATGTTGCTTCCAATTTTATTTGTCAATAAAAAAAAAAATGTAAGGCAAAAAGGCAGAGGTAGGGGGAAGTTTGAAGGTATGAATGGCGGACATATTGGCGGACACTGCGATTTGAGTTCTCATTGTAAAATAACCAGATATTTGGGACTGTATAATTAACTGTCTGTCTTTAATTTCAGAACATTTGGAGAAGATCAAGCGGCTGACTGAAGAGAAGGTCTAGCTGAGGGCACAGCTGCATTTACTAAAATGCAATACTGTACAGCCTTTCTGAAATTACATGTATATGGCAGTTTTATTTATTTCACTATTACGCTATTGACTTAATAGTGCATTGTGCTTAATAGCTCCTGATAAACGTCTGACTGAAGAGAATGTCAAGCTGAGGGCACAGCTGCCTCTACAATCAGGTAAAAACAAGACTGTAGTTGCACAAGCATGTTGTCTTCATGAAACATTTCATTTGTCTTGAATGTTATGCATTTCTCAAAATCATGTCAGACCATTTAAGTACAATATCTGAGTACTGTATTACAGGAGCCATAAGGAAGAATCCTTCCTACTGGGATGCCACTGACAAGGTTGTCCAGAACCAGGTCCCCAGGTACCAGAAAGGGGCGGCTGATTGTGCAGGTGGGAGAAGACATTGCAGCGGTGCAAGGGACCTGCCGTGAATATGAATGACATCTCCAGCACAACCAATATTGCTGTTATGCTACAGTACTCTATGTATTATTTTATTTTTTTATTGCTGAAATGTTCATTGTTATATATATGATCGCATTATCCTCTTAATATATTTAAAGCTATGTGTGAATGCTCTTAATTCTGACTGTAGTTGTAGTGTTATGCCACCATTCATAAGCTTATTGCACTGATGTGTCTATAATATTCAATAACTATCGATTGCTGCTAGGTCACACTTATGTATATTACTGCCATTCTAGCCCTTGTTTATTTTGTATTGTATTATGTTTATTTTGTACTTTTTCACATTCAAAGACTGTAATTTTACTATATCTGTGGCTGGCCACGTTTTCTTGCACTATTAGATAAAATTTCAGTTAATTCAGTTAAATACTTAAAAAGTATTTCAGTTAATTTGTACATGTTTATTTTGTATGTTTCCGTGTCCAGGGATCGGGTTGCCTAGGCCCCTGCCTTCGACTGCCGCCCAATCCTCTACGCACCGACCCCTTATGGTCCCTCCTGTGGGTGGTGAGCCCACGGGAAGGCGGCCCCACGTCGCTCCTTCGGGCTATGCCCGGCCGGGCCCCATGGGGAAAGGCCCGGCCACCAGGCGCTCGCGTGCGAAGGTGTTCCGGTCCCGTCCCACCGGGAGGAGACCCCGGGGAAGACCTAGGACACGCTGGAGGGACTATGTCTCCCGGCTGGCCTGGGAACGCCTCGGTGTCCCCCCGGAAGAGCTGGAGGAAGTGTCTGGGGAGAGGGAAGTCTGGGCATCCCTGCTTAGACTGCTGCCCCCGCGACCCGGCCCCGGATGAAGCGGAAGAAGAAGAAGATGTATGTATTTTGTATGCTTGCTGTATAATGCATGTTTTTTTGTATGCATCTTGCACTATTTGAAATAAATTGTTTATATTTAATTCAGTTCATTGTCATTTGGGATATGAACAATATTATTATAATGGATTATTATAAATAAAACCCAATATTGGGGCGTGAGGCATCCCGCTGGGTTTAGTGCATAAAAATGGCTAGCCTTAGGGGAGCTGGTGAGCCGCTGACCAAGGCATTGTAATGAAAGCGGCCCATTGGTGGCCTGACTGCAGCCCGCTAGCTATAAAAAGAAGCCCACAGAGGCAGAAAGCTAGCGGGCTGCCGGTGGGCCATTGGCATGTTGCTTCCTGGGTAATCTTCAAACATATAAGAAATGTATATTGCTATGCTCAGTGATGTGCTCTGTTCTCTTGGTCCTGGTTAACATTCTAGCAGCAGCATTCTGAATGAGCTGCAGCTGTTTTAATGTATTTATGGGGAGTCAAGTTAAGAGTCCATTACAGTAGTCAACCCTACTAAAGATAAATGCATAGATGAGCTTCTCTTGGTCTTTTTGGGGCACCAAGCCCAAGATCCTGGCTATATTGTTAAGATGATAGAATGCTTACTTCCGTGACCGCTTTGATATGGTGAACGTGAGATCTGAGTCTATCAGAACATCAAGTTTACACACTTGGTCCCTAGTTTTTAGGGCTTGAGAATCCAGCTCTTTACTAATACTCGTTCTCTTATTTTTGTTGCCAAACACAATAATCTCATCTTGGTTTAATTGTAGACAGTTCTGGTTCATCTGAATTTATGTGCTCTATACAGTAACACAGTGAGTATATTGAGCTGTTGTCATACAGTTCGAGAGCCATATACAGGTGCTGGTCATAAAATTAGAATATCATCAAAAAGTTTTTTTATTTCAGTAATTCCATTCAAAAAGTGAAACTTGTATAATGTATACATTCATTCCACACAGGCTGGTATATTTCATGTGTTTATTTCTTTTCATTTTGATGATTATAACTGACAACTAATGAAAACCCCAAATTCATTATCTCAGAAAATGTGAATATTGTGAAAAGGTTCAATATTGAAGACACCTGGTGTCACACTCTAATCAGCTAATTAACCCAAAACACCTGCAAAGGCCTTTAAATGGTCTCTCAGTGTAGTTCTGTAGGCAACAAAATCATGGGATAAGGCTGCTGACTTGACAGCTGTCCAAAAGATGACCACTGACACCTTGCACAAGGAGGGCAAGACACAAAAGGTCATAGCTAAAGAGGCTGGCTGTTCACAGAGCTCTGTGTCCAAGCACATTAATAGAGAGGCGAGAGGGAAGGAAAAGATGTGGTAGAAACAAGTGTACAAGCAATAGGGATAACTGCACCATGGAGAGGATTGTGAAACAAGACCCATTCAAAAATGTGGGGGAGATTCACAAAGAGTGGACTGCAGCTGGAGTCAGTTCTTCAAGAACCACCACGCACAGACATATGCAAGACATGGGTTTCAGCTGTCGCATTCCTTGTGTCAAGCCACTCTTGAACAAGACACAGCGTCAGAAGCGTCTCGCCTGGGCTAAAGACAAAAAGGACTGGACTGCTGCTTAGTTATGTTCTCTGATGAAAGTACATTTTGCATTTCCTTTGGAAATCAAGGTCCCAGGGTCTGGAGGAAAAGAGGAGAGGAACAGAATCCATGTTGCTTGAAGTCCAGTGTAAAATGTCCACAGTCAGTGATGGTTTGGGGTGCCATGTCATCTGCTGGTGTTGGTCCACTGTGTTTTCTGAGGTCCAAGGTCAACGCAGCTGTCTACCAGGAAGTTTTAGAGCACTTCATGCTTCCTGCTGCTGACCAACTTTATGGAGATGCAGATTTCATTTTCCAACAGGACTTGGCACCTGCACACAGTGCCAAAGCTACCAGTACCTGGTTTAAGGACCATGGTATCCCTGTTCTTAATTGGCCAGCAAACTCGCCTGACCTTAACCCTATAGAAAATCTATGGGGTATTGTGAAGAGGAAGATGCGATACCCCATACCCAACAATGTAGAAGAGCTGAAGGCCACTATCAGAGCAACCTGGGCTCTCATAACACCTGAGCAGTGCCACAGACTGATCGACTCCATGCCACGCCACATTGCTGCAGCAATTCAGGCAAAAGGAGCCCCAACTAAGTATTGAGTGCTGTACATGCTCATACCTTTCATGTTCATACTTTTCAGTTGGCCAACATTTAAAACATTTTTTTTTTATTATTGGTCTTAAGTAATATTTAAATTTTCTGAGATACTGAATTTGGGATTTTCATTAGTTGTCAGTTATAATCATCACAATTAAAAGAAATAAACATTTGAAATATATCAGTCTGTGTTAAATGAATGAATATAATATACAAGTTTCAATTTTTGAATGGAATTACTGAAATAAATACACTTTTTGATGATATTCTAATTTTATGACCAGCACCTGTATCATCTGCATAACTATGGTAGTTAATGTTGTTGTTCTGTAGAATTTGGCCCAGAGGTAGCATATAGACATTCAACAGAAGCGGACTGAGAATTGATCCCTGGGAAATTCCGCCAGCCTATCAGATTCATGATTGCCAATGGTGACAAAGTTACTCCGGCTGTCCCGGAGAGTCCTACCCAATTTTTCCACGATTCTCTCGTCTTTTCACTTGATGAAACAGTTAGTTATTGTCGCCTTTATTAATAATTATTGTATAAATGTCAGTCACGAATGAAAGAAAAAAGTATGCTGTTTTGCGGGCTGGCTGAACTAGGCTCACCTGGTTTCTTGTTTCTATATAACGTCGCTGATCAATGATGCTGGGAACGACATAAAATAATTGTTTGCCTGACTGGCCATAGCATTTGTGTTCCTAATAGCTAAAAAGCTATATGTTTTTCTAATCAATTGGCAAAGATGTCGGAATTAGTATTTACCACCAGCCAAATTAAAAGGGCTGCTTACCCCAAAAAAGTGCGGGAGCATAACCCGAGTGCAAAGTAGGATGTGGTCCTCTCACCTAACCGTCTCTCTCTCGCACTTCAATAGTACACGTACTTTAAAGTGTCCAAAAAATGCATTGCTTTTTTGGGGCATCTTCTGCAGCACAAAGTTGGTTGTTTTGGGCTTATTTTGACAGTGCGGAATGCTTGAATGCTTCTCCTGCGCCATCTGACAACACTGTGGCACTTCCGGTGGGTGTCCATCTGCTTTTTGGCTTTTCGCTTAATTCGTTCATCACTAGCCTCTTGTGGGTGTGTACACTGTTTTTTTGTGTTTATCAATGCTGGGAGTTCACGTTTACTAGCTCCTGGGGCTAGCTAGCACAGCTACGTAGTAGTAGTATAGTAGTAGTAGTGGTAGTAGTAGCATGACATCAATCCACACAGGATACCCAATACCCGATAAACCCAACATTATTTTTTTATCACCCGTTATTGCAAATATAATTATGCAAATCTTTCTAATTATTAACAGCCATAATAACATGTGCTTGCCTTAATTTATCTTTCACTGAAATTATGCATTTTAATCCTAGCAGGTTCGATGCATTAAAAAAAGAAGTGCAAAATCTTAGTAACAATGCAATAACTCTTTATTGTGTTGAAACATTTTTAACAGTGAATAAACCGTAGAACAGATCGCAATAGAACACACTAACAAAACATTGTAATGGTTAAAAGAAAAAATTACTAAGTAATATTATTACCAGTTCAACATGGCATTTGTTCTGAACGTTGGCCAAACTATAAACATGTCTCAAGTTTCTACAGATGAGGACTATTGTGTTAGGGTTGTCTTGCTTGGAAGAATATAAGCTGTATTTAGAACATGACAGGAGTTTCTGAATCCCTGGCCTCAACAATGATCTGGTTATAAATCTCTGGCAACCATTTTAACCATTTCTTCATCTATCATCTTCTTTGATGAGGTAATGGCCTTCGGCATGTACTGGCCTATGAGTGGTAGGTTGTTTTTTTTGTCTGGTAACTGTAGGCACTTGCAGCACTGGATTTAGTTGTAGAGGTGGTAGCAGTGGTCCCTGTATCAGCTGTGGTAGAGGCATTTGCTAACATCATGTAACACAATAACAGCAACTTTCAGCTGTGGCAACAGGACTTCATCTATCATCTTCTGTGGAAATTGTTGGTGGAGCCAGAACAAATAGAAAGTGTTGCTTTGCATACTAAATACTGAATTTTCCTAGTTTTTTTGTAAAGAAAATAAAAAATGTGAGATGCTTTAGGAGTGTCACTCATGTTGGCATCCTAGCTACTGCGTCTTTTCGCAGGTGCCATGCAGTTTTTTTTATATAGGATAGTAGTTAATGTAGGGTATAATGTGTCAGAATGGTGATTTATGGCCCTGGAGGGCAGGGCTTCCATATTGATGTGACAGGTGGGCGGGACATCCAGTTTATAGGGTGGGACTTCAGGTATGACGTATGGTCCCTTAATAACCACTATTACAAACTGTAGTACATGCAGGTCGAAACTCATCCCATGTTTCACGGTTTGTAGTGCAACACAGCACTACAGCAAACTAACATCGCATGAGCAATGCTATTATTTTGAAGGAATAGTCATGGCCAGAGCCAACCACACATAACGCAAAGGTGGATTGTGTCGTGATTTGGGTTTTAAAATATTGCTAAATCCATGTAAATAAAAACATGGATTTAGGCACATGTATATGTATGAGCAATACTGAGTTTTGTAATGCATTTTTTTGTTTTAAGTAAGCATTAACTTTTAAGTTGCATTATATGGCAAAACGTAACAAAGTTACCCGCCAGGTACTGTATAAATTTGCATGAACAACGGCGAATCATTGACAGGTCAGGATATGTTATTTTAGGTAATTAAAACATTCGTAAAGGCGTCTTTTGAAATTGTACAACGGGGATCAACGCAAGATTGTTTTCCACACATTGGTAGAAATGTTTAATAATAGGCAACGTTGGTTAAAAAAATATATACTGTAGTATCTGCATTCTCGTAATGACCAACTCTTGAAATCAGATTTTTGATTGCTGTATTACAGTCTTGTGTTTGTTAAATGTTGAACAGATTAATGGCGGTATGGTGACAATCGCCAGCGTTTACATATAAGCAGATTAGTTTATCGTTAATATATAAAATTATATGATGTGATGTCACGGATGAGCCGCAAAAACTAACGAGAATGGTGGTTCTACCAGACAGGATGTATCGAAATATTTGGTTGTCAAACGGCAACAATAATCAGAACTAAATAGTTACGTTTTATCCAGAATATTTATCATTGCAGCCTGTACAGTTCTAACACAATTTGAATCTAACGTGAAGAACAATGTAACTGTTGAGATAAATGAAGTTTAGATAATGCTGATTTAATAACCATGTATTCTTATGTTTTTGTTTTATAACATTTTATGCTGCAGCCAGGTTAGGGAAATATGATTGAATACAATAACCATCAAAGTTTAAAACTCCATACATTACACTCAGCCAACACTCACTCAGACTTCACACCTGGCTCAGATAGAGAAACAGGATTAAAACCCCACAATTAACATACAAATGAAACTGCCCCCTATACAGCACAAAGAGACCTTCTGTCTCCAACCCCCTGATGTTCTAGTCTAGGTTAGGACAACAGAATGTAAATTACTGTAACCTGGTTAAGATTTCACACCTGTATGCAATAACCTGTTGATCTATGAACAAGAGTAAACCCAAATGGGAAGAGTTTAGAGCATGCCCTTCTTCATTGGACAGCGAAAACAAAGAGATTTGTCCAACAGGTCAACATGCCAACAAAGAGCCAATAAGGATGGGTTTTTCTCACAAGAGTGAAAAGTAACCGCCCCTGTGGCGGGAGAATCAAAACCGATGTTCGATCTTGATTCGGGGCAAATATTTTGTGGAAGCTCGAGGGTTGAGCAAATATTTGACCGCTGCAGTGTATTTCATGTATTTTGACTTATTAATTCATATTAATAAATCTTTGTGCTAAATTTTCTTTTGGACCAAAGCCTTGTCCTTCTTCAGAGATTCTGGAACACGTAAAATTCCTAACAATTGGTGACCCCGTACACGTGATTTCTGAAGAAGGACGAACGAGGATAAATCGACCGGACTGAACGAATTGAGGCCGCTAGTGAATCTTAAAGTGGGCCTGGAATTGAGAAGGTAAGCCAAGCCTGTTTAAACCAATTTGGCATAGGATTATTTAGAAATTTAGATTTAAGATTCAAAAGCCATTAACTCGTAAGTCTGTTAAAATCTGTTAAAGTAATTGATAAAAGTAATATCCAATTGAAAACTACGTTGAAAATGATAAGTCAAAAGCAATGTCTGTAAATTGTGTGTGATTGTTTGTGATTGTCTGGGTAAAGTTTGAAAGACAGAGGAAGGATTCATGGAATAGGATAAGTGCGCATTAGAAGTCCGTGGGATACGGCCAGGGTACATGCTTAAGTTTTGGATGTATGAGATCTGGAAAGAATAGGTCTTGTTCAACATATAAAGACCCTAAAATCATGTAATACGATCAGGGTACATGCTTTAGAGGTAGGTGATCTACTTTGTTAAACCTGTTGTTGAAGTCTAACACTTTCCCGAGTTGGTTTGTTGGAAAGGAGAATAAAACACCAGGAGTCAGGTCAATTACCGTACCGCATATTCCGTTTATTACAAAAGCTTTAGGAGACGAAGTGTCGCCACACAATGTCTAAACATGAACTGTCATAACAGCATTATTTATCCTTCAAACACACCTAAAAAGTGGGGGCGTTAAGTTAGCCAAGCAGTGTGCCATTGGTCCAATTTATGTTCTATACCTTATATGTGTACATGCAGCACAAGCGTCATATTTGGACTTTATGTCTTCAGCTTGAAGTTCCTCAGTATGTGTGTGCGTTGTCAATCTATGTCCTGTTCCCTGTGTGTCTGAGACACACAAGCTAAATCTACTTCCTCTTCCTAGCAACTGCCTAAATAAGATTTCCTGTTTTTCTACTTGCAACTTTCAGCAGACATCCAACATTCAGCTTAAATGCTCACAACAGTTTAACAGCTTATACAGTCAATATATCTGTGTAGATTCTTGAATTTGGGTGGTCTACTCTGCTGAACAAAAAATGTACGAGTTCTAGAAAAGGAAGCCTTGGGACACCTGGCAAATTTCAGTAAACGTTAAAGGTCCGGATTGGGTCGGCCGAGTTTAGACTCAAGGAAAATTTTTAATAAAAAGACCGGGAGGCGGCAACAGAGTAATAGACTCTTTTAGGCACAAAGATAAAATATAGACTTTTTAAACAGTATTGCCAACTGTAAAATCTGCAATTAAATTTGCAGTTAAAGTTAGCAGTTGGACTGCTGGAAAATCTGCGATTCATGAAGTTGAGGTTGGACCTCATTCTTGAGTAGTTGGGAATTCTGCTTTTTGAAGCCAGTTTTGATAGATGTAGATAATCTACTCTGTTACAGCTGTGGAAGTAAGGACCTGGTAACGCTGACGTTGGCGTGACGATGGGCGTAAAACGCCATGGGTAGGGCTTTCAGTTTTTTCCTCGTGTTAATAGCCAAAAATAGGAATCAATTTGAACATAGGTATAGTCGAATTGTGTGAATATACACTTAAGAAATGTACAGAGGCCTACTGTAAATATTTTGAAATAGAATTGTGTTGATAATTTGAGTCCATGGCAGTGACTCGCGCAGTGTGTGTTTTGTGATAAACTGTAAATAACTAATTGCATAAATAAGATTGGGTTGTTGAATTGGGAGCGAGCGAGCTCCAGCAGTGTGGTTTTAAACAGGAAGAGCGTCCATTAGCACCTATTCTGTAGGGACTGGGGAATGTGGGGAGGATTCTTAAATTGAAAAAACGTATCAGAAAGGTCTGTTTGAAGTAACACATTCACGAAGTATAAGTGTCCGCCTGAAAATGGTAGAAGCCTGGCTCTATATTAAGTGAATTAAGTGTAAGAAAACAAACAGATCTTTGAGTTTTACTCTGTGGCAAGGGGGCGGGGAAATGTGTGTAAACTAATTATGTTTCGTAGTTGGATGGTGGAGTAGAAGACTGTGGCCAGTCCTGTGTGAATAGAAAAGTTGTTCCCTCTTATGGACAAAAAGTTACACTGGAAACAGGGTGTAATTGTCTTAATTTACTCAATCCAGAACAACTGAAATAAATGCTACAATCCAAATAGGGAATACTCTAATATTAAAACAGCTAGTAGATAAAGAAGCGAAAATTAAATAAATCTCCCTTCGTGATTTGTAGTTCAAATCCCCTGATCCCAATCATTGTGAGCATTAGAACATCAAACCTGAGAAAAGTAACAGAGACAAGTGTCCTCAGGCACCAAACAAGTTTGCATAAAATTAGTATCCTCCTTGAATTAGTACACAGCCTTTAGCTTCCTCTTCTTATTTACATACATTTTCTAGTTTCATTCATTTCTTTAGGCAAATTTTTATCTCAACATAGATTCATGCTCGTTTAAATATCCAAGTTAGATGAATTTTACATTTTGTTTTAATTTCCTTTCTTGATTTCCTAAATAGGTAAATTTTACTCTTCTGCTTAAAATCGAATTGTTATTTTTAGAACTCCTTAGTTTCATTTATTTCATTTTATTTAGCAACTTTGAAAAAGAAAAGAGAAATTATAATAAAGCTCACAAGAGATTTATTTTACATTTTTGTTTAAAATTGTATTTGTTATTCTAAGAACTTTCTGGTCTCATTGATTTTTATTATCTTTAGTTTCAAAACACCTACTGATCACAGTATAGTTTAGCACAATGGTAGACAAACAGCCTCTAGAGTTATTCCTAAACAAAATAACAGAAGACTGGAAGAATGAGACCTTCCAAAATGGGGGGGTCTCACGGAAAAGTAGGTATGCCTTAATCAAGGCCTACCACATGGTACCTGACTGTTGCGTGCTGAGCTGTTCGCTAGCACAAGTGGGTACGTCTGAAACCTAGTGATGAATTAGAATTTGGTACAATGATTTTCAAATCTGGTAAAATAGTCTCATGGTTAACATATTGTTTTCACTCTCCTCATATATTGTGGTAGAATGAAGAATCCACATGGTGATAAACTTGAACATTAAGGAGACACGTTATGTCCCAAGAGGACTGAATTTGAATCCAATATAGTCATAAGTCTTAAAAGGGTAATAAACCTAAAGCGAGTTTACTCCCCACAATCAAAAGTAGATGTATTTTAAATGGTGAATTGAGTTTGGTTAATTAATATAGTTTCCATCCATCCATCCATCAATCTTCTTCCGCTTATCCGTGGCCGGGTCGCGGGGGCAGCAGTCTAAGCAGGGATGCCCAGACTTCCCTCTCCCCAGACACTTCCTCTAGCTCTTCCGGGGGGACACCGAGGCGTTCCCAGGCCAGCCGGGAGACATAGTCCCTCCAGCGTGTCCTAGGTCTTCCCCGGGGTCTCCTCCCGGTGGGACGGGACCGGAACACCTTCCCAGGAAGGCGTTCCGGAGGCATCCGAAAAAGATGCCCAAGCCACCTCAGCTGACCCCTCTCGATGTGGAGGAGCAGCGGCTCTACTCTGAGCTCCTCCCGGGTGACCGAGCTTCTCACCCTATCTCTAAGGGATCGCCCGGCCACCCTGCGGAGAAAGCTCATTTCGGCCGCCTGTATCCGGGATCTTGTCCTTTCGGTCATGACCCAAAGCTCATGATCATAGGTGAGAGTAGGAACGTAGATTGACTGGTAAATTGAGAGCTTCGCCTTGCAGCTCAGCTCTTTCTTCACCAAGACAGACCGATACATCGACTGCATTACTGCAGAAGCTGCACCGATCCGTCTGTCAATCTCCCGTTCCATCCTTCCCTCACTCGTGAACAAGACCCCTAGATACTTAAACTCCTCCACTTGAGGCAGGCACTCTCCACCAACCTGAAGTGGGCAAGCCACCCTTTTCCGACTGAGGACCATGGCCTCGGATTTGGAGGTACTGATTTTCATCCCCACCGCTTCACACTCGGCTGCAAACCGTCCCAGTGCATGCTGAAGGTCCTGGTTAGAAGGGGCCAACACGACAACATCATCTGCAAAGAGCAGAGACGAAATTGTGTGGTCCCCAAACCTGACACCGGCCCCTGGCTGCGCCTAGAAATTCTGTCCATAAAAATTACGAACAGAACCGGTGACAAAGGGCAGCCCTGCCGGAGTCCAACATGCACTGGGAACAAGTCTGACTTACTGCCGGCAATGCGGACCAAGCTCCTGCTTCGGTTGTACAGGGACCTGACAGCCTTTAGCAAAGGACCCAGGACCCCATATTCCCCAAGCACCCTCCACAAGATGCCGCGAGGGACACAGTCGAATGCCTTCTCCAAATCCACAAAACACATGTGGATTGGTTGGGCAAACTCCCATGAACCCTCCAACACCCCGTAGAGGGTATAGAGCTGGTCCAGTGTTCCACGGCCCGGACGAAAACCACACGGTTCCTCCTGAATCCGAGGTTCTACTATATCTACTATTAATATAGTTTCACTTTGTTTTTATTTACAATTATATCTGAGATAATACTGGTTTTCAAACCAATGCCTGATACTCGTTAATGGAATCAATTCTAAAAATGGTAAATTGAAGAATGAACAAATGGGGTATAGATGTGGAGGTGTTTAAAGCCTACATTGAGTTTCCTTTGGATTACTTATTGTACCTTGATTTTAGTGACATGCATCTGGTTTCTGTCTACATTACCATTCTTACGAGTTTTCTTAATTTCCACCATAATGTTTAATTGTCGTGTAGATAATGATGAGCACATTTTTACAACCTGCAAAAATACAAGATGTTTGGACACTAACTCAAAATCTTCAGTTAACGAACATTGTAGGCTAAATTGATAGTATAGACTGAGGACCCTAAACAAACAGTTGGCCTTTTTAATGAAAATAATAAATGTGTGGAGCCCAGAGCTTCAGGAAGGGGGGTTAAATCAAAATCGCCTATTACTAAGGGTTAAATTCAAGTGTTCAGTCTGGTCTCATCTATGGTAATTTCACCAACACAAGCATATTCAGTTTTGGGATAATCAAACAATAAGTGGAAGCTAAATACATTTTCTTCTCAATAGCTTTCATGTTGACATTTATGATTTCGAATCAAATAGTAATAAGGGTGGAGACCTTAAGTCATCCAACATTGTTAATTGCTAGTACAAATTTGATGTCTTTGCATGACATATGCATGAAAGTAGCGATTTTGCCTGTCCGCCACTATTTTGAATAACATAGACATACATCTACAGTTGAGAAAATGCCCTAGACGTTAGGAGGTAAATTGAGTCATGATGTTTGTTTAGACTTAAGGTCTGAAGCGGTGGGGATGAGAATCAGTACCTCCAAATCCGAGGCCATGGTCCTCAGTCGGAAAAGTGTGGCTTGCCCACTTCAGGTTGGTGGAGAGTGCCTGCCTCAAGTGGAGGAGTTTAAGTATCTAGGGGTCTTGTTCACGAGTGAGGGAAGGATGGAACGGGAGATTGACAGACGGATCGGTGCAGCTTCTGCAGTAATGTATCGGTCTGTCGTGGTGAAGAAAGAGCTGAGCCGCAAGGCGAAGCTCTCGATTTACCAGTCAATCTACGTTCCTACATTTGAACCTTCTTCAGAGATTCTGGAACACGTAAAATTCCTAACATGACAAAGTTAATAGGCGTGACTTGCTGGAGGTGCCCGTAAAGGTGCTGCGATGTAAAGACAGTAATTAACCCTGCAGCATCCACAGAAGTCAGCTGTTGTTTCAAGCATGGAGTATATAGTTTCTGTTGTAAGTACAAGTTATTTTATTTGAAGTAATTTATTTGAATTGTGCTGCAATTACGAACGCTAACAAACGAGACATTTGAACTTTTTAAGAATGTGTAAATCAATTTTACGATTGCGCAAACCATGCATTTTTAGCTGTCTTTCATATTGCCTGTTTAAATCTCCGGTTTAGGTTGAGCGGAATTAAACACCAGCCGTGTTTGGTAAACACATTTTTGGGCTTTCAAATCTTGGTAAGTAGACTTTTGACATTATTGTTCATCAGCTTTAATTACCTGTATACGCTTGTTATTCCTATTTGTATTTAGACCAAGTGAACAGCATCTGTGTCAGTTGGACTGTGTGGTTGTGATCTTACACATCCTGAGCAGATACTTTTTGTGTATTTGTGTAATATTTACAGAAATGTTTAGGCTTGTTCTAAAGTGTTATTAACAATTCTGACTATGCATACAGCTGAACCTTGGTACAACATTCTTTATTCCAACAAATTGAGGACAGCCCGGTGATGATACAGAGTACAGACACCCTACCTTGTGGCTGCACAGCATGAGGGGATTTTTGTTTCATTGTTTTCTTTCATGCTTGAAAGCTGCGCTGTATGTAAATGTGTGTTTGAGTTAGAATATTTTAACCTGAATAGTGTATCGTTGTTTACACGTTAAGCTAGAGAAATGGCGAAAGATGATGCTAACAACAGACCAGACACGGAACAGCCAACAACCTCTGCACATAATCAATCGATCACACCCCAAAATACAAATGAACCAACCATTACTTTGTTACACAGCGATGCACACAATAATCCTCAGATACAAGGCTTGTTAACCGAGTTTAGTAGCCCCCATTTTTCACACGATCTAGTTGACTCTCCTTCGAGCTCTCTGATGCAAACTCAATGCAGTGATGGCGATGTTAGAGTTATACAACGTAATGCGTTTGACAATGTTGAATTACGACAGTTGATTACAAAATACTGGTGAAGTTGGAGATTTTGGCACATTCTACGCAAGTATTATGGCAGGCTTGGATACTTTGATTGTTAGAGCTTCAGACTTTGTACAAGGGCCTGGTGATCGTCTGCAGAATGAGTTGATTGGTGAATCTCTGATAGAACCCGTACATGTGACCATGAGAGCGGATGAATATAATGAATTCACCTTTGATCATTTACTTGAAAGTGTTATGCAGAGTAATGCTGAGATTATGATTGATGAATCACTAGAACTGGTGGTACAAATTGACAAAAACGTGAGGGTGGTGCCCCGCGACGTAAAGCTCAAACATTGTTGATAGATCAGATTATCAATAAAAAAAGAAGACATTTATATGTGGCTGTGAATAATGATTCTACATGGTTTTCTGTTTGTTTGATGGGTATGTTGAACCCGCAGTACACATATCCTGAGGTCCTGGTTAGTGGTCGTGAGTTACATACGGGCGCTGGTTTAGCGTTAGATGATTGTGTGGCATTCACAGATATTGTTCGGTTTGAAGAAATGACAGGGTGTAAAATTGTTGTCTTTCACCGAACAGGGGATGGTCACTTTACCAAGTTTCATAACAGCGATATTACATGTCTGTAGCATATGCTGAAATTGAAAGTTGCAAGTAGAAGAACAGGAAATCTTATTTAGGCTGTTGCTGGGGAGAGAGCCGATTTAGCTAGGGTGTCAGAAGAACAGGAAACAGATTAATAACGCACACACATTCTGGACAGGGCTGAATTAAGAATAGACAAGACAGAAACCACAAAGTGCAAAGATGACGCTTGTGCTGCATTTACACATATAAGGTATAGAACATAAATTGGACCAATGGCCCACATGCTTGGCATATTTAACCCCCCACTTTTTAGGCGTGTTTGAAGTATAACTAATGCTGTTATGACTGTTCATGTTCAGACATTGTACGGCAACACTTTTGTCTCCAAAAGCTTTTGTAATAAACGGAATATGCGGTATGGTAAATTCTGACTCCTGGTGTGTTATTGTCCTTTCCAATAAACCAACTCGGGGAAGTGTTAGACTTCAACAATTTTGGGGGCTCGGTCCGGGATTGGATAAAGGAGAAGGAATTCGATCCGGTCCAGTTAACCTACACGGGATTCACAGGTTTCAGCACTGGCGCATCAAAAAGGCAAGCAGTGCCTGTTATATCTAAATCTGCGTATTGGCTGTGAACCAAATTGTGAACCTGTGGAGAACGTAGTGGGACTGGTGTAAATTCAGGAGGGCGAGGTAATTTATTATTGTTCCCGGGTTGACTACCCCAGACCACTTCCCGACGGGGCAGTGGAGATTGTAACTAAGGGACTTGACAATCAGTCGGGTGAACGGCCCGAGGAGATAGGGACACCTCGAACATAATGGGTGAGTTGGGAACTCACACATAAGACTAATAAGGAAATGGACGGGGAATTTGAGAGAGAAGTAGATGACGATGGGTGGGGTCCAGGCACAGGAAAATGGAAGAAATTGGGTATACAGGTGGCAAATGTACTGACAGTCGTAGGCAGGATGGATCCAACTCAGAAAGAAAAGGGAAAGATAGAAGAGAAATTGCGACAAGTGGTGTGGGAGGCAGGACTACGGATGGATGAGAGGAGACCATTACATGTAATTTTGTGGGATAAGGAGAAGGATTGTGCTAAGAATCGAGATAGAGTTAGGGACAAGAGGGAGACAGCAAATTTGGTCAAGAAAAGGAGATATAAAGATGAGGAAAAAGCATGGGAAAATGACAGAATAGAATGGTGTAAGTTAGCAGTGTGGTGTCAGGGAGTAGAGCATTTGAACAAGGAGAAAAAGGAGGAGAGGAAGGAAGGAGAGAGAGAACCCCCAGCATATGAAGACGACCCGGTGTCGCCTAGTGCACTGTCCGCACCACTGTATCCAGTGCTGCGCATAGAACAAGGAACGTTGAGCCTAGACACACAGAGCAGCGAGCCTGTACCTTAGTTCACAGGGAAGCAAGACCAGAGGAAGTTGAGTAGGAAGGCAGAGAGTGAGACAGACACTGAGGAGGAAGTGAAACCGTTTAAGGCAAGGGCAGAGAGAGAGTACGGAGTGTATCAGGAGAGGAGTAAGAAACTTAACAAAGTGAGGTTCAAGGAATCAGGAAGAAAAGGTCAGGCAGTGCTAAAGGCAGGTTAGGTGAGGACACGGGGTCGGGGTCTGAGGGGAGTGACACAGTGAGAAAGACAAAAAATAAGCAGAAAAAGGGAAATTCATACAAGGGAAGGGTGTTACTTACGGGGAAAGCAGTAGGGAGATGGACTGACTCCGACGAAGACACCGACCTAGACAGTAGTAGAGACTGGGGGAAGGGAGACGTAGATGTAGAACCTCTGCCGCGTTCGCCCCCACCAGAACAAAAACTACACCATGACGCATTAGAATCGGTTCAAAGGACTCAAAATAAAATGTATACGCGGTCACAAGCAGGGGAAGGTAGTTGCGCTGGGTTTCAGCAGCCTCTCTTTAGAGTGGGAGGCGGCGAACCGCGGTATAAACCACTGGGGCTGGGAGATGTACAGGCGCTCCTAGATAAATTACCCCCGATGGGAGAAGGAGGTGGACTATGGTTGGCACATAAACTCACAGCTGGTCAAATTTTGGCATTGGGGGACTGGAGGGCAGTAGCCGCCCGAGCCATGTCTGCCCAGGCTATGACTGAGATAGAAAAAGGGGCTCCTTTCAGTCAGGTGGTCGGGCGCATAGCCACGGCCCTGAGGGAACGATTTCCCATACCTTGGGAAAAAGACCAACAACCTAGACAGTATCTAAAAGCATGTAAAGAAACATGGCCCAAACACACAGGGCACCACCCGGGGAAGGGAGGTCTGCAGCAGGAGTGGTTTAGAAGGGCGGTCTTAGAGGGACTTCCAGAGAAAATAAAAGAGGCAATGATGGCAAATCCTGACTTGCCGGGTAGTGAATCACACGTATGGGAAAGACACATAGTGCATCATTTACAGAGGGCTAAAGATGAAAAGAAAGAGAATGAGAAACAGAGAGAGGAACTGAAAGAGAAACTGCTGCGCTTACAGCTGGGCGAAGCCAAAGTGAGAGTCAATGAAGGGAAAAAGAAACACAGACAGATGGCAGCCCTAGGCTCGGGAGAACCTGACACACCCGACTTATACCCTGTTCCCACATGGGCACCCCAACCTCACGGTGGCCGGGGGGCCTTCACCGCGTCCTATAGACCAGGTACTCCGAGGGGAGGTTACGATAGGGGGAGGGGGCGGGGTAGAGGCAGAGGGGCTCCAGGAGCCCAAGTCCCATACGGAGCCTGTTTTACGTGTGGTGACCCGAACCACTGGTCCAGAGAGTGCCCACAGAATACCGGAAGAGGCAGAGGATACCCAAATCAAGGGGCAGCACCAGTCCCCAACCCACACGCCGTCCCACCACCTAGTGCACCTGGCCAGTACCCACTCTCTTATGAGGGAGGGTGGGACCAGGAATGACGGTCTACAGGGAGGGGAGGGGACAGCGGGGGAAAGGCAGACCCTATGCTGTCCCTGAATGTCGACAGGAGGGACTTCCCCTTTCTGGTCGACACAGGTGCCACTTTTTCCACCATCACCGCCCCTCCCATCACAGGACTACTATCCTCCAAGACAGTGGAAGTTGTGGGGTTTGAAGGAGTGGGACAGACTTTGCCAGTGACATTTCCTCTTAAAACGATACTGGGTAAACAGGCCCTCAGCCATCCGTATGTGGTGTCGACAAACACACCACTGAACTTATTGGGGAGAGACTTGTTGATAAAACTGGGGGCTAATATCTTATGTTCTCCAGATGGACTAACTGTCACGTTACCAGACGGGACATCGGCGGTGTGCGGACCTGAAACCACACCTGGTACAACCGGTGAAGGGTGAAATAGAGGAGATATACTGGGGACTATTGATACCGGAAAAGCCGGACAAACAGGGCATTTTGTCACAGTACTTCAAGTGGAGGCCGTGGATCTCCCTCCTCGAGCCGTGCTTTCCTCCACCAGACCCCCCACATGTAACCCTATTTTATGATCGGCAGGGCGATGAGGTGTATAGAGAGGGGTTTGGGGATGTAGTGTGTGGGGACACGTGGCAGGTCGGGTCTAAATTCATATATGTAGGCCCTGAAGGGGTAGCGGCAGATGTACAGTTGACAGAGGAGTAGGATCAGTGGTACATGATGGCGGAGGAGTCCGTCCCGCATGTGTCACTGGCCCTGCATCCTAAACATCAAGCAAAAGACCTGGGGCCCATGGTTAAAAGGGTGGGCGAATGCACTGATTGGACAACCACTCAGGCGTCAAACGTATGGTACTCACCCAGCTGTAAGACATATCGGTTAGAGGCACCAGGGACCGATTGAGTATATTTAGAGCGAAGGGAGATAACTCGGAATCATGGGAGAGAAAATATGGATCACCCTGTAGCCACGGCAAGACTTAATGAGTTACCGGACTCACTGTGGTCCAAGGGCCCCACGGACGTGGGGCTCACCGATTGCCCACCAATCACCTTTAAAATCAGACTGGGAGAACCCACATGGCTGCCCCAATACCCACACAAACCAGAGGCAGAGGAAGGGATAGATGTGACATTGAACGGCTTGTGGCCCACAGGGGTGTTGGAGGAGTCATGTTCCACGTGGAACACGCCTATCCTACCGGTCGAAAAGAAAGGGACAGGGAAATACCGTATGGCCCATAATCTCAGAGCCATTAACAAAATTTTACTCACACCCACCATACCGGTACCTAACCCGTATGTAGCACTCACTAATTTGACCCCTGATCAAAAATGGTTCACCTGCATTGACCTGGCTAACGCTTTTTTCTGTCTCCCACTAGCAGAGGAACTTTGTGACATCTTTTCTTTCACACATAGGGGTCGACAATGGCGATACACGAGACTACCACAGGGGTTCGCGATTTCCCCTGGCATATTCAACCAGGTACTGAGAGAAGCGCTGCAGGGATGCTGCCTGCCGACAGGGGTAACTTTGGTCCAATACGTAGACGACCTGCTGCTGGCGGCCCCGACGGTGGCCGCCTGTATCCAAGCTACAATGACGGTCCTCACCAGACTGGCTGAGAAAGGGTTCAAGGTGTCGAAAGAAAAACTACAGCTGGTAAGAACACAGGTCTCCTTTCTGGGCAGAGTAATCTCGCAGAAGGCAGCGGGGCTTTCACCAGCACAAAGCACAACCATTCTCCACCATCCCAAACCCACTACTGTTCAAGAAATGTTATCATTCCTGGGGCTCACGGGGTAGAGCCGCAATTACATCCCAAACTACTCAGGGCTCACAGAGCCACTTAGAGCGCTAGTAAAAGAGCAGGGAATGCGTAAACTTAAAGCCACACTCAATTGGACTTGCCCAGCCGACCAGGCCTTCATTTAGCTAAAACAACAACTAGCCACCGCAGCTGATCTGGCAATTCCCGACTACACAAAACCCTTTTTTCTGGAGGCAGAACCCCTCCAAGGGGCAGAGGACCTCTTCCCTGATGGGTGCTGTTTCAGACACAAACAAGATGGGCTGAGGGCGGTATTGAAACTAACACCAGAAGGTCTAGTCATAGTGAAAGCAGAGAGGCTCCTGGGGCTGCAGTCAGCCCAGAGAGCAGAAGTAAGAGCAGTGATAGAGGCACTAAGGCAGGCCAAGGGGAAGAGAGTTAACATTTACACAGATTCGGCATGCGCGGTAGGCACAGCGCACGTGGAGCTAGGACAGTGGTTAAAAGCTGGGTTTAGAACAGCAGGAGACAAACCGATTAAACACGAGGCGGAGATGAGAGAACTAGCCGAGGCCCTAGACTTGCCCGAAAAGGTTGCCATCATAAAATGCAAAGGACACAATAACTCAAATAGTGCAGTAGCTCAAGGAAATCAAGCGGCAGACACAGCAGCAAAACAGGCAGCAGGGTACACTCTGCGAGTAATGATGGTAAGAGCAGAAGAGGAAGTGGGCTGGGGAGAAGGCCCTGAGAGAGACGAGTTAGTGAGACATCAAAAGGGGGCTTCCCCACAAGAGAAAACAATTTGGCGACAGAGAGGAGCAACAGAGACGAGAGGGCTCTGGAGAGGGCCAGACGGTAGAGTAATACTTCCACCAACCATGCAAGGAGATAAATTTGCAGAAGCCCATGGGTTAGGCCATGCAGGGCCGACTCAAATGTTAAGAAACTTGTGCCACTGGTGGCACCCGTTTATGGTAGACATGGTACGCAACTACACTAGGACATGCACCATCTGCACTCACCACAATCCAAAACCGACGATTAAACCTGAGATGGGGGCGTTCCCCATGACGACGAGACCTGGACAAGAGATAGTGATAGACTACACGGACATGGGGGAAACAGTACGGGGGTGCTGTTACATGTTAGTGTGTGTGGACATGTTCACAGGGTGGCCAGAAGCCTGGCCGGCAAGAAGGGAGGACAGTCAGACAGTGATCAAGTGTTTAGTGAACCAGTACATTCCCAGACACGGCTTCCCAGAGAAAATTAGGTCAGACAATGGGACTCACTTTAAGAACAGTGATTTACTGAAGGTAGAGAGCTTATTGGGCCTGAAACATGCTTTTGGCACTGTGTACCATCCACAGTCCCAGGGAAAGGTAGAAAGGATGAACCAAAACTTAAAAAACAAGTTGGCTAAGATATGTGCACAGACTAAATTGAACTGGGTGGATGCACTGCCACTGGCACTCATGACGATTCGATGCTCGTTAAATCAGACCACTGGGTTCACCCCATACGAGCTGCTGACGGAGAGACAGTTTCCAGGACCAGCCGCAGGGCCTGCGGTCCCAGAAGGGGAAAAGTAGCCCAAAGATCACAGAGTGTATTTTGATGAATTGCAAGCTCTCGTTTCAGAATTCACCTACAGAGTCGGAGAATGGAGGAACCTGCACCCGCTGGACCAGAACCTGCCCCAGGCGGAGTGGGTGCTGCTGAAGGTCATCAAGCGAAAGTGGTCGGAGCCAAGGTGGACGGGTCCTCATCAGGTGGTGGAGAGAACGAGCCATGCGGTCCGCCTGAGGGACAAAGGAGAGACGTAGGACCATTGAAGCCAGTGTACACCAGCGCAGGAGCCAGGGAGGTCGCTGACGGACCTCATCCAAACGGGGAAGGAAGAGCTTGCCCCAGTGTGGACGGAAGGAGGACCAGAACCAGCCGGACCGGTGCCAGGAGCGGACACCAGGATACTGCGGGACTACGAGCGAGAGAAGGAGACAAAGGACGGCGCCAGGGGAATAGACTCTTAGGGGAAGGAACTGAAGATTACTGTAACAAAAGGGGTATAGGACACAGAGTGGCTCCTACCACTCGTACCAAGATGACAGGGTCACAGAGAAAGGTCTGGGGAGATGATAATAGAATGAAGTGGTACATGGGCATTGGTGGAATAATGATGTGTGTTGTATGTTGTTACAGGTTTCCCAGGTTGGCATCGGGTCTTCATTCCCCCAGCGAAGAGGTTCGTGACCCCACCTGAGGACACCTGCTTGAGGAAATTTGGGGGCATTGAATTGGAAATGTCAAGGGGTCGCATACAGCATTCTGGGATAGATAATCCGCTGGAGGAATGGATGACCTCGATGAGAGTGATCTCTACAGCCATTGAAAAGGCTCCAGGACCGCCACCAGGGATGCTGATGCCTCTACTGGAGCAGCCCGACCCGGGAGAACTGGAGCTTGGCGAAAAGGGGTGATCTCTCTGGGGAGAGATCAAAAGGGGGAATTGTGGATATACTGATTGTATACGTTGTTAGCATTGTATACTGTTGTGAGCATTGAAGCAAAATATTACATGTCTGTAGCATATGCTGAAATTGAAAGTTGCAAGTAGAAGAACAGTGTCATGGTGCGGTGAGCAGCAGCGCCACTGTGCCATATATTCTCAAGTTCCCATATCACACGAACACATCCCGGACTGTCACGTCTCCAATCTTTCACACCAGGTCCCAATTTGTATCGTTTGTATGTGTTTAAATGTTTCCCCTCTGCTCCCCACATTGTGGATCATTGTTGCTGTCTGTTGTCGCGCTCTTTTATTTCATTCAGTTGTTTGTAGAGTTTTCCGTTCGGTTTGTTTGTTTTCATTAAAACCCACGAACAAGATAACTGCCTGCGCCTGGTTCCCTTGCCAACATTACACCACAACTAGACCATTACAAACAGGAAATCTTATTTAGGCTGTTGCTGGGGAGAGAGAGAGACGATTTAGCTTGGGTGTCAGAAGAACAGGAAACAGATTAATAATGCACACACATTCTGGACAGGGCTGAATTAAGAATAGACCAGACAGAAACCACAAAGTGCAAAGATGATGCTTGTGCTGCATTTACACATATAAGGTATAGAACATAAATTGGACCAAAGGCCCACATGCTTGGCATATTTAACCCCCCACTTTTTAGGCGTGTTTGAAGTATAAATAATGCTGTTCAATGACTGTTCATGTTCAGACATTGTGCGGTGACACTTTTGTCTCCAAAAGCTTTTGTAATAAAACGAAATATGCGGTACGGTAATTGACCTGACTCCTGGTGTGTTATTGTCCTTTCCAACAAACCAACTCGGGGAAGTGTTAGACTTCAACAATAGCCATTGCTTTCTACCTATGAAGCTGTCAGCCTTGCCACGTGCTATGGGTTTTAAAGATTCGAAAAAAGGTTACTTGTGAATCAGCTCCCACAAGTTTATTTTAATAATTGTGGTTTACGGAAAATGCCTTTTGTTAATGTTTTCGCAAACGAAAAAGAGCTGTTCATTTGGCTCTTAAATATGTTTGAGGCAAGTTGTGTTAAAAGAAGACATTAACAAAAGGCATTTTCCGTAAACCACAATTATTAAAATAAACACCCAAAGAGACATCCGTTCGCAAACGACCCATCACTGGAGAGCAGGGGGTTTCGAGAAGTCGCAGGGAAATTCTACACAACGATATCTGTGCCCTCACAATGTATATAATTTTGCACGATTGGTCCTCCGCTCACGCGGCTTGTGTTTCTGCTCTCTCAACGTCACTTTCAGCTCTCTCCACTGAAAGTTCCAATCCCAATGTCCCCCCTAAACCCTAAGCCCCGAAACCTCACAGACTTAACTGACGTCACCTGGAAAGCTAAAAATAGTAATGGGACAGCACTTTGTGGCTTTATTATGTAACCCTGACAGCACTGAAACATGTTGCACACTATTGTGGGTTTGGGATTTTATTTTACGTTTTTTACTTTCTTCGCGGCCAAGGCACTTAATAGACCGACTGCCTGATTTATATATCATCCAGGCTCTTGCCCTACAGAGTGGAAAAGAGGTCACTTTCAATAACAATCTATATTTGTCAATAATCAATGTAACATTTTTGGTCAAAACAGCATTGTTAATCAAAAACTTAAATAAATAGTTGAATGCACTAGGTGTGTAATAAGGTGATTACATTCCTCTGATTTCATGTGTTCTGGATGCCATCTTAAATCCTTGTTAATGTAGTGTAGTTCACCATTCTTCATATTTCTTCTCTTATGAGGTGGGTTTTCCGGGAATTTTCTCTCACATCCGGGCTTCCCCTTGTAACCCCCGTGTTTCACGTCACAGAAATGCGGACTTACGAAAAGGGTGCATAAAAGGCTCAAAATGTCTGCGACAGTGCCCTCACGCACTTGACGATTTGACAGTGGGACAGCCCTAAGCCCTCACAGACTTAGCGAGGACACGCTTCAAAGTCTGTGAGCCTGTTAGTGTGGACATAGGGATTGGACCAAGTTTTTCTTCTAAAAGTGACTGAGACTGATGTGACGCCATAGACTTAGAAGTGGAGTCAACGTGTGTACGACGTAAGACTCGGAAGTAGCACAATTTTCTTAAATATTGCTGTGTGGCTCGTTTATGTGGACAGTACATTTGACCAGGTATGCTAAGGCCCCTGAATTCCCCTAACGGCTACCTGCCTTCCCATGTCTGTATGAACTATTACAGTATCTTAAAATGTTCTTACTGATGTAATAATAATACACTGCTCCAAAAAATTCAAGGAACACTTAATGGTACCCTATGCTGCATTTTCCATGTAAAATATCAGATAATAACCCCTGCATACCATTAGTTATCATAAAGGCCGTTATTACAATATATATTGAGGGGGACACATCCCCCCAATATTCAGATATGCTCAAAATGTCCCCCCCAATAAACTGATATTACAAATAAAATAAAAATGTACTATGCTACAACAGGCAACCATACACCGCCATCCAAATTAATCATTAGCAAATGTAAAAATAATCATAACCAAACTTAACAAATTGCAGTTATTATTACTACCGCATCTAGTTTTACGGTTTACTGCAGTTCTGCATGTAGTTTGTCCATGTGCTGATGCCATTCCCCAGCAGAAGCCATTTATCGACTGCTGTAAGCAGGGTTGCCATATGCGCAGTTTTCATGGAATTAGGCTACTTTTCGAACAATGTTACGGGTGAAAATTAATTGGTCGTGGGTGGCGGGTTTTTGGGCTACTTCTCAACTTCACCGCGGCCACACCACTTCTGTCTTTATATGCTATAGCGTGTTTCAATGCTGTTATCACATGCAGACGTCAGCTACAGCTTCATATGCGTCTATACCACATCTTAGGTTTTGTCCCCGGGTGAGGGGGTCACTTGTAAAATAGTCAATGTTGTGCACCAACAAAAGTTGGACTAGTTTTCAGGCATTTTGTGCTGGTTTTGAGCAGTCGTTGTTCTGGAAATTTGTGCTTAACCTGGCAACACTGTCTGTAGGTGCTGTTGGTAGGTACAAACAATGTCAAACACTGTACTGTGTCTCTATCTCATTACTGTCAAATGTATTAAAAAGTGGAAAACTAGAATGTAATATGAGTGTTACGCAGACTATCTTCTTGTCGATTGTGATAGTTTTAACATCAACACATCCTTTTGCGGTGTAAAGAAAGAGTGGGAGAAAGAGAGCATGAGGATGCCAACAGGGCAGGGAGAACAGGTGAGATGGAGGTGAGTGAGAAAAGCAGCAAATATTGATGATCGATCTGATATCACCATGTTGGTGTTGTTCTGATGACATCATAACTAATGTTGGAACAACTGAGGTTAGGTTCAGGCACAGGCCCCACTGAGGTTAAATTTAGGCACAGGTGTCTCTGAGGTTAGGTTCAGGCACAGGCCCCACTGAGATTAGGTTCAGGCACAGGCCCCACTGAGATTAGGTTCAGGCACAGGTGTCTCTGAGGTTAGGTTCAGGCACAGGCCCCACTGAGATTAGGTTCAGGCACAGGTGTCTCTGAGGTTAGGTTCAGGCACAGGTGTCTCTGAGGTTAGGTTCAGGCGCAGGCCCCACTGATATTAGGTTCAGGCACAGGCCCCACTGAGGTTAGGGTCAGGTACAGGCCCCACTGAGGTTAGGTTCAGGCACAGGCCCCACTGAGGTTAGGTTCAGGCACAGGTGTCTCTGAGGTTAGGTTCAGGCACAGGTGTCTCTGAGGTTAGGTTCAGGCACAGGTGTCTCTGAGGTTAGGTTCAGGCAAAGCTGTCTCTGAGGTTAGGGTTCGGTCAAAGGGTGGGGAGCAGGGGAATATTCTGTCTTTGGACTGAGGTAACCAACTAAAGGTCAGTTGTAATGATGGTCTGGAGCAACATTAATTATGATGTTGTAGGACCAACACCAACATAGTGATATCAGATTGTGGGAATATTGAATATTTAGTCTTATAAATATTTTAAACATTTTTGAATGTTTTACTTTGGGGGACCCCCAGACCCCGGGCTGATTTGGTGTCCCCCCCCCCCCCCATGTTGACTCCATGGCTACGGCCTTGGCCTTGGTCAGGACTGACACTATCCCCGACACTATTGCAAATAAAACACGGAAGACTGAAATGTTCGTAGGCGTTTACTTCCTTGAAGTTGATGATATAAATGACAATGACAAGCTTTGTTTGGGTTCATGTAGCATACACTGAACACTCCAGAAATGTAAATATATGGAAGCATCAGACAAACGAGTACATTTTGCATTTGATTAATAAAAAAAAATTGGCCAGTGTAATTATTTCAGTGTTTATATATTTATTTAATAAAGTCCCTAAAATTCCTCCATAACCCACATTATTTAAAGAAATACCTTAAAAAATCCTAATAAAAATCCTAATGGGAGATTGTAGTGCATATTAATATGGTAACTTTGAATTCAATTTGAAACTTCATTTTTCCCTGGAAAAGTAACCGAGGACGGTCATTTCCTTATTGAAGTAACCACCATTATGACATCACCTGCTTGGATCTACTGCATCACAAGGAACTCAGCTTGCTTTGTCATAGCAACAATCATTAACATTTTACATTCACAACAGTCAAAATTCTCCTTATAAACAAGCACATACTCGGAGAGGAAACTATTTTGATACACCTTGAAGAGCGTTGCATCTTAATAATGTCATGTCATTACGAGAGCCAGTATGCCTCTGAGTCTGATGAAGAGGAAGAAGAATGTTTCATCTCTAAAAAATCCCGTCACTGAGTTCCAGTCCAACTCTGATAAAGAGGAAGTAGAAAGTTTAATCTCTAAAGAGTCATGTCACTGCAAGTTCCAGTTTGACACTGATTCAGAGGAAGAACGATGCCTCTCAAAAAGGTTGTGTCACTACTCTGAGTTCTTTTCCGACCCTGATGAAGAGGATGCAGAAAATTGAATGTCCAACATGTCACCTCACATTAATTAAGTCAAAATCTGACACTCAGTCTGATGAGAAGTGAGACTGACATACACTACAACTGTGACTCTGAAGACTGTACCAAAGAGACCAAAGAGCACACTCCCTCCCAGCCATCCTCTGCTGTGACCAAAAACAATGCCCTGACTCAGGCTGAAGTGGAACAGGCTGTGGTGGATAAGGACGTGACCACACCCCCGGAGATCACAGAGGCCATGGTGGATGAACATCAACAATAGCCACATAGCTCCAGCCTTGAAGTTCTCAGAGGGCCTGATTCAATCACAGCAGGGACTCAAGCAGACAGCACCCGGTCGGAATGTGCACCCTATGTGAGATGGGGATCAGACGAAGACACTTCTATCAGGCAAAACATCTCCCATGAGAGACACATTCATCCAATTCTGGTTGCCCAGGAGGCTTTCAGCCAAACAAACAGCTTCCATTTTACTGCATGCTAGAAAGTTCCAAAGTTACACACACAAACACACATATATACATATATACACTCACCTAAAGGATTTTTAGGAACACCTGTTAAATTTCTCATTAATGCAATTATCTAATCAACCAATCACATGGCAGTTGCTTCAATGCATTTAGGGGTGTGGTCCTGGTCAAGACAATCTCCTGAACTCCAAACTGAATGTCAGAATGGGAAAGAAAGGTGATTTAAGCGTGGCATGGTTGTTGGTGCCAGATCTGGTGCCGGTCTGAGTATTTCACAATCTGCTCAGTTACTGGGATTTTCACGCACAACCATTTCTAGGGTTTACAAAGAATGGTGTGAAAAGGGAAAAAACATCCAGTATGCGGCAGTCCTGTGGGCGAAAATGCCTTGTTGATGCTAGAGGTCAGAGGAGAATGGGCCGACTGATTCAAGCTGATAGAAGAGCAACTTTGGCTGAAATAACCACTTTGGCTGAAATAACCAACCGAGGTATGCAGCAAAGCATTTGTGAAGCCACAACACGCACAACCTTGAGGCGGATGGGCTACAACAGCAGAAGACCCCACCGGGTACCACTCATCTCTACTACAAATAGGAAAAAGATGCTACAATTTGCACGAACTCACCAAAATTGGACAGTTGAAGACTGGAAGAATGTTGCCTGGTCTGATGAGTCTCGATTTCTGTTGAGACATTCAGATGGTAGAGTCAGAATTTGGTGTAAACAGAATGAGAACATGGATCCATCATGCCTTGTTACCACTGTGCAGGCTGGTGGTGGTGGTGTAATGGTGTGGGGGATGTTTTCTTGGCACACTTTAGGCTCCTTAGTGCCAATTGGGCATCGTTTCAATGCCACGGCCTACCTGAGCATTGTGTCTGACCATGTCCATCCCTTTATGACCACCATGTACCCATCCTCTGATGGCTACTTCCAGCAGGATAATGCACCATGTCACAAAGTTCAAATCATTTCAAATTGGTTTCTTGAACATGACAATGAGTTCACTGTACTGAAATGGCCCCCACAGTCACCAGATCTTAACCCAATAGAGAATCTTTGGGATGTGGTGGAACGGGAGCTTCGTGCCCTGGATGTGCATCCCACAAATCTCCATCAACTGCAAGATGCTATCCTATCAATATGGGCCAACATTTCTAAAGAATGCTTTCAGCACCTTGTTGAATCAATGCTACATAGAATTAAGGCAGTTCTGAAGGCGAATGGGAGTCAAACACATTAATCCTAGTGTTCCTAATAATCCTTTAGGTGAGTGTATATATATATATATATATATATATATATATATATATATATATATATATACAGCTCTAGATGTATGGTAGCCATTCCATTCCAGTGTCTGTTAAATTACAACACAGGCACACCTCATTTTACTTAATGAGATACTGATTAGGGGATTACCTGAACCAAATCAAATTTAATGAGGAAAAGTATAAAAACCACTGCTGTGGTCATCACTATCTTCTTGCAATAGGACCAGCTGGATGGCAACAACAGTGCAAGTAGTACCTCAAAGGTAATTAGAATAAATAAATAATAATAATACAGCATGACAAAATAGTTGAATAGAAAAGCTTTGAGTTAGGAAAAGAAGGGTTCAATTCTGGCTTTAATGACACTGTGAGCGGCAGGTTGCTTCCATCCTGAAAATATAAAAGACATCTGCTCATAAGAACAAGGTCAAGCAACAGACATTGGGGATAACAAAGCTACAGACTGGCAGAGGGCGAAAATGACTGTCCACAGACCAAGATAACCGTCAACTCATTTGAATGTCACTCAACAACCGTAGGATGACATCAAGTGACCAACAAAAAGAATGACAAATAGCAGCTGGGGTGAAGTGCATGGAGAGGACGATTCAGAACAGGCTCGTAGGGGTAGGGCTGAGGTCGTGCAAAGCTAGAAAAAATCCCTTCATCAATGTGAATCAAAGAAGGGCCAGGCTGAAGTTTGCAAAAGACTATAAGGTTTGGAACATGGAATGGAGTAAGGTAATCTTCTCTGATGAGTAACATTTTCAGCTTTTCCCAACACCTGGTCATCTAATGGTTAGACGGAGACCTGGAGAGGCCTACAGGGAACAGTGTCTCGCACCCACAGTGAAATTTGGTGGATGATCTGTGATTATCTGCTTCAGATAAGGCTGGAATCGGGCACATTTGTCTTTGTGAAGGATGCATGAATCAAGCCAAGTACAAGGTTATCCTGGAAGAACAGGTTTTTTCCAGCAAGACAATACTCCATGCCACACAGCCAGGTCAATCAAGGTGTGGATGGAGGACCACCAGATCAAGACCCTGTCATAGCCAGCCCAATCTTCAGACCTAAACCCCATTGAAAACCTCTGGAATTTGATCAAGAGGAAGATGGATGGTCACAAGTCATCAAACAAAGCTGAGCAACTTGAATTTTTGTGCCAGGAGTGGCATAAAGTGACCCAACAGCAATGTGACAGACTGGTGGATAGCATGCCAAGACACATGAAAGCTGTGATAAAAAATCAGGTTTATTCCTACAAATATTGATTTCTGAACTCTTTCTAAGTTAAAACATTAGTATTTTGTTGTGGAAAAATTAATATGAATTTGAAGCCTGAAAACAATGCATTTTTTGGGGGTTATTTTGACCAGTTGTTATGTTGTCAGTAGTTTAGAGAATAAAAGAAAACCTACCTACCTATGAATAGTAAAACCAGAGAAACTGATAATTTTGCAGTGGTCTCTTAATTTTTCCCCAAGCCGTATATAACATACAAAGTTTCTCAGTTGACCACATTAATGACCAATGAAAAATAAATATAACCCCATTTGAATGCACAACCAATAGAACACAACTTTTAAGTAATGTATTTCAATATAACCCTGTATTCACTACAACCATCATTAAAATGTTCTGTGCCACAGCATACTTTCTGTCAGTACTTTCACACCCTCGACAGTTTGTGGTTTGTTCCTCCTCAGAACCGCTGTTGGTAGGTACTGCTGATAGGGAGCACTCCACAAGCCTTGCCGTTTCAGAGATGCTCTGAGCCAGTCGTCTAGCCATAACCATTTGCCCCTTGTCAAAGTCACTCAAATCTTTACTCCAGTCCAATTCTGCTGCATCCAACACATTGACTTTGTGTACTGATTGTTGGATTACCATCTAATCTACGCAGACCTTGACATGTGGCCATGTTAGGAGATGATCAGCACCATGAAACTCGATTGGCATTTGCCAAAGAACACCAATATTGGCAGGTCCACCATTGGCGCTCCCTTCTTTTAAGGGTTCTTGCACCTTTTTAAAGTCAAATTCAATGCTTTTTAAGACCCATACAAATATAATTTAGGCCCCAGAAAATTCCTAAACAATTTATTTTATAGAAATTAAAATGTATTGAGTCTGACTGTCGTAAGCCAATAGGTTTTTGTATCGGTGTATCAACGGTGTGTCAACATGAAGTTTTAACTGCAACACACAGTGCATTTTTTCAAAAAAGGAAAAGAGCTGTCGGAGAATGTACATTTTTAATTAATGGTAAGTCAAATATATTTTTCAAAATATATTTTTTTAAGTTTTTCACAATTATTAAGTTGCTCCTTCACGGTAATGTCTTTATAGGGGTGAATGCTTCTCCACTTCAATGATCAGTCGTTCGCCATCCATCTTATACTAATGGACGGCAAACTTCCTGACCTGTGGCATCTTCCAAAAAAAACGACACCCAGTCTTGGGAAAGTTCTGCCCCCGTAGCAGGACTTGGCGCCGGGATAGGGGGAGGCTCCATCCCTGGAGCAGGACTTGGCGCCGGGATAGGGGGAGGCTCCATCCCTGGAGCAGGACTTGGCGCCGGGATAGGGGGAGGCTCCATCCCTGGAGCAGGACTTGGCGCCGGGATAGGGGGAGGCTCCATCCCTGGAGCAGGATTTGGCGCCGGGATAGGTGGAGGCTCCATCCCTGGAGCAGGACGTGGCGCCAGCTTAGGTGGAGGCTCTGCCCCCGTGGCAATTCCAGTGTCAACATTTCTCATAAGCCATTTGTTAGCAAGACAACCTTTTTAAGCTTTCAATGTTGGTTACAAGGAATGGAAATACAGTGGGGCAAAAAAGTATTTAGTCAGCCACCAATTGTGCAAGTTCTCCCACTTAAAAAGATGAGAGAGGCTGGGAAGATTGAATCTGCAATAGGTAAGCAGCTTGGTGTGAAGAAATCAACTGTGGGAGCAATTATAAGAAAATGGAAGACATACAAAACCACTGATAATCTCCCTCAATCCGGGGCTCCATGCAAGATCTCACCCTGTGGGGTCAAAAATCCCAGAACCACACCTAGTGAATGACCTGCAGACTGCTGGGACCAAAGTAACAAAGGCTACCATCAGTAACACAATACGCCGCAAGGGACTCATCCTGCAGTGCCAGACGTGTCCCCCTGCTTAAGCCAGTACATGTCCAGGCCCGTCTGAGGTTTGCTAGAGAGCATTTGGATGGTCCAGAAGAGGATTGGGAGAAAGTCATATGGTCAGATGAAACCAAAATATAACTTTTTGGTAAAAACTCAACTCATCGTGTTTGGAGGAGAAAGAATGTTGAGTTG
Organism: Esox lucius; assembly: GCF_011004845.1. Lineage (NCBI taxonomy): Eukaryota > Metazoa > Chordata > Actinopteri > Esociformes > Esocidae > Esox > Esox lucius. The sequence goes on along the minus strand of NC_047584.1, from coordinate 4,908,428 downwards.
CACCCAAAGAACACCATACCTACTGTGAAGCATGGGGGTGGAAACATCATGCTTTGGGGCTGTTTTTCTGCAAAGGGACCAGGACGACTGATCCGGGTAAAGGAAAGAATGAATGGGGCTATGTATCGTGAGATTTTGAGTGAAAACTTCCATCAGCAAGGGCATTGAAGATGAAACGTGGCTGGGTGTTTCAGCATGACAATGATCCCAAACACACCGCCCGGGCAACGAAGGAGTGGCTTCATGAGAAGCATTTCAAGGTCCTGGAGTGGCCTAGCCAGTTACCAGATCTCAACCCCATAGAAAATCTTTGGAGGAAGTTGAAAGTCCGTGTTGCCCAGCGACAGCCCCAAAACATCACTGCTCTAGAGGATATCTGCATGGAGGAATGGGCCAAAATATCAGCAACAGTGTGTGAAAACCTTGTGAAGACTTACAGAAAACATTTGACCTCTGTCATTGCCAACAAAGTATTGAGATGAACTTTTGTTATTGACCAAATACTTATTTTCCACCATAATTTACCAATACATTCATAAAAAATCCTACAATGTGATTTTCTGGATTTTCTTTTTCTCATTTTGTCTCTCATAGTTGAAGTGTACCTATGATGAAAATTACAGACCTCTCTCATCTTTTTAAGTGGGAGAACTTGCACAATTGGTGGCTGACTAAATAAATACTTTTTTGCCCCACTGTAAGTCATTTTTGTTTGTTGAGATTTGCATGTAGCCATTTGATTGTGGCATTGTAAACACAAACCATAATTTTTTTTAGCTCAAAGTTGGTATGTAGCTATGTTTGCTTACTATATATGTGGTGCCTTGGTACAGAATACTGTTGATGGAAAATGTGTTGTATGGGGAGTGGCAGTCCTGTGTTCTGGGTCACTGCCACCAATGCACTTTTTGCTGCAGCATGGGTTATGCAAACGTGAGACCACTTAAATTCCCAGTCATTCATTTCAGTATGTGTATATAAGACAACAAGTTTCAAAATAACCTCAAAAATAGAACAGTGCTTTCAAACCCAGTGAAGAGTGCCTCAACCCTGCTTATTGCGGCCACTGGTGTGCAAGCATGGTGTTGGCCTAGATCAGGGGAATTACAGTGTTACGAGGGCCGGAACCTCCATGTTTTCTGTTCTACCTCTTCATTAATTTAACCCATCTGATGTCCCAGGTTTAAATAAGTCCCCAATAAGGAGGTTGCATTGAAAGAATTCAGTGGAACTGCTTTTGAGGGCCAGATTTGAATACCCCTGACCTCGATAACAACAGTAATATTGGGTTACAAACTTGCGAGTCCCCTGCCTTTTCAGTGGCTTTGTGTGGGGGGTTGCTTGTGTCTGTGTTAATTCTAGGTTTGGAAATTAGGTTGCGTTAGGTTAAGCTTAGGCATAGTTAGGTTTTTGAGGTTAAGGTTAGGGTTATGTGTAGGGGATAGCAAAGATAAGGAAGATCTTTTTCCCCACAACAATGGAAAATGTGTGTGTTTCTATAGGTAAAAAGGAAACACAGTAACATAAAACGCCATTATTAACAAAGACATTTTGACCTAGATATGCAATAAATATGCATAGAAATAAGCACACATAAAAGAAAAGGAATGTGCATAATAAAGACGATGCATTCAGAGATAATATAAAAAATGGCAATATGCATACATATGTGGCTGGATTATACATAACAGGAATGTAAAATTAGCTTTGCCACTAGGATGCAGGAGAGGGCTATATTAGCTATGTACTGAAAAGATTGCTAACATCCATACATTTGCTGAGCTAGCAAATAGCAAGTTGTAAATATATAAAGTATGTATAAAGTATTTGTAGACATACAGTGCATTCGGAAAAGTAAAATTTTCTTTTGTTACTGCTTTATTCTAAAATATATTCAAAATGTTTTTTTTCTTCACAAATCTACACCTGACCAAATAGCCCATCATAAACAAGCAAACAAGTTTTAAGACTGTAGTGCCCCACTCCCTAGTCAGTATTTATGACTTTGGGTATAAAAATTATATATATAAAATTTTAAGTAAACAGATGGGACGTTTGACTACCTAAAGTATTATTTTACTTGGAATATATGGTACATAACCAACTTTTCATGTTGTCTGTAAAAAACTTCAACCAGAAACTATTATATGATGCAAAACATATTCTTTACTAAATGGGTCCTTTTGTATGACATTTTTTATTCAAACAAACATGAATAAATGATATATAACAAAATCCCTAAACTAAGATATCATTATTTCTCTAACAGATCTCAATATTCTAATAACCCTCCAACTAAATACATCAGTGTATTTTCATGCTTTTGCTAACATATATTTCCCCAAAGGAATATTATACATTGATTAAATTCACATACATGAAATCCAACAATGTCTATTCTTCTCCTAAGCTTACTACTGCAAATTCCATAAATAACCTGCCAAGTACAATACAAGAAAAGCATTAAACAGTCTGTGGGCCCACATACACTCACACAAAAATATGTTGCAGGCCTGTTACTTGCCTTTTCGCTTGACAATGATGGGGAAAAATATGACTTACAAGGAGTAAAACTGTGTTGGCGTTTTTTGTCAGCCTATTTTCTGGACTGATGTTTTTTTTTGGAAGATGCCACAGGTCAGGAAGTTTGCCGTCCATCAGTATAAATTGGATGATGGATGGCGAATGACTGATCATTAGTAAAAAGGCGATGGCTCAAACCAGGGATGTACCAGTTACAGCTCCTAACAGTTGCTAATCAGTCCTTGTGTCCATTTGGAGTGAAAACTCTTCGTTATGAGGACCACACAGTGTTTTCCTGGTCACATGTGGGCGCTGCCTAACCTTGCTTCAGCTGGAAATCCAGGCACACAACGTGGTGCTCTAGCAAACAGGCACACGTTGTCACTAATACGGATAGCAGCAAGCACAAAAGAATAGCAGAAACCTAGGTATAGGTTAGCTTCTAACAGCTAAGTGGTTATTTCCCTATTACCACCACCCGATAAGGCGCAGGTAAATATTCCTAGCAGTGATAACCTTCCTTGCAAAACAATTGGTTAGAAAAGGTTGCCAACTGCCATATGCAATGAACAAACAGATATATATAGTGAAAAAAATGATTGCTTCAAAACCAACCCTTTTAAATATAATCACAAAATTTAACACAATGCCTTAATAATAAGCGTATTTACTTTCTAAAATAACTGCTATTTTTAACTACTTATTTACACCAGAAATTGAACTATGCAAGCTTAGTTCAGCCGGCCCACGATTAGAAGGGATGAATGTTGTTGTCCCTGGATGGTTTCAATCCACAGTATTTTATGTGGAGTGTCTTTAACCATTATGCTATTTAAAAAGTGGGAAGGTAACTACCTCAGCCATTACATTTTTGCTGAAATAACATGGACAACAGAACATTTATTAACGGAAATAAAGTGTACTCTTGTACGAAGATCTCTGTAGATGGCTAGAAAATAGCTATACAGTACCTATAATGAAAACAATGACTCCAATCACTCCATGGCTGGTTTGTTTCCTTACAAAACAATACAAATATAAAACAGTCATGTAATACAATTATTCTTTTAAATATATGAGATTCATGGTACTACGACAGCTGAAAAGTAGCGAGTGGATAAATATTTCTGAGAGACAAATATTGTTTTCATCTGAGAGGGGAATCGAACCAAGGTCAAAACATTGACGGTGAGGGTTGACCCCACAAAACCACAGGGATTGCAGTTGAAAAGCTAACCCCTATATGAAATACAAGGAAATCAAACGCACTGGCTGAATCTAAAATCGTATACTACATACTACAAGTACGTACTTCGTATGTATTGTTTTGTATATGGTAAGCTAGTATACCAGTTTTGGGACCGATTGGGACATACTAACCCTTCAGAATATTGCATCTCGACATGTAAATGCATGACACCATTTTTTCATGCCAAGTTTGAATATTTAGGAAGACACCATTAATCATTGTGTTAAACTGACTAACATTTCTTATTCAGTTTACTTCCACCACAAATAGCATCTATACTCCAGATCTCAGTATACAGTGCGGTAGTGACGCGCACAGAAGTTAGTTACCTGGGAGCCAAGCACTGTAGGAGTATTGTGTATAGCTATAGAGTATCCTGTTAGCTAATAAACGTTCGTTAATAAAAGTTATAAATCTACGCCCGGTTTGTCATTACTGAAAATACAAACATAACTGTAGTAGCCTTTTTCAATCAGACCTTTATTCCCAATTGCTACAAATGTTGGTTGAGCTGGATATAGCTTGACGCGTGCAGTTGGTTGTAAAGATGGGTAGAAAAAGTTGATTCAGTCGGTCCAATGACCATTTTTGTGTATGATGAAGAATGTTACATAATCTTGAAGTAACACATTCAGCCTCCCAACCGTCCTTTAGGTGGCAGTAGACAGACCTGTTGCCATATATATATAAACACACATTCATCCAGAACACACACGCATACACTACTATTCACAAGAAAAAAACATGAAATTAATTCAAAGCTCAATTTGGCTCCAACAATAACACTAACATAACAATGTCAGAAGAAGTCGTTGGCGAAAATAGACAGCGCAAGCAAAAGAAAGACTGCAAAAGCTGAAAGCCCCGCAAGAGAAAAAAGGTGCTGCTACATGAGATGAACAAGGGTAGCGTGAGTAGAAGATAATATTGTTCCCGACAATCAGCAACTAAATCAAGCAAGTACATTTTTTGTATTTCGATTGTTTACCGTTGTGGATAAGTTAAGTCCGCCCACACCAATTAAGTTGATTGGCAATCGTCCTGATAACTGGAAACACTTCAAGCAGAGATTTAATATTTATCTAGCTGCAAGTGGAGCTGGGAGAGATGATGAAAAGCATTTTAATTAAAGCTAAACAATCTTTGTAAGATGCTTCGGACATTTATAATAGCTTTCAGATTGACGAAGAAAACCTAACTTTGAATTTGCTAATGGCTAGGTTTGAAGAGTACTTTGTACAAGCCAGAACATTACATTTGATATAAGTTTTTCTCCTGAGATCAGAAACAAGGAGTACGTTTTGATAAGTACTTAGCTGAGTTACAAATACTGAGTAAAATATGCATTTGAAAGACTCTCTCATCAAAAACAGAACATGGGCTTATGGAGAGATTATTACATGAGCAAGATCTTACACTGGAAAAGACTGTAAACATGTGTAGAGCAGCAGAAACCACCCGTGCACAAGCTAAGAAACTGCGCAGGGATGAGTTAGCCATACATGCATTAAAGACAGAGGAGCAGCATTCAAAACGCTCTTCAAAACAAAAGCAACAGAGAGAAAAAAAACCCTAGACAAACCAAAGTCATGTCCAGCATTTGGCAAATTATATAATAACTGTGGGAAAAGGAATCATTTCTCAAAGTGCTGTAGAGTTGTGGTTGCAAAGAAAAAGGTTCATAAAGTCATTGAAGAACCAGAATAATTATTTGTTGATTCTGTGCAGTTGCAATGACAAAGCAGAATGGATTGTGCCACTGACTTTAAATGAGACCGTAATTCCATTTAAGCTTGATACTGGAGCCCAGGTAAACCTGCTATCCATTGATGACTACAGAACACTTAAAACAAAGAGCAAAATCCACCCAGTGAAAGTGACAGGCTGTACGGGAGAAAGTATACCAGTCAGAGGAGGCTGCATGGTAACCTTCAAACACAGATCAAGGCACAGTTACTGATCGTGGAGAAGAGTGTAAAGCCAATCCTAGGACTCAGAGCATGTGAAAGGCTCAGCATGTCAACCTGGTAAAAACAGTGTTTGTAGTCCCATCACAGAGTGAAAACAACTAAAACTCACTCCTGAAGGAGTATGCAGATGTTTTTACAGGACTTGAATGTTTACCTGGTAAACTCAAAATTCACACAGATGAGAGTGTGACTCCATTTGTCCATGCCTGCAGAAAACTTCCTTTTGCACTGAGAGAAAAACTTAAGGAAGAACTTGCAAGAATGGAGAGAATTAACGCTGGCATAGAACATAATAAAGAAAACTGATGAACTTACATTCTAGATGAGTTCACTGGTAGAAGTGGTAAAGAAAAATGGACAGCTGAGGATATGTCTAGACCCAAGGGATCTCAATAAGGCAATTAGGCGAGAGCACATCAAGTTACCCACAAGAGAAGAGATCATGTCGCAGTTTGCTGGCGCCAAGTGGTTCAGTAAACGGGACGCGTCATCAGGGTTCTGGCAAATGAAGTTAGACGAGGCAAGCTAGAAGCTATGCACCTTCAGTACCCCCGAAGGCAGGTACCGTTTTCTTCGTCTACCATATGGAATTATATCAGCGCCAGAGGTCCACCAGAAGACAATCCATATGCAATTCGAGCACATACCAGGGGTAGACACCATGATGGATGACATCATCATATGGGTGTCTACGTGAGAAGAACATGACGAACGAGTGAGACAAGTGCTAGACTTGACATGAAAAGTACATTTGAAACTAAACAAAGACAACTGCGAGTTTGCTGTGAAAACACTTACCTTCGTGGGAGATGTTGTTTCTGAGGCAGGAGTAAAGCCAGACCCGAGAAAAACATCTGACATTGAGAACATAGAATGTCCCCAGAACAAATATGACGTGAGACGGTTTCTAGGGATGGTGACATACCTGGCGAAATTCATACCTCAACTGTCAACGCAGTCAGCACCACTAACATGTCCCACAAGCAGGAAGAATGCTTCAAGAACCTGAAAAGGACTACAAATCCATTCCAAAAAAGGAATGGAATAATTTACAAATCTCATAAACTTATATTTAATTCACAATAGAATATAGATAACATATTGAATGTTGAAAGTGAAACATTTTGTAATGTCATGCCAAATATTGGCTCATTTTGGATTTCATGAGAGCTACACATTCCTAAAAAGTTGGGACAGGTAGCAATAAGAGGCCGGAAAAGTTAAATGTACAGATAAGGAACAGCTGGAGGACCAATTTGCAACTTATTATGTCAATTGGCAACATGATTGGGTATAAAAAGAGCCTCTCAGAGTGGCAGTGTCTCTCAGAAGTCAAGATGGGCAGAGGATCACCAATTCCCCCAATGCTGCGGCGAAAAATAGTGGCGTAATATCAGAAAGGAGTTTCTCAGAGAAAAATTGCAAAGAGTTTGAAGTTATCATCATCTACAGTGCATAATATCATCCAAAGATTCAGAGAATATGGAACAATCTCTGTGCGTAAGGGTCAAGGCCGGAAAACCATACTGGATGTCCGTGATCTTCGGGCCCTCAGACAGCACTGCATCACATACAGGAATGATACTGTAATGGAAATCACAACATGGGCTCAGGAATACTTCCAGAAAACATTGTCGGTGAACACAATCCACCGTGCAATTCGCCGTTGCCAGCTAAAACTCTATAGGTCAAAAAAGAAGCCATATCTAAACAGGATCCAGAAGTGCAGGCGTTTTCTCTGAGCCAAGGATCATTTAAAATGGACTGTGGCAAAGTGGAAAAGTGTTCTGTGATCAGACGAAACAAAAGTGGAAGTTCATTTTGGAAAATTGGGACGCAATGTCATCCGGACTAAAGAGGACAAGGACAACCCAAGTTGTTATCAGCGCTCAGTTCAGAAGCCTGCATCTCTGATGGTATGGGGTTGCATGAGTGCGTGTGGCATGGGCAGCCTAAACATCTGGAAAGGCACCATCAATGCTGACAGTTATATCCAAGTTCTAGAACAACATATGCTCCCATCCAGACGTCGTCTCTTTCAGGGAAGACCTTGCATTTTCCAACATGACAATGCCAGACCACATACTGCATCAATTACAATGTCATGGCAGTCCGCCTGCAGTCCAGATATTTCACCCATAGAAAACATTTGGCGCATCATAAAGAGGAAGGTGTGACAAAGAAGACCTAGGACAGTTGAGAAACTAGAAGCCTGTATTAGACAAGAATGGGACAACATTCCTATTCATAAACTTGAGCAACTTGTCTCCTCCTCCTCGTTTGCAGTCTGTTATAAAAAGAAGAGGGGATGCCACACAGTGGTAAACATGGCCTTTTTGAGATATGTTGATGCCATGAAATTTTAAATCAAAGTATATTTCCCTTAAAGTTATACATTTTCTCAGTTTAAACATTTGATTTCATCTATGTTGTATTCTGAATAAAATATTGAAATTTGAAACTTCCACATCATTGCATTTTGTTTTTATTCACAATTGTACAGTGTCCCAACTTCTTTGGAATCGGGTTTGTATAATGGAGGAGCCTGTGCTAAAGTTCTACGACCTGGAGAGGAGCACCATGATTTCTGCAGACGCATCACAGTATGGCCTAGGTGCAGTGCTACTGCAACTGCATGAAGAGACCTGGCAAACTGTTGCATATACGTCAAGAGCTGTGAACGAGTGCAGAATCCAGATACACTCAAATAGAAAAGGAACTCCTAGCACACATGCATGCAAAAGGTTTCACCAGTACATCTATGGACAAGCCTTATAAGTGGAAACTGAACACAAACCACTGGTGTCCATCATATCCAAGTCTTTGAACGACTGTCCGATGAGGATACAGCGCATGTTAATCAGACTGCAAAAGTATGATGTGAAGATGATATACACAACAGGAAAATGTATGTTTGCGGCTGATACTCTTTCTCGAGCTGTAGACAAGAAAGTGCAGATAACCAGAAAACTGTAGAAACACAGGCTTACATAGACATGATTGTGACAACACTTCCTGTATCTGCCGAGAAAGCCAAGCAGATCAGACAAGAGACAAAATCAGATGAGACAATGAAAGAGCTCAAAGAGAACATACTAAAAGGATGGACTGAACAGAAGAACGAGTGTACGAGCAGAATTTGGAACTACTGGACATGCAGAGCAGAATTACCCAAGCTCCAACGGTCTTGCGGAGAGCTCAGTCAAAATTGTCAAAGGTTTGATGAAAAGGCATATGATGGAAAGGAGGGCTTCCAGAAAAATCTCATAATATACAGGAGCGCAAGACTGCAGAAAGGCATGTCAACAGCACAGATGTTGATGGAATGATGCATACGCACCAACCTTCCAAGGCACGAAAACCTGCTGACACCTAAGGGAGCACACAAAGTCAAATACACTAAAGATGAGTTAAAGAAGAAACAAAAACAGCAACATGACAAGAGTGCTAAAAAACTACACAACCTGAGGCCTGGAGATCAAGTACGACTCAGAGACTACTCCACAGGAACTTTGACACAAAAAGGACGTGCAGGAAGAAATTTCACCTCATTCTTATGCCAAAAGATATAGCAGACCACGAAGGTCTGTAAAGTCACCTGAGAGACTGATTGAAAATTGCTTAACTGCCATAGCAAATGGACTGTGGTTAGACTTGAGAGGCTTGTTTTTTTCCCAGAGGCACTGTCCACGACTGCCACGTGATGTTGCAAAGGCGTGTCAGCCAAGACAGCCCCACAACATCCAGAGACTTGAGGTACTCAGGGCGGATCTCATCCACCCCCGGTGCCTTGCCACCGAGGAGTTTCTTAACCACCTCTGAGCCCTCATCCTCTGCTTCCTTAGTGGAAGACGTGACGGCGGGATTGAGGAGATCATCGAAGTACTCCTTCCACCGCCCGACAACATCCCCAGTTGAGGTCAACAGCTGCCCACCTCTACTGTAAACAGCGTTGGTAGAGCACTGTTTCCCTCTCCTGAGGCGCCGGATGGTTTGCCAGAATCTCTTCGAGGCCAGCCGATAGTCCTTCTCCATGGCCTCACCGAACTCCTCCCAGGCCCGAGTTTTTGCCTCCACAACCACCCTGGCTGTCGGTACCCGTCAGCTGCCTCAGGAGTCCCACAAGCCAACCAGGCCTGATAGGAATCCTTCTTCAGCTTGACAGCATCCCTTACTTCCGGTGTCCACCACCGGGTTCGGGGATTGCCGCCTCGACAGGCACCGGAGACCTTACGGCCACAGCTCCGAGCGGCCGCTTCGACAATGGCGGTGGAGAACATGGTCCACTCGGACTCAATATCTCCAGCCTCCCTCGGGATCCAGTAGAAGCTCTGCCGGAGGTGGGAATTAAAGATCTCTCTGACAGGAGACTCGACCAGACGTTCCCAGCAGACCCTTACTGTACGCTTCGGCCTGACGAGTCTGTCCAGCTTCCTCCCCCACCATCGGATCCAACTCACAAACAGGTGGTGATCAGTTGAAAACTCCGACCCTCTCTTCACCCGAGTGTCCAAGACATACGGCCGCAGGTCAGATGAAACGACAACAAAGTCGATCATCGACCTACGGCCTAGGGTGTCCTGGTGCCACGTGCACTGATGGACACCCTTATGCTTGAACATGGTGTTCGTTATGGACAAACTGTGACTAGCACAGAAGTCCAATAACTGAACACCGCTCGGGTTCAGATCAGGGGGGCCGTTCCTCCCAATCACGTCCCTCCCGGTGTCACTGTCGTTGCCCACGTGGGCGTTGAAGTCCCCCAGTAGAACGATAGAGTCCCCAGTCGGAGCACTTTCCAGCACCCCTCCCAGAGACTCCAAGAAGGTCGGGTACTCTGCACTGCCGTTCGGCCCGTAGGCACAAACAACAGTGAGAGACCTATCCCTGACCCGTAGGCGCAGGGAAACGACCCTCTCGTTCACCGGGGTAAACTCCAACACATGGCGGCAGAGCTGGGGAGCTATAAGCAAACCCACACCAGCCCGCCGCCTCTCACCATGGGCAACTCCAGAGTGGTGAAGAGTCCATCCTCTCTCAAGGAGTGTGGTTCCAGAGCCCAAGCCGTGCGTAGAGGTGATCCCAACTACCTCTAGTCAGAACCTCTCAACCTCACGCACGATCTCAGGCTCCTTCCCCGCCAGCGAGGTGACGTTCCACGTCCCTAGAGCTAGTTTCCGTGTCCAGGGATCGGGTTGTCTAGGCCCCCGCCTTCGACTCCTGCCCGATCCTCTCTGCACCAGTCCCTTATGGTCCCTCCTGTGGGTGGTGAGCCCACGGGAGGGCGGCCCCATGTCGCTCGTTCGGGCTGGGCCCGGCCGGGCCCCATGGGGAAAGGCCCGGCCACCAGGCACTCGCGAACGAGCCCCAACCCCGGGCCTGGCTCCAGGGTGGGGCCCCGGCTGCGCCATGCCGGGCGACATCACAGAACACAGGATTGTTTTCATCATTAAGGGGTTTTTGATCCACTCTTAGTCTGACCCGTCGCCTAGGACCTGTTTGCCTTGGGAGACCCTACCAGGGGCATATAGCCCCAGACAACATAGTTCCTAGGGTCACTCGGGTACTCAAACCCCTCCACCACGTTAAGGTTGCGGGTTCAAGGAGTTCCAACTATAGGGGGATCACACTTCTCAGCCTCCAAGGGAAAGTCTATGCCAGGGTTCTGGAGAGGAGAATACGGCCGATAGTAGAACCTCGGATTCAGGAGGAACAGTGTGGTTTTCGTCCGGGCCATGGAACACTGGACCAGCTCTATACCCTCTACGGGGTGTTGGAGGGTTCATGGGAGTTTGCCCAACCAATCCACCTGTGTTTTGTGGATTTGGAGAAGGCATTCGACTGTGTCCCTCGCGGCATCTTGTGGAGGGTGCTTGGGGAATATGGGGTCCTGGGTCCTTTGCTAAGGGCTGTCAGGTCCCTGTACAACCGAAGCAGGAGCTTGGTCCGCATTGCCGGCAGTAAGTCAGACTTGTTCCCTGTGCATGTTGGACTCCGGCATGGCTGCCCTTTGTCACCGGTTCTGTTCGTAATTTTTATGGACAGAATTTCTAGGCGCAGCCAGGGGCCGGAGGGTGTCAGGTTTGGGGACCACACGATTTCGTCTCTGCTCTTTGCGGATGATGTTGTCGTGTTGGCCCCTTCAAGCCAGGACCTTCAACACGCAATTGGACAGTTTGCAGCCGAGTGTGAAGCGGTGGGGATGAAAATCAGTACCTCCAAATCCGAGGCCATGGTCCTCAGTCGGAAAAGGGTGGCTTGCCCACTTCAGGTTGGTGGAGAGTGCCTGCCTCAAGTGGAGGAGTTTAAGTATCTAGGGGTCTTGTTCACGAGTGAGGGAAGGATGGAACGGGAGATTGACAGACGGATCGGTGCAGCTTCTGCAGTAATGTATCGGTCTGTCGTGGTGAAGAAAGAGCTGAGCCGCAAGGCGAAGCTCTCGATTTACCGGTCAATCTATGTTCCTACTCTCACCTATGGTCATGAGCTTTGGGTCATGACCAAAAGGACAAGATCCCGGATACAGGCGGCCGAAATGAGCTTTCTCTGCAGGGTGGCTGGGCGATCCCTTAGAGATAGGGTGAGAAGCTCGGTCACCCGGGAGGAGCTCAGAGTAGAGCCGCTGCTCCTCCACATCGAGAGGGGTCAGCTGAGGTGGCTTGGGCATCTGTTTCGGATGCCTCCGGAACGCCTTCCTGGGAAGGTGTTCCGGTCCCGTCCCACCGGGAGGAGACCCCGGGGAAGACCTAGGACACGCTGGAGGGACTATGTCTCCTGGCTGGCCTGGGAACGCCTCGGTGTCCCCCCGGAAGAGCTGGAGGAAGTGTCTGGGGAGAGGGAAGACTGGGCATCCCTGCTTAGACTGCTGCCCCCGCGACCTGGCCCCGGATAAGCGGAAGATGATGATGATGATGATGACACCATTAACCATTGTGAACAACTGTGTAAAATGTCTTATTAAGTTTTCCTCCACCACAAATAGCATCTATGAACTGTATGGCTTTTGCCACTGGCCGTTTTAACAGCTTATTAGCCATTTGTGAATGACAATAACTACTGTGATGATAACTGATTTTTTCATCAAGTGAAAAGATGAGAGAATCGTGTATTCAGCAAAGTGTTTGTCTATCCTGAACAAATCCTAAGACATCATTTGAAAATCCACCAGAAATAGTCGCAATATAACAGTAAACAATTTCATTTCATTCTTCAAACGTAGCAACAGAAGGTTTTTGCCAGCAAAGTTTTTGTCTATCCTGAACTATCCTGTCTATCTTTTGCCACTGGCAGTTAACAGCTAATTAGCCATTCGTAAATGACATTGATACAGTATCAATATGGGTGACGATAACTGACTTTTTCGTCAAGTGAAAAGACAAGAGAATTGTGGAATCCACCAGAAAAAGTCGCAATGTAAACAGTTTTAGCTGAGGCTTACTATAACGTAGCTACTGTTATAATGTTGTAGCCAACTAAGTTTGTCTATCCTGAACCAAAAAGCATGCCCGGATGTGTACTTAGAAAATCGACCAGAAACAGTCACTATAATGTAGATACTGAAGGTTTTAGCCAGCAAAGTTTTTGTCTATCCGGAACAAATCTAAATGCATACTTGGTTATGACTGTGAGTAGATTTGATCGCAGAACCTATAGCTTGCAGGTACGCTTCTCCAAACACTGCGCTATTTAACAAAGCCAGCCAGCCAGTGACATTTGCTCTTCAAGGCCGGCACTGCTTACGCGGTCCGGCAAAAAGAGAGAAATGTTGTGCATGTTGCATACTGATTAGAAAAGCAGAAAAGTGAAACAAATGTTTAAAACTTAATTTACAAAGAATACATACAATTAATTTATTTTAAAGGGGAGAATATGTGTTGTTATGTGTTATAAATAGTCACAGTTTAACCGTAAACAGTTTTATTTTAGGCCTACTGTAACAAAGTTACTGAAGGTTGTAGTCAGAAAGGTTTCTGTCTATCCTGAACAAATCCTAATGTGTAATTTGTATTGTCTTCTGTGAGGCACAAACAGCAGTCACTTGCATGGCAGGCCGCATCTCTAATCCTACGTGCACACTGTCCGCTCACTCAACTTGCAAATTGCTCAATCTCTGGCGATCTGTCGCTGAGCCGAACGTAGTGAGAGGAAATGGGCATGAGAAACTTAACACAACACAGATGTGCTGACTAACTCTGAACAAAGGACAATACATAGGACGTGATGCCTGTTATTGATGGGCCCCACACATCCTATCCATACATCCTGCTAGGAGCTGTCCATGTGACTGTCATAGGCTCTATGGATAGGCCCATTGACCATAGGTTGGATCATACCATACAAGGGTCTTTTGTAGGATAAAACTTTCTTATTGGAGGGTATTGGACTGTGTAATGGCTGGTTATGACCATTGACCGCCTCCCATGTGTCCTGGCATAAAAGTCTGTGTTAATTGTGTAATTATTGGAGAGAAAAATGGAAGAACTATGGAAGGTTAACATCGTAGCTTCATGCTGAATTATGATGTCTCTCCCCTGACTTCCGGTTGCATTAATTTTGTTCATGGATCAAAAATTGACAGAATCTGCACAATGCTCGCTCAGACAGAGCATATCTTTCTAATTTATGCCAGCGACAGTCAACCAGTACAGGGGCAACATCTGTTTCTGCAAATATGAATAAGTATTTATTCATATTTACACCAATACTAAAAACGTATTACAACGATACCAATTCAATGATTTGTCAATGATTCAAATAGCAATTTACTTGGTTTTATAGTATGCTATGCATGTATCACTCACCTGTGATCCCAGTGATCTCTGAAACCTTCCATGCATACATTTTTTTGAATTATATCTCTGTATGAAACCAGAGAAGCATCATAAATAATGGGGAGACCGGACACCTCAATTATAAGTTTCTCACTCGTCAATGTTTTTTAGCTAGTGAGTGAGTTTTTAGCTTGCAAGTAGATAAAAGAAAGGACTTCAAGATGCAGAGAACATCTGCCCTGCCATTGGTAGTCGCAGAACTATGTCACCCCAATCATCGCATAAAACATGAAAGGTTAACAAACACCGGTTGTAGGCCATCTGTTGTAACCACTGGGGTGATAAAACACTGGGGTGTTTATAGAATTGCTGGACCCTGTCACCCTTTTGTTGAATCTTCTCGCAGCTGACAAAACACTTATTTATTGCCTGGGAATTTAACATTTCGGAACCCTAACACCCATTTGTTAAACATTAAACATAACCCACCTGTTATAACACTCGTCTGGGTTGCTCATCAGTCGTTGTAAAACATTAAACACGGACACATCAATGTAATCATAAATTATAAAGTCACTGGACATGCATACATCACTCCAGAAGTCCCACCCTAACACACGTCATACGGGAAGTCCATATGTCACACCGGAAGTCCCACCCTACAAACCGGATGTCCCGCCCACCTGTCACATAAATCTGGAAGTCCCGCCCTCCAGGGTCATAAATCACAATTCTGACACATTATACCCTACATTTACTACTTTTAACATTTCTCAACTGTCGCTGGGAGATTTTGTCTCAGAGAGTAGCTGTGATTCGCTGGCTCTCGTTAGAGATGAATGAGAGTGTGCCTAATTGTAGCTTTAGTGAGCAGACAGTGTGTACTTAGGGTAACCACTACACTATTTACAAGGGGTAGTATGGTAGAAATCTAAAGTCAGAACCCTTTCCCAGCAAGCAACAAGCCAGTGGCCCACCAGTTTTATAGCGCGTCGCAGTCGTCTAGGTGGCTAGACACTTTTATGCACTAAACCCAGCGGGATGCTTCACGCAGTATTAGGTTTTATTTATAATAATCCTTTACAATAATTTTGGTCATATCCCAAATGACAATGAACTGAATTAAATCTAAACAATTTATTTCAAATAGTGCAAGATGCATACAAAAAAATATGCATTATACAGCAAACATACAAAATAAACATGTGCAAATGAACTGAATTTTTTTTTTTTTTATCAAAAAGTGCAAGAAAACATGTCCAGCAACAGATATAGTAAAACTACAGTATTTGAATGTGATAAAGTACAAAATAAACATTATACAATACAAAATAAACAAGGGCTAGAATGGCAGTAATAAACATACGACCTAGCAGCAATCGATAGTTATTGAATATTATAGACACATCAGTGCAATAAGCTTATGAACGGTGGCATAACACTAAAACTACAGACAGAATTAAGAACATTCACACACAGCTTTAAATATATTAAGAGGTTAATGCGATCATATACATAACAATGTACATAGCAGCAGTTAAAAAAAAGTAAAAAGAGTACTGTAGATTAGCAGGAATATTGGTTGTGCTGGAGATGTCATTCATACTCATGGCAGGTACCTTGTACCGCCGCAACATCTTCTCCCACCTGTACGGTCAGCTGCCCCTTTCTGGTACCTGGGGACCTGGTTCTGGACAGCCTTGTCAGTGGCATCCCGGTTGGAAGGATTCTTCCTTATGGCTCCTGTAATACAGTACTCAGATATTGTACTTGTGCAATTGGGCTGTACTCTGCTGGCAATACTCGGCCCTCATTCAGGGTGGTCGCGGTTGGTGGGTGTCCTTTTAGTTGATGCCTGGCAATGTGGGTGGATTGATTTCCTGTCTGTTGGGCCCTGTCTGGGGCCTCCCCCGGGTAGGGCCAGTGTCGCCGGACCCCCCCGTCTCAGTTCCTAGGTCTTACGCTGCTCTACTATTGTGCTGGGGGATTGGGTCAGTTCTCCGTGCCCACAAAGTTCTCCTTCTCCACTATAAATCGTTGTTGATATGATGAATGCATTTTCTGAATTTTCCCAGTCTTCTCCCATTTTAAACTTTAGGAGGACATGAGGTCCTGGTCCACACCTGTGGAGTACCTGGTTTGGGGGGCCTGTTGCTGTCCCTGTCTTTGTCCATCTGGTCATACTTCTGACCTAGTCTAATTTTAAATAGACTCTAGATTTAGCCCAGATAAATGTATTAATTATCTCCAATTGGACTCTTAATATCTCACCCGGCACAGCCAGAAGAGGACTGGTCACCCCTCTGAGCCTGGGTCCTCTCTAGGTTTCTTCCTAAAATTCGGCCTTCTTAGGGAGTTTTTCCTAGCCACTGAAATTCAACACTACTGTTGTTAGCTCCTTGGGTTTTAAGGCCGGGTGTCTCTGTAAAAGCACTTTCACAACTGCTGTTGTGAAAAGGGCTTTATAAATAAATTTGATTGATTGAAATAAATGTGATACTTAAATGGTCTGACATGATTTTGAGAATTGCTTGACATTCAAAACAAATGAAATGTTTCATGTTAGCGCAACTATAGTCTTGTTTTTACTTCTGACGTTTATCAGAAGCTAAAAAGCACAATGAAATGTCAATAGCTTAATAGTGAAATAAACAAAACTGCCATATACATGTAATTTCAGAAAGGCTGTACAGTATTGCATTTTAGTAAAGGGCACACGTTCAGACAAATGCAGTTTCATGAAGACAAGATGCTAGCGTGACTATAGTCTTGTTTTTATCTGATTGTACAGCCAGCTGTGCCCTCAGCTCGACCTTCTCTTCAGTCAGCCGCTTGATCTTCTCCAAATGTTCTGATATTAAAGACAGACAGTTAATTATTCAGTCCTAAATATCTGGTTATTTTACAATCAGAACTCAAATCACAGTGTCCACCAAAATGTTCATTCTTACCTTCACGTGCACCTTCTTGCCTTTAAAATTAAATTGACAAATAAAATTGTATGCAACATGCTTTAATAACAAGTTAAGCATCTGGGTTAAGTGAATGAACCCACAGTTACTTATGTAGCAGTCCTCCACATGGTAGCATGGAGTACCTCTCTGATGCCTTGGAGTACTGTGCTTGCTCTATCCTAAAAATAAACATAAAAGTTGGTGAACAGGTAAATATGGTGAAACCAAGTAAACATTGCAGCAATTACGAGATCAAGATGTAATTCACATACCTCCAGGGCTGCAATCCACAGGGTGTTGTGGTGTAGATGTGCGTCCTTGGGGTGGTAGGGGCCAACGCTGGAACAATTTTCCCTCCTCTGGCAATACACACGTCCGGTCTCTCACGTGTCCAGGAAAGGTTAAGGTTTTGTAAGCATTTACCCTGCAAAACATTATTTAATTCCAAGTTTCAAACTGTTATTACGTTTTCAAATTCACCTGCATGCTTGATGAACTTATAAGGGACAGCCTCCCAGGTGTCTTCAGGTGGTGAACAAGTTCTGTCAAACTTGTCGTGGCTGAAGGACTTCCTGCTGGTGATGCTGTGTGGTGGCCAGTATGAAAGTCCCCCTTTGAGCCACAGACGTGGAACCACTGCCAAACAGTCATCCTCCTCCGGGGACAAAACTACAGAAAACGTCATGACCTGAAAGCAATGCGTAGAAATATGGTTTAAAAAATCGGCAGCTAAAGACACACACAGGCTAGGTAAGAACAATGTGGATACACAATGACACACAAAACACCTCAGTAACGGAATTGTAACAAGTGCAGGTTCAGCTAGTCTAGCTAAATGTTACTGCCAAGAGTAACGTTATCCACATTATGTGGATAATGTAACACAAAGAAATACGATTTAGCTAACGTTACGCATCAGTTGATAAAAGCTACAAGGAATAAGCACATAAGCAACCAAACTTGTGGACACACGAAAAAACAAGGGTTACTGTAGGTTAGGGGTGGAGCCGAACCCAAATATGGTATTCAGAAAGGCACAAATAACGTGGTTTTTACAAATACTTATTTCAAACAAATACTTTAAAAAAGATTTGTATTCGGGAACAAGAAAACCGTTGAATCAAAAAGCTGCGTTTTCTCATGAGACCGCAGTACATGCCCGGATGAGTGAGTGACGTTCAGTCGGGGGAGGGGAAAAGAATAAAAGCGGTAACTGACACAGGCTGCTCCACACATCTCCATTCTCCACACAGCAACAGAGAGCGCTCGGCTGAGCGAAAAAACTTAACTGCGTCACAATTTTGTTTAATAGATTTTTGTACCTTAACTGGGTTCCAAAGGCAATTTATAACTTTCAGGAACCGGAGTTTGATCGGGATATTATTTCATTACGATGCAATCGGGTGAACCAGCCCTAACGCAAAAAAACCCGGAATTTTTCCCCCTTATCAAATACAAAATACAGATACAAATACTGGCTGATTTGCACACCCCTACTGTAGGTATTTTATCTCAGGCCAACGCTGTTTTTTTCAAGCTCAGTTTCTATAACTTGTTTTTCCGCCAATGGTTTAGAACTTTCAGCTACCAGTGGCTTTGACTAAAGAATTTGAATGTTGATAGTATTTTGCAAACTGTCATTGTTTAATACAAAACAGTCATTACGTTCTTATTCAGTAACCTAACAACACATAGTTATTTATAATAACGCAGAACAGAACTCACCATAGCTATGTAGGTGATTCGGCTTTCAATAATTGTCAGTCCTCTGTCCAAAAACAATCTTTGTTTGTTTCGGGAGTTCATCAAATTCTAGTAAAAGAATATCATAATCCACATGTTGTATTGTCCAATTCAGAGCATATAGCTTATACCTTACACCCTTTGAAAAAGAGTTGTTCCTTTTCCTTAACGAGACTTAACGAGAACCAAGTCACTAAAATGATCCAGTTTTCTCATTACTAGAATGTGGGATTCCCGGCTTACAAAATGGCGATTGTCTTGCCTTACGTGCAATTCACATTCGCCATCTACGGACACGGCGGTGTTTAAACTCAATAAAGAACTGTCCCCCATGAAGCATTAAAGTCGAGGCTATAGACGAGTAGTTGAGCCGGTACCATGCAGTGGAAAATGGCCATTAGTTCGGGAAATAAATTATGGTAAGCAATCACGGCTGTTTCTATGTGTTTACTGTACATGTCTACACAAAGGTCCTTTACACTAGCAATAGTGCAATAGTCAAAGTCTATTTTATTTATAAACTACCAATGTTGACAAAAATTCTGTACACTAAGATTTAACAATATTAAAATAAAGTTCATACAAATAATCAGTACAGGGGTACAATAGCATCTCTGCTGAAAGAAAATGGCAACACAAGCAGATACAGCAGATCACAGCGTAAGGCTTCTCTTCACCTTCTCTAGCCACCAGCGTAAAGCAGTCGGTTGGAAAGCCACCTGAGATCCAAATTAGCTTATGCAAATTGAGATCAGGAGAAAAGCGGCAAAAGCTGGTGGCCCGCTGGTTTGAGGTCATTATAGCCTCCTACGGCCCGCCAGCAGCAAAACACAGGCGGGCCGCAATCCATTGCTCACTGGGTTAATGTAGGTAAGGTAGAGATCAAAATACTTTATAATTGTTTATTCATATTTGCAAATAGAAACAGAAAGACACTAAAACAAGATCAGTGACAGTGTCTGCCGTACAGTTCAGAAACACCTTATTTTGTATGAACAAGAAATTACTGACCTTTGATCAACACATAACTATGGTCTCAATCAGCCTAGTCTTGTTGCTTTGATTAGTTTACCTCTTGCATTTTCCTACTATCTAAATACATGACCTCAGTGCTTCATTATCAACACAGTAGGTAGCTAGTGATTTTTCACTCTCTTATACAATGGTATAATTAATCAATACATCAGCTCAATACATTTCTACAATAATCTGCCCTTTTGACCTTTAAGCTACCCTTAATGTCAATTCTTAAACAATTTCTTAAAACGTCTTAAAAATTCTTAAAACATTGTGGACATTAACGGAATCATCATTTCAATAGTAAAGGAAAGGAAAAAGGTCTGAAATGCTTGGTTCTGTGTGATCATTGGCATGTGTCTGGACCTGTACTTGTGTTGTAACCTTAGAAGTACATGTTTTTATTAAACATGATAATAACACACACTCACCTAAAGGATTATTGGGAACACCTGTTCAATTTCTCATTAATGCAATTATCTAATCAACCAATCACATGGCAGTTGCTTCAATGCATTTAGGGGTGTGGTCCTGGTCAAGACAATCTCCTGAACTCCAAACTGAATGTCAGAATGGGAAAGAAAGGTGATTTAAGCAATTTTGAGCGTGGCATGGTTGTTGGTGCCAGATGGGCCGGTCTGAGTATTTCACAATCTGCTCAGTTACTGGGATTTTCATGCACAACCTTTTCTAGGGTTTACAAAGAATGGTGTGAAAAGAGAAAAACATCCAGTATGCGGCAGTCCTGTGGGCGAAAATGCCTTGTTGATGCTAGAGATCAAAGGAGAATGGGCCGACTGATTCAAGCTGATAGAAGAGCAACTTTGACTGAAATAACCACTCGTTACAACCGAGGTATGCAGCAAAGCATTTGTGAAGCCACAACACGGACAACCTTGAGGCGGATGGGCTACAATAGCAGAAGACCCCACCGGGTACCATTCATCTCCACTACAAATAGGAAAAAGAGGCTACAATTTGCACGAGCTCACCAAAATTGGACAGTTGAAGACTGGAAGAATGTTGCCTGGTCTGATGAGTCTCAATTTCTGTTGAGACATTCAGATGGTAGAGTCAGAATTTGGCATAAACAGAATGAGAACATGGATCCATCATGCCTTGTTACCACTGTGCAGGCTGGTGGTGGTGGTGTAATGGTGTGGGGGATGTTTTCTTGGCACACTTTAGGCCCCTTAGTGCCAATTGGGCATTGTTTAAATGCCACGGCCTACCTGAGCATTGTTTCTGACCATGTCCATCCCTTTATGACCACCATGTACCCATCCTCTGATGGCTACTTCCAGCAGGATAATGCACCATGTCACAAAGCCTGAATCATTTCAAATTGGTTTCTTGAACATGACAATGAATTCACTGTACTGAAATGGCCCCCACAGTCACCAGATCTCAACCCAATAGAGCATCTTTGGGATGTGGTGGAACGGGAGCTTCGTGCCCTGGATGTGTAATCCTTTAGGTGAGTGTACAACAAGCAATGTAAAAAGGCAATAGCAGCAAATACAGCAATTAACATCTTGAATATCGTCATACCCCAAGGGCCAACCATAGAGGATAACCCTGAGAATGGATCCCATCCATGGACTTTGTCAAGCTCTGCAATGCATTTATTGGTTTCATGCACCAAGTTAATTACTTTATGTTTGATGCATCAGAAATAAAATTACAGCATTCAGACACAACCACCTTGCTGATACATTCCTTGGTAGGCTAAGATCATATCTAATGCCATTCTATTTTGTATGCTTCCCCACCACAGACTATATACTGTAAACCTGCTCCAGTAAAGCTCTTATCTGCTCATTGTGTGTTAGCCTAAACAATGTAGATATGCCCTCTTCCATAGGACGACGATGGTCATTGAAAATACTGCTATCCCCATAAATGAACCAAATCGAATTTGTCATTACTCAGCAGGACTGGAGTTGCTATCAGGGTATAACAGTCTTTATTTTATCGCCATTTGTGCAGCCACCTTTGAATAACCTTTGAATAACCTCCCAGTCTGCTACTAAAAATGGAACACTGGAGAATGTGACGATGTTGGTATGTTTTGGCAAATGCAACAATTCTTGCATAGTCAACCATTATCCCAAGGGATATGTTGTCCAGCTCTAAAAGTGCTCTTCTTACTTTACTGTGTTTAGGGTGACATGGTGCAGGAGCAGGAGCTGTCGTGGTGGGTGCAAGTATCATGGGACGTATCTCAGTGGGTCCACATTTAGGGTGGTCAGGTGGTCTGCAAAGGACGATTGACAAGGGGAGGGCTGACGATTGACCAGGGGAGGACTGATGACTGAGGAGGAGGAAGAACAGAGTTTCTGGGGAGGAATGATAATGTTCCTAATATGGATGCTGTACATTGCCATTTGAAAAGAACAACATGCCACATTGTCACACCACGTATCGATCAATCCACAAACCCCACCCTAAGTTCTAAAGTCCAGGGCATGGCACCAAGTGAGAGCCGGGCTACTCGGCCGTGTAGAAACACTTTCATGTGTCCTGTACCTGTCAGTGAATACTCCTTTCAAAAATTATTTGTGGCTGCACATTACACAATTAGAAATGTGTCCATTACATTAGCTTGTTGCTTATCATTAATGCATTGGAACACATTCCAACCAAAATCTGTAACAAAACACAAAACTTGATTCCTAGAGTCTTGCTTTGCTAAGCCGAATCAAAATGGTACGATGTATTCTACCCAACCATTACGATTTTAGACCTTTCTTGAACATGACAATGAGTTCACTGTACTGAAATGGCCCCCACAGTCACCAGATCTCAACCCAATAGAGCATCTTTGGGATGTGGTGGAACGGGAGCTTCGTGCCCTGGATGTGCATCCCACAAATCTCCATCAACTGCAAGATGCTATCCATTCAATATGGGCCAACATTTCTAAAGAATGCTTTCAGCACCATGTTGAATCAATGTCACGTAGAATTAAGGCAGTTCTGAAGGCGAAAGGGGGTCAAACACAGTATTAGTATGGTGTTCCTAATAATCTTAGGTGAGTGTATGTTATATTTCTGAAAGGTGGAGCCCAAGGGAAGCATATATAATGAGAATAAGAAAGGGCCTAGGACAGAGCCTTGAAGTACCCCCCAGGTGATTGATGCAGAGGAGCAGGAGAAATCCCCAATCTTAATAGAAAATGTCCTCTCTCAAATATGAAGTAAACAGCTTTAAGCCAATGCCCTGAATGCCATTTTCTAGCTTAAGATGAGCTAAAATGATGGTACAATCAATCACATCAAAGGCAACATGAAGATCAAGCAGAATTAAAACAGCACAATTTCCGTTGTCCCTAAACAACAATAAACCATTTTAAGAAGAGCTGACTCTGTGCTATAGCGTGCCCTAAAACCTGACTGGAATTCAACTAGAATATGGTTTTCATTTTTAAAAAAATGAAAGTTGCGGAAAAATAACTTTCTCTAGAACTTTTGATAGGAATGTTAATTTTGAAATGGGACAGAAATTATTAAGAACAGTTAAGTTTAGATTTTCAATAAGGGTCTGGACCACTGCATGTTTAAAACATGATGGGACAGTTCCATGATAAGGCAACTATTTATTATGGACAATATACTGGGACCAATGATTTCCTGCACTACTTTTCTTTTGTTTTCTTTTTTTTTGTAATATATATATTTTTTTCTATATTCTTCAGATTTCCTTTTACAGTAATTACTTCCACACAGAAACAGTATCTTTTACAGGGGATCGTAACATTCATGTATTCTTACGTGTATGACCAAATCCACAGAAGAATATGTCCAGAGGTACAAGGAAAAGAAGAAATAAAAAATAATTTACATAATTTAAAGTAAACAATATGAACAAAACAAACAACAGCTTAAAACTAAACATGGGACGTATACAAATTCCCCTGGCAAATATAACCAGAGTTAGTTCTAACGATCTTCCATCACCGTCATCAATGCTGCCCATCTTTCAACAAAAAGTTCCCTCTGTAGTCTCAGCGAATATGTCATTTTTTCCATAGTGTAAATATTTCTCAAAATTGTTAGCCATTCAGCTTGGTTTGGCGACTCATTTTTAAGGCACTTTATTGTAATTGCTTTATTTGCTGCTATCAGTAATATCTGTAATAAATAAAAAAAATTCCTACTGTGTACCCCAACCGGTTTCACCCCTAGAATTGCTACCAGAGGATCTCTTATCAGTTCAACATTCATTACTTTATTAATATGTGTAAATATGGATTTCCAAAAGTTATCCAACAATGGGCATTGCCCAAAAATATGTGAGTGAGTAGCCCTTGTCTCTCCACACCCCCTCCAACAGTGACTTGATTGATTCGGATTCATTTTAGCCACAACTTGTGGTGTTCTGAAAAATTCGTTATTTATTTTCCATTGAAATTCCTTCCACAAATTGGCGTTCCTGACTTTGTGAGCCTGAGTACATATCTCCAACCAAACTTCTTCACTTATTTCGAGCCGTAGCTCCCTAATCCACTTGTCTTTCACATAAAATGAATTATCTTTTGTCATTGAAGCAAGGATTTTATAAACATTGGTTATTGGTTTCATCATATGTTCTCCACCCTGAATTTTTTATAAATATTGTTCTAAAAGGGAGGGCTCTATTACTCCATTCCAGTTTGGGTGCTTCAGTATGAAACTCCTCAATTGTAGATACCTGAAAAAATCTGTTTTTGGTAATTTAAAATCTGTTCTCAGTTGATCGAATGATTTGAAGATGTTATTACTAAATAATTGGTGTACATAATGAAGGTTCAAAAGTTTCCAAAAGTTTCCAACATTTCTAATGTAAGTAATTGAACTCAAAACGGAGAGATCGCCTGTTAACTTAAACATTTGTTGTATTTCCTTCCAAGCTACACATGTTGTGTTCGACCATTCTCCCAAAATATCTCTGGTGGGCTTAATCCCATTAAAGGGGATCACCGACAAAGGCATATCCAGACAGCAACTTTTTTCTATACTGAGCCACCTTGTACTAGTGTCATCTGATAACCACACTATCATTGCACATAATTGGGACGCTAACCAGTAATGCTTTAAGTTGGGTACGCCTAGACCCCCTTTAGTTTTTGTCAGTTGTAAGACTTTATATCTGACTCTGGGTCTCCTACCCTGCCATATAAATATTGAGATGAGACGATCCAGAAGAATAAATGTAGATTTAGGCGGAGAGATTGGTAGAGTTTGAAAAAGAAAGAGGAGCCTTTGGAGAACATTCATCCTAACAGCTTCCACCCTGCCTATTAAATTAAGGGGAAGTGTATTGCAGCAGTTCAAATCTTGCTTAATTGTATCTACTAATTTAATATATAATTACTTTGATATAAGTTAAGGTCAGGGGGTATATTTATTCCCAAATATCTAATACCCTCCCTGGGCCATCTAAATGAGAAAGCAGATTTAATCTGCGGGGTAACAATTGTTCATGGGGAGTGCTTCTGTCTTAGTCACATTTACTTTGTAACCTGATTAAAATCCAAAAGTCTCAATACATTTCATAAAATTTGGGACAGTCTTTGTGGGATCTGAGATATACACAATTACATCGTCTGCGAATAGCGACAACCTATGTTCCTCTCCCCGCACCTCAATACCACTAAAATCTGTGCTCTCTCTTATTAATTGTGCAAGGGGTTCTATACTAAGGGCAAAAAGGAGAGGCGAAAGAGGGTCCCCTTGCCTGCAACCCCTCCCCAACAGAAATTTTTGTGAGAAACACCCATTTACCCTTACTGACGCTTTTGGAGATGAGCATAACATTTGGACCCATTTAACAAAGCTAGGACCTAGACCATATTTCCTCAAAACTCTAAAAAGGAAAGGCCAGGAGACACGGTCAAATGCTTTTTCTGCATCCAGAGCTAGTGCCATACATGGCACTGGTTTCGATTTGGCATAAGACATAACATTCAGTAACCAAAGGATATTATCAGACAGATGGCGACCAGTAATAAAGCCTGTCTGGTCTGGGTGCACTAGAGTTGTAATTACTGTTTTAAGTCTTTTTGTCAGTATGGAGGTCAATATTTTACAGCCAGAATTTTGAAGTGCTATGGGTCTATATGAGCTGCACTCTGTAGGGTCCTTTCCCTCCTTATGTATAACTGAAATTATTGTCTCCACCCAATTTGGTGGGAATTCCCCCTTTTCAAATGCATAAGCATAAGCTTTCTCTAACATAGGGCTTATGTCTTCCACAAAGGCTTTATAAAATTTGTTACAGTATCCATCCGAGCCCGGACTTTTGCCGTTTTTTAACCCCTTAATTGTTTCCACAATTTCTTCTCTTGTAATGGGTCGATCTATAGCTTGTGAATCTTCCTCTGATAGCTTTGGCAGGTTTATGCCTTATAAGTAGGCATAAATCTTTTCAAATTCTGTGCATTTGTCCATATTTGAGTACAATTTCTTATAGAAAGTGGCAAAAGCTCCAGATATCTCACCCGGTTTATACAGAAAGGGTTTATCTGAGTCTTTTTTTTAAACTGTTAGGCTCATCTGTTTTTTAAGTTGGAATGCTAATAATTTACTAGCTCTATTCCCATGCTCATAATAGCGCTGTTTTAAGAATCTTAAATTTCTCTCAGTATTATCTGTGAGCAGATCTCCCAAAGCTCTCTTGGCTTCATTAAGCTGAGTTAAATCGTTTGTAGATAGTTGACTCTTATGTCCCTGTTCTAACTGTTTAATTTGTTCTTCAAGTTCTTTACGTTTGGCTTCTCTAAGTCTTGCCTTAGTTGATGCAAATGAGATTATCTTTCCCCTCAAAACTACCTTAGCTGCCTCCCACAAGATCACTGGTGACGTCTCACTCGTGTCATTAAAGTGAAGGTATTGGGCCAATTCCGCCTTTATATGATCTTTAAATGCATTATCATTTAGAAGTGAAACATTTAGGCGCCATAGACTTGGACTATAACATCTACCCAAATCCCAAATCAAACTAACTGGGGCATGATCACTTAAGGTTATGCTATGTATTTTACAATCCAGGACAAAAAAATGATCAATCCTAGAATATGAGGAGTTTGGGTTTGAGTAGAACGTGTAATCCCGGTCTCTTTGGTGTATACACTCACCTAAAGAATTATTAGGAACACCTGTCCAATTTCTCATTAATGCAATTATCTAATCAACCAATTACATGGCAGTTGCTTCAATGCATTTAGGGGTGTGGTCCTGGTCAAGACAATCTCCTGAACTCCAAACTGAATGTCAGAATGGGAAAGAAAGGTGTTTTAAGCAATTTTGAGCGTGGCATGGTTGTTGGTGCCAGACGGGCCGGTCTGAGTATTTCACAATCTGCTCAGTTACTGAGATTTTCACGCACAACCATTTCTAGGGTTTACAAAGAATGGTGTGAAAAGGGAAAAACATCCAGTATGCGGCAGTCCTGTGGGTGAAAATGCCTTGTTGATGCTAGAGGTCAGAGGATAATGGGCTGACTGATTCAAGCTGATAGAAGAGCAACTTTGACTGAAATAAACACTCGTTACAACCGAGGTATGCAGCAAAGCATTTGTGAAGCCACAACACGCACAACCTTGAGGCAAATGGGCTACAACAGCAGAAGACCCCACCGAGTACCACTCAACTCCACTACAAATAGGAAAAAGAGGCTACAATTTGCACAAGCTCACCAAAATTGGACAGTTGAAGACTGGAAGAATGTTGTCTGGTCTGATGAGTCTTGATTTCTGTTGAGACATTCAGATGGTAGTCAGAATTTGGCGTAAACAGAATGACAACATGGATCCATCATGCCTTGTTACCACTGTGCAGGCTGGTGGTGATGGTGTAATGGTGTGGGGGATGTTTTCTTGGCACACTTTAGGCCCCTTAGTGCCAATTGGGCATCGTTTAAATGCCACGGCCTACCTGAGCATTGTTTCTGACCATGTCCATCCCTTTATGACCACCATGTACCCATCCTCTAATGGCTACTTCCAGCAGGATAATGCACCATGTCACAAAGCTTGA
This sequence comes from Esox lucius, assembly GCF_011004845.1. NCBI lineage: Eukaryota > Metazoa > Chordata > Actinopteri > Esociformes > Esocidae > Esox > Esox lucius. Next base: position 4,880,183 of record NC_047584.1, on the reverse strand, counting down.
ATAATTTCAAACTGGTTTCTTGAACATGACAATGAGTTCACTGTACTGAAATGGCCCCCACAGTCACCAGATCTCAACCCAATAGAGCATCTTTGGGTTGTGGTGGAAAGGGAGCTTCGTGCCCTGGATGTGCATCCCACAAATCTCCAATCTGCAAGATGCAATCCTATCAATATGGGCAACATTTCTAAAGAATGCTTTCAGCACCTTGTTGAATCAATGCCACATAGAATTAAGGCAGTTCTGAAGGAGAAAGGGGGTCAAACACAGTATAAAGTATGGTGTTCCTAATAATCCTTTAGGTGAGTGTATGTCTCCATCGATCAGACCCAAGTCTTCCATCATTTGCTTTAGAATCCTACTTGCCCCTGAAGACGTGGCAAATGATGGTGGGTTTTTATCCATCCTATTTGACAAAATGCAGTTAAAATTACCTCCAATCAAAATTATTCCTTTAGCTTTTTCTATAATCATTTCACTAATTTACTTTAAGAATTTTGGATTGCTTTCATTCGGAGCGTAGATATTCAGCATAGAGACAGTCACACCACATATGGACCCATTCACCAAAATAAATCTCCCCTCTTTATCAGTTTCTAAGTTATTAATACCCCCTCCCCCCTCCCCGCCGCATCCGATGGAGAGTGCAGGGGGGGGGCAAGAATAAAAAGAAAAAAAAGAAAAAAGAAGGGTCATGAAAGAGAAGAGATGTCACCATAGCTTCATCATGTGTCCCCTCCCAGACCAGCAATGAACTGATAGACATCAGCAGGCGTGTTGAAAGTGTGTGTACGTCCTTCGTGGGTCACAAGCAACTTGGCTGGAAAAAGCATCCTGTGTTTGCCAACTCCCCTCTCCCTCAGCTTCTGCCGCACTTCATAGAAGTCTCGCTGTTGTTTAAATACTTCAGCTGATAGATCCGGGTGGAACCTGCTGCTGTTATTTTGTAGGTCAATTGGCCTTTTGCTCTTGATGCTCTCCACACGCGCTCCTTATCTCAATAATTTAGAAACTTCACAATGAAGGTTCACGGGGAGGAGGCAGGGACGTGCACCGACCCAGTAATACGGTGAGCTCTCTCCAATATCACCGGCGGCTGCACATTTAGATTTTTGGTAAACCATTTTTCCATAAAGGCCCAAGAATCTGTCCCCTCTTCCTTCTCTGGTATGCCCACGATTCTCATGTTATTGCGACGGCTTCTGTTTTCCAGATCATCTGCCTTTGTTTCCAAAAACTTCACCTTTCCTTCTAGCGCACTGACTTTTGCTTGCAGGCCACTAATTGAATCCTCCGCCGAGGAAACCCGTTCTTCTGCCTGCGTGATACGCCCGTTGCATTCATGTATGTTCGCCTGAACATCCTTGATAGCCATTAACACACCACTAATTTCTGTATGAAAGTCATGCTTGAGGGATTTAATGGCTTGCATAATATCGGCGCTGGTTACATCGTTCACCTGCGCGCTTTCCGTGTCCAACGACATGGCACCACCTTCACTGTGTTCGGGTTCCGAGGCACTGTCCTCGCCAGCTTGAAAGTCCAGAGAGTTGAGTGATTTCCTATGCTTGCTCTTTGACGATCCCCTGGGCATGTTTAACCTATAATGACATTAGGTTGACTTTAGGTAGTTATAGAATAGTAGTTGGGCGGTTTCGCAGCGATGGAGCGGGGGAAAGTGCTGCCGTTCAGCTCGACGCCATAACCGGAAGTCCTCCTGCACTTCTTTAAAAAGGCGTGTGGGAACAGTGACCTGGGGGCAGGTAGTATGCTTCATGTGTGAGACTATGTCTATCACATGCGAAAGAGATACAGGTTCAAACTGGTTAAAAAGAGCAGAACATGGCAAAATCAGAGGGGTCATGATCTGGAAGTAAGATGCAAGATCTTATGGCATCTATTTTGACAGTGAAGAAGGTCAGGAAGTCTTCACACGAGAATGTGCATCGGGAAAGGCAGTAGCAGCTGGGTGTAAATTATCGTACTGAACAAGACTTTATGAAAATTAAAGTTGTTAGATCAACTAATCAATCAATTCAATGTATTTATAAAGCCCTTTTCACACAGCAGTTGTCACAAAATGCTTTTACAAAACATCCAGCCTGATACCCCAAGGAGCAAGCAACAACAATGTTGAAGCACAGTGGCTAGAAAATCTCCCTTAGAGAGGCAAAAATTTAGGAAGAAACCTAGAGAGGAACTAGGCTCAGTCCTCTTCTGGGTGTGTCGGGTGCACACTTTAGGAGTACAAGTTCCAAGATGGCAGCATGTAAAGTCATTTGTTAAGTCGTTGTCCATGTCCTTTTTCTCTTAAATATTTTTATACCAATCGAGCCTACTATTTATTAGTAGCCAATCTACACCCTTGGTGGTGTACAGCACACTATAATTTGCTGTTGTAAGATCGTGGTTTCACTAAACCCGATCATTTGTTAGCCCAAGAAGTATTTCATTTGTTAGAAAGAAGTATTTCTAGCTGCTTCTCTACTTTATGCTTTTCCTTGCTGAGTGTTGGCAGCATGGCTGATATGGTGTTTTTCGTGGTGTTAATCAGCATATTGACTGTACTGGACTCCGGAGAAAATAAGCATTGTTGCTTGGTGAATGCATCTGACAATGTGCTCTTCCCTCACATTGACATTCCGTCTGTGGAAACTCGTTCCCTTTCAAATGATCTGAACATCCTAGAGCCGATGCATTTGTTTCTGGATACAAACATTACGGACTTCTGTTGCTACCAGTAAGTAATGGTTTTAAATTAATGTTTTGTTTTGTCTGAAAATATGCCTGCATGTTTTACTTCCAGTAGGTCTTATAAGAAAGACACCATGCAACCGTTTTAAATAGAGGTGCCTAGTCATTCTGTTATTAATATCTGGTAACATGCAACCTAATCCTAGCCCTGATAGTCTTATGTTTGATCTTCAAACTCCCTCTGATTTTTAATCTATATCTTGTCTTGGCATCTTTCATTTAAATGTACATAGCCTGTTGTCCAAAATTGATGGAGTCAGGGCTTGAGCTAAATCAACAGATGCTGATATAATTGTGTTTTCTGAAACCTGGCTCGAGAAGTCTGTCATTGATAATGATATTGTATAAATGTGTATAATGTATATCACACTGATAGAGTGAAGAAAGGTGTTGGTGTAGCAATTCATGGGAAGAGAGAATTCTGGGAAAAATTTGACATGTCCCAAACTATTAGTCCTAAACAATTGGAATTGTTTCTGGCCTTGCATATTGAGATTGTATAGACCTCCCCTCTGCAGCTGGGGATGCATTCTCTTCTCTCATGCACCTCATGTCTACACTTCACTATGATTAAATTATTTTTGTCGGTGATCTTAACTGGTGTTGGCTAAAGACATTGTCTGATGATTTTAAAATGTTTTATAACTCTATGAATTTTACCCAGTTGATAAATACACCCACTCACCCTACTCTAATTGATTTTGTACTGACAAATGTGCCTCATAAATACTCTGCAATTGGTGTATTTTGTAATGATTTGAGTGACCGTTGTGCTATTGTAGCTGTTAGAAATGCCAAGGTCCCAAAAAACGAAACCACACTTCATTTTTAAAAGAAATCTAAAGAATCTTACTGAACAGGCCTTTTTTTGTGATTTGTTTTATTTCAACTGGAGTAGGATTTAACTTATTCCTGATGTTGAAACTGCTTGGAAATACTTTTACAATGGTTTAACTCAAATTATAAATAAATATGCCCCATTCCATCAATTTAGAGTTAATGAGCGAGATAATCCATGGTTTTTGACTGAGCTTTCTTCTTTTATCCATCCATCCATCACCTTCCGCTTATCCGGGGCCGGGTCGCGGGGGCAGCAGTCTAAGCAGGGATGCCCAGACTTCCCTCTCCCCAGACACTTCCTTCAGCTCTTCCGGGGGGACACCGAGGCGTTCCCAGGCCAGCCGGGAGACATAGTCCCTCCAGCGTGTCCTAGGTCTTCCCCAGGGTCTCCTCCCGGTGGGACGGGACCGGAACACCTTCCCAGGAAGGCGTTCCGGAGGCATCCGAAACAGATGCCCAAGCCACCTTAGTTGACCCCTCTCGATGTGGAGGAGCAGCGGCTTCTTTTATTCATGAGCAAAACCCTAGTATGGGCCAAGGCAAGGAACGCAGTTTCTGCTGCTGATTGGCTTTTATTTAGGCAGCTGCGTAATAAATGTCCTTCGCTGCCCAGGAAGGCCAAGTTGGTTTATTTTTTATCAGTAACTACTGAAAACCTAAATGACCCTAAGAAGTTTTGGAAAACAATTAAGTCAATTTGTGTTAATTGTCACACTAGTGAACTGCCATCATACATTATGAAGGACTCGGTTTTTGTGTATGACAAAACTGAATAATTGCTTTAATGAACATTTTGTATCATCTGGTAAATTGTTTGATTCCATTACTGTTTCTGATCTACCTTGTTTTGAGGAACGTGTGACACCTGGTCAGACTTTCAGTTTTCTTCCATTTTCTGTCCAGGAAATAAACAAAGCACTGAAATCCCTAGATCTAGAAAATCCTGCAAGTCCTGATCTTCTTGATCCCTGTTTTTTTGGCAGCTGATTTGATAACTGAACTACTCACAAATATTTTTTGTTTAATCTTACTCTGGAATGTAATGAAATACCAGAGGCATTTAAGTCAGCATTTGTTTTACCATTGTTTAAAGGGCGTGGAAGGAGTCCCCGTACAGGGCCCAATAGGCAGGAAGTCAATCAAGCGTCAACCAAAGGGACACCAACCAACCGCAACCACCCTGAAATGAGGGCCATAGTATTACCAGCAGAGAACACCCCAATTGCACAATGGGCGCAATGGAGAGATAACAAGCCAGTGAGTCCGCCCCCAAATGGCTCTGGAGAGAGGGCATCCGAGTGGCGATGAGAGCCCACCTGGCAAGACAGCAAGGGTGGACAGTATCAAGCCTTTTCGTTCACCTTCACACCCCTGGACCAGACTGCACTTAATCATAGACAATGCTGAAGAGATGAGTCTTAAGTAGACACTTGAAAGTTTGCACTGAGTCTGCATTTCTAACCTTTATTGGCAGATAATTCCACAGTAGTGGAGCTCTATGAGAGAAAGCAGCTGTTTGTTTAGAAATTCTAGGTACAATCAGAAGGCCTGCATCTTGCGATCTTAGGTTACGTGTAGGTATGTATGGCTGGATAATTTCAGTGAGGTAAGTAGGAGCAAGTCCATGTATTGCTTTATAGGTTAAAAATAAAACCTTAAAATCAGCCCTAGCCTTAACAGGTAGCCAGTGTAAAGAGGCTAGTACTGGAGTAATGTGTTCACATTTTTTAGTTCTAGTTAGGATTCTAGCACCTGTGCTCAACACTAATTTATGTTAATTTATTGATTTATCAGGGTAACCGGAGAGAAGAGTATTACAGTAATCTAATATAGAAGTCACAAAAGCATGGATTAGTTTTTCCTTTTGAGGCTTCTCTAAGTTTCATCGAAATATATAACTGTGTGTCATCAGCATAACAATGAAAATTGACATTGTGATTCCAGATGACATAACCCAGTGACAGTGAAAACAATAATGGGCCCAAAACTTAACAGCTCTTGCTGTTAAAATCAAGAAATCAGGCCAGCCTAATTCAGTCGGCCCACAGTAAAAAGCATTGATTGTTGTTGCCCTCCCGAGGATTCAAATCCAGATCACCCACATGAAAGGCTATGTCTTTAACCACTCTGCCACCAAGCTATACAGCTACCATATGTGGCCTGTTGACATTATATAATTCTGTCACGCATTAACATCACATCAAGTTTGAATATTTCTTTAGACACCATTAACCATTGTGTTAAACTGAGTGACATTTCTTATAACTGTAACAGTTTTATTGTGGCACGCAATTAAAATTAATGAATAGCACAATCCTCACTATTTTTTATTATGTTTACCTCACCACAAATAGTGTCTATGAACTATGGCTTTGGCCACTGGCCGTTTTAACAGCTTATTAGACAGTAATAGGCTTACAAGTATCTACTAACTTTCTAGGAATAATCATAAGAATTGAGCAATTGCTAGCAAGTCTGAAGATTAACTTTTCCCATTTCATGGCACAAAAACATTTGTTTTTCTTTCATTCGTGAATGACATTGAAACAATAACTATAGGTGACAATTACTGACTCTCTCGTCAAGGGAAGAAAACAAGAGAATCGTGGAAACCCAAATCTTTTACTGCCCAAGGGGTTTTGATAAAGCCTGTATTATTACCCCCAGAAACAGTTGCAATATAACCATAAACAGTTTTAATTTAGACTTACTATAGCGTACAGTGGGGAGAACAATTATTTGATACACTTCCGATTTTGCAGGTTTTCCCACTTACAAAGCATGTAGAGGTCTGTAATTTTTATCATAGGTACTCCTCAACTGTGAGTCTTAAACAAAAATCCAGAAAATCACATTGTATGATTTTTAAGTAATTCATTTGCATTTTATTGCATGACATAAGTATTTGTTACATTAGAAAAGCAGAACTTAATATTTGGTACAGAAACCTTTGTTTGTAATTACAGAGATCATACGTTTCCTGTAGTTCTTGACCAGATTTGCACACACTTCAGCAGGGATTTTGGCCCACTCCTCCATACAGACCTTCTCCAGGTGTGTTTTGGGTCGTTGTCACGCTGGAAGAACCAGCCACAACCCATCTTCAATGCTCTTTCTGAGGGAAGGAGTTGTTGGCCAAGCAATACATGGCCCCATCCATCCTCCCCTCAATACGGTGCAGTCGTTCTGTCCCCTTTGCAGAAAAGCATCCCCAAAGAATGATGTTTCCACCTCCATGCTTCACGGTTGGGATGGTTTTCTTGGGGTTGTACTCATCCTTCTTCTACCTCCAAACACGGCGAGTGGAGTTTAGACCAAAAAGCTCTATTTTTGTCTCATCAGACCACATAACCTTCTCCCATTCCTCCTCTGGATCATCCAGATGGTCATTGGCAAACTTCAGACGGGCCTGGACATGTGCTGGCTTGAGCAGGGGGACCTTGCGTGCGCTGCATTATTTTAATCCATGACGGTGTAGTGTGTTACTAATGGTTTTCTTTGAGACTGTGGTCCCAGCTCTCTTCAGGTCATTGACCAGGTCCTGCCGTGTAGTTCTGGGCTGATCCCTCACCTTCCTCATTATCACTGATGCCCCACGAGGTGAGATCATGTATGGAGCCTCAGACCGAGGGAGATTGACCGTCATCTTGAACTTCTTCCATTTTCCATTAATTGCACCAAAAGTTGTTGCCTTCTCCCCAAGCTGCTTGCCTATTGTCCTATAGCCCATCCCAGCCTTGTGTAGGTCTACAATTTTATCCCTGATGTCCTTACACAGCTCTCTGGTCTTTGCCATTGTGGAGAGGTTGGAGTCTGTTTGATTGAGTGTGTGGACAGGTGTACTTTATACAGGTAACAAGTTCAAACAGGTGCAGTTAATACAGGTAATGAGTGGAGAACAGGAGGGCTTCTTAAAGAAAAACTAACAGGTCTGTGAGAGCCGGAACTCTTACTGGTTGGTAGGTGATCAAATACTTATGTCATGCAATAAAATGCAAATTAATTATTTAAAAATCATCCGTTGTGATTTTCTGGATTTTTGTTTTAGATTCCGTCTCTCACAGTGGAAGTGTACCTATGATAAAAATGTCAAACTTCTACATGCTTTGTAAGTAAGAAAACCTGCAAAATTGGCAATTTATCAAATACTTGTTGTCCCCACTGTAGCTAAAGAATGTTGTATGTAGCCAGCAAAATGTTTGTCTATCCCTACCCAAAAAGCATGTCTATCTGGAAAAAATTTGCTCTTCTAGGCCGGCTCCGCTAACGCAGCCCAGCAAAAACTAACAGCTTTTGTTGTTAGAGATTATATCTAAGAAATAATTAAGCTTTTGCTGTTTTAACAGACAGCTTATATTGAATTAAAAGAATCGCTCATGACACTTGCACTGGTCCTTATTCCATTTTCTCTCCGCTTTTCTGCACTCCTGTCTAGGAGTGTGGGTAACATTGTTCAGCCAGGGCTGAGCTCTAGCTTTCACTCCCCTCTTTTTAAAAGGAGCAGCAGATTCCAGGATGCCAGAGCAAGTGGAATTAAGCATATTGACTAAGCCCTCCATGTTCATGCTAGAGGAGGGAGCCTCAATACTGCAGGTGAGAGGAGAAGCCTTGTAAACATCTGAGAAAAGTTTAGCTGTGGAAGGGTTAATAGAGCGAGAGAAGTTGCCTGGCAGTGTATATTTTTGGAGTAGGCATGGAAGAGCAGAATTAAAAACAACAGGCTTATGAACAGACAAACAAATGTCATCCATCCTGGGAGTGTAATAACGACGTAGCCGAAATAGTAAACTGCTTCCCAAGCCAGAATCGCGAAGCTCACCCGAGCTCATTCTTCCACTGCACAAGTCGCTAGTTGACTCTACGTATTGTTTTGAAAGGAATGGGAGCTGGGCGAGTGGCTGTGGTAGGTGTATCATGACTTGTTTCTGGGAGAGCTGTTGCTTCCATCTTTGCATCCTATGTTGCCACTTGCTGCTAGAGAAAAGTAATGCTAAGTAACGCTACATAGATTGCACTGAGGGAAATTGAATAACAAGTAAGGGATTACTTAAATGAAATAACTAATGCGTTACATTGCTTGTTACCTTTAAAAAGTAGTCTGACTAGTATAACTCGTTACTTTGTAACGAGGGGTTACCCCCAACACTGGTTATGGGTCATATTTTCCATTCACAGGATTTGTTTTAATTTTATTATTTTGAAACTGTTTTGTTTCGATGTAAGGTCTAAAATCGTAATGGTTGGGTAGAATACATCGTACCATTTTGATTCGGCTTAGCGAAGCAAGACTGTAAGAAGTTCTGTTCTAGGAATCAAGTTTTGTGTTTTGTTACAGATTTTGGTAGGAATGTGTTCCAATGCATTAATGATAAGCAACAAGCTAATGTAATGGACACATTTCTAATTGTGTAATGTGCAGCCACAAATAATTTTTGAAAGGAGTATTCACTGACAGGTACAGGACACATGAAAGTGTTTCTACACGGCCGAGTAGCCCGGCTCTCACTTGGTGCCATGCCCTGGACTTTAGAACTTAGGGTGGGGTTTGTGGATTGATCGATACGTGGTGTGACAATGTGGCATGTTGTTCTTTTCGAATGGCAATGTACAGCATCCATATTAGGAACATTATCATTCCTCCCCAGAAACTCTGTTCTTCCTCCTCCTCAGTCATCAGTCCTCCCCTGGTCAATCGTCAGCCCTCCCCTTGTCAATCGTCCTTTGCAGACCACCTGACCACCCTAAATGTGGACCCACTGAGATACGTCCCATGATACTTGCACCCACCACGACAGCTCCTGCTCCTGCACCATGTCACCCTAAACACAGTAAAGTAAGAAGAGCACTTTTAGAGCTGGACAACATATCCCTTGGGATAATGGTTGACTATGCAAGAATTGTTGCATTTGCCAAAACATACCAACATCGTCACATTCTCCAGTGTTCCATTTTTAGTAGCAGACTGGGAGGTTATTCAAAGGTTATTCAAAGGTGGCTGCACAAATGGCGATAAAATAAAGACTGTTATACCCTGATAGCAACTCCAGTCCTGCTGAGTAATGACAAATTCGATTTGGTTCATTTATGGGGATAGCAGTATTTTCAATGACCATCGTCGTCCTATGGAAGAGGGCATATCTACATTGTTTAGGCTAACACACAATGAGCAGATAAGAGCTTTACTGGAGCAGGTTTACAGTATATAGTCTGTGGTGGGGAAGCATACAAAATAGAATGGCATTAGATATGATCTTAGCCTACCAAGGAATGTATCAGCAAGGTGGTTGTGTCTGAATGCTGTAATTTTATTTCTGATGCATCAGACATAAAGTAATTAACTTGGTGCATGAAACCAATAAATGCATTGCAGAGCTTGACAAAGTCCATGGATGGGATCCATTCTCAGGGTTATCCTCTATGGTTGGCCCTTGGGGTATGACGATATTCAAGATGTTAATTGCTGTATTTGCTGCTATTGCCTTTTTACATTGCTTGTTGTACACTCACCTAAAGGATTACACATCCAGGGCACGAAGCTCCCGTTCCACCACATCCCAAAGATGCTCTATTGGGTTGAGATCTGGTGACTGTGGGGGCCATTTCAGTACAGTGAACTCATTGTCATGTTCAAGAAACCAATTTGAAATGATTCAGGCTTTGTGACATGGTGCATTATCCTGCTGGAAGTAGCCATCAGAGGATGGGTACATGGTGGTCATAAAGGGATGGACATGGTCAGAAACAATGCTCAGGTAGGCTGTGGCATTTAAACAATGCCCAATTGGCACTAAGGGGCCTAAAGTGTGCCAAGAAAACATCCCCCACACCATTACACCACCACCACCAGCCTGCACAGTGGTAACAAGGCATGATGGATCCATGTTCTCATTCTGTTTATGCCAAATTCTGACTCTACCATCTGAATGTCTCAACAGAAATTGAGACTCATCAGACCAGGCAACATTCTTCCAGTCTTCAACTGTCCAATTTTGGTGAGCTCGTGCAAATTGTAGCCTCTTTTTCCTATTTGTAGTGGAGATGAATGGTACCCGGTGGGGTCTTCTGCTATTGTAGCCCATCCGCCTCAAGGTTGTCCGTGTTGTGGCTTCACAAATGCTTTGCTGCATACCTCGGTTGTAACGAGTGGTTATTTCAGTCAAAGTTGCTCTTCTATCAGCTTGAATCAGTCGGCCCATTCTCCTTTGATCTCTAGCATCAACAAGGCATTTTCGCCCACAGGACTGCCGCATACTGGATGTTTTTCTCTTTTCACACCATTCTTTGTAAACCCTAGAAATGGTTGTGCATGAAAATCCCAGTAACTGAGCAGATTGTGAAATACTCAGACCGGCCCATCTGGCACCAACAACCATGCCACGCTCAAAATTGCTTAAATCACCTTTCTTTCCCATTCTGACATTCAGTTTGGAGTTCAGGAGATTGTCTTGACCAGGACCACACCCCTAAATGCATTGAAGCAACTGCCATGTGATTGGTTGATTAGATAATTGCATTAATGAGAAATTGAACAGGTGTTCCTAATAATCCTTTAGGTGAGTGTATACTACCACTGCTATGCCTATGACACACAGTTGTACCTTCCTCTGAACCTTGGTGACAAGAAATCCCTGAAATCACTCTTTGATTGTCTCAGAGACATAAAATACTGGCTAGCTAAAACATTCTTCAATTAAATAACCCAAAAACATATGTAAAAAAACATAAAAACAGACGTTAAATAACACAAAAACAGATGTTGCATTTGCCCCCACAGACTCCACCAAAGTTATTGTTAGTAAATTAGGGCCTTGAGCATGTTTGGGATGCTCTGGATCAGCGTATACGACATCGTGTTCCAGGTCCTGCCAATATCCAGCAAATTCGCACAGCCACTGCTTTTCAGTGAGTGGACCAACATTCCACAGGCCACAGTCAACAACCTGATCAACTCTATTGCGAAGGAGATGTGTTGCACTGCGTGAGGCAAATATCTATTACTTGTTACAAGGCTAAGTCTAAGGTATGATTGAGGTAATGTGTAGGCCCTGAGACATATTGGACCAAACCCATTGAGTCAATTATGGCTTCAAAGGCCTGTTGAAGAGGGTCATTGGACATTTGTATATGAATATTGAAACTGCTAAAAAATTTTGTATCTGCCATGACTACAATGTTAGATAACCCGGGGAACATTAGCTATGAATAACTATTCATCAGCCTGGTTAGCCTTCATGTGTAAAACTTCAAAAAGACTGAGACAGTGTTGTTTTTGTCTGTACATTTATATTTTGTGTCATAAATATTAGCAAAAACACCCACTTTCCGTCAGAGCAATAGAGCAATAGTTGCAACAATAGTTCCAGGTTGGTCCTTTGGGCCAGTGCTCTGAGGGAAAACAGTTCAATTTGAGATTGCGATGAGATGGAGTTAAATGATGAGAATCCTGTCCTTGCTGCAGTGGAAACAAATTTCACGGGCCGTGATGGAGGAGGGGCATTATTCATTTTAATTTCATTTCCATCCCTTTTCCCTTTTCTACACAAGCTTTTGAGCCAAACTGATTTGGAGAAATAGGCTCATTTAGTAAGCACGCCCGTCTTGCTCTGATATGTTTGAACAAGGTCGGCAAAACAGGGTGGTCCTGTACCGTGTTGTTAAGTGCATTGGGCCAAATTGTTGCTGGTTCAAAGCTCAGAACCAGCATGTGGAAAAACCCTGTCGTTCTGTTTCTGAAGAGACAAATCCTTAAATGCTCTCAGAATATTGTTGTAAATAAAGTGTCCTCAGCATACTTACATCCAATTTCTTTTTAAAAAGCCAAAGTTTATGGATTATAGTCAGCTAATTTGGTGACTATCATCAGAAAAAAACGCTGATACACAAACAAAAAATTACACCTCATGTATTTTGCTGTTCCTATAATCAATATTACTATTTATTTGATAGAATTGCACAAGATTAATAAAATACACCAGATGAAACAAAACATGATCATAACAGGAATGTTTTGCTCATGTTAGCTTTTGAACTTACCGTAATCTTAACTGCAATCATTAGCCTATGACAAACGAATGTGTGTTGGGTGTACTGTAGACAGGATGAAGCAGCTGTTATACTAGACCACATCCAGTGGGTGAAAGGTCTTAAAGTATGCCACATCCAGTTGGTAATAGGTCAGAATCTAGGACAGAGTTTCAAAAATTCTTATGCCAGGAACATGCAAAGCATCGTCATTTTCCTCTGGGGACTGCTGGCTTGATACAAATATTATTTTATATTGTAAACTGTTGTGGGAAATCGACAATCCAAACACATTTGAAAAGAGCGGGACTGGTGGGAATAAAACAAACCCACAATAGCAAATAATAGCATTGAGTTATTTTTATGTATTGTTTAAATTTGAAATAAAAAAATTATAGACCGAGTATAGACAAAAAGAGATTTGTAAATGACTGGAACAAAGTTGCAAACATGGAAAATTCAAAAGTTACAATGTCCAGTCTGCAACTATCTGTCTGATCACACACTATACATATGTAATATAGAAGTGGACAGTGCATTCAGTCTGATACTATTTTTATATTCACATTATAGAGTGGATATAAAAAGTCACAACCCTGTTTAAATGCTAGGTTCTTCTTATGTAAAAAACAAAAAAAAGAAAATTATAAAAATTATTGCGGTGTCCAGATTTCCAGAGCAAATGGCTAGACGTTCAGTTGGACAAGTTGCTCGACAAAATCATTTGTTGAGAATACTAGGCCTACTGCTGGGCGGGAAGACATTTCATTTGGTATTATTAATAGCTAGTTAATATAATACATCGTCATCAAATCCACAAATACAACACTAACTACTGTACTACTACCCTGTAGCTACTTTCTCCTATAGAACAATTTGAATTATGATAAATGTATTTTCATTAACCTAATTATCCCTTATCCTTGAAGTGTATGAATGTATGCTTGCTATGTTCAGTTTACAAAATAACATCTGTTTATCTGTACACAGGAAGTCACATTCATTCAAAGCACAGGGGAAAAATGAAAAATAAAAACCTTACAATTACCTGGTTGCAAACAATGGATATAAAAAGTCTACACACCCCTGTTAAAATACCAGGGTTCTTGTGATGTAAAAGAATGAGACAAAGATAAATCATGTCAGAACTTTTTCCACCTTTAATGTGACCTATAACGTGAACAATTCAATTGAAAAACAAACTGAAATCTTTGAGGAAGAAAATAAAAAACTCACAACAATCTGGTTGCATAAGTGTGCACACCCTTAAATTATTACTTTGTTGAAGCACCTTTTGATTTTATAACAGCACTCAGTCTTTTTGGGTAGGAGTCTATTAGCATGGCACATCTTGACCTGGCAATATTTGCCCACTCTTCTTTGCATAAGAACTCCAAATCTGTCAGATGTGAGGACATCTTCCGTCCACAGCCCTCTTCAGATCACCCCTCAGATTTTCAATTGGATTCAGGTCTGGGCTCTGGCTGGGCCGTTCCAAAACATTCTTCTTCTTCTGGTGAAGCCATGCATTTGTGGATTTGGATGTGTGCTTTGGGTCATTGTCATGCTGAAAGGTGAACTTTGTCTTCATCTTCTGCTTTCTAACGGACACCTGAAGGTTTTGTGCCAAAATTGCCTGGTATTTGGAACTGTTCATAATTCCCTCCACCCTGAATAAGGCCCCGATTCCAGCTGAAGAAAAAAAGCCCCAACACATGATGCTACCATGGTATATCTAATGTTTTGGAAATTATTTTGTACCCTTCTCCTGACTGATATCTTTCAACAATGAGATCCCTCTGATGCTTTGGAAGCTCTCTGCGGACCATGGCTTTTGCTCTGAGATGCAACAACGAAAATGTCAGGAAAATCCTACTAGAACAGCTGAACTTTATTTGTGATTAATAAGAGTCACTTTAAATGATGGCAGGTGTATAATGACTTCTATTTAACATGAGTTTGAATGTGATTGGTTAATTCTGAACACAGCCACATGCCCAGTTATAAGAGGGTGTGCACACTTATGCAACCAGGTTATTGTAAGGTTTTTATTTTTCATCTTTTCCCCCTCGAAGATTTCAGTATGTTTTTCAATTGAATTGTTCACATTACAGGTCACATTAAAAGTGCAAAAAGTTCTGACATGATTTATCTTTGTCTCATTCTTTTACCATACCATCTTCTTCCGCTTATCCGGGGCCGGGTCACGGGGGCAGCAGTCTAAGCAGGGATGCCCAGACTTCCCTCTCCCCAGACACTTCCTCTAGCTCTTCCGGGGGGACACCGAGGCGTTCCCAGGCCAGCCGGGAGACATAGTCCCTCAAGCGTGTCCTAGGTCTTCCCCGGGGTCTCCTCCCGGTGGGACGGGACCGGAACACCTTCCCAGGCTTCTCACCCTATCTCTAAGGGATCGCCCGGCCACCCTGCGGAGAAAGCTCATTTCGGCCGCCTGTATCCGGGATCTTGTCCTTTCGGTCATGACCCAAAGCTCATGACCATAGGTGAGAGTAGGAACGTAGATTGACTGGTAAATCGAGAGCTTCGCCTTGCGGCTCAGCTCTTTCTTCACCACGACAGACCGATACATCGACTGCATTACTGCAGAAGCTGCACCGATCCGTCTGTCAATCTCCCGTTCCATCCTTCCCTCACTCGTGAACAAGTGATACTTAAACTCCCCTAGATACTTAAACTCCTCCACTTGAGGCAGGCACTCTCCACCAACCTGAAGTGGGCAAGCCACCCTTTTCCGACTGAGGACCATGGCCTCGGATTTGGAGGTACTGATTTTCATCCCCACCGCTTCACACTCGGCTGCAAACCGTCCCAGCGCATGCTGAAGGTCCTGGTTAGAAGGGGCCAACACGACAACATCATCTGCAAAGAGCAGAGACGAAAATGTGTGGTCCCCAAACCTGACACCCTCCGGCCCCTGGCTGCGCCTAGAAATTCTGTCCATAAAAATTACGAACAGAACCGGTGACAAAGGGCAGCCCTGCCGAAGTCCGACATGCACTGGGAACAAGTCTGACTTACTGCCGGCAATGCGGACCAAGCTCCTGCTTCGGTTGTACAGGGACCTGACAGCCCTTAGCAAAGGACACAGGACCCCATATTCCCCATGTACCCTCCACAAGATGCCGCGAGGGACACAGTCGAATGCCTTCTCCAAATCCACAAAACACATGTGGATTGGTTGGGCAAACTCCCATGAACCCTCCAACACCCCGTAGAGGGTATAGAGCTGGTCCAGTGTTCCACGGCCCGGACGAAAACCACACTGTTCCTCCTGAATCCGAGGTTCTACTATCGGCCGTATTCTCCTCTCCAGAACCCTGGCATAGACTTTCCCGGGCAGGCTGAGAAGTGTGATCCCCCTATAGTTGGAACACACCCTCCGGTCCCCCTTCTTAAAAAGAGGGACCACCACCCCGGTCTGCCATCCCAGAGGCACTGTCCCCGACCGCCACGCGATGTTGCACAGGCGTGTCAACCAAGACAGCCCCACAACATCCAGAGACTTGAGGTACTCAGGGCGGATCTCATCCACCCCCGGTGCCTTGCCACCGAGGAGTTTCTTGACCACCTCAGTGACTTCAGCCTCAATGGAAGAAGTGACAGCGGGATTGAGGAGATCCTCGAAGTACTCCTTCCACCGCCCGACGACATCCTCAGTTGAGGTCAACAGCTGCCCACCTCTACTGTAAACAGCGTTGGTAGGGCACTGTTTCCCTCTCCTGAGGCGCCGGATGGTTTGCCAGAATCTCTTCGAGGCCAGCCGATAGTCCTTCTCCATGGCCTCACCGAACTCCTCCCAGGCCCGAGTTTTTGCCTCCACAACCACCCGGGCTGCAGCCCGCTTGGCCTGTCGGTACCCGTCAGCTGCGTCAGGAGTCCCACAAGCCAACCAGGCCTGATAGGACTCCTTCTTCAGCTTGACGGCATCCCTTACTTCCGGTGTCCACCACCGGGTTCGGGGATTGCCGCCTCGACAGGCACCGGAGACCTTACGGCCACAGCTCCGAGCGGCCACTTCGACAATGGCGGTGGAGAACATGGTCCACTCGGACTCAATATCTCCAGCCTCCCTCGGGATCCAGTCGAAGCTCTGCCGGAGGTGGGAGTTAAAGATCTCTCTGACAGGAGACTCGGCCAGACATTCCCAGCAGACCCTTGTAGTACGCTTGGGCCTGCCGAGTCTGTCCAGCTTCCTCCCCCGCCATCGGATCCAACTCACCACCAGGTGGTGATCAGTTGACAGCTCCGCCCCTCTCTTCACACGAGTGTCCAAGACATACGACCGCAGGTCAGATAAGACGACAACAAAGTCGATCATCGACCTGCGGCATAGGGTGTCCTGGTGCCACGTGCACTGATGGACACCCTTATGCTTGAACATGGTGTGCGTTATGGACAAACTGTGACTAGCACAGAAGTCCAATAACAGAACACCACTCGGGTTCAGATCAGGGGGGCCGTTCCTCCCAATCACGCCCCTCCAGGTGTCACTGTCGTTGCCCACGTGGGCGTTGAAGTCCCCCAGTAGAACAATAGAGTCCCCAGTCGGAGCACTTTCCAGCACCCCTCCCAGAGACTCCAAGAAGGTTGGGTACTCTGCACTGCCGTTCGGACCGTAGGCACAAACAACAGTGAGAGACCTATCCCCGACCCGTAGGCGCAGGGAAACGACCCTCTCGTTCACCGGGGTAAACTCCAACACATGGCGGCAGAGCTGGGGAGCTATAAGCAAACTCATTCTCATTCAAATGTCTCATTCTTTTAAATCACAAAAACCTGGCATTTTAACAGGGGTGTGTAGAATTTTATATCCACTGTATGTTTATGAAAGCATTTCTTGCTCAGTTAAGCACATAGATGGTTTACATTTAAACAATGATCCATAACAAAAGAAAGCTCAAATCTGTAGAACATACAGTGGGGAGAACAAGTATTTGATATTCTGCTGATTTTGCAGGTTTTCCTACTTAAAAAGCATGTAGAGGTCTGTAATTTATTATCATAGGCACACTTCAACAGTGAGAGACGGAATCGAATACAAAACTCCAGAAAATAACATTGTATGTTTTTCTTATAATTAATTTGCATTTTAATGCATGACATAAGTATTTGATCACCTACCTACTAAGAATTCCGGCACTCACAGGCCTGTTAGTTTTTCTTTAAGAAGCCCTCCTGTTCTCCACTCATTACCTGTATTAACTGCACCTGTTTGAACTCGTTAGCTGTATAAAAGACACCTGTCAACACACTCAATCAAACAGACTCTAACCTCTCCACAATGGCCAAGACCAGAGATCTGTGTAAGGACATCAGTGATAAAAATGTAGACCTGCACAAGGCTGGGATGGGCTACAGGACAATAGGCAAAGCAACAACTGTTGGCGCAATTATTAGAAAAGGGAAGAAGTTCAAGATGACGGTCAATCTCCCTCGGTCTGGGGCTCCATGCAAGATTTCACCTCGTGGGGCATCAATGATCATGAGGAAGGTGAGGGGTCAGCCCAGAACTACACGGCAGGACCTGGTCAATGACCTGAAGAGGGCTGGGACCACAGTCTCAAAGAAAACCATTAGTAACACACTACGCCGTCATGGATTAAAATCTTGCAGCACACGCAAGGTCCCCCTGCTCAAGCTGTGCATGTTCAGGCTCGTCTGAAGTTTGCCAATGACCATCTGGACGATCCAGAGGAGGAATGGGAGAAGGTCATGTGGTCTGATGAGACAAAAATAGGGCTTTTTGGTCTAAACTCCACTCGCCGTGTTTGGAGGAAGAAGAAGGATGAGTACAACTCCAAGAATACCATCCCAACCGTGAAGCATGGAGGTGGAAACATCATTCTTTGGGGATGCTTTTCTGCAAAGGGGACAGAACGACTGCACTGTATTGAGGGGATGATGAATGGGGCCATGTATCGTGAGATCTTGGCCAACAACCTCCTTCCCTCAGTAAGAGCATTGAAGATGGGTCGTGGCTGGATCTTCCAGCATGACAACAACCCGAAACAAACAGCCAGGGCAACTAAGGAGTGGCTCTGTAAGAAACATCTCAAGGTCCTGGAGTGGCCTAGTCAGTCTCCAGACCTGAACCCAATAGAAAATCTTTGGAGGGAGCTGAAAGTCTGTATTCCCCATGACAGCCCCGAAACCTAAAATTATTGGAAGAACTAAATGAGAGTTGTACTGCATGATACAATTAACATTCAATCATGCTCTGTGGCATCTATAAAATGCTGAGCATTTTCAGTTGTTCTTGATTTTGGATCAAGATGGCAAGAAGAAAGATCTATGTGACTTTGAAAGAGTGTTCATTATTGGGGAACCGATTGAACTGAATGGTTGAAAATGATGGATCAAATGCTATGGCATTCATAGTAACCAGATCTCAACCCAATTTAACACCTATGGGAGATTTTGTACCAACCAATCAATCAATCAATCAATCAAAATGTATTTATAAAGCGCTTTTTACAACAGCAGTTGTCACAAAGTGCTTTACAGAGACACCCGGCCTTAAACCCCAAGGAGCAAACAACAGCAGTGTTGAATTTCAGTGGCTAGGAAAAACTCCCTAAGAAGGTCGAATTTTAGGAAGAAACCTAGAGAGGACCCAGGCTCAGAGGGGTGACCAGTCCTCTTCTGGCTGTGCCGGGTGAGATATTAAGAGTCCAATTGGAATAATGAATAAATTTCTCTTGGCTAAATCCAGAGTATATTCGATTTTAGACTAGGTCAGAAGTATGACCAGGTGGACAAGGACAGGAACAGCAACGGTCCCCCCAAACCAGGTAATCCGCCGGTGTGGACCAGGACCTCATCTCCTTCTAAAATTTAAAATTGGAGGAAACTGAGAAAAGTTAGTAGTACATCCCTCATATCCCCCAGCACAATAATATAGCAGCGTAACACCTTAGAAACTGAGACGGGGGGGTCCGGTGACACTGTGGCCCTACCCGGGGGAGGCCCCGGACAGGGCCCAACAGGCAGGAAATCAATCCAACCACATTGCCAGGCATCAACCAAAGGGACACCCACCAACCGCAACCCCCCTGAATGAGGGCCGAGTATTGCTAGCAGCGTACAGCCCAACTGCACAAGTGCGCAATAGAGAGTCAACAACAAGCCAGTGACTCTTCCCCCGAAGGGCATTGGAGGGAGGGCATCCCAGTGGCGACGAGAGCCCACCTGGCAAGACAGCAAGGGTGGACAGTATCAAGCCTACTGGTCACCTTCACGCCCCCGGGCCAGGCTACACCTAATTATAAACCGTGCTGTAGAGATGAGTTTTTAGTAGACACTTGAAAGTTCGCACTGAGTTTGCATTTCTAACCTTAATTGGCAGATCATTCCACAGGAGTGGAGCTCTATGAGAAAAGGCCCTGCCGCCAACTGTTTGTTTAGAAATTCTAGGTACAATTAAAAGGCCTGCATCTTGCGATCTAAGGTTACGTGTAGGTATGTATGGCTGGATCATTTCAGCAAGGTAAGTAGGAGCAAGTCCATGTATTGATTTATAGGTTAAGAGTAAAACCTTAAAATCAGCCCTAACCCTAACAGGCAGCCAATGTAAGGAAGCCAGGACAGGAGTAATGTGTTCAAATTTTTTTGTTCTAGTTAGGATTCTAGCAGCTGTGTGCAGCACTAATTGAAGTTTATTTATTAATTTGTCTGGATAACCAGAGAGAAGAGCATTGCAGTAATCTAATCTAGAAGTAACGAAAGCATGAATTAATTTTTCTGCATCAGTTTTTGATAGAAAGTTTCTAA
The DNA here is from genome assembly GCF_011004845.1 of Esox lucius. Taxonomy (NCBI): domain Eukaryota; kingdom Metazoa; phylum Chordata; class Actinopteri; order Esociformes; family Esocidae; genus Esox; species Esox lucius. The sequence continues at coordinate 4,859,780 of NC_047584.1, read as the reverse complement.
GTTTTGCGATGTTTCGAAGATGAAAATAAGCAACTCTTGAGACATATTTTATATGTTCTTCAAAAGAGAGGTCAGGGTCAAGGGTAACGCCAAGGTTTTTTACAGTTTTTTGGGATACGACCATGCAGCCGTCGAGGTTCACAGTGAGATATGCTAACAACGCTCTTTGTTTTTTGGGTCCTAAAAGGAGCATTTCTGTTTTATTTGAGTTTAAGAGCAAGAAATTCTCTGTCATCCACTTCCTAATATCTGAAACGCATGCTTCCAAAATAGCTAATTTAGGGGCTTCTCCATGCTTCATTGAAATATATAACTGTGTGTCATCAGCATAACAGTGAAAGTTAATATTGTGATTTCGGATTACATCGCCCAGAGGGAGCATGTATAGTGAGAAAAGTAATGGGCCCAGAACCGAGCCTTGAGGAACTCCAAAGCATACCTTTGACTTGTCAGAGGATATGCCATCCACACTAACGAACTGATATCTTTCAGATAAATAAGATTTAAACCAGGCTAGAACATGTCCACGTAGCCCAATATTGGTTTCCAGTCTCTCTAAGAGAAGGGAGTGATCAATAGTGTCAAAAGCAGCACTAAGATCAAGAAGCAACAGGACGGATGCGGAACCTTTGTCTGAGGCCATTAGAAGGTCATTTGTTACCTTCACGAGTGCAGTCTCAGTACTATGATGAGATCTAAAACCAGACTGGAATATTTCATAAATGTTTTTTGTCTTTAGGAAGGCATTCAGTTGTTGGGAAACACATTTTTCTAAGATTTTTGAGAGGAACGGGAGGTTCGATATTGGCCTATAATTGTTTAATATGTCGGGATCTAGATTAGATTTTTTTAGAAGAGGCTTAATTTCCGCAATTTTTAATGAGTTTGGTACGCATCCGGAGGAAAGGGAGCAATTTATTATGTTCAGCATTGGCTGACCTAGCACAGGAAATAACTCCTTAAGTAATTTTGTAGGAATCGGGTCTAGCTGAGAGTTTGTGGGTTTAGAACTCATTACAAATTTTGTAAATGTGTCGAGCGATACAGTATCAAAAAACTCAAGTGTCCCCACAGACACCTGATCAGGGAGGTTCCAGAAATTTTTTGGACAACTGAGATTTTTAGGACCATAACTATTTAAGGATTCAGTTATTTGTTTTCTAATGGTGACGATCTTTTCATCAAAGTAGTTCATGTATTCATTACAACTAAAGTGAAGACCCACTTCACTTGCTAAGCTTTGCTTTTTTGTTAACTTTGAAACTGTATCAAAGAGACATTTTGGATTGTTTTTGTTCGCCTCAATCAGGTTGGAGAAATAAGCTGATCGAGCAGACGTGAGTGATTTTCGGTATTGTAGTGTACTGTCTATCCAGGCTAGTCTAAATACTTCCAACTTGGTGGAGCGCCACTTTCGCTCCAATTTTCTGGAGGCTTGCTTAAGTGCTCTAGTATTGTCGGTGTACCAAGGAGCAAGTTTCTTATTGCGTATTTCTTTAGTTTTTAGTGGTGCAACTATGTCTAATGTATTTCGCAGTATTGAGTTTAGATCCTCGATTTGATCGTTTACAGATTTATTTACTCTGTCATTTATGAGCGAACTAGTAAGAATATCAAGGAATTTATTTGTAATCCGAGAATTTATAGTACGGCTTTTGAAACTCATTGTTTGGGGGGCAAGTGGATTTCTTGTTTTAACGGTAAATGTAATAAGACAGTGATCCGATAATCCAGGATTTTGGGGGTAAATTATTAGATCTACAATATCTATTTCTCGTGACAGGACTAAATCTAAGGTATGATTGTGGCAATGTGTTGGACCTGAGACATGTTGGATGAAACCCATTGAGTCGATTATGGCTTGAAAGGCTTTTTGAAGAGGATCATTGGGGTTTTCCATATGGATATATATCTGCCATGACTACAAGGTTAGACAAGAATTCTGGAAACTCATTGAGGAACAATGTGTATGGCCCGGGGGGCCTATAAATAGTAGCTATGTAAAATGATTTATCGGCCTGGTTAACTTTCATGAGTAAAGCTTTGAAAGAATGAAACTCTGTGATATGTTTGAGAGTAAGTTTATATTTACTGTCATAAATATTAGCGACACCCCCTCCTTTTCTGGACGCACGAGGGATATGATCACTAGTATAGCCAGGAGGAGAGGCCTCATTTAAGGCAGTGAATTCATTAGGCTTTAGCCACGTTTCACATAAACCAATAGCATCTAGTTTATGATCAGAGATTAATTCATTTAACGCAACTGCCTTTGGAGCAAGAGATCTAATATTTAGGAGTCCCATTTTGAGATGCGAAGTGATACAATTATTTTTATTTTTGACCGAGGTGGAGGAAGGCTTTATCTTAATAAGGTTGTTTTTGTTAGCACTACCTTGTTTAACTTTTCTCAGCCTGGAACAAGTCACAGTGACAATAGGTAAAGCTGTACTAACTACTCTGGCTATGCTATCGACAGACTCCACTATGCTAGCAGGCTGGCTAACAGCCTGCAGCCTGACCTGCACCCTATCTCATGTTAAAGCTATAGGAGTGAGACTCCTGTCAATGTTCCAAGACAAAAGAAGAGCACCACTCCAGCTAGGATGGAGTCCGTCGCTCCTCAGCAGATCAGGCCTGGCCCTATTTCTGGGAGAGTCCCAAAAAGAAGGCCAGTTATCTACAAACTCTACCTCCTGCGACGGGCAGAACTCCGTTTTCAGCCAGCGATTGAGCTGCGCAAGTCTGCTGTAGAGCTCGTCACCACCCCTAGCTGGGAGGGGGCCAGAGACAATTACTCGATGCCGACACATCTTTCTAGCTAATTTACACGCTGATGCTATGTTCTGCTTCGTAACCTCTGACTGTTTCATCCTAACGACCAACGTATAATACAGCTCTCGTAACCTCCACCATCAAAACACCAAATGAGTGAATATATTTTGGAAGAATGTATTCCCTCCAGTGAGTTCTAAAGATTCATAGAATCTATGCCAAGGCACATTGAAGCTGGTCTGGCGGCTTGTGCTGGCCAAAATCTTACTGAGAAACTATCGTATTTATGTTGTATTTTCCTTATATTTTTTATTTGGTCTGTAGATGTTAAAGGGAGTTTCTCTTCATGGAATAATCCACCTCAAGGTGTCAGTTATGTATGCATCAGAGACTGTTCAGTAGGTGTGTGTCTGTGAAAAAGGGGTGTGCAAGTAGTTAACTGCCTTACTGTGAGAGGTGTTTTCATTTAGTCAGTGAGAAATCAGGAACGGAGTGCTTTCTCGTTGTTGTTCATCATGTTCACAAGATGTCTGTTATGGGCTAGCATGTGCCTTCCTGTTTATAGCAGGTTTTGCATTTACCACATCCTACAATCATGAGGTTATTGTGACAACTCCAAGGAACCGCTTTCATGAAAACTCTATGTGATAATTCATAGAATAAGTTGAGCACTGTCATGCAGTGCTTTCACAAAGTATTCAACTTTTCCACATTTTGTTGTGCAATTTAATTTATAATTGATTAAATATATATACACAAAACAGTTTTAGAATACTCCAGCTTTATTGAAATTTACACAGTTTAATGTCTTTCTCAATCTCTCAAATTAAAGCATAGAAAAAATAAACAACTGGAGACAAAAATGAAATAATTGAATCGTTTTATTTAACAAAATGAGTCATCAAAGTGGCGACCTTTTGCAAACATAACAGCCAAAAACACTTGTGGCATTCTTTCTGCAATGGAAATCAAATATTGTTCTGAAAGACCTCCAGACCTCCAACACTGGAGGTCAGGAGACTGTGCTGGCCTTTTGTGACTGTTCTTTTCATTCTGCCTTGAAACAATGTCTTAAAAAACATATTCTCGAAGTATGCAAATTAGCATTTACTTACGGACGTTTCCCTCATTTGCATATTGCTGAAATGATCCAGCCATACATACCTACACATAACCTACGATCGCAAGATGCAGGCCTTTTAATTGTACCTAGAAGTTCTAAACAAACAGCTGGAGGCAGGGCCTTTTCTCATAGAGCTCCACTACAGTGGAATGATCTGCCAATTAAGCTTAGAAATGCAAACTCAGTGCAAACTCTCAAGTGTCTACTAAAAACTAATCTCTACAGCACGGTTTATGATTAGGTGTAGCCTGGCCCGGGGGCGTGAAGGTGACCAGTAGGCTTGATACTGTCCACCCTTGCTGTCTTGCCAGGTGCCACTGTCTCTCGTCACCACTGGGATGCCCTCCCTCCAATGCCTTTCGGGGGAAGAGTCACTGGCTTGTTGTTGTCTCTCTGTTGCGGACTTGTGCAATTGGGCTGTACTCGGCTGGCAATACTGGGCCCTCATTCAGGGTGGTTGCGGTTGGTGGGTGTCCCTTTGGTTGATGCCTGGCAATGTGGGTGGATTGATTTCCTGCCTGTTGGGCCCTGTCCGGGGCCTCCCCCGGGTAGGGCCACAGTGACGCCGGACCCCACCGTCTCAGTTCCAAGGTCTCACTATAAATTGTTGTTGATATGATGAATGCATTTCTGAATTTTCCCAGTCTTCTCCTGTTTTAAACTTTAGGAGGACATGAGGTCCTGGTCCACACCTGCGGAGTACCTGGTTTGGGGGGTCCGTTGCTGTCCCTGTCTTTGTCCATCTGGTCATACTTCTGACCTAGTCTAATTTTAAATAGACTCTGGATTTAGCCCAGATAAATGTATTAATAATCTCCAATTGGACTCTTAATATCTCACCCGGCACAGCCAGAAGAGGACTGGTCACCCCTCTGAGCCTGGGTCCTCTCTAGGTTTCTTCCTAAAATTCGGTCTTAGGGAGTTTTTCCTAGCCACTGAAATCCAACACTACTGTTGTTTGCTCCTTGGGGTTTAAGGCCGGGTGTCTCTGTAAAAGCACTTTGTGACAACTGCTGTTGTAAAAAGGGCTTTATAAATAAATGTGATTGATTGATAATAGTTAAATTAATAAAACGTATAATCCAAATATATTTTGTATTTATGAATACTTTTAAGAGGCAAAGTTTCAGTCTGATAAGAGTAAATAAAAAACTATTAGAGGGTCTTTAAGAGGGTGTTATAACACAGTCTGTTCCAACTCTGCTTTTATAAAGACAGTGTTTGTAAGTAATCAACAAATATTAGGACACCTGTAGGAATTGTTGGCATTAACTTTTGAGGGTTTAATATACTTCCATTGCTGCAGAACAGCTGTAAGTTGTAAAACCCATTATTTGTTCCCTCAGAAATGTGGGTTCACTTAAACATTTCCTTCTTTTTTAAAGAAGAGCATTTTTTGTCCACTGAAATAACATCAAATTGATCGGAAATACAGTGTTGATATTGTTAATGCTGTAAATGTCTGATGTAGCTGGAAACAACAGATCTTTTTATGGAATATCTACACAGGTGTACAGAGGCCCATTTTCAGCAACCATCAGTCCTGTGTTCCAATGGCACATTGTGTTTGCTAAAGATTATCATTTGAAAAGGCTAACAGATAATTAGAAAAGCCTTTTGCAATTATGTTAGCACAGCTGAAAACTGTTGTGCTGATCAAAGAAGCAATAAAACCGGCCTTCTTTAGATCAGTTGAGTATCTTGAGCATTTGGTAAGATGCTGGAGGAATGCTTGACACCATCTGTCAAGCATGGTTTAGGCAATGTGATGGTCTGGAGGTGCTTTGGGGGTGGTGAAGTGGGAGATTTGTACAGGGTGAAAGGGATTTTGAAGAAGGAAGGCATTTTCAAATGTCATGCCATATCATGTGGATGGCACTTGATTGGAGTCAATTTCCCAGGACAATGATCCAAAGCACAGCTTCAAACTATGCCAGACCTATTTAGGGAAGAAGCATCTCATCTTCATCTCTCCACCTAGTCCTGGGCCTACCCCGAGGTCTCCTCCCAGCTGGACGTGCCTGGAACACCTCCCTAGGGAGACGTCCTGGGGGCATCCTTACCAGATTCCCGAACCACCTCAACTGGCTCTTTTCGTTGCAAAGGAGCAGCGGCTCTACTCCGAGTTCCTCATGGATGGCCAAGCTTCTCACCCTATCCCTAAGGGAGAAGCCAGCCACCCTTCTGAGAAAACCCATTTCAGCCGCTTGTACTCGCGATCTTGTTCTTTCGGTCATGACCCAGCCTTCATGACCATAGGTGAGGGTAGGAACGAAAATTGAACGGTATATCGAGAGCTTTGCCTTCCGGCTCAGCTTTCTTTTCGTCAAAACGGTGCGGTAAAGCGAATGCAATACCGCCCCCGCTGCTACGATTCTCCGGCCAATCTCCCGCTCCATTGTCCCAGTACTCGCGAACAAGACCCCGAGATACATGAACTCCTTTACTTGGGGTAACGCCTCATTCCCTACCCGGAAGAGGCACTCCATCGGTTTCCTGCTGAGAACCATGGCCTCAGATTTAGAGGTGCTAATCCTCATCCCAACCGCTTCGCACTCGGCTGCGAACCGGTCCAGTGAGTGCTGAGTCAGGGAAGAAGAAGTCAGCTGGTATTCTGTCTATAATTGAGTGGCCAGCACAGTCACCAGATCTCAACACTGTTAAGCTGTTGTGGGAGCAGCTTGACTATATGGTACATAAGAAGTGACAACTAGAATGCCAAAGGTCTGCAAGACTGTAATTGCTGAAAATGCATGGTTCTTTGACGAAAGCAAAGTTTGAAGGACAGAATTATTATTTGAATTAAAAATCATGATTTCTAACCTTGTCAATTACTATTTCCTATTAATTTGGCTTTATTTCCTATTCAAAATCTTTTAATGTATGTTTTTATGGAAAACAAGGACATTTCTAAGTGACCCCAAACCTTTGAACAGTAGTGTGTATATATTCATAAAATAAAACATAATGAAATATACGTTTTAAACATTTGTGCCAATTTATAAATAAAATGCAAAATGGAAATATCTTATGTACATACAGTTGTGCTCATAAGTTTGCATACCCTGGCAGAAATTGTGAAATGTTGGTATTGATTTTGAAAATATGAAAAACTGTCTTTTATTTAAGGATAGTGATCATATGAAGCCATTTATTATCACATCTCCCAAATGGCCCTGATCAAAAGTTTACATACCCCTTGAATGCTTGGCCTTGTTACAGACACACAAGGTGACACACACAGATGAAAATGGCAATTAAAGGTGAATTTTCCACACCTGTGGCTTTTTAAATTGCAATTAGTATCTGTGTATAAATAGTCAATGAGTTTTTTAGCTCTCTCATGGATGCACTGAGCAGGCTAGATACTGAGCCATGGGGAGCAGAAAAGAACTGTCAAAAGACCTAAGTAACAAGGTAATGGAACTTCATAAAGATGAAAAAGGATATAAAAAGATATCCAAAGCCTTGCAAATGCCAGTCAGTACTGTTCAATCACTTATTAAGAAGTGGAAAATTAAGGAATCTCTTGATAACAAGCCAAGGTCAGGTAGACCAAGAAAGATTTTAGGAAAAACTGCCAGAATAATTTTTCGGGATACAAAGAAAAAACCCCACAGGTAACCTCAGGAGAAATACTGGCTGCTCTGGAAAAAGACGGTGTGGTTGTTTCAAGGAACACAATACAATGATACTTGAACAAAAATGAACTCCGTGGTCGAGTTGCCAGAAAGAAGCCTGTGCCAATGCCAAAAAAAGCCCAGTTACAATATGCCCGACAACACCTTGACACGCCTAACAGCTTCTGGCACACTGTAAATTGGAATGACGAGTTCAAAATAGAACTTTATGGTCACAACCATGAGCGCTATGTTTGGAGAGTGGTCAACAAGGCCTATAGTGAACAGAATACCATCCCCATTGTGAAGCATGGTGGTGGCTTAGAGATGTTTTGGGGGAGTGTGAGCTCTAAAGGCACGGGGAATCTTGTGAGAATTGATGGCAAGATGAATGCAGCATGTTATCATAAAATACTGGCAGACAATTTGCATTCTTCTGCACGAAAGCTGCGCATGGAATCCTCTTGGACTTTCTAGCAAAAAAAATGACCCTAAGCACAAGGCCAATTTGACCCTCCAGTGGTTACAGCCGAAAAAAGTGAAGGTTTCTTAGTGGCCATCACAGTTTCCTGACCTTAAAATCATTGAGCCACTCATCGAGCTAAAGGGGGCAATACACAGTATTAAGAACTAAGGGTATGCAGACTTTTGAACCGGAGTCTGTTAATTTTTTTAAAACCTTCCGATTACAAGCCACTGAGCCAATGCAAAAAAAACTCATCATATTAATTTTGAAGAATCGGGAAAGTCCAAAGGGGTGAATACTTTTAAGAACCACTATAAGGTCCCACATTACAGTACCTGTTATAGCAAAAATCTTCCTAGAGGCTTCCTAGAGACTTTTCCCAAGAACCTGCCAGTCCAGACAAACTAAGTAACCTGGCGAGACGGGCCTTGTTCAAGGAGGTGACCAAGAACCCAATGGGCATTCAAACACAGCTTCAGAGTTTCGCTGCGCGGATTGATCTGGATGTTACGTTTTGAGAAACTGCCCGAATCTAGGTGTGCAAAACTGTTAGTGGTATACCCAAGAAGACTCAAATTTGTAATTGCTGCCACATGTGCTTCTACAGTGCTGAAAAAATAGAATAATTATGTCCATGAGATATTTCTGTTTTCTTTTTTTAAATTGGAACAAATTGCTGAAAAGCATGACATTGCAAATGACACCCTTCACCACGGGATTTCTAAATAGCTCTGTTTTTGTTCCTCAGTAAAACTGTGAAAATACACGTGTTACTTTGTAGAACTGTTGTGATACTAGTTAGTTTAACATTATGTCTGTGTTGACGATGAATGTGACAATGGATCTGTTGTTAGTGGGTGGGGTGTGGTTTCATTAAATCAATCACAGACAGTGGGTGTGTACGGATGTGGTGAAAGGAGAAGCCAACATGGCTGAACGCACGTGGATGTTTTAATGTTAGTTCCAGTGTGCACACATCGGGTATCGTCCCATCTCAGTGTTTCAGTGAACCATTTCTCTGTTTCAGTTCTTTTCAGCCCTGAAAAGCTCAGATGTGTTTCTTTACAGCTGAACTGTAAAAATACAGGAATCAGTTGAGTAAATGCTGAATACCAATAAATGAGTAAAATACTATATTTTACTCATTTTGCAGATGCTGTTGTAACTAAAAGGAGCAATTATAGTTAACAGTGAAGTTTAAGGAAAGAAAAAGCATTTCTATGAACTTGCCAGATCTGGTATTCAGTCTAGAAATCTTTCTGTTACTGATCAGATCCCGTTACCACTCAGGGTACTTCCCTGCCATCATCAGTTGTTCATTATTTTAGTTAACATTGCTAGAAGAGATCTGTGTGATTTGTTGTTGTACAAGATTGCTCAAAATCATGATAGGTATGCTGTGACCATTTCAGTCACCTTATCCCAACCAAACACCTAAAACAGCATTCAAATGTTCTGCTTCAAGTGTACAATATTGTCCCCAGTATTTTTTTTTTTTTTTTACTATCATTATAATGTGTTCTCAAATAACTAATACAAGGAAAGGAGTTCTCAAACTGCAGATATTGTGATTTATACAAATAATGAAATGTGGTGGCATTCACAAAAACATGGCTCACTTCCTCTTTTTACAGTACTGTGACCTGCTATGTTACAGTATCAGCATATCCATTCTTCAACCGACTCTCTCTGGTGCAAGTCTGTACATCAGCAGTGGTAAGTACTACTCTGTCAGGTTGCTTTATAATGTTACACAGAATTGCTAATGTCCAAAATCTGATATTGAAATAGATCTAGCTTAAAATTTGCTACTGTAGTTTGTTTTAATATCGCACAATAAAGGTCTAGAATGCATGTGGAGGGGGATTCATTATGAATTAGGCAATTTTCAACACTGTTGAAATTTCGTACACTTGGAATTTCATAAATATTTCATACAATTTTGGAAATGAGTTCATAACAGGTGCCATGCCTGGTTTCTAGTTCGATAAGCCTCTGAAACAGTCAAAGTTGGTTTGTGGTTATTTATCCCTACATCATGTGCGAGTAGTGTTCTAGTTAAAGGAAGTTCACCATTACGTTAAACTATTGTCACCACAATCATTCCTACGTTGGCATATTAAGGGACTCAAAGAATATCAGTAAATAAACCAGGTTTTACAAAGCCTTAAATGTGGTTGTACATCAGCAGTTTTTCTTTTACTATGTCAATCATGACAGTCATTCATAGGTGCATGTTATAAGGCCACAATCAGCAATTTATCAATATCGAATAGAACAACATTTAATTCTCAGATTGACAGAGGTATAAGTGCCACAGAGCAACATTTACTTGTCTTGGTCCATTTTTGCTTCCTTGACCAGTAAAAATGTTAACTTTGCTAATGAGATGACTTTCGGACTAGTGCCTTTAGCATTGCGAAATTAACATTTCTTTAGAATAGCTGTTCTTCAAATTATCATATTCAACAATCCCCAGTAGGAATCCCATTCTCAACAGCTACCTGAAGGTAAAAATTCTTTCATTGTGGTTCTGCAGAATGATCATGCATTCCACCTACCGCTTTGCCAACATATTCATATTCATGCTAGTATTGGTGGATGTTCACTGGAATTAAATTGATTATATATTTTTTCCTCTCTAAAATACATTTCTTACACCAAAATCTTCACTCACTGAAAAAACATTACTTTTCAATGTTTGATTAGCAGTTTCTATTTTCCACCACTTAGCACTGTATACACACATGCCTATGACTTTGAATATATTTTAACATTTTCAAGCTCATATTAAAGCATCCCCAAACCATGACACTGACACCAACATGCTTGACAGTTGGAATGAGGTTCTGAATGTGGAATGCAGTGTTTGGATTTTGTCACAGAGACGATTATACCAAAAGATTCCACCTAGTTGTTGTTTTAGGGTTTAAGAAAGATTCCTGTTTTAGTTTTTGGGTTATTTGTGATTTCCTGGATTATAGTACCATTTGCTTTTGGAGAGATTATGGCTGGATGGCCATTCAAACTTTCCAAACTTTCTCCATTCAGCAACATGGCTCTGACTGTGATTCAGTGGAGTCCCAGATCCTTAGAAATGGATTTATAACCCTTTCCGACTAATATGTATCAACTGCTGTTTTCTGGAGATTTATTTTAACTGTGGTATGATGTGGCTTTATAACAACTTCAATCTGATAGTAAGTTAGTCAGATTTATATTTGACAGAGCTGTCCTAAACAGGCCTGATTGTTTATGAAAAATAATTATACATAAAAAAAACAAATGCCTTTTAGCTCAATGCCTTTTTGCCTTGCCTTTTAGCTCATGGGTTATGTATGTTTCTAAACAATGGCTTTCTACTTCAATAACTTACTGTCAATACGAAAAAGGGTTATTTGGCCCTGCATAATACTCACTCTGCACAAATCTTATCGTAATGTGTCTGTTAGTCCATTGGTAAGAAATACTGAATGAAACCAAAGATTGAATAATGAAAGCACAAACAGACATACAGTATTTCAGGCAGAACCTGCAATGAATTTTCACAATGCAAGATACAGAAATAATCTACACATCAATTCAACTTTCATTGGATATGTCATATTTAAAATGTAGACCTTTTAAACACCCCATCAAGACCACAAACAGTAGGCCAAAAGAAATTGAGAGAGCAGGATTGGTTTTCCCATTACTGTATATAAAAGACCAAGTGATATCTGTAGAACATTGTTACCTAACATGCATTTGTTCAAAGTTGACAGAAACATCAGATGTTCACAGATGCACCTGCACAACGGGATCTTGGGCACACAAACTGAAATATTGTTTTACAGGTGAAAATGTAGCGTGAGATTATTAGTGCAATCAATGATGGATTTTCACAATGCAAGATGCAGAATTTAGCTATGTTCTACACCAGCATTGTCATTTAAATGTAAATGTTATTAGCAGCTAATATCCTAAAAAAGTATATAATATGTAAATATATGATCTGAGTAGATAACTAAACAGAATTTTCTATCTATGAGGAACATACGTGTAGACTTACCAGAGTACTTTTTGGTAACTAATCTGGATCTATAACACTGCATATCATTCATTAGAATACTGTAGGCTTAGGTTAGAAACCAGATAGAACATACAACCCCCAAAAACTTTTTGTACACTTTTGTTTCAAAAAGTAAGGTAAAGAAACCTATAATCTACCACTCCCAAATTCTCTCATCCTATTGATTCCACTGGTACCTTACCCACTAAACTTGTCTAAATGTAAACCTTTTCCCCCCACTCTCTAAAGACAAAACAGAAACTTCAATGTTTCACAAGTCGAAGGCAATGGTAAGGTAATAATGTACTGGTTAGGTTCATTTCTTTCATCTGTGTAAACTGGGAGAGTATTTTTATACATTATTATATTACAGGGAACCAAAAGTATTGTGACAAATGAATATAATGTTCAAATTATAACCCCATTTCCAAAAAAGTTGGACACTGCGTAAAATGCTAATAAAAACAGAATGCAGTGATATGCAAATAATTGAATCCCTATATTTAACAGAAAATAGTACAAGACAACATTTTAAATGTTGAACCAGAGAAATTGTAATGAATATATGCCCGTTTTGAATTGGATGCCAGCAACATATTTAAAAAAAGATGGAACCGGGCCATGTTTAATGCTGTATTGAAATGTGGTTGTACGTTCAAATTATGTACATATGTATTTGCCCATATGTCATTTGCATGCCAAAACTGTCCCATTGGCCCCACCAGATGGAATGTATCTTCTCTAGTAATGCTGTGGATGCTGTGTAGTTCCTTTTTTTCTCTCATAACTTTCCTCTTTTTATTCTTCTGGAACATGTTCATCTCTGTTTCATCTGTCCAAAATAAATTTTTTCCAGGACTTTGCAGAATATTGAAGTACTTTTTATCAAACTGTTACCCAGACATCCTGTTTTTAATGTTAATTTGTGGTTTGTTCCCTGCAGTGTAGCATCTGTAGTTTTGCTGCTAAAGTGTTAGTATTAGCAGTCATACCCATGCTTACTTCCTGGAGAGCATTACTGACCTGTCTTTTTTCTCTGTTACTGTCAACATTCTCTGCTTGTCCAATGTAGATGACTTCCTTGGGTTAACAGGTTGAAATGTGAATAACGTTTTCTTTGACAATATACACTGTCTTTAGTATTTTACCAGTAGAAAGGTTAAAAAGGTATATCACCACAATCTGTTGAATTTGAAGTACATGCATTGTTTGTCCATGGGTTACATAACATCCTGTCACTGAGCTTATTTCATTGTTTTCAAGTATTGCTTTAAAAATCCAGATTTCATGTGATTCTAGTCAACACATTATGCCACAGACAGGACCATGCTTCACCTTTACATTAATCTTGTGATTTCTTACTGATCATAGGTCTGTATGAAGTTCTTCTCACCATGAGTAACAGCACCAAACTGGACAACGCCACCCTGTCCATGTTCCTGAACAAAAAAGCTAGCACAACGATCTCCATCATTTACATGGTGGTCACAGTAATCAACATGACCGGAAATGGCCTTTCCATGTGGCTCCTCCTTTTTCGTACCACACCCAAAACTCCCTCCATCATCTTTATGATCAACCTGACCCTGACTGACTTGGCCTTGGGGCTCGTCTTGCCATATCAGATAATTTACCAAATGAATGGGTATAATTGGACCCTTGGTTCGGGAATGTGCAGGTAAAGTCAACCCCTTGTATTCAACCACACAGTTGGTAATGGATGGCGATTAAAACCCCAGGGTTGTATGTTTGATCGCCATAGGGGGTCAGACTGCCCAAGAAATGTATGAACTTCATTCATTGTTGTAAGTTACATTGGACAACAGTGTCCGTTGAATGTCTTCAATTGTAAAAACATATAGTGATCCTTTTTTTCTATCTTCCACAGGCTTCTAACCATCATATTCTATGCCAACATGTACTGCTCCATTCTAACTATGACTGCCATCAGTGTGGACCGGTACCTGGGCATCTGTAGGCCCATGCTCTTCCGTAACAGGAGGGAACGGAAGGAGATTGCTGTGATTGTCTGCCTGATCATGTGGACAGTCGTCCTATTGGTCCTCTACCCACTTATGTCAACCGACCTGACATTCTCTGTTCCGGAACTCGGGATTATCACCTGCTTTGATGTTCTGAAGAGGAACATGCTGCCGTCCTTGGCAGCCTGGGCTGCCTTCCTCTTTACAATGTTTGTCATCCTCTTCCTCATACCATTCTGCATCACTGTGTTCTGCTATGTCGGCATCATACACAAGCTGACCCGAGTATCTAAGACCGACCAGAAGGAGAAGGCAATACGCCTCGCCGTCACCGTCCTAGTGGTCTACATGCTCTGCTTCACTCCTAACAACATCTTCCTCCTGGCTCACACCATCCGTAGGCTCTTCTATGGGGACTCCCTCTACATGGCCTACAAGCTGACTCTTTCCCTCAGTTGTCTCAACAGCTGCCTCGATCCCTTCATCTACTACTTTGCCTCCAAGGAGTTCCGTCAGAAGCTGAGGCAGATGCTAAGGCTGAGAACGCTAAGCAGTGTGGACACGACGTTAGACCCCCACAGAGAGAGCATCTACTCTGCACAGTATGTGTCCAATGGCCAGGGAGAACAGGTCAGGATCTGTTCAACTTAACAACGTGCTCTGTTAAGCACACATGACAGTCAAAATGACATGAAGCAATACCCTCTATTGGGTCAATTGACATTTCATAAGAATGTATGTTTTTGGGTTGTTATATTTAGACTCAGTAAGTAAAGAGGGCAGATGGTGCTTCTCCATTTCAAAAGTTGGAAACAATAGTATTATTTATTTTTTAAGCGACTGTTGTAATTTGCAGTCAGAGTGTTGGGGATTTTCTGCAGCATGTTTGTTTTGCATTCAAACAACCAAAATGCCCTTGCCTATGGGGTAAAATACCCCCCAGGGGTAGATACGATCCCTCCAAAATAAGATATGAGCGGGAAAGAAAATTAACTTCCTGACAACAATCTTGTCTTCTTTTTTACATCACATGACATTTCATTGACATCAAGAATCTTGACACATTTTCCAGTTCACATTTTAAGAGGCATGATTCTCCCCTAATTTCCTCTGGGTGTGAATTACATGAATTGCAACCAGTTCCTTATTATGTCAAAAAAAGGGTTTTCCGTCTAACTAACCTGGTAAAGGACAACGACCACAACAATGGATCTGCCAGATTTGTGAATTATTCAAAGTGCATTCCCTTTGTTGAAAGCACTTTGTTATAGCTATAAGGCATTAATAAATAGCTTACTAATAATTAATGAATCATCACTCCAGCCTTTTTAAGTGTTAGTAGCATCTATGAACTTGTGTACATACATACATGTGTTTAAACAATTATTAAAGTATTTTTCTGTGATTAATAATGCTCCTCATTAGTATTGTAACTAATAAACCACTTAGTAATTGTTAATAATAAATATATTTTTATTCAGAAAATCCTAATTAATTTTCAGTCTGTTTTGCAGTAACAATTTAGGGTAGTGAGGGCCATTTGAGGCTTCATTAGCGTTATTTTAGCACCAGGATAATATGCTGGCAGCTCTCAAATTTTCTTTATCACAATAAAAGCCATCATTGAAATTTACAAGGCAATATAGTTACCAATCTAGTCTGTGAAAAAGAACAGACAAGAATAACATTGGGACGGACATTAAACATAAAATGTACAGACTAGATTGTTAAATATATTGCCTTATATATTTCAATGAAGGCTTTTATTTTGAAAAAGAAAATCTGAGTTAGCGCTACTAGCATAATATCCTACTGCTAGAAGAATGGTAATGCAGCCTTGAATGGCCATCCCTACTATAGGGACATGAAAGTGCCTAGGATTGTGTTGCAGGAATCAGGGTCATTGGGTCCTGGGAGCTTCACTCTTTTTTTGGGGTGGGGGGGTCACATTGACATGTTTGTAATATTGTCTGTGCCCCCAAATACATGCCTTTTGGTATAGTGTGTGTAGGGGTGTCATGGGGTTTAGGCGAGCTCGTAGCCCAAAAAAGATATATACTCTTTTATTTTTAGTATCCACTTTTCTGTTTCTCATAGATGGTGGAAGTGTGTCAGGTTTACTAAGACATACACATACATACAGACTAACAGGATTATGCTGTAGAACTAGTTGTTATTATCCGAGGGTTGACAAAAATATGGAAATACCATATACAATACTTGGATGTCAATAAATCCCAATTGCAAACCCTGTAACAGAGCTCATAGCAGGTTGATTGCCAGTAAGCAGTGCATATGTGTCAGCTATAAAAGAACTTGGATATTTGCATTTTTAAAGCAACATGAGGCAAATAACAGAGTTGCAAAGACATCAAATAGTCGGTGCCTGAATTGCAGTTGCATCTGTCACAAAAACTGTACAATTATTCAATATGTCAGTAGTGAACAGTCTGAAAACAAAGTCAATGCCAAACACATTGAACACGGCAAAGAGGAACAGTGGTCACAAGCTGTGCAATGGATAACAACATAGTTGCTCAATGCCCACAAAAGTGCATAGTGGCATGACTGGAAGATATGGCAGGGTTGCCATTCAAAAACTGCTTGCATCCAAGGCTGACACAATAAAAAGCTGTTCTGAATACAAAGAGTGGCTGTACTGCTTATTAACTGATTGATACTAATACATTGTTTGGTGTTTCTGTCATTTTGTCCACACCATGTCTTTTTTGTATCCTTTGTACCAGGTGAGAAATCTGGTACCCTGACTCAAGGTAGAAATCCAGAGAGTGCAGTCTATTCTTGTCAAGCGAGCAGCATAATAAGAACAAGAACAGCACTGGATGTGCATCGAAAGACATATTTCTTAACAGTGAATATCTCAAGCCTTGGTAATAACCAATTTATATCCAAATTGGATATTACAAAATTGAAGAGAGAAATGGTTTAAATGGGTAATTAGCGGTTGCTGCGATGCCTCGCACCCAATGAAATAAAAGATAAGATTCGCCCTCCTCTGATCATAGAGAAATGACACTGGCAAAACAATGAGCTCATCCATGAGGATGGGCTAACACTTACCTTCTGGCGTGTAGAACTGAGCGGCACAGTGTTGCTACAGTTATTTGTTATCATAATGATAATATGTAAGTACATTCATGAGGGCAGATGGCGTTTTTAAACCTTTGTGTGCAGATTACATGCAGATTCTGTCCACAAGTTAATAAAAGTAGTCATTTCACAGCCACTCTTATTACAGTGGAGAGTGCATACATTTAAAATATGTTTTTGAACTGGCCCTTTGGAAATCAAAACCCCAACCCAACCCTGGTGTTGGAAACACCTTGTTCTACCAACTGCAACACAGGAACAATGCATACATATTATTTAGCAAATATCAATCAATCAATAAATCAATCAAATGGTCACAAAAAAATCCTTAGTAGGGTGAAAACATCCAGTGAGAGCAGCGGGACTCTCAGGGGTGGCCGGTCCCCTTCTAGCTGTGCCAGGTGAGATTATAAAACTACATTACCTTTTTGGGCCACATCATGTTGAGATGGCCAGTGAGTCAACAAAAACAGGTAGGCTGCATGCAGAGACTTTAGGCAGAATCTAGGTCAGCTGAACAACCCATCACTTAAGGACAGGGACGGAGAAAATGAGAAGGGTCAGCTAAGCGTTGTCAGGCCAGGTAGTCCTTAGGCTTAGTCCAAGGACTCAGGTACTCCTGAAATTAATAACAGATAAATTAGATGGAACATTCCTTAGATCAAAAATGATACCTCAGCATAGAATTCAGACTGACATTTGTCCCCTGACACAAATTATTGAAGCATAGGAACAAGACACTGAGACGAGGGGGTCCTCACCTGGTTTTGGGAAAGAGGACAGTCCACCCAGTGGAACAAATGAACTCTAGATTACATTTAATCATAGAGCCTACTGATGAGATGAGTATTCAGTAAATACTTACAGTTGAGACTAAGTCAATGCGTCTTGCATGGATTGGTAGATCGTTTCACAATAAATGAGCTCTATGGTAGAAAGCCATCCAGCTCTTTTTTTTTTAAGTTCCAGGTAGAGTAAGGAGGTCTGCTTCTTGTGACCATAGCACACTTATAGGTACAGTTGTGCTCATACGTTTGCATACCCTGGCAGATATTGTGACATTTTGGCATTGATTTTGAAAATATGACTGATCATGCAAAACAACTGTCTTTCATTTAAGGATAGTGATCATATGAAGCTATTTATTATCACATAGTTTTTAGCCAGACCTTTCCTCCAGTTTCTAAGTGTCTTTTGATGGTGCAGGAAACTACTCACTGAGGCTTTCTTTGCAATTTCTCTAAAGGAAGACCTACACTTTTAAGGGTAATTATAGTCAGTCTGAACCTCTGTGCAAGGTTTGGTGGAACGTGGATGGGACTGGATGCAATGCATATTCTTGCAAATATTCCCAGTAAACCTGTCAGGAACTAATTATTTTGATAAAATGGCAGCCATGTTCTCAGTTAGTTCAATTTGTAATGAAGGGAATGGTGTCTTGGAAACATTCCATGCATATTTATATTTACAAACAAGTTTTAGTTTATAATTCACCTGGTGATTGAAAACCCGGTAACAACCTACCTAGACATCTACTTTATTTATGTTTTTTACTTGTTTAAGCTCCTCCTGCTTTTTGTTATTTTGCTGTATTTCCACTGGATGGCACTATTACTTTAGGGTCATGGCATTGATCATAGCAGCGTTCAACACGCCTTTGGTAAGAAAATTATATTTTATTTGGATAGATTTTCAGAATTTTATTACGAAGCGTATTTGACATGTTCTGTATTACATACTAAGCTTTCCGGTCAGCTTCTAAGCACTATCATGTGAGATCGAGGTTGTAGTCAGATAACGTTCTTGTAAAAACATTGGCAAAGAAACGAAGGAATAAACATATAACTATACCTACTACACATGTCAAAAGGCATATAGTACGGTACCCTGGCTATTCGATTTCTGTCGGAATGAACTAACGAAACGAGGGGGATGGGAAATGCCTTCAGTCACGGCACCTTAAGCCATGTTAAATCTAAATGATTCTCGAAACCTCCAATCACTGTGTTCTTTATGATTATCAGCAGTTAGACAGCCAATGACTAGTTGGGCATGTTTGTTCTTTTTTATTATCAGGAAGTCTGGGCTGACTGCTATGCTGTGTGGCGATTTACGTTTAATTCGGAATAATAATAGGCGACGGTGCAGGATACACATACTTATGCTCCGTAGAATACATTAGCTTGATGCAGATATTTGCTACAAATTAAGCTCAATCAAGTAGAAAGTCATTTTAGGTTTATGTTAAGTTCACACAACTTGTTATTGCATATTCTCATTTATATGGAATTATAGAGTAAATAAAAGCACACTTAGTGTACGCATTCAAATACAAGGTATTCCGGAGTCCACTGTATCTAGTGTACACATTCAATCACCAAGCTATTCAGGAGTCCACTGTATCTAGTGTACACATTCAATCACCAAGCTATTCAGGAGTCCACTGCATTTGCCACTGCATTACTCATGAGGAGAAACCCTGGTCCCAAGAAGGCAGTTAAAATGTCTGATAAATTAGTGACAACCATTTGTGATTGTTACCCTTAATGATGTGTTCACTTGTCTGTGTATTTTTCATGTTTTTATTGTTGTAATACAGGGCTCAACTGTAAAAGAGACCTAAGCCTCACTTTGATTCCCCTGTATAACAGCTGTTATTCTGAAACATCACCAGACCCAAGTACGCTGATAGTGCCCCCCTGGAACACACACCACATCCTGCATCTCCTGTGTGAAGATGGTGTGAAAAGATGATAGCTGAACCTACAGTCACCTCCAGGTCCTCAGTGCAGAAGTAAGAGCACTTTGTAACACCAGGCCGACTGGTGACTACCTGCTCTCTGCAAACTATCCCTCAAGTTGACTGTGAAAAGCTAGTGGCTAGTGCATAACAGTTGCTCCATTCAACAGCTCTACTCTGTTTCTCTTGCAAATAACACAATAACCAATTGGCTAAAGCTGAAATTGCCTTGCAGTCAAGTTAGTGCATTTGTCGTGGCAGTATTATAGCCACTTGCAGATAGCAGCTTGCCAGAAGATCACTCGTGCTGCCACTGGTATTGACACTCGATGCAGAAATTGTTCAGTTGTATGTGCTGCATGACTGCCCTGGATCATCATGCCAAGGGACTGACTGTCTGTTTCTAAATCAAGCGTCATAAGGGCTTTATTATTATTTCTATTGTTATTACATGTGTGCCCTCTGCTGTAGTTGTCCATCAATATCACCTGTAACTTCCCCAGTGAGAACTTGGCTGTGGACACAAACCCACCTGGAGCTGTCCGTCACACAGTGGGCGGAGCCCGAAATGAGAACAGAGAAAAGAGCGTGGTGAGTGCTTCTTATTTATGTATACCAATTCCACTGCAGTTAATTCGCATATTGGTCATTTACCTAATCCAATGTCGCTGCTGGTCATTTACATATTCCGGTATTACTGCTGGTCATTTACATATTCCAAACTCAATCCTGGTCATTTGTTTTGTCAGTAAACACTTGGTTGTTATTGAAACCATAGAAATACAAATAGGATACTAATACTTATGGTAATTGCATAAGTATATCAAACATGCTTTATTATTTACAATTGCTACAATGGCCCTATTCTAAGCCATTTTTTTTGTATATAGCTGTTTAGTATCCTGTGGCTCTGGTAATGTCTATATGCAATCCTACAGAGAGGGAAAAGGAGGGCACGGGAGGGCTCGGAGAATGCCAAGCGCAGACACACCAAGACGACCAATGGCGGCCTGGGTCGGGCGCAGAACAGCTACCCCAAACGGGGGGATGTTGAGGCCGTCACCCTGTTTGAGGTAGTCACCATGGGCAGGAGTGCCATGCAGGTACGAGCAAGATGAACTTATTGACCTAGTCTAGTGTCTGGCTCTATGCATACAGTGGGAGTTTGACTGTTTTCCTTGCAGGCTGTAGTTGATGACTGGATTGAGGCATACATTGCGGACAGAGACTCTGCCCTCTTGGATCTCGTCAGCTTCTTCATCCAGTGCTCTGGTTGCAAAGGCTCGTAGGCGCATGCATGTACACCCACACACCCACACACCCACACACCCACACACACGCAACAATCGGTTATCACAAAGCACTTCACTTCTACATCCCACTCAGGTTTGGTGACGGCTGAGATGTTCCAAAGCAGAAAGGGCGACGTCATGAGCAAGATGGTGGAGGAATTGGATGAGGTTTGAGTCTGTCTTTTTTCTGTTCTTTGTGCTTCTTTTCATCTGTATTTTTGTCACGGGTCTGTAAAAAAATAAAATAAATTGAGAAGTTGTTCATTCACTCACTTTTTTTAACATTGATGGAAAGCAGAAACTCAGCATCCTCTAAATGTGTCATTGCTACTGGATAGGAGGACATGTGTTTGAAGTTTCTTCAGATGTTTCTGAGTTGGGGGCCCCTGATTTGTGCAGCCGACACGGCCTAGCAGTTAGCAGTGACATTGCAACATCAGGGCTTAAAACATCCTTCCAGATTAGCTTAGCCCCGGGTTCTAAGGCACTGCCTATACTGTCATCAACATGATGATTTATCTGTCTCAAACTGTCTACAAACGGTTTCTTCTAATTGTGTGTGTGTGTCAGTGTTCAGGGCTGCAGTATAAGAAGTTCCTGGCCTTCCCCTGGATCCTCACGGTCACATGGCCCATGGACATGGTCAGTTTCTGACACAAACAATATGTTCCATTAATAGAGGTTAAAGCGCTGCTTGTATTGTAAGGTTGATAATTTGCAGATGTTTGAGAAATACTTTCTTTATTATTCTCTTTCTCTCTCCCCCTCTCCATCTCTGTCTGTAGGACAGCGGGGAATATCCTCTCACCATGACGGGTCCATACTGGCGACGGTTCCGTAGTGAGTTCTGTGAGTTTGTGTCGGTGTTGGTAACCCAGTGCCAGTACAGCGTGATCTTTGACAGCTACCTCATGGATACTGTAATCTCTCTGCTCACCGAGCTGTCCGACTCCGGCGTACGAGCTTTCAGACACACCTGCACACTGGCAGGTGACATTAGCACACACTAAAATGGCAGATCTCACACACTCAAAGTAATATATGTTAGTGTGATTATACTGATATGTACCAATAATTGATTACCTTGATAAGAACCATGACCCTAGCCCTATCTGTAACACCTAATCTTAAAACTTCTTTAGTATGTGAGGACTGCCCAAATGTAATTTCACTTAATTTACCATGGTTTACTATGCTGAGGACAAGTAAACCCTGCCACCCCCACACACACAAATACAGACCTACCTAATAGTAGATACATCATATTTGAATGACAAAAGATAGCTTTATTGTTAGCATTCGAATGAACAGTGTAGCAGCCCCCATCTGGATATTAGATTAGATTCAACTTTATTGTCATTGAACAGTACAAGTACAGTACAACGAAATGCACTTGACACTATTATTGACTCTGTTTGACCTCTTCCTGTTGTGTCCCTGACCCCCATAGCAATGAAGTTGCTGAGCTCTCTGATTGGAGTTGCCGTCAGCCTGACTGTTAGCATAGAGAACAGCCAGCGACTGGGTGAGGTGGAGAGAGCCAAGACGTCTGGACGACGCAACTCAACTAGACTGGAGAGAATTCAAAGGAAGGTCACAGAGGTAAGGCTGTGTGTGTGCAGGGGTGACACAAAAGTATGTTTACATCTGATGAACAGTAGTTAAAGGTCACTTCCATTTCCTTTTTGGTTCACAAAAACAGCACTATTTGTTGTTACATTGATGGCTGTCTGCAGCCTTCTGTGAAACACAATGGTGAATGTCATGGTCTTCGGGTGCATTTCAGCCAACAATGTAGGGAATCTAGTCAAAATGGATAGAATTATGAGTGTTGAGAAATATAAACAGATGATGATAATGATTCACCATGATACATCGTGCTGTACTTTCGGGAAAATGACTGATTAGGATAAACGTTATCTTTTGCACAATAATGACCCCCAAGTTAAAAGAGAAATAAAAGCGAGAATCTAATATTTGTCTAATAATCGAATGAAGTAATTTTTGCATACAAGTATCTCACTCAGCGAGAGCAATGTCAGAAGGTCACCTATCCCTCCACTAACGCAATTTGATAGAACTTTGTGAAATAACAAATGTCTGTGTGAAAAATTTGTGTCGTCACAGCAAAAACACAAAATTGTGGAAGCCAAATCGATTGATGTACATGCCATGCACATTTTACGTGTTAAATGTCACAGGTTTTGAAGTTGACCTTTTTTCAAACCTCTCCTCCATAGATGGTTCGTGGGCTTACTGCACAAGTAAATCTTTTTGATATTGTGCGATTTTCCCCTTTAACACTGCGCAAACAAGATTACAACCCACTTGTCACCCAACCGTTTTTCCAAAGCAAATTCATTTTGAATTCTCAGGGAGGCTGCACAAAATACATTCATTGTATTAACACAAGTTCATTGTGTTAGTTTTTCTTTGTGTATCCTTCAATAGTGTATATATATATATATATATATATATATATATATATATATATATATATATATATATATATATATTTAAATAAGCTCAGGTAAATGGCTTTAATTTGGAATTGTGTGGCCCTTTGCAGTGTGTGACTTACACACATTTCTGTAAATTGGAACAAAAATGCCCACAAACTTGCCATGTTGCACAAAATGAATATTTCTTGTTTAAAGTAAACATTACAATATAGGTAGGGTTTAAGTTTAGGTTTTTGGGGTTAGCATTAGTGTAAATCAAATGATTGTGTGTAATGCTAACACTACATATTACATGCAACCTCAGCTACAGGATAAAAGGGTGGAGATAGAAAACATGATGGATGCCATATTCAAAGGAGTCTTCCTGAAAAGATACCGGTAAGCAGTACTCTACGTTGTCTGGGGCAAACCAAGATTTAAGGGATTTCTTTTATTACTTTCAATCACTTGTCAAGTTGATTATTTAGACTTGAAGTTGACTCTTAGGTGTTTATAAAAAATGTTGATAGATATCTTTTACTGTATCTTTGGTGTGTGTCTGCATGTACATGTGTACCAAAGTGCACATGTGTGATGATTTATTTTCCTTTGTAGTGATGTTCTTCCAGATATCCGATCCGTGTGTATGGAGGAGCTGGCAATATGGATGAAACTTTACAGTCCGGTGTTTCTGACTGACAGCTACCTCAAATACATGGGCTGGATGATGCATGACAAGGTAAACAGAAATGCAATCACAACAACATATTGATGTAGTTTGGACATTCCAGAACACATGTTAAACTAATTGAGGTTTCTCTGTATATATCCAGCTTCATCTAGCCAGATGAGGAAGTTGCTGAGTTTTTGGTGCTTGAATGTCTGGTTTTTGGAAGTTATGGAGTCAAATGATGAGCACAATATTTCAGTAGTTTAGAACAATGAATTATTGTTACAGCCTTCCCTGATCTGGTGACCGTCTATGATGTTGTGTTTGTGTTTTTTCTTTAATCGCTTTGCTCCCAAGGGGTTACAACTATAGTATATGTGATGTCTTGAAAAGCACTTAATGAATTGAATAAAACACTGTTACTATATTGGCTATGTAATGGGCCAATTGTACCATTGCAATTGTGGCATTTTGTAGGCTGCTACAATATAGGTTATAGGTTTGACAATTAATATCATTAGAGTGGCAATAAAAGTACTCTATAAAAAACTAAAAAACTTAATGAATCACCCATGTGTGTAGGCCTGTTTGGTCATAAAATCATTCCACATCACGTACTAATTGACTTTTGTCACTTATTTTCTGCCAGGCATCCTTTTGTGGCAGCGCTGCTGTTACTTATATTATTACTTTTGGTTACACTGGCCAGGGAAATGATTGACTGTGTAGATGGAAAATAATTATTCAGAATGATCTAAAGCAGTGTTTCTTATATCACCTCTTTGGGTCCCCAGGACCAGGATTAAAAAACACTGATCTAAAGGATCTATCTGTGTGGTCCAGAAACGTATAATATACTGTGCATTATACAGGCCCTTCTGCAAAAGGACAGGTCATGGAGATGGAATAGAATCTGATTGGTGATTGAACTGTGTTAATTTGTTTTTACAGTATAAGATCTGCTTTACTAAGTTGGTAGCAGGTGTGGTTCAGAGTGCGTTTGTTGCTATGCCGAAAACTCAAGAGTTTGCATAAGTTCTGGTTTGACAAAGCTTGCTAGGTTGCTAATACAGCTTATTTTTCAGCTTATAGAATATACTTTTCAGTCCAGTGTAGCACTGTGGTTTGAGCATGGAGCTCATCCAGGGTTGTGGGTTTGATTCTCGATGGGGGCCGGCATGAGAATACTATATGCACTCACTATTTTAAGCTGTTCTGGCTCAGAACAATCTTCAATATGACTCAAATCTTTAAATGTACATTTCAGAAGAGACAAGGTTAAGTCTCATTTAATAAACTTAGCAAAACCATATTTACCGGCAGAGATAAATGTGCTAATTGGCTTTATTTAGTCAGCATATCCTGTTTCTGAAAGTCTGTTGAGTTAGAACATATTATTTTACTGTCACAGTTACAGAACCTAACCATATGTTTCAGATATGAGTCACTACATTACCGACATCACCCTTCCTGAGCATTAAAATCAACTGTCACTCTAATGTACAATATGGCTTCATGGGAAAGTTGAACTTGAGTTGCAGTGTATTTTGCAAGAGATCATGGCTTTTAGAGCAACAGAATGAAGACAGTACTGCTTTATTCCTTAATGGCTTTATTCCTAAAAATGTATTCCTAAATTTCTTCATTCAACCCCCATCCAGCTACCTGATGTGCGTCTGAAGTGTGTCTTGGGCCTACAGGGTCTATATGGAGACCCGGTCCTCCTGCCCAAACTAGACCTCTTCAACAGCCGCTTCAAGGTGCAGTAAATTATATAATATATAAAATATATGTACAGGGCCTGACTGAAATAAGTACTCATTCTGAGTGACGGTAGAGTTTACCTGCAGCTGTAGGACGTCTACAATCATTTTGAGCAAATGTTTCATAAGACAAACAGGAGCCCAAGCTGTGAAGCATTTCATGTGTTTGAGCTTTTGTACACATGTACTCTGTATGTCAGTTAGGGCCGGTATCGCAGACACAGATTAAGCCTGCGACTAAAAAATCAAGACTAGGCTTAATCTGTGTCTGTTCGTTGAAGAAACACTTAAACAAGTGTATCTATATGATTTGTGTGTGTTAACTGAATGCTGTCTGTGGCCTACAGGACCGGTTGATCTCCATGACTCTTGATAAGGACCATGAGGTTGCAGTTCAGACCTTAAGACTACTCACACTCATCTCCCAGTGAGTCCCACTCTATCTCTCTCTTAATGATACAGAAGTGAGTCTCTCTCTGTCACTCTCTTAATGACACAGAACTGAGTCTCTCTCTCTCTCTCTTAATGACACAGAAGTGAGTCTCTCTGTCTCTCTCTTAATGACACAGAAGTGAGTCTCTCTCTGTCTCTCTCTTAATGACACAGAAGTGAGTCTCTCTCTGTCTCTCTGTTAATGACACAGAAGCATACAAAGCGCTGTTCATTCCTGAAAGATTTCTAAACATCTGAAGATTTACGCCACAAAGCCAAGACCCTGCCTAGATAATGCCATCCCTTTAAACTGGATGACAGAGCAAGTAGGACATTTAATAGACAGACTAAGAGGCCAATTGGAACTACAGGCTTTAATGTGCACATGTGACAACAATGTCCCAAGCACTCCACAAATCTGGTCTGTATGGTATGTTGGCAAGAATAAAGCTAAATCTGCTCTTGAACATTGCTGTCCATCAGTGCTTCCCAAGGAGCCTGACAGATGAATTGTGAAATATTGCCAAATCTAGGTATACAATGCTGAAAGAGACCAATCCCGGGGGACTCACAGCTGTGATTCCTGACCCAATGTCTCTATGACCTCTCAACCCAACCCTCAGGTCAACGGATGATGTTCTCACTGCGGAGGACTACAAGCAGCTGTTCCAGCTGGTGTACTCCTCACACCGTCCACTGGCTGTCACTGCCGGAGAGCTGCTCTACACGCGGTCAGTGGGTGAGCCATAGGCTCTGCATTATCAGGTGGCCTGTCAATCATTTTTAGTGTGAATGGGGTAAACCGAAATGAGACTGAAACTAGAATGCCACAAGTGCCTGAATCAGTATACTCACTGCTTCCGTTGTGCCCTTGAGCCCAGTTCTGCTCTGTCTCTCCTTTAAAATGTTTAATTTGAACCTACTCCTTACAGTACAGTGGATATAAAAAGTCTACACACCCCTGTTAAAAATTGAATTGTTCACATTATAGGTCATATTAAAAGTGGAGAAAGTTCTGACATGATTTATCTTTATCTCATTCTTTTACATCACAACAACCTGGCATTTTAACAGGGGTGTGTATACTTTTTATATCCACTGTACCTTATCCCGATTGATAACCTTACACCTAACTCAAACCTCAGACGAATGCCCCCCCCAAAAATTATTCATAATTTTGATTTGGCTGTAGAATCTAGTGGAAACTGTTCTAATGGGCAAAAAGGTGTGTATATTCTTTCCTTATATCTCCCGTCAGGCTGATATGCTGCCCTGCTGAAACAACTGACCTCGGAGAGGGGACGAGTGAGCACCACATACACACACAGCTGACGGCAGACAGAGTGAGGGCCCTGCTGCACTTCTACCAGGATAGCGGGGTAAGAGATTGTGTTCATGTTTGGCTATATATTTCCACATCTGCAAAGGTTAATAATATTTGAATAATAACGTATGTGTTTCATTCATGTATCTTATATTTACAAAGTTATTGAAAGCTCTACTGTGGATGTTTAATCTTTTTAAATGTAATTTTTGAAGTATATAAAGTAAAATCTACATTTAAAATCAAGGCATGTGAAATAGCAATAGTGGGCTTGGAGATAAAAATATTTTAGATTGGGACAATGCCTTAATAAAGGCTGTTGGAGTGGGTTTTAAGGCTTGTTTCTTCCAAGTGATGGAGTGGCTTTCAGATGGTCAGGGAGAGGATGGACGAGGGACAAGTGATGAAGTGTCCTTGCCCCATAGTTGATGTGTCTTGCCTCAATGGTCGTATTCTCTTCCTAGCTCCATCAGCACATGGTCTACCTGGTAGATAGTCTTTGGGACTCTGCCAGCGCTATGCTGAAAGACTGGCCGTCGCTTACCTCTTTACTGCTGCAGGATGCCTCAACTCAAGGTGTGAGTTTACATATGATGGCTTTGTTGCCATTCTGGGGCCTCACATTTCCCTTTTTCATCCTGTCTGCATACCCCTGTCATGTAAAATGCTTTTTTGGTTGGACTGTAGAGATTATTTTTTTTCTAAAATTATAAGAACCATATTCATTTACTTTGGTTACACTTCAGTATGAGGTTTAGTGTGTAGTTGTTTCAAAAGCATGTAGACTTTTTAGATGTACAACATATAGATGTGAAGGCATACACAATCAATGCAAATGCATTTTGGTTTGTTGTTTGAATTGAAGGAAGTGAAACTTTATGCACCCTTTCATTTGGTTTTGCATGTCTTCTTTCATATCAGTATATTAAGCAATGCTAGTCAACTATCTGCAACCAATTCTTTCATGTTTTATATTGAGTACATCTTTTTCACGTCCCTCTTGTCCTTTTTGTATAGCCATGTACTAATCAAATCTCTGCGGTGGTGGTTTCAGGTCTGCTGGTTGAAGAACCACTTCAATTGAAAAAAATATAGTCATGGTTACAAAGAACAAAATTCTATGTATTTCACGGTCAGTTTCCCACAACCAGAATTTGAATATTCTGTGACAATGACACGGCAATATTGCAAGGCAGTGATTTAAACCACTGTGCTCATCAGGACCATTTTTATTTAGAAGTTAATATGAATCATTTTGAATGTTTTCTCTCTACAATGTGTTTGCATGTTATCAAACAATGTTCTTGTCCCCTCAGGTCTTTGTGCAGGAGAGCAGTCGCTGGTTATAGAGGTTTTGGTTGCGTCTGTGCGTCAGGCTGTAGAGGGACCCCTGCTGGCCGGAAGGAGCACATGCAAGAGGGTAAGAGGTGTTAGATAGGGCTGAAGCTCTTACAGACGTCTTTGTGTTTTTTTTGTTCTAGTGAGTCAGTTTAGGAATTATGTAGATTTCAATGTACATATCAAATTTATCGCTAATGTTATATTTGTTTTAATCTGTTTGTGACAGATTGTTATTGCTAGAGAAAAGAAGACTCAGCTAGATGACTGTGGTAGACTTACTGAACACTTTCTCAAGTTCCTGCCACAGCTACTGACAGAGGTGAGAAATACACACCCATGTTTGATCTCCTAAACAAACCTAACCCCAATTCTAACACAAACATCAAAGGTTTTGCATTAAACCTAAGCCTGAAATAGATTTTTACCAAATAACAAGATTATCATCAAATAAGCATACACAAATGTGAATTTCTATTGCAACGGGTAATATATTAAGCCTGTAACCTAACTAGTTTCAGCCCACAGTACATCACATACTGTATATAAAATCTAGCACAATTAATGTATAGGCCTGTTGCATGGCCATTATACAGTGAGGGGAAAAAGCATTTGATCCCCTGCTGATTTTGTACATTTGCCCACTGACAAAGAAATGGTCAGTCTATAATTTTAATGCTAGGTTTATTTGACAAGTGAGAGACAGAATAACAACAAAGAAAAACAGAAAAATCCATGTCAAAAAAGTTTATGAATTGATTAGCATTTTAATGAGTGAAATGAAAAGCAATAAACAGTTTGTATTGTAGTCAATTTGAAACCGTGTTGGGTTTTATTTGACATGTACAGGTTGAGCAAGTGGGCAAGATAAACAAATATTAATGAAACAAAATCTGATTTGTGGATAACTTTGTTATATTCACTTGGACAGGTTAGCAGGTAGCAGGTATGGTTCGGATAATTGTTTGCTATGGTTTCCTCAAGCTGTCTTTCCTAGAGCCGAATATTCAGACCTGAAAACCCACTCAAATTATATCAACATTTGCTTCTTAATACCCACGTGACTGTAATAGGCAATTTAAGGGCCAGAAAAGTTTCTGTTAAATAAATACAAATCCATTCATTATATTTAAATAAATAAAAAAAATGGATCAAAAATGTACAAAGCATACACTGGGACTTTTATTCAAATGAACTTATGTGCTGACCAATCACATCAAGGACAATGATGGTGGGTGTTGGTACTGTGATATGATGCTAATGATTTAGGTCAATGTCCTAGTATTCAGGGAGCCCAGAGAGTGCCGCATCCCTGTTAAAGATTCCTCAGTACTTCCACCCGGACTCTTCCAGTGCAGGATCCCAACAGGTTAGCCTGTTTGAACATGACGTCTATAACCATCTTGCAATTTGACGTAGTCTTCATGAAAAGCAAATTGCAATCATATGTGAATTTCTGTATAGTATTTGTCTGTCACCTTTCCTTGCAGGCTTTGGCTGGATTGCTGTCTGAGATGGGAGCTGTTGTGGACCTCCACACGGACCCTGCGGTCCTGGAGGCAGCTGCCCGCTCGTACCTCAGCCTGTGCGGGGAGGAAACGGCCTGGCACTCCCTGGCTAGACCAGCCAGAGACACAGTGGTCCAATGCTGGGTAGACAGACTGGCCAAGCTGATGGGTGATGCACTGCAGGTAGGTGCAGAGGTGCTAGCCTTAACTCAAACCTACAAATAGTCAGGTGAGTTCAATGCTGAGTGGCGATTGAGAAGTATCCATTCCCATGTTTCTTCCTTACTTGTGTTTCCTGTTAGGACGGCAACTTCACAGCTGATGAGGATAGGACAGGGCAGATGCTATCCACACTGAAAAAACTCACTGCTTTCCACAAGTAAATACTACGTAACATGTTTGTTGTTTCAAATATGTTTTTAAGGAAAGGTTCATGCATACATTTAAAAACAAATAAGAAAAACAAACAATACAAAGAATATTCAAAAGCAAAGTATAGACAGAAACAGGACATAAAAATAACATTCACATATAAGATGTTTCTGTTGAGTTTTTTTTATCTGTGTTTGTGTGTATGTATATGTGTGTCTTCTGCTCTTTCTTGTAGTGCCCAGGACCTCTCTGGCTGGGGTCTGTACGAGCAAGTCTCTCCTCTCCTCTCTGGAAACATCCAGCATGGTGGTTTACCCGCTGAGGTATGGAACATTTTGGCTAAAGAGGGATTTAAAAAAATGCCATGTATTTTCTTTCTGGGCTGTTTTCTTTTGATAGTTGTAATATACACGCCAGAAAAAGAGCAGCTATTGAAAATGTTTAGGTCTGTTATAATTTAAATATACTTTTTTTAATGTAGTTATAGACCTTTAAAGAACAGCTTTAAAACCATAAATGTAATTTACTTAAAACATTACATTTCCAAGCTGAAATGAGCCCCATCCCACTGGCCAGGTTGTACTCACCCCTGCCCTATACAATGTTTTAACTCTTTTTTTTATCCAGTGTAATTATCATTTTTATAAATATATTAAGAGTCAATCAATCAATCAAATCAATTGAAATATGCCACATTAAGCAGAAGCAGTGCGCCATGCAATTGAGTCTTGCTTGAAGAAACTGAACTTCCAGTCGATTTGTCTCGTCAGCACAAGTGTTGCTGAGATGAGAACGATGCACCAAAATATTGCAATCCAATATAAATTAAAGCTGCAAGCAGTGTTTCAGGGGGGCCAAGGAGGGCACAGGAAGCATCTCACTGCATGCTCTCACTAGAGAAATGTTTTGCTATTTAAAAATACACAATGCCGTTAGATGAATAAAATTATGAGTACCGTGACGTCGCCCGGTATGGCGCAGCCGGGGCCCCACCCTGGAGCCAGGCCCGGGGTTGGGGCTCGTATGCGAGCGCCTGGTGGCCGGGCCTTCCCCCATGGGGCCCGGCCGGGCTCAGCCCGAATGGGCGACGTGGGGCCGCCCTCCCGTGGGCTCACCACCCCCAGGAGGGACCATAAGGGGCCGGTGCAAAGAGGATCGGGCGGCAGTCGAAGGCAGGGGCCTAGACAACCCGATCTCTGGACACGGAAACTAGCTCTAGGGACGTGGAATGTCACCTCGCTGGCGGGGAAGGAGCCTGAGTTAGTGCGTGAGGTTGAGAGGTTCCGATTAGAGGTAGTCGGGATCACCTCTAAGCACGGCTTGGGCTCTGGAACCACACTCCTTGAGAGAGGATGGACTCTTCACCACTCTGGAGTTGCCCATGGTGAGAGGCGGCGGGCTGGTGTGGGTTTGCTCATAGCTCCCCAGCTCTGCCGCCATGTGTTGGAGTTTACCCCGGTGAACGAGAGGGTCGTTTCCCTGCGCCTACGGGTCGGGGATAGGTCTCTCACTGTTGTTTGTGCCTACGGGCCGAACGGCAGTGCAGAGTACCCGACCTTCTTGGAGTCTCTGGGAGGGGTGCTGGAAAGTGCTCCGACTGGGGACTCTATTGTTCTACTGGGGGACTTCAACGCCCACGTGGGCAACGACAGTGACACCTGGAGGGGCGTGATTGGGAGGAACGGCCCCCCTGATCTGAACCCGAGCGGTGTTCAGTTCTTGGACTTCTGTGCTAGTCACAGTTTGTCCATAACGAACACCATGTTCAAGCATAAGGGTGTCCATCAGTGCACGTGGCACCAGGACACCCTAGGCCGCAGGTCGATGATCGACTTTGTTGTCGTCTCATCTGACCTGCGGTCGTATGTCTTGGACACTCGGGTGAAGAGAGGGGCGGAGCTGTCAACTGATCACCACCTGGTGGTGAGTTGGATCCGATGGCGGGGGAGGAAGCTGGACAGACTCGGCAGGCCCAAGCGTACTGTAAGGGTCTGCTGGGAACGTCTGGCCGAGTCTCCTGTCAGAGAGATCTTTAACTCCCACCTCCGGCAGAGCTTCGACTGGATCCCGAGGGAGGCTGGAGATATTGAGTCCGAGTGGACCATGTTCTCCACCGCCATTGTCGAAGTGGCCGCTCGGAGCTGTGGCCGTAAGGTCTCCGGTGCCTGTCGAGGCGGCAATCCCCGAACCCGGTGGTGGACACCGGAAGTAAGGGATGCCGTCAAGCTGAAGAAGGAGTCCTATCAGGCCTGGTTGGCTTGTGGGACTCCTGACGCAGCTGACGGGTACCGACAGGCCAAGCGGGCTGCAGCCCGGGTGGTTGTGGAGGCAAAAACTCGGGCCTGGGAGGAGTTCGGTGAGGCCATGGAGAAGGACTATCGGCTGGCCTCGAAGAGATTCTGGCAAACCATCCGGCGCCTCAGGAGAGGGAAACAGTGCCCTACCAACGCTGTTTACAGTAGAGGTGGGCAGCTGTTGACCTCAACTGAGGATGTCGTCGGGCGGTGGAAGGAGTACTTCGAGGATCTCCTCAATCCCGCTGTCACTTCTTCCATTGAGGAAGCAGAGGATGAGGGCTCAGAGGTGGACTCGTCCATCACCCGGGCTGAAGTCACTGAGGTGGTCAAGAAACTCCTCGGTGGCAAGGCACCGGGGGTGGATGAGATCCGCCCTGAGTACCTCAAGTCTCTGGATGTTGTGGGGCTGTCTTGGTTGACACGCCTGTGCAACATCGCGTGGCGGTCGGGGACAGTGCCTCTGGGATGGCAGACCGGGGTGGTGGTCCCTCTTTTTAAGAAGGGGGACCGGAGGGTGTGTTCCAACTATAGGGGGATCACACTTCTCAGCCTCCCCGGGAAAGTCTATGCCAGGGTTCTGGAGAGGAGAATACGGCCGATAGTAGAACCTCGGATTCAGGAGGAACAGTGTGGTTTTCGTCCGGGCCATGGAACACTGGACCAGCTCTATACCCTCTACGGGGTGTTGGAGGGTTCATGGGAGTTTGCCCAACCAATCCACATGTGTTTTGTGGATTTGGAGAAGGCATTCGACTGTGTCCCTCGCGGCATCTTGTGGAGGGTGCTTCGGGAATATGGGGTCCTGGGTCCTTTGCTAAGGGCTGTCAGGTCCCTGTACAACCGAAGCAGGAGCTTGGTCCGCATTGCCGGCAGTAAGTCAGACTTGTTCCCAGTGCATGTTGATCTCCGGCAGGGCTGCCCTTTGTCACCGGTTCTGTTCGTAATTTTTATGGACAGAATTTCTAGGCGCAGCCAGGGGCCGGAGGGTGTCAGGTTTGGGGACCACACAATTTCGTCTCTGCTTTTTGCAGATGTTGTCGTGTTGGCCCCTTCTAACCAGGACCTTCAGCATGCGCTGGGACGGTTTGCAGCCGAGTGTGGATGAAGCGGTGGGGATGAAAATCAGTACCTCCAAATCCGAGGCCATGGTCCTCAGTCGGAAAAGGGTGGCTTGCCCACTTCAGGTTGGTGGAGAGTGCCTGCCTCAAGTGGAGGAGTTTAAGTATCTAGGGGTCTTGTTCACGAGTGAGGGAAGGATGGAACGGGAGATTGACAGACGGATCGGTGCAGCTTCTGCAGTAATGCAGTCGATGTATCGGTCTGTCGTGGTGAAGAAAGAGCTGAGCCGCAAGGCGAAGCTCTCGATTTATCAGTCAATCTACGTTCCTACTCTCACCTATGGTCATGAGCTTTGGGTCATGACCGAAAGGACAAGATCCCGGATACAGGCGGCCGAAATGAGCTTTCTCCGCAGGGTGGCCGGGCGATCCCTTAGAGATAGGGTGAGAAGCTCGGTCACCCGGGAGGAGCTCAGAGTAGAGCCGCTGCTCCTCCACATCGAGAGGGGTCAGCTGAGGTGGCTTGGGCATCTTTTTCGGATGCCTCCGGAACGCCTTCCTGGGAAGGTGTTCCAGTCCCGTCCCACCGGGAGGAGACCCCGGGGAAGACCTAGGACACGCTGGAGGGACTATGTCTCCCGGCTGGCCTGGGAACGCATCGGTGTCCCCCCGGAAGAGCTAGAGGAAGTGTCTGGGGAGAGGGAAGTCTGGGCATCCCTGCTTAGACTGCTGCCCCCGCGACCCGGCCCCGGATAAGCGGAAGAAGATGGATGGATGGACAATGCCGTTAGTAGTCAGGATGTCCAACCAAAGAAGAGGAAATAAAAATAAAACAAAAAGACCTTGAAACCAGAAAAGAAACCAGGCAACCCTAGTTCAGCTGATATGAATATTGTTGTCGCTGGCAGGTTTCTACAGTGGGGAGAACAAGTTTGATTCACTGCCGATTTCGCAGGTTTTCTCACTTAAAAAGCATGTAGTCTGTAATTTTTCTTCAACTGTGAGTGACGGAATCTAAAACAAAGATCCAGAAAATCACATTGTATGATTTTTAAGTAATTAATTTGCATTTTATTGCATGACAGAGAATAATAATAATAATAAAACGTATAATAATGACCGAACAATTTATAACTACATATAAATATATGTGCATGCAGCTTCTTGTGGCGCACTCAAGCCCTGAATTTAACATAACCTTTTAACCTGTATAATAAAATGATCAAATTGCCCCCCACAGGTGACAGTGGAGGCCCTGCAGTGTGTAAGCTTCTCTGTTCTATGGAACCTCAACACAAGTGGAGAAAATCTGACTACACGGGTGAACACTGATATAACTGTGTGCAGTTAAATACTCCCCGGAGGAGAACGTTTATACAGTTTGGGACGATATTCATTGTCATTATACAATACATCGTAATGCAGCTTTTCATTTTCACTGTCTGAGGGATTATTTTTGGGCTATGTGCCTGGACCTAAATGGCAGTATTTTGTTTTGAAGTATTATCTGCCATGACTTTGGTGTGTGTGGGTGTGCAGGAGAAGGCAGTTGCCCAGAGGAGTAAGCTGAGGACGCTGTGCGAGAAGTGTCTACATTGTCTCTCCCACGACAATCAGAGAGTTAAGGAGCAGGTAGGACTCGCAGCGAGGCTATTAGCCTTCAAATCAGATACTTCAGCTGCACTGTGTTGAGTTGGTCTGCCACGTTGCAATCAATGTACTCCCAAGAAGTTCTGTCCAACCGGCACAGCAGACAGGCAGTAAACATATTTTTAATGGGCTACCTCTCTCTTCGTCCCCAATTCCCTTTCACCCATCATGCCCAGGCATTTCTGTCTCTGTGCGATGTCCTGACGGCCCACAACTACCAGGTCCACGTGTGGGAGCCCTCCTCTTATGGCCCCCTACTCTACACCCCCGATCCGAAACTTACGAAGGCGCTGCTTGCTTTTATCCTGGAGCACGTTTTCACTGGACCGGAGTGTAGCAGTCACAGCAGGGGTGAGACCGTCTGACAAACTTCACATTAATGGAAGGAGAGGGGGGAAGGAGGGAGAGACCGTCTGACAACCTTCTCATTAATGGAAGGAGAGGGGGGAAGGAGGGAGAGACCGTCTGACAACCTTCACATTAATGGAAGGAGAGGGGGGAAGGAGGGAGAGACCGTCTGACAACCTTCACATTAATGGAAGGAGAGGGGGGAAGGAGGGAGAGACCGTCTGACAACCTTCACATTAATGGAAGGAGAGGGGGGAAGGAGGGAGAGACCGTCTGACAACCTTCACATTAATGGAAGGAGAGGGGGGAAGGAGGGAGAGACCGTCTGACAACCTTCACATTAATGGAAGGAGAGGGGGGAAGGAGGGAGAGACCGTCTGACAACCTTCACATTAATGGAAGGAGAGGGGGGAAGGAGGGAGAGACCGTCTGACAACCTTCACATTAATGGAAGGAGAGGGGGGAAGGAGGGAGAGACTGTCTGACAACCTTCACATTAATGGAAGGAGAGGGGGGAAGGAGGGAGAGACCGTCTGACAACCTTCACATTAATGGAAGGAGAGGGGGGAAGGAGGGAGAGACCGTCTGACAACCTTCACATTAATGGAAGGAGAGGGGGGAAGGAGGGAGAGACCGCCTGACAACCTTCACATTGATGGAAGGAGAGGGGGGAAGGAGGGAAAGACCGTCTGACAACCTTCACATTGATGGAAGGAGAGGGGGGAAGGAGGGAGAGACCGTCTGACAACCTTCACATTAATGGAAGGAGAGGGGGGAAGGAGGGAGAGACCGTCTGACAACCTTCACATTAATGGAAGGAGAGGGGGGAAGGAGGGAGAGACCATCTGACAACCTTCACATTAATGGAAGGAGAGGGGGGAAGGAGGGAGAGACCGTCTGACAACCTTCACATTAATGGAAGGAGAGGGGGGAAGGAGGGAGAGACCGTCTGACAACCTTCACATTGATGGAAGGAGAGGGGGGAAGGAGGGAGAGACCGTCTGACAACCTTCACATTAATGGAAGGAGAGGGGGGAAGGAGGGAGAGACCGTCTGACAACCTTCACATTAATGGAAGGAGAGGGGGGAAGGAGGGAGAGACCGTCTGACAACCTTCACATTAATGGAAGGAGAGGGGGGAAGGAGGGAGAGACCGTCTGACAACCTTCACATTAATGGAAGGAGAGGGGGGAAGGAGGGAGAGACCGCCTGACAACCTTCACATTGATGGAAGGAGAGGGGGGAAGGAGGGAAAGACCGTCTGACAACCTTCACATTGATGGAAGGAGAGGGGGGAAGGAGGGAGAGACCGTCTGACAACCTTCACATTAATGGAAGGAGAGGGGGGAAGGAGGGAAAGACCGTCTGACAACCTTCACATTGATGGAAGGAGAGGGGGGAAGGAGGGAGAGACCGTCTGACAACCTTCACATTAATGGAAGGAGAGGGGGGAAGGAGGGAGAGACCGTCTGACAACCTTCACATTAATGGAAGGAGAGGGGGGAAGGAGGGAGAGACCGTCTGACAACCTTCACATTAATGGAAGGAGAGGGGGGAAGGAGGGAGAGACCGTCTGACAACCTTCACATTGATGGAAGGAGAGGGGGGAAGGAGGGAGAGACCGTCTGACAACCTTCACATTAATGGAAGGAGAGGGGGGAAGGAGGGAGAGACCGTCTGACAACCTTCACATTAATGGAAGGAGAGGGGGGAAGGAGAGACAGACCGTCTGCAAGAAAGAGAGAAGACAGGGAGTCTGTGGAGAGAGAGACTGAGAGTGAGAGAGTGTGAAAGAGTTAGTGTGTGAGAGAAAGAGAATTGAAGTGTGTGTGTGTGTGAGAGAAAGAGAAGGAGAGAGAATCTTTGAAAGAGCGAGACACATCAACCTAAAACCCTTTATTACCCTTCGTCCAATTCAGGTGTTTGAGCCAGAGACCGTTCGTACCACACCTTACTCACAAACATGACCGGTAGAAGCTCGTCCAAAGTAATACAGAAATGTATTAAGCCAGGGTGAAGTGTGACATAAATCCAAATCATGGTGTCTAGACCAGGGGTGGACAAACTAAGGCTCGCGGGCCGAATCTGGCCCACAAGGCACTTCCATCTGGCCCATGGTAGTAAACAAAATATTTTTGAGGGGAAGTAAAACATAACTCACCAGCCCATTCTTATTCATCTGAATCTGAATTTTAATTATTTAGACATTATAATGGACCTACTGTGTAAATGTTTGAATTATTTCCCTTTTCTGGTCTGCAAATCATCTATGATGAACAAATTACAAAACAAATGTGGCCCTCAAAAATCCTGATGTGGCCCTGAGCTAAAGCGATTGGCCTCCCCTGGGGCCTCATGTATCACCCGTGTGTGTTCCTCAATATGTGCGTACCCCGTTTTGACGTGAAGGTTGGCATTTATCAGTGTTGAACTGACAGGGTAAGCGTGTGGATCTCTATGCGTATGTACAGCCTAGAGGTGGAATTGGAGAAATCCCATGCAATTCTGGAAAAGCTATTAGAGGAATGTCAACTGAAACACATGGGAGAACTCTTATCAGTAGAAATATGAATAGCTTACAGGAATGAGCAAAATGTTTCCTGCACCATCGTAGGCCTATAAGCTATGGATGTAGCAAGGGTCAAAACCCTACAGCCTGTAGGAATGTAGGACTACAAACTGTTAGGACTAATAGGTTGCAAAACTTTGGGCATTCAATGGACGAACAATAGCCCCATGTGCGTAAAGCAACACATTCGACATTGCATATTTTACCATACACCACTAGGCTACAATATGCCGATTGATTAAAAGATGCTCACTTTTACGACTAAGAGGTTCTATGTGTTTTTGCAGCACTAAGTGAAAAATGCATTTACTTAAAATGGAACCATCCTTTTATCACAAGTTCTTTCCAAGAGTCATTGATCTTTTCTAACACTTTCTTGGTCACATTCTCTAGGCTACGGTTTCTTTTAAATGGTTACTGTAATGCCACAACCCGGTAAGGGTTAGGGATACCCACAACCCGCTAAGTCCTCACTTGAAACCATACCACTGCCAAACTGCAGAACCCCACAACCCCACTCTGGTATGCCACTGCATATACTTGTTCTGGAGCGAAAATAACAGCTAAGTCCCACATGACTTGAACTGGGCTTGACCAGTTCACTTTGATTTTGTCTGTATTAACATGTTTCTTGAATGTGAAGTTGAAATGGTATGATTAGCCTAATGGCAAATTATCACTTACTGCAACCCTCCCACAGCGACATGTCAGTTTCCCCATTATGGGCTTTTCCACTCTGATCTCCCCAATGATACCAGTGATTTGCTAGTCAATGGGAGAAATATCTGTCACACTTTGCCCACCTCCTGTAGTTTAGACACTAGTTAGGAGTGCAGCAAATTCCATTATCACTTCCACCTTGGTTGATCTCTGACCACTTTATTTTAACAGCAGACACGTCTTGCAATGCGGAACATTTATGAATGGTTGTCAGGCTACTTGATACGTTTTGAAAAATGGAATGTTTTTAGATTACATATTAGATATAATGTGAAGTTCACAATATGGGAGATTTATGGGAGTATTTTCTGATCAGTCTCCACCTTGCTTCGTGGTATCTACCGAAAGTACGTAGTCTATAGAGCTAATTTGGATACCTTATATGGGTAATTGTGGGCGTTCTTTGGGCAGACAACGTAAGCTTGTTCACGTACACAGAAGTATAGTATGGATCTGATTTATCAACGGAAGCATGCATATGTGTTGCATACGCCAGTTTGATAAATCCCAATTGTTTGCACACGCAAATCGTAGGATTTCCACATACGCCAGAATTTAGTTAGAAAAGAAATGCAAGATTGATACAGGAAGCCCCTGGTCTAGACTGACCTCTGTGCATATCTTGTGTCTTTCACCCTTCTCCAGTAGATGGCAGTGTTCATCTTTGTATGACTTGTCTAAAACTGTACAATAATCTCAGGTTTACTGTTCACCATTCAAAGTGAATCCTGATAATACATTTAGACACGTTCATAGTTAATAATCATTATTGTTATTATTATTAATTTTGTCCTTTTGGAGAGCCGTGTCAAGGCTGGTGATGTGAT
The DNA here is from genome assembly GCF_011004845.1 of Esox lucius. Lineage (NCBI taxonomy): Eukaryota > Metazoa > Chordata > Actinopteri > Esociformes > Esocidae > Esox > Esox lucius. The sequence goes on along the minus strand of NC_047584.1, from coordinate 4,819,303 downwards.
GGGATCAGAGGTGCTTCTGGACTATAAACTGCTATATATATTCCACCCTTCCAATTATGGGCAGTAGAAAGTAACCCTTTAATCAGGCACTCAAGTGACAACAAATATGTACATTTATTATTTGTTAACCAAAGTGACGTACAGAAGCAATTAGGGTTTAATGCCTTGCTCAAGGGCACATCAGCACCTGCGCCACTGACCTTTTGTTTACTGGGCCAACGCTGTAACCTGTCGCTCAAATGTAGGTCATAACAAAATGGCACAATCATAAAAGAAAACATGGCTACAAAGAAAAAAAATTAACTGACTCCTGTTCAAAAGTCTGCATACCCATAATTCTTAATAGTGTGTATTGCTCCCTTTGACATCAATGACAGCATGCAGTCTTTTGTAATAGTTGTCTATGAGGCCCCGAATTCTGGCAGGTGGTGCTTAGGGTCATTGCAGTGCTGGAAAGTCCAAGAGTGTCCAATGCGCAGCTTTCGTGCAGAAGAATGCAAATTGCCAGTATTTTCTAATAACATGCTGCATTCATCTTGCCATTAAGTTTCACAAAATTCCCTGTGCCTTTAGAGCTCACACACCCCGAAAACATCAGTGAGCCACCACCATGCTTCATAGTGGGGATGGTATTCTGTTCACTATAGGTTTTGTTGACCTGAGTCAAGGTGTTGTCGGGCATATTGTAACCAGGCTTTTTTGTGGCATTGGCGCAGTAAAGGCTTCTTTCTAGCAACACGACCATGCAGCTTATTTTTGTTCAAGTATCGTCGTATTGTGCTCCTTAAAACAACCCCACTGTCTTTTTCCAGAGCAACCTGTATTTCTCCTGAGGTTACATGCAGGTATTTCTTTGTATCCTGAACAATTATTTTGGCTGAAATCTTTCTTGGTCTACCTGAACTTGGTTTAGTATCAAGAGATCCCTGAATTTTCCACTTCTTAATAAGTGATTGAACAGTACTGACTGGCATTTGCAAGGCTTTGGATATCTTTTTTGCAAGGCCATGGTCCTCAGTCGGAAAAAGGTGGCTTGCCCACTTCAGGTTGGTGGAGAGTGCCTGCCTCAAGTGGAGGAGTTTAAGTATCTAGGGGTCTTGTTCACGAGTGAGGGAAGGATGGAACGGGAGATTGACAGACGGATCGGTGCAGCTTCTGCAGTAATGCGGCCGATGTATCGGTCTGTCGTGGTGAAGAAAGAGCTGAGCCGCAAGGCGAAGCTCTCGATTTACCGGTCAATCTACGTTCCTACTGTCACCTATGGTCATGAGCTTTGGGTCATGACCGAAAGGACAAGATCCCGGATACAGGCAGCCGAAATGAGCTTTCTCCGCAGGGTGGCTGGGCGATCCCTTAGAGATAGGGTGAGCAGCTCGGTCACCCGGGAGGAGCACAGAGTAGAGCCGCTGCTCCTCCACATCGAGAGGGGTCAGCTGAGGTGGCTTGGGCATCTGTTTCGGATGCCTCCGGAACGCCTTCCTGGGAAGGTGTTCCGGTCCCGTCCCACCGGGAGGAGACCCCGGGGAAGACCTAGGACACGCTGGAGGGACTATGTCTCCCGGCTGGCCTGGGAACGCCTCTGTGTCCCCCTGGAAGAGCTGGAGGAAGTGTCTAGGGAGAGGGAAGTCTGGGCATCTCTGCTTAGACTGCTGCCCCCGCGACCCGGCCCCGGATGAAGCGGAAGAAGATGAATGAATGGATATCTTTTTATATCCTTTTCCATCTTTGTAAAGTTCCATTACCTTGTTACACAGGTCTTTTGACAGTTATTTTCTGCTCCCCATGGCTCAGTATCTAGCCTGCTCAGTGCATCCATGTGAGAGCTAACAAACTCATTGACTATTTATACACAGACACTAATTGCAATTTAAAAAGCTACAGGTGTTGGAAATTCACCTTTAATTGCCATTTTCACCTGTGTGTGTCACCTTGTGTGTCTGTAACAAGGCCAAACATTCAAGAGTATGTAAACTTTTGATCAGGGCCATTTGGTTGATTTCTATTATCCTTAGAAATAAGCCAAACAACTATGTGGTAATAAATGGCTTCATATGATCACTATCCTTCAATGACCGTTTTTTTTGCCTGATCAGTCATATTTTCAAAATCAGTGCCAAAATTTCACAATATCTGCCAGCGTATGCAAACTTATGAGCACAACTGTAACTTGGGAAATGGCTTCATTATATAAAAATAAGATAATTGATCAATAGAAACGACATGGTGTTGAATTGTCATTCATATAATGTCTTTTTTTTGACATTTACTATATTTTGTATTGCTGGTCAAGCGGAGGCATTCATATTCAGTGGTTTTTGGTGACCGCTGTTCCCACACACAGCATATTGCGTCCGGACACAGAGAGTCCAGCTAAGTCAATAACCACATGGGAGGGAATTTCTCATATGTTCAAAGAAATGCAATATTGGACTATTCGTTTTTTTGGAACATGTAATAAAGATCTATTGTTTGATTTGATTTACCACCTGGCCTTTGCAGCGCCCTGTTTTCTATTAGGCAATTGGTTGAAGATCAGTCTCAAGGCCAAGGCATTACTTTAAGTGATAAAATAAAGGCAATGTCTTTCCGTCATAAAATAGCATTAACTTTGGTTCACCCCAGTGTGGTTTTTATTAGCTGTGCGAGGGATTAAACCCACATGGTGTCATAAGTAGTGTTGCCCCTCATTTCCACCTGTTCAACCCAAATCCCTGGAACTAACTAAACCACTCTCTGTTCTCACACAGCACCCCTCCCTCAACCCCATATATTTTTCCTTTTCCCTTTCTTCACCTCAGACCCTTGTTGTTGCTCCCCATTATTCTCTCCCCCTCTGTCCATGTCCTCTCTCTCTCTCTCTCCCTCTGTCCATGTCCTCTCTCTTCCTCTGTCCATGTCCTCTCTCTCTCTCTCCCTCTGTCCATGTCCTCTCTCTCCCTCTGTCCATGTCCTCTCTCTCTCTCTCTCCCTCTGTCCATGCCCCCCCCCCTCTCCCTCTGTCCATGCCCCCCCCCCCCTCTCCCTCTGTCCATGCCCCCCCCTCTCTCCCTCTGTCCATGTCCTCTCTCTCCCTCTGTCCATGTCCTCTCTCTCCCTCTGTCCATGTCCTCTCTCTCTCCCTCTGTCCATGTCCTCTCTCTCTCTCCCTCTGTCCATGTCCCCTCTCTCCCTCTGTCCATGTCCTCTCTCTCTCCCTCTGTCCATGCCCCCCCCTCTCCCTCTGTCCATGTCCTCTCTCTCTCCCTCTGTCCATGTCCTCTCTCTCCCTCTGTCCATGTCCTCTCTCTCCCTCTGTCCATGTCCTCTCTCTCTCTCTCTCTCCCTCTGTCCATGTCCTCTGTCTCCCTCTGTCCATGTCCTCTCTCTCCCTCTGTCCATGTCCTCTCTTTCTCTCTCTCCCTCTGTCCATGCCCCCTCCTCTCTCCCTCTGTCCATGTCCCCCCCTCTCTTCCTCTGTCCATGTCCCCCTCCTCTCTCCCTCTGTCCATGTCCTCTCTCTCTCCCTCTGTCCATGTCCTCTCTCTCTCTCCCTTTGTCCATGTCCCCTCTCTCTCTCTCTCTCTGTGGATTTTAAACTTAAAAGGCTTTATTGGCATGGGCATTTTCCCCCCACATTGCCACAGCAATAAAACAAAAACTATACGTAATAAAATAATGAAAAATACAATAATAAATAAGACTCCCTTACCACTGTCCATGTGCTCTCTCTCTCTCTGGCTCTCTCTGCCAGGTAGTAATGTAGAGTCCTCTGAAGGGAGGTTGGAGGAGCTCCACAGACGCAGGAACCTGTTGGCAGCCTACTGTAAACTCATAGTTCACGGGGTGCTGGAGATGAGTATGGCTGCTGAGGTCTTCATGTATTACATGAAGGTAAGGCTATTCTCCCAATACGCTTTTCAACAATTGGGAAAGTTGAAGATACTGTATGCCAGATTTGAACCAATGCTGAAGCAGTTGGCTTTATTTAATAGCAGTGTAGAAATCAAAACTTAGAAATAGAACATGATATCATGTAGTAACCAATGTTTTTTATGGAAATACATCTCATATTGTAGATTCATCAAAGAAGCCACCATTTGACTTGATGACAGCTTTTCACACTCTTCGCTTTCTCTCAACCAGGTTCATGAGTTAGTCACCTGGAATGCATTTCAATAAACAGGTGTGCCTTGTTAAAAGTTAGTTTGTGGAATGTCTTTCCTTCTTAATGTGTTTGAGCCAATCAGTTGTGTTGTGACAAGATAGGGTTGGTATACAGAAGACCATCATTAAGTATGTACTGTAGTACAACAGCTCAAATAAGCAATGAGAAACAACAGTCTATCATTGGTTTAAGACACGAAGATCAATCAATCCAGAAAATGTCAAGAACTTTTGTGCAGTTGCAAAAACCTTCAAGAGCTTTGGTAAAACTGGCTCTCATGAGGACCACCAAAGGAAAGACTCAGAGTTACTTCTGCTGTTTAATATAGGTTCATAAGAGTTACCAGCCTCAGAAATCGACAGGTAACTGCACCTGAGATTGCAGCCCAAATTAATGGATGTTGTTGGGGTGCTTTACTGGTTACGGTGTCAGTGATTTACTCACTCATCCAGGATGGCAACCACAGTACTCTGCAGTGATACACAATCCCATCTGGTTTGCATTAAGTGGGTCTGTAACTTGTTTTCAACAGGACAATGACCCCAAACACACCTCCATGCTGTGTAAGGAATATCTGACCAAGAAGGAGAGTGATGGAGTGCTGCATTGGCTTTGGGCAGCTGAGCAAAAACTGAGGAAAACTGAATTTCCAGTCCCTATTTGCTACTTTCTCTTCCTCCTTATCTGCTGCTTAAGCCACTTTCTAACCCCAGGAAACTATTTTCCACCTCCTTACTCCTAAGTGTCCACCTGCTCCCCTGCCCTCTCCCCGATCTGCCGATTACTCTGTCATCCACTTTCAAAAGAGTTTTGGCGATATCCCTACTTTATTCACTCACTGGACGCTCACATGACAGATTTAGCCACACATTAACCGCTTTTTCCCGGCTTTTACCAGCTATCCTGCAGCTAGTGAAGGCCCAACATCATGCCCTCTTGACCCAATAACCTCCTCCCTTCTCCAGACACAATCTCATGAGAACTTTTCCCATTCCTCACCTCCCTCATCAGCACTTTGATGAGCACTGGCCTGCCCAGCGGATTTCAACATCTCCCCCCTTAAAGAAACCAACACTTGGCCCTCTGATGTCAAAACAACAGGCCGGTAACAGAAGCTCTTATTGCCAAAGCTGACTCTCCTCATCCTCCATGATCTGTCCACTGCCTTCGACACTGTGAACCACCACCCCCTCTGATTTGGGCATCTTAGGCTTGGATTGCTCCCTACCCAGCAGACCAATCATAGCATACCTTAAAATAGTTCCACTTCCACAAACTCGGCCTGTTTTCTTTTGTTACATTTGATGTGTTCTCTAATTATTGCACGGTGTCCAGCACTGACCTTTTCCGATAACTACATTCATTGATTAGAATGCATTTACTACAGAACTGTGTGGTTGTTTCACCTTGCTCTTTCAAGGCTGTTGGAAAAGCATTCCAGGTAACTACCTCATGAAGCTGATTGAGGAAATGCCCAGAGGGTTCAAAGCTGTCATCAAGGTGGCTACTTTGAAGAATCTAAAATATAAATTTATTTTGATTTGTTTTTGGTTACTACACAATTCCATGTGTGTTATTTCATAGTTTTCATGTCTGTTTTCACTGTTACTCAAAAATATGGAAAATGGTAAAAAATAAAGCAATACACTTGAATGAGTAGGTGTTTCCAAACTTGACTGGCACTGAACATATTTTGGGGGAAATACATACTTTTTTACTCTGGTAGGACAAAATGGCAAGGTAGAGCTTTTACATACAGTAGAATAGACTAGCAGAGTAAACACACAGGTATGAATATTCAGTTGTGTGTTTGTGTGGAACAGCAGGACATGTAAGGGATGTATGGTCAGGCAGTGCCAGCATGATACGCTTGCGCCAAACATACTCAAGCACAGACACAGTGTTGTGTATCCATAGTCATGTGGGGGGGACAGTGGGCACAGTTCAGACGAAACACGAAAGACTGATAGGACTGTCTCCCCCCTCCTCGTCACCACCACTCACCACTGTCACCCCTCTCCTCCCTTCCCACTCCCCCATTCTGCCTGACTGCCTTCAGTATTACAATGACTTTGGTGACATCATAAAGGAGACCCTGAGCAGAACGAGGCAGATGGATAAGATCGAGAGTGCCCGCACTTTAGTGCTTTGTCTGCAACAGGTGCGATAGTGTTTGTTGTTTTCACTTTGTCTCACTCCTCCCATCACCTTCCTCTTGACATTATATCTCAGTCTGCTCCCAAATAAACATAAGGCCTATAGGAATCAAAGAAAGGCCATTTGGGAGAAGTATGCTTTATATAAAATGGGGGGATGTAACTCTGTGACAGCGCTTTTATTCTTATTTGGTAAAACAAATGTGATGAAATGGACAGAAATGAAAGGTGACAGTCTTTACTTTTGCCTCATATTCCTCTTAATTGTTTTTGTATACCTTGAGTCTACAGCAAAAATAGGATTTTCCAATATCGTTCCAATATTTATGAAGGTCACTGTCTAAAATAATTATTCTCAGAATAATTAATTACATTTAGGAAGTGTGACATTTTGTTACTGTATTACTTTTCAGATTATTATGCTTCATTATTATTTGAAGCATATACTTTACATTGGATATAGAGTCACCACCCCCTTTCAAAATGTTCACATTTTGTGGCCTTACTGCCTGAAATGGAAACACATCAAATAAAATATTTTTCCAGATTTATTTACACACAGTGACCCACAATATCAAGTGGAAAAACCAGAAATTCTAAATGTAGAGTATTTTACCCCAAAAAGCATGCACGGATGGGTACTTTATTGTAGGCTTACTATAATGCAACTACTTAAGGTTGTAGCCAGCAAAGTTCATATCTATCCGGAACAAATCCTAATGCATCATTTGTTTTGACTGTGACAAGACTCGAATGTGGGTCCTCTTGCTTAATAGTCCGTGTCTCTAACCACTATTCTATTTAACAAGGGACAGTAAGTCAGTCAGTCACAACCTGAGAGACATTCGCTCTTCTTGGCCGGCTTCGCCAGCAAAAATCGAATCTAATCTTTTAACAATAAAATACCCTATTTGGATAAGTGAACACACTCCCCGAACTTGCTGAGGTATAAAGTGTGGACTTTCTATACCTACTGTTCAGACTAAATGTAGAAGCCTAAGAATGGCCCAACTGTGTTTTACTCACGCATTGACAAGACCCTCCTTCCCTTGCAGTGGATTTTTTTCAGCCTTATCCTTCTCTGATTCTGATGAGACATTAAGATGTACATGAGGAACGTGTGGAGAAAAAAGCGACTGGCATCACAAACTTATCTGTGAAAAAAAGTGGAGGGCATGTATGTCATGTTTTGGGCATGTATGGATGCCATTGTCAATGATGACAAGTGAGCCAGTTCCAATGTTGCGTTTGGTTTACAGTTTATAAAAGTAATTACCCTCAAATTAAAGGTGACAATTTACATTTTAACCTGTTAATCATTATTACATTTTAAATCCAATGTGCTGGAGTACCAAGCCAAAACAACAAAACTCATCCTAGTCCAAAGACTGTAATTCTAATTAAATGAGGGACAGGAGGTTTGCACTGAGCCAAGCAATGTTCAGCGCAGTTCATTTGAACTCAACTAAATTGAGCTAAGTAGACTTTTCCAATTGAGTTACAGTCAGCTGACATTGTACTGATCCAAAACGGTTGTAATTCTAAAAGGTTATGTCCTATTTGTCTCAGTTGTTCCTGCGTCTGAAGCAGGAGCAGGACAGTGGAGTCGCCTGTAGCTTGGGGGTCCAAACCTTCAGCAGCATCAAAGAATTGGCCAGGCGCTTCTCTCTCACCTTTGGCTGGGACCAGACCAAGTCCAGAGAGTCTCTCGCTCTGATTCACAGGTGGGTAGACAATATGTCATTATGTTGCACACATGACAAAACACACACGGCTTTCATCTTGCATGTTTTTATGAGACGATTTGTTTTGAATTCATAATGAATTCATGATCATAACCAATGCTAATATTTGTAGAAGAAATGTAATTAATGTGCATGATGTCATTCACTCTCCTTTTCTGTGCGGGTGTAGGGATGGAATAGAGTTTGTGTTCCAGGGCTTGGTCCAGAAAGCTGAGAGGCCTTCATCTCCACACCTCTCCTACCTCACCATCCTCAGCGAGTTCTCCAGCAAGCTCCTCAGACCAGACAAGAAAACTGTGTAAGTAAAGAGAAGCTGGTGAGGGGAGGACATAAAACATAAAACAGACAGTATAGGACGGTTATAGACTAGATGTACTACATTTACATTTTAGCCATCCAGTAGACGCTCTTGGTGTGTTTCCTCCTGTGTTTGGTATTTGTGGATTAGCTTTATAACACTGTCCCCATCTCCCTCCAGTCACTCCTACCTACAGAGGTATGTGAATGAACAGACCATAAGCAACAGGGAGGAGTGTTGGCTGCCACTCATCCAATACAGAGCTTCCTTATTGGCTACCGGGACAGAGGGGGAGGATGCCGCTTCCTTCGTCAGCTCTGATTCGCCGAAGCAGCCATCTCTAGGTGATCACTCGCGCTCACCCACTGTCAGAAACAGCCCTACTTATGATGGTATGTTTCGATGGCATCATCCAAGTGGAATAAACCTTGCTTTACATTTTAGTAATTTTGCAGACACTTATTCAAAGGGACTTACAGGAGCTATTAAGGTCAAGTGCTTTGCTCAAGATTTTATTTTAAAGCTTCTTATTTGTCGGGTGAGATATTGAAACCATCTTTTACAGGCCCAGCTCTCCAACGATATCTGCTGACCCATTAGTTGGTATAGGAATTATCTTGTTAGTTTTTTCAGACAACAATGTGACATTGAAACCAGACCCATAATGGTTGACACCATCCGCTTGAATAAAATTCAGATTAGTAGTATGAAAGATTCTAGTTATATATTCTGGAATGTCTGGCATTTTTATTTTTCAAAACGTGGTTTTCCCTAATTGACGAAGTTGCTCTGTCACTGTGTTGCATAGAGCCTTTTTACAAGAATGATGTTGCTAGATGAAAGCATCTGATTGATCTGACAAATAGATAAACATTGAATGTCTTTGATAGGAGACATGAAGGCACCTGCGGTCATCTGTTCTGAGACCAAAGGAAGGAGGTCCAATAGGGCAAGCAGTACCAGTACCAGCACCAGTACAAGGTAGATGACATAACACTAATACCAACACTAACTCCTACTTTCCCCATTCCGTTTTACTTTGATTTCGTTGAAAACACTGCCGTCACCTATTGGACCACATTCAGGTCTGCAGTAGCATCCTTCCAGAACATTTTTGCACTAAAAAAGATGTTCAAGCATGGCTCATTTCCTGTGAAAGTGTAATCATTCTAGTTAATCTATTTCTATATCCTGTCTGTCTCAGCAAAGAGGAGAAGATGCCAGGGGTGGAGCCTGGTACCGTTTTCAGGGAAACCCTCCCGACCAAACTGATATCAGAAGAGCAGTACAACACTAATGAGGAACTGGATGTGGACACTGTGGAGGTTGACCTATGATCTGAATGATGGAAGGCACTGGGGTACTGCATAGGGGGAAGCAATATCACAAAATATCAATATATGGATGTCAGAAATGTTGAGGTAGTACCATTCACTACTACTAACCCAGTACCCACTGATATTGACACAGGTGGCTTGAGGTTGAGTCTGAACAGGAATGGACATCTGAAGTGAGGTTACTCCAGGTCGGTTAAAAACAAATCATTATTTCTAATTTGTATTTAGTTTTTTTGGTGTTTTGGTACAAGGCAAGTCCAATAAGAACCAATATTTGTTTTCATTGACAGCCTTGCCAAAAGCTTACAGTTGCAGGAAAATACACAGAACATAACTAATGTAACCAGAAAAGGAACCAGGCAAGCCTTGTTCAGCCGGCCCGTGATTAGAAAGGATGAATGTTGTTGTCCCTGGCTGGTTTTGATCCATGGTTTTCTATGTGGCAGACAGTGTCTTTAACCTTTATGCTATTTAAACAGGAGGAACAAAACCATTACCTGAGCCATTTGCTGAAATAACGTGGATAAGAGAATGTTTATTAGCGGAACTAAAGTCTACTATTGTACAAAGATTACTGTAGATGGCGAGCTAATAGCTATACAGCCTACCTAAAATGAAAATAATGACTCTAATTACTCCGTGGCTGGTTAGTTTCTTTAGAAAACAATCTAAAATATAAAAAAAATAAAAAAAATATAAAACAGTATAAAAGTGTCATGTAATACAATTATTCTCTTAAATATGAGAGATTCATGGTATTACGGAGTGGATATATGTTGTTGTGCGATCGCTGAAATGTACGAAATGGATAAATATTTCTAAGAGACAAAAATTGGAACGTATGAGAGGAGAATCGAACTGGGGTCAAAACATTGAAGGTCAGGGATAATACCACAAGTGCACAGGGCTTGCTGGTAGCCAGTCAACCTCTGTATGGTCTTCAAATGCCACTTTTATCCCAGCCATTACATTTTTGCTGAAATAACCTGAGCAATAGAACATTTATTAATGGAACTAAAGTGTACTTGTGATCTATAGGCTATTGCCCCAAAAAGCATGCACAGATGTGAAATCCACCAGAAATTGTCACAATATAACCATAACAGTTTTATTTTAGGCTAACTATAACACAGCTACTGAAGGTTGCAGCCAGCAAAGTTTTTGTCTATTCTGAATAAATCCTAATGTGTAATTTGTTATGTTTGCAGTGAGGCTGGAACACCGGACGCTTGCGTGGTAGGCTGCGTCATTAGCCACTTTTTAACAAGGGGTAGTCACTCACTCACTCCCGAGACATTCACTCTTCTTGGCCGGCTCCGCTTACGCGGTCCGGCAAAAATGTAATGAAAACAAAAACACTACTGTATATACTAGGGAATAGAGAGTACAACATGACAGGTGAACTAGTCTTGAGAGACCCTAGGGTGAGTTCTGCTGTTCATATCAGAAGTCCTCACTGTATTTCCTAGAAAGCATGGTGTTGACGCATATAGTTGTGAAGCTGTGATACTAGAAGTGGGTCTTCTATGACCTGTTGTATTTAGTCTGTCGATAGTCGTGACAGTTTTCCTCAGAGAACAGACTGCAACTGAGACAATAGTAAGTTTAGACTTTACTCAGGTTAAAGCTCTGTGTTGTCTTTGCTTAACAATATAGTGCCTTAAGGATAAGTGGTGCGTCTGTATTGAGTTAAAACCAATGTTGTATGTGCTGGTGGCGTAATATTTGACCTCAACAACTTTAACTTCAATTCAATAGGAGCAATGCTACTTCAATGCCAATATATCATATATAGTACTGTTGTTTAATGAACATGTAAGGTCATGAAAACAGTGAGGTTGAAGGAGAATTACAAGATTCAAATGCAAATTTGTCCAAGCCAGCAGAGAGGATTGTGTTCTAGTTTAGTTACTGAGGGGATAACTCAAACCTGTTTATCTGTTTTTTTTTTTTATTGTGTCCCATTGCTTCCATCAATAAATATTACCCATATTAATGTCTTAGACTTTTGACTCCCACAGTACATAAAGGTGTCAGTTCTAAACACAATATTGAGTAATTCTATTTAAGGTTTAGTCACAGTAAAATGTTTACCTACTTTCCCTTACAAGAAAGACAAATGATTACATTAATGAAACTTTGCATGTAACAAAAGAGTTGAATTAGTAAGTGATGACAATGTTGGCCAATTTAATGAAACATTGACAACATTCACAGTTGAACTGCCCGAAGTAGACGAAGCAAAGTAAAAGTGGATCTGGGACACTCCATTTAGTGTATTTAACTGTTGTGGAAATTACCACAAATGATGAAGAGGAGTCTTGAGTACCCAAATTGAACCTTAATTAATACAGCATATGCAGGATGCAGCAGTTAGATCCTAATGCAACACACAACTTCCTCTATACAATCTTATCACTCCTGTCTATCCTTCAAAACCGATGATAGTGCTTTACATTTATGGTACAAACTTTTCATCATATAGTTTTATTATAGATTTGTATACTCTTTATAATTCATATAATTACTCTTTGTAATTTATGAAATCCTCAGACCAATACCGGTTCCAAGTCACATATGGGTCCTTGGTTCTGTTTCCTTTACTGTCCCATAACATAACCCGACTTCTAGAACTACTTCTAGAACGTAGACTACCAATATTCACTGACAACAAATAACCCATCTGGTGCGCCTCTACCCCCGTTCAAATATTTCAGGTGCCCCTTCATACCAACGCCGGTACAAAACACAGACATAAAATAGGTCTACCAGGTCTCCAGTAAACAGTCTCTCAATTTCTATCTTCTTGCCAACAGCGGATAGTCTCAGCACTGGGAACGAGCCATTCTAAAACAGCGATTTTTAGGAAAAGGTCCCTTACCTTGTTGTTTTTGTTTTTTAATGATTGGCTGGTTTGAGTTCTGACTCCCAGCAGTGCACAGAGGGTTCCGTCCAAAATCTGGGTCACGGCACCATCGATTGCCGTGGAAATGAATAAGATTAAGAAGTCTGAATACACAAATTGAACATTTGTTAATACAGCATATGCAGGAAGCAGCAGTTACATCCTATTGCAACACGCTACTTGCTGAATGGTTAAATGGGAGTTAACCCAGGGGGCCCTTCCCAGAGCACCCCATGTCCATTCTAAATGACCCTTTCAGGAGAGATGGCCTATACACTTACAGAACAAAGAACAGACACAAGACTACAGTCAGGTCAAACCGAGATCTCTTTAACAGATGAACAGAGAGCCCTAAGATCTGTTAATTACTTGCTCGTTGACCCAGGTCACAGCAAGATCCCTTTCACAGACGTGAGCCATAAACAAAGGCTTGCTCATTATTTGGTCGAATATCAAATGTACTTTTCCACATTACGTTTGGTGTCATTACATTTTCATTTGCAAAATATATACTTTTTAACGAATTTGCTAAAATAAGTTGAAGTTAAACTCATCCTTGGGCTATTGCTCATGGCATTATCATTGGCCTGCAAAATATTGGCCTTTTGGAAAGTAAGAACATACAGTTACGTCCGGAAATATTTAGATACTGACACTTTCATCATTGTCTCTGTATGCCACAAAAATAATAGTTGCGCAGGAACAAATGGCAATACTAAATGGCATTCTAGATTCAGCATGTGCAATGAGGTCCCCGAGGTAGACATGCATATATAACAACTGTAAATGCAGGCATGATGGCAATACTAAAAGCAAATTGAATGTGCAATGCGTGTGCAACTGAAATGCAGGTATAGCAGCAGTGAGGTCCCTGAGGTAGACACGTACCTGTAACAACTGAAAACCTCCATTATCAGACTTTGCAAGGCAGTGTCAGAGTAGTACAAATGGAATAGTGCAAGAAGGTCCCTAAGAGGTGGGGGGGTATGCTAAGTGATGGGTCACAGAGTCCAGCAGGGTTACAGTAGATGGGATGAAACTGTTCCTGAGCCTGCTGGTGCGGGAACGAAGAGACCTGTACCACCTGCCTGATGGAAGGAGGGCAGTTGGTGGCAGGGGTGTGAAAGAGTCCCTGATGATACCACGCACACTGTGCAGTGGAGGTCTTGCTCTGGAGGTCTATGATGGCAGGAAGCAGGGCACCAGTGATGTGCTGGGCGGTTTTTACCACACATTGCAGGGCCTTCCGGTCGGCTATGGAGCAACCGCTAAGTTTGTCAGGATGCTCTTGATTGTGCAGCGGTAGAAGTTCACAAGGATCGTGGAGGACAGGCGGGCTTTCTTCAGCCTCCTCAAAAAGTACAGGTCGTGCTGTTCCTTTTTGACCAGGGCTGAGGTGTTGAGGGTCCAGGAGAGGTCCTTGGAGATGTGGACACCCATGAATTTGAAACTGGACACACTATCCACCTCAGTGCCATCAGTGAGACTGCAGCCTTTAGACTTCCTGTAATCCATAATGAGCTCCTTGGTTTTCTTTACTTTGAGGGCCAGGTTATTGTCAGCGCAATGTGGTGTTTCATGCTCCATACTTGAATGTAAAATGTAACTGAAAATATAAAAGGCTCAGTCCTGTTATTATTGTAGGGTAGGATGCAAAAGTACTGAAAACCAAGTTTTTAATCATTTTGACATTCAAGTTTTTGGGAACTTTTCTCATTGAGAAATTATATTTTTCTCACATTGGAAAATAACAAAGTAGCTTGTTCCTGGGTTGATTTTATACAGCCTTCTTTACTCATCTTTATCAAGGGTGCCAATAACTTGAAGTGCATATAAGTAGTAAATATTAAATTAATAATGTACAGCATTACTGAAATGTTAGTATACTCAAATTTCTCTTTCTTGAAGAAACACAATAACACTGTACACTGTATTTTTTCATAATTTATTTGAACAAAACAGACATTTAAAAATTGGTTCATTTGTCCTGTATGAAAGTACATTGCTATAAAGTACTTTTGTCAGATAGAAAAACAGCATGAATATTATTTTGTTTAAAACATCTGACCAACACAGCAAGCTCAAAAAAATATGTACAGTTATTTATATAAATATTTCTAATAATTTAGAACCTTTCACACAAAAACAGCATTCTACTGATGAAGTCATTACTGTATTTACCACTGATCCCTGTGTGGCTGTACGTGTGTGTGTGGGTGTTTCTGTGTGTGTGTAAGGGTATTCCAGCCCTCCCGGCAGAAAGACCCAGCCAGTGTTTGGCGCTTGACCAGAAACGGTTTATATCTCTGGAATGTTGCATTAGCCAATTTCTTAGAATGTTAGATTTTTTCTGTAAGTTCATGGTTACAGTTTTACACTGTGACTGAATCAACTTGAAAGGTGTTTTCCTGCTGCGACCCACCCTGTAGGAATTAGCGTGAATGACTCTACAATAAAGAAATCAAAGGCCAAAAATGAAGGGTGGAGAGAGAAGGAGGGTTTCTGATCCATGGTCTAAAGGTTCCTCTACTTAAGGTCAAAGGTGATAACTGCACTGGTGGCGTTTCAGCTTATAAATATGCTACTTCCCCTCGACAAAAAATGTCTGTGTGTTGATCCTGCCGTGTGTCTGGTAAAATGCTTGCCAGCTTTAAGCTAAGTAACCATGCAGAGTTTGTTGATCCGGTCGTTTTTTATTGATGCATGGCAGGGTTCCCTTTGCTGAGCGTTCGTGGTTCAGAGGTAGACGTTCGACCACCACTCACTAACGTGGGGTTGTGTGTTCATTTGTGGTTGTGGTTTGGTGTGCAACCGCTAGAACCGCTGTACAGAATGTCCTTCATACTGCATCAGCTTCCTGCTTCCTCTCACCATTCCCCCTGGATGGCCTGCTCAGGGGATAGAGGTCGGAGTTCATTCAAAGTCATCCTCATATTCATACTCGTCCAGGTCCAGGTTGCAGTGAGGGTTGGGGATCAAAAAGAAGCTTCCCTTGTCTGACCTCAGACCCAAATCACTGGAGATGTGCGGCTCAATGGGACTCAGAGCATGGTCATACCTAAAAAAAGAAAAAAGGTTGAGTGAGAGAAAGAGCAGTGGGTGAGCATTCAAGATGGATTTGTGGATTCAACACGCGCACACACACACACACACAATCTCACAAAAGTGAGTACACCCCTCACATTTTAGTAAATATTTGATTATATCTTTTCATGTGACAACACTGAAGAAATGACACTTTGCTACAATATAAAGTAATGAGTTTACAGTGTACATTTGCTGTCCCCTCAAAATAACTCAACACACAGCCATTAATGTCTAAACCGCTGGCAACAAAAGTGAGTACACCCCTAAGTGAAAATGTTTCACTTAAAAATTTTGTGTGGCCACCATCATTTTCCAGCACTGCCTTAACCCTCTTGAGCATGGAGTACACCAGAGCTTCAGAGGTTGCCACTGGAGTCCTCTGCCACTCCTCCATGACAACATTATAGAGCTGGTGGATGTTAGAGACCTTGCGCTCCTCCACCTTACATTTGAGGATGCCCCACAGATCCTCAATAGAGTTTAGGTCTGGAGACATGCAGACCAATTTGATGCAGTGTGTGGCTTAGGTCTGGCAGCACTCATACATCTATTTCCCAAAGACAACCTCTGGATATGATGCTGAGCACGTGCACTCAACCTCTTTGGTTGACCATGGCGAGGCCTGTTTTGAGTGGGACCTGTCCTGTTAAACCACTGTATGGTCTTGGTCACCGTGCTGCAGCTCAGTTTTAGGGTCTTAGCAATCTTCTTATAGCCTAGGCCATCTTTATGTAGAGCAACAATTCTTTTTTTCAGATCCTCAGAGAGTTCTTTGCCATGAGGTGCCATGTTGAACTTCCAGTGACCAGTATGAGGCAATGAGAGAGCGATGAAATTAAATTTAACACACCCGCTCCCCATTCACACCTGAGACCTTGTAACACTAACGAGTCACATGACACTGGGGAGGGGAAATGGCCAATTGGGCCCAATATGAACATTTTCACTTAGGGGTGTACTCACTTTTGTTGCCAGCGGTTTAGACATTAATGGCTGTGTGTTTAGTTATTTTGAGGGGACAGCAAATGTACACTGTTATACAAGCTGTACACTCATTACTTAATATTGTAGCAAAGTGTTATTTCTTCAGTGTTGTCACATGAAAATATATAATCAAATATTGTGAGGAGTGTAACTCACTTTTGTGAGATACTGTATATACACACATACACTGTGGATATAAAGTCTTGAATTGTTCACATTATAGGTCAAATTAAAAGTGGAAAAAGTTCTGACATGATTTATCTTTGTCTCATTCTTTTACATCACAACAACCCGGCATTTTAAAAGGGGTGTGTAGACTTTTTGTATCCACGGTACACACACACACACACACACACACACACACACACACACACACACACACACACACACACACACACACACACACACACACACACACACACACACACACACACACACACACACACACACACACACACACACACACACACACACACACACACACACACACACACACACACACACACACACACACACACACACACACACACACACACACACACACACACACACACACACACACACACAGCTACCGTCATGGGGACCAGAAAATAGAAATTGCATGCTCCTTTGCCCTAATCTTAACCCTAACCCCAATAAAGTAACATTTACGCCTAAACTGTACCTAGATGTAATGCCTAACCTTAACCCTAAACTTAACCAACAACGCCTGGACCTTAAAGAAACCCTGATTCTAACTATAAAATAAATTGTAAGTTTGACCCTAAACCTAAACCCTGAGCCGGAAATTGACTTTTGCCTCATGGGGACCGTGACATTTGGTCCCCATGAGTTTAGTAAGACTTAAAACACACACACATTAAGTATCACTTAGACTTTCCATATGCACATACTGTTTTCCCATTCATGTGAAATCCATAGATTAGGGCCTAATAGATTTAATTTTAAATTTCTGATGTCCATGAACTGCAACTTAGTAAAACCTTTGACATTTTTGAATGTTGGATTTGTATTTTGGTTCAGTATGGAAGCATTGCATTGGTATACTATCCCAGGTTAGGGTTACAAAGGTAGCCCAATTCAGATTTCTGATTACAATTTCAATTAATTTCCACCAATCCGATCAGAGATTTTCACAGGTCTATTTCAGCATTGATTTGATTGGTTCAACAAGTGGAAGAAATAAAATCTGAATTGGACTGAAAGTAAATGTATGCAGAGGTGTAAAAAGTCTGAAGTAGGAGTACTCAGCTGGGTTTGCGGGTGTTCCCCTTTTTAGGGAAGTTCCTAACCAGCTGAAGGTTGTTCAAAACAAACAATGATCAATGAAACATGATCAACTGAGGTCAGTGGTTAGTTCTGAACTCTGTTTACCTGGTCATTTAGGTCTTAATTAGAAACTTCCCTAAATTGGTGGACACAGTCAAGAACTTCCACTTCGTACTTTGAACACCTCTGATTATATGAAAAGGAATAGGGGGTTCAGTTGATATGCAGGGATCAGGGTCTGGGAAGGAGCCATCAACATTCAAGAAATGGTGGTTTCACAACCACTGTGACAGAGCAGCTCGTGGAAGAACACACAGGGTGAAGAGAGGAATGCCCAGTGCCGGGGGAAAGGGGTTGACTTTAAAACACTGTATCCATTCTATCAGGCAGCAGCCCAGGGGCAGCCGACACCACTCCTGGAGGCTCTGAAATACTTCTGGTTTTAGTCTGTCTCTGCGAGTTATTTGCAGTCACCTGGTCTCCCTGTTTTGAATCAGTCCCTGAGGTAAAAACCAGATGTGTTTTGGCCACCAGGACTGGAGTTGCCCGTGCCTGCAGAGTCCCCGACCTACCCACCAGACAGATTTATATTAAAGGAATAGGTGGAGTGTCACCGAAAACAAACAGGTACTCACTATCACCAATCCAGTCCTTTCAAGGCCTAGAGGCAGGGCGTGGAAGTACTGAGTGAGCGTGGAGAGTGTGAAGGAGTGAGAAAGAAAGAGTGAGAGACCACGCCCTTGGGACTGACAAATCCCCTGGTCTCTTACCTGGCCAAAGCAAAGGAGCCTGTCCCTCATCCTAGCTGGCTGGCATTTAGAGGTCTGTGGTGCTCCTAGAACCGCCACAGGACAGCCTGTCAACGGCTTCATTCCTGACGCTGCCCCCACCCCATCCGAACATCGATCCGCAGAGGTTGCGGCAGGCGACCCTCATCAAGTCCAGCCGGCACTACTTGACATACGTCTTATAACAGAGATGCCAATGGAACCTGACAGTCGACTAACCCTAGCTTAATGAATCACCGCTGGAGTACAGGTCAAAGCAGAAGTGAGAGGGTTGGTGTCTTAAACGAGCTGGGAAACCAACTATTGACTTTCTCAGAAACTGACACAGATGAGAGATTGAAATCAAAGAGGCGCCGCTGTGGCTGTTGTCAGCCTTACCCATCGTTGTACTGGTCAGTGGCTGTCTCCTCTGCCACCAAGATATCATACTCTTCCGTGGCGTATTTCTCCCAGTCCGACATCTCCTGGCCCTCTGTCTCCACCTCCTTACAAAGACAACAAAACTCCATTACCCATCGCCCCCTGGGGCCCCAGTGAGATCATATCCTGATAGTTGGACCCAAAGAGGTCATATGACATTCCAGTTGAATAGTTACCCTTACAACCGAGAAGGGGTCTTTCTGCTCGTGGTCCAGGTACTTCTCGATGTTGAAGAAGGTGTCGTAAAAGATGTGGGACATCTTGCACCGCTTCAGGTCCCGTAGGGTGATCTTACCTGGAGAATATAAAAATATATTTTTTAATATTCAATAGCAGCCGCCTTTCAAGTAGGCCAAAAAGCTCAACCTTTTTTTGCCATATAATTCCAAAGACACCCTCAGAAAGGATCAGCCATTACTAACGTCAACTCAGGAAAAATAACGATTAAGCAACTTCCTCAAACCACAGATAACCTCTCAACCATACTAGTTATCCACATATACCAGACAGGTATTGCAGAGCTCTTTAAGTCTCAAACTAAATTAAATTATTTATTTAAAAAACCCATATGCTGTTGGAACTAAGCTGCTGTGAACCTTTGCGCTTTTGTTTTTTTGCTCTGTAGATGCTGTTCCCAAACAGCAGAAAGCAACATAATTGGATATGAAAATGCATGCATCACTGGTATAATTGATGATATTGTGCCTTTGTTATATATGAATATTTAGACAATAGAAACACTGTACTTTCTCAACAGAGGCGGATCAGGAATTCAACACTGCTGAACAGATCTCTGCTGCTCATCTGACGCAGTTCACCTAATAATAGCCTTTAGTGGAGCTGTACACCGATCAGCCATAACATTATGACCACCTGCCTAATATTGTGTATTGTGTATACCCTTTTGATGTCATAGGGTATATTGTGTATACCCTTGTGTATTGTGTATACCCTTTTGATGCCAAAACAGCACTGACCCGTCGAGGCATGGACTCCACTAGACCTCCTAAAAAGTGTGCTGTACTATCTGGCACCAAGACGTTAGCATCAGATCCTTTAAGTTCTGTAAGTTGTGAGGTCGGGCCTCCATGGATCGGACTTGTTTCTCCAGCACATCCCACAAAGCTCGATTGGATTGAGATCTGGGGAATTTGAAGGCCAGGTCAACACCTTGAATTCGTTGTTGTTTTCCTGAAACCATTCCTGAACCATTTTTGCTTTGTAGCAGGGCGCATTATCTTGCTGAAAAAGGCCAATGCCATCAGGGAATATCGTTGCCATGAAAGGGTGCACATGGTCTGCAACAATGCTCAGGTAGCTGGTACGTGTCAAAGTAACATCCACATGAATGGCAGGACCCAAGGTTTCCCAGAACATTGCCCAAAGCATCACACTGCCTCCGGCTTGCCTCATTCCCATAGTGCATCCTGGTGCCATGTGTTCTCCAGGTAAGTGATGTGCACACATCAGGCCATCCACGTGATGTAAAAGGAAACAGGATTAATCAGACCGGCCACCTTCTTCCATTGCTCCGTGGTCCAGTTCTGATGCTCACATGTCCATTGTAAACACTTCCGGCAGTGGACAGGGGTCAGCACGGGCACCCTAACTGACCTGCGGCTACACAGCCCCATACATTCTGACACCTTTCTATCCTTCTTTGGACCACTTTTGATAGGTACTGATCATTGCAGACTGGGAACACTCCACATGGGCTGCAGTTTTGGAGATGCTCTCAGCCAGTCATCTTGCCATCACAATTTGGCCCTTGTCAAAGTAAATTATGTTTGAGCAAAATGTAAATGTTTAAGGCACAATTTGTTGCAATATAGATTGGGGCCAAATATTTTTGGGGCCAAAACTTGACAGCAGTAGTTAGACACAGTTAGGGTAGTTCTTGAATTTCACAGGCAATGGGTAGGACTTGGGCTTAAAATGAATGCACAGATCTGCATTTGCCACGGCAGGACAAAGTGGGTGGTGCGTGTTTGGGGTGCCCGACCTTCGGCCTCCGGCTTGACGAGGTCCAGCATCTGACAGAGGCAGTCCTCGAAGGGCAAGGGCTCGATCGCCATGGTCTCCAGCTTCACACACTGCTCCTCATAGAAATACTCCAGCTCATACATAGACAGCACGCCGTCACCGTCCAGGTCCATACACCGGAACCAGTACTCTATACTGGGGGAGACGGGATTGTGACAATGGGTGGGGGATGGGAGAGACAGAGGGAGAAAGGGGGAGAGTGGAGGTGGGAGGGTGAGAGGGAAAGAGAGAGGGAAGAGGAGAAAGCAAGAGACGGAGGAGAGGGAATCAAGGTAAGAGAGACATTAAAAATCATCACACAACGCTAACAAAAAGTCCATACACAAATCATGGGAAAATAATCTTGTTCTGAATGAGATGGTTCCAATCTGAGTCTGCCGTTGCTTCAGGTATTACCTGGTCTCTGTCTTCTTGTCTTCCTCTGAGATTAAAAACCAGACGAAGTCTGCATAGCTCAGCCGTCCATCTTTACGCAGGCGTCGATCCCTTGAAGGTGAGATGTAGGGAAACATTGAATATCAGTGCTTTCTGACATCCCCTCTTATTCTATGCTAGGTTTCAGAAGAATTCTGCTATATTTGCAGGAAATATCAGTTCCAATCTATCCAATACCAACAGTATGATGAAATGTAATCGTTCTCTTACGTCAATGTAAATACAATTTAAAAAAATGGAATTGCAATAGTCCATATCTCTTACCTGGTTACAGTCCCGGAAAATATTCTTTCAATCATCTTGTGGGAAATGGCTAGAAAACATACAAGAGAATTCATCTTTACAAAGTTAATGAAACACAGCAACAAGAGCTACGTTTGGTACGAGGTCTTTCATTTTAGAGGCGATGCAGTCATGCAACATAAATCCAGTATTTTGAGGAAAGTTAAGTGAATGATGTAGCTGTGTAAAAGTTGCTTTTATCATTGCATACTAGCTTTGTACTTGTGGGGATGATCTTACAGGAATAGAGCCAGACATGGCGTCATGAGATTCAACCACAATATTCAGTCTTAGGCCCTATTGCTTAAATCGATTTTCCTTCCCATTGCCTTCATGACTGGGAACATGTGGAGACGGGTGTGTGTGATTTGAGCAAAAGCACTTGGACATGAAGGGTGACTTGGTCATTATGTGTGTTTGTGTATGTGGGTAAAATATTCATGTACGCAGTACCAGTCAAAGGTTGGACATTCAAGTGGATGGGTAAGTGTGTCCAAACTTTTGACTGGTACTGTATATTTGTGTATGACTTAAGCAAAAGCACAACTTCATTCTGTGGGATTCTGGTTTAAATATCATGGGGCCCAGATTGTAACCACAAAGATAGTAAAACATGACAACTAAGTCCTCACAATTTTTCTCAACTGGTCGCCGCAAGGAGTAACCGTCTAATTTCCGGCTTGGGGGTTACAATTGGGGTTACTTTAGGTAAGGCGTTAGGAGTTAGGGTTATTTTAACTTTAGGCATAGCGCTTAAGTTATTGAGGTTGGGGGATAGGGGAAATGGGGAACCATGTTTCTGGTCCCGACAGGGGTAGAAAAATAAAGAGTACCTTGGTCGTTGTGTCGGGCTAGATCTTTCTGGTCAATGTAAAGATCGTGGTCTGTGTCCAGCTCCCAGAACTTGCAGTAGATGACATAGAAATGTTCGTAGGAGAAGAACTCTGTCAGCTGGTTCACGTCCTCTTCCTGTTCCAGCAGGGCCACGTTCTGTTGGATCGATTAATTAATCAACAATTGGCAAATCAATAATCCCGGTAGACATTAGCTCAGTTCCCATCCAACCGGCCAAATATGTTCACATGAGTGTTCTTAAATGAGCGTAAAAGAAAATATGCAAATATTCCCCCACCAGAGCTGGGGTCCACCAAACAGATGTGATGTGGATAACAGGGGAGCGGGCCCCATTTTCACCTGAGAACAGCACTATGGTTGATGTGACAGACGACCCACCGTATGGCTCAGGCACATACAGGAGACAGGTTTACGCTTAGACCTGAGAGCAATTAGCACCTGGTCACGACTAGTAATTCTCATATTCACATGGTCTAATTCTCAGCAGGGGCCACAGTTTAGACAACCAGTTTTGTGCATGCATAGGAAATACTCTGTTCTCCACACTCTCGTTTTCTGATTGGCTCCAAGCTGGCGTCTAGCGACTAGTGATTCAACTAGATGAAAGGCTAAGCGTTAGATGCTAGCTGCGGGTGGTCATCGAAACACAGCATGAGTTGAGTTAGCAATTAAAGCTTAGTCGAGCCAACTGGTCCCAGGGTATTCAATCACTACAGTGTGCAATGGCCTTTAGAACTTCCATCATACCTGCAGAAAGCTGCTTTTCCTCAGCTCCGAACAGCTGATTTTGCCCGTCCAGGACCTGTTCACATTGTAGAATATCCTCTGTATAACCTACAAGGTAAAATAAAAAACAGATTTAAAAACACAAGGTTCAGCTTTGTACCATTTTCCCTCAACAGAGGCGACAGGAAATGGGAAATGTTACATATACAGGAAGATTTAATAGCCTCCTAAACACTCTAAAGAAAAGCTCCACTCTCCCAAACTAATTGGTCCTTTGACCAATCTGATTATCCCTTTTTGACAGTTTATGGACAAATGGCCTGATTTTGTCTTACTTTACAAACACACCCTATGACACCAATGCATCAGAGTCAGTTACAGAACTAAAGATTAAACACATTTACTGTACATTACATTTAATGTCTTTCTGGGATGGTTTGGAAAAAAAGAAACAAGAAAATTGTTTTTGTCATGCTGCAAACGTATTTAAGACTTACTGTGGTGATGTAGCGTGAGTGAAAGTCAGACGCCTCCTTCAGGAAGGCCAGTCCTGTGTGTGAGTTCACCACATCCTGAAGAGCACAGAGGAGAGTTAAGAACATTACAACCAGGCGGAAGGCTAGGGGTCAAAGGGGTCAAACTGGGGCTCACCACAAGACGATCACCAGAGACACTGTAAAACATGACATCAAATCCCTCTCATGGGAGTTATCAGCTAAGACGACAGACCCTAATCTTCTACTCTGCCTGTTGGAGACATTTTGAAAAAGGGATAGGCTGGTTCAACCCCAATGCCTAAAATCTGTTCGATGTATTCATACTTCAAAAGGGCAGCCTGAAGTCAAGTGGAGTTTGTCCGTTTAGCCGCTCCATCTGTTGTCTCGATCCAGCTACGTGTTAGGAGAACTCTGCGGAGCCGCGACGGCAGATGAATGGGATGGAGATAAATTGGTCGGGACAATTGAGTGGCACTTTTGAAGTATGAAAGCATCTGATATACTCCTCGTCCCTTTAAACGGCATGGGGTGGGAGACAGACGCCCTGGAAACAATTGGAGACCAAAGGGAGAAGAAGCCTGCTCTGGTATATAGCTGGCTGGTCGTATTCTTCATGTCAGACCACCACACACAGGCTTTTCATGTGGTGCGGAGTGTCGAGCTGAATCGCCAATGAACTGTAGTTTCAAACCCGCGCTGTGTAAATCACTCATGACCCCACCCCCATCCGAGCCCAGATGGGAACTGAACGTTGACGTGAAATTAAAACGGCGGCGTGCCCCCACCCCACCCCTTGACCCTTCCGGGAGGAATTAAATCATAGGGAGAAACCCATAAATCACACAGGGGTGGGAGGAAACGGGCGGGAACAGTCACATCTACTCGCCGCCAATCCGCCCTTCATTCATCACAACGGTCAGAGCCCATTCGCCCAGCACCACCATACAAATTAAACGGCGGATGCCACAAAACATCATCTTCCTCTATGCTAACGGTGGGGGGAGGGGGGGTTGCCAAAGCCCTGACCGGTTCTGCCGGTATGAATATGAATCGACTGAAATGGGGTGCATATGCCATGACACCAGGCATTTGGACCGACATGCTACACAAACATGCTACACAGTGATTTGACCGGCAAGCATTTAGTTTATATTGAAAGGATAGAAATGAATACTGTATCAAAAGTCTACCCACTTGATGAAAAAGCAGCTTTGGGTTACTGAAAGTCTGAAATCAAGACAAATTATGTCCGCCCTTTTTTGATCACAACTTGCAACCCAAAATATTTGGATGATACATTTTGGATAAATGAATGATTTGACTGAAGATAAAACAACAACATAATGCCTTGGTTTCATAAATGTGCACACCCCACAACATATGGTTTAATGCTGCATCTTTTGCTTGGCTTTCAGCAGGTACTCAGCTTGGATATGCATCAACCCAGCACAACTGGATAAGACCATTGTACCCCAATTTTCTTTACCGAAGAGTTAAATCTCAGGTCAAATCACAAGGGGAACTCCAGTGCACAGCCCTCTTTAGGTCAGGCCAAAAGATTTTCTATAGGACATTTGCCATCTTTTTTGCAAGACATTCCTTGGTTGAATTTTGATGTGCGTTTCAGATTGTTGTTGTGTTGGAAGGTGATATTTATATTTACTTTTCTGGCAGAAGGCAGCAGGGTTTTTGCCAAATAGTAAGATTTTTGAGAACTTTATTGTCGTCTCTCCCCTAAACAGCTCCCCGTCCCTGCTAGCACCAAGCTTAACAATATGTACTGTGTATTTTGGGTGATGAGTTCTGCGCCAAACCTATCTTTTGGAATAAAGGTCAAAACATTCTACTTTGGTCTCATCAGACCATATCATATTTTACTACATAGTTCGGGGAAATGTTTTTCCAGTTATTGACACCTTTTCTCACAACTCAGACTCGTGGAGTGTTGTTCAATGAAGGTAGTACCCAGTCCCGAACAGAAATTCCAGCAGCTCCTTTAAGGTTGTCGTTGGCCTCATGATAGCCTCCCAGGTGAGCTTTCTTAATGCCCTTGCATCAATTCTGAAAGGACGGCCTGATCTTTGCAATGTGATATCACATCTTACTGAAGTGTGATTGGGATACTTTTTCTGCAGGAAGACCCATGACTTTTGACAAAGACTGAGCATTTTGACACTACGGTCCAAAATGTTTGGTAATCTCCCAGTGCCAGCAAAGGAATCCCAAAACATCATTGAACTACCTAAATGTGTGGGGAAAGTGTTTTCATTTCATTTTTTTGTAGAATAAGAAAAGTAAAGCAAAGTAAGATTTATGAAATTATATTTAAAAACATCTTCAACGGTAAACCTAACGAATTTGAACAGTTTTCTATAAGAAATGGTTATTAGAATGAAGTGGATACAGTACGGCAACTTTGTATGCTGCCCAATAATTATCCTTTCTTCCTAAAAACAACTATATTCTACTTTTCGCTTTTCCCATATCACTCACTCCCAAAACTGAAATCCTTTTTTCCCCAGAGTGGTTGTATTTGTGTGTGGCGTCCTTGTACCTGCATGAAAGGAATAAAGTCCTCTTGTTCCAGGTAATTACAGCCAGGTTTGGCCAAAAGGTGCACAAACTTGGACACGTCATCGTGACACGTCTGCAGGGTTCTGGGAAAAGAAAGAGGGAACAGATGTTTTCAGGATGTCTTTCTCCCAACACCCTCTCCATCAGAGGGAGTCCTTAAATCATTCAACTATGAAGTGGCTGTGGGGGGGTTATTACATCCTGAAATTAGGATTCCCGAATTGATGCTGGGCTTGGGGAGTTTGTGCGGTCATGGTGACATCACCTAATGTTCCGTTTATGGACTGACTGGGGAGATATCAGGCTGTTTGACTCTATGGTGGCTCACAAACTATTTGAACAGTAGTCTTAGAATAACAACACAAGCACAACCAACTCTGGTAGACTTTAGTGGAATTCAAAACCCTGTGCTTGTTCAGTGTCTGAGATGAGAAGAAAAAACAGGACTCTTCATTAATTTACAACCGTTTCCACTGTTTCTAGACTTGTCTTTTCATGAAGGAATAACGCGTTGTCTTTTCCTAAGCTTTTGACTTTCTAGTGGCTATAGTTGTTCGCCGGCGAATATGGCCCTATGGATTAAGAGAGCGGCCCAATGGTTCGCCTGGAAGTTTACACCAAGCGGCATTGACTTACTTTCTCCACATGGCCACGAACTTGTGGACGGACACAAAGCCTGTCCTGTCGCCTCCAGACGAAATAAACAATGGGGCTTTCCAGTAGAGAGGACACTCGCATGCCTATAGGGAGAAAGGAAAACAAGAAAAGAGATGGAGGGAGAGAGAACAAGCATTTTAGACAAGTGTCCTCTTCTGTGCCATTAAGATGTCTGATCACTTCCCTGTCCTTGACAGCTCACATGTAACAAGAGGCGTATTGATCTTCTTTTTCCGACTATACATTGTGCAGGTTGTGGTAAATTGGGGTCTGTCAGTGCTTTTTCTCCCCTCTCTCTGACAACTCTCAGTCGGTTAGAATCCCAACTAAAGTCATTAAATGGAGTCCAGGGAGAGAAACCTGGACAAAATGTGACACTAGCAATTCTCTGGGCACTAAGTTTCACAGCAGGGAGCTGAACTGACCAAGATAACTTTTTTTCTTTATGGAGACCAACCTGAGGAAACCCGTATGACGTTTGTCTCCCAACTCAGGTTCCTTTCAGGTCAGTTGTCATGAAATAATAGATTCATGAGTTAAGTGACAGAAAGGGTGTGGGAGACCTTTTGGTAAAGTCAGGGGCTAATTGCTCTAATGATAACAATTTGCTGGATGGCTGTGAAGCCTTGGCGCAACAAATCACTTTCTCACCTTGGCAACCTGCCCCATGTCCTCAATGGTGGCCCTTTCATTGGGGAATTGGGAAAATATTTTCTCAACCTTGGAAATGAGGTGGTCAATGTTGAGGTTGGCATTGGGCCGTCCCCGCGGGAAGTAGAACTTTGGAATGCTTTCACTTAGCGCCGTGGCGACGGGCTCCTCGCTCTTCAGCTGGGCCTGGGGAGAAACAGACAAGACAGAACATAAGGTTAGCCACTGACACAGGCTAGTGCACTAACACTGACCAACACCACTGCCTCCTAGAGTATGCTAGGCTAACTGCCATAAAGAAATACCATAAATAGTCATCCTGTCAGTCCCACAGGGAAGAGTTATGGTTGCTTAGTAAATTACTCGTCCCTACAACCAATTAACTGTAATGGCTTCAATTAAAGATGTGATGTTGGAATGTTCAAACAAGTCAATCTAGAAAGGCAGGCAGGCGCCAACCACCAGGATAGACTTCTACAGATGTAGTTGAAAAAAAGAAAATAGATGAATGGTATTCCTTATGAAATGAAAGTACTGAAAAATGAATGTTAAGATCCAATAATAAATGACAGCAGAGATCCATGACTGTGTCAAACGCCCATGCAAGCTGTAAAATTGCCTGGTATGTCTACTGAATATTCAGAAGTTAAAATGCTCCAGAGACCTTTCTCCATTTGGGTTTGACATTGTAGTCATTTAGTTTTTTATCCCCAGTGAGTGCATCCATTTTCCATACCTTTTCCCAGTGGGGACCCACAATTGTAGTGTTGCAAGGACGCACAGCATCCATGATCTAATTAATTTTCTCCTGAACATACCAGAGAGGTAGACATTGGTAGATCTTGTTATAATGATCTACCAATGTCTTCTATAATGGAGCCCATAGAACAATAGATGAATCCAAGCTCAAGAAAGAAAGTGAAAAAATACTTAATTGATAACGTCCGTTGAGAAGGTAATCCACGACAAGTAGGCTTAGCTTAGTAAAGTGCAATGACAGGAGACATATAACACATAAAAGCCAAAAAAACAAGTCAGTCCTGACTAACAAGTCCGGGCTTGATACACACTCAGAGGTGGGGGGGGGGGGTGGTAGCAACAAAAAAAATACTAGGAAATGTACATGCGAAATACTGTAAGTTGCTATGCATAAAAGCGTCTGCTAAATGGCGGTAGGGCAAATTTAGCATTAGGGATGTGACATTTTCAAACAAAATCAGAAATAAATTCCCTCAGATAATACTTAAGGATAAATTAACAATTTAATTTATATATTTTTTATAATCTAACATAGGATGTGTAGATTCATTATTACAAAATGTTAAGTAATCTAACTATGTTAACGGAGAACAACCTGGTGTTAATGGATGGAACAGAAATGGGAAGGCAGTTTTGGGAGAGCAGAAACATTGACAAGTCTATGAATCTTACATTCTTAAGGGAAAATATGAATAGCCACTTTCAAAGGAAGGCTTGGCTGCATACAAAAATTGCCCCTGAATGCTAAACAAGACTAACGTGTTCCAGACATCCCAAACATACATTTTTAAACATTATCCCTTTGCAAAAGTTGAGTACAAGGTAGGATTAGGTGTATGTTTGTTTCATAAATGCTTGTTGACCTTGGGCATGTAACCTGGGCTTTAACCTAGGAAACCAGGACAAGGGCATTAAATGTCTGAAAAGTCACAAGACAGGAGAGGAGCCATCTTGGCAGGGCCTAAATGCCATACCACTGATTTCAAAACAACAGCAATTCCCATTGGCAGTCTCGAGTAACTGACAGATTAATTCTGTCAAACTCATCCAACAGAGTGCCAAGTGGGTTTGCTCCTCATTTGACTTGATTGACCTATTAAGGCCACAGGACTGTTAGAAACTCCCCTTGCCTGGTCTGAAAAGAAAAACAAACGGCATAAACTAAGCCCTAATGGAATGAGTTTGACACCCCTGTTCTAGGCTGCAGAATTCACACCATGTAACAATGCATGTAAACCAGTCGGAAGGATGCTATTAACTGCACAAAAAACAAATGCAGACACGTCATCTGTGTGTCTGCAAGTTGGGCCATTAAATTGCCCCAGGCCTTTCCTAAACTTATTTCATAAGACCACAAACCCAAAGACATTCACCTATGGGGCAGGAGGCCTAGTGGTTAGGGCATCTGACCAGTGTACGAAAGGTCCTTGGTTCTAAATCCCTCAACCGCCAAGGTGGATGCTATTTCGTTCTGTCCCTGATCAAGACAGTCAACACTAGCCCCAGATAGTTGCTTTAACTAAGCATTGGTTCATAATGAACTTGCCTGGTTAAATAACCATAAAAAATAAAATCAAAGACAAAAAACGTGACAATGGATTTTATTTCAGTAAACATTGCTCACAGGATCTAAGAGAAAGCTCACCCACGTCCCTCATAGTTTCCCCGGTTGTGGCTCCATCCTCTAACACCCATAAGACATCTCTGAGTATATGTGTCCCTGTGTGTTTGTTTGAATGCATTTGCCTTGTAACAGGCAGCGTCCACCCAAGACAGAATGTCCATTGTCTACAGCTGAGCTCTATGTGTTATTAAGATCTATAATAGCGGTGATGAACCTGAAAAGCTCTCTGTTCAGTACAACTAGGAGCTCATAACTTGTAAGGATAAATCATTATCTAGTAAAACCCATAATGATTTCAATAGACTATGCAATTCATTGAAATATAAAATGATCGAATGCACAACCAGATATGTAACAAATGTAAAAAGAAACTAACAAAAAAAGGCGATAGGTTACATGATCATAAAAAATACATTACCCAGCAACAAGTGCCCAAAGTTCCCTCAACTATAAAATGTTTAATTCCATACCGAACCTGCCGACAAACCTATTAGTAATTCTTATTTAGTTAACCAATTATTTAACCAGGTAAGTCATGTGAGAACCAATTTTCCTGTGAGGATAGCCTGGAAAGAAATGTGTAAAGAAATATTGAATAGTTAAGAAAACCATTTCCCTCAGAGTCCACTACGTTTGGCCAGGGTCCAAATCTTTCTGGTCTAAGTTAGTGCACTATTGATGGAGTGCACGAATTGAGTGCCATTTGGGATTCAACACACCCTGAGCCTATTTAGTTACAAAATAAGTCCATTCTGATACTCCCATGACCTGCCAGATAAAACCCATCTTGGCCCACTAGCCTAGCCTGGCATAGCTGGAACACACTTCCTCATTCCCAGAGACTATTTTACATGACTAGAGAATCTTCCCACTGGATATTTCTGCCAGTACTTTAATAACAGGTGCCCGTGCCTTTACAAACATGGCACGGCACTGCACTCTTAGGATTCAAAAGTTTTGAAATCGCCACCCCAATACCTTTCATCTCACCCTACCTTCAGCCCTTGGAAGTCTCTCAATTAGGTAAAAACCTAATTAAACCTCAACAGCAGGTAACCTTAGCAATATTAAGTGCATTGATGAGACCATATATGGTGCGTTTGGACCTGGCGTTATCAGTTTGGATATGTTCCATGGCATTCTGTCAGGCGCTCCTCAGTGTAGCACAAGGATAGACAGACGCTGTTGATCTTCCCTTGCTCCTCTCCGCGTGCTGGTGTCAACCATTGCTATAAAAAGGACACTGGCATCTTGCTTGGCCTCACAACGTACTGCTTTGCCGCCACCCACACTTCACTTACACTACCGCTAGCGGAGCTCTTTTAAGCACAACCGCTAATCCTTGCAATGTCCCTTACATTCACAAAAGCTGCATTGTCGGTCAAACTGAACACTGTACACAAGGGCAACTCAATTAGAGGCTCACATCGAAGTCTAAATGTACGATCATCGTGTCAACAACATTAACAAGTGCATCTAGTTTCTCCCCATGTTTTGATTTGTTGGCCTTTATATTTTTGTTAGGCTGTTCTTTTTTTCTTTCTTCCAAAAGTCCAAAGATATCTAGAACACACTGGGAAACAACTTTTGAGACAAAAAGTACATAATAATAAAACATTGCCTATAAAGTTTACTTTTGCCTTTACTTCAATACAAGTAAAGGTAAAAGTTCCAATACTTTTTTGGAACAGTATTATATACATATATCATAGTATATCAATTTCTTTAAAGAAAATGTAAAAAAGAGGAGAAAATAATTAACTGATCAATATTAACTTTTAATGATTTGCTACTCAAATAACTAAAAGTTTTACAAAAATATATTTTCACCATAGGGACAACTCTAGGTTATTGACTCAAGTAGCAATTACTGCTTTGTTGCTTTTTTGTTTGACACTATAATGTCAATGATCATCTTAGTGTCTAAAAACATCCTACAACATTCCTAAAAATGTATTCTTAAAGTGAAAGAAGAGATTGCTCATTTTACCACAACTGTCCCCAGCATAGTTTGCAGATAGTTTTCTTTTGGTTGTGGTGCAACATTTCTGTTCTAACAATGGGGGAAACCTTTCTAACTAGCCTAATTCTGGATAGTTTCCTTGGTGAACAGGGGGATTTCCTGCTCCGCAAGCACAGCGCTCTTGCATTTGTCCACTCCTCTTTGCATATAGAAGTTGGATAAAGTTAAAACAGAAAACACTAACATGATTTCATTACCCGAATCATAGTATCTTTTCAAGATTATGTTCTTCTCTAGTCAACATTTTTGTGGTGGTGCAGCTCTTTAAATTGACGCCAAAAACAATGTAGTGAAGCACTCCCAAATAGAAGATGGTCAGGGCCCCTAACCCATCTCCCTTACCACAATCCAAAAATAAATATTTTTGGATGGACAACATGCATGTCCTTATTAGAAGCTACAAAACATCCACATAATACACTGAATGACTTTGCTTAAACAATGTTTAACAAACTCCAGTGTTTCTGATCTGTTTCCACATCAATTTAGCTGTGCCGCGGGGCCGTTGAATAAACACCAAAAATATGGAAGATGAAATACTATCGATTCGGACATTGGGGACGAAGAAACCCCTAAAACACTGATAGCCTTGTGTTGGGAGGGAGCACCTGCCTGTCCTTGTTGTGCCTGGAAGGCCCGGAGCCTCTTCTTGAAGCGTGAGGGCAAGACAAAATCACAGCCGCGGGCCAACAGGGCCAGCTCCTTCCTCAGGTCAGGGTCCTGACGCAGCGACAGCTCCTTCATCCTCATCCTTGCGCCAGACAGGACGGGATGCTTCCACACGCACACTCAAACACACCCCCTCCAATCTCAAATGGAATGTCTTCCTATGGATTGTTCCAGAAGTAGTAGTAGTAGTAGCAGCGCTAACAGTAACAATGCCAACTACTAGAGCAGAAATCCTCAGCGATGTGTTTGGGATTGTCCTGGGAGAGCCTTTAGGAGTCAGTGGAAGGAGTGGAGGCAGTGACAGCACTCCCCTGTCCCTGGAATCATGTGTTTGTCATTTGACAGAGCGAGAGCTTTACTCAGGGCAGCAGCTGCTGTTGTTGTCTCAGCCCAGCTCTGGTCACCAGCCTAACTCACAGTACCATGGACTCTCTCAGAGATCTGCCTGCTGTCCTGTCACAGACACTATCCTGCACGCGTACACCCCAAACTGACTGGTTAGGATCAGGGAGCCCCAGCCTACCAGCAGTCACTACGAAGATAAGGATTGTGTGTGTGTGTGCGTATGGTGTGAAGCTGCCCTTTCCAGTTTGCATTCCTAAGCTTGCATCAAAGGTTATGCAAAGAAACAGACCTGCTGTTGAGGTCTGCAGATCCTGGACATCAACAACATAAATTGGAACTGAGGTAACAAACATCATATTGCCTGCTTTTCCCAATTACGTTTTGTTTCCTAAAAATATATAAATCAAATAAATGTGCATTTCTATTAACCTTTGGGAGCATTATTGTGATAAGCTATTGTAAATTATTTTAAAACATTGAAAGTTTTTAATTAATCTGCTTTTAACTTGATAAATTCACTGAATTAAAAGTTGATGTAAAACGTGACAGTAAAGACATTTTGTAAAAGAAAAAAAAATAGAAAAAAATAAATAAACCTCTTGCAGCTACTCTGGATTATAATGGTTCTCAAAAGTGATGATCCCTAGAACAGAAAAGGTTTGTGACCTTTCGGCTAGAGCATCTAACTATTGTATCAAACCATTCTTCACAGCATCTTCAAAATAAAGAATTCACTATTACTTCTTGATCTTATTTATTCTGGCTTTTAGAAAGTCTGCTCAGACTGTGAGCAGCCATATTCATTAGTGGGCCTCTGTCACATTAAAGGATATTTTTAACAAACGTCTAAATACATGTAGGCTAGCCCTACATATACAGGTGGACTTAAAGAAATGAATAGAACAAATGGAATCCATTAAAAAAATATAGATATATTTATGACAACTCAAACTTGGGAAAGAAAAGACTCATCTCCTCATTGGAGAGGCTTGTTTTTCTTTGTTTTGCCTTCCCTTCACAGGCTTGAACTGCCATCCATTCCAATCCTTATTATAGTCGACGGGCCCTAGTGGGCGGTAAGGAGGGGGGGAGTGCTGAATTCAAAGAATGATGGTCGAAACCAGTCTGGGCCTATTAAAAGCACTGACGAGTGCCGTTTGGGCAACCCAAGAAACCAGATCTGGAGAAACAAGTGTGTTATCTTTACTGCTAGTGCAAACATCCGCCTCCTGCCCTGGATTGACAGCAATTACATCAATTCCCCCGTAAACCTGCTGATCCAACAGCGTTAGGCAGCCTAGGCAGAGAAGAGGGGTGTGTTCAAGAAGAGGGATGTCATTTTTGTTAACGCCTGTTGTTCTCGCAAACAAATCTAATTAGGCTGAAAATGACTTGAGCTCTGAACTTGCGTGTGTGTTGGTGTATAAGTGAAAGCAGTGTGTGGCTGTGGTGTGTAAACATACGAGTGTGGAGCGAAAAGCACACCCAGCTTATATAGAGTATTTTTAGATGATGGGATCAGAGAGTCCACATTCTTCCACTGGTTTCAGAATAAACCCAGTTCCTGTTGTCCCTCCAATAGCATAATACTGCACACGTTCGATAAGCCATTTGTCTGAAGCCTTTTCACGCCATCTGCCTTTCATTGACCCTTTAAGCTCATCAGCTTGATGGAAACGCCAAAAGAAAACACAAGGACTAAAAGCAAAAATTATCACATGGAACTCTCAGCATATTAACTTTTTCATTCATTCAGTATTTGAGTTCGTAGGAACCACAATCCTAAATTGGGACACACGTTGGAGAAATGCAGACAGAGAGAGCTGGACAGACCGACTGGGAGAATCAGAGAGGCCTTCGCAGGAAAGGACAGCTGTCAGTGTCAGCGGTGCCACCCTCCACACATACGCAAGCAGACAGACTGGGGAAAAAACAGAGTGAAAAAAGAACAGAACTACCAAACAATGGCATCTAACATCACTTACCAATTCAACCTCGGTTTACTGTGTGCCCTGCTGTCAGTAGGCTATAGATGGAGAAGCTCTGCTGCCAAAAGATGGAGAGGGCTAAATAACTTTTCATTCACACAAATGTGGATGTGGCGCACTAAAGCGAGACAACGCCATTTACAAACAGACACTGTAATGCAGTGTCAACCCGTGACAGCACAAAATGCAGATTGGGAAAACAGCTGTTAAACAACATCAGATGTTGACATGAGTCGGCCTGGTCTAAGTGACCATTAGCATACAGTTAGGTCCGGAAATATTTGGACAGTGACACGTTATTTTGGCTGTTTACCAAAATATACCGAAGTTACAGTTAAATAATGCATATGGACTAAAAGGTGCAGTCTCTCAGCTTTAATTTGAGGGTATTCACATCCAAATTGGAGGAAGGGTTTAGGAGTTACAGCTCTTAAATATGTAGTCCCCAAATTTCCAAGGGACCAAAAGTAATTGATTAGATTAGATTCAACTTAATTGTCATTGTACAGTACAAGTACAGTACAACAAAATGCAGTCTGCATCTAACCAGAAGTGCAAATAGAGGAGGGCTGAAAATGTATACGTATTGAGTATATGTATGTTACCAGTAGAATGTGTAAATGAGCAATACTAAATGTGCAATAAGGCAAATAGTGGAGGGCAGACATTTTACAAATATTAGGTATAGTGTTTGTTAAAAATTGAATAAAACCAAAATTTCAAAATTGCATTCAATATGTGCAAACGAGGCAAATGAAGGAGTGATGTATTAAGGTAGCCTGTGCACCTGACATGCAGAGATAGCAGCAATGAGGTCCCCAGGTAGACATGCGTGAGTAACTGTAAAAAAAAAAAAAAAAAAAAGCCAGGCACAGTGGCAATTCTAAATGTGCAAAGAAGCAAATTGAATGTTTGTTCAACTGAAATGCAGGGATGGCAGCATTCAGGTTCCTGAGGCAGACACATACTTTTAACAACTGAAAACGTTCATTACCAGGCATAGCAAGGCAGTGTCAGAGTAGTACAAGGGAGTAGTGCAACAAGGTCCCAGAGAGGGGGGGGTATTGTAAGTGATCACTCAGGCTCTGCTGCACCTTTTAGACTAGGGCTGAGGTGTTGAGGGTCCAGGAGAGGTCCTTGGAGATGTGGACACCCAGGAATTTGAAATTGGACACACTCTCCACCTCAGTACCATCGATGAGGACTGGGGCGAAGTTGCAGCCTTCAGACGTCCCATAATCCACATTGAGCTCCTTGGTTTTCTTTACTTTGAAGGCCAGGTTGTTGACAACGCACCATGCCGCCAGGTGCTTGACCTCTTCCCTGTAGGCTGACTCGTCATTGTCACTAATCAGGCCTGGTGTCGTCTGGGAACTTGACAATGGTGTTGGAACTGTGTACTGTGGAACGCAGTCGTGGGTGAAGAGTACAGGAGAGGGCTCAGCACACAGCCTGGTAGAACACCAGTGTTCAGGATCAGGGTGGAGGAGGTTAACTTCTCTAACCTGACAGACTGGGGTCAGTTGGTTAGGAAGTCCAAAGCCCAGTTGCAGAGAGAGGGTCTGATCCCCAGGTCATGGAGTTTGTTGACCAGCCGTGTTGAATGCTGAGCTGAAGTCTACGAATTGCATTCTCACATAGGTGTTGGTTTGTCCATGTGGGTCAGGGCAGAGTGTAAAGCCGTGGAGATTGCATCCTCTGTAGAACTGTTCGGCCGTTAGGCAAAATGTTAGGGATCCAGTGTTGGGGGAGGCAAGACTTAAGGTGGACCAGAACTCGTTTTTCAAAGCACTTCATGATTGTAGGGGGGGAATAGAACTGGACGGAAGTCATTCAGGCTAAATGCGGTCAACTGCTTCGGCACTGGCACAATGGTTGCGGTTGTGGCATAATGGTTGCGGAAACAGGTTGGGACAACCGCCGGGGCCAGTGACATGTTAAAGATGTCGGTAAAGAACTCGATCAGCTGCCCAGTATGTGCTCCAAGCACACACTCCGGAGACGCCACTGGGACCAGCAGCCTTGTGTGCATTCACCCAGCTCAGTGCAGACAACACATCTGCAGCGGATAATCTGAGGGTGGGGGCGTCTGGAGGGGGTTCAGCTTTAATGGCGGGTTCTTTGTTGTCCTTGTCGAAGAGTGCATTGAAACTGTTTAACTCATCGGTGACGGAAACATAGCAGGCTGTGTGGGTAGGGTTCTTTGGACGGTGGGTAGGGTTCTTTGGACGGTGGGTAGGGTTCTTTGGACGGTGGGTAGGGTTCTTTGGATGGTAGTCAGTGATGGCTTGGATGCCCTGCCACATGCGTCAGGGTTCAGAGTTGTTGTAAAAGTGTTCCTCGATCCACAGTTTGTGGTATTTTGTTTTAGCCATCTTGATGCCCCTTTTTTTTTTAGATTGGCCTTGGATAAGCTGTAGTCCTCCGCATCGCCAGATGTGAAAGTGCCTTAAGCAGTTGACGGACCTCTCTGTTCATCCACGCCTTCTGGTTGAGGAAGGTCTTTATTAGTTTATGGGTGGTCACATTGTTGGAGCAGATGTTGATGTAATCCAGAACAGAGGAAGCATATGTTTCCATGTCCATATGGGAGTCAAGGATGGCTTGAGTGGCAAATAAACTCTAGTCTATATGTTCAAACTGGTGCTGTAGAAGTGAGTATGACCCTTCTGGCCAAACTTCGACTGTCCTCACTGATGGTTTCACACGTTTGATGATGGGTAAATACTTAGAATTAGTGAAAGATGGTCAGATTTCCCCAGGTGGGGGAGGGGAATGGCTTTGTAAGCCTCCGGAACGTTTGTGTACACATGGTCTAGTGCATTGTCTCCTTTGGTGGGGCAGGAGATATTTTGGTGGAATTTGGGAAAAAGAGTTGTTAGATTTGAATGAGGCAAGATAAAAGGCCTGCATCAAATCATCAGGAAATTCCAGAATTGAGCAGTGACTCCCGGTTAAGTTAGTTAGTGTTTGTACACCATGTTTTGTTTACATTAATTCACAGTCCACCACCTCTAGTATTACAATTACAATCCAATCCACTCCGAAGACATATATGCCATCCAGCTCAATTGCTGTGTCGAGATATTCTTGTCAAGCCACGCTTCCGTGAAAATCATGACGCTGCAATCCATAATATCTGTGAGATTATTTGCAATTGTATTTCATCCATTTTATTCGCCAGTGACCGTATGTTAGCGAGGAAAAGGCTAGGTAGAGAAGACCGATGGGGGGCTAGCATTAGTCTAGTCTGGATACCTCCACGCTTCCCACACCATCGTTTACAAATTTGACTCCTCCTTCAGGCACCACCAGTCGGTGCGAATGCAAATAACGTCTCACGGGGTGTCCTCACAATCTCCAGTGTGTCAAAATGTATGCTTGTTTATGTTTAGATAAACAAAAGAACATCTGTTTGTTTATCTGTAGACAGGAACTCATGTTCATTCAAAGCGCGACAGTAAGTAGCCAATGGGTTTACAGTAATTCTGTTTGGGATGTCTATAAAGGTAAGGAAACCAGAAGTTTCTTTGAGATGAGAATGAGTGAGCTCGAATTTGTTAGACCAAGTATGGAGCCTGTAACATTAGGAACAATGGACTATCAAATGCTGCAATAAATAATTTAATTACTCTCTCCCTTGACAACCGGATACACTAACATTATTTCAACCACTATATGAAATGACTGAAAGTTGTTTGATATGTTGATATGACTTTTAAATGTGAGGTCGGAGTCTCCGAACATCAAGGTTACGCACTTGATCCCTGGTTTTAAGGGCCCGAGAATCCAGCTCTTTACTAATACTTGTTCTTCTATTTTTGTTGCCAAACACAATCTCAGTTTTATCTTGGTTTAATTGTAGACAACTTTGGTTCATCCAGGTATTTATGCGCTCTATACAGTGACACAGAGAGTCTATTGAACTGTTGTCATAAGGTTCGAGAGCCATATATATTTGAGTATCATTGGCATAGCTGTGGTAGTTAATGTTGTTGTAGAGATAGAAGATTGAACAGAAGCGGACAGAGAACTGATCCCTGTGGAACTCCGCATGTCATAGCCACCCTATCAGATTCATGATTACCAATGGTGACAAAGTAACTCCGGCCATCTAGATAAGATCTGAACCAATCAAGGACTGTCCCGGAAAGTCCAACCCAATTTTCCAGCCTATCTATAAGTGTTCTATGACCTACAGTGTCAAATGCTGCACTGAGATCTAATAAAATAACAGTTCTAGTTCTATCTGAATCAGTATTCAGTCGTATATCATTTAAAACTTTAATCAGGGCTGTTTCAGTACTGTGGTGAGGTCGGAAACCTGACTGAAATGTGTCTAAGAGAACGCTTGAGGTCACAAAATTGCAGAGTTGATTGAAGACAACCTTCTCAATGATCTTGGATATAAAAGGGATATTTGATACAGGTCTATAGTTCTTCATTATAGATGCATCCAATGTTCTCTTTTTTAATAGGGGCTTAATGGCAGCTGTTTTCAGAGATGTTGGGAAAATTCCTGATTTCAGAGAGCTATTAACTATTTGCTGCAAGTCCATTGTTATGGAGTTAAAAAATAAATAAGTCTGATGGCAGTGTGTCGAGACAACATGTAGAAGCTTTAAGATGCCAAACTATTTCTTCTATGAATTTTTTTATCAATTGTACTAAATTGCGACATAATAACCAAGTTAAGTCTTGGTGGTCATAGTGACGGTACAGAGTCCTGGTTAGACTGTATAGTTCTGAGGGTCCGTCTAATACTTATACTTTTTTCAATAAAGAAATATGCAAATTCATTACATTTCACAGTGGACATGAGTTCTGATGCTATCTGCTTAATTGGGTTTGTAAACTTGTCAACATGACAAATAGAGTGCGGGTATTGTTGATATTCTTGTTGATCATTCCCGATAAATGTTGCTGTTGGGCCCTGCCATAACTCATTGTTGAAGCTACCAAGGCAATGTCTATAAATGTCAATGAATTTGAAGTTTAGTTTTCCTCAACTTATGTTCCGCTTTCCTACATTCTCTTTTCAGGGCGCTTACCATCATGGTGGTTCTCCATGGTGTTTTCTGTTTGCTCATAGTTTTCTTTACCTTTACAACATGATGCATGACACTCAATATTTTGGTATTAAAATTATCAAGGAATACATCAACTGACTCAGCACTTATTTTTGGAAAGATACCTGTGGCTTCCATAAACTGAGCATTGGTACTCTCATTAATGTACATTTTCGTAACAGAAACAGAGCTAACTGGAACATTCCAAAAAAATTCCAGTAAAGTTTTTTGGCAAGTGATTAAAAAAAGACAGAATGTGGCCTCAAGGGTTTGTGTGTGCTCTTTCACATGTTGAGTGAGATCAAAACTGTCAAGTAGTGCAAAAGGTTATTTGGCATTATTGTCCGTATTACTATCTCTGTGGATGTTAAAATCCCCTGAAATTAATAAACAAGTTATAATCAACTGATATAACAGAGTAGTTCAGCAAAATCATCAATAAAATGTGCAGAATATCATGAAGGTCTGTAAATGGTTAAAAACAACATTTTGGGGGTACCCTTCAATGTAAAATAGAGGTATTCAAAATAAATCAAATTACCTAGTGTATTTTCTTTACACTGGAATGTATCTTTGAATAGGGCTGCCACTCCTCCTCCTTTCCTACCATTGTGACACATATTCATAGAGCCAAATTTATCAGGTGCTGTCTCGTTAAGAATTGCAGCACTACAATCTTCAGTTAGTCACGTTTCAACGAGAAACATAAAATCTAGGTTGTAGGAGATTATAATGTAATTTACCAAGAATGATTTGTTGGTG
Organism: Esox lucius; assembly: GCF_011004845.1. NCBI lineage: Eukaryota > Metazoa > Chordata > Actinopteri > Esociformes > Esocidae > Esox > Esox lucius. Next base: position 4,778,211 of record NC_047584.1, on the reverse strand, counting down.
AGAGATCTGATATTAAGTAAAGCCAGTTTAATAGATATAATAGGGGTTCCTGGACTGGTAGGTTGACGTGTTACAGTTAACAGATTAGACAAGTTTACTTTATAAATTGCATGGGCACGATTGCTTCCATTTCTAATAAACACAGGAATAGAGATACTGGGTCCTAGCTTGGACTCAAAACAGTCGGCATTGCTATTGTTACGATAGCAGGGACCCGAAGCACATCACCGAGTATATTCTGTGCTCGGTGGAAATAAAGGTCAAGGTTGTGAACACGCGCCGCCATCTTGGTCATTGTTGAATATTTCACTCAAAAGCGGTTTCACTGACAGGTGTGGGCTATCCCTTCATTTTTTCTTCATTAATTAAGCAGGTAAAAGGTTAGAGTTGATTCCAGGGGTGGCATTCGCATTTGGAAGCTGTTGCTGTAAACCCACAACACGCGGTCAAAGGAGCTCTCAATGCAAGTGAAACAGGCCATCCTTGGACAATGATCCGAAACATACTGCAAAAGCAACCCGTTCCAGCATGCATTTTACTGGCTGAAGACAAAACTTAAGGCACGAACAAACAACAACTGAAGTCAGCTGCAGTAAAGACCTGGCAAAGCATTTACAAAGGAGGAAACAGTGTTTGGTGATGTCCATGGGTTCCAGACTTCAAGCAGTCATTGCCTGTAAAGGATTCTCAACAAAGTAAAAAAATAAATAAAAAAGTATTCATGATTGTGTTAATTTGTCTAATTACACTTGAGCCCCTGAAATGAGCAGTTTCACACTATACTGTAAAATACTTTTACAGAAGTGATAAATTGTGTCAATATTTCCAGACCTAAATGTATATGGATGAAGCTTGTATGTATGACGGAGGGCACAGAGGTAGGATCTGTAATGAGGAAGGAGGAGAAACTCAAATTCACTGGAGGCATGTTCAGGACCTCTGGGCTTTCACCAGATAGAAAGACAGAGAGAGAAACGGACAGAACAAGTAAGAGCTTGTTTCCTGGAACTATCAGTTCTATCAGCTTCCTGGAACAATCCAATCAGCATGAAACTTACAACCTCTTGACCAAACCGCAGTAGAGAATCAATAACAAATAGAGTAGTGAAGCCTAAAACAGGAACGCAGCAACCCCCAGTCCCATCCTATCCTATCTGGTGTGTCTGATAGGACAAAAATAGGGTCCATGTCACTGCCCACATAGTAGGCTTGGAAGAGGGCCTGGAAGCGGAACAGGTTGTGAACTAGCTTGAAAGATATTGCAATCACAGAGGATCGCGGAAAAATCGATTTGGTGGACAAGCAGACCAACTGAGTCAATCTACAGCAATGACAAACCTGTCACTGATTTACTTAAGTCAACCCGTTACTTGAGCATTCAAGTTTTTTCCCCAAATCCCATTAATTTATTTTGTTATGGTAGTCTACAAGGCATTCAACACCTGAAACTAAATCTCTCACATTGTGGTGTTGCAGAGAAACACATTTAATATGTAAAATAAAAGGGTGAGGTTCCCTTTTGATCTGTTCTAATCATCCAGTAAAAGTGGTTGGGTGATTAGGTTTTAGTGACACCTTGTTGAATATAAAAAAACAAAATTGCAGCACGGACTAGCTTTTTACTTCTGAAAACCGCAGTTGCCTGCAAAGGGCTGGCCTAGAATAAAAATCTACTAAATGAAGTTCGTTAGAATATCATTTGGAACTGAACTAACCTATTGGCTACTGCCGTAATGAAACTGTTTGAACTAAACTTAAGTAGGCATCTCCTGGTGAGCTAGGCTTAGCTATTATAAAGCACTTAAATGTAGCTGAGAGATCAGGTATCCACAAATGTTATCCTTTGGCCACTTTCAGCTGAAATAATTTCATGGTTTGTGAGCCCTAAAGAGCATGGCAACAATTTTTAAATATAAAGAAGAATACCAAGAAGAACAGAAAACTTATTTTAGAGTGCTCCTTAACAAAACAAAACTTCACACCATGGACATTAACCTAGCCATTGATGGGTTGAGAGTGATTCCTTTTGGGTTGCTACTTGATGCCAAATGCTAGCTTGAGTGACTTTAAATCAGTTAAGCCTACACATGAAAAGGGTCGGAGAAAGGTCAAAGCACAAATTGTTTTGAGGACCACGGAAGAGTGACTGCAACAAGCAAATAGAGTTTATCCAAAGGTAGCCCAAACAATTTAAGAATACTGGACATATGCACATGACTAGTATTAAAGACATTCACATCAAAAATAATTTGTGCAAATTGCAGCTCCTTCAACTTCTGAGGTAACACACAACACTACTACAGATGCAAATCTGCTACAGATATCCCCCACCAATCATTGCAATGTGAACAAAAAGTCACCCAATGTATATTTTTTTGTCACATGAATGGTGAGGCATTAGGTTTAGGTTCAGTAGCCTGAGGACAGATACCCATAGACACTTACCCAAAAAACGAATGATGTTACTGTCATACACGAACTAGCTAGATTGCTTAGATGGGTCAACTCTATCACTCCCAAGAAAATAGAATGTTTGATGAAGGTATAAACATACTGCCCCAAAATAAGTGACAGTAAATCTTCAGAAATCTTCCTTTTGATCAGCTGTGCACACTCATTGGCTGCTGGACGGAGTGTCTGCAGGGGAAAAGCTGCTTGTTGACAACTCATATTAGCTAGCTAGATACTAACTCAGTACCAGTAGTTGGTGAAGCATTCAACTGTTAGTGTGCTGCACTTGTTAGCAACTGCTATTGGCTCATTTCATGAAAAGTTTGACTGACAAGCTAGTCTGCAAAACTTATGTTGGCTAGTTGTAGCCTTAGCCTTAATGTTTAAAATGTAATGTTTGCACAATACATTTCAGTGCAACGCAAGTGACTACAAGTGTTTCTACATATTATTTTAATGCAATGTAACGAGTCATGATAACTCTTGTTAATGTGAATAGGCTTTGTGTGTCAAATGGAGGTATAAGGACTCACATTTACATTGAAGAAAGTTTGCAGACTTTCTTATCAAATCCCATGCTTTGGTAAATATAGCAGTATGGTTCTGTACAGTTGGAAATTCTATTTCAACTGTTCTATTGTTTGGCAAAGGATAATCAATGAACCCAGGAATAGATGGTGAGCCATATGATACTTGATAAAAGCCCAATCAAGAACAACATTGAGTGGACCGAATGATTCCAAAGGAACTCTGTTTCCTAGTGTGAAATCACTCAGACCCTAGGTCACGTATTTTACACTGCTCAAAAATGTTAAGGGAACACAATCATCACAGTATAAGTTATTTACACCTCAGGGATATCAATCTGTCCATTTAGGAAGCATAACTGATTGTGAATTAGTGTCACCTGTTTTGGTGACAATGAAAGTGACAACAGGTGCACTGAAGAGGCAACAGCAAGACAACCAGCAAACAAGGAATGGTTTTGCAGGTGGTGCCACAGACAATTGCTCTCTCCTCATCCTTCCTGACAGATTCTTCTCTAGTTTTACATTTTGCTAGTGTCCTTGTCACTACTGGTACCATGAGGCGGAACCTGCAGCCCAATCAGGTTGCACAGACAGTCCATACATGCTTTCGCAAGAAGGTTTGCGAAGCCTCCCAGTAGTCTCAAGAGCAAGCAGGAGATACCAGGAGACGGGCCGTTACATGAGAAAAGCTGGACAGGCCATAGAAGGGCATCAACCCATTAGCAGGATTGGTATCTGCTCTTTTGTGCGAGGAGGAACAGGAGGAGCACTGCCAGAGCCCTACAAAATGACTTCCAGTGGACTACTGGTGTGCATGTTTCTTACAAAACTGTCAGGAACAGACTCCATGAAGGTGGCATGAGGGCCCAACGTCCTCTAGTGGATGTGGCCCAGCACCATGCAGCTTGATTGGCATTCGCCAGAGAACACCAGAATTGGTCAACCATTGGTTCCCCGTTCTTTTTACAGATGTCACGTGTAGAGTTCACACTCAACACGTGACAGACATGAAAGAGTCTGGAGACGCCATGGTGAAAGTTATGCTGCAACATCATCCAGCATGACTGGTTTGATGGTGGGTCAGTGATGGTCTGGGGAGGAATATCCTTGGAGTGTCGCAAAGACCTCCACGTGCTAGCCAATGGTACCCTGACTGCTGTTAGGTACTGGGATGAAATCCTCAGACCCATTGTCAGAACTTACGCTGGTGCAGTGGGCCCTGGATTCCTCCCTGGGCAGGACTGGCCCTCACGTTCCCCAGACCTGAATCCAATTGAGAACCTCTGGGACGTTATGTATCGGTGCATCGGACTCCACCAAGTAGTGCCACAGACTGTCCAGGAGCACACTGATGCCCTGATCCAGGTCTGGGAGATCCACCAGGACACCATCTGCCGTCTCATCAGGAGCAGGCCCAGATATTGTCGGGAGTGCATACAGGCACATGGGGGCCATACACACTACTGAGTCACATTATGAGTTGCTGTGATGAAATTCACACGTTGGAACAGCCTGTGATTAATATGTTTACTTTGATTTTCGGTGTGTGCTTGAATCCAGCCCTCAATCGGTTGGTGATTCTGGTTTCCATTCACCGTTGTTACGGCATTTTGTTCTCAACGAATTACACAACGCACAGTAAAGATTTTGATCTTCAATATATTTCGTACATCAAGATGTGTAATTTAAGTGCTCCCTTAATTTTTTTGGAGCAGTGTATACTGCCTTCTCAAAGATTGCTTAAAAATATATGAATTCCCGCAGATCCGAAAAATTACCAACTGCCACTTACTCTGACGTTCAACAGAATCTGGATGAAGTTTTTCTACAGCCACTACCCTGGCCTGAACACCCATGCTCAGTAATGAGGAGTTAATGCAAGGACTAGGGAAACCAAGGCTATCCAAATATCGGTGTCTTATATCAGAGTTGGACCAGCTGTTTTGAGCAGCATCAGTATGACGTTAATTAAATTTTTTACTAATCCTTTCAAGAATGCATTTGTATTCTGGAATTCCCGTGGCTTTCTTAAAATAGAATTTTTTTCTGTGCCCAATAGCTATTCCTTTAATATGAAGTGACATAATGCAGGCTGTTGGGCACATGCCTCTGACGTCAAGCCACAAAATAAAAAAGGACTGTGCAGTTGCTCATTGGAGGGAATGGCACTGAGGATCAACAAAGAGTTGAGAGAAATTATAATAGACGTGGAAATCACGTAGGCATATAGGGAAAAAAGACAGCATGTGACAAAAGATGTACAGTACAAATCTCCCTCCCTCTCCCTCTAAACAATTCCTCGTTGAATACCACATTCAAGTAACTAGGCACTAATACAGATACTTTTTCACAGCACTATGTGAAAAAGTCCCGGCCCTCTGTCTGACTCTTTGCATATTTTTGCTACTGAATGTTTTTATATCTTCAACCAACACCTAATGTTAGATGAACGCAAACCATTCATCTTTAAAATGTATGCAACAAACAATGCTGCCATGTCAATGATGCCACTGAATCGTAAAAGAGCTTGTTCTTCAACCATTCTGAGGAAGACGTGTGTTTTGGATCATTGTCTTGCTTCATGACCAAGCAGCACTTCAACTTCAGATTACAGATTGATGGCCTGACCTTGTCCTATAAATTTCTAGGATCCATTGCAGACTTCATGATTACTTCAATGATGGCAGGACAACCACTCCTGGGAAGATTAGCTACTATCCCAAACTTCCTCTATTTTGTCATTATGGCTTTCACTGTTTGGTAAAGTAACAGAGCCTTAAAATAACTACAACTGTTTTCCCGGGGGCATTCAGGAATTGCAGTTTGATTGAGGTATGACATTTTCTGAAACTGCGTGCTGAAAACCTCAATCTAATATCACTGACCACAGTAAATCAGATATATATTGGGCTGAGCTGGCCCAAATCAGGCAAATTTACCAACTTTTTCAAACACTTGACCCTAATAATTCCTTTCATTGGGTTAATTAGAGAGGCAATATTTTCACAGCCAAAGATTGCATGTCAATCAATCAATCAAATGTATTTATAAAGCCCTTTTTACAACAGCAGTTGTCACAAAGTGCTTTACAGAGACACCTGGCCTTAAACCTCAAGGAGCAAATAACTGTAGTGTTGAATTTCAGTGGCTAGGAAAAACTCCCAAAGGCCGAATTTTAGGAAGAAACCTGGAGAGGACCACGGCTCAGAGGGGTGACCAGTCCTCTTCTGGCTGTGCCGGGTGAGATATTAAGAGACCAATTGGAATAATTAATACATTTCTCTGGGCTAAATCCAGAGTCTATTTAATTTTAGACTAGGCCAAAAGTATGACCAGATGGAAAAGGACAGGGACAGCAACGGGCACCCCAAACCAGGTACTCCGCAGGTGTGGACCAGGACCTCATGTACTCCTAAAGTTTAAAACTGGAGGAGACTGGGAAAAGTCAGAAAGTGCATTCCTCATATCAACAACGATTTGTAGTGGAGAAGGAGAACTTAGTGGGGAAGGAGAACTGACCCAATCCCCCAGCACAATAGTATAGCAGCGTAAGACCTTGGAACTGAGATGGGTGGGGTCCGGCGACACTGCGGCCCTACCCGAGGGAGGCCCCGGACTGGGCCCAACAGGTAGGAAATCAATCCACCCATATTGCCAGGCATCAACCAAAAGGACACCCACCAACAGCAACCACCATGAATGAGGGGCAAGTATTGCTAGCAGAGTACAGCCCAATTGCACAAGTCCGCAACAGAGAGACAACAACAAGCCAGTGACTCTTCCCCCGATTTGATTAATGGACACATTTTCATACATTTTTTTTTACTAGACCCCTGTGGGACTCAATCCCCATTGCAAATCCCATGCTCTACCAGCTGAGCAACACTGCAACAAAGAAGATCCTGTTTTATCTCAACCAGTGGATAGGTTTTGGATAAAACAGGAGTAAATCAGAAAGACAGAAAATTGGTTTTCACGGTCCAGAATTCAAGACAGAGTGGCCTACATTGGTCAAGAGGTGTAATCTGCTGATCTATCTTTCTATATCCTCTTTCCGACTCAAGGGAAAGATTCTCTGCTTTTAATTAATCAGATTTTCATTGAGGGGAAATGTATACATATTAGTTTTACTCTTTAGAAATACCAACCCTTTAATAGACGAACACCGTATTTCAAATACAAATGTATTGATAGGTTCTTCTCATACAGTGGCTCTTAAAAGTAATCACCACTCTTGGAATTTTCCAAAATGTTGACAATTGTTTAAATACCTTTAATCAGGAGTTCCCATTCCAATTAATCAAATGAAAGAAGCCTGTAATGTCAGTGAAAATAAGATCTGCTAGTTTTTCTAAATCAGAAAATCGCTTATTGCATAAGTATTCATGCCTTTTAGTCAATATTTAATAGATGCATCTATGGCAGAAATTACAACCAAGTGTCTATTTTGATAAGCTTCTACCAGCTTTGAATATCTGGGCAGAGCAATGTTTGCCCATTCTACATCTAGTTGGATGGGATCTTTGGCAATTAGCATTTTTTTTACTCCTTCCACATATTCTCAACTGGACTGAGACCCGGTGTTTAAATGAGCCATGTTTACTTTATTGTTGTTATAAACCACTCCAGTATGTACTATGCTACATCCACTTTGGTCTGTACGTTCACAAGATTTCCTGGCCTTGACACAGTGGACCATAAACAAAAACACTGTGCTGCCACCACCACCATGATTCACAATAAGGATGTTTTAAGGATGATATGCAGTGTTAGGCTTGGGCCAAAACACAATGCGGAGTGTTGAGGCAAAAAGCTAAAATAATCTTCCACTCAGCCTCAGCTACTTCCACATGTAACTGTATTCACAATTTATGTGAGTGTTTTTCAAAAATTTTAAATAGTTGTCCATGAAGGCCACTATTGTGAAGCATACAGGCTATTGTTGAAGTATGCAGTGTCTCGCACCTCAGCCGACAGCCGTGGAAAACTAACTCCTTTACAATTGGCATAGGTAGATTCCCTGACTAGAGTCTATCATACACAAATACTCTTCTTTTTTTAAGGATGATAGTTCTAGACAACTTATCAATTGTGCCATATTCTCTGCATTTCTTAATAATGGACATTACTTTCCTCCAGGGATATTCAATGTCTTGGAAATGTACTTCAATTCTATCACAGATTGGTGAGGATTTGCTTGTATGATGTAGTTTATGATGGAGAGTATGTACTAACCGAACGAACTGTCAGACCGCCCAGAAACAAGTGTATTTAAACTGAAATCAAGTAAAACACCTAATTAAATCCATTCTGATTTAATTTTGTAACAATAAAATGTGGAAAGGTCCAAGGTGAGTGAATACTTTGACAGGCACTGTAAAGTCAGGTCTAGTCTTAATTTAGGCATTTGATTGCCTGTGGAAGAAGCCAACATAAGGACAGAAGAAGCATCAACAAATTTTAAGGAAGACATTGAGGTTGAAAGGTCAGGGGAACATCTAACCTGTGCTCTGGAAATTACTTACCAGGCTACCAGAGTAATTAGCAATAGAAGACTCAAACTTCAAACTTGCTGTGGAGTACTTGAGACAAGGCAAGGGCATAACCATGAATTTGGAGAAGATTAAATCAGAGAGGAAGAAAATAGGACAATTTTGTTTAATTAAAACCATGCCAGAGGTAGGATAGGAAAAAGTGTGGCATGCGTTCTCCGCTGTCTATTCTTGAGGCTTTTCTATACCATGATAAGTATCCTAAGATCATCTACCACTGTTGTCTTCCATGGACGACCAGGTCTTTTTGTGGTGCAGAGCATACCACCAATTCTCAGAACGTACCAAAGTGTTGATTTGGCCACTCATGTTCCAGCTATCTCTCCGAGGGATTTTGTTTTTGCAGCCTAAAGATGACCTGTTAACTTGTATTGAGAGCTTCTTTGACCTCATGTTGTGGGTTCACAACAACAGCTTCCAAATGTGAATGCTACACATGGAATCAACTCCAGACATTTTACCTGCTTAATTGATGAAGAAATAACAGGAATAGCCCACACCCGTCCATGCAAGAGCTGGAGTCAATTGTCCAAATACATTTAGTCCCTTGAAAAAGAAGGGGCTATATAGTATCGCACAAAAGTGAGTACACCCCTCATATTTTTGTATATATTTGATTATATTTTTTCATGTGACAACACTGAAGAAATGACACTTTGCTACAATGTAAAGTAGTGAATGTACAGCTTGTATAACAGCAGTTGAGACATTAATGGACGTGTGTTGCGTTATTTTGAGGGGACAGCAAATGTACACTGTAATACAAGCTGTACACTCACTACTTTACATTGTAGCAAAGTGTAATTTTTTGTCACATGAAAAGAGGTTACAAAAATGTGGGGGGTACTCACTTTTGTGATATACTGTATATTAAAGAACGGTAATTCCGAAACCCTTGATTCAATTTGGATGTGAATACCCTCAAATAAAGCCAAGTTTTGTTATTTTGTCTGGCAAACAGACAAAATAACAAAACTAGACATGCCAGTGTCCAATTATTTCCGGACCTAACTGTAGGTGTTGCCAAAGCACAGTGCTTCAATTCAATCAAACATACATCCACCCACTGTGTTGACAGTGAGCTGAACATTACAGTGAGCAATTCCATGAAGAGTGTGACACAAAAAATGCATGTTAGAAAAAATCAGCGGGTGGCATGTAGCGTAGCGATTAGACAGTATGACCAGTAACCGAAAGGATGCCAGATCGAATCGTTGAGCTGGCAGGATGAACATTCTGATGTTTTGTCCCTGGGCAACGATAATAGCTAACAAGGTCCTTGCCATGAATCAAAATGTGTTCTAAGTGAACATACCTGGTGAAGCACAATATGAAATGTTTAGTAGTATAATTTATATTTGTGACTGTCTTTCAAGTGTTTTTCATCAACATTTCTGTAGTTAAGCAGTTTTTATCCAGTGCTGTATACAAATCAATAAAATTAAGTCTTAATGTTACTCATTGTGGAATAGCTAGCTTTGGTTTAACTCTAGATGTACACAATAAAATTACAGACAGACCAGGGATTGGCGAGTTGTGGTTAGGCCTGTACCAACCCAACCCAGACCGCCTGCAGAGCCTATGGGGAGATATTAGCATGTCTGGGATAGCTTGGTTTCAGCTGCTCCTATGACCCATGCCAGACCAATTAATGGATGAGCAAGAACATACTGTCACTGAACATTACTGTAGACAGGGAGACTCCACACAGGACATTGTGACAGAGGCTACGAGAGAGAAGAATGCAACTGAAATAGGTACAGAGAATTAAAAAGTATGGTCTCATCGGGTAAGGCTGTTTGAGAGCACTCGGCAACCTCTTGTGGCAAGACTGTGGAGCCCAAGAAGCATTGATTTGGAAATGTCAGTTTTAATGCCAATTTTTTTATGACATGACGCTAAGAGCAATTATTCCTGACAGCTAGTCTTTTGAAACAAGTTGGACAAACTGGTGGGTGCTGTGATGTGGATTACACAATTGAGATCTATCAAACAAGCAAAGCGTGTGAGGTCATGGGGGTTATGGTAGGGGTCTGAAAGTGGAAGCATAGACTATCCAGTTAAAATACAGATTTCCATCCTGGATATTCAGTGCAGTAAAGGAGCCATGTCAGTTGATGGAAAGTCTGTGTAGAAACAAGTTGATTAAAATGTCAAATTATGGGATTTCTGATCGCTGTCCAAGGTTCTGAATCCGCGAGGCAAAATATATCTTTTTGTTCCCCTTAACAAATCTTCATGTGGCCAAGTCAATCAACGGGCGAAGGTGGCAATGGATAATATTTGTATGATGAAGCAAATAACTAACTGTCAACAGTGAAAGGTTAAATTACAACCTACAGTTAGGTCTGGAAATAACTGGACACACAAGTTCTGTTATTTTGGCAGTTTAGCTAAATATATTCAAGTTAATTGAATAATGAATATGGGCTTAAAGTGTAGACTGTTTGCTTTAATTTCAGGGTATTCACATCCAAATTGGAGGAAGGGTTCAGCTTTTGAATATGTAGCCCCATCTTTTTCAGGTGTGGGCTATTCCTTCTTTATTTCTTCATCAACTAAGCAGGTAAAAGGTCTGGAGCTGATTCCAGGTGTGGCATTCGCATTTGGAAGCTGTTGCTGTGAACCCAAAACATGCGGACAAAGGAGCGGTAACTGCAAGTGAAACAGGCCTTCCTTAGACTGCAAAAAAAATCCATCAGAGAGATAGCAGGAACACTAGGAGTGGACAAATCAACAGTTTACTAGATTCTGAGAAAAAAATTATGCACTGGTGAGCTCCGCAACACAAAAAGGCCTGGACGTCCACAGAAGACAACAGTGGTGGATGATCATAGGACCATTCCATGGTAAAGAAAAACCCCTCCATAACATCCAGCCAAGTGAAGAACACCGTCCAGGAGGAAGGCATATCATTATCCAAGTCAACCATAAAGAGAAGACTTCACAAGAGCGAATACAGAGGGTTCACCACAAGGTGCAAACCATTCATAAGCCTCAAGAATAGAAAGGCCAAAGAAACATCTAAAAAAGCCATCCCAGCTCTGGAACAGCATTCTTTGGACAGATTAAAGTAGGATCAACCTGTACCAGAATAACAGGAAGAAAAAAGTATGGAGAAGGCTTGGAATGACTCACGATCCGAAACATACCACATCATCTGTAAAGCACGGTGGAGGCAGTGTGATGGCATGGCCATGCATGGCTTCCAATGGCTCTGGGTCACTAGCGTTTATTTATGATGTGGCAGAACAAGCCGGATGAATTCTGAAGTGCATAGGGATATACTGTTTGCTCAGATTCAGCCAAATTCAATAATTGGACGGCAATCAATTTGTAATTGGACAAATTGATTGTATTAATTTGTCCAATTACATTTGAGCCCCTGAAATAAGGTGACCCTGTATGAAAATGGTGGCAATTCCTAAACGTTTCATACAATATTTTGTTCGATCCCTTGAATTAAATCTGAAAGTGTGATCTTCAATTACATTTCAAATCCATTGTGGTGGCTACAGAGCCAAAATTATGAAAATTGTGGCAGTGTCCAAATATTTCTGCACCTAACTGTAATTATTAATGCATGAACAACCTTAAACTGACAGAACAAAAACCCTCACCCGGAAAAAGAGTTGATAACAGCACAACTTCAATCACAAATTCAGCCATGTAACACGATCTGGCCAGCAAGGGGTCAAGCATCAACACACCTAATGAATTCATCAAAACCTAGTTCTTTTCCACCTTGGCTGACTACAGTGCCAGTGAAAATGGTTTTAATGTCTAAAACATTCAGACACACCCTGAAAGCTTGTGTTAATGCAGGCAGTATGATCAACTATTACTTTGCTGAAATCCAGCCCTAGATAGAATTAAGTGAGTAGATGGCATGGGCCTACATTCGTAAAGGCTCATGGTATTTAACTGCAGGGGGGTAAACACTAACAGGGTCGAGGGTGCAGTTTGTGATGGCCCCTTTTGCATTTGTATTCTATAATTGAAAGGAAAGTGGGGATAGACAGAAGACAGTGGTTTAGAGTGAAACAGTACCTGGCAAGAAACTCGTTTGGGGGTGTGAGGCCTTTGTGTAGTTACAGGAGCTGTGTTTAGTAAAACCAGCCAGCCCACAGAAAGAAAGAAAGCATTGTGGGTTTTGCAGTTAAACCACTACCATTTTGTTACCAATCTTACTATAACAAAACCATATAATTCTATAAAATATAATAGTCTTAACGAGCAGTTGCCTTACCTTTTTGATGCTCACAGACCTCCGTAGCGCTCTCCCATTGGGTCCTACCACTCTGGCGTTGGTACTGCTCCCAGAGGGCAGTGTGTGTACAGAGGGTGGGCTGGAGGGCGTTCCGAGAGGAGCGGACGGCCTGTCAGACAGACTCCTCTTGGACGCCACATTGTTGTTCTCGTTGAAGGTCATCGACCTTACGTCCTTGGTGTTGCTGAGCCCCGGGTCAAGGCTCTGGCCACTCTTGATGAGGCCCAGGTAGTCCTTCAGTATCGTCTGGGTCTTTGGCTCACTCAACCAATTAAGGAAGAGCTCGTCCACTTTCATTTTAAGCACCGGTTGCAGGACTTGTGGTGATGGCATGTTGTATACCCTCATCTACTAGCTACTTTGACGACAACCGCCCCTGTGGAACGGGAACATTGAAGGCTGGTCAGCTTTACCTAGATACAAGTTATATTTATCGATATACACTCACCTAAAGGATTATTAGGAACACCTGGTCAATTTCTCATTAATGCAATTATCTAATCAACTAATCACATGGCAGTTGCTTCAATGCATTTAGGGGTGTGGTCCTGGTCAAGACAATCTCCTGAACTCCAAACTGAATGTCAGAATGGGAAAGAAAGGTGATTTAAGCAATTTTGAGCGTGGCATGGTTGTTGGTGCCAGACGGGCCGGTCTGAGTATTTCGCAATCTGCTCAGTTACTGGGATTTTCACGCACAACCATTTCTAGGGTTTACAAGGAATGGTGTGAAAAGGGAAAAATATCCAGTATGCGGCAGATCTGAGGGCGAAAATGCCTTGTTGATGCTAGAGGTCGGAAGAGAATGGGCCGACTGATTCAAGCTGATAGAACAACTTTGACTGAAATAAACACTCGTTACAACCAAGGTATGCAGCAAATAATTTTTGAAGCCACAACACACACAACCTTGAGCCGGATGGGCTACAACAGCAGAAGACCCCACCGGGTACCACTCATCTCCACTACAATTTGCACAAGCTCACCAAAATTGGACAGTTGAAGACTGGAAGAATGGTGCCTGGTCTGATGAGTCTCGATTTCGGTTGAGACATTCAGATGGTAGAGTCAGAATTTGGCGTAAACAGAATGAGAACATGGACCCATCATGCCTTGTTACCACTGTGCAGGCTGCTGGTGGTGGTGTAATGGTGTGGGGGATGTTTTCTTGGCACACTTTAGGCCCCTTAGTGCCAATTGGGCATCGTTTAAATGCCACGGCCTACCTCAGCATTGTTTCTGACCATGTCCATCCCTTTATGACCACCATGTACCTATCCTCTGATGGCTACTTCCAGCAGGATAATGCACCATGTCACAAAGCTCGAATCATTTCAAATTGGTTTCTTGAACATGACAATGAGTTCACTGTACTGAAATGGTCCCCACAGTCACCAGATCTCAACCCAAAAGAGAACGGGAGCTTCGTGCCCTGGACGTGCATCCCACAAATCTCCATCAACTGCAAAATGCTATCCTATCGATATGGGCCAACATTTCTAAAGAATGCTTTCAGCACCTTGTTGAATCAATGCCATGTGGAATTAAGGCAGTTCTGAAGGTGAAAAGAGGTCAAACACAGTATTAGTATGGTGTTCCTAATAATCCTTTAGGTGAGTGTAAGTAGCAGAATTAATAGCATAAATAATTCTTCTTAAAGATGCAGTCTGGGTCTTTTGCAGAAAAAAAACTCATATTTTAGGCTGGATTTGCAATATCTTGTAGATACTGATGTCTTGTATTTAGTAGAATCCATATCATACCCTAGGAAGCCATGAAATTCAGAGTTTGAGAGTTTTTATGATGACATTTGCAGAAATTGGCACATACCTGACATATTACACACTTTTCTGGGACCCTATATGGCTGAAAAGCACTACTTTTACAAGTGGACAAAAATCACAGACTGCATGTTTAACTTCACCACAGATGGAATTGCTGGCCAACACAGTACCATAGCAAGCATTTTAATGTAAGCTAAAATACCATGTGTTACCTTCCCCAGTACATAAGCTCAATGTAACATATTACAATATTATATTTGACAGTGTGTGTGTATATATATATATATATATATATATATATATATATATATATATATATATATATATATATATATATATATATATGGTTGTACCTGCACAACATTCCTGTATTTTTCCTTAATACCTTGTTTTGTACCTTCTTGATACAGAAAGGGGAAATATCTTTTTAGCACCTATTTAAGGGTCATTATGAAACAATTGTTATTTACATCAATAACCTAGAAGGAATTTAGCATGGGAGGAGGAGCAATTACGGGTAACAGTCTTGCTCTGGGACCTAACGATATAGCTCTCTCTACCTTGGCAGTAAGATGGCAGTAAGATTAGAACCATGGACTTTTCAGGCAGTCAAATTCCCTAACCACCAGGCCATCTTGCCTACCCAAAAAGCAAGCTGCTCCACTAAAGTATGTAGCTAATCATCTCACATTTCCAATGGAGCACCAAAACAAAACAGGTTGAAGGCACAATGACGGTATGCTTTTACCATTACTCCTTAAAAATGGTTGTCTGATCTGCACCTGCTAAACACCTTATCCATTACCCACGAGGTGAACCTTACTGATCTCTTGCTTACGATATTGTCCATAATGTTTTGAATGTATTTATGTGTAAAGGAGTCTTGTCTGGCACATTTTTTGTGCATACAAAAACATAAACACATCATTAAAGCGGTTCCTGGTAACTGTACGGTTACATACCGATCGTAAAGTACAGTTAGTTAGCAATGAGTTATGATTGCCAACGAACATCAATTTAGCTAGTTAACTATGGCTAATATTAAAATACAATAATAAACTTAACTACAAAACTAGTTAGTAGCTAGCAAATGGTAGCTAGAAAGTTAGCCAACTGGTTTGTTAGTTAACTAACTACTACAATAATACAGTGAGACAGTGTATTATTGCCTGGCACTGTAGCTAGCTACCTTAGCGCGATGGTTACGTCGTTAGCCCCAACAAATCATTATAATAAATCATGCAGTTAGCTAATAATGTTTCTATGTGAACCCATGTCCTGTTACCGAAAACGAACAATATGAATAGCCAGTTACTTAAATTGGCTAGTTATTTAAAAACAATTAACTAACGACATTATCGTTAGCTAGCTAGCAAACGTTGCTTGCCAATTGTCTTGTGTCCGGACCAAAACAACAAGCAGTGCCCTAGCATAGTTATCTATCGTTAGCTAACTAGCTTAACTGAAGCAATTGCAATGAATGCAAATATAAATAACTCCGATTAAAGGCGTTCAGATGAAAAGTATGTATCTAGCTACCAAGTCGCTTGTATGTACATATACGTGATTCGTTCTTGCACATTTACCTGAATGTAGATAGGTATTCAGGTCACAAATGGCAGGGAAGCGTTCATTTCACCGGGGTTCACTTTGAATTCCAGATCTCGTTCCCTAGGTAACAGGAAAAAGCAAACAACGCGGGACTAATAACTAAAAACATATTTAGACCCGTTCAATTCTCGTGAACATCATTTCATTTTAACAACATAAACGTAATACGTAAAGACAATTTTAGATTAACAGTAGTAACGATATGGTCCCAGAAACACAAGCGCGAACAGCGCTTTGCAGAGACCACTAATCGGGAAGGAGAATGGGCTACTTGCACTCAGGGTGGTGACGTACATTCCTTTTAAAATAATACTGCTCGCCTGTTCCGGCGCAAGTTTTGCTAGCTAAATAAACATGAGTATGTATAGTATGCGATTAGAGATTCAGCATTTGTCTGGATCATGACTTCTGTGCTGTCCCCAAACCAGCTTCACTGTCATTTGTCATTTCATGAAAATGAGTACCATTGTTTATGTATGTCGATGCATATATCTTAAAGGTGCCTGCACATGAGAAAAATCGTGTTACACCTATGTGGGGTTTGCGTTGATTACCATAGTAACAACAATGCTTTGGCGTAGTTAGATTTTATGTCGTCTAGAAGTTCGTCTACAAATGTTGTATGTTTTTGTAAATTGAATAAAAATCTGTGTTCATTTCAAATGGGTAATGTTATTGTTTAGGTAAGCAGATTATTTGCAATTCTCATCTGTGCAATAGTATTATTTTTATAATTATTAGGCTATATTGTTATAATATAAAAACAAAATTACACATGACGATTGACATTCAATTAACTATTTCACTAGTTGTGCACGTGCGAAACTAGCCAGTAAAACTAGTATAAACTGCGGTATAATAAACCCACTCTCCTCCTTTTGCGTCCATAATATTTAGGCTAACACCCACCTGATAAGCAACACAACTGCACCAACGTTCCTTCACGCTGCATTTTTTTGTTCATGTCCCATGTAGGTATGCAGTGTGCAAAATTGTATAATTATGTATAATATATGTATCCTCTTTTTCCTCTCTTATAGCCTATCGGTTTTGTCAATGAATGAGAATTTGGTTGACAATATGAACACTGTTCATTGGTCTACGTGAGCTGCAGGCGCTCAAAAATTCATGAAATTTGAACTTTGAGCGTCTCCACCCGCAAGCAAGCGTGCACAGAAAGCGGCACCGCTTACTGGATCGAGCACCGCGCCGCTAGCAAAACTGTTTGCGGTTTACTGCCCACTGCCCTACTCCAATTGAAAGTCTATGAGACCTTCACTGCCACCGCGGCCCATGCAGGCACCTTCAATCCTTTCTCAAACTTGCTAGCTGGAGCCTTGCAAATCATATTGCAAATACGATTAAAATCGTTGATTTTAGGCATTTTTTTTTATTATTATTATTATGCTTGCAAACAATACATATATGACAAATATAGCATACCATTTTTAACAATGACAAAAATGTCATATAAAATGAAACAGTATTTACAATGTCATCTGAAAATACACAAGTTCATTTTAGGCTTGGAAACACCTTGAATAAAAGATCGCCATTATTTTAATAGCGGAGCGGCACAACCGGAAATGCAGGAGCAGTATTAAGGAGAATGCGGAAGCGGTTGTGCAGGGAGCCCATTCTTTTTTTATTGATGCTGAGAACAGGAACATAACAAAGGAGCAAGTATACATCACATAATATGAACCAAAACCATGATAATGGAGACAACAACAAATAGGACAAAAAAATACTTATGTAAAATACGTAAAAAAAAAAAGAAAAAAAGAAAAAGAGGTAGGGCCAGATTACATCACATAAAGATCAAAAGCAGTACAAATTCTTACAGTCCTTATAGCTTTCTTATTAGTCGATACTGAGATCACATTTAGATACTTTTCTATTTGTTTTAAGAAGACTGAGAAGACAGGTTTACTGTTTGAAAATTTGCATTTGTAATCATCATTTTCTTCCGCTTATCCGGGGCCGGGTCGCGGAGGCAGCAGTCTAAGCATAGATGCCCAGGCTTCCCTCTCCCCAGACACTCCCTCCAGCTCTTCCGGGGGGACACAGAGGCGTTTCCAGGCCAGCCGGGAGACATAGTCCCTCCAGCGTGTCCTAGGTCTTCCCCGGGGTCTCCTCCCGGTGGGACGGGCCCGGAACACCTTCCCAGGAAGGCGTTCCGGAGGCATCCGAGACAGATGCCCAAGCCACCTCAGCTGACCCCTCTCGATGTGGAGGAGCAGCGGCTCTACTCTGAGCTCCTCCTAAGGGATTGCCCAGCCACCCTGCGGAGAAAGCTCATTTTCGGCCTGTATCCGGGATCTTGTTCTTTCGGTCATGACCCACAGCTCATGACCATAGGTGAGAGTAGGAACGTAGATTGACCGGTAAATTGAGTCTTCACCACGACAGACCAATACATCGACCGCATTACTGCAGAAGCTGCACCGATCCGTCTGTCAATCTCCCGTTCCATCCTTCCTTCCCTCACTCATGAACAAGACCCCTAGATACTTAAACTCCTCCACTTGAGGCAGGCACTCTCCACCAACCTGAAGTGGGCAAGCCACCCTTTTCCGACTGAGGACCATGGCCTTGGATTTGGAGGTACTGATTCTCATCCCCATCGCTTCACACTCGGCTGCAAACCGTCCCAGTGCATGCTGAAGTTCCTGGTTTGAAGGGGCCAACACGACAACATCATCGGCAAAGAGCAGAGTCGAAATCGTGTGGTCCCCAAATCTGACACCCTCTGGCCCCTGGCTGCGCCTAGAAATTCCAACATGGACTGGGAACAAGTCTGACTTACTGCCGGCAATGCGGACCAAGCTCCTGCTTCGGTCGTACAGGGACCTGACAGCCCTTAGCAAAGGACCCAGGACCCCATATTCCTGAAGCAATCTCCACAGGATGCCGCGAGGGACGCAGTCGAATGCCTTCTCCAAATCCACAAAACACATGTGGATTGGTTGGGCAAACTCCCATGAACCCTCCAGCACCCCGTAGAGGGTATAGAGCTGGCCCAGTGTTCCACGACCCGGACGAAAACCACACTGTTCCTCCTGAATCCGAGGTTCTACTATCGGCCGTATTCTCCTCTCCAGTACCCTGGCATAGACTTTCCCGGGGAGGCTGAGAAGTGTGATCCCCCTATAGTTGGAACACACCCTCCGGTCCCCCTTCTTAAAAATAGGGACTACCACCCCGGTCTGCCATCCCAGAGGCACTGTCCCCGACCGCCACGCAATGTTGCACAGGTGTGTCAACCAAGACAACCCCACAACATCCAGAGACTTGAGGTACTCAGGGCGGATCTCATCCACCCCCGGTGCCTTGCCACCATGGAGTTTCTGGACTACCTCTGTGACTTCAGCCCGGGTGATGGACGAGTCCACCTCTAAGCCCTCATCCTCTGCTTCCTCAATGGAAGATGTGACGGCGGGATTGAGGAGATCCTCGAAGTACTCCTTCCACCGCCCGATGACATCCCCAGTTGAGGTCAACAGCTGCCCACCTCTACTGTAAACAGCCTCTCCTGAGGGCGCCGGATGGTTTGCCAGAATCTCTTCGAGGCCAGCCGATAGTCCTTCTCCATGGCCTCACCGAACTCCTCCCAGGCCCGAGTTTTTGCCTCCACAACCACCCGGGCTGCAGTCCACTTGGCCTGCCGGTACCCGTCAGCTGCCTCAGGAGTCCCACAAGCCTACCAGGAAAATAATTAAATTAATAACAAAACAGATATTTTCATTTGTGGGCTCTGAGTCAAAGTAACCAAATATAATGTTTCTCATATGTATTGAGAAGCCTGGCCAAATCTTACACTTAACAAATGCATCAATATCATTCCAAAGCTTCTGAGTGTAGTGACATGACCAAAATAAGTGAACCACTGTTTCATCAGACTTCAAACAAAAAGAGCATGTTAGCTTAATATCAGACTTAAATCTTTGTATACATTTCTTAGCAGGAAAGAACTTGTGTATGAGCTTAAATTTAATTTCTTTCACTTTATTTGTGAGAAAGAATTTCTGCTGTAAAGACCAGATATTTTTCCAATTAAGGTTAACAGATTATTCCAAAAGGAAATAACAGGAGGAACAGATATCACATTCTTAAGAAATAAAGATCTTATTTTATGGTTTTTAGCTTTCAACTGAGAAAAAAATAGTTTGACCTACAGGAGTATTACAAGGTTTAGGATAGGATGTAGTAGATACAGGGGAGGAGTAATTACAGTTTTTTAAAAGCATACATAAGCCAGACGGAATAACACCCATTACAGTAGCAAATTATTTTGGGGTTATTGGTATGTGGTATTCTGAAAGAAATTCTGAATATCTGAACAAAAGACCTTGTTTATTAAACAACTGCTCTACCAAAAATAAACCATTACTGAACCAAGTGTCATAAAATAGAGACTTATTCTTGAATAAAATGTTCTTATTGTTCCAAATAAAACATCTCTGTGGTGAAAAGTTATGTTTATAAATTAGTGCCCATGCTAAGAGAACCTGACGATGAAAGTTGGAGAGTTTGATAGGGAGTTTGGATACATCATAATTACACAATAAGAGAAAATGAATGCCACCAAGTTGTGAAAAAACAAGTTGAGGAACAACATTCCAGATAGAAGATGGTTTGGCTAGGTACCGATTCAGCCAATTAATTTTAAATGTATTATTGAGAGAATCAAAATCAATAAAATTCAAACCACCACTATTATAAGAGTTTAATACGACTGACTTTCTCATATAATGAGATTTATTTTTCCATCAGAATTTTATTAAAACTCGTTAATTAATTTAGAAGTGGTCTTGTCCACAAAAAGAGACTGGGCTGCATAGGCCAGTCGAGACAGACCCTCTGCTTTAGTGAGCAGTGTTTTAAACTGAGTGTTGATTGCCTGGTAACATGTTGGTAACGTGACATGTTAGGTAAAACTGGGTGCAACAGCGGAACTAAGTTCTTGAGACATAATATGTAACTATTATAAAGTACAAAAAAATACATTATATACATATATATATATATAGACCAGTCATATATTGCCCTTTTAGTGTTTTCATTCTCAAATCTATTAAACCATTCAGTAACCACAGGGCCATTCATGCATACTTTACTTCCTCACATGCACTTATATATTAAATCAATGCATCACTTTGTATCAGAGACCAGACCATTCAGTTGTGTTTTAAACAAACATATAAACACCATACAAGCAATTTGTAGACGCAGTTGGTGTACTCAGAGCGGTTCCTTTTTTTTGCCCATGTAGCACAACTGCAAACCAGTTCTAATTATCTTCTTGATTATATAATGAAGGTAACATCAAATAAATAGGTTGAGTTGTTGAAGATGTTGTTGCATGAGGTTTTGTAACAACAAGAAACATGCATTTGATATAAGCTTCATTTTACATCAACAACATATTTTCCTTGGGGTCAATATTTTGATTATCACTATCTCTGAAGACACTTCAGAAGACATCATCCATCATCCATAAAACAATCTAAATGTTGAATATTTTCATTAAATTGAGACTCCCCAATGATGAATAACTGATGCTATTAATTGAGATGTGAAGTGTTTTAAAGCTAAGGAAATTCAACATAAGGTCACACAAGACCAGTGATTTGTAATCTAATTATTAAATTGTATTTATTACTTCACCCTGCATTAAGACCCATCAAAATATGACACCAAGGTCAGCAGGAAAGTGTTGGAAATATATAAAATAAAATAAATCATATTTCCATTATCACAAATATATATATATATATATATATATATATATATATATATATATATATATATATATATATATATTTATACTTTCAGCATTTAGGTGTGTCCTATGCTGGAGGTTGCGTTGGCTAGTAAATGTGGAAATGGTATACCTGATAAAATCACACACACACACACACACACAAATTTTAGGTTTTACATTCTTTGTGGTCATCTGATAAATTATTCCAATTATTAATATTTTAACTCTTTTCATTTTAATATTTAAAATATTTTTGAACAGATAGGTATGACTGAAAAAGACAAGAGATACCTGTAATGCTCAGGGATAAAAAAACAGATTGTTCACCTTGCTAAGCTGCCCTACCGACCATGACTCACAGCACTAAACCTAGTCCCTAACCCTATTTCTTACACAAATTGTAACATTTAACAAAATAGTCTAATTTCAAATGTGGGTGGATGAAATGTTGCCACAATGTAACCTTTTCCTCATTTTATTGTCCGTGTGGGGATTTTTTATCCTCGCAAATATAGTAAAAAAAAAGGACACATCCATGCACATATACTCTCACACTCTTCTCTTAGATGGACCAGATGCCAGCCAGATTTGAATAATCTTTATATGATGGTATAAACTGTGCTAACACAAGCTAAGACTGTCCATACATTTGATACCATTACACTACTTATATTTCCATCCATTAGTAAACTTTAACCACATTCAGCTCCAAGTTATAATAATTTGTTTTATGCCATGCATAACCCAAAGTTTGAGTAATCCCCTAATTTTCCCTCACTGAAGTATAGCTTCCAGGAAACAAGTCTTGTGTGTTCATTTCTGCCTGTAACCACCCCCATCCTACTTCTCTTTGCATGAATGACTATGTTTCATCTGTGTCTGATTCCAATCTCTCTCTCCTTCTCCACCCTTTCATACTCATCACACTAAAAACTCTGTGGGGTAAGATGGGGCAGAGGTAGTGGAACTGGAAGGTCTTATTGATTATGGGAGAGGAGTCTTCCCAGACAAGATGGCTCCCTACTGTTTCACCCTACATAGGCACCAACTTTGAGAGAGTTCGGTTTTAATAAAGGTACCATCATACACCCACACAGAAAATAAATTGACTTACTCCATTGGTACCCTCAAATTTATCCTTGCAAGGCTGCAACTTTTCTATAAAGAAAGTCAACTGTCTTTGCACTACTCAGCTGGAAATCTTACCACATTTACAAAGGTCTTTAATTTTTCTGTATATGAATAGCATAATGATGGAAGTAGACAGCCATGTATTGCTAACATGTTGTTGCTGTATACACACACACACACACACACACACACACACACACACACATGTGAATGCACAAACACACACTGGCTTTAAGTGTGTTTGCCATGAGCAAATGTCTCTCAATGTTGTGAAAATTATTGACTGGGTACTCCTGATTGCTTCCCTTGATAACAGCAATAACACAAATCTGCTACATTCAGACTTCTCAGAAGCAAGGACCATAATGAGAAACCTCTTTGTTCTTCTCAACGGAGAGCCTTGTGTGCACCCTGATCAATATCAGAAACGAGAGGATAAAAAGTGAAGGTCTCGAAAATCTAAACTTTGCAACTTCTCAAAGCATAATTACAGTGTACAAATAGGATTTTAACCAAAGCTGCGAGCATGTTGTGTTTTCACGCCTTGAAGGACATTTCAAAGGTTTGGCCGAGTCAGAAACTCCAGGGGGACAGCTGGTTAACGTGCAAGAGTGTTAGCGAAGGGTTCATGTGTTCAGCTTGGCCCTACTGCTGTCAAGCTATGGACTCTCTGAAGTAGGCTGGAAAGTAATCTGCACTAACAGGGCAAGTGTGTAAAGTTGAACTAGTTTGGTTGTTGGTACACAGGGAATTATGTTGTGCAGGCAGATAACGTGAACTAAACGCATGAAAAGCGGTAAAGACACAGTGAGAACAGCAGTTTGTATTTTTGCTAGTCTTGGTAGCTTGATTGCCTGGAAAGTTTTTGCCAAGCAGACACACTAGGAATTTATGAATGACAGGAATTATTCTGACCCTCCATTAAAACATGTAATACATTTGGATTATCAAGTTGTGTTGCAATTTCACTTCCTGTGTGTGTGAAAGTCAACAGTGCCAATCTGGTTGACAGTTGAGTGCATATAATTCCAATTTTGGTACTGCTGCAACACGGGTTTGAATCCAGCCCACTGCTCACTCACCAAAGACACTCTTTCAAATGTCTCTATCCATTAAAATATAAAATGCCAATGTAATTTAATAAAACATTATATATATATATATATATATATATAATTACATTCCCATCAAAAAGTTCATTATGCTGTGAAAATAATGGAAATATCTCACATATGAAAGAAAAAC
Source organism: Esox lucius (assembly GCF_011004845.1). NCBI lineage: Eukaryota > Metazoa > Chordata > Actinopteri > Esociformes > Esocidae > Esox > Esox lucius. The sequence goes on along the minus strand of NC_047584.1, from coordinate 4,753,870 downwards.
AAAAAAGTTGTATGCATGCACTTCCATTTAAAATGTTCAGTAGCAGATACATATGCTGTTCAAAGTACAGTACGTTACTCACATGGTTTAAAATTTTTCTTATTTTTACATTCCCACTCCTGATGCAATAAACAGCCTTTGCACAAATATTGTCCATCTGCATGAAAAATAAATCATGCTTTAACAATTTCATAAAATGACACTGAAGAATTTAGACCAATATCTTTTTTACAAAGCGGACCCTATAGAAAGTAATATGTATCTATTTTGGCCTTATAATAAGGTAATGTATGTTTCATGACATTATTCTTAAATAGCAATAAGGTCACCCTCTATCCCTTGTCCGAAATCCTGCCCGCTAATTCATTGATTTCTGTGGGCTATGTTTTATATTTTAAAACAAACAATATATGAAACTCTCATTCTGAATTTATAGTACTTCATTCTGTGCCTCAAAACTAATTTCTGTGATGTCTTCAGACCTGAGCTGGGGTGCGAATGGTGCGAACACCAAACCTTCCATTCCACCTTCTAAAATGCTATCTGATGCTGATAAGCCTTCACATACTCCTTTTGAAGTCCTACTGTAAACACGAGAGCACTTTTTTTATTCCTTGAGAAAATCACAGGGAGTGAATCAAAACGGCTTCACTCAACATTTAGATTCTTAATACGCGGCAGAGGAGGAGGCTGCTTTCGTTAGAACTTATCATGGGCTCTCTGAAGTTAGCTCCCATTATCCGCAATGACTTTTAAATAGAGACAATGCCTGTGCCTATTTTCTGAGGAGTGCTTTCTCTCCTATCTTGAATTAATAAAAGGTACTGTTATTGTACATGGTTAGCTAAAGAGACAAAACTAAATGTGATGAAGGTATGAAACAGTGTTCGTATTATATCAACTCTTATATTAGCCTTATATGGACTGCATGTGAAACGGTACTATTATGAATTAGAAAACAATTCGTTGAATAGGATTCCTGTATTAAACAGACTTTTTATTGGCACACGTTGACCTCAACATCACAATACCAATTAACTCAGTTTCTTGGTTGGAGAATGGGAATTAAGTGAGAGTTGTTTAGAATACAAGACAATGGCCTGTAGAGGGCACACTTTACCTGGTTTACAGCAAAATCGAGTCAACTCACACAGCACATTCACTTGTTAAGACAAACACAAGAACATGCTCCCCTGGGAAAGAGGCGTTTTGACCTCAATGGGACTTCTTGATGAAATAAAGGTTAAATATTTAATCCCCCACTGTTGTCTTTCATGAAATAATCTTGGCTTTTTTTTTGCTTTGTTTTTTCCTTCCTTCTAGCACTGACTTTGCCTTCAGCTACTTCATTGAATAAGGTGTACTTTCTACAGCTGTGTTGTGTGGTAGTCCAATCTAGTTTAGGTTTCTTAAGATGAATGCATTAAAGTAATTCTGTAAATGTAAGAAGTTAATAAAATGTGAAATTTAGTAAGAACATGCAGATAATGTACTCTTTTTACGATACATTTTCACACATATATGGTTCATTGAATGTGACAGTGTGAAAAAGTAGAGCAGAGAGTTTCTGCTGAACTAACAGTGTGTTGGATTCAAACCCACACTGCAGCAGCATCGGAGACCATGGCTTAGACCACTGGACCACCCTCACCCAAGAATATACATGTTTAAAAACAAATATCCGTGCCTCACTTTAATGTAACAATGGTACCTAAAACCAAACCACAATGAATACCTCCGTCATTTGTCTAGTGGTGTGTTTTTGACTGGAGGGATTGGTTTGAAATGCCATAGCAATGTCACACCCACAGCAGTGAGTATATAGACAATGCTTATACATTGAACAGCGATGTCATACTAGCAAACGCTCTTTTCCAGAGTGACTTACTGTAGCGAAGATATACTTCTTTATTCTGGCCCTGCACTTGAATCAAAGCCATAACCCAGGCATTGCCAAACACCATTCTTTACCAGCTGAGATGCATTTGGAGTGGTTAACTTATCTGATACCAAGCATGCATAGAAAATAAGAGAAGGTCAATAAGTAAACACAATCTAAAAGATTACGAGACTTTCTCAGTACATCCCCACACATGTACTGTTAGGCACGTACTGCAGTTATGTGTACATTCTACTATGCTGTGGTATTGGCCTTTGAAATATTTATTATATTTATCTGCTTTATATATCAACCCAGGACAGATTGGAACAGTCACATACATATTTTGGAAGATCATAACACAATTGCTTGTTTATTTTTGATAGTTGTTTTTTATTGTTTATTATTATGTTGCCTACTATTTGATATAATCTAATCATATTTTGAACTCAGTCGCAGCATTTAATCAAGTGTAAGTGGAATGAAAAGCTCTTTTGAAGCCTTTGATTTTGCTGTGCCGTATTAGTAGCTCTGAAAGGTCCAAGACTAGACGTTGCTTTTGCTTTCAAGATAAAAAGGAATGGACATTACATCACTTTCTAAATAATTTCATGAATTAGGGAAATTGCTCTTAAATCGGTCACCATAAGAAAAAAAAGAGCAACCCATTTAGAAAAATGTGTTTCATCTATTAATTTGCCTGGAGATTATAATCTTGCCTAATGACTTGAACATGGGAAAAAGGGTTTGCATTCGATTTTAGGCTAATTTTGCCGGTCGGTTTCTAATGTTTGGCTAGACAAAGCTTCTTTTAGCCCCTCATTTGGAATAATGAAATATAGAATGAATGCTGAGAAGAAATAGGCATCAACAAGCCTTTATTGTGCCAAGGTCATTATATTTCTCTTTATTCCTCCTCTGCTTACAGCAGGTAATGGAAGCCTATGTCTGGCCACCAACCAAGGCCTCACCTTTGAACCCCCCACACTCACACATACACATACACACAAACACACACCAGCGTATCTTTCATTTGGGCTCGTTGAATTTCATCATTCATTTTACACCACATTATCTGGGGCTTGTTCCTCTGCTGTGCTTCACTTGCCGTTATGTGGCTTTAGGACCGGACTGAATAATGCAAAGCAAAAGAAAAGGTTGATTAGAGGGGACTGGTAGCACACAACATCCAGATCTACTTTTTAACAGATATTACATACGTAATACATTTTCTGAACAGTTTGGAAGTTACTATGATGGCTATTTATTCATGTGGATCCCTCTATGCACATGCAGAATCCACCACTTAGTCACACAGGATGATGATTATAACACATAAGAAAACCTAGCTGTGCCAAATAGTTTTTTGATTATGCTATCTGTTTTGGACTGTGTTCATGAAAAATCGGAACAGCAGAATCATGCTTTTTTTCGGTTTATGAAACAGCCTGACGTAGGTGAGGTTAACGGTCATTCCAGGCGATTTCCACACAACCACTGCAACCAGACATTAAGTTACAATAATGATGCCATTACTTTCAAAGGAACTTTGTCGGTCCCCCATTTTACAGCTAAAAAGCTCTCCTCAAATTTAGACTTGATGTTTCTAATGAGCATCACAAGACAATCGGGCCTTATTGTATTGCTCCATCAAAAGAGGCTAACTGTGATCTTCCAGGGGGAGAAACTTTGACTTAATCTATGCCAGAGAATGTCTCTTCAGAGTATTTTAGAAGCCTGGTCTTATTTTAAACCCTCGCCTCTGATCTAGTAGACACTCGTTACCGAAAACTGGATTGCATCTTAACAAGCTCCCTCTATGGTACATGACGCTGTGTGTGTGTGTGTGTCTGTGTGTGTGTGTCCGCGTGTGTGTGTGTCCGCGTGTGTGCATGTGTTTGTGTATGTGTGTGAATACCAAACTCTAGGCGAATGGCTCCGGTCCAGTTGGGTCCAGGGATATTTAAACAAATAAAAACAAATGAATACATTCCTTGAGGTATGCGCTTGCCGGCTTCATTCATACAGGCAAAAAGATCCTTCAGATCTCTTCCAGCCTGGGCCTACTGTGCTATGGCACACCACAGACATTGGCCTGGAGCCCCCGCCCTAGATGCTAACATCACATGATCCCTAGAAGGGTCTTTGAGTATCAGGTCCAAATCCTTGGTATGTTTCAACTTGAATGACGCGCCTTTACTGTCCCATCTTGCAATATCTGCTCTTATTGTTTGTTTCTGGAAACACAGAGAATCCCTCCCATTTCTCTCTCTTGGTTAACAGAGTCTCCTGCCTCATCTGTCTGTCCAGCCTGTCTGTCTGTACGCATTTCTTTTTGTCTGTCTGCCTGCCCATCTGTTTGTCTGTCTTCCTAACCCACAGTATGAAGAGGTTGTATGTTTAGTTTGAAGCCATGAATCCAAACACACCCACGGCCTTGTGGGTGCATGAGGTGATGAGGACTGAAAAAAGCATACACATGCACACAAACGTGCACACGTACACCTATTCCTCCTCTAAAGGAAAAGTCCCCCTGCACTTACTTTCTAAGTTTTCGATGGAACCTTTTCAGAGAAGACGAAGCGAAGCGCAATGTCCTTTGTCTCAATGCCACATCGTTCTATGAAGAGGCAGCTGTTTTATATGCGCCGAAAAGGACACTCACTTCTACCATCCTGACAGGCAGACAAGCTTGGCATTGGTCTCCTGGAAAAGGATGAACAGTAGTCACCCGATCAGACAGGATCAATGAAAAGCAATTACATTAACCAGGCCTAGAACTGGGCCTTTCATGGGAAGATGTGTAGCTGTATGTCTGTGTGGTTGTGTGTTTGAGTATGTGTGTATTTGCATCGTATTTTAGTGTGTTGATGAGCGTGTGTGTCCACATTTTATTTTAAAGTATATTAAAATGTGTAAGAATTCAGAGCCCAATTTGGTTGGTTTGTTTTCCCTAACATCTATTGTCATAATTATGGTTTGTCATTAACCAAGTGAGGTTTGCACAGCAGGGAAAAAAGTCTTCGACACCAACAGGTTGGGCCTCCCTTCGTATCTTGCTTTTGAAGACTCCGCCAATGCATATTCATGTTGGCAATATGCAACAACACACAATTTGTTTATTGTCTTTTATTTAGGTTGCATATATTAAAGTGGACCAATTTTCCAATAATTGTACTGTGCATGGGAGGCCGTCTTGGAGAACATGTGCAATGTTAAGCTCAAAACATTCATATGAAGAACTCAATTGCATCAGACGTGGACAGTGTGATAACTGTACTACTTAATGTTTTAACAAAAGCCATTCTGAGGGAGATCACACTTTCAAAGTATGCTACTTATTAGACCAAATCAGGTTACCACTAATCTCTGCCTTATGGAAGCTCAAAGAACAGGTTTCTGTAAGGCAAAGACTGAACGTAAATCCTTTTACTGTCAGCTGTAAGTGTTTAGTAGTGTAGTGTAAGTGTTTATGTAGATGACACGTAGACAACAGTGGCACAATCAAAACACTAGATGGCAGTGTATCCTGTGTGCATCTGCTGTGCTGGCGAGCGCTGCCTATTGGCACAGGCAACAACTGCAGAGCAAGAGATTTGAGCTAATAATGGTTTGAGACACTGGGGTTATGAAAACACAGCAACAAAGAAATAACACCTGACAAAATGTTTTGATGCTGGAATTAGCCAACGGCCCATTTTATGAGGCTTTGAACACTGGATTTGAACAGATATGTGATAGGAATCAGACACACACATTAAGGTGAAAGTGCATCAAAATAAGCTTAAAATAAACATGCCTCAAAGACCAATTACAATAAATATAATACAAATGATCGCTTTCCCCCTTCTTTCAAGGTCAAAGAATAATGACTACATTTCAGGAGAAAAAATGTGTAATCAAAGTTCCTTTTCAAACGATAAGCATAACAGTTTACAGTACCAGACAGATTTATTGACTGTTTGGACCCCCAAGCAGCCATATATTATTTTGATTTCAGAACAAACTTCTCTACGCACCAACATTGTTGGTTGTTGGACTGTGTTTCTGGCATGTGTATCATTCAGGTCTTTAATTTCCGTGCTTTTTAGGTTGCAGTTAAAAAAAATAATCTATTCCTGGAGAGGTACTCGATGTGGAACCTTTCCTTCCAGTCCTTCTGTAACCTAACAAACCAGATTGAAATGAGCATGCATCACTTCAGGCCCTGAATAAACCGCAGCACATCTAGAGGAAGAACCCTAATCTATTCGTGATTGTTTCAGGACAGTTCATCTTAAAACAGTGTTTTTGAGTTATTGACAGTATAGTTGGTACATTTTAGTCTTATAGCGGTTCATTAGTACAGTTGAAGTGTACTGCATTTCAATTGGGGTTAGTCTTACAGGAGGGAATTAGTATAGTTCAAGTCTATTGAATATCTATTGAAAACATTTATATTGTTCTTTTAGCAGTGTATTAGTTTAGGTCGATTGTGTTTCTGTTGAGTACATACTAATGTTATAGTAGTGTATTAGTTCAGTTCTAGTAGATTGCAGTTCTGATGTTAGTCTTATAGCAGTGTGTTAGAATAGTTCAAGTCTATTGTGTTTCTATTGAAAACATGTGAGTCCTATTGCAGTGTATTAGAATAGTTCAAGTCTATTGTGATTCTGTTAAGTATATGGTAATCTTTTAGCAGTGTATTAGTTTAGGTATATTACGCTTCTATCGAGTACATATTAGTCTTATAGCAGTGTATTAGTTTAGTTCTAGTAGACTGCAGTTCTGATGTTAGTCTTACAACAGTGTATTAGCTTTAGTCATGTCCATTACATTTCTATTAAGGACATGCTAGCCTTATAGCAGTGTATTAGGATAGTTCACGTCTATTGAGTGTCTGTTGAGTACAGAACTCAATGAACAGAGATGTTCTGTTCTCCTGCACACACAGTGGTCATCCATATCGTCTTAGCCTGCAGCTCACAAACCATACAGCTGGCCTGAGCATCATGGCCCTTTGTTATGATGTCAGCACTTCAGCTAAATAGCATTCAATATCTGCAGGACAACCGCTAGTGGAACATCAATAGAATAATACAGGACAACAACTAAATGGCTATTGCTCATAGCTGGCCAGTTCATCTGCGCATCGATTTATTGATAGCTGGCAGTATAATTCAATTAAATGGCAATGATTACCGTGCCAGGAAACTGGTTGCTTGTGTTTTTAATCTGAAGGCCTCCAAGCATCTATTTAGTGAGCTAGCAAGACTTTCATCACCCCACGGTGTAAACACATTCACGCACTGTGATGCAGAAGTGAACTCCACAAGTGCTTGACATACGACCGTAAGCATGCACAGACATGGACAGAAACACACTCTCACACACTCTCTCTCACATAAACACACACACAGAATTTAATCTGAAATATTTAATAGCTCTTATTAGTCAATTGATACCTAATAATCTTAATCCTTGATAGTGCCTTGGCCAGGAACATGTCTTGCCATCTAACGATTTGCAACCTTCCTGGCTGTAGTCTCCACTTTAACCCTGACACACTATGGACCAGAGGCGTCGCTAGGATCACAATACATTCGGGGCTTAGCCCACCCCCACGCTCCGCCCGGGACGGAAAGTACAGGGTTTTGAATGTACACGTGGAAAATTTCAATGTACACGCTAGTGGCCTACACGTCTACATTATCATAATGCGCGATCGGAATTATAGATGAATAGATCAGTGGCTATTTCTTTATTATTATTATTTTTGTTGCATTTGATATCCGGGGCTATTCATAAAAGATCCGGGGCTAAAGCCCCGGACGACCAGGGCTAACGACGCCACTGCCATGGATCACAGGCCCTCCAGCGGAATTCAAGGAGTGTAAAAACTTAGAATTAGATGTAAAAAAACAGCAGCGTAGAAGAAGAGAGGAGAGGGCCATTACCAGGTCTGTTTAACAGGTCCATTAAAGTGTAGTGATCTAGAAAACAAACAGTGCTTAAGTAGACCCTCTCATAGAAATCACAGGCATAAATCAAAGCGTGATTACTTCAAGTGCTATTGGGTGCTAAAGCTGCTGCATACGATCTTTGACGTTATTAACACTCTTAATGGCCAGCGACAGGCTGCAACAGAAGCCTTTAAAAAAACTCCCCACAACCCAATATATATAGAGTAGCTTCAGCTCTTCTCCCAGCCTGGACCTACATCGCCCGCAAAAAAGCTGGAGCAAAAACAGAAAGAAGAAAACAGAAGTGACATACAACCAAATCGCTCCTAACACCTGGTGCTAGTCTGGGGGGCAGGGGGCCATGTTGATTCATCAGTTTCAGAGTAAAATAATATTCTGTGATTTCAGAGGGAGTTTGATTGTGTGTGTGTGTGTGTGTGTGTGTGTGTGAATATGTCTGCGTTTGCATGAGATTTTGTGTGCTCCTGAGTAACTGTGTATCTGTCTGAATGAGTGTGCTTTTATGTATGTACTGTGTGTGTGTATAGTTGTACATAGCAGTGGGTATGTGTTTACGGCTCTGTATTTTGTTTGTGTGTGCATGTGGAACCCACCATCTCAGGCAAAGTCCAAACCATCCTGCATTCTAATTCATGCACAAATGAAATGAAAACCTCCTTAGCAATATGCAGATTTCATTATGCAAAGCAGCGTTACCTATGGTGCGCGGACGGCAGCTTCGCGCTTTGATCTGCATCTCTGACATTCTTTAACTATGGAGAAGAAAAGAACTTAAAAACTGTAAAGGGCCTTAATTGAAGTTAACATAAAAGAAGATACATGGTGTTAATTGGTATACGCTAAGAATAATCTAGACCTCAGAGACCACTGTCCCTTACCGGCCCCCCTGCCAAAGTGTCAGGATTTACATCTTTAATTCAAGATTTCCCCTGTATTAATTACCTTGCGGCGAGATGTGCATCACTTCATTTTAAAGTATAATAATCACCCCAATTCTTTTTCTTTATCTTTCTCCCTGTCCATCCATAAATATCAGGTTTCCTTAGCGACCTGAAACAGAGTTTGAATGAACACAAGTAATGTTCTGGTTGTTAAACACAAGCTTTGACACAAGAGCCTAAAGTGCATTGGTGTGACGTTGTTTACATAGCAAATATAAAACATGCAGAATTACTTTTAATGGTACTATTGTGATTTAAATTTGAGTTGATGTGAATGTAACATCACATTTGAATTCTGCTGTGCCTTTTCTTTTGGCCACATGAGATAAAAACTAATTCAGATAAATCAACGTTAATAAATGTAGTCCCTCCCAACAATATCATAAGTCTCTGTGGATCACACTTAAAAGGCTTAACTAAGAAAATTGTGTGTTATCGAAGAAATTAAGTTATGCAAGAGGGGTGATGCATTTCCCAATTTAGTGGAAAGTGTTTCAAAAGGGGCTTATAAGCAGTTGAAAAACTATTAATGACAGATGGTAATATAACAATTTAAGTGAAGTGTCTTAAATGAAAGTGAAAAATGAAAGTGAAAAATTACAACAAAAGAAACGTTCATTTTACCCACATGGAAGAATGCCAATAGAAAAAAAACTGCAATAATTTAGCTAAAAACAAGAATTGCGAGGTTTTCCACTGGTCTTCTTCTTTGGCATGGCACCAGCTGGGCATGGTATGTGTTTAAGTCTATGTGTGCGTGTGTGTGTGTGTGTGTCGCTGTGAAGTAAAGCAATCTCAACACCTGGCCCCTATTGTGACCTTTGATTATGAGAGAGGAATACAGCAGTGCTCATATCCCAGAGCGCACTGCTTTCCACTCAACATGATGAATGGCACAAGGAGAACTGCCGAACAGAACAAGCATTTAAGGAGGCAAGCCAGCACACACATGCACGCACACATACACACCTAATGTGTTAGCTACTGATAGGGTATTTATACATGCTGCATTTTTATTTTATTTAAATTTTTACATTTTTGTCTTTTAGCAGATTATCCTACCTAGAGTGACTTACAGTTAAGATAAGTCTACTAAAGACAGCTAGGTGTGACAACCACATACAGTCAGGCATGGAGGAAGAAAAAAAAATGAATGACAACAATAATGTAAATAATACCCCATACCACATAAGAGGTTCTAGCATAAGCATAAGCACAGTGACGCCAACCCATTCACACACTCTCTTAACACACACACACACACACACACACACGTCACTATTAACACACACACAAGCACATATCTTCCAGTGTTTTAGAACATTTACCACAGTCTGCCCCTGACAATAATCAACCTGGCAGTTTTCTTTATCTAGCTAGCAGGTTCATGTACAGCTGTATTAATAACAATGCAAACATCTGTTACCATGCTTCATTGAATCAAATTTTAAAATCACCCGACGTGCTTAATGGTATTCAGTTGATTAAACAACAACAAGCAGTTTATGTAAACACAGTTCAAATGCACTCTGCTCCTGTACGCCTCAGCACCTCTCCCTTTTTTGATGTGATTTTATTTTGGGGCTTTATTGTAATTTATTGGCTCAAAGTGCACGATCTGGTGTTAAAACTGATTTGATTTGGAAACCTGTGGGGACATATTAATTAAAATAGCAATCTAATTAGCATTCCACAGTGACTTAAAAGTTGAATATTATTAGAGTGGCAACCGTTGTGATGAAAAGAGCTTACAGTACATGACAGTGAAATTGAAATTCAAAGTGCTGGAGATAATGTACACACAGATCAAAAGAACAAACAGCGGGAAAAGAAGAATGCAGTAAGAAGTTTTACATTTCCTCACAAGAGGAAGATGAGTACAAAAGTTCTGAGGAAGACACACCCCTGACAGCCCCTCCATGTGCACAAAAGCACGCACCCACACAATCGCACAGACATGTAAAAAGAAGGGTCTGTTAGTGCTTGCATTATCATAACTTACAGTAAATCAGGTCGCTGAGCCTATGGCATGTCTTACAAAACATTATGGCTGCATAATATGCTGTAACTGTGTTCACACAAAGCGCCAGGATAGACTAGTGGTTACAGCATCGGGCCAACAACAGAGAAGGTGACATATCTGACCTTCTGACCCTGAGCAGATTTAACACACATAATTTGTGATAGAAGCAGAGGCTGTAATCATCTGTGGGCATATGAAATGATGTATTAGACTTTTATGATGCCTACATTTATTTGTTTTATTGAGTAGTACAAGACTTTAAGAAAGATTTGTATCAGCAATACATTTTCTGAAAATGTAAACTGATTACGTCCTTTCGCTAAGACACCCCCCCACCAACTGCAGAGAGAACACATTCTTTCACCCTCGTATATTGGAGTCCCATGTGGGATGCCATAAGTCAAATGGTTATATGACGTTACTGAAAAATGGTAACAAACTAGATAGGTAAGCTAGCAGGCTAAATACAGTTTTACTCATATGTTTGCATACCCTGGAAAAAATTGTGACATTTGGGCATTGATTTTGAAAATATGACTGATCATGCAAAAAAACTGTCCTTCATTTAAGTATAGTGATCATATGATGCATTTAGTGTCTGTGTATAAATAGTCAATGAGTTTGTTAGCTCTCATGTGGATGCACTGAACAGGCTAGATACTGAACCATGGGGAGCAGAACAGAACTGTCAAAAGACCTGCGTAACAAGGTAATGGCATTCTATAAAGATGGAAAATGATATAAAAAGAAATCCAAAGCAGTGCAAATGCCAGTCAGTACTGTTCAATCACTTATTAAGAAGTGGAAAATTCAGGGATCTCTTGATACCAAATCAAGGTCAGGTAGACCAAGAAAGATTTCAGCCAAATCTGCCAGAATTGTTCGGGGTGCAAAGAAAAACCCACAGGTAACCTCAGGAGAAATACAGGCTGCTCTGGAAAAAGACGGTGTGGTTGTTTCAAGGAGGACAATACGACGATACTTGAACAAAAATTAGCTGCATGGTCGAGTAGCCTGAAAGAAGCCTTTACTGCGCCAGTGCCACAAAAAAGCCTGGTTACAATATGCCCAACAAAACCTTGACATGCCTCACAGCTTCTGGCACACTGTAATTTGAAGTGATGAAAACAAAATAATTAGTTATGGTCACAACCATAAGCACAATGTTTGGAAAGGGGCCATCAAGGCCTATAGTGAACAGAATACCATTCCCACTATGAAGCATGGTGGTGGCTCACTGATGTTTTCGGGGTGTATAAGCTCTAAAGGCACAGGGAATCTTGTGAAAATGTATGGCAAGATGAATGCAGCATGTTATCATAAAATACTGGCAGACAATTTGCATTCTTCTGTACGAAAGCTGCGCATGGGACTATCTTGGACTTTCCAACATGGCGATGACCCTAAGCACAAGGCCAAGTATACCCTTCAATGGTTACTACAAAAAAAGGTGAAGGTTCTGGAGTGCCCATCACAGTTTTCTGACCTTAATATCATCGGGCCACTCTGGGGAGATCTCAAACATGCGGTTGGATGTTAGATGTTAGATGCCTATCCCAAGCTATGTCTGGTCGATACGTTCCTGACATTTTTATAGAAAAGTGTATCTACATATTATTGTTATTTTAATTAAAATGTCATCCCGATAACTCTTGTTAATTTAAATAGACCCTTTCTTGGGTTACAGTCTCTTAAAGTGCAGTTCGTGATTTTGGGTGGCATGGTGGCCTAGCAATTAAAGCATCTGGTTGGAACATCTGAACAGTGTCCCCAGTGGTTGCTTTAAAAAAATGTGTCATCCTTGTGGTATATCATTTCTTATAAGCCAGGTGGTTTGAATCTTGAATGCAGATTGGCTGATAGCCATGGTATATAAGAAAGTATACCATAGGTATGACATCACATAACTAACTGCTCTACTTGTCTTGGTAACCGATTCATAATAATAATAAGGCATCTCGGAGGTTAGAGATACACCGATCAGCCATAACATTATGACCACTGACAGGTAAAGTGAATAACATGTGTTAGAAGCAGGAAAAATGGGCAAGGGCCAAGGGCCAAATTGTGATGACTAGACGACTGGGTCAGAGTTTCTCCAAAACTGCAGCCCTTCTGGTATGTTCCCAGTCTGCAGTGGTCAGTACCTATCAAAAGTGATCCAAGGAAGGAAAAGTGGTGAACCGGCGACAGGGTCATGGGCGGGGATGCATGTGGGGAGCGAAGGCTGGCTCGTGGGTCCAATCCAACAGCAAGCTATTGTAGCTCAAATTGTTGAAAACGTTAATGCTGGTACTGATAGAAAGGTGTTAGAACACAGTGCATCACAGTTTATTGCATAAAGCCCTGCCGGGCTATCACAGACAGGGCATTAACCTGCACCATATATCAGTGTCTCCCAACCTTTTTCAGTTACTGTACCCCCAAAATGTTTTTGCACTCCTTTCAGTACCCCTGAAGTACCCCCTTGTGTTAATTTCACTAGTAAGTCTATGGTGTCATGAGTGTTTTCAAGTACCCCCTGTGGAGAGGCCAAGTACCCCCAGGGGTCCTAGTACCCCTGGTTGGGAACCACTGCCATATATCAATTGATTTAGGCCTGAAGGGAGGAGAAATATTGTTATATAGGAGTGTAAAGTATGTCATTTTTTATTTGAGTGAATCAAAAAACAGCGAGAGGGAGCAACATTTCTCATGTTACATCATGTAAACAAACAAATTGATTACACCGAGTCAGCACCTACCAGCTAATAGCCTACAACAAGTTTGAATGAAACAAACTGCCTTGTTTTGCCATGTGTTAGTGATCGCAAGATGGCTCAGCTGCATTTTTTGCTATTACAGTGTTTACAGCAATGTTACAACTTGGCAGGTGATGCTTGGGTGAACAAAACACATGGTGTAACATATTGTGGGAGATCATCAGCTATTACACTAGTTAAACCTTTCTCACAGCATTCTTATTGGCTAAGGAAGGGCACATTGGTCGAAGTGTTACAACAGACTTATTATTGTGTCATACATAAGTATTTGAGTTCCTTAAGCACCTACACAAATCTCAGTGTTTAAATATGCATACAAAAACAATTCACATCCCAAAGTGTTTTTCAGTGTTGAGTTTTAAAGTTAAACGCATCTTAACATACTATAGTAGCTCATATGTTCTAAACAATAGCATTTTTTTAAGATTTCAGAACTAAGTAATTTCTGTTTGGGAACAAAAAACTATTAAGATGAAGTGTTTCTTCGATGAGAAAGTTAGTATATTTCCACTGCCTGGCCAGTTTGCTTCCTCTTCACATGTGGAGTGGACATTATGACCAGATCTTTGTATTTTTGTGTGATTGGCAGTGTTTGAGACATAATAATGTAAATTAGTAATATAAAAATTTGACATCATTGGTTGACGGAGCCTTGTTTCCACCCTCAAAGGTAGAGTTTGAAAAATGTCCAGTACTAGTCCTCACAGATTTGAGAGCTCGCTATGTACCTCATTCTTATTTTTGGATTGCGAAAAAAATTACTGCTTTTTATCAGAATTCTGGATATTGTACATCAGTTATTTTGGGGGTTGAAAAATTGCCTCATACATTTATGATAAAAATATCGCCTTCAATTTTTATGTGCTTAAAAATGAAATGACAATCAGTATAACGTACAAGTATGTGGGCTTTGCACCTGACCAGTAGAGGGCGCTAATTACTAGAATGTCTGAGGGAAGATAGACGGAAATACGGTCAGACCAAATCTGGAGATAATTTGACAAGAGCAAGCCTTTGTTGTCAAGCTGATCAAATATAACTTCTCATGTTACCACTGAACAGGCGTGGTTATTATCGCAAGTATGAAATACTGAAGGGTTTTAGGCTTATTACTGGCCATCAGTATGTGTCCTTCAGATTGAACTTCTACATAATTTAAGGGAAAAGCAGCTTGTCAATGTTTGTTGGTGATAATGGACTTATTCGCTGTGCAAAGGAGGTGCAACTTATATACTTCAGAGTGCTCAAATATAGATACCTCTTTAACGCTTGAGCATGTAAAATGTGTATGTGTGTGTGTGTGTGAGAGGTGTTGTTTTTGGATTTTTCTGTTGGGTTGAGGTCTTTGAAAACATGGCTCCAAAATATAGTGTGCATTATGTAGCCTCACAATAACCTGGTTGCATAAGTGTGCACACCCTTAAACTAATACTTTGTTGAACCACCTTTTGATTTTATTACAGCACTCTTTTTGGGAAGGAGTCTATTAGCGTGGCACATCTTGACGTGGCAATATTTGCCCACTCTTCTTTGCAAAAGTGCTTCAAATCCATCAGATTGCGAGGATATCTCCTGTGCACAGTCCTCTTCAGATCCCTCCACAGATGGATGGGGATTCAGGTCTGGGCTCTGGCTGGGCCATTCCAAAACATGAATCTTCTTCCGGTGAAACCATGATTTTGTGGATTTTGATGTGTGCCTTGGGTCGTTGTTGTGCTGAAAGGTGAACTTCCTCTGCATCTTCAGCTTTCTAACGGACACCTGAAGGTTTTGTGCCAAAACTGCCTGGCATTTGGAACTGTTCATAGTTCCCTCCACCCTGACGAAGGCCCCGGTTCTAGCTGAAGAAAAACAGCCCCAAAGCATGATGCTGCCACCACCATGCTTCACTGTGGGTATGGGGTTCTTTGGGTGATGTGGTGTTTTTGCACCAAACATACCTTTTGGAATTATGGCCAAAAAGTTCAACCTTGGTTTCATCAGACCATAACATATTTTCCCACATGCTTTTGGAGGACTTGATTTTTGTTTTTGGAAACTTCAGCCGGGCTTGGATGTTTTTCTTTGTAAGAAAAGGCTTCCGTCTTGCCACCCTACCCCATAGCCAGTTCATATGAAGAATACGGGAGATCGTTGTCACATATAGCACACAGCCAGTACTTGCCAGAAATTCCTGCAGTTCCTTTAATGTTGCTGTGGGCCTCTTTTAAACCTCCCTGACCAGTTTTCTTCTTGTTTTTCATAAATTTTGGAGGGACGTCCTATTCTTTGTAATGTCTCTGTTGTGCCATATTTTCTCCACTTGATGATGACTGTCTTCACTATGTTCCATGGTATATCTAATGCTTTGGAAATTATTTTGTACCCTTCTCCTGACTGATATCTTTCAACAATGAGATCCCTCTGATGCTTTGGAAGCTCTCTGCGGACCATGGCATTTCCTCTGAGATGCATCTAAGAAAATTTAAGGAACATCTTACAAGAACAGCTGAACTTTATTTGTGATTAATCAGAGTCACTTAAAATGATGGCAGGTGCGTAATGACTTCTATTTGGATGTGATTGGTTAATACTGAACACAGTTATAAGAGGGTGTGCACACTTAATCAACCAGATTATTGTAAGGTTTTTATTTTTCCCCCTAGAAGATTTCAGTTTGTTTTTCAATAGAATTGTTCACATTATAGGTCACATTAAAAGTGGAAAAAGTTCTGATATGATTTATCTTTGTCTCATTCT
The DNA here is from genome assembly GCF_011004845.1 of Esox lucius. Classification (NCBI taxonomy): domain Eukaryota; kingdom Metazoa; phylum Chordata; class Actinopteri; order Esociformes; family Esocidae; genus Esox; species Esox lucius. The sequence continues at coordinate 4,737,563 of NC_047584.1, read as the reverse complement.
TTTACATTACATGCAATGGCAGAAGGGGGCAGGCAAAATCCCAGCATAATTTCCTGATTGCTAACATTCTACACACTTCTCACAATTTTTGTACAACTGAGAAAATAGGCATTGAATAATGTAAGAAATTGTTGTGCCATCTAACGGGATTTTTTATATCCAGAAATCGTTTTTTACAGCTTTTGTAAACTGATTGACTAAAGGTGAAACTGAAACTTCAGCTGGAAGGGAGAGTTGGATTGAATGCGTTGTTGCTGTCATTCAGGTAACGTCCACAAGGTGGGAGCAAGTTAAGGATATCACCTTTAAGGACCATATACATTATACTCCTCCTGCACATCACACAACATTTTTACTGCCACAAAAGCTCTTTCACACGTTCTGCCTGGCCTTGAAAATCCCACTCTTTGGCCCTGGTGACTTCAGCTCTGCGTTCATTTACCACATGGCCTGGTCAGAGCTACATGGAACAGTTACATTAGCCATGGAAGTTAGTTCATGTTTACATCGGCCTGTATTAGCACGCATCCCAGTGGTGAGCTGTGGTGACAGAGAGACGCCATAATGAGTCATTAGTATTCATTAGGCAGAGGTGCTGGCCTGAGCGGGGAGCAGCCAGACTCATGTTGAATCAGTTCCAGCGAGACTGCTCTGACGAGGCCGGAACGAAGCGCGGGTCAGGGAGGAGGCAGTAATTAGGCCCAACCGTCAGGGGCGATATGCCCAGTGCAAACACGCGAGGTTACGAGTGCTGCGACAGTACCACTGAGAGTGGGGAGAGAGGGTGGGGAGATGTTATGAATGAGGAAAACACAACCTTGCCTTTACATTTCTCCTCTTCTCTCTACTACTCATATTTTACCCCTCTCTCTTCCTGTCTTTTTATTTATTGAACCAGGTAAGTCAGTTGAGAACCGAGTGATCTTGCAAGAGGACAGGACAAAACACAGACCCACATACATAATGTAAACAATGTAAATAAGTAAACACTACATTTATGCAAGATAAATAAATGTAATCCAATTATGTTGTATAAAGCAAGACACATCTACAGATTTGGTTTGACAAATCCAGCAGGTGCACTGAAGAGACCGCAGACCCTCCTGCAATGCTCATTCTCTCAACCTGTCTCAAGGTCTGATACAAAACATAACATTGCCCTTCAGCTACATTTCTAATTCTTTCAACGTCTCCTGCTATTCCTCTTTTCACTACTCAAGCCTCCTTAATTATTATTATCAAAATTTGTTTTAATCAGGACAATGTACAACAGTAAGATGGATTTTGTTGTTAGCTTGCGCTTGGCTTGCGCAGTGCCTGTCCCTAGATTAATAGTTAGTTTTATGTCCTAATGCCTTTGACATTTGATAGCCTGTCCCTAGGACATGATTCAGCCATGCCAGAATGGTCTGGTCTTTTGCAAAAGAAGATATATAAAACCATCGAATTTTGCAATTGGCATGATGTCTCCTGTCATTGCTGTCCCTTCTACTATATTTCAATAAAAAAAGAAAATACATAAGGAGTGGGAACTGCAACCTCTCTTAAAAAAACAAAAAGTATGAAAGCTGGCCACTTGGGAGATCACATGAATTTTGAGTTTAGTGGAATGTTTTTCTTTTCATTATTCTATACCCAATACTTTTTTCTTGCTGTTGGCTTTGTCGTGCCGCTCTCTCTCCCTGTCACTTTTTTTAATCTCATCTCAATTTGAGTTGTGCCACACTCTGGCCCAGACTACATAACATACTGTGTTTCAAAACAGTTGTTGTGCATCTGTTGCGTTGTTCAATGATTGTGGCCCCGTCTCTTCACATTCTTGTCACATTGTGTACACATTGGACCTATTATTTTTGAGTGACAGTAGTGGAACTGCTAAAAAGTCGACCCTCAAGTCATTCTCTGTTAACTGCAATTTTTAAAAGAATCAAATACTTGATTCCATGAATCAACCCCGCAAACATTAATTATCCAATAACTTTTGTACTTCACCAATAGACTAATACTGCTACAGTATAATAGTTTCAAATATATTTCCTGCATCTATTGTTATCCTGCATCTATCTACTGTTATTCCTTCTGAACTGTAAGGGAGTCAAATATCAATGTGTTGTAGATGGTTCACTGAACACTCACTCCACTTAGAGAAACATTTTACACTACCACCTGCAAGTGTTTATTTCACAACTGTTCCATAAGCATTTTCATGCGTTTACCTTCACAAAATAAACTGTTGGTGCCACATCCATTTGGGATAAAACAGTTGTAGTGGCTGCAGCATGAATAAGGCGTGTGTGGTAATTTGGACAACACTGATGATCTTCATCCTGAATTGTTTGGACGGGCAATATTGAAACCAGACATTCTTGGTAAGATCTGGATCGAGGCCTTGTCCCTTTCAACATCATGGCTCTTATTCAAACCAAAACTCCCTTGGCTTATGAAGTACATTTTTGGTAAAAAAAAATTGTGTTGTGAACTAGGAACATCTAAAAAAACAGGGTCTGACCATTCTTGCAACATGATGCTAGTGCTTTGTTATTTTAGATGATAACATTGGATGGACACTTCATAAAAACTGGAATAAAACATTTATTAAACAGCTTCTGACAGCAGTGTGTTTAATTCACTCTGTGATTTGCCTGCCATGAGTGGAATAATTCAATTTGATGGGGAATATTCATTGAGGTCTCCCGCTTATGAAATATTTGGGTTGGGTTTTAATGAGAAATACATCTGAACAATGACTTTTTATTTCAATGAGATGTCATTTTTAGACAAGCATGCATTTCCTGCAGATTAAAGGACAGGGGGTATGCCTTTTTATTTGTATGTATACAAAATACAAGACTAAATATATTTTCTGTGATACATAGGATTCTGTGTAGCTTAGTTGGTAGAGCATTGTCCTTGCAAAGCCAGGGTAATGGGTTTGATTCCCATTGGGAACCTGAATGCACTCACTAAGTCACGCTGGATAAGAGTGTCTACTAAATGACTTAATTGTAGTGGCTAATAGAACTATGGTGTCAGGTGTGCTGATGCTATAGTAAAGGGATAAAGCATGATTTTAATCAAAAAATAATGTGCACATTCCCTATTGTTAGTTGTCTAACAATAGGGAATGGGTTTACCAGCACTCTGTAAATATGTAATGTGTTTCAGAGACAATGACAGAAACTGAGAAAACACACGGTGAAGTGTTGCTTCTCAGTTAAGATGTCGCTAAGGGAAAATCCCTCCATGGCCTCCTCTGGACATCAAATAGAAGTATATATGTTGTTCCTTCAACATTTAACATAAGTAAGATTTTTAAAAGCTTTCTGAAAAAGGGTAGAGACTCTGCTGTTCTAGCTTCAAGAGGAAGCTGGTTCGACCAATTCAATGCATTGACAGAATAATTTTTTTGCATAAGTGTGCATACCCTTAAACTAATACTTTTTTGAAGCACCTTTTGATTTTATTACAGCACTCAGTCTTTTTGGGTAGGAGTCTATTGGCATGGCACCTCTTGACGTGGCAATATTTACCTACTCTTCTTTGCAAAAGCGCTCTAAATATGTCAGATTGCGAGGACATCTCCTGTGCACAGCCCTCTTCAGATCACCCCACAGATGTTCAATTGGATTCAGGTCTGGGCTCTGGCTGGGCCATTCCAAAACATGAATCTTCTTCTGGTGAAGCCATGCTTTTGTGAATTTGGATGTGTGCTTTGGGTCGTTGTTGTGCTGAAAGGTGAACTTCATCTTCAGCTTTCTAACATACATAACACATTTTCCCACGTGCTTTTGGGGACTTGATGTTTGTTTTTGGAAACTTCAGCCGGGGTTGGATGTTTTTCTTTGTAAGAAAAGGCTTCCGCCTTGCCACTCTACCCCAAAGCCCATTCATGTGAAGAATACGGGAGATTGTTGTCACATGTAGCACAAAGCCAGCACTTGCCAGAAATATCTGCAGTTCCTTTAATGTTGCTGTAGGCCTCTTGGAAGCCTCCCTGACCAGTTTTCTTCTCATCTTTTCATCAATTTTGGAGGGACGTCCAGTTCTTGGTAATGTCTCTGTTGTGCCATATTTTCTCGACTTGATGATGACTATCTTCTCTGTGTTCCATGTTATATCTAATGCTTTGGAAATTCTTTTGTACTCTTCTCCTTACTGATATCTTTCAACAATGAGATCCCTCTGATGCTTTGGAAGCTCTCTGCGGACCATGGCTTTTGCTCTGAGATGCAACTAAGAAAATGTCAGGAAAATCCTATTAGAACAGCTGAACTTTATTTGTGATTAATCAGAATCACTTAAAATGATGACAGGTGTGTAATGAGTTTGAATGTGATTGGCACGGCAAGCAATTTCCTTCATTCGTAGGGCACAAACTGAATATCTTTTGTGTTATTTATCAGCTAATTTGAGCAGAGTTGCGCGTGTAGATGCGTGAAAATAGACATGGCTTCTAATTTAAGCACTCTGACAATGTTGAGGTGTTGATGATCGCAGCCCGTCTGTACTCTTTCATTCATTCCCATGCATTCTATCTGCAGCGCATATGCGAGTATGCGAGTCGTGTGAAATGGCCTTAAGGTCCCACAGGTTTCTTAGCACTCTAGGAGGATGGCTCTGTGGAGTTGACCACTGTGATGGAGGGGTGTTGGATCAAACATGCTTTTCCCTGGAGAAAGAGCAGCTTTGTCTAGTTGAGGTTGAGCTTGAGGTGATGGGCCGACATCCAAGCAGGGATGTCAGTTAAGCACATAGATATTTTTGTGACCCCTTTAGTGTCAGAAGAGTGGAAGGATAAAAATAGTGAGGATATGACAGAGCCAAGTGGTCTGTAGAGAGAAGAGTAGAGGGCCAATAATTGAGCTCTGAGGGATACATGTAGTAACAAATCCAGACTCAGATCCACGTCACCTGGAAGAGGGGTATACCAGGTAGGATGCAATCAAATATTATGCAGAGCCTTAGATGCCTAGCTCTTTGAGGGAGGAAGATCTGATGCTTCACATTGTCAAAAGCAGGGATAGATAGATAATTGAAAACAGAGAAGAGTCATCAGCGCAGGCAGTCCAAAGAGCCTCTATTACACAAAGGAAAGCAGTCTTGGCTGAGTGACCCGGCTTTAAGCCTGACTGGTTAATGTTCGAGGAGATGACTCTGACAGAGTTAGCAAGAGAGTTGGCCAGCGACAGCAATGCTGCAGTGCATTGGAACGAAAAGACAGAACAGATACTGGTCGGTAGTTCTTACATTTAGAGTGGTCAAGAGTTGTTTTCTGAAATGAGTGCATAACTAGCCATCTTTGAAGTCAAAGGAGACATAGCCAGTAGTCTAAGATATGGGAGGTAAGGAATGAGAGAAGGTCTACTGCGATGATCTGGAGAAGAAAGGGAGGAGAAGATGCGGTCGAAGAGGCAGGCAGTTGGGCGCCTTGTGGCACCACCACGACCAGGCGCTCTCGGTATATGTGGAAAATGTCTGACAGAGTAGCAGCATTTTCTTTGGAAGTCTCCATCAAGGTTAAAAAGTCAAGGGCCCAAAGGTCAGCATAGGCAGCGATAAACTCAGTGTTCACAGCAGACTGACAGTTCCAAACACTGCCAGGAAGCAGGTAATCCACATGGGTTGCGCAGGCAAGGAACTCAAGATTTGGAGGGTTGCAGCCACCATGCTGGAAGATGAGCAAAGAGGGATAGAAAACATATACATTATCTCACAAAATATATTTTCATGTGACAACACTGAAGAAATGACACAATGCTACAATGTAATTAGTGAGTGTACAGCTTGTATATATACCCCTAAGTGATAATGTCCAAACTGGGCCCAAAGTGTCAATATTTTGTGTGGCCACCATTATTTTCCAGCACTGCCTTAACCCTCTTGGGCATGGAGTTCAACAGAGCTTTACAGGTTGGAACTGGAGTCCTCTTCCACTCCTCCAGGACGATATCACGGAGCTGGTGGATGTTAAGAGACGTTGCGCTCCTCCACCTTCCGTTTGAGGATGACCCACAGATGCTCAATAGGGTTTTGGTCTGGAGACATGCTTGGCCAGTACATCATCTTTACCCTCAGCTCCTTTACCAAGGCTGTGTTTGTCTTGGAGGTGTGTTTGGGGTCATCTCTGAAGGGAGGGGATCATGCTCTGCTTCAGTATGTCACAGTACATGTTGGCATTCATGGTTCCCTCAATGAACTGTAGCTCCCCAGTGCCGGCAGCACTCATGAAGCCCCAGACCATGACACTCCCACCACCATGCTTGACTATAGGCAAGACACACTTGTCTTTGTACTCCTCACCTGGTTGCCGACACACAAGCTTGACACCATCTGAACCAAATAAGTTTATCCTGGTTGCACTGATAGGCTAACACCCCACCCCTTCAACCTCTGCAGCAATGATGGCAGCACTCTCATCTATTTTCCAAAGACAACCTCTGGATATGACGCTGAGCATATGCACTCAACTTTTTTGGTCGACTATGGTGAGGCCTGTTCTGAGTGGAACATGTCCTGCTGCAGCTCAGTTTGCCATCTTTGTGTAGAGCAACAATTATTTTTTTCAGATCCTCAGAGAGTTCTTTGCCATGAGGTGCCATGTTGAACTTCCAGTGACCAGTATGAGGGAGTGTGAGAGCGAAGACACCAAATTTAATACACCTGCTTCCCATTCACACCTGACACCTTGTAACACTAACGAGTCACATGACACCGGGGAGGAAAAATTGGTATTTGGGCCATCATTTGGACATTTTCACTTAGGTGTGTACTCAGTGATTTAGACATTAATGGCTGTGTTCTGCGTTATTTTGAGGGGACAGCAAATTTACACTGTTATACATGCTGTACACTCACTACTTTACATTGTAGCAAAGTGTCATTTCTTCAGTGTTGTCACATGAAATTTTTTTTACAGAAATGTGAGGAATGAGATACTGTACATATTTCACAGAGCTTAAAGGGCATCAATGACAGATAACCACTGTTGATGATCAGGAAAACAATGACAATCGCTAAATTGGTTGAACAGATTAAGATTAAGAAAATTATACAAATATAGTAAAGCAGGGATAGTAGTAGCCTCTTAAACTAGGTTTAAATACATGTGTTTAGTGCAAAAATGGCTAGCTAAGTGAAAATGGCAGTAAAATCATCAAATTAAACCCCATTGAAGTCTGTGGATGTCTGTCACATTATGAACCATTTCAGTCTTTGAGAAACAAACATAACCTTTTCCTAGGTAAATCGTTGTTGTTGTGACCGGACTATACATTTGCTTCAGAAGATATAATACAATGTTTTAAAAAATATATATACAGTTTTCTAAACTATGTATGTGTCAATTGCAATCGTCTGCTAAAATATAGTGTGGATGAGGTAGAAAGAATTGGTAGTTTTGTGAGGGAAAAGCTAATTCTGAACTTCTGAATGAAAAGAGGTGGTGTAACAGTCTCAGCTGCTAGCTAGAGAAACTACTAATATCATTGACCTGTCCATTTTCAATTTCAATAAATCGCAGACTATCAGTCATGCTTGATGAATTTAACTTTTACCATAGCCTGTAGGAAGGCATGCCAAAACATCCCTTTTTTCAGAACAGAATTTGAGCAGAGTTATAATGGCTTTATTGACTCGATGTAATGAATATAGCACAGTACTTCCAAAACAGCCCGCCTACAAAAAGTCAAAAGTTTGTTCACCGATATTTCAGTGTTTCTCAACCCTGGTCCTGGGGACACCGTTGGGTGCAAGTTTTTGTTTTTGCCCTAGCATTCAAACACCTGATTCAAATTAAAGACTTGATGATAGGTTGATTACGTCAATCAAATGTGTAAGCGGTAGGGCAAGGTTTGAATCAGGTGTGTGAGTGCTAGGGTAAAAACAAAAGTGTGCATCTCCTGGGATCCCCAGGACCAAGATTAGGAAACACTGTGTTAATTGATTCCAATGTGAAACATAGAGGTGTGCAGAAACAAAACACTGACAAGCCCGTCTCCTATTTCCGTCTCTGACTGTCTTTCTATCACTCTCTTCCTTCCACATAAACAAATGGTGTGAGTCACTGGACTTCAGCATTCCCTGTATCTAATATGATTGTGGATTAGATAAATTCCCCAACTACACTTGAATGGTACAACTTCTCCTTTTCCCAACTTGCCTCCATCCTTCTCCCTCCCTCCTCTGTCTCCTTCCTTCCAGTCCCCCTTGGTCTCCAGCATACACGTTTTCCCTCAGATTTATGACAGGGGCGTATAGGTGCACTTGACAGCTCTCAGATTGGCACAGTGGAAGAGAGAGCTCTTTAAGTGAGACAGGTTAGCTGGGTAAATCTATCAAGGGTCCGACCAGGAAGTGGGAGGGAAGGAAGGATCGGGGGGAACGGAGGAGAGAGAGAGAGAGGGGCTTTTGAGGGGCCCTGCTGAGCACACAAGCTTCCATGCTGAGCACATCGGCGGATGGCTGACAGTTGTGCTCTGCCTTCACTGTAATAATGAATAAAAGGGAACTCCCTGCAGATTACACATCTTCCATGTTTTGACATTGACCTTAATACATAATTTAACCACAAAGCCAGAAGAGTGTGTAACGAGATAAGAGAGGACCACAGGAAGGAGAGTGAAAACGACCTATAGGCAAACAGAGAAGAGGGGAAAATGCGAAAGCTGCTAGCCCTGTGACGACACAAATTATTACATCCGCAATCTTCAATCGCAGCATAGATGACGCAGGCCAGCAATCGATTTGGAGATTGTTCAATGCATGATAATGGGTGTTCCTGTATGACTACCTGAGCCTGATGTGATCTGAGACGATCTTTAAATTTGGACACTATCTTTAACTTTCCACTTTAAAACAGGTTGTGTCTTTTCAAGTACAGTTTTATATCAGCTCACTTGACCTAGCATTGTCTATGTGCATGTGTAAAATGTATTTTTGGTACAAAGTTTAGTACAAAGCATAGTCTCCACTCTTCTCAATTAAGGCAACAACATAGCTGTCTCAGCACTGTCTAGTGTAAATGGTAAAATGTAGCAATCAAACTCTAGCTAATCCTGCTGGTAGGTGGGGTCCCTGCATGCCAAAAGAATTGTACTTGCACACAGATCTACTTCCTGGTCAAGCGTATAGCGTGATAAAAAGCAGAACGGTTTGCTGAGCTGAGCATTGCATGATGCCTTGATCTTCTACACACCCAAATCCTGCTGAGGATGTGCTGCAATAAGGCAATAATTCCAAATTGGACATCACAAAAATTAGGGGGATGAAAAGAAATAGGGCATAATGAATTTAGAAAGGAAGACTTGTTTGTTATTTTAGCGGAGGAACTGTTTCTGAGTGTAATACTAAAGACTTTAGGAGGGCAAATATCGACATCTGCATCAACAACAGAGTGGCATCACTGGGTGGTGTTAACCAATGGTAATTTGGTAGTGCCTGGAAAACATTTAGCTATGTAAACTTAGAAGTCAGACTGTCTGGATGAGAAACTACAGTGGGGAGAACAGGTTTTTGATACACTGCCAATTTTGCAGGTTTTCCTACTTACAAAGCATGTAGAGGTCTGTAATTATTATCATAGGTACACTTCAACTGTGAGAGACGGAATCTAAAACAAAAATCCAGAAAATCACATTGTATGATTTTTAAATAATTTATTTGCATTTTATTGCATGACATAAGTATTTGATCACCTACCAACCAGTAAGAATTCCGGCTCTCACAGACATGTTAGTTTGTCTTCAAGAAGCCCTCCTGTTCTCCACTCATTAACTGCATTAACTGCACCTGTTTGAAGTTGTTACCTGAATAAAAGACACCTGTCCACACACTCAATCAAACTGACTCCAACCTCTCCACAATGGCAAAGACCAGAGAACTGTGTAAGGACATCAGTGATAAAATTGTATACCTGCATAAGGCTGGGATGGGCTACAGGACAATAGGCAAGCAGCTTGGTGAGAAGGGAACAACTGTTGGTGCAATTATTAGAAAATGGAAGAGGTTCAAGATGAAGGTCAATCTCCCTTGGTCTGGAGCTCCATGCAAGATCTCACCTTGTGGGGCATCAATGATCATGAGGAAGGTGAGGGATCAGCCCAGAACTACATGGCAGGACCTGGTCAATGACCTGAAGAGAGCTGGGACCCAAGTCTCAAAGAAAACCACTAGTAACACACTACGCCATCATAGATTAAAATCCTGCAGGTCCCGCTGCTCCAGGCCCGTCTGAAGTTTGCCAATGACCATCTGGATGATCCAGAGGAGGAATGGGAGAAGATCATGTGGTCTGATGAGACAAAAATAGAGCTTTTTGGTCTAAACTCCACTTGACGTGTTTGGAGGAAGAAGAAGGATGAGTACAACCCCAAGAACACCATCCCAACCGTGAAGCATGGAGGTGGAAACATCATTCTTTGGGGATGCTTTTCTGCAAAGGGGACAGGACGACTGCACCGTATTGAGGGGAGGATGGATGGGGCCATGTATCGTGAGATCTTGGCCAATAACCTCCTTCCCTCAGTATGAGCATTCAAGATGGGTTGTGGCTGGGTCTTCCAGCATGACAACGACCCGAAACACACAGCCAGGGCAACTAAGGAGTAAGAAGCATCTCAAGGTCCTGGAGTGGCCTAGCCAGTCTCCAGACCTGAACCCAATAGAAAATCTTTGGAGGTAGCTGAAAGTCTGTATTGCCCAGCAACAGCCCCGAAACCTGAAGGATCTGGAGAAGGTCTGTATGGAGAAGTGGGACAAAATCCCTGCTGCAGTGTGTGAAACCTGGTCAAGAACTACAGGAAACATATGATCTCTGTAACTGCAAACAAAGGTTTCTGTACCAAATATTACGTTCTGCTTTTCTGATGCATCAAATACTTATGTCATGCAATAAGATGCTAATTAATTACTTAAAAATCATACAATGTGATTTTCTGGATCTTTGTTTTAGATTCCGTCACTCACAGTTGAAGAGTACCTATGATAAAAATGACAGACTTCTACATGCTTTGTAAGTGGGAAAACCTGCAAAATCGGCAGTGTATCAAATACTTGTTCTCCCCACTGTATCTTGATTGTACATAAACAATCATCCGTATGTGAATTAAACAGATAATTGCGTCATCCGCGTCCCACTAGATGCTCTACCACACAGATGCTGTCGTTAAATATGAATATCCAATGCCTTATCCCCCTCACCGCCATCCTACACAACCACCCCTTGTTATTATCAGATCTAAAAAGACAGTGTTTTAGTGTATTAGTAATTATGCTTGGGGGCAAAGCCTTCTCCTGATCTAAATGCAAACCTATATTCTTAGTCAGCATAATTATGATTCTTGGGGTTGAGGAAGGGAGGGGCAAGGGCAGTGTAGGTATCCTGGACTTTAAGGCTCACAGCATGATGTAGACCTCCACCTCAACAGAGGGCAGTGAATGCAGGCCTCCTCAATGTAGCTAGAATTTCTAAACAAACAGCTGGAGCCTGGGGTTTTTCAATAGAGCACCATTATTATTGAAAGATAAAAAAGACAATGTAGCCTTTTTTAGGGGCAGCTTATTGGTTTTGTCCAGGCCAGTATGTGGGGTAAGACATACAATGTGTCTGTGAGTTTAGCCTGAGAATGCTAGACCAAGATTTCAGGTCAATCAAGACGTTTCACTTGTTTTAGTAAGGTTTGACACTGGTTGTATGTAATACGTAATATACAGTAATATAAAAATCACATTTTATTTTATTTGGTATGTTGAATTTTATCAGCAATGTTGTACACTCACCTAAAGGATTATTAGGAACACCATACTAATACTGTGTTTGACCCCCTTTCGCCTTCAGAACTGCCTTAATTCTACGTGGCATTGATTCAACAAGGTGCAGAAAGCATTCTTTAGAAATGTTGGCCCATATTGATAGGATAGCATCTTGCAGTTGATGGAGATTTGTGGGATGCACATCCAGGGCACGAAGCTCCCGTTCCACCACATCCCAAAGATGCTCTATTGGGTTGAGATCTGGTGACTGTGGGGGCCATTTCAGTACAGTGAACTCATTGTCATGTTCAAGAAACCAATTTGAAATGATTCAAGCTTTGTGACATGGTGCATTATCCTGCTGGAAGTAGCCATCAGAGGATGGGTACATGGTGGTCATAAAGGGATGGACATGGTCAGAAACAATGCTCAGGTAGGCCGTGGCACTTAAATGATGCCCAATTGGCACTAAAGTGTGCCAAGAAAACATCCCCCACACCATTACACCACCACCAGCCTGCACAGTGGTAACAAGGCATGATGGATCCATGTTCTCATTCCATCTGAATGTCTCAACAGAAATCGAGACTCATCAGACCAGGCAACATTCTTCCAGTCTTCAACTTTCCAATTTTGGTGAGCTTGTGCAAATTGTAGCCTCTTTTTCCTATTTGTAGTGGAGATGAGTGGTACCCGGTGGGGTCTTCTGCTGTTGTAGCCCATCCACCTCAAGGTTGTGCGTGTTGTGGCTTCACAAATGCTTTGCTGCATACCTCGGTTGTAACGAGTGGTTATTTCAGTCAAATTTGCTCTTCTATTAGCTGGAATCAGTCGGCCCATTCTCCTCTGACCTCTAGCATCAACAAGGCATTTTCGCCCAAAGGACTGCCGCATACTGGATGTTTTTCCCTTTTCACACCATTCTTTGTAAACCCTAGAAATGGTTGTGTGTGAAAATCCCAGTAACTGAGCAGATTGTGAAATACTCAGACCGGCAGATCTGGCACCAACAACCATGCCACGCTCAAAATTGCTTAAATCACCTTTTTTTTCCCATTCTGACATTCAGTTTGGAGTTCAGGAGATTGTCTTGACCAGGACCACACCCCTAAATGCATTGAAGCAACTGCCATGTGATTGGTTGATTAGATAATTGCATTTATGAGAAATTGAACAGGTGTTCCTAATAATCCTTTAGGTGAGTGTATATTAAAACATTAATATTGAGAGAATAATAGGGATGTATGGTCATCTTTACTAGAAGTGAAGTGTCTTTACTAGACACTTTGTTGTCGGGAAACCGGTAAAACTATTTGCAATTACTCACTCCAGAGCGATGATTACAACATGGCACAAAACACTGAATCATGACTGTGTATTTTATATATATATATAACTACACATTTAAATCACATATCGGGTCTCGATGAAGGAAATATTTTCAAGATCAAAATCTTTACTGTACATTGTGTAATTTGTTGTGAACAAAATGACATCAGTGTAAACCAAAATCATCGACCGATTGAGGGCTGGTTTCAATCTCACACAAATCCAAAGTAAACAATTTAAATCACAGAATTTCATCACAGAAACTCATAATGTGACTGTAGTGTGTAATGGCCCCCATGTGCCTACTCCTGACAATGTCTGGCATTCTCCTGATGAGACGGCAGATGGTGTCCTGGGGGATCTCCTCCCAGCCCTGGATCAGGGCGTCTGTGAGCTCCTGTACAGTCTGTGGCGCTATTTGGTGGCATCAGATGCACCAATACATAATGTCACAGAGGTTCTCAGTTGGATTTCGATCCTGGGGAACATGAGAGCCAGTCAATGGCATCAATGTCTTCATCATCCAGGAACTGCCTACACACTCTGGCCATATGAAGCCGGGCATTGTCCTTCACCAGGAGGAACCCAGGGCCCACTGCACCAGCGTAAGGAATTCATTCCGGTATTCGAGGTATTGTTGGCTAACACGTAGACATCTGTGCAATCCACCAAGGATATGCCTCCCCAGACCATCACTGACCCACCACCAAACCAGTCATGTTGGATGATGTTGCAGGCAGCCTAACATTCACCACGGTGTCTCCAGACTCTTTCACATCTGTCGCTCAGTGTGAACCTGCTCTCATTTGTGAAGAGAACCTGGTGCCAATGGCAGACCTGCCCATTTTGGTGTTCTCTGGCGAATGCCAGTCAAAGCTGCACGGTGCTGGGTTGTGAGCACAGGTCCCACTAGAGAACGCCGGACCCGCACACCACCCTCATGAAGTCTGTTCCTGACAATTTGGATAGAAACATGCACTCCAGAAGCTCGCTGGAGGTCATTTTGTTAGGCTCTGGCAGTGCTCCTCCTGTTCCTCCTCGCACAAAGTAACAGATACCGGTCCTCCTGTGGGGTTGATGCCCTTCTACAGCTCTGTCTATCTCCTCCATGCTCTTGAGACTGTTCTGGGAAACACAGTGAACCTTCTTGAGACAGCATGTATGGATGTGCCATCCTGGAGGAGCTGGACTACCTGTGCAACCTGAATGGGCTGCAGGTACCGCCTCAAGCTACCAGTAGTGACAAGGTCACTAGCAAAACGCAAAAGAAAAGAATCAGTCAGGAAGGATAAGGAGAGAGCAATTGTCTGTGGCCACCATCTGCAAAACCATTCCCTTTTATGGGGTTGTCTGGCTTTTGCCTCTCCAGTGCACCTGTTGTCACTTTCATTTGCACCAAAACAGGTGACATTGATTCACAATCACTTATGCTTCCTAACTGGACAGATTGATATCCCTGTAGTATAATTGACTTGGTGTTATACTGTGATGATTACGTGTTCCCTTAATTATTTGAGCAGTGTATATAGCTAGTTACCCAACAAAGATATGCAAGCTACAGTAGTAGCTTCCCGACGTCTGTGTGTGCATGCTCTATGAGGAGATAGTCTAGGTGACTTGTATTTAGTTGGTGATTGGACACTACAGAATGTAATGTTTGATGGGATAACTAGTTTATTTTCCCACTCACTCTCCGAAAGTTAGTCTTGTACCTTTTATTTTTTTCCAATATACACCAATCAGCCATAACATTATGACCACCTGCCTAATATTGTGAAGGTCCCCATTTTGCTGTCAAAACAGCCCTGACCCGTCGAGGCATGGACTCCACTAGACCTCTGAAGGTGTGCTTTGGTATCTGGCACCAAAACCTTAGCAGCAGATCCTTAAAGTCCTGTACGTTGTGAGATGGATTGGATTGGACCAGAACATTCCACAGATGCTCGATTGGATTGAGATCTGGGGAATTTGGAGGACAAATCAACCCTTGAACTCTTGTCACTGTTGTGTTCCTCAAACCATTCATGAACCATTTTTGCTTTGTGGCAGGGCGCATTATCCTGCTGAATGAGGCCAATGCCTTCAGGAAATATCATTGCCATGAAAGGGTGCACATGGTCTGCAACAATGCTTAGGTAGGTGGTACGTGTCAAAGTAACATCCACATGAATGGCAGGACCCAAGGTTTTTCCCTGCAGAAGGTTGCCCAAAGCATCACACTGCCTCCGCTGGCTTGCCTTCTTCCCACAGTGCATCCTGGTGCCATGTGTTCTCCAGGTAAGTGATGCACATGCACCCGGCCATCCAGTTCAGTTATGATGCTCACATGCCCATTGTAGACGCTTTCAGCAGTGGATGGGGTTCAGCATGGGCACCCTGACTGGTCTGCGGCTACGCAACCCCATACACAACAAACTGCGATGCACTGTGTTCTGACAGTACCTTTCTGTCAGTACCAGCATCAACTTTTTAGCAATCTGAGCTACAGTAGGTTGTCTGTTGGACCGGACCACACAGGCCAGCCTTCGCACCCCACGTGCATCAATGAGCCTTGGCTCTGTCGCTTTTCCTTCCTTGGACCAGTTTTGATAGGTACTGACCACGTGCATTAGTGAGCCTTGGCCACCCATGACCCTGTCATCGGTTCACCACTCTTCCTTTCTTGGACCACTTTTGATAGGTCATGTCCACTGCAGACCGGGAACACCCCACCAGGGCTGCAGTTATGGAGATGCTCTGACCCAGACGTCTAGCCATCACAATTTGGCCCTTGTCAAAGCCGCTCAGATCCTTATGCTTGCCCATTTTTCCTGCTTCTAACACGAAAACGACTGTTCACTGACCGTGATGACCGTCAACTCATTCGAATGTCACTCAACAACCGTAGGATGACATCAGGTGACCTACAAAAATAATGGCAAACAGCAGCTGGAGTGAAGTGCAGGGTGAGGACGGTTCGAAACAGGCTCCTTGGGTACGGGGCTGAAGTCGTGCAAAGCAAGAAAAAAGCCCTTCATCAATGAGAAGCAAAAAAAAGCTGAAGTTTGCAAAAGACCATAAGGATTGGACCGTAGAGGAACGGAGTAAGGTAATCTTCTCAGACGAGACACATTTTTTGCTTTGCCCAACACCTGATCATCTAATGGTTTCACACCCACTGTGAAATTTGGTGGAGGATCAGTGATTATCTGGGGATGCTTCAACAAGGCTGGAATCAGGTAGATTGGTCTTTGTGAAGGACACATGAATCAAGCCAAGTACAAAGTTATCCTGGAAGAACATCTGCTTACTTCTGCTCTGACAATGTTCCCCAACTCTGAGAATTGTTTTTTCCAGCAGGACAATGCCCCATGTCACACAGCCAGGTCAATCAAGGTGTGGATGGAGGACCACCAGATCAAGACCCTGTCATGGCCAGCCCAGTCTCTAGATCTGAACCCCATTGAAAACCTGTGGAATTTGATCAAGGGGAAGATGGATGGTCACAAGCCATCAAACTAAGCTACTTGAATGTTTTGACAGGAGTGTGTCACCCAACAGCAATGTGGCAGACGGGTGGAGAACATACCAAGACGCATGAAAGCTGTGATTAAAAATCAGGGTTATTCCACCAAATATTGATTCCTGAACTAAAGTTTTTTTTTAAGTTGAAAAGGAAATTTTGAGTGAGGAACAGAAGTTTTCAATTTGCAGTGGTCTCTTGATTTTAACTCTTTCTGTTCCTCACTCAAAATCTTCCTTTTCCTTTTGTTCGAAATGAAAGAAAAAGGTTCAGTGGTCTCTTAATTTTTTTCGGAGCTGTATGTTGTCTATTTTAGTTCCTTGTTTTCACCTGCACCTCACAGGTTATTTTGTCTGTTAGTTTGACCGTGTGGTGCTGCGTTTTGCATTTTTACATTAAAAAAAAATCCAACCATTGATTCTGTTTTGTTGTTTTAATTTTTGCCTCTCCTTTTATGCACTTGCTTCCCTCACACCTCACATGACCATAATATGTATGTAGTTCTTAGTAAAGGTAGTTATTAAAACCTTCCTTTTCAACTTTTTTGGAAAGGAAAGAAAAAGTTGCTGTGGTCTCTTTTGCCTGAGCCTAGTGTTCAAATGACTTGTGTTCCTGGATCTACCCAGACTGTTCAGAAACCCAGAACTCAGGGTTGATAAGTCAATGGCATGTGTTGCTGGGCCTACCCAGGCTTTTTAGAAACCCGGGACCAGGTCTGGTCACTTAATCTTATGGATGTGTATGTACTTACATAAGTTATTACAAGGGCCCATAGAGTGTAGGTCGTTTAACTCAAACCGTAGATTAAAATGGCATGTTCCTCAGGTTACACAGAATGTTTCGAAACACAGGACTTAGGGATGATGAGTTAATGGCCTGTGTTCCTGGGCCTAACCAGACTATTTCAAAATCCAGGACTCAGGTCCATCCATCCATCTTCTTCCGCTTATCCGGGGCCGGGTCGCGGGGGCAGCAGTCTAAGCAGGGATGCCCCGACTTCCCTCTCCCCAGACACTTCCTCTAGCTCTTCCGGGGGGACACCGAGGCGTTCCCAGGCCAGCCGGGAGACATAGTCCCTCCAGCGTGTCCTAGGTCTTCCCCGGGGTCTCCTCCCGGTGGGACGGGACCGGAACACCTTCCCAGGAAGGCGTTCCGGAGGCATCCGAAAAAAGATGCCCAAGCCACCTCAGCTGACCCCTCTCGATGTGGAGGAGCAGCGGCTCTACTCTGAGCTCCTCCCGGGTGACCGAGCTTCTCACCCTATCTCTAAGGGATCGCCCAGCCACCCTGCGGAGAAAACTCATTTCGGCCGCCTGTATCCGGGATCTTGTCCTTTCGGTCATGACCCAAAGCTCATGACCATAGGTGAGAGTAGGAACGTAGATTGACTGGTAAATCGAGAGCTTCGCCTTGCGGCTCAGCTCTTTCTTCACCACGACAGACCGATACATCGACTGCATTACTGCAGAAGCTGCACCGATCCGTCTGTCAATCTCCCGTTCCATCCTTCCCTCACTCGTGAACAAGACCCCTAGATACTTAAACTCCTCCACTTGAGGCAGGCACTCTTCACCAACCTGAAGTGGGCAAGCCACCCTTTTCCGACTGAGGACCATGGCCTCGGATTTGGAGGTACTGATTTTCATCCCCACCGCTTCACACTCGGCTGCAAACCGTCCCAGTGCATGCTGAAGGTCCTGGTTAGAAGGGGCCAACACGACAACATCATCTGCAAAGAGCAGAGACGAAATCGTGTGGTCCCCAAACCTGACACCCTCCGGCCCCTGGCTGCGCCTAGAAATTCTGTCCATAAAAATTACAAACAGAACCGGTGACAAAGCGCAGCCCTGCCGGAGTCCAACATGCACTGGGAACAAGTCTGACTTACTGCCGGCAATGCGGACCAAGCTCCTGCTTCGGTTGTATAGGGACCTGACAGCCCTTAGCAAAGGACCCAGGACCCCATATTCCCCAAGCACCCTCCACAAGATGCCGCGAGGGACACAGTCGAATGCCTTCTCCAAATCCACAAAACACATGTGGATTGGTTGGGCAAACTCCCATGAACCCTCCAACACCCCGTAGAGGGTATAGAGCTGGTCCAGTGTTCCACGGCCCGGACGAAAACCACACTGTTCCTCCTGAATCCGAGGTTCTACTATCGACCGTATTCTCCTCTCCAGAACCCTGGCATAGACTTTCCCGGGGAGGCTGAGAAGTGTGATCCCCCTATAGTTGGAACACACCCTCCGGTCCCCCTTCTTAAAAAGAGGGACCACCACCCCGGTCTGCCATCCCAGAGGCACTGTCCCCGACCGCCACGCGATGTTGCACAGGCGTGTCAACCAAGACAGCCCCACAACATCCAGAGACTTGAGGTACTCAGGGCGGATCTCATCCACCCCCGGTGCCTTGCCACCGAGGAGTTTCTTGACCACCTCTGTGACTTCAGCCCGGGGTGATGGACGAGTCCACCACTGAGCCCTCATCCTCTGCTTCCTCAATGGAAGACATGTCAGCGGGATTGAGGAGATCCTCGAAGTATTCCTTCCACCGCCCGACGACATCCTCAGTTGAGGTCAACAGCTGCCCACCTCTACTGTAAACAGCGTTGGTAGGGCACTGTTTCCCTCTCCTGAGGCGCCGGATGGTTTGCCAGAATCTCTTCGAGGCCAGCCGATAGTCCTTCTCCATGGCCTCACCGAACTCCTCCCAGGCCCGAGTTTTTGCCTCCACAACCACCCGGCTGCAGTCCGCTTGGCCTGTCGGTACCCGTCAGCTGCCTCAGGAGTCCCACAAGCCAACCAGGCCTGATAGGACTCCTTCTTCAGCTTGACGGCATCCCTTACTTCCGGTGTCCACCACCGGGTTCGGGGATTGCCGCCTCGACAGGCACCGGAGACCTTACGGCCACAGCTCCGAGCGGCCGCTTCGACAATGGCGGTGGAGAACATGGTCCACTCGGACTCAATATCTCCAACCTCCCTCGGGATCCAGTCGAAGCTCTGCCGGAGGTGGGAGTTAAAGATCTCTCTGACAGGAGACTCGGCCAGACGTTCCCAGCAGACCCTTACAGTACGCTTGGGCCTGCCGAGTCTGTCCAGCTTCCTCCCCCGCCATCGGATCCAACTCACCACCAGGTGGTGATCAGTTGACAGCTCCGCCCCTCTCTTCACCCGAGTGTCCAAGACATACGGCCGCAGGTCAGATGAGACGACAACAAAGTCGATCATCGACCTGCGGCCTAGGGTGTCCTGGTGCCACGTGCACTGATGGACACCCTTATGCTTGAACATGGTGTTCGTTATGGACAAACTGTGACTAGCACAGAAGTCCAATAACTGAACACCACTCGGGTTCAGATCAGGGGGGCCGTTCCTCCCAATCACGCCCCTCCAGGTGTCACTGTCGTTGCCCACGTGGGCGTTGAAGTCCCCCAGTAGAACAATAGAGTCCCCAGTCGGAGCACTTTCCAGCACCCCTCCCAGAGACTCCAAGAAGGTCGGGTACTCTGCACTGCCGTTCGGCCCGTAGGCACAAACAACAGTGAGAGACCTATCCCCGACCCGTAGGCTCAGGGAAACGACCCTCTCGTTCACCGGGGTAAACTCCAACACATGGCGGCAGAGCTGGGGAGCTATGAGCAAACCCACACCAGCCCGCCGCCTCTCACCATGGGCAACTCCAGAGTGGTGAAGAGTCCATCCTCTCTCAAGGAGTGTGGTTCCAGAGCCCAAGCCGTGCATAGAGGTGATCCCGACTACCTCTAATCGGAATCTCTCAACCTCACGCACTAACTCAGGCTCCTTCCCCGCCAGCGAGGTGACATTCCACGTCCCTAGAGCCAGTTTCCGTGTCCAGAGATCGGGTTGTCTAGGCCCCTGCCTTCGACTGCCGCCCGATCCTCTTTGCAACCGGCCCCTTATGGTCCCTCCTGTGGGTGTGAGCCACAGGGAGGGCGGCCCCACGTCACCCGTTCGGGCTGAGCCCGGCCGGGCCCCATGGGGGAAGGCCCGGCCACCAGGCGCTCGCATTCGAGCCCCAACCCCGGGCCTGGCTCCGGGGTGGGGCCCCGGCTGCGCCATACCGGGCGACGTCACGGTACTCAAAATTGTATTCTTCATTAAGGGGTTTTGAACTCAGGTCACTTAGTCTTAATGCCTGTAATTATCAGTAGCTCTACATACTTGAGTATGAAGGGGAATGAGGAATGATGTCGTGATCTATACTTCAAAGTAATTACAATTTATTCCAATCAAGTTACAATACATACCAGCCATATTCAATCTACTCACAAATCATGTCCAAATCTACTAATTATACCAAGTGTCTAAAACCCACTATGGCACAAACGTGTGCTCGGAACCTCCCTTAACAATGGACTCCTAACTCGTTTAACGACAACGCGTCGGGAGGTCTGTTTAATGGAAACACTCTTAAACAGGATTACAAAACGTGTTCAGGGGTTTCTTTAATGAGAACTAACTCCTAAATAGTAGGCTACAACACAACATGTTGGGACGTCTCTTTAATGAGAACAAACTCAAATCACTGTTGGAGATGGCTATTTATTTGAACTGCAGACATCTAAAACACTCCCCCTAATAATCATTGGCATGACTTTACACTGGCAAACACAATGAACACTAAGGACAGGAACTGTCCCACTTAACCAATGCAAAATTATTGAATGGACGGGGCACTGCTGCCTGTTGCTGTCAGTCAGGCAACTTGGACAAACATTCTACAATGTTCTTGTAAAGTTTGATCCATAACCCGTACAGTACAATAAAGCATATCTGAATATTCAGCCGTTTATGGGGAACAGGGGAAATCCAAACACTACAGATAAACATCCACACGTGGTGTTCCAGATCTTTAGAGAAGCAAATGTTATGCAGGACCCCTGAAAAACTTCACCAAGTGTCTGTTGGAGACTTCATGAAATATACTTCCTCCTCTACCCGAACACATTGCTGCTTTGACCACTAAGCCACGTAGTAGCGTAGAGTGGTGTTAACATCCACAACTCTAATAACATTGATGACAGGAAAATTATACTACTTAGAAATGTGTCAATGAACATAACACATTTTTGTTGTTAGTTTTTCGTGTAGTTAACTAATTTCTTCACAAAGTTCTATCAAGTGGATGAATTGGGAGAGAAATATGTTTTGTTGCCCTCGCACTAAACTGCTTTTCCTGGTTAAGAGAGCAGCATGTTTCAAGACGAAGAGACAACACTTCAAGTGATTTATGGTTTTAGACCATCGCAGTTCATCCATCACAACATAACCATAAACTGTTTTACTTTTGGCTTACTATATGCAGCTACTGAAACTCGTAGCCAGTGAAGATTTAGTTTATCGTAAACTAATCCTAATTCTTGTCCCTGGCCGGATTCAATTCCGGCTTGCCTGAATGGCGGACAGTTTCTCTAACCACATCACTATTTAACAAAGAGTAGTCAACCAGTCACTCAATCAGTCAGTGACAATCTCTCTGTTGATTAGTATATGAACATTTCAGGGAATATAAGCTGAGAGGGGGAATACTGAAAGATCCTGGTGTAGTGATGCACTATGCTCTGGCACTGTATGAAAATAAACTAGGTGAATGTTTTGGTTGATATTTTGCTCTCTCCCTTTCTCTATTGCACTTCTCCCTGTACTTCACGCAGACCTTGAAACCTGTCTGTCTTCGTTACTTTCTGTCTGTCTGCCTCTGTCTTTTCAGGCTGGATTGGGGTCTACAGGGGCCTTGGATGGCTGCAGAATAACTGTCTCTGAACGGCCTCCAATCTGGCCCAGCTGGCCAGCAGTGAATGTGTGTGTGGAAGGGTGTGTGACGGTGTGTGTGTGTAAGGGTGTGTGAGGGTGTGCCACCGGGGCCAGCTTCATGTGGATGCAGCTTGGACAGTGAAAGCAGTGGCACTCTGGCTCTCTCTTCCAAGGGCTGAGTCAAGATGGAGAGGGCCTTGGCCAGGCTGTCAGTGTGTCCGTGTGTGTGTGTGTGTCTGTCTGTGTGTGTGTGTGTGAGTGTGTGTGTGTGTGTGTGTGTAGGGCGGTGCATTGCCACTGCAGCAGTGATCTAATGAGCCTGTAAACACATTCATTTGACATCATTAATTGGAAGGAGATCACAGAGCCGCACAGAAAAGGGAAGTGTGTGTGTGTTTGTGTGTGGGTGAGTGTTCATGAGCCTCTGTGTGGTTGTTGCTGGGGTATGTGAGGTTATTCCATGTTCTCCTGGATCAAAGATTTACTCTACAATCCTTGATTATGCGACACTTGGGAACATTAGAGGAAGTTTTCTGCCAACGAGCTCTGAGTCGTTTGGTCAGGGCCAGCTGATCAGGCCCTGTTTGTTGGCACAGATCACTGTTTCATTGGGGAAGGATTTAGATGCAGCACATACTGTGGAAAAGAGCCCACTATTTTGTCAACACTTAAACTAGCAAGAGGATGACGCAAACTGAAAGAGAAGGACGTTGCCTAGTATTTCTAATGTATTACTCCTTTTTCATTAAATTGGGAGCCTAGAGTAACGACGCTGTCTGCTGTTTTTGAGGACAAAGATTTTGTTGGATTTCCACCCTTAGCTGTCACTAGGAATTTTCCATTAGTTATAATTTCACTGCCATTTAGGTTTCGAATAGTTCCATCCTAATGTCAGCTCACCAAACCAATCCAGAGTCTAAGACGGCACAGTGGCGATGGAGTTGTTAGCAAGCAACTACTTCTCATATCTCTGACTGCAATCCAGTCCAGTCCCCTAATGATCAACCTTCCCCACCCCCCGCTTCGGGACGCTTTCATTTATAGACCTGCTTGCTCGGAGATGCTTTGTTCCTAGGCGATTCATGTTTTTGGGACGTAGCTAGTTTTCTGGAAACTTTTTTTCTATGCGCGTGTGTGTCGTAGGGACTCAGAGGCCGAGGCTGCGAAAGCAAGTGCTCTTCTTCTCCGGTGTGATACATTATGAAGATTTCACTTCCTCCCTTTGATTCCCCACTGACAGTCATCCCTCAGCCCTCCTTTAAAGTCCTACTTTCAAGCCCTAATGGCTGTCATGTCGCGCCGCTCTCCGGACTCTTACTCAAAGTGTCACTGGCATAATGGTCGGCAGCCGTTGGCCTCTTTTGATCATCCGTGCCGTGTGCTAGCGAAAGGGTTACCGGGAACTGAGACAGAGAGGTGCGCCTCCAGCCCCCCCAACATGGCAGCCACTCCCAAGGAAAACGCCACAACCCGAAATCTAAAATTCACTTTTAAATAGTTTCCTTTTTTCTGCACCTAATAGCCGTATGCAAAAGCCTGTGTACACTCATTAAAGCCAGGGTTCTCCTGTATCAGCATCTCAGTCTTTGCCCAGCCAGCTACTTGTCATAAGGCTTGCCGGCACCAGCTAAGAACAGGGAAACGGAAGAGAGATAGAAAAAGAAAGAGGAAGCAATGTATGAATATATTATATATATATACATACATACATACATATACACATTATATGAGAGAGAGAGAGACAGAGAGAGAGAAGAAGAAATTGATATATAATGAGAGAGCAAAAGAGAGACAAAGAGACAAGGCAAAGGATGAACACACAGAGAAACAGAAGAGAGGCACAGGTCTTTTTCAGACAGTGTGGTGTTCAAACACAGGACCATTTTCAATCTCATCAAGCCCAGAGAGAACACAATTAAATGGACTAACCCACGCCCGCGCCTCAAATAAGCCAAGACAAATTCACAGAGCTGGTCCTGTTTGATGCCAGCGTGTGCCTCTAGCAAGAGTTAAAGTGAACCTCTGCTGAAGCGACTGAGCACGTAACACGCTCGAACACTTCCATATTTTGTTGCTCTTCCAGCTCATCTGCTCTCTCATGTCCTGCCCACCTCACCTGTATCCCTGCCCGCTCCCTGAGCACTGCCCAGGCCCTGGTTCAGACATAAGCAGGGTTGGCTGGAGCCCCAGGGCCTTCTCACATTCCAGACTACCCACAGGGAGAGGTCAGAGTCTGGGTGTTTTACACCATGGAATATGGATCAATGAGCACCAATGGGATCTGCTATTGTTACAAGACAAACAACCCTTGTGTTTTTTTTTTACTGTGGACTTACTTTGATCAAAAAGTATTGACTTGCTGGTTTATGAATTAAAAAACAGATATATATTTTTTTAAGTCAGTTACTGAGTTAAAGTGTATTTAAGTAGATAGTACAGAGTTTTTGAACAGTCTGATGGTACATGTTCTCCAAAACCTTGAAATGATCAACCATTTTCTCAAAGTATGTTTGGCTTATATAACAGCTATTAAGTGATCGTATTGTACATATTGACATCCTTATCTTCACATGTTGAGTTCGTACCATGGTGAAAACACAAAAGTTTACTTTATCCAGTTTTCCAACAAACTTTAAAGCTTGATCGATTTGTCTTTTAGTTGATTTATTTATTACACACAAACACACGTGAAAAGACATGCGCACACGCCACACACCATTAACCATATTCTCTAAACTGCAGAAAGTGCTGAGTGCGCCTGGACTTGAGCAAGTGCAAGTATAACGTAAAAGGCTAGAGAATAAAAGATGTCTCTTCCAATAACATATCTACTGCATGTATCGAAAGGCATGTCATTTTCAGTTACACCCCATGCCACAGTTGGAAAAGAACACGTTTCTCCTCTTCTAAAAAACACCTGAGTGATCGATGCATTAAACATGCAGAAAACAGCGGGTGGACTCAGCGGGTAAGGATAATAATTCAGCCATCATTGCTCTGAAATGTTTGTATCATTTTATAAATGATATTTATAATGTGCTCTTATTGTAACTATAGAGTCAAATTAGGACCATATTCCTGCCTGCCAAACTCAGTAGTGCCACAAAAAGTATTTTACTGTAGTCAAATGTAAAGTTACTCAGGTGTTCAACATGAGCAACCAAAATGACTATGAAGTGTGCCAGATTTTGCAGTCCCAAAAATGAGGGGGGGGGGGGGTAAATTCGGCAGGCAGGACAATTTATTTGCCGAAATTACCCGCCAGCCGCCTTCAAACTTGCTTAAAATTTTGACTAGAGTCAAATTCTTTTTTTGTGAGATACTCTGGTGGTCAACATGAGCTACGAAAATTATTATGAAGTGTGCTAGACTTAGCAGTCCCAAGATTGAGGAAGGGGGAATAATTTTGTCAGGCTGCAAAATGGCCTTGCAGGAATTATTTGCTGAAATAATGTGGACAACAGAATGTTTATTAACGCAACTAATGACTCTTTTAAAAACATTACTGTAGATGGTCATACATGTAATAACAGTTGAATAGCTAACCACTGCTCGTGAACTACGAGGAAATCGAAAGCATTGGCTGAATCTCAAATCGCATACTACAAGTACATACTTCGCAGTGGAGGATGTGAAGTACGTACATGCCAGGGCATATTACCTCATTAGAAAATGTTGTCTCAAAATTTGATCATTTTGTCATGCATTAACATCTTGCCAAGTTTTTATATTTAGCTAGACACAAGTAATCATTGTGTTTAAACTGACTAATATTTCTTATTAAGTTTACTTCCACTACAAATAACATCTATGAACTGTATGGCTTTCATTAGCCAGTAATAGGCCTGCTAACTACTTACTGCTTGGAATAGTCATAAGAACTGTGCAAGACTGTAGATTAACTTTACACTGCCAAAACTATTTCATTTCATTCCTTTTGTTAGTGAATGACACTGATATAATACTTATCAATATAGGTGATGATAATGAGGGAATCGTGGAAACCCGATGTTGTAACATTCATTGTTACAGTTAATTGAAATTATTGACAGATATATTATTTATTTGTTTAAGTATTATTAATTTGATGTATTGATACATGCAAGAGCGTATAGGAGTCGGTGGGGATATGTCCCCCCAATATTAGAAACGGGTTAATTTGGAACTAGTCATGTCTCCTTCACGGCCGAATCCAACATTGTCATTCATTCTTTCATGACGAGCAGTGTGTGTAGGCTAGCTAAGTGGATTACTGTAGATATAAGTTTTGTTTTCACAGTAAGTACAACGTGTATAAACGTCAGTACATTTTCATAGCTATAGAACGAACGAACGAACGTGATAAAATATAAGCTTTCTTCTGTCTAAAAACATAGTTTATGTATAGTTAGCTATTTGTCTTTATTTTCAAGTTGAATCCAACTAACGTTACAGTACTAGTAGCTTGCTTGCTAGATAACGCAGTTCCTATGGCTGTGTGAAAAAGTGATAGTGAATTATTTGAAAGGAACAATGCCTGTTAAAATGATTTGTGCAATCTCTGTCTTAATCTTCAGGTAGCTAGGTAGCTAAGTAATGGACGTGCCACTTCCAGTCAAGAATGGAATAAGTGGCTAAGGTTCTTTGTAACAATCTCCACACAGCAGCTTGCAATTCTTTTTCTTCAGTTTCGATTTTTAGAATAATCTAGATATTGCTAAAGTGTGTTAAATATTTTAAGAATTTGGTTTATGCTATGTATGATCATTGCAAGCTGCATGGTTGAGTTGCCAGAAAGAAGCCTTTACTGCATACCAATGCCACAAAAAAGACATGTTTCACAGCTTCTGGCACACTGTAATTTGGAGTTACAAGACCAAAATTGAGCTTTATGGTCACAACAATAAGCGCTATGTTTGGAGGGGTCACCAAGGCCTATAGTGAACAGAATACCATCCCCACTGTGAAGCAAGATGAATGCAGAATGTTATCAGAAAATACCGGCAGACAATTTGCATTCTTCTGCATGAAAGCTGCGCTTGAGATGCTCTTGGACATCCAGCATGACAATGACCCTAAGCACAAGGCCAAGCTGACCCTCCAGTAGATACAGCAGAAAAAGGTGAAGGTTCTAGAGTGGCCATCACAGTCTCTTGACCTTAATATCATCGAGCCACTCTGAGAAGATTTCAAACATACTGTTCAGGCAAGATGACCAAGGACTTTGTATGACATGGAGGCATTTTGCCAAGATGAATGGGCAGCTATACCACCTGCAAGAATTTGGGGTTATTGCTAAAGGGGGCAATAGACAGTATTAAGAACTAAGGGTATGCAGACGAACAAAACTCATTGACTATTTATACACAGACACAAAGTGCAATTTAAAAAGCCACAGGTGTGGGAAATTCACCTTTAATTGAAATTTTTACCTGTGTGTGTCACCTTGTGTGTCTGTAACAAGGCCAAATGTTCAAGTGTATGTACATTTTTGATCAGGGCGATTTTAGTGATTTCTGTTATCATTATGATTTAGAAAGGAGCCAAACAACTATGTGATAGTAAATGGCTTCATATGATCACTATACTTAAATAAAAGACCGTTCTTTTGCATGATCCGTTATGTTTTCAAAATCAGTGCCATCATTTCACAGTTTCTGCCGGGGTATGCAAACTTATTAGCACAACTGTATTAAACACTAGATAAAAGTAGCTAATTATTTTTCAACGTAGAGTAGACTTTCAATGAAAAAAAAAGTTCTGTGTCTTAAACTGGAACACACAAGAAGACTTATTATCCAATGAAACATTGAATTTATCGAAAAAAATGTACACACATGGCCATTGCCGTCTTTTAAATCCAGAAGTAGGTAATAGGCTTTTAAAGGTAATTCAGGCCTGTAACTTTGTGGCTTTTTCAAATGGTGACAACCCTTAAAATGGTCCATAGAGAATTATAGAGGCAGTGCCATTGATAAAATTCTACATTTTGAAGTAAAGGGTGATTAAAGGAAGGACCGCATAACTCCAGGTCATCAGGTGCTAGTAAATCGTTGCCCTTATCTTTTCCAACAACATACTCCAGGTGGCAGTATAAACCCTTTCAGATTGTTAATCAACTGTTAGATGTAGATTAAGAAAATGAAGTACTTCAAAATGGGGATGGATTTAATATTTTAGATAAAATGTGCTCATTATATGTTAAATGGCCAGATTTGTCTCTCTCTTGTCCTTGCTGGAGACATGTAGAGGCCATGTGGGAATCTAATTATGTTCTGACTGCTTAGGAAATTATTCTGTTGTTTGTGCACTCTCTTTACTCCATCTCTTTTTTTATGTCACAGATGTTTTTAATGATTTTGAGTTTTTGTTTTTGTCATCCAAGTCATCTAAATATTGCATTTAGTAGATTTGATACATCCGTTTTCCTGGTCTGATATTATGACTTGTTTGCTAATTTTTGTTATATGCTGTTATATGCCGTTATTATGTAATAACAGCATACAATATGTTGTGTGCTGTTATTATGTTTTTAGCAGTGGTTTGCCAACTAAGACAAATTTGGGTTATTTAAATTGGCCAGCTACTGAGTTGAAGCCACTAGGTTACTTTAACGGGTGGTTATCTATGCATATATTTTTACTGTTTTGCTCAACTTTTCTCCTTTCACAATATTTTCATGTCCAATTTGTAATTATGGTATTGCCTTGTTGAAACAACTCCACAACAGGTGTATGATAGTCAAAGATGGAAACGTTTCCTTGAAAGCATACCTCCCCATATTCTGATTCTTATCACACTGGTTTCTCAGCCAGTATGTTTCTGCTAGGACGCAAGCACTAGAGCTGAACACATTTCCTGGCCAACAACCGTTGGCAGTGCTTGGAGCCCAACCTACCACAATTTGAGCACCTGGCCGCAATAAGTAGCTCTACCAAAGGCATGGCTTATTAGGGCTCTGATCTTTTTTGGCAAGTTGGCCATCTGTGTGATTAAATATCATTCAGGTAGTCTGTTTTATTGTATTAGTTCCACATGCTAAGGTTGGACAACGAGGGCCCATACTTGCGAATTACAATTAGAAAATCAGACAAATGTTTAGGAAATGACATTGGCTTGGAAAATGTTTTGCTTTTCAACAGACTGATGAGGAAAATTTTTGGGGAAATAATCACTGCCATCTGGGGATATTAGCATAGGGCTAACACATGCCAGGTTATTTGATGACACAATACAGGGTCTTTTAATTGGCTCATTGCTAAAACTTTTTGTATGGGCCCTGACACTGTTATAGCCACTGTTATATAGGCTATACACATCTTAAAGATGGGATATTAATCAAAGAGATGATTGTACTAATTTGGACCCTCAAATGTATTTTTCATACTAACATCATGTTTTAAAACAGTAAAGACACAAAAGAATCAACAGGTTTGAATTGATTTACATTTTGTTCCTGCCCATCATTGTAGAGATTCAGTACAATCTGGAAATTTTATGTTTTATCTTTATAAGCACTGTGAAAACTGCTGTTGAATAAAAGGATTTAGAAAATAAATGTGATTGATTGAAGTGAAAATATATAATTTCACAAACTGCAAAAGTTAGGGTTCTATGTTTCTTTAAAGTATATTCCAGCATTGTATCTCAATGACGAAACATACTAAACAAAACAGCTGTAGATGAATAAGAATTATATGAACTCACAGAAATGTATTTACTTTCATATTTGGCCTTTGGTATCAACCTGAATGCCAGGAGCCTAATAGGCCAATTAAAGACCCAGCTGCCAGGTAACCCTGTTAAAAACACCTTGCGGATAGTAAAATGTATGTGTTGAGTTATTCACTGAACCAAACTATATTAGAATGTGTTCTGTTCACTATTTAACCAACTATGGGTTACCAAATAACCCAAATGAGTAGTTTTTTTGCCTAGCATTTGTAGAGTGTATGTTGGGAGGCAACCTGATACTTTAACATGATATTTTGGCCATAAAACACACCCCCTCTAGCCTTATTATTTAAGTAAACAACAGTCTTTTTCATGAGGGCAGGAGTGCCAATCATCATTTAAAAGAAATTATATTAATATTTTTTTAAGTTGTAGATAATTGTATGAGTCTGTTCCCACCCATAACCATATCAGTACGCATTTTGAGTCTACTCCAGACCATTGGGAATACATGCTAATAGTTCCTATAGAGCCCCTGGCATCTTCTTGGCTAGTTACCACCTCCCATGACTGTTAGCTAAACACAACCAATTAGTACACTTGTGGGGAAGACTTCCCATTACTCTAACTAAAGTTCAGCCCATCTCTATGTATACATACATACCTTTTTTACCTGCGTCTTTTAAGGATCTGACCTGTGAACAGCCATATTAGGAGGCTCCTGGTTTAACATTGTCTCCATAGAGAGCATAATTTCCCTTGTAGTGAAAATGATAATTAACTCCCTATCTGAATTAGATTTCAGTTGGTACTTTGGTAATGAGGAAGCAATTACAGAAGAAAATATATGATCAATTATTTATCCCCTTTTAATTACAGTGTATTTTACCCGGTTAAAGCCGCAGTGACTCGATTAATGTCCTTCAGCTATCTCAGTTTTAAATTACTGTTGAACGGAAGAGCTTACCAAAAGCACATAGAGAAACACTCTGTAGACACACACCGCACTGATGGATGGACAAGATGGGGACAGGCAAGTCGGACACACACAAACGTGCACGTACACATGCGCGTGTGTACCAGCAAACAGGACTCGCCGTGGCTGTCAGTCAGATGCCCAGAGCTTGAGGTGCGCTGCGTGTCACCGGCACGACAGAGCCATCTGTCGAGGCCACCTGCCTCATTATGGGAAATGTATGCATCTGGGGCAGCTCTCTAGCGCACACTCGCTGCATTGGCAGAGAATTAGTACACAGGCAGCTAATATCGTCTAGAAATGCACGCACCAACGATACAATGTAATCGCAGGTCGGTGACACAAGCAAATGGTGAACGACACCAAAAATATTGGAACCTCTGACGGCTTTCACAGCGCAACAGCAGAGAAATATCTCACAACGATTTACTAGCTTAGCTACACGCGTACGTTGAGATTAGTCGGAAATAGCAGATTTGTTAAAGGGCTTTAATAGGGCCAAATGAACAGATTTGATAAAATGGAAGACTGTGTGTTGTTAAAATGCAATTTTCAACACGGCTCTCTTATGGACCTGGTTTGTCATACTGGTCATTCTTGATATTTTGGGGGAGTTTGTGATGAGGAACTGTCAGTAGATTTTGAAACTGTCGGCCAGTCACTTTTAATGTCACTCAGTGTCAGTGGAAAGGGGCAGGAGGCAACAGGGAGAGCGAGAGGCAGAGTAAAAGAGGTAGATGGAGAATAAGAGAGGAAGAGGGATGAGTCCGACAGCCAGGCTGTCAGCTGATGTGTGGACAGGCAAAGACAGCAGACTGACCCTTTCCAGCAACACCATCCACTTGGGCCACCATGCACGGCCCACAGCGAACTTGAGTGCATAAACCACTGAAAACAAACTTTCTTTCCCTCCCGTCCATCGTCATCTTCTCCGCCCTGGCCTGAAATCCCATTAAACATAATAGACCGGGAAGCAGTGGCGGCGGGGTGTGGCGACCAAATCAAAATGGCGTTGTGTCAGTGACACCGACATGTATCCCGGTGCTCATTATTCTTCCTTGAACAGCACCAATCTACATCTGATGCGGTGACTAATTCAGCTCCCGTGTTGTCAAGAGGCATAGGAAGTGGCCTCGGCCAGATGACAGCAAGCCTGTCAGTGGCCTAGACATGGAGGATTCCTCCGGGCGATGATTTAATGCCCATGTCAAGCCCCGCTGTCAGCCTCTCTCACTCCTCTTCTCGTTCTCCTGTGCTCCCTCCATCCCGCTATTATGATGCAGCTAGCAGGAAGGTGGGAGAGCAGGTCCGGGCGATCCACCTGCTTAGGATTCACACTCCGGGCGAAAAACAAGCTCGCCTCGCTTCAAAATTGATTACCCCTACCTTGTAAAGTAGAACAATTAATGTTAAAATGAAGGGAGAAAAAGAAGGGGATGCGCAGCCTTCTAACGGAGCACACAGCAATGTTTAGCTTCCTTTTTTTCCTCATCGCCATGCGGCTCAAACTTTCTCCTAGTGTTTAACCTGTGTGTGTTTTATTGTAGATTAGGTCTGCAGACATCTCCTTCATTTCTTCTATTTTATAAAATACACAAACAAACGTGAAGTAAATAACAAAACAAATACGACAACTTTTTTTTCCTACTGTCTAACTTGTGTGATTTTATATATCCCAAGCAATCTCTCAATGATCATCCTCCTAATGTAAAAGTAGCTTCATTTTTTTAATATATGTAGATGTCATGAGAACGTAGAACAATTGCACTATATGATGATGACAACGGAAAGTAAATCATTGCGGGGGTATGTGAGTACTAACTGACAAGATTTGGCAGAAACTTCGGTGAATGATGTGTCTTGCAAAATATATCTGTCATTTCATGAAATTACATTCAGTGGCCCTAGGGGCCTGCTGAATAATTTGTGACATGTTTGCCTGCTTACTATTGAGTATTGGTAGTATATCATTACCAGTCAAGTGTGCGTAAGTATTTAGCTTTGATATTGGCCTTGACCATAACTAATGATCGCATGAACAAGAGTTCAGGTATTAGGACTTGACAATATGGCATGCAAGAGACAGTGTGACACAGTGTGCTCCCAATGCCAGGATTCTGGGTTTAAGTCCTACTAATTTAATTGGTATGCTCTGCGCCTTTTAATTACTAGTTTACAAGTGAAGGTGATTAACACTGAAATGTTTGTGGACCTTTTCAAGTTACTGCAGCTGGGATTGAGCTGTGTGGAGAATTTAGCTGTGTGGATTCATGAACCATTTGCAGAGAACAGTACATGGGAAATAAAATGCATAGTAATTTATTATGGGACAACATTTGATAATTACGAGAGATTATTACATGAAGGCCTTCCCTGAAGGAAAACTATATTTTTTTTACTGTTGGCAGCATGGGTTTAATCTTGGCACACTGCTTTTTTCAGAAAAGGCTATTGTTCCCCACTGTCTTTTTTTATTATATCCATCATAAATGCCTGAAAACACACTTAAAAAAGGTCAATAAATTGTGAAAGACTATTTATTAGTGGATGAGTTGTTGGGGATATTGACAAACAGAAAAAAAAAGTTTTGTCCAGTTTGTTCAAACACCCGTCTCCAGCAATTCCACTTGCTCGCATTCTCCGAGTTGCTCTCTCTCCTCTTGGTGGTTTTGAGCTTTCGTACAAGGAAGATGGATACATCCACTACATAAAACACACACACACACACACACAGTAAGTCCTGCATGAATAATAATGAAAGGACACCTACCTGATTTGACTTGACTTTTTATTTAGAGACACAGTTTGCTTAATCCTTTCCTTTCTTAATAACTTGACAACAGCAATTTTCTCTACTGTAGGTTCTGATTGGCTAATTCATTCTCTCCAGTTGACCTCCCTTTTTGAAATTTGAGATGTAAAAGAGATTGTGTTGTTAATCCACTTACTTGACAGAATAAAGGTGAACTAGTAAATACATAGGGATGATCATAAACACCAGCAGCACAATAATGTCTCTGCGGCTAGAAGTTGTGGTCAGAAAAGAGTCTGCAAAAGAAACAATCGCTGCATTGGTTTACAGATTAATTGGGGGAAAGCTGGTCAACATGAGTTGAAGACACTCAATCCAGGAAGTGATTTAAATGTAACATTTCTAAAGGTATTATTTTTATTATTATTCCATTATTGAGTAAGCACTGAAGGTAATGCAACTTATTTTTATTATAGAATTTATAATTTTGATTACTTCCTGGATCGACTGACTGGTTGAACGATGTCTGTGACTTGTGGGATTTATTTTCAGTTACCTTTGACAGTGATGTAGAGGGGCACACTCTCAGAGGTGAAATTGTGAGAGAAAACATACATTTCATAAACACAGCTGTACTTCCCTTGGTGGGAGTCATCTGCAGCTGGGAAGAGGAAGACAGCAGAGTGATTGACAGCTGGCTGGATATGAGTTCTGTTGGAGCCGATTAACGTGAGGAGGAAGGAGCCTCCTGGGTACTGTGGCTGAGTGGAACAGGTGATGGTGAAGCTGTGGCCCCTGGACACGCCTCCTTTTGTGTCAGTTAGGAATATTTCCGGTTTTGAAAGGAGATCTGCCGAAAAGTTGGGTAAAAAAAGTTATCACAAATTTAATGAAAGCACAGAAAAATGTGCATTATTTTTTATTTCATTGTAACCCACAACATATTTTTACCAGAAAGCCATTCTTGACTTTTCATGCTAATGTGTAGCACATTGTAACTTGATTTAGAAAAGTGCTCTATAAATAAAGATTATATTATTATTATTATTACCTGAGCAAATCACCCCGGCATCATTGCAACAGGATCTAGTGGGAGAGGTAAATGTTGGTTGGCATTCAAACAGTGACTGTTCCGATCCGTTACATGGAATAGAGCCACGGACTACTTGTCCAGTCCCATTTCCAAAGAGAGCGCCACCTGGTGCCGAAATAGCCGAGCCACAGGCAAGCTGTCTACACACCACTGCGGCCTGTGCAATGTCCCACTCAGTGTCCATCAATGTCACCCAGTCTCCAAACAGATACATCTGCACCTTCCCTGCACACCGGCTTCCTCCCTGCACCAGACGCATTCTGTCTTGAGAGATACACAATGAGAGAGCAAGAAAGAGCGAGTAATACGCATTTCCTCTGATGGAAAATAAACGAAATGTATTTGAAACATTTGTTAGGAATCTACCTATGCAAGTGAGTCCTACGTTACTTCCTTTTGTGCAGGAGTTCATGTTTCTGGCCAGTGTATCGCAATCCAGAAGAAGGGATTCGTCACCTTTACACTGGAATTCTTTAGCCCAGATTGGATGCTGCCCTTCCCCATAGAGACCCCCCTGTATAGCTGCAGGAGCCCCACAGCCAAGCTCTCTACAGACTACCTCTGCATCCGGCTGGTCAAAGTCAGCTTCACATACCGAGGTCCAGGACTGATTGGACTTTACCTCCACTCTCCCGGAGCAAGGAGTCGTACCACCCAAAAGTCTCACAAAGGCTTAGGAATGAGACATTTTTATAGATTGTAAATCATTAACAAATGAAAATAAAAGAATGTTTAAAAAAAATCTCGTTCACCATGAGTGGTATACCTGAGCAGACCACGGAAGCGTCGAAACACTGGTAGAATGCATCTCCGTACCCATACGTGAAACACTCATCAAGAGTAGACTCTTTTCCAGAGCATTTCAAATTGCTGATGCTTGTTGCTCCACGTTCCTCTCCTGCTCGGTATGGTACTGCCACCACGCTGCCGCATCCCAGCTGTCGGCACACCACCTTGGCGTCTTTCATGTCCCACTGGTTGTCACACACCCTCTTCCACTCTGACTTGTTGAAGACCTCAACCCTTCCCGAGCAGGAGCTGGTCCCATTCACCAGACGAACGGTAGGGTCAGCTGCACACTCCAGGGTAAAGAAGACTATTTAACGTGAGGGCTGAGTTTTTTTTCCAATCAGTCCTCAACTATTGGTCATTTTTTACTGGGGACTGCAGCTGTCATCACAACAGAATTGGTTTGGTTGGTTTGGTTAATCCATGGTTAAAGGGAAATATAGTTGTGTATCGTAATAAATTATCTATCTAAACAGACGTTTCCTGTTCTGAGTCAACTGTGTTGCACAATTACCATATTGCAGTTAATCTGATGCTGTTTAAATATATATATATATATATATATATATATATTTTAACAAAAATTGTGGATACTCAGTCTAAGCGACACACTCTGAAAAGCAAAGGTTTCCTTTGACAATGTGGTAGAAATCGTATCGCTTATTACTATTTTAAATGTTTCTGCTCTACTCACTTGTACAAAATGTGCCTACAGAACATAAATATAGCTCTTTGGCTAACTTCTCAAGGGCTGTAGACATCTTGTTATGCCGAAGTTTGCAGAACAGCCTGTGAGACATGTAGACTAACCATGCATTGGAAGGGGGCACAGTGGGCTGTACTGAATGTATATAGACCTGAGCTCAACCTTCAACAGGAAGCTCTTGACCTGACTCTGTATGTAAATGGAACATGCAACAAATATCACCACGAGACTGCTTCGGGTTCAATGTAGGTACAGCATCAACATAGCCTGACCTTATAATAATAATGTTATTTTACTGGGAAATCAATGTGTTTTTAAGAGCTTTAGCAAGTTGTCTCATACACTGTTTCCTTGCTAGCACCCTAATTTATGGGATGACCCAGGGGCAGTAAGGTGTAGTTGCTAGATCTAATCCCTGGGCTTAAAGGGTGAAAAAGCGTTTGTTCTGTTCCTGAGCAAGGCAGTTAAGACTAATTGCTCCCTGGGCAGCTCCCTGCACCTGTCCTCTCTACCCAGTGGTTGGGTAAAATACGGAAGCCAAATATCGTTTGGACATTTTATGTGAACTGACAAATATTCCATTTCCCCTTTTCAAAGACAATGTACACCAGATAAGCCATAACATTATGACCACCTGCCTAATATTGTGTAGGTCCCCCTTTTGCTGACAAACCCTGACCCGTTGAGGCATGGAGTCCACTAGACCTCTGAAGGTGTGCTGTGGTGTCTGGCACCAAGAAGTTGGCAGCAGATCCTTAAAGTCCTGTAAGTTGTGAAGTGGGGCCTCCATGGATCGGACTTGTTTGTCCAGCACATCCCACAGATGCTCAATTGGATTGAGCTCTGGGGAATTTGGAGGCCAAGTCAACATCTTGAACTCGTGTTCCTCAAACCATTCCTGAATCATTTTTGCTTTGTAGCAGGGCGCATTAATCTGCTGAAATAGGCCAATGCCATCAGGGAATACTGTTGCCATGAAAGGGTGCACAATGTCTGCAACAGTGCTTAGATAGTTGGTATCTGTCAAAGTAACATCCACATGGATGGCAGGACCCAAGGTTTCCCAGCAGAACATTGCCCAAAGCATCACACTGCCTCCGCCGGTTTGCCTCTTTCCCTTAGTGCATCCTGGTGCCATGTGTTCTCCAGGTAAGTGACGCGCACACACCCGGCCATCCACGTGATGTAAAAGGAAACAGGTAAGGTGATTCATCAGACCAGGCCACCTTCTTCCATTGCTCCATGGTCCAGTTCTGATGCTCACGGGCCCATTGTAGGTGCTTTCGGCAGTGGAGAGGGGTCAGCATGGGCACCCTGACTGGCGGCTACACAGCCCCATACGCAACAAACTGTAATGCACTGTGTTCTGACACCTTTCTATCAGTACCAGCATTAACCTTTTCAGCAATTAGAGCAATCTGTGTTATTCACTTAACCTGTCAGTGGTCATAATGTTATGGCTGATCAGTGTATATCACATATGCAATGTCCAATACAACACACTATCTGTACTTACACTGATATGTAAAGCATTAGGAGTCATTCAGTACATGCACAAACATTACAGAAATACAGAATCCTACCTGTACACCCAGTCATAATTATCATCGTTAGTATCATGGTGGAAACCATTTCTGAAACCTTTGAAGGCTTCTGTTAAAAGATTAAACTAAAGAGTGCTGTAAACTTGTGCCGCTTTTATCATATTACTTCTATTCGCAGACCCAAACCACATCCTCATTTTTCTCACAAATGAAATTCTCGCAGCTAATCTCTGATCATTTACTTGTTGCTTCAGAGTGAAAGAAGTTCCTACATGCATACATCTGTGTTTTTCATGCCGGTATCTGTGCATGCTCGACAAAATCTTTTTCCAAAGAATACCCAAACCTGAGAAGAATGACCTGTGTTAGATGACCCCTAAAAGGTCATGGGTCAAAAGGGCCACATTGCCACAGATGGTCAAAATACCCAGACAGGACAAAAGAACAGACTTTGGATATACTAAGCTGTTGTAAGAAAGACGTTGGAGGGAGATTGCAACATTTAGACTGCAATATTAGACGTTTGTCTCATTCTTCTAATCCTTGATTAAGGATTTCTTCAGCATTTACAGCCTAACAAAAAAAGACAGCCTTGAACACCTAACCTCTTAGTTGGAGGTTATGGCTCGCTCAAATCCGCCATTGCCATCTACCGTAGCATGTTTTGTCACTAGCTTTAAACTTAACCACCAGCTGCATTGCAAGTGACATTTACACATACCTGTTATTCCGTTGTATATAAACTGCACACACACATTGAAGAGCATGTGTTCCCAGGCACTGATATACCTGGTTCTATTTCAGACCCTAAATGCGCTGGAAGTCCCACTCTCATTGGTTGACACAAACATTCTGGGTCAATTAAAGATGAATAAGGAGCAATTATTCAAAGATACTTACTATAAACCATATTGGTTTCCACTTTCATCTGTGATTAATTCTCAGAATAGAGAAACACATTATTTTGTTTGACTCCTAGTCAGCATTCTACCAAGATCCAGTACACCAAATAATACAGTATATGTATTTAAAAAAAGCAGGAATATTTATCTCCAAGTCAAATGTGCTAGCAACATTTCTGTGAATGTTTCAACATGTCCCTAAATGTATATACCTGATTAATATTTGATTTAGCTATTTGGCCTGCATGTCATCATTGTGTCTGGTTGGGATATATTAAGTGTGTCTTTCTTTTTTCTTTGATCTGTGTTTACACAAAGTTGTTTCTGTTTTAACATTTTCTGGTCCTAAATTGGTGAAGAAAACAACAGACTTTGTCCATAACACTTCAAACGTCAATATAAAACTGTGGTTGTTGGTTGGTAAGGTGGTCTGGATGTTTTCTGTAGGTTTCTTATATGATCTGGAACCGACCTGTAGTCTAGCTCATATCTCACTCACTCTCTTTTTCTCTCCATCTCTTGCCGTCATTCTCCCCCTCTCTAACAAGGCTGTGATTGATGAGTGGAGGTCTGGCTGCCTAATGACCATGTCTTGAGCATATGGTTTGATCTTGTGCGCTCTAATGTGGTCACAATGACACCAGAACACTAGACCTCTCTTAATGTCACCAAAGCCAACACCAGTTTTGTGGCTATCCCATGAGCCACAGTCGATTTTATTGCAGATTCTATCGTGCACTTAAAGTTCTCTCATATGTCGCTTTTAAAACGAATGAAGTAATACGCTTCAATGTTTCACCTGCTGGTTCTCTAAGGTCAGCCAGCAGACAATTTTTGTTTCATTACCCTAAAACATTACTCTCAACATTTTCAGCACAAATATATATATATTGCCTGGGGTATAAAAGCATCTTTCTCCAATTATAATGAGATTATCAAAAAAAGACAGCTAATATTACTTCTTGACAGTCTGGAGAAGGAAATATAAATAAAACATTTTATTTTTGGCATTTTGTGCTTTATTGGACAGAGGATAGACAGAGAAGAGATTGAACCCATGCTTCTGCAATATGAGTGCACTTGAGGCAGAGGCTTGGACACATAGACCACCAAAACAGAACAGTAATGCTATGCTTTAATGTTTGGCTTACTGTGAAAACCACTGCACCTTTTTCTTTCCTTTCAAAAAAGTCAAAAAGGAAGGTTTTGAGAGAGGAACAAAGGAGTTAAAATTAAGAGACCACTGCAAATTGAACGTTTCTGTTCCTCACTCAAAACCTTCCTTTTCAACTTTTTTGAAAGGAAAGAAAAAGGTGCAGTGGTCTCTTAATTTTTTCAGGAGCTGTATTACAGATATCAAGCAGGGTTAACGATTAAACAGAAACCACCCTTTTCGGACTATATTTTGAATACACGTTGGCAGGCTGAAAATAGGTTTAATTGACAGTGATTTATTTTATTTTTTTTGCTTAGCTGGTATAAAAATGACTAGGATATGAGCCTCAAAATAGTTTGGCTGACTAAACTGACTCCACCATTCTTCAGCTCAAAGTAACTTGGCCTGTATTTATGTGAATGACTGTCAATAGTGTGTGGAATGCTCTATGCATGTTTTGGTTTGCCTGGCTACCCAAACTGCTTTCTCTACCCAAACAGCTTTCTCTGCTAGTTGCCTACCACGCGGTAGGCAACTAAGACTGAAATGTAGCTAATTATAATGCAGCAGAAGATTTCAGTTTGGGTTGTTCATGCAGTGTTTGGGTTGGGCCTCATATCCTCTCTGGCCACATTAGACTGGGCCCTGGCCCACTGATTGGAGCATTCGCAACGCTTCAGTTGCAAAAGAAAGGACACATTCAATTTAGCATGCAGAAACCGGAAACCAATTAGAAGTGGAGTGTTGAGGGTGTGTGTGTGAGTGTGCGTGTGTGTGAAGAATGACATATGGTACATTTTATAAACCATTTGCTTGATATTCCCATTTAACTTGGCTTCAGTGAGCTCTGGTCTACATTCATTTAATCAAACAGCCAGCCTATCAGACAAAGAGGCAGGGAGGACTGATCTAGTACGGAAATGGCTGTTAAACTGTATGTGGGGCATTAGTAATTGGGGGTAAGTGCCTTTGCTCGAGGGCACAACGTCAGACTTTGTTTTACCTTGAGAGACGACAACCAGTCACCTTTCGATTACTGACCAAAGATCTTTGCCACTGCCACCCTACATATTGTATGTTATTGCCTTTGTTTAATTGAACTTGCCTGGTGTATTAAAAGCATGGGGACAATCCAAACCCCACCCATTTGACACTCATAGTGCAAATACTATTTGAACTTGAAGGTGTATTATAGATACATTAGCTTCTGTCATTCAGCTCCCATATGACATTGTAAGACAATAGCTGAAAGCGTTCCCAACACATTTGCCAGAGGGTTCACTAGAGGGTTCACTTCCAGCTACAGACAGCCTAGACCAGAGCTCTGGAGGAAAAGGTGAGACATTACTTGGAGTCTGTCGCTCCCTCTCTATGCATTCTTAAGTTCATTAATTCACAAGATTGATGGATACGGGGAATGTTCCGGTCCTTTTCCAAAAGGAAATATTGATCAGTGCTGGCTTTGTTTTCTTTTCTTCCATTTGTTGATCAGTCGATGGAATTGGAGACTGCGTTGATCATGATAATCATTAATATTTGAGTCACACAAATAAACGTGCTGGATCAAATGGTTAACTTCCATTTGTGACTTTATTAGAGAATGGGGATTTCTGAAAAGTGAAGCAAAGTGAAGATGTACCACTGGTACACAGGTTCATTCCATAGGCCCGACATACAGGTTCTGTCCAGGAGGTCTGAAAATTGTCTCAGCATCATCAGGTTTGGGTAGAGGATGGTTGGCCACTCCATGCTCTAGTGACTCCTTGTGGCAGGTCGGGATGCCTGCAAGTTAATAATAGATGTAAGCTATAGGAGCAGTATCCTCCTGTGTGTTGGTTTCAGTTGAGTTGCAAGTTTAGCAGGATAGTCTTTGAAGTAT
The DNA here is from genome assembly GCF_011004845.1 of Esox lucius. NCBI lineage: Eukaryota > Metazoa > Chordata > Actinopteri > Esociformes > Esocidae > Esox > Esox lucius. The sequence goes on along the minus strand of NC_047584.1, from coordinate 4,695,754 downwards.
GCCCGATATGTCCCGATATTTGACTCTACCAAACCAGCTGGGAGATCACAAATTGGATAACATGAAATTGGGAGAGAAACTGGTGAAATGGGTGGAGAGTGGAAATAATTATTATTGCAATGCTGGTTGAGGGGTGTTTTATATAAAGCTGCTGGATAGTGACAGCCCTGGAATAAAATTAGATTGCAAAATGAGCACATTTAGATAATCATGTTTTGAAAAGAGACATTTCTGCTCTTTATTCATTTGTTAAATTGTATTTGGTGTTGTTTTTATACCAATTTTCGATAGGCCTTTTTTCTTGATCAGTACCAGTGCTTAAAGAAAAGACGAGATCATTAGCCGGGACTCTTCAACAGTGCACAGACGAAGAACGCCATCAAAGTTGTCACTGGAAACTGTCCTTGTTCTCTAATTTATAAACAAAAAAACACAGATTTCCCTTTCATGTCTCTTCTTGGAGATAATTATGACAAGATGAAAGCGGTTAAATTCCTCCCTCAGTTCTCCGCTCCTCAGATGATTCCCCCATTGTCAAAAATGGAGATGAGATTTCGAGTTGGCTGTCACCATTTGCGTGGCTGTGTCTCACTGTCTGTCTTTCGATCCTCTGTCTCTCCATTCTTTGTCTCCTCCCTCTTTCTGTCCCTTTTCTCCCTGTCTTCACCTTTTCACTTGTTTCATTGTCATCACTCTGTGTCCCTCCCTCTCTCTCATTCCTCTCTCTTGTTCTTCCTCACACTCAAGTGAGCGTATTGCATTTGAACGGAGCAGGTATTGCACTGTGTAGTGAATATAAAAAGTCTACACACCCCTGTTAAAATGGCAGGTTTTTGTGATGTAAAAGAGAGAAACAAAGATAAATCATGTCAGACCTTTTTCCACCTTTTAATGTGACATATAATGTGAAAGATTAAATTGAAAAACAAACTGAAATCTTCGAGGGGAAAAAATGAAAAATAAAAACCTTACACTAACCTGGTTGCATAAGTGTGCACACCCTTTTATAACTGGGGATGTGGCTGCATTCAGAATGAACCAATCACATTCAAACTCATTTTGAATAGAAGTCATTACACACTTGCCATCATTTAAAGTGACTCTGATTAATCAGCTCAGTTCAGCTGTTCTAGTAGGGACTTTCCTGACATTTTCTTAGTTGCATTGCAGAGCAAAAGCCATGGTCCGCAGAGAGCTTCCAAAGCATCAGAGGGATTTCGTTGTTGAAAGATATCAGTAAGGAGAAGGGCACAAAATAATTTCAATTTAATATAACATTAAATATAACATGGAACACAGTGAAGACAGTCATCATCAAGTGGAGAAAATATGGCACAACAGAGACATTACCAAGAACTGGACATCCCTCCAAAATTGATGAAAAGACGAGAAAAAACTGGTCAGGGAGGCTTCCAAGAGGCCTACAGCAACATTGAAGGAACTGCAGGAATTTCTGGGAAGTACTGGCTTTGTGCTACATGACAACAATCTCCCATATTCTTCAGATGAATGGGCTATGAGGTAGGGTGGCAAGACTGAAGCCATTTCTTACAAAGAAAAACATCCAAGCCCGGCTGAAGTTTTCAAAAACAAACATTAAGTCTCCCAAAAGCACGTGGGCAAATGTGTTATGGTCTGATGAAACCAAGGTTGAAACCAAGGTATGTTTGGCGCAAAAACAACACTGCACATCTCCCAAAGAACACCATACCCACAGTGAAGCATGGTGGTGGCAGCATCAAGTTCACCTTTCAGCATGGAAACGACCCAAAGCACACATCCAAATCCACAAAAGCATGGCTTCACCAGAAGAAGATTAACATTTTGGAATGGCCCAGCCAGAGCCAAGACCTGAATCCAATTGAACATCTGTGGGGTGTCCTGAAGAGGACTGTGCACAGGAGATGTCCTCACTATCTGACAGATTTGGAGCGCTTCTGCAAAGAAGCATCTGCCATGCTAATAGACTCCTACCCAAAAAGACTGAGTGCTGTAATAAAATCAAAAGGTGCTTCAAAAAAGTATTAGTTTAAGGGTGTGCACACTTATGCAACCAGGTTATTGTGAGTTTTTCATTGTTCCCCCTCAAAGATTTCAGTTTGTTTTTCAATTGAACTGTTCACGTTATAGGTCACATTAAAGGTGGAAAATGTTCTGACATGATTTATCTTTGTCTCATACTTTTACATCACAAAACCTGGCATTTTAACAGGGGTGTGTAGACTTTTTATATCCACTGTAGCTTGAGACTGTAAGATATGTATGTCTGAATGATATTCTCCACACACAAATACACTGTATTTACAGCATCTCCAACTATATCTTTCTCTCTCTCTCAATATCAGTCATCTATCTGCCTACCAATCCACTTGCATTTAGCTCTCTCTCACTGTAATTGACTGTCCTCTTAAAACCACATTCTTTAAAAAATGAATTGAATAATCAGTGAGTAATCTGACAGAAACATAAATAACACAAATTCAGATGGCTTCACTAACACATGCGCTTCTACTCAGGCATCAAGGTGTCTGTACCAGTCCTCTTGCACATATTGGGGGCAAACGCATGCACAAACACACACAAATACACTCCGAGGGGACGGGCCCGTGTGCTGAGTGTGCGGCTTGCCACGCTGTGCGTGGAGTCTTGTCGTGGCGCTCTCCTGGGAGGTAATTATACAAATAAATACAGTGGAGGCCGCTGTTGCTAATTTATGCCTGATTGTTGACAGTCAGAGTATTGTTTAACATGCACAGAGAGGGCCCTTGGTGTTGTATTCCAGGATCATCTGTGTGTGGTTCTGTGTGTCTCAGCCTGATCAGATGTCATAAAATGAATGGCTAGTCATTGCACTCTTTTCACACACACACACACACAACCATACACATAAAACACAGCAACACAGACAGTGACCCACCCACACACACTCACACAACCACACACATAAAACACAGCAACACAGACAGTGACCCACACACACTCACACAACCACACACATAAAACACAGCAACACAGACAGTGACCCACACACACTCACACAACCACACACATAAAACACAACAACACAGACAGTGACCCACACACACTCACACAACCACACAACCATACACATAAAACACAGCAACACAGACAGTGACCCACACACACACACACGCACACAACCACACACATAAAACACAGCAACACAGACAGTGACCCACACACACACACACGCACACAACCATACACATAAAACACAGCAACACAGACAGTGACCCACACACACACACACGCACACAACCACACACATAAAACACAACAACACAGACAGTGACCCACACACACGCACACAACCACACACATAAACACAACAACACAGACAGTGACCCACACACACGCACACAACCACACACATAAACACAGCAACACAGACAGTGACCCACACACACTCACACAACCACACACATAAAATACAGCAACACAGACAGTGACCCACACACACTCACACACACACAACCACACACATAAAATACAGCAACACAGACAGTGACCCACACACACACACACACACACAACCATACACATAAAACACAGCAACACAGACAGTGACCCACACACACTCACACACTCACACACACACAATGATCTTGTTCTCAGTGATCTATGAGCCTTGCTTGGTGTCTCCGTCTCGTTAGACAGTAGACTCAGTTATGGGCACTTCATTTCTATCTTTCTCGCTCTTTCCATCTTTCTCGTTCACTCTCACAGTCTCTCTCTCTCTCTCTGACCCTTGGTGGTTAACGGACAAGGCAGCTCTTTCGCTCCTGTGTCTTTTCCCCCTTGGTTTTTCTCAAGGCCCTATATATCTCTTTGGTCATTCCTGCAATCTAACCCGTCAGCCTCACAAAGAGTGTGTTGATACAGCCTGAGACACTGCCCACGCTCTGTGTAAGGCTTCATTGCACTTTCTAAGAGGTCACAGACAGCCTAGAAAACCCAAGTAAGAATGACCTGCATCAATTGGATGACAGAAGGTGTGTAGCACTACTGAATGCTCCTTACATACACAAAAATTTAAGAGACAAAACCACTGGCATCCTCTTTATTTTATCCGGTGGTTACCCAGGGGATGTATTTATTTTTTTATGTGCGCTGCCTGGATTGACCTTAGCGGGTGGAATAACGTAGGATGAACTTAGAAATAAATGTTTGCCTCACATAGATTTTTTTGCATTATCCAAAGGGTGGAGTCCAGGTGCATTACCTTGAAAAACTGGCCCCAGGGTACTGTTAGTCTGACAAACGGAGGGTTTCTTACATCTCGTCATAGTTTAACCAATGCAAGTGGTTGCTGAAAATCTCTCTTCTGCCTCCTTTCTCTCTACCCATTGACTGTATTTCACTGTGAATAAACCACAATTGTGGTTTAAAGATAACTGTGGCCTTGCTGTTGACCAGTTTATACGGAGATATTGGAAAACAACAGAAAAACGCTGGCAGGATCAGCCCCGCCAATGTACCTCCACTCTACGACTTTCATACTATACCTTTTTCAAGAACTGACTAAAGAAACAATAAGTTCACTCTCACTTAGTTTGAAACGAATTGACATAGCCAATGATAAAATCATGAATAATAGAAATTAATGAGATTTGAAGCTGATTTCGGGACCCGTAAAGCTGCTCGGGCATAATGAAGTCCTGGACGGTACAGCTTTTCAGGTGCAGTCAGAGTCTTTGTATTATGTCTGATTGGGAGAGCAAACGTTGTGTCTCGGCTCTATGGCGTCGTTATGGCAGAGACAGGCCACATACCGTACTGGGCTTCCGAGTCCATTGATGAATTTGTTTAATTGAACGTAAATAATGAATTCCCAAGAAACCGAGACTGTGAAAATGGGGTGGAGGAAGAAAGTAAAGGGGAGAGACCCAGAGACGGACAAAGAGGAGGGGTAACAGACAGAAAGAGGGAGAAAGAAGAGAAAAAAACATGAACTAATGAGCAACAAAGAGCTAACGAGTTTGGCGAAGGAAAATGAAGTGTTTCCAAAGTCATCTTTTAAACTTGGCAAGATGAAACGGCAGAGCGGCAGTTGTTTTTGACAGCTCAGGACGAGGCGAGCCCCAGCTCACAGAGAAGGGGTAATTCCCTATTCCTTTATATTACCCGCGCTCGTTCTCTGCTGGGAGCCCCCTCATGCCTCGCTCCACCGCTCCCCAACATTGATTCTTGAATTAGACTGTTTTATTGAATAATTAATAGGCCCTTTCCTCGTGATTGATGATTTGCATGGCTTGAATATTAGCTTTTCAATCAAACGCTGCTTGTTCTAATGTAATCATATTGAAAACATGTCAAACTGTGTTTACCCACTTTGTGTCTGATGTTGTCTTAAGTAGCGGCTGCCACGGCTTCACAATGCTCAGCGGTGGGGAATAGCCTTGTTGAGCACTCACTCACTGGTGATTACAAGGCTCTCGAGTTGTGACATGCCTACAACGAACACGTACACAAACGCAAACGTGCGCAAGCTCAAACACACGTGGACATGCAGGCCGACACACCCAAGCATGCGCACAAAACACAAAAATTCTGGATAGATTCTTCTCCATTGATACCCATCCATTCCATTTAATCTATTAAGCGGAAACGAGGCCCTGTAAGAGTGTCAGCGAGGTTAAACCGGGAATACAGATATTGCCAGACATACATGTCACAACTCTATTCCCCCTAAAAAAAGAGAACAAGAACATCAATGCTGCTTTAGACAGACACATTTGGATTCTCTTTTATTTTGACTGGGATTGAAGACGATCACTACATTTACACTGTCATTCCCAACCGCATGTTTTTTTGTTGTTGATTTTTGTTTATTTATTCAGCTGATCGATTTACTTATTCATTCAATTCGAGGGTCCGTCTCCCGGTTTGTCGCTCGGTGCATGAAAGCGCTTCGCCCACTGCGAAGTCTGTCATGTTTAGTCGACTTGTTACATGTGCATGGTTGAATAATTAACGCGGTAACACACTTATGACAGGCAGTGAACATGTCAGGAAGAGGATGACGGGATGGCTGCTGATCAGGGACAGGACTTGTCTGTTACATTCACTCTCACTGGAGAGTTGTGTGTGTGCATGGAGTGAAGGAGGGGGATTAAAATATATTAATATATACCTGAATCATATTTAATCTAAACGGATACTTTTTGTGTATATGGTAGAAAGCATTGCTGAATTTTATTCACCATTATAAACTGATTGCTTTGAATTCCGAATACTGATTGGTTGATAGCTGTGGTATATGTATGCATTAAGGTACTGGGGGTGTGGTATATGGCCAATATACAATGGCTAAGACTTGTTCTTAAGCATTGTGGAGTTGATTTTGGGTTTTTTAGGATGACAGCTGTTTGTGTTAGAATAATGCTGTACCACAGAATAGTCACATCATTGAATTAATGATGCAATTTCATAAATGTTTTTGTTTAAATCCTGTCCAACAACTTTTAAAGTCAAAAAGACACATTTTAAAGTTTTAAAAACAATGTGTGAGGTCACAGTTAACTGAAATTATTTTAAGTACACTAGGTTCTGACTAGAACCTAAAAGGGTTTTCCAGTTGTCCCCTTTTGAGGATACATTTTTGGTTGCATTTGGAACACTTTTTGGTTTAATCTAGAACCCTTTTCATTGAGTCTTCTTCATGGTTCCAAAAAGCGCTCTACCTGCAAACAAAAATGATCTTTCCAGGATCCATGAACGGTTCTCCAGTCAACAAAGACGAAGAACCCTTTCAGTAGTTTGTGGTGCTAGTATCTGGGCGTGTAGAAAATAATAATAAAGAATATACTACCCATTCTAAAAAGAGAACGAACAAAAAGACCCCTCCCCCTACAACAAAAAAACAACAACAACCAGAAAACAATAACAATTTCCGAAACCTCAGCTCTACTCACTATAAAGGCACCTTGAAGAAAAGGCCAGTTCCCAGGGGGCTTACTACGTATCTGATATATTATGCAAAAAATCATTAGGCTAAATTAAAAAGCTGTTTGAGGGTAACACAATCTTTTAATGAGGTCAGCAAAGCCGGGAGCAACATTAAAACAGAACCCTAGAACAGAAAACTGATACATTGGGAGTGAGAGACCATCGATTATCAATCAGATAGGTCATTATCTGGCTCTTTCTCTTTACTCCTCTCCATTTTAACTCCCTCTTTCTTCAGCATTTCTCTCATTCCTCGATGTGCAGTGTCACGATCCATCTCTCTCTACACTGTGCCTGTATTCATGTGACAAAGAAAGAGGGAGAGAGAGGAGATACATTTGGAAACACAAACTTTAGAGCCAAAGTTTGTACCTTTACCCAACTGACCAAATGTCAGGAACTAATAGATCCTAGTCACAACAGATCCTAGCTCCCTGATTATTCTTTTTTTTAATCTGGGCTCAGACATTTTGGTCTGCTTATGACCCTTGCACTGTGGACAGTTGCCCGGACCAGAAACTTTCCATTGAGATTACTAATAATGGGGATGTGTCTTTGAATGGGATGTCTCGGTTCCAATTCTCTTTGACCAAGAATAACCATTTCATTATGTATTTGCGATAGCACTCACCACTTATATTTTTTATGTTTTGGATAGTTTAAACCATATACTGGCTTAAGGTAACATAATTTGATTTAGACAATCAATGTACAACCCTGTTTCCAAAAATAGTTGGGATGCTGTGTAAAATGGAAATAAAAAAAGAATGCAAATCATTTAAACACTTTATTCAATAGAAAATAGTACGAAGACAACATATCAAATGTTGAAACTGAAACTATGTATTGTTCCTTGAAAAATATAAACCCTCTTTAAATTTGATGCCAGCAACACATTTCATAAAAGCTTGGGACAGGGGCTACAAAAGGCTGGAAAGATGTTTAATACAAAAAAAGAACCTTGAGGAACATCTCACCTAATTAGGATAGTTGGCACCAAGTCAGTAACATGATTGGGTATAAAAGGAACATCCCAGAGAGGATGAGTCTTTCAAAGGTAAAGATGGGGAGGGGTTCATCACTTTGTGAAAGACTGCGTTGGCAAATAGTGCAACAACTTAAGAATAACATTTCTCATTTTTGAAATGTGTTACTGGCATAAAAGTCAAAATGAGCATATCTTTTTCAAAACACAATAACATTTCTCTGGTTCAACATTTGATATGTTGTGTTTGTACTATTTTGAATTAAATATAGGAATTTAATTATTTGTACATCATTGCATTCTGTTTTCATTTTTAAAAAGTTGGGACAAGGGCATGTTTATTACTATGCCGCATCTCCTCTTTATTTTACAACACACTGTAAGTGTTTGGGAACTGAGGACACCAATTGCTGTAGATTTGAAAGTGAAATGTTTTCCCAATCTTGCTTGATATAGGATTTCCCCCAGTTCAGGATTTCTTTCGTAGTATTCTCTGTTTCTTAATGTTTCCGTGGGTGACAGGTTTGTTTCCATTTTACCCAGCATCCCAACGTTCTTGGAAACAGGGTTGTATTTTCAGAGACTAGCGAGAAACAGATTTCCATTTCACCAGCCAGTCCATGATGGGCTACAGGACCATATGTGTGTGTGTAAGTTCATGTGCACTGGTGATTTTAGACCATATTTAGGGGGACTTCAGGCCCCAATTTTCATCCCCGCTCTATTCTTTTCTGCAATCCCTTTAAGCCCCTCATATTTAGTGGTCTATCCTCCATAGCATGCAGGCATGATTGACTGAAAACAGCGGCATCAGTAAACAAGAAAACAACAATCAAAGAACTTCTATAGCAATAAGATGCTCCATAGTAACAAGTGGTTTTTAATAATGGGAATAATAATGGGAATTTCCGTCACACTTCGTCAGTACAAGATGTTTATAAGAGGGCCCAAACTTCCGCATTGTCTCATTCACTTACTGTATGAAAATACTGTCTGTTTATCAATTCCAAGAACGCTAACAACATACTTGTGTTCTTGAGAGGAACATTCTTGCCAAGTGTCCTTGATAGAATGATCTTGCAAGATTGAACATTTAGGACAGGACAGTCCAGGGTGCATTCAAGATGGAGGGGAAACGATGATAACTAAAAGGCCTGTGACAGGCCAGGGGAAGGATCAGCCCCAGAGGGAGACATGACAATGAGTCTCTTTGAATACATCTCTACTAAGTTTGCACACCAGGACTGTGCAATTTTTTGCAAATCTTTCCTTTGCAGAATTGTTCAAGCTCAGTCAAATGGCATGGTGACCACTTATGGACAACACCAGGGCTACCCAAGCCTGTTCCTGGAAATATAGTGTCCTGTAGGTTTTCTTTTCAACCCCGTTAGTGACTCTCTGTTAAGCTTTTCATCCAGCTAATTATTAGAATCAGGTGTGCTAAATTAGAGTTTGAGAGAAAACCTACAGGACAGTACATCGCAAGGAACAGGGTTGGGCAGCCCGTGACTCTTCCAGTCATTCCACAGATTCTCGATGGGATTAGGTCAGGGCTCTGACTAGGCCACTCAAGGACATTCACGTGTTGTCCTTCAGCCACTGTACGGTTGCTTTGGTGTTGTGATTTGGAATATTGTCATGTTGAAATGTGAACCATCTTCACATTTTCAACTTCCTGAAAGAGGGCTGCATGTTCTCTTCAAGAATCTGTCAGTATTTTTGTACTGTCCATTTCCCCTTCAATCCTGACAAGTGCTCCAGTCCCTGCTGAAGAGAAACACCCCCACAACAGGATGCTGCCAGCGCTGTGCTTTGCTGTGCATTTGCATGTTATTCTTTGGATGGAAAGATGCATTGGGTTTTCGCCAGATATACCAGTTCACCAGATACACCAGTGTTGTGTTCAGGCCAAAATTTTGGTCTCATCTGACCACAGCACCTTTTTGCACTTGGCATCGGAATCTACAGCGTGCTTTTTGGCAAAGCTCAAACAAAAATGGATGCACACATTAATCAGTCTTTGCTCCTTCAAAGCTGCCATTGGCTTCGTGGTAGCCTCGTTCAACCAGTTGAATCGTTCAACCAGTAATCCAGTTTGGAGGGACGGCCTGATCTATGCAAGGCAGACCTGGTGCCACGAGGGGGAAAGAGGTCTCAGTTGTATTTTCTGCCCCACTAGTTTAAGTTTTAAATATCCTATCAGAAAATAGCCAAAAAAAGATTTGCCTCCTCGTCATTTTTAACAGTCTCCTCAGTGCCATAGACCTTCCAGTTCCTAATAATAGTCTTAACTGTGCTCCAAGGGACAGACAAATCCTTTGAAATCATTTTATATCCATACCCTGATTTGTGCCTTTCCAAAACTACCTTGTAGACCTTCTCAAAGTACCTTTACCTTCATAGTGGCTTCTTAGCTTTGAATTGGACTACTGAGCAGTGGAGTCCTCTATGAACAACTGCTTTTATACTGAATTAATCAGTCACTACAAAAGATCACAGATGGAAGCCAATTAGCTTGATTTGTGATCTGGAAGGTGGTTGGTTATACCTCAGCAAGTTTGCAGTTGCAATTCTAAGGGGGGTGTTACCTTATCCACATAGAGGATTTTATGGTTTTATTTGTAATTATTTTTCAGAATAAAATAAAATAAAAATCACTTGGATATTGTGGGTTACTGTGTGTAAATAAAGATGGAAAAAGTCAGACTTTATGCGTTCTCATTTCAAGAAGCAACAAAAGGCGAATGTTTAGAAAGGGGGTGTTGATATTCTATACCCACTGCATGTAAGACTGAAATACAAAACACTCTTTATGTATTAACCAAGTAAGTTTAGTTCCAGGGCCAGCACTAGGCATAAACGAAATATGTGGTTGCTTAGGGCCCCCAATCTCTAGGGGGCCCCAGTCCACTAGTGAGCACTGGACCAAAAGGGAAGATGGGGCCCCAAATCTAATTTTGCCTTGGGCCCCCAAAAGACTAGGGCCGGCCCTGTTTGGGTCTATGAAAGAAGTGATACTGCAATGAATGTCACTTTTTTTTTAGGGTTCTGACATGGACCAACAGGCATTCCTCCATGGACAGGTGCCAGTCCGTGGAACTGAGTTCTAGAAACATTGACGTAGACATTCTCCCTGGACAAACACGTAATATGTCACAAATCCCTCTGCCGCAGGTGCTCCTCCTTTGCACCGTCTCCAGAGGTCTACGTCACCAGCCTTCTAGTCACCACTGTTCTGGCTAATCACCTTCACCCCGGGGTGTCCCCATATTGTCGCCCACATCTGTTTCCCATTCTCACTGATTTTAATGCCTATATATATGGCCCTGTTTCCCCAGTGCTGTGTTGGTTATTATTTCCACGTCACTGTGCAGTGAGTACGACTATTCTATGCGTATGTGTAGTGTATCATTCCGGCTTCGTCCGCGTGTTCTGTTTTTTCACCTCGCTTTACTTTGGCCTTGCCCAGTCAGTTTTTTTGACGTGCTTTGAGTTGGGTTATAGAAACCATTACCACATTTCCTGCATCTGTCTCCACCCCCTACAACATTGTGACAGAATAACAAAATAATGGAGACAGCAGGAAAGGCGGAGCCAGCAACCATGGCCGACGTTGTTCAGCACCATGGAGACTGCCTCGTCAGGTTCGGTACCGCCATGGACAGCATGTTGGCAGCTATCACTCGCCTGGCGGAGAGGGTGCATTCCTTTTCGCCACCTGCTACGGTGGTAGCATTCCTTTTCGCCTTTACCAGCACCATCCACTGTTCCATCTGAGGCATTCCACAGGATACCTCGGGCCCTCCCGGAGCGCTTTGACGGCACGCCGGCGAAGTGCAGGGGGTTCCTCCTTCAGTGTGACCTGTACCTTGAGCGCTACGTCGGGGTTGCCTCCGGAGGGGAGATGGTTCACACTCAGCGCTGACCGGACGAGCCCTGGAGTGGGGTGCCGCGGTCTTGGGCACCGCCGGACCCGAGGTGGAGTCTTACGAGCGCTTCACCCACCTCTTCCGTTCTGTGTTCGACCACCCAGAGGAGAGCAGAGAGGAGGGTGAGCATTTGTTACGTCTTCATCAAGGATCAAGGACCGCCTCGGAGTTTACCCTAGAATTCCGAACTGTAGCCGCATCCACTGGATGGAATGAATCAGCTCTGATCATCGTTTTCCGCAATGGACTGCGGGAGGAAGTACAGACCGAGTTGGCTTGTCGGGATGATGACCTGTCCCTGGACCGGCTAATCCACATGGCTTTTCGTCTGGACAACCTCCTGCAGTCCCGTAAGAACCCCAAGCGGACTCCGGTGCACATGGCTGAGCCTGCTCCATGGTCAGAGCCAATGGAGGTGGGTGCAACACGGGTGCCCGAGACAAAGCGCACAAGTTCTTTCCAAGAGTCATTGATCTTTTATATGGTCTCTATTGTGGAAAGAGGGGACATTTCGCCCCAACCTGCCCCATTTCACGTTCAAAAGAGGAGGTGACAAACCTGGAGCTCCTCCTACCCCTCCCCAGGTAGGAAGCACTACTGCTGCTCCTTCTCTGTCACTTTAACCAGTGTGTTTGCCTGTCTCCTTACCTGACTATCCTAGCCTCGCACTCCTGTTGGCTCTGACTGACTCTGGGGCTGCAGGGAATTTTCTGGACAGCGCACTGGCTACAGCATTCTGCATTCCGCTGATTTCACTAAAGGCCCCCATTCCAGTCTGAGTCCTGGATAATCGACCGATAGGGACAGGGCTTGTACAGTTCACCATGGTTCCCGTCTCTCTGCTTACCCACGACGCTCATTTAGAACAGGTTACTTTTCTGTTATTGGACATCCCCACGCACCCCGTCGCACTAGGTCTCCCCTGGTTGAGCCTACATAATCCCGTGATTTGCTGGTCAGAGAGGAGATTGCTGAGCTGGTCGCCAGAGTGTCAGGGGAGGTGTCTCGTGGTGTCTGCCAACACCACTACGGTGGAAAGACCATGCCCCTCAAGTGGATTTACCAGGGGAGTACCAAGATTTGCACCGGGTGTTCTCCAGATCCCTGGCTACACTACTACCTCCTCATTGTCATGGGGATTGTGCCACTGACCTGCTGTCAGATGCAGTTCTCCTGAAAGGACACGTCCTACGCAGAGACCAAGGCTATGGAGACCTACATGCAAGAGAGCCTTCGGCAGGTGTTTATCTGTCCATCCACCTCGCCAGCCTCTTCAAGCTTCTTTTTCGTGAAGAAAAAAGACGGGGGATTGCGCCCCTGCATAGATTATCGCGCGCCGATAATCTGGTGCGCATTGGTGCAGGCGATGAATGGAAAAAAGCCTTTTCCTTGACCACGGGGCACAATGAGTATCTCGTGGGGCCCTTTGGACTGTCCAACACCCCTCCTAAGCTGCGTCCGTGCACTTTCTATTCCAAACAGTTGAACCCCGCCCAGAGGAACCATGATGTCGGAGACCGGGAACTGACGGTCAAGAAGGCCCTAAAGGCGTGGAGGGGGCCAAACACCCTTTTCTGGTGTGGACGGACCACCGGAACCTAGAGTACATCCGGGCAGCGAAGAGGTTACTGTCACAAATCCCTTCCGGCACAGGTGCTCTTCCGTTGCACTGGCTCCGAAGGTCTAGGTCATCAGCCTTCTAGTCACCACTGTTCTGGCTAATCACCTTCACCCCGGGGTGTCCCCATATTGTCGCCCACACCTGTTTCCCATTCTCACTGATTTTAATGCCTATATATATGGCCCTATTTCCCCAGTGCTGTGTTGGTTATTATTTCCACGTCACTGTGCAGTGAGTACGACTATTCTATGCGTATGTGTATTGTTTCATTCCAGCTTTGTCCGCGTGTTCTGTTTTGTAGGCTTTTCACCTCGCTTTACTTTGGCCTTGCCCAGTCAGTTTTTTGACGTGCTTTGAGTTGGGTTATAGAAACCATTACCACATTTCCTGCGTCTGTCTCCACTCCCTACAACACTGTGACAGAATACTGACAAATTGTTCGATATGATCTGTTACTTTTCATTGATAATGTCAATTTATCAAATGACACAAAATAATAAATGTTTACACAATGAAAATAAGCGGAAAGGCAATCTTCTTACAGACTCCCCTACCACTCCCATCACAAAATGAAAAGTGGAAAGATATGGAATGGCCGAATTCAAAGCCGAGATCTAAATCCTATCGAAACTGGGTGCTTGAAGCAGCATGTGCATGCAAGAAAGACCTTGAACATGGCATAGTTGAAGTGTTATTGTAAACTTTCCTCCCAGTCGATGTAAGAGACTCATAGACTGTTACAGGAAATGGCTACATACATTTTTTCCAGCCGAATAGGGAAACACCAGCTATTAAATCTAGGGGTGTAATACGTTGTGTAGTTAGAAATTGCATTTCTGTTGGTTTTTGATGAAGTATAAATGCAGTGGTCCCATACAGCATATCACCCCCTGTTTCTTACATTTACAGCGGTCCTATAGAATGTGTCTATAAATAATGAATTGCGTTTATCTACATCTTACTGATAATATAGGTCACAAATATGTGTCACAAACTTTCCACAGTGACATATTTTTGGGCTAATTGAGGGTTTGATGCCCATTTTAAAATGATTACTATTTGATTCTATGTACACATAGCATAAACACTAGTATGAAAAAAAAAAAAGCTCTGATCAGCTTGCGTGTGATGGTTTGTGTGAAGCCGTGGTGAAAAAAGACACCAGTTTATTTGTCATTGTGAGCAATAGTACTGTCTATTTAATTACAGAAAGGAATTTCAAACAGCCAGCAGATCTAAAAATACATCCAAACTGACAGCCATGTTAATCCTTTTCCAATTTAATAAAGACATCCAGACGTAACAGTCTGCACACCTTTTCCTCACAACTTAATTCATTGGGTGTTTTGTGTTAGTTAAACTATAGATTCAACTATAAACAGCAGTGTTTCATTTCAATGTAATGACCATAAACTGAATCCATCACCCCCCATTTAATGGTGTCAGTAGTGAGTGTAAAGCTTTGACACTTTTAACCTCAATGTTTTTTTTATTTGAGTAATTTAGCAGATGCTGTTATACAGTGTGATTTAGAGTTAGCAGAGAACTGGGTGACAGAGGCTAACAGCCTTACACTAAATCGACACATATCTAAGCATAATTTCTTGCAAAGAATTTGTTTGTACAACTTAAATATATATACAGCTCCGGAATAAATTAAGAGACTGCACCTTTTTCTTTTCTTTCCAAAAAGGTCAAAAAGGAAGGTTTTGAGTGAGGAACAGAAGGGTTAAAATTAAGTGACCACTACATATTGAACCACTGCAAATTGAACGCTGTTCCTTACTCAAAACTTTCCTTTTCAACCTTTTTTGGAAAGGTAAGAACAAGGAGCAGTGATCTCTTACTATCTTCCGGAGATGTATGTGTATGTTTGTGAACTGGAAATCTGGAAATTCAAAAGATTTTCATAAACCAAATATATAGGCACCACAACTGCAGATTGTTCTATTAATACCAAGAAACAGGGCTGGGTCAGAAACGTGTGTCTGTGTGTGTGTGTTAGGGGGTTGATTAAAACCAAAAACCAAAAATAACCTGTTGGGAATTTATCCAATCAATCACTATCACCCTTTTACACCCCCTCTGTCCCCTCCTTCGTCCTCCACCTGCCCCCTTGCTGGAGTGCCTGTCAGCACTGATTTCACCCATCCCATGATCTTTCAGTCACCTGTCAATGCTCAAGGGAGGGTGTGTGTTTATCTCTGTGTGTGTCCGTATTTTTGTGTGTGCGAGGGCCGACCTTTGACCCGGCGGGGCTGAGTGAGAGGTTATCCGTCTGGGGCGATATGAAATGGGACAGTTGGCACGGCTCAATCAGATGCAATTACAACAGCTAGTTTTACACCCCTAGTCACTGTCAATGCTGGGCAGAGAGAGCAGAGGGGAGTGTTTTAAATAATAGACAAGTTTGTTCTCTCGCAGGACGGCAGGCTTCAAGCGAATGTCTGACTTAAAAGTGCCGACCCCGAGGCGGCTGCGTCGGTGGAGGGGCGGGAGAAGCGAAACGGCTGCATTTTCGTTAGTTATTATATCACATAGAGACCCTAGACAGTAGAAACCCGAGATCGGTGTCGACAAGCTAGGGATGATCAGCGCAACATTTCCCAGAGTATGGAAAGAAACATTCGTCAGCTGACCTGAGGACAATAACTGCAACACTTTCTCAGCATTTTGGACGACCTGGTCCACTTTTTCACCCCCCCCCCACCCCCACACTCTTATATGACATGGGCTAAAGAGCTGGAGTGTGAATGCAATGAAATGACACCGAAAACAAAACATGACAAAGTAACGACATTAACAGGAGTATACCCCTCCCACACACACACACACACACCCCTCCCTGCTGTATTTCTGTTCTCAGAATAGCTGTCATAGGGCCTAAAATGGCAGGTGTGTGGTGGTATGGTAAGTCTGGGGGAATGCGGGAGGCGGCTGGGAGAGTGACTGTTCCCGGAGGAGTGGACACACACATACGCTTTTTTTGTTTTGGGGCCCACCTTTGAATACACACTCACACACATTTCTCACTCTTGTCCCTGAAAACATGGCCCTCAGGTTGACATAGCTGTTGATTTGTACCGGCATTAACTAAAATGCTTTTCTGTGTTAACACTTACAAGATATCTGTAGCCAACCATAATTTGAACATTTAATGGCTTTCACCAGAAGGTCTAAACATCTGTGGTGGCATTGGTAAACGAATCAACCCATAACTGCGAAGTAACTGGTTGTGTCTGGTTATGGCTGTTACCAACTCGATCAAAGCATTGTTGGGCTGTCAAATGATTTTGATAAAATAGGGCCTTAAAGAATATTTCATTAGAAAGCAGTACATTAGTTTACAGTCATACTATGCTTTGACTGTACAGGATGGGAACACCAAAGTTAGAGTACAGAACACAGCAGTTAATGGTCCCAATGTTTTAGTAGACCAACTTCCTCTCAACACTGTTCTTGCAAGTTTGAAACTTGTGCAGAGCACACAAGGATACACACTAACGTTTCATAACTTTTCAGATCCTTGTTTTATGTTTCAAAACAATTTATTTCCCAGAAACATATTCCTAACTCTCAATAACCTTACACTTTTATGCCTAATCCTAAAACTTGCCCTAACCCCAAACCTTACTTGTAACCCATAATCCTAAAAAAGTATTTTGAAAAGCAAGATTTGAACAAAGTCCCGACTCTTCATTGTGTTTCATGTTTTCATGTCACAATATATTTGTGGATTTTGGTCTTGAAAAGTAAGACAGACAAGTAAGTAAGACAGACAAACAAAGGTAAAGCTTCAGGCATTTTACATCTCCCTATTGAAGCAGTAGCCCTCCTAACAAAAGTAGCTAACATAGCTTTTGAGGCTTCTTTCCTAGATGAACAGCCGGTTGGGATTAATTAAAGCGTGCATTATAATTGTGAACTTTGACACTATCAATCAGCAGCATAATCATACTAGGCTATCTACTGTAGCTTATGATGATTACGTGAAATTGAAAGAACATTTTTGAATACGAGTATGTGAGAAAGCCCCATTAGGCAGTGAAGTCAAATGGAGTCTTGTTTTGTTTTGTTCAGTGAGAGTGCATTGTTTAGCTGGGTTTGTGGCAAATTTTCCATTGCATCGTTGTGCGTAAATGCCAAAGTGAGTACTATTCTAATGTTCGTTAATTTGTCCTCTTTTACCAATGCCATTATGTCTATGTCTTTTCACCCGTAGCTCTGTATATTTGTTTATTTTATCGTTGATCATCTCTATTTATACCGATGCTAGGTCTGACTGAATTTAGCATAGCCTTGTCACTTTATGTTGTTACATTTTGTAACATCAAAAATCTAGCCTGTAAGCCAATTATATCAACAACTAGACTATGTCATTTGAGATACCTTTGTTATGGCATTGTTATTAACATTCTAAGGATGTTTGAATATTGAAAGCCTATTCCTACATTGTTTGTTATTACAGAAATACCACAACCACTGTACAATGTTAGCCCTGCTACTCCTATTCAATGACTAATTTGGATTAAATACTACAAAGTGGACCTACTGCCTCTTTGTGATTCTCTTACCAGAATTACATATCCAAATCTTCACCTACTTTACCAGCATATTCACCATCGGATATTGGTCCTTTGCGCTGGATTGAGTAAACATTCCAAGACATGGGTCCAGCCTTCTTGGAAGCAGGTGAAGCGTCTGTGCGACCTCACCGAGTTAGTAGACCACCTGCACATCTAGCTGAGTAGGAAATTACTCTCCCTTATCAGGAGCAAC
This sequence comes from Esox lucius, assembly GCF_011004845.1. NCBI lineage: Eukaryota > Metazoa > Chordata > Actinopteri > Esociformes > Esocidae > Esox > Esox lucius. The sequence continues at coordinate 4,677,471 of NC_047584.1, read as the reverse complement.
GCCACACCCCTGCTCCTCACCCAAGGGACTAAGCAGTTGTGAGAAGACCTCATCAAACAGAGTGGACATATCATCAGATCCAGTGTGTGTTGAAATGCACACACCTCTATGGGCAGATACCCTAATCCTGATTACCAAACAGAGGTATTGGAAGAGAGAATGAAGCATATGGAACTGAAGGAGCTACAGCGCCAATTAACAGAGGACCACAATTTTGGACATGGAATGTCAACAACTGGAAGCGCAAGCCAGAGGAGCTCAACGCTTACAGGAGGAAACATACAAAAGCAGAGAAGCCCTGTCTAAATTAGCCTGAAGTCAACGTCTGAAGAAGATTAAGAATGAGTTAGAGTTCACTTCGGTGACGCTTAACATGAGGGGATACAGCTGAAACGCTTCATCATATGGTATCCCGAGACCTACACTGCCTACATTTGAGAGTGGTCGTGAAAGTGATTTCGCCCCAAGCTGAAAATGGTGCTAGATAACCCTATGAATGATCACGTTAACCTCTATGAACAGTATAAGTACCAGGTACTACTTGGTCACCTCAAGCTCCCCAGTGCTCTTCTGTTGACTAAGGCCTTCTTGCATGACCCAAGGCCATACACTGCAGTGCCACAAGCCCTTCAGAACAAGGACAACCCCATCAACCATTCTGGTGCGAGCTAGGTGCCATAATTAATGCACCAACCATCACGTTTTGCGACGCTGAAGCATTCGACAACTTCTCTATCTATCCATTCCTGAGTATGGGTTGCCGGCAGGTTACCGTGATGGGTTTGTTGACTACTGCCTGCGTTGTGATATGCTACAGACCAACACAGGCCAATCATCCGGCCACCTGGTTACAGATGAAATCCCAGGCCAAGCATCTCTCCAATAGAGCTGTAGCGCTCTACTAGGTCGACTTGCCCAAGCCCATCAAGAGAGAGCAACAGGCTTCTACTCACCAGATGCGTGCACACTTAAAATCCACTGCCATACATGCAAAGAGCAGCATCTGACACTCCATGATGCACCCAATATGTCACAGAAAGTGATACTCAAGGAACAATTGCGTTCACAAAAAGAGTATAAGTACAGAGACCAACAGAGTAGCGTCATAACAATTATTCTGATTACATATTATGGCTTCTAGCTTTTTATTGTCCCCCACTAGGGACAATAAACAAACAATCAATTTATTAAAAGAATGCATATATAATTTATCAGAAGAATTACATATCAAAAATACTGGAACTTAAGGATCAGGAGGCCACGGTTATTTTAAGTAAGTTACATCTGAATTAAACACTGACAATCAAGACAGTTGTTATGGTTATACAAATTATACAAAATACAAAGAACTGAAACAGGAGGATCTGGCTCTTCTTCTGCTGTGGGAGGGTCCATCACCGTAGTCCTCCTGTGGTTCACCACACTGGGCCAAGGCCCCTTCTGGGTTTAATGTATACCATCGTGACAACTCCAGGTTAACTATGTGTATATTTACCTAAGCGTGGGCTTGTGTGGCAGTCAGTATATGTGAGCATCAGTAAATCAGTATCACTAGATCCATTCTGAACATTGGGATGACTTAGACTAATGGATGTCTTTCAGCTCTATGCCAAACTGATTATTATTGTAACACAATACATTCAGGGTCACTCGACAACTGGCACGTAGGAGGAGTACTAACAGGCCTATGGCCACTATGGCTATAATGACTGTACCAATCCATTCAAAGACTACCCAGCAATATAGTCTAAGGCTGCCATGTTCTGGACAGCAAGCAAGCGTACAGCTTCCAGCTCTTCAGAGATAAAATTGTTGGCCCTAGCAGTCACATTAGCAAGACGTTCTACTTCTAAAGCTAAATCACGCACCAGATCCAAGGACTGCATCACACCATACATGGGCCCACATTTACTGTCCGGCTGGGTACTCCTGGGAAACAATTAAGCACACGTGTCACAGTCAGAGATGCTTCGGTCACATTCAAGGTGTCTCAACTGCACAAGCCCTTACAGAAGTACACAATACACCAAGCCTTTACGGCTGATAGCTTAGGCTTTTCACTCTTACCCTGTGGCTGCACTTCAGAAGTGATACCAACATCTCCGATGTCTGCCTTTGCTAGCAGTTGCTAGCAGTTGATAGAGCCCAAAGTTGATAGTGCCCAAACATTCTAACTACCACCAGAGTACACCTTCTAGTCGATGGTCTGCAGGAACTACCTGCCACCAGGGGGTGTAAGTTTCGCCAGTGGACCAGCAATGATCCAAACATTGTTTACCATTTTATCTACCCAGACCATATGGACAAAAATATGTGGACAGCCTACAGTACCATCACACCTATATGAACTTGTTGGAAATCCCATTCCAAAACCATGGGAATGAATATGGAGTTGGCCTCCCCTTTGAAGCTATGACAGTTGCCACTGTTCTGGGAAGACTTCCCATATGATTTTTGAGTGTTACTGTGGAATTTGGGCGCATTCAGCCAAAAGAGCATTTATGAGGTCAGGCACTGACGTTGGGCAAAAAGGCCTGGCTCGCAAAAGCTGCTCAAATTCATCAGCAAAGGTGTTCAATGGAATTGAGGTCAGGGCTCTGTGCAAGCCACTCGAGATCTTCCACCCCAACCTTGTCGAACCATGTCTCTATGGACCTCGCTGGAACAGGAAAGGGCCTTCCCCAAAAACTTGGCACAAAACTGAAAACAATTGTCTAAAATGTTTTTTTATCCCATAGCATTAAGATGACACTTCACTGGAACTAAGGGGGCTTAGCCCAAACCCTGAAACACAGCCCCAGACCATTACCCTTACTCCACCAGATTTTACAGTAGGCACTATGCATTTCGGTAGGTAGCGTTCATCTGGGATCTGCCGCACCCAGATTTGTCCAACAGACTGCCGGTTAGTGAAGCGTGATTCATCACTACAGAGAACACGTTTCCACAGCTCCAGAGTCCAGTGACAGCGTTCTTTACACCACTCCAGCCCGTGCTTGGCATTGCACATTTTGATATGAGGCTTGCATACAGCTTCTCTGCCATGGAAACCCATTTCAAAAAGCTCCTGACGCACAGTTATTGTGCTGAAGTTGTTTCCTGAGGCAGTTTGGAACTCTGCGCACATAATTACTAAGCAACTCCATTTGGGGTCTTCACCCCGACTTTGAATACCTCTTCTCTATTCAATGTCTTACAGTAACTTTTGAACTACATATCTGAATAGTGTATCCTATGCCTTTCTGTTCATTCAAATGTGTTTATTACTAGTCCAAGTTATCTGTCATGACATTTTGTACATTATTAAACTTAAGTAAAGTATTTGGGTAAGGGGGGTACACTATTGTCTGTTTCCATGAGCTAGAACTGATTCTCACTTTCTTATAGTTCAACACCAACTAACAATTTGTTTGCAAGTTAGGATTTTCAGAATGGAATGGACATTTTAAATGGTTGATCATGGGATTGTTTAAATGGTTGCTCATGGGATTGAACAATGAGCCACAGCTAAATTCCACTTAGTTTTTTTAGTTTAAACACATACCAACCTAAAACATAACCAACAGGGATGAATGTGTAAATGTGTCACCGTCTGCTAATCTATATGTAAAGCATTGTCACATTCAGTGGTAAAAACAGGGGCAAAAGGCATTTCCTTTAGTTATTGGTCCCGCTTGTAAGGACAATATAAATGTATTTATTTCTCACTCTCATTGCCCACTTCAGGTTGGTGGAAAGTTCTTGCCTCAAGTGGAGGAGTTTAAGTATCTAGGGGTCTTGTTCACGAGTGAGGGAAGGATGGAACGGGAGATTGACAGACGGATCGGTGCAGCTTCTGCAATAATGCAGTCGATGTATCGGTCTGTCGGATGCCTCCTGAACGCCTTACCGGGAGGAGACCCCGGGGAAGACCTAGGACACGCTGGAGGGACTATGTCTCCCGTCTGGCCTGGGAACGCCTCTGTGTCCCCCCCCGGAAGAGCTAGAGGAAGTGTCTGGGGAGAGGGAAGTCTGGGCATCTCTGCTTAGACTGCTGCCCCCGCGACCCGGCCCCGGATAAGCGGAAGAAGATGAATGAATTAATGATTTCTCATTATTTCAAGAATGATTTGGTCATCAAATGTAGAGGTCTTCTTTGGCATGCCAGGCTGTTTCCAAGTGCAGAGCTCAACAGTGCTTTCCTTATTTTAATTCCTGATTTATTGTTTTAGGTAAGCCTTAGGTTCTGAATATGTTGGGCACTCATGGAATGCTAAGATCAGGCTTAAACCACTTGGCTGCAATGATGAAGCCGTACTATAAGTGCTTGGAACTTTTTTCCTGTGAAAAATAGTTGATTCTGAACAGATACCATAAGGATCCTACATTCATTTAGATAACATCAAAGTTCCCATCTGAGAACATCTTTATAGAGACCAAACATTGACATAGTTTTATTCAATGACACATTTCTGTAGTCAGTTCTTTGGCTATTGTAATAAAGAAAGACAAGATCTTGTCTCTCAGACTGATTCGTTGGCCATTTATGATATGGCCAGTGGTAACTAAAAGCACATTTGGGTGCAGAGCTAACACCTACACACAAAAATGTCCGCACACAAGCATGTATGCTTACACACATACGCACACACACACACACACACAGACACACACACACACACACATACATCCAAGAACTTGTTGAGGACGGAGCCAGTCCAGTGATCTTGGTCATTTTAATGCAACACAGTACGATGAAAACCTTTGCACACTGTGATATCAATTAGTGACTCAAGTTACTGATTTGTAGGCCAAATGGTTCTAACATAAGGAGTTTGGATACAGGTCCACTTTAGCGAAAAGCACAATGTTCTCTTTATTGTAAGGGACGCCTGATAATTAGACTACAGGGATGTTGGTTGCTTTAAACAAAATTACTTTTTTGGTAATTCATTAAACACAGCAAAAGCCAGTGAAGGGAGAAATGTCAACATGCAAAAAATAACATTGATAAAAGAATGCAAGATACAGCAATGTTGGCTGAGGTAGTTTTTCTTGTGGATTGATGCATGATGTTGTTCATGTAAAAATGCAACATTGTATGTGGTGTTGATTTTTTATATCAAATTTTGGGAAGCATGCACTTTCCAAATTAAACATCATGTTTGTTTGACACAGAATATTGTATTTGATTGGGCAGTGAACAATTTGTTTTAAAATGTCCACTAAAACATAATTTGGTTTCTCTTCTGTCACATCTTTAGTGGTGTGTATATGCGTGTGTGTGTGTTGTCTGTTGTTCACCACATATTTCTGTCTGTGTGTCTGTCTGTGAATATGGAAAATCCTGGCAGTGCTGAACTCCAACCATAGTTAAAAGTCGACACTCTCACGGCTGCATCAGGCTTTGAACAATCAAATCTCTCATTTTTCCAGAGGAGAACAATGAAATAGAGTGAGAATACAGTGCCGACACACCTTCACACACTCCCAGTTTTGTTTTTCTGTTTGAAATCAAAAGGCAACGATTGCTTCATTTGCCCCAAAGCAGCATGCAATGGCTTTTGTGGTGAAATGCAGAGGTGTAAACTCTACTCTGTTTTGTTATTATGCTGCACATCTTTCACACAAGAAAGGTATGTGTGTATCTTTCGCAACAGTGGAAAAGCACCTCTCACATCAGAACTCGAGCACAGTTCATATTCTCAAACAGATGTGTTTCTATTCATCTTAAACCATTACAACATCAATATTTGGGAAGCTGTGATGTGAGTAAACTATATGTCACTGGGAACATCACTCCCTCTTCACCCACAATCCCTTGTTTCTACACAGTTAATACAGGCAATCAAAAGGTGGAGGGGGGGGAATACAATGTGAGAAATACAAGATCTAACACTTGCTTTAAAATTAGCAATGGCTGTAGTTCCTGTATACACCAAACCATTACAATGTCTGTCTGTAACACATATATCTATCACATTATTTAATTCCTGTTAATTTCCTATTAAAATTGTTTACCCTTTATTTTACCAAGTAAGTTGGGAACCAATTCCAATTTACAGCAACGACCTTGGAAAAATTTGGGTTAACTGCCTTGTTCAGTGACAGAATGTTTGGGTTAGGGTTAGTGATTTTTCACCGTGCAACCTGAATCACTGTGGGATTTGATCAAGCACCCTTTGGGAGACTGTTCAGATTTGGGATACTAAACTACCTGCCGCACCGAAACGACTGCTTCAACGTGATGTTTTTTCAAAGTTCGTCAGACTTACTCCCTAACAACGATGGTTACAATCAGTCATTTTAGTTGGCCTGTCAATTTCTTACCTCCCAGATTGACCCCATGTCTTTGAGCAATATTTCAACTTCCTCAGCCCTAAATTCACAAACAGCGCTGTGGAGCGTCTCGACCAATTCAACATGACATTCGAATGAAGTCAGATGTTGGAGTTACACCAACTGGCGTTCGAACAAAATAAAGTCACCGTTGATGAAAAAATTCATTTGTCACAATGTGTGGATACCCATGTAGTGTTGATAAAGGCATGCTATGCTTAGCATCAACAATAAGTTAAATACAGCAATGTGATTTTTATAAAATCTCAGCGAGCCTGGCTGAATTCATTGGGCGGAGGAATAGACACACGGGAAGCATAACCAGTGAAAGAGAGAGATGTAGAAGAAGAGCAAGAGGAGAGAGAGAGGGCCTATTGCTCCCAAGCTCCATCTCCTCAGCACATTTTTCATTTCCCGCCGAGTTGAAAAGATCAGGTAATTGAAAAGGAGAAGACAATCCAGCTGCCTGGGCACCACAGATGCCAATGAAAAGCTTCAGAGGTATCAGAGCATTACACTTTGGGCCCTTTCTTTGTATTCTTTCACATGGGGAGTGGGGGGTGGAGGGGCTATGGAAAAATGGCTTTTTAATGACAACACCTGAAAAGTGTTTTCTATCAGACCCATGCATCATTGTCAGCGCTGGAGATTAAACCTTATTGTTTCCTTTCGGAAGGGGTACATCGAGGTGGAGGAAGAGAGTGAGTTAGGAGAGGGAGAAGGAGAGGGAGAAGGAGACGGAAAAGGAGAGTGAGGCAGGAGAGGGAGAAGGAGAGGGAGAAGGAGAGTGAGACGGGAGAGGGAGTAGGAGAGTGAGGCAGGAGAGGGAGAAGGAGTGGGAGAAGGAGAAGTAGAGGAAGGCAGGAGAGGGAGGAGGAGAGGGAAAAGAGGAGTGCAAGGGAAAATGGGGCGCTCAAATGCAAATACATATCCGGCCACCTCAAAATGCAATTTTGATGCATTTTCTTTCGTCATTTCCATCTTGAGTGAGAAAGTGGCTTTTCTGTCCCATATATGTGGGTCTCCTCAGACCAAGAACATGACCAGTATACTCAAGTGTTTTGAGATCACATACTTGAGAAAACAGGAACTCGACATAAAAAGACAATGGGAGACTTTAGTCAAGCTGATTACATCAATCAAGGTAGCATCCTAGTTTGAGAATAAAAGAGCATTATGAGTTAGGATAGCCAATTTTACCCACTTTTTCACCAATTATCCCACTTTGTCTCATCACGGCAACTCAAAAAAGCATCACACTATTTGCTAACCAGAAAGTCAGACAAATTATGATTTCTATTAAAATGGACAATAGTTAAACATGTTTTTGTGGTTTTCATGATAACCATCAAAAAGTTACATTATAATTTCCAGATTTGAAAATAAATACAAAACACAATTTACATTCTTGCTAGGAAAGTGTAGTAGTAAAAGCTACCAATGTAAGCTAGGTGAAATTCTGTGGACTCTTCAATATTAGCTTGCTAGCTAGCTAACTTTATACTTAAACTGAAATCAGCCTGGTGACATCCAAATCACAAAATTCTATCAACAATTAGAATGCACTTCCAACTAATGATCCAGTATGCTTCTACACTGGTTTTAGCCACATGCTCTTATTGTATCAGCAAACAAATAAATTGTTTGGTTGCTGCTACCTTCCCCTAATTAAGACTGTACAATAATAATTGTGCACTGCCTTCTGGGACTCCTGGTCACAGCCAGTTGAAACACCACCTGCAAATGAACCAAGTATGCAACCTTCGGGGCACTGCAGGAAGCCATCTGAATGTAAAATATGTTTGTTTGTACTGACTCACTAAGGGTGGTCAATTTAACATACATGTCATATATGTAGACTTTCAATACATCCGACAGCTCTCATTTTTCCACAGTCAATGCCCTTCTGTCAAACCGCTGGACTCTAGTCTGTCTCGTATTAATAGTTTTATGATTTATAGGCCTTGTGTTCACACACTCCTCCTCCACACCTCCGAACAGCCAGATATACGATTATCCGACGCTCTGTCCTATATGAATGCCTTTTCCCCCTCATCCCCTCCTCAAAAGAGACACGAGCCATTTGTCTAGTTCCCTGCCACCTCGCAGCTCCCAGTAATAAGCCATCTGCTCGATCGGAACATGAAAGATTAAAATGATATACTGTATGAAAGCTCTCTATTCAGTTGCTAATGTCCAAGATTCAGGGACGCAGAGGCCAAAGCTGTCATCTCTCTCAGGAAGAGGTAATTATCACTCTCCCTAGCCCTCCCTTGCTCACCGTCTCTCCGAAATCAGTCCCGGCCCCCGTGCCGCCTGCGACCAGTGAAAACCTCATTTAGGAGGCAAGACGATGCCTGACCAAATGTCTTACTGGGACTAATCCCCACTATCCTTTTGTATTCATTGAGGCCTGGTCGTATGGGCCCGCAGAGTGGGCAGGGCTGGGATGTGCTTGCGTGTGTTTGGGTGATGTGGGGGGGTCAAAGTGCCATGGGCGAGTCAGTGATTATTTTACTCACTGTTCGTTAAATCTGTATGTGTGTGTGTATGTTGAGGATATTGGAATATGTATGTGAATAGAAGATTACAGAGCTAGAGAGATTTTGGATGTCTGAGTTTGATACACATCAATATATCAATGTAGGGACCGCTTGGACATTTATTTTGAAATAACGTACAGTTCAGTGTAGATCACAAATTTCTTTTAAATAACTTTTATTCTCTGAAACTCTTTATGGAACCAGCTACTCAATTTGTAGAGCCCTGAAAGTCTTTCAGATTAGATCAGCAGTCTTCAGGAATGGATTCTGCAAGCCAGCTTGCGAGATCATGCCTTGTTACATATTGGCCTATGAGATAAAACTGAAACCACATTGCATTTGATTAGAGGGTCTTGTACCCCACCCTGTCCTGACACTTCCAATCTCTCCTCACCCAAGGACATTATCCCTTCATTCAGTTCTCTCTCTCATCTCCTCTTTCTCTCTCTTCCTACATGCCTTTGTTTTCTCCTTCTCTCTCTCGGTTAATCTCTGGCCTTTTTCCACACTAATTTCTTCTCTCTTTTACACAGAAGGGCTTTCTGGCCTCTCCCTAACATATCTCCATAGTATACCCTGGTCCAGGCAATGAGCTCCGATCTCCAGTGAGAGGGTAAATTAATTTTGTACATTGACCGGAGAGCTTAATTCACTTAAAGTCCCTTGTGTTTCCCTCAGCAGGGCCCCCAAAAGAGCCAAAGACTCGGGGAGGGGGTCAGTAAGGTAGACAGTTTGGAGAAACAGCGTTCTTTTCTCCCCTGTGAAGGGAGGCGAGGCCATCTTCCCTCCCCGCCTCTGCACATCAAATGCTAGCCCTACGCCCTCTTACCCCCCTCACTCCATTAACGTCCTCGCTGAAAACGAGCAAATGCTCCCATTGCGCCTCTCCAGACCCCCAACACGCAGCCATTCGTCTTTCACAGCCACTGGAGGAAACGTAGCCCTCATTCTCTTTTTCGTAAAACATGTTTCAATTATGCATAAACTCGTCAATTCGGGGGTGTACAAAGACAAGTGACATGGATCCCGGCAGAGAGGACTGTCTTGTGGCATATCACCGAAAATGACAACGGGACGCTAATTCTCGTCTTAGTGACTTGTCCTGCCTCTTCACGCTTAGTCTACTTTGACTGGGTTCCCCGATATATCAGACATATCAGAAATATTCCAGAAATTTCAGATGACTTGCACAAAGACTTCACCGTCAGAGCAGGGGTTTGTTCCGTATAGAAGTCTACCTTCTGAAAAAGCTGTTGGTATTGAAGCTGCTGGGGTTCCTTTGGTTGGTTTGCTTTATATAAAGTTGCCTGCAGGTCAATAAGGCCTTGTACCCACCACTCAACCACCCCTCAAGCACATCTAGCTTTATATCAACAACGTGACTGACAGTGAATTGCTGGCCATTTTACAAAAATGCTGACATAAAAAAGGGAGTGAGAGATAAAAGGAAATACAAATAAGATGAATAACACAGGGAGTATTCTATACAAACAGTGATATGAAAAACTATTATTGAATTAAGCTGAAAGCCGCGTTTTCATGTTTCTACCACTGTGACACCATCAAGCTAATTTTATGCTCTTTAGTTCATTTTCCAAAACATCCCAAATAAACGATGAAAATATGCTTAGATTTTCAAATGTATTTTTATAGATTTTCAGTGATGTTCTAAACTGTAAGTTCCTCTGGAACTGTTGGTCCAATCCCCATAAAACTGTATATGTAAATATGTGCCCACTTCTTTAAACACTGTTTTCCCATGCTATATTTTCTAGCTAAAACAATACGGCAGCTGTGAGCCAATGCACAAGATGTTTTTCCCATGCAAAACCGAAACATTTAGGCCTAACAAAACCGCAATCTAGAGTTTAGCTAGACTGATATACCTGAGCATGCTTACAATTTTCCTCCCCTCTGTCAAACAGGTTTGGCCTTTATAGTGCCACTGTGTCAGCAATCTGAATCTGTCTTATTGTTATTAAGTTTTATTAACATCCGAACATCTATTCCTGATTTATAGGCATTTGTGTGTTATACCCCACCAAGTTGAAATGTATTGGTCAGTACTGGTCAGATTTCAGTATGTGTTTGGGTAGAAAAAGGAGTATTCTGGAACTCAAGGAACATTATGAAAGTGTCATAACATTTTTGAATTAAGTTATCTGTAGGTTGTAGGCACATACACAGTAAGTTCTCTGAACACATGGAGGCCTGAGAGAATGAAAAAGTATCTTGTTTTACATGAGCGTTGGCTTGGGGTTGCTCATGAAACAGGTCCCTACCCACAATCTCTCTGACACATCAGGTTTCATGTTGGTGTGAATCCAACAGTGAAAGGATAAACAGGGAAATATTTAATGCGTTTAGCAAAATTCTTACACATGTTTTCCTGTTCTAACTAGTGAGACATGCTCTAAAAACAATCTGGTTCCGGCCGTACCTTTGCGTTGATGCAACATGAGTAAACTGTTCTGTCAGGTCTTCTGAGCGGATTAGAAATTGTGCTGCAATTACCTTCATCATTGACCCTATGAAGCTGGTTAACTGCAAAACCCTTGACCCTTCCACTCAGGCATTGTGCACCCTAAATCAGTGTTAGACACGATGGGTTGCAAGCCAAAAAAAGAGAGAAAGAATAGAAAAGATCTGTAAAGAAAAAATAGGTTAGGGCAAAAATAATTCATTCGGGAAGTTTCCCCTTTTCTCCAATTTAGCTGGAGATCAAAGCGTCGTTTCAGGTCTAATTAACTAAACGAATGCAGAGCCCAGACCTTCTGGCTCTTGGCGAAGGCCTTGGAGGGATCCGGAGCTGGAAAATCCATATCAGATTTAAATAATTAATATGACACCTTGAGCTCCGCGGAGAGAGATGGGGGGGCTCCATGTTTGGAGTTTAGAACAACGTCACTGCCAAGTGTAATGCCGTTTGTCCCATTGAAAATGAGCAGGGGTGACTGCAGCTACCGCTTTGTGCTCTTCCATGGTGGATCAGTTGGCTCCCTTTTGTCATGCTAAGAAAGGACCTTTCAGGGAGGATGTTGGCAATGCAGGCCTTGCGGTCTGGGGTCCTTCCCTGGCCGCAGTGGGTGCAGGCTGGGAAACGCTGTGCCTATCCCAGGAGAGATGGAGCGGGGGGTCATTTTATGGTTTCTAATCCTCTTAATCCCCGTTAGAAGGAGGCTTGCCACAGACAAATCCTCTCCCAGAGGTCCTTAGAATTCAAACGTTGCACTTGAGCAACTGTATCATTTGATAACAACAACGATGGTGGAGAGAGAGAGTGAGAGGGAGGAACTGAGAAACATAGCCACAAGATAGTGATGAAAAGTCAGATGTTATCTGCAGCCTTTGGTTTCATGCACATTGTCTCTTTTGGAAGTATTTGATACCAAAATGTCCTAAGACATAGTGAGTTGTATTACACACACGCAAACACACACAGACATACACGGTCTGACTCTCATGCTAATGGGCCTTATGTTGCTCTGTGGTCCATTCAGGCTTTCTCGGCCTCTGTGTGTGTGTGTCTCTCTCCTCCACTGGATGACAGCATGGAAGACTAAGACTTGGGATAATCCACTGAGCCTTGTTCACATTAATGCACTTCTGCTGCCATAATCTCAGACGAGCCCTCTTCATTATCACTCAATTAAATGTGAATATGAACTGGAGAAGTCCAAGACCCCTAGTCCACTGACCATAAAGGCCAACCGACATGGAGAGAGGAAGGCAGCGCAGACCCAGATAGGGGTACTGATTATCACTCTACGTTGGTCTGCAATAGAGGTGGGGTCATTTAGCACTGACCTGCTGTGTGAATCATTTTGGTAAGAGATATCTTGAGGAAAAAGACAATTGTTTTTATTCCTTGACACAGAAACACCGAACTTTGTTCAAAATCAGTTTAACCCATTTTGAAGAACATTGAATAAAGCTGATGTTAAGTTGATGCGATCTTGTGGTAGAAATAGCATTATCACATCAATATTATGTTTTGATTAGGAAGTGCATGTCAACATGGATTTTCTAAGAAGCGTTCACAAAGGTACCAACAGTGACACTACTCACCTTTTGTTTGAATAATTTGAGAAAGGTGCCAGAATTTAATTAAAATTGACAGATTCTTTGCAATTATATTAATTAAAAACTCCCAGAAGTCAAGTGTTTCATCCATGACATAGCATGACATCATCAGTTCGGCTATAAATAGCTGTGTTTGTGGTAGTTATTTTATTTTTTGTGGCATCCATCTAACACTAACAATCTGCCAATATAAAATCTTTGGTTTTTGACTGTGACTTCACAGCTCGAGTTACAGTATATACAAATTAGCTAAAGGTTGCCAGCATTTCACTGTGCATTTCTTACATGGTAGATTACTAGCTAGCTAGTTTACTGTTGTTAGCAGCCTCCAGAACTAAACCTTCTATTCCAGCCAGACAAGTAATGTTATTTTGCAGGCCTCATGGAAATCACTTGATATTTGCCACCCTTAGTGTATTCTATGTAGCAGACATGCTGAAGGAGAACAGTAGCACACAAAAGGGGGAAGACAGATGTCCCAACAAGAGGAGGTGCCTATGATCACATATATTTTTTTTTTATTCAGTTAGAATGTCAGGTTGGAAAAGCAACCTCTGTGCCAACCTCTCAACTGTTTGAAATGGTATCAGACAGATCACAAACTTCAACATAAACTCGACAGAATATTAGGATTTAAAACATGGCGACTATTAAATAACATGTCTTTTCTTTATCCTCCTCACTGGTTGTTCATTTTTAAAGAAACTAAATTCACTTCTGTCTATCTTTGCTAAAATCCAGGTAAATTAACATTTATTTTAAGAATGCTGTAAGAATTGTGAAGCCATCTTCATAAATGTGGTAGCTATGTGTAACAGATAAACAACACCATTTTGTTACCTTTATTTATAAAAAAATATTCAATAGGGTACATAACATGATAACATTAATTTACAAACATATCTTCTAGGAATTCTGCCCATTACATTCATCAGCAGCTAAAATCAAATTAATCAGATGATGTACGTCATTTGTCAACACCAAAGGTGGTACATTTCTGCAAAGATAGTTGACTTAGTTTGACTCTCCCTCTATACAATATGTCTGTAAATGTTATTAACACATCATTTGTGCCATCACAATTGTTAATTTCCTCACCCGACACATACACAATAATTTCTGTATTCCAAGCCATTTACTATATTGTTTGTAGGCAAACCACAATATCAGAATTCAATGGAATTTTATAGCAATTTTCAATCATCAGAAGTAGTCACTGTAGTAGTCACTCCATCTCAAAAGGAAACACAATGGCCACAGTAATTGCTACAAAACATAGATCAGATAGCAGGCTTAATCAACCAGACGACATTCAAAAATACAGCTGGGCTGCATACAGTAAATGTCTTAAGTGACTCCTATCACTTAAATAGGCAGAAATAATAGATGAAATACTGTTTTGTGATTAGTATCACATTTCGAAAAACCTCCCATTTTGGGCTTGTAAGATGTTGGATTTGTAAGATGTTGTTTATGTGTATAAACAGGTATACACAATCACTATCATAACTCAGCCATTACATTCCAAGTTTGCAAGTGACTGGTTTTGAAGGCATGGGGCACAAATCAACAAATGCATGACAAACGGTCTGCATTTTGCCTTGTCCAGTCACTGTGCCCGAAAATATATTGCAGACATATCATCTTATAAACAATTGTGATAAACTATAGGTTTAAATATGAAGTTAAGTAATCTATTTAGAAACAAGACAAAACTGGGGAGAACATGCCCCAGTGCCCCCTATGGGCATGATACTGCAATACAAACACATATTTCCCTGCCTGAAAGGCCCACAACTTTGTATAGAAACATGCTCATTCATGTTCACAAGGATTTTTATGGGAAAAAAATCTGATTGACAGTTTTTTGTTGCTACTACCTGTAGCCCACTCAATTTCATTCTGTAATGATACAGAGTGGATTGTTAGTTGAAGGAACTTGCAATCAGGCTCTAGCTATTTGAAGGTACTACATTTGTCAGATGGGTAACAGCTGTCTATAGTGCTTCACAGATATTGGTTTTGCTCTTTGTATACAGTTCCGCCATGCTTGCCGTTGTTGTCTGTGTGTGATATAAGTAATTAAAAAAACATATTAAAAGAAAATTCCATATATAATATTAGAGGGCTCTATGCTGACCTTCTTTATAAGGAACTACAGTGTGCCTATTTACTAAATACCAATAGATGCACACAAGCTGTCCGGGCACAATACATTTGCTATTAAAGCTAGCGTCCTTAAAATGTAAAGAATTTTGTGAATATGTGAGTGAAATGGGTACACAGTAAAGCCTTGCTTACAATAAGTCAGGGGTTTTCTACATGGTTTGCAGTTTTAGGGGAAAGGGTTATAAGAAGCCACAGAAGTTAAATTAATGCTTTATTCAGACAATTGTCTTTATCTAAAACTTTGAGGCTGCAAAAATTGCTGGTTGACATAAATCCTACTCTACAGACTGTTGAGAAAATACAGGAAGTCAGGTATTACAGTGCTGATATTCAACATATATTGTGAAAGCTAACGATGACTATAATTTGTGAAAAGGAAGGAAACTTTGTTTAACAAATGTCTATCAAGAAATTTGATAACTGGCTAATGTCATCTCCTTTTAATTGCTTAGCATTAGCTAGCCATCGAGCCACACTTAGCATTGGTCAATGCCAAGCGATACAATTTAAATCAAATGCAAATATTTGTTGTGGGAAATTTGGAGGCTGACGCAACACCTTGAGCACTTCATCATGTTCCTCAAACCATTCCCGAACAATGTGTGCGGGGTTGCAGGGTACATTATCCTGCTGAAAGAGGCCACTAACATCAGAGAATACCATTGCCATGAAGGGGTGTACCTGGTCTGCAACAATGTTTAGGAAGGTGGCATGTTTCAAATTGATGTGCACATTAATGCCTGGACCCAGGGTTTCCCAGCAGAACAGTGCCCAGAGCATCACACTCCCTCCCTGGCTTGTCTTCTCACAGTGCACCCTGGTGCCATCACTTCCCAGTAAATGGTGCACACATACTTGGTCCTCCATGTGATGCAAAAGAAAACGGGAATCATCGATCCAGGCAACCTTCTTCCACTGCTCCAAGGCCTAGTTCCGATGTTTGTAGACACTTTCAACGGTGGACAGGGGTCATCATGGGCACTCTGACCAGTCTGTGGCTTTGCAGCCCCACACGCAGCAGGGTGTGATGCACTCTGTGTTAGGACACAGTCCTCCTGTAACCATAATTAACATTTTCTGTGACTTGTGCCACAGTAGATCTTCTGGCAGTTCGGACCTAACGGGATAGCCTTCGTTGCCCATGTGCATCGATGAGCCTTGTGCGCCCAACACCCTGTCACAAGTATGTGGTTTGTCCCTACTCGAACCACTGTCAGTAGGTACTACTGCTGACCGGGAGCACTCAACAAAGCCTTGTTGTTTCAGAGATGCTCTGATCCAGTTATCTGGCCATAATTAATTTGCCCTTGTCAATGTCGCTCAGGTCTACACCTGCACATTTCTCCTGCATCCAACACGTTGACCACAAGAACTGATTGTTCACTTACCATATAATCTACCCCGACCTTGACATGTGCCCTTATGAGATGATCAACGTTATTCACTTCACCTGTGAGTGTTCATAAGTGTATGCCCGGTTTTGGCTCATCATGTACAGAGCCTTTTAAAAGTGTTTAAACCCCTGAAATATTCTCTAAATTTGACTGAACTACAAATGGTATATTGAAATTACATTCTGTTTGATATTTTATTTGAATAGCGCCAATGAACAAACCATGGTAAAATAGGATGTCATTCATGCTTCTGGTAAACATGTTTAGTGTTGATTGCTTTTGTTATGTAACCAGACTGGCTCCCAGACATGAGTCAGATGCTCTGCTTTGCTTCTAGCCATAGATTAAAAACATCATTCTGAAACGTGAACAGTGAAGAGGCGACTCCGGGATGCTGGTCTTTTTTTCTAATCTCCCTCTGTCCAGTGTCTGTGTTCTGTTGCCCATCTTAGTCTTTTCTTTTTATTGGTCAATCTGAGATATGGGTTTTTCTTTGCAACTCTGCCTAAAAGGCCAGCATCCCTGTCGTCTATTCACGGTTCACATTGAGACGGGTGTTTTGTGGGTACTAATGATGCTGCCAGTTGATGACCTGTGAGTTGTCTGATTCTCAAACTAGACACTAATGTATTTGTCTTCTTGCTCAGTTGTGCACAGAGGCCTCCCACTCCTCTTTCTATTCTGGTTAGAGCCAGTTTGCTGTTCTGTGAAGGGAGTAGTCACAACATTATATGAAATCACCAGTTTCTTGGCAATTTCTCGCATGGAATAACCTTAATTTCTCAGAACAAGAATAGACTGATGATTTTCAAAATAAAGTAATTTGTTTCTGGACATTTTGAGACAGTAATCGAACTCACAACTGCTGATGCTCAACTAAACACTCAACTTGTCTAAAGAATGCCAGTTTTATTGCTTCTTTAATTAATCAGCACAGTTTTCAGCTGGGCTAAAATAATTACAAAGGGGTTTTCTAATGGACACATAGCCTTTTAAATGTATAAACTTAGATTGGCAAACACAATGTGCCATTGGAACACAGGAGTGTTTTTTGCTGATAATGGGCCTCTGTACGCCTATGTAGATATTTCATAAATATTCCAGTTACAATAACCATTTAGAACATTAAGAATGTCTACACTGTATTTCTCATCAATTTGATGTTATCTTAATGGACAAAAGATTTGCTTTTCTTTTGAAAACAAGGACATTTCTGAGTGACCTCAAACTTGGACAATTGTATATTTACAAAACATTTCTAAATGGTTCATCCAATATGGAAAGCTGTCTGTCTGCATTTGATACAACATTTTACTAATTGTAAGATTTAAAAATCAAATGTGCTGGAACAAAAAAGCCAAAAAGAACACACATGTCACTCTGAAAATAACTTTTATGAATATACTAATAGCCATTTTATCACATTCACGATTTGATTGATAAGTGTGGGCAGAAGTAAGATGAGTCAATAGCCTAAAATCAAATAACTTTGCTTACAACAAAACATCCTTGTTTTTTTCCCCCTCCAAGCATGACAAAAAGCTATTTTCGGGCAGTGGTTCTCCAACCTCTCCAGGCCACTACATGTTTTAGATGTATTCCTGAGATCACACATCTGAATCAACTTGTCAAATAATTATCTTAGCAAACTAGTTCAGAGCTACAATAAAATTGTGAGATGGTTGGATGTTCAAATGAGGTTTGAGAAACACAAATTTAGGGATCCAAGAATAGTGGTTTAAAATCAAGTTTGCTTGCTGGAAAGGAATTACCTTGCAAGGCAAAAGCTAAAAAAGTGATGCTGTCTATACCACTTGTCAAGGCTGCCCATGGGCCGCATGCGACCCCCCCCCCCCCCCCCCCCCCCTCTTTATGTGGCCCTCATATGAATTTAGAAAACAGTAAAAGGATATATATAGACAAAAAAAATTAAATATACATCATGACCTTAAATTTTTTGTAAAATTAGTATTAGGACCAAAAGCTATACATAAAACAGTAATATCAGGGTCTCAGAAAGCTGTTTTGATGTATTTCTTAGTGTAGCTGAGAGTGAGCTGGTGTTTGAGCCATACAAACACTTGATGATACCTATTGCAGAAGTCTCTGTACAAGCCAAAATATCAAAGTAGTGAAAACAGCCAAAAAACCTATAGCGTTCAAAGGGTTAACGCATTTAATAACATGGCAGCGAACACGCTGAATCCCGGGAGAGATGAGCAGAGCGGGGAAAACTGGACGTTGATCAATATTTTATAATTACCCAGATATACCTTAACTGGCATCAGACCTAGTGTACTTTAATGCATTTGTTAATAATTACAATACATGGACGTATGTGTGTGTGTTCCAAGTTAATCTGCGGCCCCATGATGATCAGTACATAAATTCTGTGGCCCACATCACCATCCAAGTTGCCCATCCCTGCACTAGTCTATAAGATCAGATTAAATACTGGTAGAGGCGCTTGTTTTCGCTTGTGTGTAGCTGACGATCTGAGTGCTGGCCACAAATGAATTATCTGTGTCTCCTCCGGACCATTGTGAAAGAAATATTGGGAACCCCTTCTTTAGATGTCAAACTACATATACATAAGCCTTGTCTTGCATAGGTCCTATTATGTTTTAATTTCCTGCAATTTTCTGCTTCAAACAAAACATAATTTCTCACTTAAGGGCACTACACATGGGAATTGTCCCCCATGTGGAAGACAGGTGAATAACAAGAACATTAACATGTTTTATTCAAAACAACCGTCCGTTCCTCTGCTCCATGTCATGTGGGCCTTTTCACATTTGGTTTCATCCACATTTATAAAGAGGTATAAAATAATGAATATATTTCACAGTAATTTAGATGTTATCATGATTACACTACACTACTTTCTCAAATAAACATAAATTAAGCTAACTGTGCAGATTCTTAGAAACAAGGATATTATTATTTCTACCACTTGCCTCAGTCACGGAATCTGAACTGTAGTCCCATTTGACAAGAATTGTCCGATTTCAAAGCCATTCAAAACACTGGAGAGTAATGAATACCTTAAAAAACCATCATACTGTAATTACTGCAAATATATGATGGACAATTTTGACAATTAAAATGCAAACATTTAAAAATCTTTAAAAAAAAATTGTAACTGTAAAAGTTATGTTTGCATAATAGAAATCCACAAAGACTTGAAACTTCAAATCCTTTCACCACCTTGACAGGAGAAACAAGCTGGATGGATTCCCCCCGAGCTCTGCAGGCCACTGAAAAACATTGAAGCATAGACAACACATTGGCATATTCTTTAATTCAGTGAATATGACAGAAAATGGTTAGCTTGAAATACAGAACTGCCCATGGCATAAAATGGAACCCAAACATAGTCTGGATAAATACGGACTTAGCTTTGACCTCGCTGCTTCATTTGCAGCAAAAACTATCGTTGGCATAGGGCGACACAACGACCATAAAATCCTCAACTTTTCATAATAGCTTTTCATAATAAGTCTGCTTTTCATAATAACTATGTTTGTATTACTGTCTTTCTTCCGTCTCTCTTTCCTGTTGCATCTTTCTCACTCCTGCCCTCTCTCTCTTCCTCTTCCTACTGTGCATATGGCCTGCTTCTCTCTGCCTCTGTAAAAGTCTAGAGTGAGAGAGAGAGATTGCTGAGAGTTCATAACAACAACCACAGTCCTGGCCTGTCTGTCTGCATGAAGCCAGGATAGTTTGGCGGTTGGATGTCTCGAAGACACAACAGATAAACGTCTGTTATAACACGGAAAGGACTGTGATTCCACATTCCACTTTTGGAAAGGAATTGAGTCCTCCAAGCTTTTTTCCTTTTCCTTACATACTTGTTTGAATCTTGAAGTTTGATGGCAGAGTATAACATAATAGGAAACTGCTGTAACTGTAGGGCGTATTTTACTGGAGCAAGAAATCCACATCAGATTTCCTTTACACTGAACATCCAATTCAGTTATTTTTTATATTAATTCATGTTTTGACAAATAAGATGGTAAAAGATTGGTTAAAAAACGTTTCAGTTTTGGACTGCCTGCATAACCCAGGTGCCACACACTGCTTTTTTGTCATTTTCTTATGTGGTCTCCTGATTCAAAATATAATCCAAATGATTTGCCTCATTATGGTATTTGAACACATTGAAACAGCAGAACTGTATGTATGTTTGTAGCAACAACCAGCTCATTTTGATTTTCTCCAACATTTCTGCATCTACAATCTACCTAAAGGATTATTAGGAACACCTGTTCAATTTCTCATGAATGCAATTATCTAATCAACCAATCACATGGCAGTTGCTTCAATGCATTTAGGGGTGTGGTCCTGGTCAAGACAATCTCCTGAACTCCAAACTGAATGTCAGAATGGGAAAGAAAGGTGATTTAAGCAATTTTGAGCATGGCATGGTTGTTTGTGCCAGACGGGCCGGTCTGAGTATTTCACAATCTGCTCAGTTACTGGGATTTTCACACACAACCATTTCTAGGGTTTACAAAGAATGGTGTGAAAAGGGAAAAACATCCAGTATGCGGCAGTCCTGTGGGCGAAAATGCCTTGTTGATGCTAGAGGTCAGAGGAGAATGGGCCGACTGATTCAAGAGCAACTTTGACTGAAATAACCACTTGTTACAACCGAGGTATGCAGCAAAGCATTTGTGAAGCCACAACACGCACAACCTTGAGGCAGATGGGCTACAACAGCAGAAGACCACGGGTACCACTCATCTCCACTACAAATAGGAAAAAGAGGCTACAATTTGCACGAACTCACCAAAATTGGACAGTTGAAGACTGGAAGAATGTTGCCTAGTCTGATGAGTCTCGATTTCTGTTGAGACATTCAGATGGTAGAGTCAGAATTTGGCGTGAACAGAATGAGAACATGGATCCATCATGCCTTGTTACCACTGTGCAGGCTGCTGGTGGTGGTGTAATGGTGTGGGGGATGTTTTCTTGGCACACTTTAGGCCCCTTAGTGCCAATTGGGCATCGTTTAAATGCCACGGGCTACCTGAGCATTGTTTCTGACCATGTCCACCCCTTTATGACCACCATGTACCCATCCTCTGATGGCTACTTCCAGCAGGATAATGCACCATGTCACAAAGCTCAAATCATTTCAAATTGGTTTCTTGAACAATGAGTTCACTGTACTGAAATGTCCCCCACAGTCACCAGATCTCAACCCAATAGAGCATCTTTGGTATGTGGTGGAACGGGAGCTTCGTGCCCTGGATGTGCATCCCACAAATCTCCATCAACTGCAAGATGCTATCCTATCAATATGGGCCAACATTTCTAAAGAATGCTTTCAGCACCTTGTTGAATCAATGCCATGTAGAATTAAGGGAGTTCTGAAGGCGAAAGGGGGTCAAACACAATATTAGTATGGTGTTCCTTAAATCACCTTTCTTTCCCATTCTGACATTCAGTTTGGAGTTCAGGAGATTGTCTTGACCAGGACCACACCCCTAAATGCATTGAAGCAACTGCCATGTGATTGGTTGATTAGATAATTGCATTCATGAGAAATTGAACAGGTGTTCCTAATAATCCTTTAGGTGAGTGTACATTATCAAATATCTTTTTGTTCTTTCTTTGTTTTATCAAAATATTTCAGCCAGCTATCTAGCTGTATTAATGGATGTTGATATGACAGCCCTGTTTCCCAAGGGTTTATTTCTGCATTTGATAGTGCCAACAACATAATTTCTGTTCATTAACAGACCTTATGGTTTATTTCAGGGATGAGAGGAGACGTAGGTCTAAGGCAACTGGCCACAGTTAGCTTACTAGCAACAGTTAATGTAACATAGCCTACTAGCTACAGTTAATAACAAGTTAGCTTGACCAAATTTTTGGTCAAGTGAAAAGAAGGGAGAATCGTCGCAAACCCCCTTCACTTGCACAAGATGTTGTGGGCCTTTGACTACAATTATGAAGATTTGATTTAAACCGTTATACAACATCATGGATAGAATCTGACCATCGTTTTTCAGGTAAAAAGATTCTACTTGTCTGAGCCTTTACAAGTTGAGCCTCGGGTTTTTATGCTTAGTGTTCGTGCAAGACTGAATCCACAATCATTTCCAATGCTGTATCTTTTTTGGGAGCTGAGGGTAGCAGTATGTCTTGTGTGGGTACAGAGCTCTGCCCTTAACTTTTTTAACTATGTGCAGGTAAGTAGAAAAATGGTGGCGCATTCAAAAATGTAGACGCACAGTGAAAAACATTCAAGCTATTTACGGCTAGAATCTTTAATTTTTGTAGGCGCCTAAATTAGTAAATGTGTTTATGTGTGAACAAGCGTGTGTGTATGCGCACGTGCGTGCGTGTGTGTTGACAGCTTTTGAAACACTTCCTTCCTTCACCAAAATGCTTAGAGCACAAATCAGCATCCCACCCACCCCCACCAAACCCTGTTCACAAGCACTAACCCTGCTCTATATCACTCTCTCTCACACTCTCTCTTTCTCTCTCTCACTCTGTCTTTCTCTCTTTCACTCTGTCTCTCTCTCTCTCTCTCACTCTGTGCAGAAGAAGTGAACAGATAAACACACATGTTTTGATGGTGCAGGGGTGGGCTTGGCAGTGTACAAATGTCAGGAAGCTTTCAACAGAACCGGCGACGGATGGGAGTCGCAACACAAGCCTGTTTCACCGTAATATTACAGTAAACAAAACCTGAGCACAACCAAGGGCCCTCTGTCAACCACTTTCTGTATCTATCTCTGTTGAATCTCAGTTTCTCTTTTTTTACTTCTACCTCTCTTGATCGTATTTTAATAAACAAATAGAATTTTAACATAAAATACATGTTTGTGCAAATATAGTTTTTATACCCAGCTCAGAAACCTTGCTTTGGCTATTTTATGAACTTGAAGCATCCTAAAAATACAACAACCTCACTTCAGATTTTCTGCGGTTATACCCCCAGTAAAAACAAGAGGTTCTTCTGGACAGAGTATTTGATGGGTATTCACACTGCAATCTGACTTTTTTTCTAAACCGTTACATGTTCTAAATCCCCACTTTACATTCTTCTATTGCCTCCACTTTGTCCGTCAGCCTATTTCTCCGTCTGTTTTTCCATCTGTCTGTCTGTGTCTGCTTTTTTTTGTGTATGCAATCTACAGTCAGGTTGTAGTGGTGCCACAAACTTCACTGATTCAGATACCTGTGGATATGTCCAGGGAGCAGGTCTGAAAGAGATGATCTGCAGCTGAGACCCACTGCCATGGGAGTCATGGAATGGGAGTTTGTGTTGCAGGAATCCGTGGCTGGGTAGTGTTTTCACAGGAGTGAGTGTGGAAGGCGGAGGTATACTTAGTGGGTAATAATATGTTAAAAAAATTAAGAGATTATTCTTGGTCTTCTCCATCACGTCTTCAGATCCCAAATGGAATGATTTTGTCAGGCATTTGCATGGTGGCAGGTCTGTGGGATGACTGGAAACTTCAGGAGCAGGTGGTCTCTCTTTCTCTCTTCCTTCTATCCCTCTCAGACACCAACCACACACACACACCCACACCCAACCAACCACACACACACACACCCACACCCAACCACACACACACACACACATCCACACCCAACCAACCACACACACACACACCCACACCCAACCAACCACACACACACACACACACCCACAACCAACCAACCACACACACCCACACCCAACCAACCACACACACACCCACACCCAACCAACCACACACACACACCCACACCCAACCAACCACACACACACACACACCCACACCCAACCAACCACACACACACACACACACCCACACCCAACCAACCACACACACACACACACCCACACCCAACCAACCACACACACACACACCCACACCCAACCAACCACACACACTCACACACACACACCCACACCCAACCAACCACACACACACACCCAACCAACCACACACACACACACCCACACCCAACCAACCACACACACACCCACACCCAACCAACCACACACACACACCCACACCCAACCAACCACACACACTCACACACACACACCCACACCCAACCAACCACACACACACACACCCACACCCAACCAACCAGACACACACACACCCACACACACACCCAACCAACCACACACACACACACACACACACACATAAACAATCTCTTTGTGCCAGAGACAGATGTGCCTGCTGTCTCCCCATATCTTGCCTGTTCTCCAGGGGACTTCTGGGGTTCTCTCCAACACATCATGCTCTTTTTGTAAAAAAACAAACAAAAAATAGGAAGCCAAATCACCACTGTTTAGGACTTTGGCAGTCATCCTGATTCTCAAACTCTCCCCGCTCTCTCTCTGACTGGTGAATACGCATGAGCAGTGATGCTTTGCAAAAGGGAAATGATGATGGGAGACAGTCAGAGGGAGAGAGTGGGCGAAAGAGAGGAAGAGAAAGATAAAGAGAGATGGGAAAAGGGCAGATGGGAGGTTTAGACAGAATATGGCTCTGTCATTTTGCTAAGAGCTAACACACGCACACATTCTCTCTTTCAATCACCAAACACAGTTTAATATTCAACATCTCAACCCAGACAACGGAGCAGATTATTTGTGTGCGGTTTGAGCGGAGCAAAAAAAGAAAGAAAATGCAGTTTACTTTCTTCATTGAGACACTCACTAAGTT
Source organism: Esox lucius (assembly GCF_011004845.1). Lineage (NCBI taxonomy): Eukaryota > Metazoa > Chordata > Actinopteri > Esociformes > Esocidae > Esox > Esox lucius. The sequence goes on along the minus strand of NC_047584.1, from coordinate 4,652,274 downwards.
GATGGCATAAGCTAAGTGTACTACAGTCTGTGGCAGTAGAATAAACATTTTCCTTTCTAGCCTCAGGACCCACTTTTCATCTGTCAAGCATATTTTAATTATTAATCTGTTTTACACACACAACATCTGCTGGGTCTATGCTCCCATTCAAACTGACTACCACAGATGCCACTGATGGGGCACTCTATAAGTTCAGAATATTATACGCTGTTTGTAAGCAGACGCCTGTGTGCGTGCGCGAACACATAAATGCGCAAATAACCATTTTCACGCAAATCCACGTGTAAATAAAGGTTGTGACACTGCCACGCCCCCACGATTTGTACCAAATCCCCCCTGGTTTGGCCAGAAGCTGTCTCGAAGGGCTTTGAAAACAGAACTGTCCTTCTTCAAACATACTACCTGTTCTCGCTGCATGAAAAACTAGCATTTGCCTCCCACCCAGAGTGGCGTGGGTCTCCGTCACCGCCTCATAGTACAGCTGTATCAGCGCGGCCTGGGAATAACCAGGATGCCTAGTGGTCCAGCGTGTCAATGCAGTTTGGCTCAACACCAGAGTGGATGGGTGGATGTTGGGAAAGAGTTGCCATCTCAAGCAACTCCTTTAGGTAGGTCTGGCGCCTGCCAGCTCAGTCTGGTTCTTGGCTGGCAATTCTGTTCTCCTAAGCACATATGTTCTAGCAAAAACCTCTTCGGTTGAGCAAACAGTGTGATAATAATGCAAACTGCTTGGCGATATATGTTTGGTGGAAACATTTTCAACTCAACTACACACATGTACACAACTCCACCAATCACACAACCTAGTACACATTACAAGGGTGAAGCCTTGACAACGTTTGGCCCGTTGCATGCCTCCCTAGTGTGCCGTGGTGAGCAAGCCGAACACAAATTGTGTAAATTAATTTATTTTTCCCGTCAGCGCGAAAATGATGCCAGATTAAGTCCATGAATATATACATGGACCAGGTCTGACCTGTCTAGAGACGCATGATTTCCCTAGGGGCATGCTGACATGATGGTGTGTGGGTTGGTGAGAGTGTGTGTGTGTGTGTGTGTGTGTGGGTGGGTGTGTCATTCCCCTGACACGGGGTGAGGAGATCTCATGAACAGGTCCAAATTGAGCTTAATCTCATTTTCTACACTGTGCTGGAACAGGAATGAAACTGCAAAATTGCGCCTTAATCGACGAGTCAAACTCCCCCACCCCCATTTCTCCACATTTTTTATTTTTTTACCCAGCGTACCAACCCAGCATCAGGTTTGGGTTTCTACCACAGTCGGGGGGCATGATTACTTCTCATCCTATTTTCTTTCTCTGCAGCGGAGTGTATTTAAGCAATCAGGGGGTTAATGTGGTTACGATAGAAACAATCATAAACCAATAAGGTCCATCCGGGCGGCCTTCCTTGTTGATTCCCCTTGTAATCCAGGGAGATTTCGATTTCAGAGATATTCTCTGTCGCGTTGCGCTGAAGCGCATCTCCATCATGGGCAGGAAGGATTCAATCAACCCCCATGGGGTTGATTACACACTTGCACGTGCACTCTCGCACTCATGCAGACACACACACATAGACACTCAAGCACACAAACGCTGCCTCTCGCTGTCATACGATAGGCACAGGTGTTTGTGATTACCCTGATAGGAAAACGGCTGACCAACCAACCAGTCATTAGCTGATGACTGGCATTAGTCTGTCTGTGGAGAGTCAGAGAGGGAAAGGTGGAGATACAATGTTTCCAGTCATGCTCATGGGCATTCCTCTTACAAAAAAGAGAGAGAAGGAATATTTTTTATGTTTCACATTTCTGCGTCACATCGCTTTGGAAATCAAACGAACCACAGTCACCCAAAGCACCTATTTCGGTCGCACGTTCAGTATCCGGGGCAATATCCTCAGAGCTACCAGACTATTACTAGGATTATCTGTGTGGAGAGCCACAGAAAAAACACCCACTGTGGTTAAAGGTATTTCGGCAGCTGCCTGTAGCATAAGAGAGGTTTATTCACCCATTGGGGATTGCAAACATTGGGAGAGGAAAAATATATAGAGAAACTGAGGCACATAGGAGATAGAGTAGACTGCTGCTTAATCTATAGGCTTGGCACTGCTGTGACTGCCCGGTTTACTAAACAGATGGGTCTATAAGGTTAAAGGCAATTAACCTACGGATTCAATTAAATATCCAAAATGTTTCCCATTGACACCTTTAATATTTGCAAGTTAATGATCAGTTTAGCAAAAAATAAGAAAATAAGCCCTCTATACTTAAAACGTGTTGTAACTAAAATATTTATCCAAAAGTGCCTACATTGACTGTGTAGCTCAAGGAAGTAGCAATGATGTATTCTGGATGTGAAAGATTGGTGGTAAAAAAAAATTATATCAAGGATATTGTTTATGGTTGGGAAAAATGCTAATATCAGGGATATTGTTGGTGGTGGTGAAAAATGCTAATATCAGGGATATCGTTGGTGGTGGTGAAAAATGCTAATATCAGGGATATCGTTGGTGGTGGTGAAAAATGCTAATATCAGGGAAATTGGGGGAATGTCACTTAAATATGCCTAAACTAGAGCAATTTATATGCTCCGTTCAAAATGCTGAGAAATATTGTACTTTGTTTGTGTTCGCTCAAGAAGGTCTTCAGCAGGTGTGCATGTTAGGGTGGATGCTCTCATTATGGCTAATAATGAACATACTGTTACCACTGAGCATCTACTAACGATGCTGGTGACCTACACACAGCCACCCACAACACAAACATGCATTAACAATTACACACACACAGACATACGCACACACATGCACAAACAAATTCACACGTAAATACACGCACACGTCTCTCACACACACAACCACACTGGCCGAGCTGCTACCAGGCTGTCAAGTCCAGAAATAATTAGGCATCAAAATGAGTTTGCCTCATTTTTATTTTATTCATGTCATGAAACTCTGGAGACAGGATAATGCAGTTAACATGCTCTCATCATGAATTTTCATTACACCATTACATGGGTACATTAACAGAGGAGAGAACTGAGATCTACCATCAGGATATAAAATATACACACACAAATGCACACAGTACATTGTACAGTCAACTCTTTTACATATAGTTTTGGTCTTTTCTTGTAAAACAACCCCTTGGCTTCCCTCAAAGGGATAACATCCTATAGCTAGCCTCATCATCTTTCCTCTCCAATGCTTGTTTTTTTTCCTTACTAAATTACATTTTAACCGCTGTTAAAGCAATACTAGCTATTCCTTGAAGTATGTGTATATAAAGGAGTATTTTTACATTTTTGCTCCATGTGACAGGTTTGTGTAACCTCTTTTTTCCTCCACTGTCACAAAGGGGACAAACCTGTAGTCCTCTGAACACTTGGGCAACAGTGGACCGTGGACACATTATCATCACAAGACAAGAGCCATAAAGCTAGTGAAACAATTAATAAAGGGGTCACCAAACAAAATACTATCAGAGCACACAGCTAACTGGCTAGCCATTTCACACTAGCAACATGTGCATGCTTTCAGTTAGCATGCATACAGTACTTGCTTACATACATCTGTATGTTTTACCGTTTGTGCAGAATATGTGTGTGTGGGGGTTGGTGTAGCAACGGGATCTGACTGTTGGTATAACATTCATTTATGTAAGAATCTAATTTAGTTTATCCAAATCTATAGAATGATGATATTGCCTTCAGAATTGCCCATTAGTGATAACAGTGACTGCTATTACAATTAAGGACACATTTGGCATGATAGGAAGCTGTGGACAGGGATGGCAGATGGATTTAACCCACAAGCTCCTGTTCCAAGGGTTGCATATTCATATTTCTTTCCAATTCTTAAACATGAACCCAAAACTTAGTGTAACTGTCAGGTTGTCTCTGTTTTAACCGTATCCCAAACCTCCAACAACAACTGATCGGAAGATAACGCTTAAACTTAACCGTTCTGAGTTTAGATTCCCGTAGCACATAGACGATAAACCCTTGCCCCATAAACAAATGTCAGATTCTGAAATGTATTCAGAACGTCAGATTGTAAAGTCTATTTGTTATAGCTAGTTTGGGGTAGAGTGCATAGCAGTACAGGGTCAAATTCTGTGGTGCTTATTTTCTCCCATCGACCCAGCTCTCACCTCTCGTGACCCTGACATTCCTCCCTGCAAAGTGTCTGATATTGAAACAGATTGCTTTTATGCTTGCTTAAGTAACATCATATGCTTCACATCAGAGTATGCTCTGGCTAACTGGGTTCCCACTGTAGCCCACCAGTTTTACACTGCACATAAGTCTGTGGTCACACACTGACACGCGCGCATTTGAACACACACCGCTACCGCATTTCTTTTGACTGCATTTTTGTTTAATCCTCAACTTCATAATGACCATGTGTCCTTCTTAACGGTGTGGGTATTTGCTTTGTTGTCCACGTGTGAACATTTACATTGTGTGTGTTGGGTTTTCTACATTATTTATGTCTGTGTGACAAAAGACATATTTAGCAGCACTCATCAGCACCAATTCCCTGTAGGTCAGGACACATCCCATCAGGAATTGTGTGTGTGTTTGTGTATGTGTGATCGCTTGCGCAAATGTGCGTAACGCTAGACTAAGTATGGCAGTAATGATGTAACATTTTTATCACCCAGTAACATAGGGTTTATATCGCTGCTCAGCTCATGCTCAATTACCCAGCATCCCATGGGGTTAGGGGGGTAAACATATATCAGCTGGGTTTGGTATATTTCCCTGTGAAACCCTGAATTAGTAAAAAAAATTGCACATTCGATGCCTTCGGAAAGTTTTCAGACCTCTTTTTCTCCACATTTTTTAGTTTTACAGATTTGATTTATAATTGATAAAAACAAACTGCCATCAACCATACCCCATAATGACTAACTGCAAGATTGTTAGATTGGTTTTTAGCATTTATTGAAAATAACAAACAGAAATACAGTTAGTGTGTCCAGACTTGAAGTATTCAGACCCTTTGGTCAGCATTTTGCAGAAACACCTTTGTCATGGATCACAGTGTTTTGTTGTAGATGCTTTCTAGCTCTATCAGATTGGATGGGGAGTGTTGGGGAAATGCAATCTTCAGGTAACCCCACGGATGTTCAATGGGTTTCAAGTCTGGGCTTCACATTTTTTAATTAGTATTTTGCTCTATTCATGTTTCCCTGAATCCTCACCAGTCTCCCAGTCTCTGCAGCGGAGAAGCATCCCCATAACATGGTGCTCCAACCATCAAACTTTACTATAGGGATGGGATTAGCCACGAGATGGGCCAAGCAATGTAGCGCTTTGCTTTCATGCATAACATTTTGTTCTGGTCAGACCATAGAATATTTTCCCTCATGTTCTCTGTCCTTAAAACAGCATTTGTCATATTCATTTCACTCAGGAGTGGCTTTCATCTAGCTACTCTACCAGAAAGACATGTTTGTCATGTGTGAAGCGATAGCAGATTTTCCAATTTCTACAGAGAAACTCTGAGAGGCCCTATTTGATTCTTGGTGTCCTCCCAGGTTCCTTCTTGCATGATTACTTAGTTTGTACGGACAGTGAGTTCTAAAAGTACTGTTGTTTCCAAACTTCTTCCATTTCACAATGATGAAGCCCACTGTGCTTCAGCATATTTTTAATAATCAATGCTTCAGCAATTGTTAATAACCTTCTCCAGATCTGTTCTGTGGACTTCATGTCATGTTCTATGCTTTAGGATGCACTGTGCCGTGTGGGACCTTATTTAAATTGGCCTTTCTAAATCCTTTCCAATCAACTGAATTTGCCACAGGTGGACTCCAGTCAAGGATGATCACAGGACATGTCTTTTGTCATGGAAAAGGGTCTGAATACTTATGTATATGATATATTTCAGTTTTTTATTTTATGTCTTTACATTGTCATAATGAGGTGTGTATTGATGGCATTTTTTAAAATCAATTATACTACAGTCTATAAAAATAACATCTTGAGAAAGGGGTCTAAATACTTTCTAAAAACACTGTAACTACTTCACGTGCTGATAATGACTTTGGTATTATTGTGGTGATTTGCTTGATGACATGTATCTAGCCATTAAGAGTCTGTCTAGAGAGAGCATTGCAGAATGTGTTTTTTAGTCAATATGAGTCTCCACAGATTTCATCAAATAATGTCACATTTGCTAAATGTCACAACATACAGTAATGCTGTTACACTGTATTATTGCATATAACATGTATATCATGGAAATGCATGTTTTTGGATTACCACATTTAAGTTAACATTTAAGCTATTGGAAATGCAAACAGTTAACCAACCCATCTCTGGCAATGAACCGACAAGCCTCAGTAGCTTAAGGCGTGTTTTACGCTCATCTGCCATCCTAGTCCACAACACTTCAGCAGACCGCAAGTCTACTTTAATAACTCACCTTTGCACCAACTTGTGGGTTTGTAAAGCAATTCCTGACATTCTGTGGACCTGGATGGACGTTTAATTGTATATTGAAACTGGCATGATCTGTCTCCATTATCAAACTCTAAAGAGCACTATCTAATCTACAGAAGACGGATCCAAGGATACATGCAATATTCTCTCTATCTGCCTATCAGTCTGCATGTCCCCTGTCCATCTTTCTGTCTACCCGTATGTTATTCTGCCGGCCTGCTGCTTGTCTGTCTGTCTGTCTGCTATCATCCCCTCTCCTGGCATATTTTATCAATTCTTATGAATAGACTCTTGACTGGGAGCGTGACCCCATTAGATCATCCTATCTAAAGCCAGTCATGAGACCCGAGCAGAATCCTGGGGGACCGGCCGAGACCTGTCAACCATAATCACTCTGGAGGTGGGAGGGGGAAACTATAGTAGAGGCAGAATGGAGGATAGGGTGCAAGGAAAGGATGAGGGAAGGAAGAAATTAAGGAGGGGACTTCTGTGTAGTTCACTTGGCAATAGCACGGCAACTGTAATGCTAGTAGGGTTGATTCCCACAGGGGTCCATATGAAATAGTAAGGAAATGCAATTAATGAATTTGACACACCTGTAGATTTCACGTGACTATGAGATATGCAGATACCTTTAAAAAAGTAGGTGCATTGATAAGAAAACAAGTCTATTGGGCAGGCTATTGATTGTGGCCTGTGGAATTTTGTAAAACGTTGTAGATATTAGCAGGAACTGGAACATGCTGTAATTTGTGCCTTCCCATACTGTAACCACCATAGGGTGAAACTTTTGCTCACGGGATTCCAGACAAGCTGCCATTTGCATGGTACAGTTAAAATCAGAATTAATCTCCGAAGGGCACATTTCTCCAGCGTGCCAGTGGACATTAAAGGTGATCAAATACCAACAGTTTCTTCTGCTTTCCGGATGACCGGTCTCAGACAACCCCTGCAGGTGAAGATGCCGGGTGCCAGGGGCCTGGGATGGCGTGGTTACATGCGGTCCGAGGTTGGGAGGCCGGTTGGATGTACTGACAAATTTTCTAAGCCAGCTTTAGCCAATAGCACATTTATTGTCTCCAGCACAAGGTGCATATGTATAATTCTCATGCAGTTTAAACCAGTCTTATGCAGCAGACTAGTCAGATGGATGGAATATCTTGGCAATTAAGAAATCACTCACTTACAGGTATGTAAATAAAAATATGCTTTTTGTGTTTATTGAAGATTTCGGAAAATTTTTATTCAGCTAATGGGACCACTGCTTTATATCTTTTGTTTGTATTTTTGTTTAGGGTGAATTTAAAATGTAGGTACAGAATGTGAGGATTTTGTTTTGTAGTTCTGCACCCCACAAAAAAAATTGTGAATTGGGGAGTTGGTATCTGAACTTATTTTAAGGGCCCCCAATTGGCGCAGTGGTTTCAATTGCTGCTGCACAGAACAGCTGTGTCATGTCTTCAATGTCTTCATTGTGGTTGCTGCACATAGACAACTCCCACATGTCCAGCACGGGTCACACGGAATTTGGCTCTGCGGGGGACAGGTAGTTGTCGGAAAGGCCTACCTTGTCACGTAGCATTTCATCGATCAGACCCAGGCCTTAGATCTTCCTCCCTCCTCGTCCTCCACTTCTCTTCCTCCTCCCTCCTTCAGGCTCTCCTGTGCGGTGGTTGGCCTTCCCTGCATGCATCAAAGTGTTGTGTCCTTCCGTGACGTCAACATTAATGGAGGGGACTGTTGGTTTGGTGATGCGACGCCACGAATCAGAGCCTGTCATGTATACGTGTGATCTTTCCTACACCGGTAATAAGCATAGCAAAGTGCTACGGCAGTCTGTCACTCAACCCTCCAGGGCTGCCGGGCAAACAGGACATTCGTTATCATCGCTAACGCTCCGGATAGCTCTTCAATTGGGAACATCAGTTGGACGAATATGATCGCGCACACACATTTAAATTGTAGACACAAACAGACACATACACACAGAAAACTCTTCACTGAGGGGCCACTTGCCAGAATTTAATGATCTGAATATAGTAATAATTCACTGCTTATTAATTTACATGCGTCATTACGGTCTGTGTCCTCTGCCTCTAGAGGATTCCACCAGAAAGCAGTAGCTGTGCATGTTCGAAGCTCTACCCACACAGCGGGCTGTGAAAAACGTGTGTGTGTGTGTTTGTTTATGTGAATGCATGCTTGGGGTAAGCTGACCCGTGTACCTTTTGTCAATCCATCTCTCTTACGCGTCAAATTCCAAACCCCTCATTACCGCTCTCTTTCTGGCTGTCATTGGAATTCAAGCAGAGTTACTTGCTTTTATTTAATTCACACTCTGCTTCTCACTCTTTCCATTTCACTAAGTCTCGTGCTCTCTGTCTCTGTCATTTGGTGCTGAAACATAGTGGAATAAAAATACCTTCCCACTCGTTTGGTTTTCAAACCACTATTTAAACAGCAGATGTCTGGCTCAGTGGAGTACAGGAGAAGAAAGCGGCTCAGCGCTCCACTAATAAAGCCTTTCATAATTTTGTGAGGTGAAACAGACCGCCGGAATGCATTACTTTAATTATCCTTTCAGCTCCCCCGCTCTCTCTATGTCTCTTTCTCTCTCTGTCGCTCTTCCTCTTTCTTTCTCTCTCTCTGTATTTTACTCTTTCTCTATTCTCTCTTTCTCTGTCTGTCTCTTTTTTGTCTTTTACATATGCATCTCTGCCTCCCTCCCTGATCCTCGCATTATAGTCATATGCAACATCCTGCCTTGCATGCACAGTGCCATACTACTACTGATTGGGTGCCGTACAAACAAATAGAAAACATAGAAGCTATCACCAATGGTTGATTGTAAGATGCTGTTTAGATCTTCTCTGATGTGGACACTTCTATCAATGCTGTGAGTGGGCGATGGGTTTTTTGATGTTGTTCAACCTTGTAGTCTCAGTTCCAGTTCCATAGGGTTAGTGCACTGGGCAGTCTAACAGGACACAGGAGAACCTGGTCTTGCAGGTAAGATAATAACAATGAATAGAGGAAACATGTCTCATGTAAAACAGGAAGTTCCTCTTACAGTCTGGGCCAGATTGGGTCAACAGCACTCACCCTCCTCAATAGCCCATAACACACACACACACACACACACACACACACACGTGCACTTGCACACACAAGCGTGCACCAGTGGTTTATGAACCAGACGTACAAAGTAACACTTTTAGTCCCTCTTACAGCTGTGTTTGAGAGGAAGTACACGTGGGGGCTCAAGGAGTTCTGCCCATAGATGATCAATTTGCCACGCACAGTAGAGGGATGGGGGAGGGCACACACCGGCACGCTGGCTCCCTCCCGTTCTCCCCCTTTGCAGCCTCAGGACTGAGGCTGAGCGGTGATGGCTTCTCCTCCCGTCCCTCCCTATATGAAAAGAGAGAAGTCTTCTCCTCCCTTCTTGTATAAAAGGGTAGAGGTGTTGGGCACAGCAAAGGTGAAAATCCTTTTGTTGAGGGTGTTCTCCATCACACGCCCTGTCAGGCCCAGAGACACACACACACACACACACACACACACGTGCGCAGCTCCCTGATAGGCCTTCTCAATCTGACAGCTTCATACATCACAAAGCAGAGAACAGCCATCACTTCAAAGTGGTGCGAGAGGAGAGGGAGTGGTGTTTGTGTGTGTGTGTGTGTGTGTGTGCATGCGTGACGCAACTTCTCTGCTCTGCCATCTCAGATCTATACTGCCTCTGACATGCATCGTACCGGGAACCTTTGAACGCTCGATCCAGGTGGCTAGGGGGAAGCCTGTTGGGGGGACTCCCCTGTGAACTGACGTTAATGTGCGTAACCTCTGTTAAAGACGGGGGATGAGTGACATGCGGAGAGTACATGACAGCTTGTTTAAGTGAAGGTGTGTTTATGTGTTTGTGTTGTTGAAGGGATGAGGGTGGCAGGTGAGAGAGAGAGGGATAGATATAGGACATGGCAGCTGCTCTTTTCATGGTTTTGTCTGGGTTAAAAAAACTGGTTCGTATCAAAGCAGTTCTCTGCTAATGGGCGGCCTGTCAAATGATGTTGATCACTGATATGTTATTGATATGTTCGATATATAACGTCTATACGTTTAGAGAGAGTGAGAAAAAAAAAAAAAGAAAGAGGCGGGTTGGAGTTATGCTTCTGATTTTAAAGGACACTCTGCCTCAAGGGTAGAAATAATATGATTGTTCAAAAGCTTAACAGTCAGTGGGTAAAACTTATAGCACCAGTTTTGGGTCAAATTCTACAAAGGGATCTTGGTTCCATGGTTATTTAACGCTAATCTTAGCCAGAAACATTTGGATGTAATGATAGGTAATCATATAAAAGCAATGTCATTCAAAGGCTGCATGTGGTTACACAAACCACTCTCCATGCAAATTGATTTCAAACATTCTATTGAGAGACAGACAGGCAGGCAGACAGAAAGACAGACATTCAGACAAGCGGACTGACAGGCAGAAAGACAGGGATTTTTTAGACCATCAGAGAACCTGGGTAGATATTTGTTATGTTGGTCACATGTGACCTGCATATTCCAGATGTTTTTGCCAGATGCAGACCTGCCAGTTATCTGGAAGCACAAACACACAGGCTGAATACAAAAGATACAACGATCACATTCTGAATGACTCATTTCAAACAGGAGTCTAATGTTGTGTTACTTTAATGTTGGGATGCCTCAGGGTTCTCTCCTCAACAAAAAAAAGAGATGTTCTAGTAACTAGTTGCTGCCATTGCTGCATTTATTTTTGGTCTTCTAAATGCATTATATATACCCACTAAACCTTGAAGAAGATAAAGAACGAAAGTCTCACAGGCTTAGTTCAACAGTCAGACCCCATCAAAACCCCAGTTTTTATGTCTGTAAGAACTGTACATGTAAACAAATTGTATAGCACCAAAAAGTGCTTCAAACAAACATTTTGAAATCATGGATGGTCAGTCCATAGCCCCGCCTATTAAGAGTGACATTTCTCTAGGCCTATCCCTCAGATTTGTGTTATCACAGATTTCCTTTTGGATTTCTTCACAAAGGCATTTCTTCAATGGTATCAAACCTATGTCATAAACTTGTAAAACCCATAACATCTTTGAGACATGAATGTAATTTAGTGTCAAAACTTAATATGTGCAAATCCATGATGTATGGGGCAGACGACGAAGAACTACATACATGCTACTCAGGCAAAAATACTGTTCATAGTCTAATAATGCAAAATAACAGTCATTTTAGGGACCTGCCTTATTCCCAATTGTTAATAAATAAAGTAATTTCTCCCGGTTCTTATTGAGGGATCCTCTAATGTCTATCTGGCTTTTCAATCAATAGGAGAAAGGGAGAGAGGGAGAATTAAAAAAAAGAACAGCAACAAGGGGAGGGATAGAAAGATAGAAGGGGGTGGAGACAGAGAGAGGGAGAAAGGTTGATTATAATTACAGATTTTAGCAGCCTGTGCCTTAGCATAACCTGCTCATTACTGTGAGAAAATGTGTGTGTGTGTGTGTGTGTGTGTGTCTGCCAGTGAGTGTACAGCGTGTGTGTGAGTGGGTGAATACACTCCTGCCTGCCTCCTCGGAAAGCCTTCCGCCATGATCCCAGCCTGCTTCATGCTGTATGCACAGAGCCCCACACACAATTGCTCCATTTAGAATTTAAGCACACAAAAACCTGTTATTTCAATTGACCTTTGTCACATCAAGCTGTCAATGATCTCAGCCCAGCACTCTGCATTCTCCAATACAGGGGCAGGCACTATGGTAATAGCCATTTGTTTTAGAATATGGCCTTTAGGTAAAAGAGAGAGGAGAGAAGGATAAACGCAAATGATGTGGAGAGGTATTTAGCCCCAGTGTATTTGGAGGAGCAGGCCTGCTTGAGAGACTGCCAGCAGCGCTTATGGTAATGGTCAGAGGCCGAAAACCCAAGTGGAACCACGCTGCATTTTCACCCCAAACTGTGAATATTATAGCTAAATGAAAGACAAACCTTAAAAACGTTTATTGACTCTTAAGTGACAAAATAGCAAAAAAGTTGTTGTTTTTATAATTGCCGGGGTTTTAGGAGTAACACAAGAAAATGTAATGATGTTACTTGCACTTATAGAAGAAAGAAACATGAAATCCAGTTGACTTATACTGGGATCTTAATAAAACTGCTGAGGGTTAGGGATGAAAGGCTCAATCTACGATTGTTTTCTAGTTCCAAGGACCCATCCATTAGTTTACCACACACAAAGTGGGAGTATCAGGCTGTTGAAACAGATGTTTCCTTAAAGGAAAGAAAGAATACATTTTGGAAGTATGAAGTAATTTATAATATAATCCTTCCAGAATGCCAGACATTGTTGATGAGTCTGTGATTAGTCTTACTGATTTGGTGTTGCAGCTTGTCCAACGGCCTTCCCTCTTACCATACGCATTCAAATGATTATTACATCAGACGAACGAATGACTGACTGACTGAGCCATCCCCTATCATCATGTATGTATGGGTGTGTGTCTTTGTGTGTCATTTGTTGTCACTGCACTGTTCCATAACCATAATTCTTGCAATAATTATTCCTTACAGTGATCATAATTATAATTACAAGTAACGTAATTACAAACACAAACCCACTTCTCTATTTCTTCTATCCAGAGCACACGTCATCTACACTTCACATTCACAAACCATATTAAACCGCTATTACATCCAATCTAATTGTGTGGTTGTTTGTACAACAAATAATATTTTCAACCAAGCCCTTAACTGCAAATATGACCTGTTCTATGATTAGCCGCCGCAACACAGCCAAATACGTTAGAATGGTAACATCAGCAATTTACCCCATCACATACCCCAGCCTCAGTACCATCCTATACCCCATTCTAAGTACCATCATATACCAAATCTTCGGTATAATCACATACCCCAGCCTCAGTACCATCATATACCACATCTTCGGTATCATCACATACCCCAGCCTCAGTACCATCATATACCACATGTTCGGTATCATCCCATACCCCAGCCTCAATACCATCATTTGCCACAACTTCAGGATCATCACATACCCCAGCCTCAGTACTGCCCCAAATCTCAATCTCAGAGTCCTGGTGCAAAGGGAGTCATGCTTGCATAGTGGTTGCCCCTTTCTCCTGATTTACCAAAACACGTGACTCCCTCAAGGGTTCTTAATCGGTAGCTGAAACCTGCACACTTATAGCTTATAGCCAAATCCTGTAGAACCCACGCTGTTTTCTAGAGACAGCAAAACATATCATTAAGGGCTTGTTAAATAGAGTGATAATGTCCATCTGTATTTTAATGGTTTCTACAGTACTTCCTCTTGGTAAGAACATTATCACTTTCTCAGTGTGTCTAGGCAGACTCCAGAATTTAACTGACACCCACAAAGTAGAAACTTAAACCATGAAACAGACCTCAGACATGAGAGTGAGGAAAGAATTAAAAGAGTGTGAACTGGGGAGTGACACGGACCCACACAGTTCCTTTTGATTCTCTAATCAGATATTGTGGATGCTGCTGAATCTTGTTCGGTGACAAGAGTGACTGGCAGTGCAGGGACATCTGGCCACAGCGAGGGGACCATCCACACAGGCAAACTACACGAAAGCCTGTGCCAGAGATGAGGCCCTGAGAACTGAACGGCAGTATTATGTAAATTGAATTTTGTTAATTCAGTGGTCCTATTTGAGGGAAATCTGCCACAACACCTGCCGCTGCTTCTGAAGGCAAGGACACAGATCAGTTGTGACACGGTCTTCATTAGATAAACAAGGCAGGTTCCCCATAACAGCATTTGGTGGAAGGCACCATCAATTCTCATACATTTAGATCACAGAGATTGGCGATGACAATGAGAACCTCTAGCACATAGACTCTAGACTCACTGGGGCGAAGGCAGGGTGTGAGCGTGTTTTGCACGCACACGTTTCCGTGAATGTCTGTGCATGGGAGAGTGCGTGTGTGGATCTCAACTGTTCCTGTCTGTGCATGTCTTTCTGTCTCCCCGCCAAACAAGATGACGACTGATGTATATTTCAGCTCCAGTTCCGCAATCAAAGAGGCTCTTGTGGCCTTTCTGATGCATCATGTAAATTTCATAAAGAGGGGTAGCGGAGGAGAGTCGGAGACAGCTACGGCAGAAGGAGTCAACCTAATGTCTGTTTGCCTTTAAATCTGACATCTCCTTCACTTAAACTGTCCTACCCTGGACACGGCGCTAGTCAAAGGGTGTGTATGTGTGTGCACGCGTGTGAGTCTGTGCATGTGTATGTGTCTGTGCGTATGCATGTGTCCTCGGCGTGCATATACGTATTTGAGGGCGCATTTGCTATGGCAGTCAGAGTGAAATACTGCCCTCAGTTCTTGACAGAGAGTGAGACAGGAAGAGAAATCATGCCAGGACTGTGATTGTGGCAGACGATCGCAGTATTTCATGTTTTGAGAGCAAGAAAGGCCTACAGCCTGTGAATGTGTGTGTGGGAGGAGGGAACATTTCCAGTCATATATTTATATACATATCAAATTCAATGTAGAAGCATAGAGGATTACAGGGTAGGAGTGAGAAAAAGTGTGTGTGTGTGTGTGTGTGTGTGTGTACACAAGTTGTGCTGGGGTCCAGGCCTGGAGGGGGCTGCAAGCCTCCTCAGCTCTAGTTTTGGCAAGTCCTGAGCCAGCCGTGTTGTTTTCTAATGATTCAATTGGCCAAAACAGCATATGCTCCCCTCTGCATCATAAAGTTCAATTAAACCTGTAGAAATTAGATTTTGGTGTCTGTGTGTTCGTGCTTGTGTGTGTGTGTGTGTGTGTGTGCGCACGCTTGTCTGTGTGTGTAATCTGATTACTGCTTGTTCATTGAGTTTGAAACACAACACATAACACAATATGAAAAACACTTTGGTTACACTTTACTGTAGATGTCCTTTGGCATACATTAATAACACCTTTATGAACACTAATAACATTTGAATAAATAATATCACAAAACTCAAAAACGTAGGTGTCCTTATGTATGCATTATTAATGCCTTTACAACGGCTATATAAAACAAAGTTATATTTCAGCGGCCCATTTGGATCTATCAACAAAACAGATAATCCTTTTAAATTGGCCTGACATTTTTACATTTGTCATAAGTAGTCATTTAGATAGATAAAATGTCCTAACTGTTGTGAAGGACTTTTATACTTTTATATTCTCTGGTGTAAACTGTTATTAACAACTGCCACTTCATAGTCTGGATTACAACATATGCTGTTTTATTACACTACATGCTTCTTAAGAGTCTACATAGCAGATACCCAGTTTTATCTTAAGTATGAATGTAGTCTATCCCGATGTCAGAAATCTGTAAGTATGGTACAGAAGTTTCAACCCCAGCCATCTGTCTTATAGTATCATTTTTATTTTAGTAAACGATTAGGCTACATGTCACCATGTCTACAGCACTATACCTGTCTTTGATTCCAGATTTTTTTTTAAATACATGACAATTGATCATATCTGCTCAAAGTAAGGATAATGTATAATTGGGAAGATGTACTACGAAGAGTTTGTGTACAATGCCAGTACATCTTACAAAAGAATTTAGAATGTCTACATCATACGTTTTTTACCTTCATGTCTTTTAAACCTCAGACAGACAACATCACACATCTCCACACAGGATATTCTATACATAATCAAATATGTAATAAAGTTTGTGTTTGCCAGGTGAACTTAAAAGCACATTTCCAAATTGTCACATTTCTGCTTATTTCCAAACAGTTTTTTAGTTGGTTCTATTTTACAGACATTTCAATTAAATGTTTCTATAATATAATTGTACTTTTTGTTTTAGTAAAGAGTAAACTGGAAGCAGCTACATTGGGGAGAACAAATATTTGATACACTACCGATTTTGCGGGTTTTCCCACATACAAAGCATGTAATTTTTATCATAGGTACTCTTCAACTGTGAATGACGGAATCTAAAACAATAATCCGGAAAATCACAATGTATGATTTATAAGTAATTAATTAGCATTTTATTGCATGACATATGTATTTAATGTATCAAAAAAGCAGAACTTAATAATTGGTACAGAAACCTTTGTTTGCACAGCGTATTGTCGCTGGGCAATACAGACTTTCAGCTCCCTCCAAAGATTTTCTATTGGGTTCAGGTCTGGAGACTGGCTAGGCCACTCCAGGACCTTGAGATGCTTCTTACGGAGCCACTCCTTAGTTGCCCTGGCTGTGTGTTTCGGGTCATTGACGTGCTGGAAGACCCAGCCATGACCATCTTCAATGCTCTTACTGAGGGAAGGAGGTTGTTGGCCAAGATACATGGCCCCATCCATCCTCCTCTCAATACAGTGCAGTCATCCTGTCCCTTTTGCAGAAAAGCATCCCCAAAGAATGATGTTTCCACCTCCATGCTTCACGGTTGGGATGGTGTTCTTGGGGTTGTACTCATCCTTCTTCCTCCAAACACGGCGAGTGGAGTTTAGACCAAAAAGCTCTATTTTTGTCTCATCAGACCACATGACCTTCTCCCATTCCTCCTCTGGATTACCAGATGGTCATTGGCAAACTTCAGACGGGCCTGGACATGTGCTGGCTTGAGCAGGGGACCTTGTGTGTGCTGCAGGATTTTAATCCATGACGGCGTAGTGTGTTACTAATGGTTCTTTGAGTCTGTGGTCCCAGCTCTCTTCAGGTCATTATCCAGATCGTGCTGTGTAGTTCTGGGCTGATCTCTCACGTTCCTCATGATCATTGATGCCCCACGAGGTGAGATCTTGCATGAAGCCCCAGACCGAGGGGGACTGACCGTCATCTTGAACTTCTTCCATTTTCTAATAATTGTGCCAACAGTTGTTGCCTTCTCACCAAGCTGTTGCCTTCTCACCAAACCGGAGATAGTTGTGTCACTGCTTTTTTCCAAAATTTTAGGCAACCAAAATATAATTACTACACATTTATAGCACACAATTCTAAAGGTTTTGATGGTTACATCTTGATGCAGTATCTTGCTAACAATGGTATTGGCATGACACTTATTGCTAATGGTAGCAAGCTCATGATTTTTACAAACAACACATTCAATCAGAGATACATTGATTGTCATTGCTTCCTACCAATGAAGCTGGCGGCCTTGCCACGTGCTATGGGTTTTAAGGATTTGAAAAAAGGCTACTTTCCTTACAAGTTTAACATCAAGGAAAAGGAGAACTATATTGGCCCCCATCCGAAACCGTATTCCAAAAAAAAAAATGATGAGTTTTTACAATGGTACGCAACTGTTTCAGCAGACCCCTTTGTCATGCAGGAGGAAATAAAATCTTACTGCGGGATGAAATAAGGCTTAATGTGCTCATCTTGAGAGAGTGTTGTATGCGCTACAGACTCAAGTTCCTGGAGTGTGGTGGTGTTGACCAATTCCGGTCAATTACGATTGCTTCGGCTTGCATGAAAGTCTTTTGCAGCAGATTCCTCACCAAGGACACCATTGCATTGGTCCACTCAGACAACTACAACCGTTGTCAGAAAACATTCTCAAACAGCTCCAAAGGCTTGAATATGTGGCCTCTGATGAGAATATATCAATACAGCATGCCCTGAACAGGGGTGAAGTGAAAATTGGTGACTACTGTGTTGATGGATATGTCTATGAATTTCTAGGCTGTTGCTGGCACGGTCACTCAAAGTGTCAATGTTCAGCAATCATCAATCCGCTAACAAAGATTCAGTACAGGTTGATGCACCAACAATGGCTGACAAAGTATAACAATGTCTGTAGTATTTACCCATTCTGCAACAAGACAAAGACTTATCCGATTGAGCATCCAGACATAATCTTTTTCGAGATTTCAAACCGCTAGACACCTACTTTGGTATAGTTAAGGCTACGGTGTGTCCACCGAAAGGCCTTTATCACCCCGTTTTACCACACAGGGTCGGCGGTAAGCTGTTCTTTCCCTTGTGTAGATTATGTGCAGAGTCTGAAAACCAGGTAACTGATTGTTCACATACCGATTCAGAAAGATCTTTAACTGGTACCTGGGTTTCTATTGAGCTGGTTAAGGCTGTGGAGAAAGGCTATCCCATTGTGAAAAGTCTGGGATTTCACCAGGACATCAGATAACCTTTTTGCAGATTACATGAGAACATTCCTGAAGCACAAGCAGGAAGCTAGTGGCCATCTGTGGTTGACGCTGATGCTAAAGCCCAATATATCCGTGAATATCATGAAAAGGAGGCTGTGCAGCTTGGCAAGGAAAACATTGTTATAAACAGTGCAAGGCGATCTTTGGCTAAATTGGCAATGAATAGTCTTTGGGGTAAGATGGGTGAGCGGTCTAACCTTATGAAAACAATGCTAATTAGAGATCTGGAGGAGTTTAGCCACTACCTTTTTTCCAGTGAAATAGAAATTGGTTATTTCTCTTTCATCTCATACACAGTTGCAATGGTAAAGTGCCGTTACACAAAAGAGACACCAATCAAACCACATAATGGCAAAAATGTTATTGCCGCGTTCACAACCGCTTATGCTAGACTCAAATTGTATTCACTCTTGGAGAAGTTGAATAGACATGTACACAGACACTGATTCAGTGATCTTTGTCACACGGCACAGGTATTGGGTACCCCCACTGGTGCCATTCTTGGATGACTTGACCGATGAGTTACCGGATGGTGACAGCATCGCTCAATTTGTTAGTGGTGGTCCAAAGACATACGGTTACAAAACCGTTAAAGGTCTGACCTGTCTCAAAGCAAAAGACATTACACTCAACAGCTACAACACAACTTTTGTTACTTGGAGACGCTAACACGACTGGTTGATAACTTTGTACAGGGCGAGGGTGGTGAAGATGATCACATGCTAGCTAATGCAGATACATTTGCGAGAGATAAAAAACATTCACATTGAAAAACCGAGTAGTGTCTAAGCGTTTCAGAGTTGTGTACAACAAGAGTGTACTGCTCCCTGACTACAGCACAAGGCCTTACGGGTACTAAATCACATTCTAGAATGGATAGCAGTTTTGACCAACGACTACAACACCCATTCAGCTGTGTCATTAGTGGCCCCAGTAACTCTGGTAAAACATATTTCATGAAGATGTTGTTGGATAATGCTGACGTTGTTTTCTCCAAAGAAATTCAGAATATCGTCTGGGTTTATTCATGTTGGCAAAAGCTCTATGACGAAATGTTGAAGGTGAGGGAGATTACTTTTATAGAAGGTCTACCAACATCGCTGTGTGATGACAATCTGCTACGGATTCAGAAAAACAACCTTTTAACTATTGACAATTTAATGAAAGGTGAATCAGAGAGTTTGGAGATGGAGAGAGTTTTCACACAATATTCAACACCAGAAGCTACAACACCAGAAGACTACCGTCTGAGAACGGGGGGATTGGCCTGTCTTGTATGTTCCTAAGAAAGTTCACGTCTAAACGCATTTCGTAAAAATTTACCACTTTTGAAGATTAAAGGCACCGGCAAGTCAACTAAAAGTGCAGAAAGGCACTGATTGACTTGGGAAAATATATAAAATCTGTCATAAAACCTTCCAATGCCATCGTCTGTTATGTAAATAGCCAGCCATTGCTCCCTGGGCTGATTGCTCGGGTGTGTATTAACAATCATCATTGATGCAACATCTCGGACTGGTCCACTAGGTAGTTGGTCGCATGCCAGCACACCATAGAAATTAGTCCTAGATGAAAATTGGTTCACCACACCAGTCAACTCTGCAGTATTAATTTCCACAATGTTTTCCTAATAGTAGTCAACCATGACTTGTCACCGGTTTGACACTTCAATAATGGAGTCAAAGATTGAATAAACAACCAATTGAGTTGTGTGGGGTAGTGGTTGTCTGAAGCTAAGGCCAATTGGTAAAATTTTATGCATGTTAACATAAATTTCATGTTGTCGTTTTCCACAGTATAAGCACTCATGTCAACTAAATCCAGCTGAAATTGTGAATTTATATCATGAACAATAACTCTACTTCTTTGAAAATGTATAGCTACAGGCCTGTGTAGCATGTATGTATCCTGGGTGTGGGGTCCAGGGTACCGTAGAAGTCTACAGCGTTGTCAGCTATGGCGTCACACAGCCAGGCCTCAACCTTGTGGAATTCAAGCTTCTGTTGGTTGTATTCTTGAGATATGTTTCGTCATTCTTCTGACTGCTTGATAGTCACAGGCGGTATGTCTGTTTTTATGCTGTGTTGAGGACTGTGTTAGTTTAAGGCGGTAATTCAGGGTCTTATGTCTGGTGAACAGTTCGCAGTCAATCTAACCTGCTGAAATTTTCCGGAAATAGTTCCAATCTAACAGACTGGTACTGTTTCAATCCTTCGACAACTTTAAACAGTACATCTACCATATTATGTGTACCCTGTTTGGGGCCCAAATAAATCACTTTCCGAAAGGTGTTCCATAATCCGGCATTAAAAACCCTTTGATCAGTCACACCGGCCTTAAACTCTTGGCCTTCGGGTAATTCATAAAATGCAACCTCCGGTAGCTCAGGGTTGAAAATGTATCCACCAACCCACCTGTCGTCCAACTTCCATTCCCGTGCTAACATATCCCAGTGAATGGTTGATGGATCAGGGATAAACTCTGCATTGGTTTCTTCTGTGCTGCCATGTTGATTCCTTCTCTGCTGTCCATTTGTAATCTCTTGCCGACTCGTTGAGATGCAGTTGGTGTTTCACCCGAAACATTGATCGCTGCATAATCCACCATGGTTTGTAATGTGTAGGTAAGTTTACTCAGGCAGGACTGAATGACCATCAATGGGGTCTGCGTGATTTAAATACACAGACCACGCCAATCATCCCATAAAACATGAAAGGTTAACAACCACCGGTTGTAGGACATCTGCTGTAACACTTATCGGAACATAAAATGCCCAGGGTTTATAGAATTGCTGAACCCTGGCACCCTTTTTTGTAAACACCAAACATCTTGCCGCTGAGATAACACTTATTACCTGAGAATTTAACATTCCGGAACCCTAAGACCCCCATTGTTAAACATTAATCATATAGTCCATATGTCACACCGGAAGTCCCACCCTGCAAACCAGATGTCCTGCCCACCTGTGAAAGCAATCTGGATGCCCCGTCATAAATCACCAAAGTGACACAATATACCCTACATTTACTACTATCAGCCACCGTCCCGACCTCACGATCTTGTTGAATTACATCAGAATTGCTTTTTATATCTGTATTACAAATGACAGACCGTAGTCTTCTCTGAAGTGTCTACTAGAAAGTTTTAGCTGGCTTTCTTGTCTTCCGGTAACTAAAAAATTTAACCCAGATAATTGGGGGTGGTGGATACTAGTTAGATGTAAGCTACTAGTTACAGAAGAGAGCTCGCTTCAGATGAGCAAGTTACGTTCAAAGAATCAAACTAAACCGAACATGTTGCCAAATGAATGCGATTCTATTGTTTCTATACAGTTTGTAAGATGTTTACATGCGATAGAACGGTTGACGAATTATATTAACTGATAAATAGATTTATTTAGGGGGGGCTAAAATAGGCCTAACGACGTCCCAGGGCCTACCTATTATAATAAATCTGGTTGTTACTGAGGCTGTTACGACTGTTGTTTTTCGTGATAATGGTGGTCTTATTGCGAATCAAGCATGCTCTTATTTTTTGACGTTGGTTTACACGGTCTCTGACCAGACATGAGTTTGATCGTAGGCCTTAGTATACGACAAAGATAATATTGATGAATACCAGCTCTGTCGGTGAAATTATCATAGATAATTTTAAGATCTAATTTGATCTTACACACGTTTCATGGATCAGGGCCAATGTCGTCAGCAGCCAATGATAACCAAATGATCGCACTTTTCTGAGAACCAGAGCAAGCAGAATCACATGGCCTACCTTTTGGGAGTTGAGGTGGCTGCATCAAAGTACTTCCCAACACACATTTCCTATTTTGATAAATTCCCTATGTTTTATCTTGAAGGCATCGGCATTATGACAGGTATCTGATGAAAAAACAATTCAATCGTATGAGGAAAAAATAGATTCAAGTATGGAAAAAGTGTACGCTAAAATAATTAAATGGATTTTCGCATCAGATCTTAAAATGTCTTCATTCATACAAGTTTTTTCCACTTTCGCTTCTTTTTACAATTCGCTTTTTCTTCCCACCTTCGTTCGAGTCATGTTTCCTCAAAACCAAGTTTTGAGCCTCTATTGGTGTGGAGCCGGGGCTTTATCTGGGCATTGAATTCTCACACCTGATTAGCTATGAATCACACCATTATAAGGTGAAAATCATAGCCTTTCCATGCTCTGCTTTCCCAATGCAACCTGTGAAGAGAATTTTAAGAATTGTATAAACTAGGCTAAATGTGTACATTTAAACACTTGGTGAAAAAGTTGTCACCTTTATTGATAGTTATTGTATAAATGTAATTCACAAATGAAAGAAAAAAGTATGTTGTTTTGCCATGAAAAAAAAAAAAAGTTCTTATGGCATGAAATAAAATAGCTCTGGCAGACTCGCTAGTAATTGCTCTATTCTTATGACTATTCCAGTAAGTTAGTAAATATCGGTAAAGCTTATTACTGGCTAATACGCAGTTAAAACGTTAAGAAACGTTAGTCAGTTTAACTGTATCACTGTACTTCACGAATGGCCAATAAACTATTAAAACGGCCAGTGGCAAAATAGTATTTGTTCAGGATAGAAACAAGAGGCTATACTAACACCCATTAAAAGTTCAGCTCGGTGGTGTAGTGGTTAATGACACAGCCTTTCACGTGGGTGACCTGGGTTTGAAACTTGAGGTAGGAAAATGTTCAATTGCGGCCTGTCTCAACTAGGCTGGCCTGATTTCTTGTTTTTCAGACAATTTAATTTAGTTTTTTCATACTATGAATTATTTCAGTGAAGTTTTTCTTTTCTTACAGTCAATACATTATGGGGCCAACTTGAACTCAACTGTTTGCCTAAAATTGTAAGTAGCTTACCGGAGCGCCGTACTGGAGCCTTCTGGCCCAAGTCAAGCACTGTCCATAGTAGATTACTAAATCACATTTAATATGGGTTGGCTAATATTATCAAAGGCATACTGTGTTCACTGCCTAACGAGTCATGTGAAAAATCTAATGCAACCAGTTAACACTGAGGTGTCAAACCAATTCCACGGAGGGCCAAGTGTCTGCAGGTTTTTGTTTTTTCCTTTAAATTGGTTCCCAGTTCAGACCTAAACAACCAGGTGAAGGTAGAACCTAACCAATTAGCCAACTAGTTAATCAATCAAGTACAAGGTGAGTGCAAAAACCTGCAGACACTCAGCCCTCTGTGGCGATTTGGGTGATTTCTGTTATCAAAAGTTAAAGATTTAACTACACTTTCTGTTTTTTTGGAGTTGGATCAAGTGGCATAGAAGTTGCTAGGTGAACAACCTAGCAAGGCATCCTCTAGCATACAGTATAACATGGTATACAGCTTAAAAACCTAAACAAACCAGAAAATGCAGTCTACACACATTAGTAATGCATCTTAAGTAAGCTGCAATCTTTCCTGTTGGTTTAAATGTAACACGCTATGTAACCAACCTCACACACTGTAGTGGGATGCGAAGGTTACAGCTCAGACTGCACTAAACCCACTGACAACTGAATATTCTAAAGGAGGTGTGGCTGAGCATGTGTGAGGATTGTACCAAAAATAAAGGGATACTTCACCCAAGAGATGATTCTACCTCATTTCCACTCTTTTGGAACCAAAAAAATCATCCAGAGAATATTTACGTTTTCTTCTTTCTAAATATACATTTAACTTCTCCATGCTAACTTTTTAACTTCTACATGCTATCGATTCCAAAAACTGTCTGGATATTACGAAACATGTCTCCAAATTGAGGCAGAACCATGCTGCCACTAAATTGTTTTTAAAAGGATATAGAAAAACAGGGGGCACCAGGAGGGCATTTTCCACCATAGAGGCATTTGCATGTAGGAGCACGTAGGGAACAACACATTTTCTAGCATATAGGGTAGCCGACATGGCACTGCATCACATTGTCTCCATTGGAACGGCACCCACCAGGACACTGCATCATATTTTCTCCACTGGAAAGGCACCCAGAGGCCACTTAATCAAAATATGTTTTTGAAAGGAATTGCGTTTGTAAAATAACATAGCGTCTTGTGGTATGAGATCATTGTTGGCCATTACTGAGCTCTTTTTCAATATCTGTTTACACAATTTTATCATTTAATACATGGATATAAATGGAAAATACCATTTGATTTTACATAATTGGTACAAGCATACTCAGACTATGGTGCTTTTTCAACATGTAGTCAAAGCAAATACACTTGTTTTGTCTATATCAATGTTTGAACCGTTTGAACCTAGTGTTATATCTTGACAAAAGATATTAAAATAAATCATACGCATTCTAAGATAAAGTTGTAACGTTATTTAACACTCCTCCATTAGCACACAACATAATTACGTCATACCCATACATGGCACCTAGCGTTAAACCGTGTGTCAAACCAGGATGTCTCCAAACTGACCAATGGCGAACATCAGTGGGCGTAACTTAATATTCAAGAACCCCCATTTAAACTGACCAATGGCGAACATCAGTGGGCGTAACTTAATATTCAGGAACCCCCATATTAAGTAACGCTTCGACTTGCAGTCTGCAGATATACATTTTTGCTCAAATGTCGCTTGGAGATTTTGGCCCAATCCCAATGTCCCCCCTAAACCCTAAGGCCTGAACCCTCACAGACTTAACTGACATCACCTGGTAAGTGACTGAGTGCAAGAGGCTGCAAGGGCTCTAAATGCTATAAATAGTAATGGGACAGCACTTTGCGACTTTATTATGTTAGCTTGACGACGCTGAAACATGTTGCACACTACTGTGGGTTTGGGACTTTTTAGTTTACGTTGTTTACTTTCTTCGCGGCCAATGCACTTAATTGACTGACTGCCTGATTTATGTCTTGTAGGCTCTTGCCCTACAGAGTGGACAAGAGGTAACTGTCAATAAATCTATATTTGTCAATAATCAATGTACTTTTTCTGGTCAAAACAGCATTGTTAAGCAAAAACTAAAATTAATAGTTGAATATACTAGGTGTGTAATAGGGTGATTACATTCCTCTGATTTCCTGTGTTCTATGTGCCATCTTAAATCCTTGTTAACGTAGTGCAGTTTACAATTCTTCTCTTATAAAGCGGGTTTGCCAGGATTTCTCTCTCGCATCAGTCTTCCCCTGGTAACTGTGGGCGATTCCCTCAGGCAAAGTCTGCAGAAATGCGGACTTAAGAAAAGGGTGCATAAAGACAGGGGCGTAGGTTTCATTATACATGAGTGGGACCTATCCCCTTTTTGAAAATTGCATTTTGTCCCCCCCACTTTTTATCAACACAACTCTTATTATAAGAAAAGCTCAACCGTTTTGGAACATTGCAGTGGCAGTACGGTAAGATATTGCCTTTAGGACCACACGCAGGCACTTTGCTTTGAGGTAGTTGCTGGTTAGGTCTAGTTACCACTGCTACTAGCAACTGTGATCTCCGGCTCATGAAACTTTGGTAACCTAGCTGACATTACCTCTAGCTAATTACCTCCCATTACTTTTGAATGAGGTAGATATTTATCTTATCAGAGTGTCTTTCTAAAAGCGGGAAGGTACAGTAAGGCTAACGTTATATATGAATGATAGTTGGAAAATATACAGCTCCGAAAAAAATTAAGAGACCACTTTTTCTTTCGTTTCCAAAAAAGTAGAAAAGAAGGTTTTGAGTGAGGAACAGAAGGGTTCAAATTAAGAGACAAAATGTACCGCTTCTGTTCCTCACTCAAAACTTTCCTTTTCAACTACCCAATCCACTCAATCCGGTTTTGTGATGAAAATAAACTTCTGGTTGAAGAATAGAGTATTAATAGCTGCTTTTAGATTTAACAACACAATTATCAGTACACAGTCTCTAATATTGGTTTTTTCCCCCTCTGGCAGTATTTGCAGAGATGGTAAATGATGCAAATATCAGACTACTCCAAGAGAACCTGTGTTGAAACACTTCACAATGTGCCTGAGATTACACTCCCAGCCTTACGGTGGATGTCCACTGTTCCGGCATGAATTCACCTGCAAACGTGCTGTCTTGCCTCTGATGGCTGCTTATGGGCGTATTTGCTATGGGTGTTTGTTTCTCGGCGGGGGAGGGCTGTGTTGAAATCCCTTCATTAACCTTTTTTATTTAACATGAAACCAACCAAAATTATTTTTCTCACTCAGGCAAAATAAAAACACACCTTTAATAATGAGCACTATGCTAGCAGGCAACATATTTCTCTGGTGCTGCCTTATAAAACAAACAACTCAATGCTAAATAAACACAGCACATATAACAACACAGAGCTAACTTGTAAAACTGACACCGAGCCTCCATCCTTCAATCCTTATTGCGCTTATCCCCCGCTATAATTAGCTTTTCCTCCAGTTGGTAGCAGAACGTTTCACATGGAGCAAAAATATTTCACGTGATGTTGCAATAAAACGATAGAATAACAAGGAAGACCACTTGTTTATGAAAGACTCTACTTCCATAGGATAAAAGCCTCATGTTAGCTGGATTCATTTGCATAATATTGACCATGCGGTCCAAAAGGCCTTCCTGAGATGCCTTGAGGCTGTTCATAGAAATTGGTTTGTATCCGTCAGAGTCAGCGGACGCACCAGAACAGTGGACACCATTAGTGTGGAGGTATAGGGTCCAAATATGCCTTCAGGTCATCACAATGTGAATTTATGCTGACAGAATATAAGACTTGTGACTCACAGTTCCAATAAAAAATTTCAACATTCCAGACTGGATTAAACACTTTCTGGTTGATAGACAAAATCGAAATCTGATTTCTTATCTCAGCAGCTAGGGCTGTAATTCATTCGCGTTTGCGACATTACACATTTTTGATGTTTACTACTATATATTGGTAGACATCTGGTTCTCTATTCATTCCATATCAAAACCTGGGCTTACACAGACACAGACAAAACCAGAGCAGGCAGAGCAAGGTGATTGGCTTCACCATAAATCAGAGGCCTTGGCCACAGCATACTTCCACTGCTACTTCCAGGAAGGGCTGCCTCAAAGGCATGCAATTCTGGCACAACACCGAAAGCATATTAGCTGGATTACTGGGACAAGGAGAATAGGTGCTTGCCCAACAGCTTTGTTAATACTGAGTCTACAGTGTGGTGTGGCGAGACCTGAACAATAACTACCTTGTTTGGTCCTGACTCAAACTGAACTTAGCCTGTTTCATGGCAGTTCACTTCTGAAGAGCAAACTGTTCTTAGAGTTGAGTGTGTTCACATGGTTTTATAGGTTATAAAATAAATATATTTATAAATGAAATTGAGAATTATTGCCTAAAACATGATTTGTTCTAGATTAATATACTGAGTGTCTTCAAACATTGTGAAGCATAATACTTGTACTTTCTAGATTTGTATTTAAACATATATCTGGATTTCTTTCTTCTTACCAAAATCCATGATTGTCATCAGAATAGGATCTGAGTAATACTCTGATTAACTATAAAATGCTTCCCAAGGGAGTTTATTGGGAGAAAATGAAACTCAGAATAAACTGTAAAAACTGATTAGATGGGTGACCTGTGGTGGTCTGTGGTCTAAGCCACAGCCTCTATTACACATGTCCTGCATGGGTTTGAATCTGGCACCACAGCTTTTTTTGTTGTTAAATAAAGCATGAAAAACCCTTATAAAAAATACTATAAATGCATATTCACAGATGGGACCTACACAGGGCTTACTAACCAACAACGTATAATACTCCTTAAATTGTGTCTGTTGTAATCAATTTTTTTATATTTTTCCTTGTTTCAAGAAAGCTGTTCAGTGAGCAGTTAACACGAACCCTCAAATGCACACACAGACACACTCATCCTGATCTTATTATAATAGTGAGTAACCCGAAGAATGAGAGACTGGGGTTTACAAGTAAAAAGGGAACGGAAAAGGAAAACAAGGCTCTTTTGTCTTTTCTTAATTACTCATGTCTCTCTTGATTTTTGTCAGTTGATATACATACAGGTGCACATGCAGTGTGTGTACCTGTATGTGTAGGCATGCCAGAGTCCCTGCCGACGTGTTAGTGTTTGTGCATTCGTCCGTTTCCTTGCAATGAGTGTGTGTGTGTGTGTGTATGTGTGTGTTTGTGTCTGTGTGTACGTATCTACAAATTCTATCCATGTGTGTACATGGGTGACACAGACACCAATCCCTGCCGTGACAGAAGCAAAAGAATATCTTGCCACCGCAAATCAAAGCGAAGAAGGGGAGAGTAACAATAAGCAACAATAAGCCCACTGGTTTGAGCTAATGGGCCTGTTCAGATGCAGACAGACAACAGCAGCCTGGAAAGCGACCCTGGCCCGTCATCTAATAGTCTTCAAATTGTGTAATGAAGGAGACATGAGCGAAGCCAGCAATGTCTCTCCTGTTCGACAAAGGTGCAGCGCTTGTTTGTGTGAATGTCTAGCAATTAAAAATAATTGGGAAGCAGGTTTTGCCTACGAATCTTCCAACAGTGCCAGTTATGATCTAATGAAGGTTCATTAGGCAGTGTTGAAAGCTGAGAGCGCCGTATGACAACGGCAATTAGCCAGGATCATAGGCGCACACACGCACGCAAAGAAAATCATTAAAAAATACCCTGGCCAAGATTAGCTTTTCCACTTAACGACCAATTCATTAGCAAATTGATTTCTTATTAGTTACAGGCAGAAAAGCCTGTTCGGGGTTCTGGCGCCGGTAATTAACTGCATTTATGCCATTAGTCAATTTCCTAATTTTGCAGCAAAACAACTTTGGAGCTGACGCGCAAAGCTCTCCAAAGGCTGGGGGACATTTTGCTTTCTGGTCTTTTCCTGTGTGTAGGTTAAGTTATTTCTTTAATATTGTGAGGGGATCCTCTTCTCACCCTGGTCAGGTAATGGAACCGTTAACACTTGTTAATATAAAGTGATTGGTGATTCGCGTCAAGTGACTACGTCTCGTGCCCCAGTCCCGGTGCAAACGGATGGAATGGAGGAATTGTGAGTGGAGGAGAGGCAGGAAGGATTTCAGTATTACTAGTTTGATTCATAGTACCTATATTTAACGTGACAGTAGAATCCTCATTTCTCACTCCCTCTCTCTAGGTAAGACTCTTACCTAGTTGTAAATCACCTGAATCAAAGTGAGAGTGAATTACGTTAATGATCGCTCCTGGCCACAGAGACTGGTTCTGAATACTGACGCACTTCTCTCACCGCTACCTCAACGAACGACTGGAGTACAACATACAGGGACAGTTGGGTTTTGCTGGAAAGCACAAAGGAGACAGAAAGTACAAGCTGCGCTTTTCATTATGTAGACAGGGAAGCCCAGCATCAAATTCCTGTTATTGTTTACTTGTAGTTACACTATACATACAACATATTGAACACCTTGTGTGTATCCAGATGCATCCAAGTTTAGTTGTATGTGTTACTGTATATTAGCCCAATAAGGCATGAGGGGGTGTGGTATATGGCATGTATACCAAGGTTAAAATGCCAGGTTCTTGTGATGTAAAACAATGAGACAAAGATAAATCATGTCAGAACTTTTTCCACCTTTAATGGGACCTATAACGTGAACAATTCAATTGAAAAACAATTTGAAATCTTTGACTAAATTTGCAGTGTTGTTTTTGCACCAAACTTACCTTTTGGAATTATGGCCAAAAAGTTCAACCTTGGTTTCATCAGACCATAACACATTTTCCCACGTGCTTTTGGGGGACTTGATGTTTGTTTTTGCAAACATCAGCCGGGCTTGGGTGGTTTTCTTTGTAAGAAAAGGCTTCCGTCTTGCCACCCTACCCCATAGCCCATTCATATGAAGAATATGGGAGATTGTTGTCACATGTAGCACACAGCCAGTACTTGCCAGAAGTTCCTGCAGTTCCTTTAATGTTGCTGTGGGCCTCTTGGAAGCTTCCCTGACCAGTTTTCTTCTCGTCTTTTCATGAATCTTGCAGGGATGTCCAGATTTTGGTAATGTCTCTGTTATGCCATATTTTCTCCACTTGATGATGACTGTCTTCACTGTGTTCCATGGTTTATGTAATGCTTTGGAAATTATTTTGTACCCTTCTCCTGACTGATATCTTTCAACAATGAGATCTCTCTGATGCTTTGGAAGCTCTCTGCAGACCAAGGCTTTTTTCTCTGAGATGCAATTAAGAAAATGTCAGGAGAATCCTACTAGAACAGCTGAACTTTATTTGTGATTAATCAGTCACTTTAAATGATGGCAAGTGTGTAATGACTTCTATTTAACATGAGTTTGAATGTGATTGGTTAATTCTGAACACAGCCACATCCCCAGTTATAAGAGGGTGTGCACACTTATGCAACCAGGTTATTGTAAGGTTTTTATTTTTCCCCCTCAAAGATTTCAATTTGTTTTTCAATTGAATTGTTCTCATTATAGGTCACATTAAAAGAGGAAAAAGTTCTGACATGATTTATCTTTGTCTCATTTTTCTACATCACAAAAACCTGGGGGTGTATAGACTTTTTATACCACTGTATGAGACCATATGCCGCATGTATGATCCCACAATGCTTTTTCTGCTTTAACTGTGTTGGTAAAATGTTTATAATAGCAGAAAAGCTAAAATGTGTACAGTCGTGGCCAAACGTTTTGAGACTGACAAATACAAATTTTCACTAATTCTGCTGCCTCAGTTCTTATGATGGCAATTTGCATATACTCCAGAATGTTATGAAGAGTGATCAGATGAATTGCAATTAATTGCAAAGTCCTTCTTTGCCATGAAAATGAACTTAAACCCCCCCAAAAAATGTGTACTGCATTTCAGCCGTACCACAAAAGGACCAGCTGACATCATGATCCTTTCGTTAACACAGGTGAGTGTGTTGACGAGGACAAGGCTGGAGATCACTCTGTCATGCTGATTGAGTTAGAATAACAGACTGGAAGCTTTAAAAGGAGGGTGGTGCTTGAAATCATTGTTCTTCCTCTGTTAACCACGGTTACGTGCAAGGAAACACGTGCCGTCATCAGTGCTTTAAACAAAAAAGGATTCACAGGCAAGGATATTGCTGCTAGTAAGATTGCACCAAAATCAACCATTCATCGTATCATCAAGAACTTCAAGGAGAGAGGTTCAATTGTTGTGAAGATGGCTTCCGGGCATCCAAGAAAGTCTAGCAAGCGCCTGGACCGTCTCCTAAAATTGATTCAGCTGCAGGATCGGGGCACCACCAGTGCAGAGCTTGCTCAGGAATGGCAGCAGGCAGGTGTGATTGCATCTACACGCACAGTGAGGCAAAGACTTTTGGAGGATGGCCTGGTGTCAAGAGGGGCAGCAAAGAAGCAACTGCTCTCCAGGAAAACATCAGGGACAGACTGATATTCTGCAAAAGGTACAGGGATTGGACTGCTGAGGACTGGGGTAAAGTCATTTTCTCTGATGAATCCCCTTTCCGATTGTTTGGGGCATCCGGAAAAAAGCTTGTCTGGAGAAGACAAGGTGAGCGCTACCATCAGTCCTGTGTCATGCCAACAGTAAAGCATCCTGAGACCATTCATGTGTGGGGTTGCTTCTCAGCAAACAGAGTGGGCTCACTCACAATTTTGCCTAAGAATATAGTCATGAATAAAGAATGGTACCAAAACATTTTGGTGACGAACAATTCCTTTTTCCTGCATGATGGAGCACATTCCCATAAGGCAAACAGAACATCAAAATTTGGGGTCCATGGCCAAGAAACTGCCCAGAACTTGTGGTCAATCCTCAAGAGGTGGATGGGCAAAAAAAATAAAAAAAACTCCAAGCATTGATTATGCAATAATGGCCTGCCATTACTCAGGATTTGGCCCAGAACTTAATTGACAGCATGCCTGGGCGGATTGCAGAGGTCTTGAAAAAATAAGGGTTAACACTGCAAATACTGACTCTTTGCATGAACTTAATGTAATTGTCAATAAAAGCATTTGACACTTATGAAATGCTTGTAATTATACTTCAGTACATCTGACAAAACATCTGACAAAAATATCTAAAAACACTGAAGCAGCAGACTTAGTGAAAATAAAAATATGTGTCAGTCTCAAAACCATGACTGTATTGCCAATATACCACAACTAAGCTCGGTGTCCAGAAAAACTCTTAACAGGGGTGTGAAGACTTTTTATATCCACTGTATATACTGAGTGGGGCATGTTGATGTGGGGCTTGCGTACAGCTGCTCGGCCATGTGGAAACCCATTTTATGAAGCTACCGACACACAATTCTTGTGCTAATGTTGCATCCAGGGGCAGTTTGGAACACTGTGGTAAGTGATGCAACAGATGATAGGAGATTTTTACACACTTCAGCACTCAGCCGCCCCACTCTGTGAGTTTGCGTGGTTTACCATTTCGTGGCTGGGCTGTTGTTGCTCCAAGATGCTTCCACTTCACAATTATAGCGCTTACAGTTGAGATCTAGTAGGGCAGAAATTTCAAGAACTGACTTTTGGCAAAGGTGTCATCCTATGACATTGCCACGTTTAAAGTCATTGAGCTCTTCAGTACAACTCATTGTTCTACCAAAATTTGTCTGTGGAGATTGCGTGGCTATGTGCTGGATTTTCTGTACCTATGAGCAATGAGTGTGGCAGAAATATAATAATAATTACTGGAGGTGTACCATGGCTATCAGCCAATCAACAGTTAGGATTCGAACCACGCAGTTTATAATACCAGTTTTAAACTGGATGCTTTGAGTCCATCATGCTGTTTGGCTGAAAGCTTTGTTATGTCAGATAGTACACCACAGTTGTGACATAAACATAACGTTTTTCAGTTCTAATGACGTTGGTAACCAGTTTATAATAGCAATAAGGCACCTCTGAGGTTTGTGGTATATAACCAATAAACCACAGCCAACGCTGGTATCCAGGCACGGTGTGACAACAAGCACTTAGCATTGACATATTGACCATATACCACACTGCCTGGTGGCTTGCTTAGTTGAAAAGCTAAATTTTTCTTCAGATGTTTTCATTAAACGTTTTTGTTCAATTCAGTTGTTCTGGATTGATTTATAATTTGAACTGTAACCAAATACAAGGGGTTTGTAAATTAATGTCCCTTTTGCTTCTGTCCAATGTAAAAATATTCTTAATGGATGGATGTACTTGGTTGTTACAAGCAGAGTATCATTGCATTGTGAGTACACATTTTTCATGGTAGTTGATACCATGTAAATATGATACCTGTGATAGTTCTTTAATGAACTCAAAAACAAAACAGATGGAAATCGTGCTCTACCGCTTGTGTGTTGTGGGGAATGGATGGATGGGTCGGCCTCAGTGTCTGTTGAGTAAAATCTATGTATTAAATAAATATATAGGTGTGTGAGGAGAGGCAGTGATTTGGCCATCGAATCCCGCCTTCAGCCAACCAACACAGCCTCAGGGCACAGCATGATGGCTCCTACCAGGACTGGTTGGAATCCCCCTTTCTGTGCGTCATGGAGCAGACGGCCTGGGAAAGAGGGAGTAGTGGAAGGATGTGTAGTTTGTTTTAGATGGACCCAAATTACCAATGGATGAAACTAGCATTGCAGTTTTTCTTACGACACCGACCAGCCATACAATAGCAAAATCCATTATTTTATAATAATTGTATAGAAATGTTACCCTCTCGCTGTTGTTCAGCAGGGACGTTTAAAGGCACCAAACATCATAAATAAAACTGTGGAAACTTACCTCAAAGCAATTCAGCTGTAAATGTAGCGACACCAGTCCAAACCAGCTTGAATTTGCTATACCCAACTTCCACCAATTGTGCTGTTGTTACAATGGTTAATAGAGAATGTCCCTCTTTCAACTTCATGTTAGGATTCTAATCCTAAAAGTCGTCCATAGTTCATTGCTCTTTAAAAAAATCGAAAAGGTCCATACTATATCTGCAGTAATAGTATAATTACAGTGTTTCACAACATTTATGTATAGAAATGATTTTTCGGTACATACAAAACTACACCTATTAATATTCTACACAGCTCACAAAATTTCTGTTCAGTGTGTAAAACAAGCACTGCATACTTTATGGAATCACTGTCCCATTTAAAACGATATGTACTATTTTTTAAATATCAAGAAGTATAATTTGTACATATTTTGTAAGCTAGTCCCTAAAACAGGAAGTAAAACCTGGTAGCACTAGTGGGCAACCTCGTCTCCCAAGACTGATGTAACATAGTATATATACATACATCTGGGACACTCCATTAATTATATTAGATAACGTTACTATGTCATCAGGACACTGCAGTCCTGCTGTAAAACTACAGAGGGGAGAGTAGGAGAGGGGAGAACACGGTTCTATGCTTCAGAATTACACAAACATCTCCCCCCACCCTTTTATCTTTCTTTCTCCTCTCTTTCTCTCCCTCCTTCAATCCCAAACACACACACACACACCATGCAACACCCCAGGCCCTGCTATTTGGCTATATTGTTTTGGTTGGATAAGCCCCGAATTAGATGTCACCCGCATTGGGAGAGGTCAGGGTTCAGGGTCTCTGTGTGTGTGTATATACTCGCCCATACTAAAACATCAAGGGCACACTATGTTGAGAGCGGGGGAGATTCAGAGTACCCCTGGGCTCCAGTACCGGTGAATACCAACAACTCCAACAATGGGATGCCCAGGGGGACACAGGGACCCAGCTAGACAGATGGGGGGGCCCGATGAGTTGGGTTCTTAGGGGTGGATCCACAGATGGTGAACCCCCCTTCCCGACTTTGTGCTTTCCCTAGTCCCATCCCCACTATCACCCTTTTCCTGTATACCCCTCCTGCCAATCTCTCAATAAACAGTAACAGTTGTTGTCTTGTGCTGTGATAAAGGTCTGTATCTGATGAACATAACTTTAAAGTTGATTTTA
This sequence comes from Esox lucius, assembly GCF_011004845.1. Lineage (NCBI taxonomy): Eukaryota > Metazoa > Chordata > Actinopteri > Esociformes > Esocidae > Esox > Esox lucius. The sequence goes on along the minus strand of NC_047584.1, from coordinate 4,616,731 downwards.
TTGAAGTACAGAAGAAAAGGACTTCCAGTGTGTGTTCGATCTAAGAAACCACTCTTGTATAAAGGCAACAAGCAGGAGAAGCAGCCTGTAGATGGAACACTCAACATTGGTCACATCAGAGCTCCTCAAGAAGAACAAAACACTGAAAGAATTCAGCCAAAGTCAAACGAAGAGTGAAGGCATATTCAGCAAGGAGAATGGAAACATTTATCACAAGACAAATTCATAGAAATTCTAACAAACTGAACTGCTTCAGTCTATCATACAGGTGCATCTCAAAAAAGTAGAATATCATTTATTAATTCAAATAGAAAAGTGACACCATATATCCTATTACAAGTGAAATATTTCAAGCCTTTTTTGTTTCAATCTTAATGATTATAGCTTACTGCTCATGGAATTCGAAAAATCCAGCATCACAAAATATTTGAATATAAAATGTACAATACAGAAACAATATTCTAGTTTTTTGAGATGCACCTGTATATTACAAATAAATCCTAAGGTTAAGACCCCATGCCCAACCATGAAATACTGACACCCTGTATTGGGGGTGTACTCCCAAGGTTGAAACCCCTGCTTTACTCTTCCATACCTCCATTCCTTCCTATGACTCCTATGTTCTCAGTCCTGCTCTTCTTCCTTGTCACACCATGTCCCATCGTTAATAAATTCATCCTAATGAGCTACTTCTTTCTCAGGACATAAATCAACCTCTGTAAATTACCAGAGCCTCTCTCTCTCTGTCGGTCTCACTCTCTCCTATCACAGGCAGAGCAGTAACCCAGAGAGTCTTTCTGTGTGAAACTCACTTTAATGCATGATTGGGCAAGTGTAGTTCAGCTCTATAAAAGCACGTCTGTGTTTCCATGTCAAATGGCCTTGCTCTGGGTAACCGACACCGTAGGGACCCCTTAAAGCGCATTGTAGCAAGACGCGTGCGGACGCACACACATCTCTGTCCCTCTCTCTTTCGCTCTTAAACAGACAATTACTGAAAAGGGGCCTCAATGGTCTCTGAAGACGAAGTTAACATGTTGGTGGGAGCGTTACTCTGATCAAGCGGGAACTTGATCCATCTTCCCATTAGATAAATTAATTTATGCTACAGGCTATGACTGGCTAACATGCTCCAGTCAAGGATTTGACCAGACCCATGATGCAACTATCCAGCAAGTAAAGTCTGGAAAAAAATAGCAAAACCCAGATTCTAGTGTTGCATATCATATCCTCTGGAAAGAATAACTGAAGCAAATTTGAGCTAGAGTCATTAATAAAACAGTATTTGCAGTTGGTATTCATTATGTATTTTAGGATTACAATGTGTAATTCAAAACTGTCTATACAACCTCAACAGATATATCTTCAGTAAGGAAGATGATGTAATTCAGTGAGCTATTATGAAATATTATATCCAGTGGAATCCCATTCATCTCAATCAAATTTAATTAATATAATTTCTCGAAAGATTACAAGGTTTGGTGACCCTTAGGTACCAAAAATATAACATAAACCTGTTGTGAAGGAATAAAACGCCACACAACTAATTTATGACCTACCTTTACAGTAATGATTCGTATTTATGGTGTTTTCTTCTTATTTATTTCCTAGGAGGGCTGTGTGTTTAGGTTATACATTTTCAGCTTTTATTTGAGGCTATGTGTATGCATATTTGGCTTGCCATTTAGAAAGGACAACACTTGTTAATGATATTCTCCCTAAGGGAACCAAAATTATTAGGAATATTGGCCTGACAGGTGTTTCTGGTTAGTGTCAATTGTGTCACATAATTCCTGCAGGCGTAAAAGAGCTGGCCATAGCTAATCTTTATTCTTTCCATTTGCCTTTGGTGTCTGCTACTGGTGTCTATCAACAACTAAAAGGACCAAAGTACAGTCACTGAATGTTTGACCCAAACCAGCTCAAAGTCATACTGAACCACATAAAAAAGTAGTTGACCTGAACTACACACCAACAAACAGGTTTAGGTCTTCTGTCTTAATCAAAAGTAGGGCTGACACCCTGTCTCTCCCTGACATTTTTCCTCCACTGCAGCTTTCATTGGCCTGTAATAAACCTGAATATGAATTAATTGCTATTAAGAGGTTACTATGCTGAATCAAGAAGTGACTTATGTAAGTAAAAGAGCATGAAATATATAAAAATTTATTTTCCATACACAGTCAACGTCATTATTAATCATGTGAGGGCCATAAAATGTAATACTGCATGAACAAAGAAATATCACAATAAAACATTTCTTCTACAAATAATTTGTCACTTTGTGGAACACACGTTTAAATACATATTTACCAAACATTTAGGAATATGGCTTGAAATGTCAATAACTTGCCCCTGTGTGGTCTAGCTAGATTCTTTATCAACAAACTAGCTGGCGGGCAGCTTCTGCTAGGGTTTGACCCAGGCCAGATGCTGCAGCATCCGTGTCCCCATCAGGGTTTACTGTACTATACTAGCAGCAGTACTAGCATGCATGGCGGCTGTAGCTGCTTCTCAGCCCCATCGTTAAGTTTATGCTATGCTTATTTTTCGTTCCTCTGTACAGCTCAGTGCTCAACTTTTCCCAATGTTACTGTAAATGTGTGTGTGTGTGTGTGTGTGTGGTAAAGCAGCAAGAAGTGTCAGAGATCGCCATGGTAGGAATGGACCAAAATACTGGAGGGTGAGGAAGATGGCCCATTGAAAGGATAGGTAACTAAATACTAAAAATAAGTGCTATATTGGACAATATATTCTGTTCCAATATGTTTGGTACCCTGATATAGGGGAAATATTTGTGAGTTTGAAATGGTGAAACCAATATGTAAACAAAAACCCTTAAATAAAAGCTGCAAATCTATACATGAAACTATGAGCAATTATTTGACTTCAACATAAGAAAACATTATTCACTGTTCCAATACTTAATAAAGGCAGTGATATAACACTGTAGAGGCAGAGAGAGAATTAAGAATTAAAACATAATACAATTTGAAAACCTTACAACAGGACATAAAAAAGTACAGCTTTACAAAGGAACAAAATCCAAACAATGACCACCAAGACAAAGAAGAAGGAACTTAAATGATCAGGAACACACGTGAGGGAAAAACACTGAACAGGTGTCCATGCTCCAAATGGAGAGACAGCTTTGGGTCTTACTGGCATGGTCCTGACAAATGTACAGTATATATTACCGTTCAAATGTTCGGGGTCACATAGAAATGTCCTTGTTTTTGAAAGAAAGTCACATATTATATCCATTAAAATAACAACATTGATCAGAAATACATAGTAGACATACAGTACGGTTGAAGTTGGGAGTTTATACAGTGGGGAGAACAAGTATTTGATACACTGCCGATTTTGCAGGTTTTCCCACTTACAAAGCATGTAGAAGTCTGTAATTTTTATCATAGGTACTCTTCAACTGTGAGTGACAGAATCTAAAACAAAAATCCAGAAAATTACATTGTTTGATTTTTAAGTAATTAATTTGCATTTTATTGCATGACATAAGTATTTGATACATCAGAAAAGCAGAACTTAATATTTGGTACAGAAATCTTTGTTTGCAATTACAGAGATCACACGTTCATGTAGTTCTTGACCAGGTTTGCACACACTGCAGCAGGGATTTTGGCACACTCCTCCATAAAGACCTTCTCCAGATCCTTCAGGTTTCGGGGCTGTCGCTGGGCAATACGGACTTTCAGCTCCCTCCAAAGATTTTCTATTGGGTTCAGGTCTTGAGACTGGCTAGGCCACTCCAGGACCTTGATGCTTCTAACAGAGCCACTCTTTAGTTGCCTTGGCTGTGTGTTTCGGGTCATTGTCATGCTGGAAGACCCAGCCATGACCCATCTTCGATGCTCTTACTGAGGGAAGGAGGTTATTGGCCAAGATCTCGCGATACATGGCCCCATCCATCCTCCCCTCAATACACTGCAGTCGTCCTGTCCCCTTTGCAGAAAAGCATCCCCAAAGAATGATGTTTCCACCTCAATGCTTCACGGTTAGGATGTTCTTGGGGTTGTACTCATTCTTCTTCTTCCTCCAAACACTTCCTCCAAACACAATTCCTGACATTTAATTCTTGTGAAATTTCCCGGTCAGTTAGGATTTTCACTGTATTTAAAAAATGTGAAATGTCAGAACAATAGTACAGAGAATGATTTAGTTCAGCTTATATTTTATTTCACACCATTCCTGGTGGGTCAGAAGTCTACATACCCTAATTTAGTATTTGGTAGCATTGCCTTAAAACTGGTTAACTTCGGTCAAACCTTTCGGGTAGCCTTTTACAAGTTTCCCACAATAAGTTGGGTGATTTTTGACCTATTCCTCCTGACAGAACTGGTGTAACTGAGTCAGGTTTTTAGGCCTCCTTGCTCGCATATGCTTTTTCAGTTCTGCCAAAAATATTTTATAGGACTGAGGTCAGGTCTTTATGATGGCCACTCCAATACCTTGACTTTGTTTTCCTTAAGCCATTTTGCCACAACTTTGGAAGTATGCTTGGGGTCATTGTCCATTTGGGAGACCCATTTGCGACCAAGCTTTAACTTCCTGACTGATATTGCTTCAAAATATCCACATCATTTTTCTTACTCATGATGCCACCTATTTTGTGAAGTGCATCAGGCCGTCCTGCAGCAAAGCACCCCCAAAACGGGTTTCACGGTTGGGATGGTGATCTTAGGCTTGCAAGCCTCCCCCTTTTTCCTCAAAACATAACGATGGTTATTATGGCCAATTTTTGTTGGCCATAATTCAGACCAGAGAACATTTCTCCAAAAAGTACGATCTTTGTCCCTGTGTGCAGTTGAAACCCGCATTCTGGCTTTTTATGGCGGTTTTGAAGCAGTGGCTTCTTCCTTGTTGAGCGGGGTTTCAGGTTATGTTGATACAGGGTTTGTTTTACTGTGGATATAGATACTTTTGTACCTGTTTCCTCCAGCATCTTCACAAGGTACTTTGCTGTTTTTCTTTTGGGATTGATTTGCACATTTTGCACCAAAATATGTTCCTCCCTAGGAGACAGAGCACATCTCCTTTCCAAGCAGTATGGCGGCTGCGTAGTCACATGGTGTTTATACTTGTGTACTATTGTTTGTAAAAATGAACGTGGTACCTTCAGGCGTATGGAAATTGCTCCCAAGGATGACCCAGACTTGTGGTCTAGGCTGATTTCTTTCAATTTACTCATGATGTCAAGCAAAGAGGCACTGAGTTTGAAGGTAGGCCTTGAAATACATTCAAAAGGTACACCTCCCATTGACTCAAATTATGTAAATTAGCCTACAGCACAGTCAACATACTGTATGTAAACTTTTTACCCACTGGAATTGTGATATAGTCAATTATAGGCAAATAATGTGTCTGTAAACAATTGCTGCAAAAATTACTTGTGTCATCCACAAAGTAGATGTCCTAACCGACTTGCCAAAACTATAGTTTGTTAACTTGAAATTTGTGGAGTGGTCTAAAATAATTTTTCAATGATTTCAACCTACTTGTATGTAAACCTCCGACTTCAACTGTACAGCTCATTCTCAATTTTAATCTTAACCAGTGTTCGGAACTGTTTCACCATGTATGTCTGCGTGCTGGTGCCCCTTTAAAAAAAAATCCTCCCCTGCGCCTCAGACAGCATGAGTCCGCCACTTACTATTTCTAATACTTGTAAACTTTCCGCCCTCCTCCATTTGCCACATACATTTAGTATTGCCATTTGTACTGCATTTTCCTTCATTGCACATCTACACATTCCACTTGTAATACACATACATTTAATACTTGTAAATACTTGTACATTTTCTGCCCTGTATTTGCAATTCTGGTTAGATGCTTACTGCATTCCATTGTACTGTACTTGTACTGTTCAATGACAGTAAAGTTGAATCTAATCTAAAACTAGGACATTACTAAGTGACACCAAACTTTTCAATAGTAGTATACTTTTTGGCGATTGATGGGGCTGTCCTGTCCTGGGAATAGGACAATGGAGACCGAGACAGAAGTGAAGTGATGAATAATGTTACAGATAATAACCAAGTTAAATAAGGATGGACAAGAGATTATTGGATAGAGACAGAGAGCAGAGAGAGAGAAAAAAAAAAGAATGGGAGAGAAGGTAAGGCAATGTTTGATTTGGAAACACTGTCAGCTGATTCGTGTTTTACCTTTAAGTGTGCATTGCATTTCAGGATATATCGTCAATTCATGCCTTTGAATCTGAGACCTCTTTGCCCTGTGGGTTAACAGTAGACAGAAAGTACATGAGGAAAAACATCAATCAAAAGAGTAAAACAATATATTCCCCATTGTCCTCCTACTGCTTTTTACACAAATGCTCGACAGAGATCCCAGACTTTTTGCCATGTTTTTTATGATGATATAACCCTCCAAATATATTCCAACGAATATGGTTCTCCATATTTTTCTCATAACACATAGGTTCTCAAGTCATTTCAGAAGGCCTAACCAAATGGCAAACACCCAATGGAATTTTAAGAGCTTTGACACAGCATATAGGCTTTTTATACACAAATCTGAACTTAAGGTGTTTGGAGCAATAAAAAAAAGTGTTGAAATCCAAATTAATTATATGAATATATGATTATTAGATCATATAAGAATGTTGAATACATCTGATAAGGGCAATACTATAGTTACAGTTGGAATACTAAGAGCATCAAAGAGCATTGCTTTAGTAGAATACAGTAACATACAGTTGGTGTTGGCACTCGTCCTAACCGCCTGGCGAGGCAGAAACCAACAGATGCCACGCTAAATGAGACTGTGTGTCAGTTTAGTGGGCATTGCTTTGAAGCTGCCACATCTCCAAACAGTTTGAGGCAAATCATTGAACTATCTTGAGAGCATCAGATTTCGTAGTTTACTGTTATTGCATGTTAGTTAGGCCTATTCCTAGTGCAAGATGATTTCAGAGTAAATTAAGCAATTGTTTTAGGAGTTAAAATGAAAGCACACCAGCTTCAGTTGTCAAATGGAAAAGCGCCACCATTCCTCTCTTCCATTGCCTTCCCTCCCATTCCCACACAGCTGTCATTTTGGACACTGTAATTTTGACAGTGCCATTCATTACATTATTTCCTATACAATGCAAATTATAATATTTATGCAACAAGTAGTGCTTGCTAACAACACAACAAGAGAAGCTTCTTCTCCCTACCTTCCGGCAATGCTCAAACCCTACATCCGTGCCCGGGTTTATCATTCAGCTACCTCTGTCTTCTTGGACATCTCTCCACTTTGTGGAACTTCCCAATCCACACAGTCAAACTTCTTTTCTGTATTGGCTCCTCAATGGTGGAACCAACTTCCCCTGGAGACTAGGATAGCAGAGTCTCTGTCCATTCAAAGAGGTCTGAAAAAATGACTTCTCAGAGTACCTCGAATAGTTTCACTCCCACTAGGACTATTTGTTATCTTTTAAACTTTGCTTATTATGGGTACTAATAGATCTACTGGATAGATTTAGTTGTTACTTGTTATTATTATTATTCCAGAGCTCTAGAGCATAAACAATAAAAGCTATAAATACGAAACCAACTTTCAAATGTCACAAGTGCTCTAACTTTTTTTGCTTGAGAAGATCTTTATGATTGCTTTTACACTTTTTAAAATATATCAATATTTAATAGCTCCAAATGTATTTCACTGGGAAAAAAGTATCCATGTACTTGAATGGTACTTTTTTTTCACAACGATTACGTGACCAACTCCAAACTCTAAAGTGTTGGTAAGTTCAAACTAGCCCAAATTAGAATGACTGTATTTTATTGATACAATGTTTACTTTTTGAAATGTAAGCATTTATTTCTAACCATGCAGAGTAGAAACTCCAAAGCAATTGTCCAATGTTAAGACTATAGTAACTTCCGATTGGTAAACAGTTTTAAGAATTTTAACAATATAATTTATCCAAATGTATGCAAATTGAACAAAAAAAATCTTGACCCATGAAAGAGACTCCAAATCAATGCTGAAATGTGTCCCTAACTTTAGTACAATTTTATGAATATATGCAAATTTTACAAACAGTAACTTCAACTGTTAAAGACTGAGACTGCAAAAATGTAAGCTAGCCTAACTTCAAATTCCTAAAAACTTTTATGACCTATAATCATATACATTTGATCAACTGTAACTATACTATTTGGCATTAATGCAATTTTCACTCACCAACAGTTTCACTCCTGAAACATTAAAGACTCAAAATAAACATCAACATGTTTAACATTTTCACACGTACGTTTCAAACATCTCTTAATCACAGCTGACTGTTCCAAAATTTGATTATGACACAACAATACATTTTACCCAAAGCTGCCCAAAAACACCACACAGCTTACTAGTTATGGAGCTAATTTCAGATTTTGACTTGTTAAAATTATATTTGCAAACTACTACCCGGCAGTAATACTTTTAAATTGTTTACTGAATAATTATTGAGCAACCATAAAGACCAAAAAGTGACCACCCTGTGGCGTGCTTTTCCTGAGTATTGGCGTAAAAGGTAGTGACACAAAGTGCTTTTACATATACCCAGCTTGAAACCCCAAAGAAAAAGCAAGGTGGCACAGTGGCTAGGAAAAGGTCCCTAGTGGTGTCCGGAATTAGGAAGAAACCTAGAGAGGAACCAGACTGTTTCGGTTTGCCAGTCCTCTTTTGGCTGTGCTGGGTGAAAATAATATGAGTACTTGACCTTTTGGGCCACATCAATGTATTTGCCTGATCAGAAGACAAGCAGGTCAATAAATGCAAGTAAGCTGTGACCAGAGTCTTTAAACAGAATCCAGGTCTGCTGCATAATCAGGTGGACAAGTACATGGACAATCAGCTGGGGTGTGGGCAGTGGCTTTAGTAATCATCAGTCAGCAACTTGATCTGAACACATCCAGGAGGACTTGCGACACGGAAAGGGATTTGGGCCAGGTAGACCAGAGATGTGCTCCAAGGGCCGTTGTACTCCTATGGTCAAACAGGACACTAGGAAAGTTAGAGAGAACATTCCTAGGATTCACAAGGATACCAAAGCATACTATTTCCCCGTCCTGCAGGTGGCATAATAACTGGGTGCCCTCCCCTGGGCTTGGGCTAGATGAGAATTCTCCCAGGGGAACATGTAACCCCCAGGCTAAACTTATTAATAGATTATTGCAGTGGTAAAACTAGTGACAGAGAGAGGCTGGACACGCCCTGCCACATCCGAGGGGCAACAGAGTCATTATGTGGTCTGGACACAAAGGGAACATGTATCAATAAAACATATGCTAACTATCGTAATATAGGTTGTGTGTTAATTATTTACTTACATTATTATTCACAGGTTCTCAAAAGTATATGACAAATTATGAATTCCAATTCTTGCATATTTAGTAATGGACATACAATCAGTGTTTTTTTTAAGTAGGGCTTTTTTAGCTAATTACGGTCTATGTGCGCAGCCATGTTTATTTACATTGCTCTGGATTCTGGGAGTCACGAGGTTTATTTGACCAAAGATCTTAAAAAAAGACGAATCACAAATCTGTCTGAAGATGACCAGATGATATGACCATGTTGTCACCTTTATCTTTGGTTGATTTGGATAAAACAAAAGTAAGGTATCCTTTATGTCCCAATTTGGATAAGAATCGTCGATCCTGTACATCTTTTAATATCCACATATATACACTGTTGTAAATGTTTGAACATCTACACTATGAAGTAAACTTCTTACATTGAGGTCTTAAAGGTTATAAAGACTGTTTGAGCTAAATAAAAGTGAATAACAGTGTGGTCGTCACTCATTATCATCATCATCATCATCATCTTCTTCCGCTTCATCCGGGGCCGGGTCGCGGGGGCAGCAGTCTAAGCAGGGATGCCCAGACTTCCCTCTCCCCAGACACTTCCTGCAGCTCTTCCGGGGGGACACCGAGGCGTTCCCAGGCCAGCCGGGAGACATAGTCCCTCCAGCGTGTCCTAGGTCTTCCCCGGGGTCTCCTCCCGGTGGGACGGGACCGGAACACCTTTCCTGGAAGGCGTTCCGGAGGCATCCGAAACAGATGCCCAAGCCACCTCAGCTGACCCCTCTCGATGTGGAGGAGCAGCGGCTCTACTCCGAGCTCCTCCCGGGTGACCGAGCTTCTCACCCTATCTCTAAGGGAACGCCCAGTCACCCTGCGGAGAAAGCTCATTTCGGCCGCCTGTATCCGGGATCTTGTCCTTTCGGTCATGACCCAAAGCTCATGACCATAGGCGAGTGTAGGAACGTAGATTGACCGGTAAATCGAGAGCTTCGCCTTGCGGCTCAGCTCTTTCTTCACCACGACAGACCGATACATCGACCGCATTACTGCAGAAGCTGCACCGATCCGTCTGTCAATCTCCCGTTCCATCCTTCCCTCACTCGTGAACAAGACCCCTAGATACTTAAACTCCTCCACTTGAGGCAGGCACTCTCCACCAACCTGAAGTGAGCAAGCCACCCTTTTCCGACTGAGGACCATGGCCTCAGATTTGGAGGTACTGATTCTCATCCCCACCGCTTCACACTCGGCTGCAAACCGTCCCAGCGCATGCTGAAGGTCCTGGTTTGAAGAGGCCAACACGACAACATCATCCGCAAAGAGCAGAGACGAAATCGTGTGGTCCCCAAACCTGACACCCTCCGGCCCCTGGCTGCGCCTAGAAATTCTGTCCATAAAAATTACGAACAGAACCGGTGACAAAGGGCAGCCCTGCCGGAGTCCAACATGCACTGGGAACAAGTCTGACTTACTGCCGGCAATGCGGACCAAGCTCCTGCTTCGGTTGTACAGGGACCTGACAGCCCTTAGCAAAGGACCCAGGACCCCATATTCCCCAAGCACCCTCCACAAGATGCCGCGAGGGACACAGTCAAATGCCTTCTCCAAATCCACAAAACACATGTGGATTGGTTGGGCAAACTCCCATGAACCCTCCAACACCCCGTAGAGGGTATAGAGCTGGTCCAGTGTTCCACGGCCCGGACGAAAACCACACTGTTCCTCCTGAATCCGAGGTTCTACTATCGGCCGTATTCTCCTCTCCAGAACCCTGGCATAGACTTTCCCGGGGAGGCTGAGAAGTGTGATCCCCCTGTAGTTGGAACACACCCTCCGGTCCCCCTTCTTAAAAAGAGGGACCACCACCCCGGTCTGCCATCCCAAAGGCACTGTCCCCGACCACCACGCGATGTTGCACAGGCGTGTCAACCAAGACAGCCCCACAACATCCAGAGACTTGAGGTACTCAGGGCGGATCTCATCCACCCCCGGTGCCTTGTCACCGAGGAGTTTCTTGACCACCTCAGTGACTTCAGCCCGGGTGATGGACGAGTCCACCTCTCAGCCCTCATCCTCTGCTTCCTCAATGGAAGATGTGACGGCGGGATTGAGGAGATCCTCGAAGTACTCCTTCCACCGCCCGACGACATCCCCAGTTGAGGTCAACAGCTGGCCACCTCTACTGTAAACAGCGTTGGTAGGGCACTGTTTCCCTCTCCTGAGGCGCCGGACGGTTTGCCAGAATCTCTTCGAGGCCAGCCGATAGTCCTTCTCCATGGCCTCACCGAACTCCTCCCAGGCCCGAGTTTTTGCCTCCACAACCACCCGGGCTGCAGTCCGCTTGGCCTGTCGGTACCCGTCAGCTGCCTCAGGAGTCCCACAAGCCAACCAGGCCTGATAGGACTCCTTCTTCAGCTTGACGGCATCCCTTACTTCCGGTGTCCACCACCGGGTTCGGGGATTGCCGCCTCGACAGGCACCGGAGACCTTACGTCCACAGCTCCGAACGGCCGCTTCGACAATGGCGGTGGAGAACATGGTCCACTCGGACTCAATATCTCCAGCCTCCCTCGGGATCCAGTCGAAGCTCTGTCGGAGGTAGGAGTTAAAGATCTCTCTGACAGGAGACTCGGCCAGACGTTCCCAGCAGACCCTTACAGTACGCTTGGGCCTGCCGAGTCTGTCCAGCTTCCTCCCCCGCCATCGGATCCAGCTCACCACCAGGTGGTGATCAGTTGACAGCTCCGCCCCTCTCTTCACCCGAGTGTCCAAGACATACGGCCGCAGGTCAGATGAAACGACAACAAAGTCGATCATCGACCTGCGGCCTAGGGTGTCCTGGTGCCATGTGCACTGATGGACACCCTTATGCTTGAACATGGTGTTCGTTATGGACAAACTGTGACTAGCACAGAAGTCCAATAACTGAACACCACTCGGGTTCAGATCAGGGGGGCCGTTCCTCCCAATCACACCCCTCCAGGTGTCACTGTCGTTGCCCACGTGGGCGTTGAAGTCCCCCAGTAGAACGATAGAGTCCCCAGTTGGAGCACTTTCCAGCACCCCTCCCAGAGACTCCAAGAAGGTCGGGTACTCTGCACTGCCGTTCGGCCCATAGGCACAAACAACAGTGAGAAACCTATCCCCGACCCGAAGGCGCAGGGAAACGACCCTCTCGTTCACCGGGGTAAACTCCAACACATGGCGGCAGAGCTGGGGAGCTATAAGCAAACCCACACCAGCCCTCCGCCTCTCACCATGGGCAACTCCAGAGTGGTGAAGAGTCCATCCTCTCTCAAGGAGTGTGGTTCCAGAGCCCAAGCCGTGCGTAGAGGTGATTCCGACTACCTCCAGTCGGAACCTCTCAACCTCACGCACTATCTCAGGCTCCTTCCCCGCCAGCGAGGTGACATTCCACGTCCCTAGAGCTAGTTTCCGTGTCCAGGGATCGGGTTGCCTAGGCCCCTGCCTTCGACTGCCGCCCGATCCTCTACGCACCGACCCCTTATGGTCCCTCCTGTGGGTGGTGAGCCCATGGGAAGGCGGCCCCACGTCGCTCCTTCGGGCTATGCCCGGCCGGACCCCATGGGGAAAGGCCCGGACACCAGGCGCTCGCGTGCGAGCCCCAACCCCGGGCCTGGCTCCAGGGTGGGGCCCCGGCTGCGCCATACCGGGCGACGTCACGGAACTCAAATAATTTTTCATCATTAAGGGGTGTTTTGAACCGCTCTTAGTCTGACCCGTCGCCTAGGACCTGTTGGCCTTGGGAGACCCTACCAGGGGCATATAGCCCCAGACAACATAGCTCCTAGGGTCACTCGGGTACTCAAACCCCTCCACCACGTTAAGGTGGCAGTTCATGGAGGAGCTCATTAGTTTTCTTTATTTTGCATAATAAATGTCCTACATGACAGATTCAAAATAAAAGTCCCAATTTTGTGATGGCAAAATGAAAATCCTACATTACCAATGCCAAAATAAGAGTTACTCAATTTATCATACCAAAATAAGAGTCCCTAGATATATGATGCTATAATAAAAGTATTACAACACAGAACTGAAATTAGGAGTCTGAGTTCTCATGTAAACATAAAAGTCTTGCAAAATAAGAGCCCCTTGATTGTCTTGCTAAAATTGTCTTTCATTTTCAAAATAAGTGTCCATAATTTTTTAAGGCCAAAATAAATGTTCTGCGATGTCCAATTTCAGAATACAAGTCCCTTTATTTGTCTTGCTAAAATAAAATATTTGCTATGACTGTGCAGAACGTGCAAATTCAAAATATGAACAATATCTAATTAACCTTTTAAGAATCCGAACTAATATTTAAATGTTCAGGCTTTCCTAAAATTACTTAAATCTTTGATCATCTAGAGATCAGGAAGCAGTTCTGCCTCTTGTCACTCTGCCCTGTCAAATATCAAGCATTTGCCAGCATAAATACACTGTAAAATAGTGAATTCCTTGCTCAACAACCACACTTTTGCATGTGCCTGACAAACTCCAAGGAGTCACTAGTGCACGATTGAAGACCTTATTACTGATTAGTGTGTTCGCTTGTTATAATATTTTTTAGAATAAAAATGTCAAATGTGTAACCAGGATGCAGAAATAGCAGCAATGAGGTCCCCGAGCTAGACATGCGTATGTAACATTGATGGGAATATCAATATACACAGACTCTGTTTCAGCATATATCTCCAAATGCATTGACAATGTCATCCTGAGGGCAATTGTCAGGACTTTCCCCAACCAAAAGCCCTGGGTAAATGGTAATGTCCGAGCTAAGCTCAGAGCAGTCATCTGCCTATAGCTCTGGGGACCTGGAGGCCTTGATGATATCCAGATATGACCTTCGGAAGGCTATCAGGGATGGAAAAAGCGAATACAGGGATAAGTTGGAGTCAAATTACCACGGCTCTGACCCCAGACGCATGTGGGGGGGACTGTGACACATCACAGAAAACAAAAGGAGAAATAACAATGATGAACGTCCCGCCACCTCGCTCCCTGACCTTCTATGCAAGGTTTGAGGTGACCAACACAATTCCTTCAGTGAGGCTTGCTGAGGACCAGGACGACTACACTCTGTCCCACGACTGACGTGAGGAGAGTTTTTAAAAAGTGAACCTTCGGAACCAGGACCAGATGGCTTAACAGGCCGTGTCCTCAGGGTTTTTCACCTCCATATTCAACCTCTCCCTGTCCCTGTCTGTAGTCCCATCCTGCTTCAAAGAGACCACAATTGTCCCTGTACCAAAGAAACCTTCCATCACCTGCCTGACTACCGCCCTGTAGCACTAACCTCCACCATCATAAAGTGCATTGATCGACTGGTCAGAACTCACGTCTGCTCCACCCTTCCTGACACCTTGGACCACTTTCAATTTGCATACCGCCCCAACAGATCTACGGATGATGCCATCACCCTGACAACACACACCACACTCTCCCACCTGGAAAAAGGCAACTCATACACTCACCTAAAGGATTATTAGGAACACCTGTTCAATTTCTCATTAATGCAATTATCTAATCAATCAATCACATGGCAGTTGCATCAATGCATTTAGGGGTGTGGTCCTGGTCAAGACAATCTCCTGAACTCCAAACTGAATGTCAGAATGGGAAAGAAAGGTGATTTAAGCAATTGGGCATGGCATGGTTGTTGGTGCCAGATGGGCCGGTCTGAGTATTTCACAATCTGCTCAGCTACTGGGATTTTCACGCACAACCATTTCTAGGGTATACAAAAGAATGGTGTGAAAAGGGAAAAACATCCAGTATGCGGTAGTCCTGTGGGTGAAAATGCTTTGTTGATGCTAGAGGTCAGAGGAGAATTGGCCGACTGATTCAAGCTAATAGAAGAGCAACTTTGACTGAAATAACCACTTGTTACAACCGAGGTATGCAGCAAAGGATTTGTGAAGCCACAACACGCACAACCTTGGGGCGAATGGGCTACAACAGCAGAAGACCCCACCGGGTACCACTCATCTCCACTACAAATAGGAAAAAGAGGCTACAATTTGCACAAGCTCACCAAAATTGGACAGTTGAAGACTGGAAGAATGTTGCCTGGTCTGATGAGTCTCGATTTCTGTTGAGACATTCAGATGGTAGAGTCAAATTTTGGCGTAAACAGAATGAGAACATGGATCCATCATGCCTTGTTACCACTGTGCAGGCTGGTGGTGGTGGTGTAATGGTGTGGGAGATGTTTTATTGGCACACTTTAGGCCCCTTAGTGACAATTGGGCATTGTTTAAATGCCACGGCCTACCTGAGCATTGTTTCTGACCATGTTCATCCCTTTATGACAACCATGTACCCATCCTCTGATGGCTACTTCCAGCAGGATAATGCACCATGTCACAAAGCTCGAATCATTTCAAATTCAGTTCACTGTACTGAAATGTCCCCCACAGTCACCAGATCTCAACCCAATAGAGCATCTTTGGGATGTGGTGGAACAGGAGCTTCGTGCCCTGGATGTGCATCCCACAAATCTCCATCAACTGCAAGATGCTATCCTATCAATATGGGCCAACATTTTTAAAGAATGCTTTCAGCACCTTGTTGAATCAATGCCATGTAGGATTAAGGCAGTTCTGAAGGCGAAAGGGGGTCAAACACAGTATTAGTATGGTGTTCCTAATAATCCTTTAGGTGAGTGTATGTGAGGATGCAGTTTGTGGACTACAGCTCTATTTTGTGGACTACAACACTATTTCGCCCGCCAAGCTTGTTCCTAAGCTCAGGACCCTGGGACTCATGCACCCATACACATCAATGGAGAAGTGGAGAGTCTCCAAAGTTTCTCACCAACTGCTGCAGGTGCACCACTGAAAGCGTCCTCTCAGGCTGCAGACTACATGTCCCTCCAGGGAGTGGTAAAGTCTTCAGAGCGCATCATCAGCTGCCATCTTCCCCCCGTGCAAGGCATCTACCATACACAATGCCTGAGGAAACTGCGGAACATCATCAAACATCACAGTCACCCAGGCTATGGTCTGTTAACACTGATGCCGTCTGGTAGATGTTACCGGAGCATCAGAGCATGCACTTCCAGACTCAAAAACTGTTTTTTCCCTCAGACCATAAGGCCCCTCAATAAGTAACACTGATCCATGATCATACTGATCACACACGAACATTCCAGATACTCTGATGCCCTTTCAGGTACTTTAATGCACATAAGAATTTTTTTAATCGATGATAGTTTACATTTTCTTTTTCATTGTATATTACTACCATACTTGCCATTTCTACAATCTCCAGTACTACTACCAATAATGCTGCTAATCTACAGTCCTCTTTTTAAACTGCTGCTATGTAGTGTTATGTTCAGTGGGGAGAACAAGTATTTTATAACCTGCAAAATCGGCAGTGTTTCCCACTTACAAAGCATGTAGAAGTCTGTAATTCTTATCATAAGTACTCTTCAACTGTGATTGATGGAATCTAAAACAAAAATCCAGACAATCATATTGTATGATTTTTAAGTCATTAATTAGTATTTTATTGCATGACAGAAGTATTTGATACATCAGAAAAGCAGAACTTAATATTTGGTACAGATACCTTTGTTTGCAATTTTAGAGATCAAACATTTCCTGTAGTTCTTGACCAGGTTTGCACACACTGCAGCAGGGATTTTGGCCCACTCCTCCATACAGATACAGATCTCCCGATCCTTCTGGTTTCGGGGCTGTCGCTGGGCAATCATCATCTTGAACTTCTTCCATTTTCTAATAATTGCGCCAACAATTACCAAGCTGCTTGCCTATTGTCCTGTAGCCCATCCCAGCCTTGTGCAGGTCTACAATTTTATCCCTGATGTCCTTACACAGCTCTCTGGTCTTGGAAATTGTGGAGAGCTTGGTGTCTGTTTGATTGAGTGTGTGGACAGGTGTCTTATATACAGGAAATGAGTTCAAACAGGTGCAGTTAATACAGGTAATGAGTGGAGAACAGGAGGGCTTCTTAAAGAAAAACTAACAGGTTTGTGAGAGCTGGAATTCTTACTGGTTGGTAGGTGATCAAATACTTATGTCATGCAATAAAATGCAAATTAATTACTTAAAAATCATAAAATGTGATTTTCTGGATTTCTGATTCCGTCTCTCACAGTTGAAGTGTACCAATGATAGAAATTACAGACCTCTTCATGCTTTGTAAGTAGGAAAACCTGCCAAATTGCCATTGTATCAAATACTTGTTCTCCCCACTGTATATGATCGCATCATCCTCTTGATATATTTAAAGCTGTTATCAATTGCTGATAGGTCACAGTGTTATGTATATTACTGCCATACTTCCAATATCTAAATGTTCAATAATACTACCCAGATTGCTGCTCTATTAAAATACTACCCAGATTCTTACAAGTTCACAGTACTCTTTTTTTTTTATTACTGCTAGTGTACATTGTTATGTATATTGTTGCTTTAGTTTATTATCATCTTCTGTCTAGCTGTATTTTTTCTGATCTACTCTTCTTCATAACTCTAACTAAGGAGTTTGTTGGGTACCGGTCATAAGAATTTAATTGTACAGGATGAAGCTGTATTGGTCGGTGCATTTGACAAATAAACATTGAAACTTGCAACAACTGTGAAAATGCAAGCATGATGGCAATTCTAGATGTGCAAAGAGGCAAACTGAATGTGCAAGGTGCATGTGCAACTGAAATGCAGGGATAGCAATCAAATCAATCAATCAAATTTATTTATGAAGCCCTTTTCACAACAGCAGTTGTCACAAAGTGCTTTACAGAGACACCCGGCCTTAAACCCCAAGGAGCAAACAACAGTAGTGTTGAATTTCAGTGGCTAGGAAAAACTCCCTAAGGTCGAATTTTAGGAAGAAACCTAGAGAGGACCCAGGCTCAGAGGGGTGACCAGTCCTCTTCTGGCTGTGCCGGGTGAGATATTAAGAGTCCAATTGGAATAATAAATAAATGTATCTGGGCTGAATCCAGAGTCTATTTGAATTTAGACTAGGTCAGAAGTATGACTAGGTGGACAAGGACAGGGACAGCAACGGGCGCCCCAAACCAGGTAATCCGCAGGTGTGGACCAGGACCTCATCTCCTTCCAAAATGTAAAACTGGAGGAAACTGAGAAAAGTTAGTAGTACATCCCTCATATCCCCCAGCACAATAATATAGCAGCGTAACACCTTGGAACTGAGACGGGGGGGTCCGGTGACACTGTGGCCCTACCCGGGGGAGGCCCCGGACAGGGCCCAACAGGCAGGAAATCAATCCAACCACATTGCCAGGCATCAACCAAAGGGACACCCACCAACCGCAACCCCCCTGAATGAGGGCCGAGTATTGCTAGCGGCGTACAGCCCAATTGCACAAGTGCGCAACAGAGAGTCAACAACAAGCCAGTGACTCTTCCCCCGAAAGGCATTGGAAGGAGGGCATCCCAGTGGCGACAAGAGCCCACCTGGCAAGACAGCAAGGGTGGACAGTATCAAGCCTACTGGTCACCTTCACGCCCCCGGGCCAGGCTACACCTAATTATAAACCGTGCTGTAGAGATGAGTTTTTAGTAGACACTTAAAAGTTTGCACTGAGTTTGCATTTCTAACCTTAATTGGCAGATCATTCCACATGAGTGGAGCTCTATGGGAAAAGGCCCTGCCGCCAACCGTTTGTTTAGAAATTCTAGGTACAATTAAAAGGCCTGCATCTTGCGATCTAAGGTTACGTGTAGGTATGTATGGCTGGATCATTTCAGCCAGGTAAGTAGGAGCAAGTCCATGTATTGATTTATAGGTTAAGAGTAAAACCTTAAAATCAGCCCTAACCCTAACAGGCAGCCAATGTAAGGACGCCAGGACAGGAGTAATGTGTTCAAATTTTTTTGTTCTAGTTAGGATTCTAGCAGCCGTGTGCAGCACTAATTGAAGTTTATTTATTAATTTGTCTGGATAACCAGAGAGAAGAGCATTGCAGTAATCTAATCTAGAAGTAACGAAAGCGTGGATTAATTTTTCTGCATCAGTTTTTGATAGAAAGTTTCTAATTTTTGCGATGTTTCGAAGATGAAAATAAGCAACTCTTGAGACATATTTTATATGTTCCTCAAAGGAGAGGTCAGGGTCAAGGGTAACGCCAAGGTTTTTTACAGTTTTTTGGGATACGACCATGCAGCCGTCGAGGTTCACAGTGAGATCTGCTAGCAATGCTCTTTGTTTTTTGGGTCCTAAAAGGAGCATTTCTGTTTTATTTGAGTTTAAGAGCAAGAAATTCTCTGTCATCCACTTCCTAATATCTGAAACGCATGCTTCAAAAATAGCTAATTTAGGGGCTTCTCCATGCTTCATTGAAATATATAACTGTGTGTCATCAGCATAACAGTGAAAGTTAATATTGTGATTTCGGATTACATCGCCCAGAGGGAGCATGTATAGTGAGAACAATAATGGGCCCAGAACCGAGCCTTGAGGAACTCCAAAGCATACCTTTGACTTGTCAGAGGATATGCCATCCACACTAACGAACTGATATCTTTCAGATAAATAAGATTTAAACCAGGCTAGAACATGTCCACGTAGCCCAATATTGGTTTCCAGTCTCTCTAAGAGAAGGGAGTGATCAATAGTGTCAAAAGCAGCACTAAGATCAAGAAGCAACAGGACGGATGCGGAACCTTTGTCTGAGGCCATTAGAAGGTCATTTGTTACCTTCACGAGTGCAGTCTCAGTATTATGATGGGATCTAAAACCGGACTGGAATATTTCATAAATGTTTTTTGTCTTTAGGAAGGCATTCAGTTGTTGGGAAACACATTTTTCTAAGATTTTTGAGAGGAACGGGAGGTTCGATATTGGCCTATAATTGTTTAATATGTCGGGATCTAGATTAGATTTTTTTAGAAGAGGCTTAATTTCCGCAATTTTTAGTTTTTAGTTATTTTGAGTTTGGTACGCATCCGGAGGAAAGGGAGCAATTTATTATGTTCAGCATTGGCTGACCTAGCACAGGAAATAACTCCTTAAGTAATTTTGTAGGAATCGGGTCTAGCTGAGAGTTTGTGGGTTTAGAACTCATTACAAATTTTGTAAATGTGTCGAGCGATACGGTATCAAAAAATTCAAGTGTCCCCATTGACACCTAGTCAGGGAGGTTCAGGAAATTTTTTGGACAACTGAGATTTTGAGGACCATAACTATTTAAGGAGTCAGTTATTTGTTTTCTAATGGTGACGATCTTTTCATCAAAGTAGTTCATGTATTCATTACAACTAAAGTGAAGACCCACTTCACTTGCTAAGCTTTGCTTTTTTGTTAACTTTGCAACTGTATCAAAGAGAAATTTTGGATTGTTTTTGTTCGCCTCAATCAGGTTGGAGAAATAAGCTGATCGAGCAGACGTGAGTGATTTTCGGTATTGTACTGTACTGTCTATCCAGGCTAGTCTAAATACTTACAACTTGGTGGAGTGCCACATTCGCTCCAATTTTCTGGAGGCTTGCTTAAGTGCTCTAGTCTTGTCGGTGTACCAGGGAGCACGTTTCTTGTTGCGTATTTCTTTAGTTTTTAGTGGTGCAACTATGTCTAATGTATTTCGCAGTATTGAGTTTAGATCCTCGATTTGATCGTTTACAGATGTATTTACTCTGTCATTAATGAGCGAACTAGTAAGAATATCAAGGAATTTATTTGTAGTCCGAGAATTTATAGTACGGCTTTTGAAACTCATTCTTTGGGGGGCAAGTGGATTTCTTGTTTTAACGGTAAATATAATAATACAGTGATCTGATAATCCAGGATTTTGGGGGTAAATTATTAGATCTACAATATCTATTTCTCGTGACAGGACTAAATCTAAGGTATGATTTTGGCAATGTGTTGGACCTGAGACATGTTGGATGAAACCCATTGAGTCAATTATGGCTTCAAAGGCTTTTTGAAGAGGATCATTGGAGTTTTCCATATGAATATTGAAATCGCCAAAAATTAGAATACTATCTGCCATGACTACAAGGTTAGACAAGAATTCTGGAAACTCATTGAGGAACAATGTGTATGGCCTGGGGGGCCTATAAATAGTAGCTATGTAAAATGATTTATCGGCCTGGTTAACTTTCATGAGTAAAACTTCGAAAGAATGAAACTCTGTGATATGTTTGAGAGTAAGTTTATATTTACTGTCATAAATATTAGCGACACCCCCTCCTTTTCGGGACGCACGAGGGATATGATCACTAGTATAGCCAGGAGGAGAGGCCTCATTTAAGGCAGTGAATTCATTAGGCTTTAGCCACGTTTCACATAAACCAATAGCATCTAGTTTATGATCAGAGATTAATTCATTTACTGCAACTGCCTTTTGAGCAAGAGATCTAATATTTAGGAGTCCGATTTTGAGATGCTAAGTGATACAATTATTTTTATTTTTGACCGAGGTGGAGGAAGGCTTTATCTTAATAAGGTTGTTTTTGTTAGCACTACCTTGTTTAACTTTTCTCAGCCTGTAACGAGTCACAGTGGCAATAGGTAAAGCTGTACTAACTACTCTGGCTATGCTATTGACAGACTCCACTATGCTAGCAGGCTGGCTAACAGCCTGCAGCCTGACCTGCACCCTCTCTCATGTTAAAGCTATAGGAGTGAGACTCCTGTCAATGTCCCTAGATAAAAGAAGAGCACCACTCCAGCTAGGATGGAGTCCGTCGCTCCTCAACAGATCAGGTCTGGCCCTATTTCTGGGAGAGTCCCAAAAAGAAGGCCAGTTATCTACAAACTCTACCTCCTGCGACAGGCAGAACTCCGTTTTCAGCCAGCGATTGAGTTGCGCAAGTCTGCTGTAGAGCTCGTCACCACCCCTAGCTGGGAGGGGGCCAGAGACAATTACTCGATGCCAACACATCTTCTAGCTAATTTACACGCTGATGCTATGTTCTGCTTCGTAACCTCTGACTGTTTCATCCTAACATCGTTGGTGCCAACGTGGATAACAATATCTCTGTACTCTCTATACTTGCCAGTTTTAGACTTCGCTAGCACCATCCCCAGATTTGCGGCTACGTCGGTGGCTCTGCCCCCCGGTAAACAATGTACGATCGCCGGCTGATTCTTTAGTCTAATACTGCGTGTAATGGAATCGCCAATGACTAAAGTTTTCAGTTTTTCAAGGCCACCGGTAGAACATGCCTGCCGATCATTCCCCTCCGAAGACGGCTCGGGCCTTGACTCCGACTCCAGTGGGGAAAACCTGTTCAAAGTCTCAGTTGGTAGGGATCCAGTGTTGGTGGGAGGCAGGACTTATGGTGGGCCAGGATTAGTCAATTGAATTCATATAACATTTGCAGTGTTTAAAGGGAAATAAAATCTGTGCCCCCCGAGTTTTATCTGGCATGTAGAGACCAAGTTGAACTAGAGTAAAGTTCTGATGAGACTAAAATATAGCTTTTTGGCCTCAATGCTAAGTGCTATGTTTGGTAAAAGTCTAACACCACAAATTATCCTGAAAACCCAATCCCTAACAATGAGGCATGGTGGTAGAAGCATCATGCAATGGGGATGGGTCTCTGCGTCAGGCCCTGGAGAACTTAAGAAGATAGATAGAGGGCAAATTGGATGCAGCAAAGTACAGAGAAATCCTGGAAGAAAACCTGCTGCCATCTGCAAGTGACATGGGACTTGGGGGAAGATTAATCATCCAGCAGGACAGTGACCCCAAAACTATAGCCAATGCCACAGTGGAGTGATACAAAAAAAGTTCAATGTCGTAGAGTGGCCCAGTCAAATACCGGATCTCATTCTCTTTGAGGATATGTGGAAAGATTTGAAAATTGCTGTTCAACAAAGGTCCCCATCAAACATAATGGAACTTGCCCAATTTTGCAAAGACAAAAGGGTAAAATTGGCTGTGTCCCGATTTGCAAAGTAGAGACTTATCCAAATAGACCAATCGCTGTAATTGCTGCCAAATATACCTCTACCATATATTGACAAAATTTGGCAGAATATTTGAGCAATTAATTGTTTTTAGTATTTTGTTCTAAATTAATTGCAAAACATATACACATATACACATACATATATATACACACACACTCACCTAAAGGATTATTAGGAACACCATACTAATACTGTGTTTGACCCACTTTCGCCTTCAGAACTGCCTTAATTCTATGTAGCATTGATTCAAAATGGTGCTGAAAGTATTCTTTAGAAATGTTGGCCCATATTGACAGGATAGCATCTTGCAGTTGATGGAGATTTGTGGGATGCACATCCAGGGCACGAAGCTCCCGGTCCACCACATCCCAAAGATGCTCTATTGGGTTGAGATCTGGTGACTGTGGGGGCCATTTCAGTACAGTGAACTCATTGTCATGTTCAAGAAACCAATTTGAAATGATTCGAGCTTTGTGACATGGTGCATTATCCTGCTGGAAGTACCCATCAGAGGATGGGTACATGGTGGTCATAAAGGGATGGACATGGTCAGAAACAATGCTCAGGTAGGCCGTGGCATTTAAACGATGCCCAATTGGCACTAAGGGGCCTAAAGTGTGCCAAGAAAACATCCCCCACACCATTACACCACCACCACCAGCCTGCACAGTGGTAACAAGGCATGATGGATCCATGTTCTCATTCTGTTCACGCCAAAATTCTACCATCTGAATGTCTCAACAGAAATCGAGACTCATCAGACCAGGCAACATTCTTCCAGTCTTCAACTGTCCAATTTTGGTGAGCTCGTGCAAATTGTAGCCTCTTTTTCCTATTTGTAGTGGAGATGAATGGTACCCGGTGGGGTCTTCTGCTGTTGTAGCCCATCCGTATCAAGGTTGTGCGTGTTGTGGCTTCACAAATGCTTTGCTGCATACCTTGGTTGTAACAAGTGGTTATTTCAGTCAAAGTTGCTCTTCTATCAGCTTGAATCAGTCGGCCCATTCTCCTCTGACCTCTAGCATCAACAAGGCATTTTCGCCCACAGGACTGCCGCATACTGGATGTTTTTCCCTTTTCACACCATTCTTTGTAAACCCTAGAAATGGCTGTGCGTAAAAATCCCAGTACCTGAGCAGATTGTGAAATACTCAGACCAGCCCGTCTGGCACCAACAACCATGCCACGCTCAAAATTGCTTAAATCACCTTTCTTTCCCATTCTGACATTCAGTTTGGAGTTCAGGAGATTATCTTGACCAGGATCACACCCCTAAATGCATTGAAGCAACTGCCATGTGATTGATTGATTAGATAATTGCATTCATGCGAAATTGAACAGGTGTTCCTAATAATCCTTTAGGTGAGTGTATGAGTTGCCTTTTTCCAGGTGGGAGAGTGTGGTGTGTGTTGTCAGGGTGATGGCATCATCCGTAGATCTGTTGGGGCGGTATGCAAATTGAAAGTGGTCCAAGGTGTCAGGAAGGGTGGAGCAGACGTGAGTTCTGACCAGTCGATCAATGCACTTTATGATGGTGGAGGTTAGTTCTACAGGGCGGTAGTCAGGCAGGTGATGGAAGGTTTCTTTGGTACAGGGACAATTGTGGTCTCTTTGAAGCAGGATGGGACTACAGACAGGGACAGGGAGAGGTTGAATATGGAGGTAGAACTATTTATAGATTTTATTTTTCATTTTGACATTACTTTCCTTGTATTGGTCACTGCCAACAGCTCCTAATTAAATACATTTTGATTTCATGTTGTAACACAATATAATATGGAAAAAGTCCAAGGGGGTCAGTACCTTTGAAAGCCACTGTACACTAAGTTCTTATTTATCTTTAGTAGAAAGTTGTGTAAATGCTAGCTGTTCTGGGAAAAAATCTAAGATACATTTCCACAGTTATTATTTCTTAACTGATTACCAGTTAATTGACTGGGTTGCTATTTTATGTCATTTGAAATGGCTGATAGCCTATGTCATGTTTTCACATAAGGTATTACCCTACAAAATTATACTCAGGCTGTAAAGGTTTTAAGAAAAATCACTAAAACCTTTATTTCAGGAAACTTAATGTTTTAGACCTAGTTTCAGTAAAATCATGTAAATCTGGTCTTCATTTTGAGCATTTCTTGCAGAAGTTATGTATTTTGGTCTCATAGCCTCGTTCTCTAATCTCTAATTCTGCATTTTCCCACAAGTAATTTAGTAAGTCTTATTCAGACTTACTACACATTTCATACTTTATCATCCTGCCCCCATTGTAAATCGCACATCCCTGGAGTTGCAAGCTCTACCAACTCAGCTACACGGGACCATATTGCTCAATTCTCATCTCACGGCGAGGGGTACAGGCGACAGCAAGATGATGCTGTTGCTCCTCCTTCTCATGGCACGAATGAATGTAAATTGTTGTAGCAAACATTTTAACCGCCCCCAAATTGAATATTAATAAACAATTCCCCTCACCCACAACTAATGTATTTTCTATACGTGAATCGCTGTCCAAACGTTGAATTTGAGTAAGATGTTACTTTTTAAAATACATCTATCGACAAGGGTGGGGGATGACTTTGAACACAAGGATTGTGAGTTAAATTTCATGGAGAAATACATGCAATGTTGTTTTTTTATACATAGGCCTATGCTGCAACAACGTAAGAATAAAGTGTAGCCACTTTAGTTTTTTGGTTGGTTTTACGCTTTTCCCAAAGCTTGACACTTATTCATTCACCATTCAAACTCAATATTGAACCGTAATACATTTTCTCTCAACGTTTCTACCCAACCGTATACATTTTTTGTTTTTACTTCAACTAACAGACGTTTGCTTTAACTTCACCTAGTCTATACGACAATCGTAGAAAACACGCAGTGGGATCAGATTGCAGTCATTAGCCTAACTTTTATTTCAGATGTTTTTTTTTTGCAGCTGAAACCAACCCTGCTAACTTGTTAGGCAAAATATGCAATGTTTGCAACCAATTAGCCTATTCTTAAAATAACTGTTTTACATGCCATCTGAATTAAGATTCAGTAGATAGCGCGGATTTCAATTAAACCTGTCTTTACATAAGTTAACCCGCCTTGCAGCAGGCTAGTCTAGCTTTGTTAACACGCTAATGTCAGCACATGCATGTATTATCGTTTTGGACATTGGAGCATTTACATGGTTGCCCAAAATCTTTATCCTCAATAAAAATAACAATTAAATTAAAACGATAACCACTGCGTCAATTGTCTAGATGGCTAAATACCGTCCTGATGACAAACACCATAGTGAAAAGTTTGCCCCATTCCTACAATCATCTGACAAAAAAGGAAACCGTCTTCTTATATCTGAGGTAGAAAATGTTGATGTCTTTAACCATCCCTTGGTAAAAATGTGTTAACACAGGGCAAGTAGAGGAGCCCGACTGATCAAAGATGCTCAAAAGATAATGCAGCCTTTCCCAACGCCAAGCTACATGGTCCGGGTAATACCAAAAACACAACTTTTGCGTTTACATTCTCCGCTGAAAATTCAATGTCCAGACATGAGGTGGGAATTCAAATTCAAACGTGTAGATGATGCTATAATGACATTCAACCAAATGTTTACATTATATCTTATGAATTTCGTGACAAACATGAGAATTTAGATGTATCTCAATTTAGATAATTCGTCAAAGACACATGGGCATATTTAAGATAGATGTTTTGCATCAATAGGTAAAAATAAAGAAAAAAACGAGAACCGTGGATGATACCAACTACATATTTTGTTTTATTGATCAGCTAATTATATAATAATTACATTACCTCTTTCCAAATATGTATACATGTTGATGTATTTAAGTATGTTGTCGCCTTTGTGACTGTGTTCAACAAAATATACTGTATACATTACGATCTGGCTAATAATATTGTGCACTTTTACAGTATAATGTATGTTGGCCTAGTAAAAATAATGCGTAAACGTGTGGCATACAAGACCGTGGATGTTGAAACTGCGTATAGACGAAGTATAAGGAAAGTATTTCTACACAGCGACAAAAGGTCAAGCAACTTTTCAGCTGGTTATAGTAGTTTAGTTGAATGATTCCTGATTTGCCTCGGATAGGCCCACTTTTTGCCCCACTGCTGAAAAAGTATTACCCTATTAAGAATGACTAAGACAGACAGGGTGGGCGGGTGTTGAAAATGTTGGAGATAAAAAGAGAAGAGGGAATATGATTCGTGCCCCTTTAAGGACGCTTCGCCAGAAAACTGTGGCGACACAGGCAGCTGCATATAGAAACATCACTCCTCAATTTTCGCTGGTGTATACCGATACCCTCGAGCCTGTTGTTGATTGGGCACCACATGTGGATACTCCACTCAATTGGACTGCGCTGACTAATTTCCAAACGTTTAAAAAACACTTTGAAGTTTCACAATTAACGTCGTAGACTACTGATGAAGAGCAACCCCTAGTTTGAAATGCGTGTCACATGAAAAGACAGACATTAGCAAATGTGTCACACAGTTATTACGTTTACAGCATTGCATTACTTCTCAAGGTTTTCATCCTAAATATTAGGTTATTTGATTGTCCAAAAAAATTATATCGCCATTATAATGGTCCAATGTATTGTTAGATAGCTACTAATGCAAGAACTTTGAGTCCAATTTATCCTGTTTTTATACACCTCTAAAACAAGCATGGCACCTGTATCACATTTATTAGTTAATGCTATTATTTGATCCAAGTAAGGATGTGGCCTATGACGTAGCCTAATGGTTCACTGATATCTAATGTGTGAGGACAGCAACCCTTGTTGCCATGGTTATTAAAATGGAATGTGATGAGTGTTCATCCCTTAGTATAAGAAGTTAACGTATGCTTACGGGACAACGTAAGATTTTTTTCTTTTTCGTTACTGACCACACACAATCTTTAAAAGTCAAATTAGTGTTATTATAAAGCCTACATCATATTGTCATCTAGGCACACAATTTGTGTCGTGGGGAGGATTTACGTCCATTAACAACAAAGGGCGCAGTTCATGGCAGGAGGGAGAATCCCTCGGCCCGTGCGCGTCAGCCACTGGGATGCGAGACCGGGTTAGTGATAAATGGAGAGATATCAAAACACGTCATTAGAGAGCACAGCTTTACTGAGCGCTTTCACACTACCAAGGCGTATGGGATAGAACACCCCAGGGACAGCACTCACGTCGGCCTTTTGTGTTTCTGAGCTGGACCGATCCATTCGTTTTAGATAATGTTCAACTATTAGCCTATGTTTTCCATGAAAATCCTGGATATAAATCAGCTAACATTTTCCGACACTTGTAATTCTATTGATTATCCATATATTCTATTTTAGAATAGGTCTAAACATTTAGCACTCCCAGAGGTGTTTGAATAAAATTAATTCCAAACAAAATATGTCTTTGTCAGATCGAACAAACCAATTTATAAGGACTATATTCACAGATTTGTTGAGTAGGATTAGACATAGATACCTCTATTTTTTCTCCCCAAAACTTGTAATAGGTGCATGTTAATACAAAATTATTTAATAAATGTCTATGGAATATGGTATTTTAATGCAGCCTAACTTTATAATATTGAAACTTCTAAAGCCAGTCGCCTATCGGAAATCATTTATCGTAAATGCCATTCGTCCTTTAAATAATGATTCAAACTAAACAAGCCAACAATCTTAGAAAATATGTGGATTGAGTCCTATTTTGGGTCCTATATTTTTTTTTTACCTGATTAGGCTTACCTGTAAAAAAAAATTACATTTAGACTTCATACTTAGCAAAGCTAGAGCTCTATGCATGGTATGAATAATTCCAGGTTACTCATGGAACACCGTTATAGACATTAGCGAAGACAAATGCCTAGCCAATTGCCGGACAATGTTGTTTTACTGATTTTTAGATAGCAGTAGCGTTGGCTTGTACTATTTTATCATTCTGGGTGTTTGTTTAAATAGATTTGTGTTTTAAGACCACTTATGCACGTTTACTCTTCTTGTTTCTTCTTGTCAGCTCAAACAAATAGCCACATGAGAAGGACGAAATCCAGCCACTCCGTATTCATATTTCATGATCACGTTAACGAAATGATCACCGAATTAATTAAGTTCAGATCTACACGCGTTTTACCATTAGGCACCTAAGGCATTTTAATGACCATAATTGAATTAGCTGTCTTTGTCGAAGCATTGATTTCTGGAAAAGCTGTTGAAAGTTGAATTCAGACAAGTCGAAGAGACCATAATTGCTCAAGACAGAGATGGGGGCTGGGCTGAGGTAGCCATGTATAAATAGTGTGCTCTCAAAAACACAGTCATAACAGCAGGAGTGATCTCACCTCTTCTCCACCCCCAATACCGCCGCTTTTTACAACAGAGCGCGTGAAGAGCAGACTGCTAACGTTATAGGTATTTTTTAAGTGGATTTCCGTGCTCAGGACCACTGAACGGCCATGGAAGAACTTACGGCGTTCGTCTCGAAATCTTTCGACCAGAAAACCAAGGAGAGCAGTAAGGAGAGTATCACGTACAGGGAAGTTTTGGAGAGTGGCTTGGCGCGGGCTAGGGAGCTGGGGAACTCCGAGACAAGTCTACAGGACATAACGGAGGGCAGCAGCCACTGTCCGGTGCATCTATTCAAGGAGCATGTAGAGCTAGAGAAAGAAAAGCTCAAGGAGTTTAACGTTTCCAGGTCCACGGAAGGTACGTTTTTATTCATCCGCTCGAGTAGTATGGAGTGCATTCCTACAGGGAACCAAGCCCTTGTTTTTTGCGATTATTTTTGGTGCGCCAACCACGTCGATTCTAAACATGAATGCATGGTGTTGAAAGAACAGAACAGGACAAAACTACCAAAAAATTTGATTATTTCAGTTTGCAAGTTATTTGAAACATTATAGCCTATTGGCGTCTGTTCTGCTGTGAAAGCAGTCCAAACCAATTTAGCCCACATAATCACATTCATTCATATAATAACCTAGCATTATTCTCTAACTGCTGTTGATAATTGTATTGACAAATTATATGAATGAATGGATTGGGATTGATCACGATTAGATTCATAATTATAGGCCTTATTCGATGTTTCCGCGGCACAATGAAGTGATACTTTCAATTCTGCCAGTCAGCATGCAGTAGCCTAACATACTCATTTGAAACTGTCGTTCATTGAACTATATGTATGTATATATGTATATGTATATATATATATATATCCATAGATACATACATATATCCATAGACTGTTCATATGTAAAAGTGTTTCTTGCTTGCATTTTAATTGGCATAACAGATACAAGTAACTTCGTACACAAAATTAGCCCGTGAACCTATAAGTTGGTTGAATTCTCTTTTAATGTAGCATATAGCCTAATAGGGTATATTACATTTTACAAAACCTTATTGTTTATCTCACAATAGGTCTGTCTAAGGATGAAAATGCAATCCATTAGACCACACATATGTTAAGGATAGTTATATTAACATATCAATACCTTATCCCGAAAAATAATGTTCAGAACCTAAAACATGTATAACTGTAGGTTATTTATGCTCATTATTACCCTGTGAAATATTGACAAATAATTGTATGTATTTACATTTATACACTAAGTTTTATACCAGGTTTATAACGACCAATTGTGGTGTAAATGTTTTGTTTTTTTAATAATTTTGTGTATGATAGGTAGAGATTGAAATTATGGAAGCAACCGAGACTATTATCCTAGCCTAGGCCTACTATTTTGACCCGGCTACTAAAAATACGCCCGCCAACAATGACATTTTGGTATTTTCCAATAACGGCATGCAAAGATGTTTGTACAATTGCAGTCTATAAATAGCCCTTTTGGCCAGTGATCACATTGGGTCTTTCATTTCATAGAAATAATTTTAATGACATAAATCGTAGTTAAGGTACAGAACCAAATAATAACTCATGCTATTTTAAAGTATTTCACAATGTACTGTATTTGGTCAAAACAAGTCTCCCAATAATATTTCGGCTTATAGTTATAGTTATTTTTTATAACAATGAATAATAACATGGGGATGCCAAATG
The DNA here is from genome assembly GCF_011004845.1 of Esox lucius. NCBI lineage: Eukaryota > Metazoa > Chordata > Actinopteri > Esociformes > Esocidae > Esox > Esox lucius. The sequence continues at coordinate 4,585,416 of NC_047584.1, read as the reverse complement.
TTGATGTTTTGTTTCACGGTCATTTCTTCAAGAAAAAAAAAATGTTTTTTGGTTGGTATTCATTCCCATGAAAATGCCATTTGCGGCCTAGGTCAAGGCCTAGACCTACGGTTTAGTAAATTAGACCTTTATAGTCGTGGTAACCCATAGTATATCGTGTGTGCGTATGTGCGTGCGTGTAATCATTTTCATTAGCTATTGCAAACTAATGATGCAATACTGCCTGTTCATAATTTTGAAGGCCTGTATTTCAAGGTAGATGGTGACCGAACTTGTGAAACGTTATATTCTCTCTCAAGTTACAATGACAAATTCTAGATATATCCCAACAAATAAATGCAGCCTATAGACTCGGGTGTTCGCATGAGCATGCAGGTGTGTTAAGTCTGAAGATGTACGTATTTTGAAAACGCTATGTATGTTTACGCAGGGATATATGAGTGTAAAGAGAAAAAAGAGGACGTGAAGTCTGAGGACGAAGATGCACAGAGCAAACTGAAGCAGCGGCGAAGCAGAACAAACTTTACCCTGGAACAGCTCAACGAGCTGGAGCGCTTGTTCGACGAAACGCATTATCCCGACGCCTTTATGCGGGAAGAGCTGAGCCAGAGGCTGGGACTGTCAGAGGCGCGAGTTCAGGTAATAACAAATCTCCATCTCCTGAACGAAAAAACCACACGCTTGGGGACCAAACTCTAGAAAGGCTTGCATGTAAATTGTATGAACTGTCTGTACAAAACGTGTTCATTAAGGTTTGCGCTTAAAAACGCAAAGCGCCTAGGCTCCTTCTGAACTTGTTTGAAAAAAGGCTCGAGAGTTTCCAGATTGACTCGTCCAGTGATAAGATCCGGGGTCATAGGTGGTGACGCAGGAAGATTACTGTAATTTGCACTGCAGAATAAGATGGATGGGGATAGATGTAGGGCCTAGATCGGGAATGATGTACTTTTATGGCAACAAATAAAACACGTTGTAGTAAAACGATACCGGGCCAACCCTATCAAGGTTATAGCCAACAAACCATTAGTGGACTTAAATGTGTCTATTCAAATAGTTTATAGCCTACAAATGTATGAACTGTTTTTCTATATATTATACTATTAATGTGTGTGTGTATATATATATATATATATATATATATATATATATATATATATATATATATATATATATATATATATATATATATATATATATATATATACACACACACACATACACACACATACATATATACATTAACATTGATTTTATTTTGAAACATATAAAATAATTTCATGACAGGTTTAAGGTAGAATGATCACGAAACACCATATAGGCATATATTAAATTACGTTTATTTTCAATAATACATTTCGTGAAAAATATTAAAAGTCATTTTAAAATATAGCCTCAATAACTTAGCGTTGAGGCATAGGACACGTGTTTATATAATATAGTCACCCACTTGCTAAAATGTTAAAGGCTACTTGTTATTTTTTTATGTCGCTACATAGGCCTAATATGCTTTTGGTCCACCCTGACTGTTCTCGAGGCCTACACCGGGTACACTGCAGTGAAAACGTGGTGAGCTGTTTTTTATGATGCAATGAGACAAACATATCATGCAATAGCCTATATAACAAAACTCTGCGGATATGATTGTCTCGACATTGTAGAAAGCCACACGAGTTAATGTATTTGAAAATTATTACACAGATTGATCTCACGAAACTATTTGAACAATGTTAACACAATTTCTAAATTCACATTTGGTGAATTTCAATTCCATTATAACAGTGAGAAAAAAGTAACAATAATAATGAAGGTTATTTTATACATTCATTTGCAGTAAAATTATATCCAGTTAACTAGCAAGCAAATGCATGTCATGACATTGATATTTATCTTTATATTTTATCTTGAACATTACTGAAATGCTGTAACTTTAAAGCAAATAAAAAGACGCTCATAGCCTTTGAGGCATCCGCAGTTGACAAAGTGGTATTGGGTGAATTTAAATCCGTCTTCTCTCTCCTGGCAGATTACTGGCGAAGAAAAGTTGCTTAGGTGCTTCGGAGATTTTACCACATCATTAAAATTAATGAAGAGATTGTAGGAGTGCTTCAGGGGACATCGTCGTATGTCAGTCACCTCATTTCTCTCTGCGTTGTCTTTGTAATATCTGCCATTGGCTTGATATACTGTTCCCATAAAAATGGATTAGAAGTAATTCAATTCTGCTGCAACTCAGTCGGTAGGACACCTCATGTTCTGAGATCTAATCGGAGGAATAAGTAATATTAGAAGTCTACAGCGCGTGACAGCTTGCAAGCGTGACATAAAAAAGTAACTTTAAACAGTGCCAAAATCAAATTGTATTAAGTCAGGTTAGCATTTAACTGGTAAAACGCAATGCTCCAAATGTTTACTCAATATTTACAACAACAGCCCACACTATTCACGCACATTGACTACATGGAAATGGGCGGCGAGGGCTCCAATCACACACGGTTAAAAGCCTTGTCGCAGCTTCTGTTAGTGGGGAGCAGTTTTCGATTTGAAACCCCAAATCTATCGTAAGTAAATTGTAAGGCAAGTGGTAGATAGAACCTGCACTTAGGAACAGAAGCCCCACGTCGCACGCAGCTGTCAGGAATCTAATGGAAAGTTATGAGAGCTTGGTGAAGAGCGTGCAGTAATTCAATTACAACTAATATATTTGGGTTTCTGGTGCAGAGCTAAATTAAATGTCATTATTCACTGTCTCTAATAAAAATCAAACGGAAATGAGATTAGGATGTTTGTGAAGCGGATCATTGAGTGGTCCTAATGAAGAAATAACTGTCGCAACCAGTGTAGTTCACTTTGCTTAGCATTCTGGCACATAATTTGAATTGATCTTGAGCTGTAAAATCTTTGCCTTATTTGTGTACAGCTCTTTGAGAGACCACAGCTGTGATTCGAACGTATATTAATGAAATATAATGAAATACAATTAAATAATATAATGCGCCACTAAGAATAATTACATAGGCTGTGCCAAGCTATATCGTGTAATAGCAACCATAAAAAATACTAATAATAACATGCCATTTGGTTGAGCCTAATCCTAAATATATTCTATACACAACATCTGTTTCCAATATGAGTTTGATGGGGTAAATAATCTTTGGGCAAAGTATGTCAATAATGCCTAGGTCGACAATATCGACAAACATATTATTACTTTCACATGCCTTTAATTAACCATGTTCAAACTGTAAAATGGCTGCGGCACCTTCACTAATTAGACAGCGCCCTTTGTGGTCTTCTAATCGCTAATCCGGCTACTGTAAATGATCATCATCGTTGGGGTCGGAGGGGAGAGGAGATAATGGATTCATGGAGGAAAATTAGGTTGATAATAATTAACAATAGGCTACGCTTCAACCTGGGAGCAAAGTGCTTATTAGGCCGGGTAATTTACAGTGTGACCTTTTAGTTTTTTCCCATTATAGGCCTATATAAGTAACCCTTCGACAAAATATTGTTCTCTCTATATTTTGAGCCGATATTCTATTATTGGCCTAGCATACTTGAGCTATAATGGTAGACAGTCAGAAGTCATAATGAAAAAACAATTAAGCCACAGTACTTTCATGAGCAGGAACGTGTCATCATCGATATCATACAATGCCCTCATTCTTGGTTTACATTTTCATTTTTAGGTTTGGTTTCAAAACAGAAGAGCGAAATGTCGGAAACAAGAAAATCAGATGCATAAAGGTAAATTCGATTTCACTAGCCTGTTAATATACATTATAATTTTGTCATGTTTAAGTTATACTAATCATAACGCTTAATCATACAATTGAACATGTTTATTGCATGACAAGTATTCTAAAATGTTTACAACTATGGCTTTATCATGCTCACTTCCTAAAATAATTATATGCGCACCAAACTGTTCACGTTCATATTCTATTATTTTCAATTAATCATGTGTGCAATGTCAATCTTGTAATTCTGACCAACCATTTCAGACTTATAATCAAACATAACGGTCTCGCTGTCTGACAGACACTTCTTCCTACTTTCCAGGTGTCATTCTGGGCACTGCCAGTCATCTGGACGCATGCAGAGTAGCTCCCTACGTCAACATGGGGGCTCTACGGATGCCTTTTCAACAGGTAGGCCTACATCGTTCGCTTATTCATGACATAAATCATTTGAATTAGTTACTTTAGAAACTCACGTACGATGGATTGTGTACAAGCAAATGTCAATATTCAACCTCCAAAAGTCTCTAAACGATTTAACGTGTGGAGAGGTTTGATGCGGCTTTAAAGTTAGTGTACTTTCCCGACAAGTTTTGTCATGCAAATCATTGGTTCAAAACTTGTTGCCCCAAAGGTGGTCCTATGGGGTCCAATACTTGAAGACCCCCTTACATGAGATACTACACCTTCCTTGTTTTGTTTTCGCACAAATTATTACAAAAGTACATGCATTAATTTTGTTTATTACATTTTGAAGAAACATGTAAATAAATCCGTAATTTTAGACTATAAAAAAAAACTGCTCACTCTGCTGGCTTCTGGAAATATTCTGTTCAATGCTGAAGAGATCTTTGACAAGGTAACACGCATGTCATCCTTAAGGGTTAGTCAGGTCCTACATTTAGTTTTCAGGGCTGTCTATTCATTCAACTTGTCTATTCTTTTATTCAAGAGACAATTCAATGTTAAAACATTTTAGTAGGCATCCCTGGGCAGAGAAATGAAATGGTCGCTTGAAAGTTGCGAGACAATATCTTACGTTGTTAATGGCAGATGTTTCAGAGCAAGAAATAATGGATATTATTCGATTGAGCGGTTATTTTATTTGGAGTGCTTTGCAAAATTATCCAAAACCCCTCTCATAAAACTGAATTACAAGTGGTACATTGACATTTCGTTCTGTTTTATGTGTTATTAACACAAACCTTATACATGACTGTACAAAGAGACGTTGGTTTTATGTAAGAAAATATTTACGAAAATAATATAAAACTGAAATATGTTTATTGGATAAGTATTCAGCCCCTGTGCTGTGGAAGCTCCAAACACAGATGAAAGAAACAATTGCATTACAATTGACCGATTTTCTGGATGAGAACACTATTGAAGCATGATTGGTCAGGTTGCTACATTACAATAATGACTAAATAACACTTTTCCAGAAGATAAAATCATACAAATGCATGGATGGATTATGTAAAGTGTATAAAATAATACTCAAGTTTTTGGACAACCCAGTGAGCCCAATAGGATCAATAATGAGGAATTGGAACCTGAATCATTCAACCCAGGCACTGCCAAGAATAGGCTTTCCATCAAAATTTAGTGTTCAAAGAAGGAGACTTGTGAGTGAAACCACAGAGGCCAACAATCACTTTACAGGAACTACAGAGCTCAATGGCTGGGATTAGAGCAATGGTGTGCCAGCCAACCATATCAAGATAACTTCATCCCACTGACTTTTATGTGAGGGAGGCAAGATGGTACTCAAAAAGTACCACCTGAAGCATGTCTGAAGTTTGCCAGAAGGTATAAGAGTGGATACAGGTCAGATTAGACAGATTTCTGGCCTAAACTCAAAGTACTATGCGTGGCACTAACATAACACAGACCACGTCTCAAGACAAACCATCCCTACATTGAAGTATGTTGGTGGCAGCATCATGCAGTGGTGATTCTTATCAGTAAGCACAGAGCATCTTATAAAATTTGAAGGAAGAATTAATGGAGAAAAACTTTCGAGGAAATTCAACATTCAGCAGGACAATGATGCCAAGTACCAAGCCAAAGCAATATTGGAGTGGCTCACAAACAAAAAGGTGAATTTTCTATGACTTTTGAATCAAAGTTCTGATTTGAATCCCATTGAGAATCTGAGACTATTTAAAAATTGCAGTCCACAAGTGTCGTCCAACCAATGCGAACAATATGGAGAAAATCTGCCAAAACGGGGCAAAAATCACTCTACCTATCACTCTACTGGTTATTGCAGGTTTCCATACCAAATGTTAATGTGGGGGGTTGAATACTTATGCAAGCAACACAGTTTAGTTTATTTGTCTCACAAATATGTCCCAACATTAAACAAATTACAAAAATGAAGTTTCAATTTCAGTGTTTTACAATAAATTATATAGCAGGACAAACTTTCAATGTACCATTTGTAATTCATTAATATGAGAGGATTAGTCAGGTTTGAATACTTTTGTAGGGCAATGTATTTGAAGTGCAATGGGGATTTTTTATTTAGTAAAACAGCTATGTCGATGTTTTTCTTCATGATATTCCTTGTCATTTCAAGACCCTACTGGCATCTGTCTGAGTCCCCCTTGGCGACCTGGAACCCCATGTAGAGATCTGCTGATATAGATGGGGTAGCTGATGGGGTAGCTGATATCAGGCACCAAAATATAAACATATATCGATCATCTCTAAATCTGAGATATATGAAATGTGCATTTACTGTTGCGCTTCACAAACATATACATTGTTATAAACAGATTTACAAAGGCTACAGTGGCAATTGGAAGTCAAGAGAGCTGAGTGTGTGTGTGTGTGTGTGTGGGGGGGGGGGGGGTATTGCCCAACTCAACCCTGGAGCACCTTTCACCTTTGGGTTGCGTTGAGAGAGGTGCTATCGCATAAACTCGCTGTTGAATTGACATTTGACCTTTGTAGGTTTTTGCAGAGTTGTCTGCCTCACCCTAGAGAGAGTTCTGGCCTAATTAAGCCAACACTGCAGCAACGCTAGCACATTAAAGAGAGGATGAAAGCATAGGCTGGAGTGGACTCTGATGGATATTGGCGGTGAGCTGCATTGGCAGGGAGGGAGCCATGAGGCCTGAATACTTAGAGAGGAGCACTAGCTCTATCAGGCCTAAGACAAAAGACAGACAGGCACGAGGCTCAATGCAAACAGACACACTTATGCATGCAGACAGGCACGCAAACATCTGCACACACAAACGCACCCGCGCCGGCATACTGTATGCATGCGCTCAAACAAACTTGCGTTTCTACATGGCCGCACACAATGGGCCACACACACACACACACACACACACACACACACACACACACACACACACACACACACACACACACACACACAGGCACGCGCGAGCGCACAAGCCAAATGTCTGCCACCTGTTGTGCTGGGGACGGCAGAGAAAGGCATACAAGCACGCGCTCAGTACCTTCAGTGATCTGTTCTACAAACATACCACAACACGCTAAGATATTTCTTCTCAAAGAGGGTCTCCCTTCTGCTAATCACGGACAGCACGTAACTTCTACAGTTGGAGAAAGACCCGTTTTCTGAGGATTATTAGATGCCTTATAACGAGTTAGTACCTATATATCTTGAATCGGGCATATATCGAGTGTTTGCTAACTGACTGTTAGAGACAGAGGGAAAGAAAATATGACGGAGGCTTGTGTGAATTTTTGCTGTGGCTTCTATCATTAGACTACTCCTGTGAGAGCATACTGGTCAGCAAAACGAAATTAAATACCATCCAAGGAAGCATATTATGAGGTTTATATGAATTCTCTCAAGCACTTAACAAGTTTACTTTCCTTCATTTTCCACGTTATAGACAACGTGGATATAGCGCAAAATGAATAATTGGTTGAAACATTTAGCTCTCTTAAACCGTTGACCATGCGTTGCTTAAATGAAGTGCTATTTGAGTTGGATGAGAAAGCGCAAGACTCTCCCCTTTTCTCCGTGCTTCCTGTGGCGTTTGAAACACATGAGAATTGGCAAGAGGCACCTCTGAAGTACAGGGACGTCGAATTTTTTTTACCTGCTCTTCATAAAATAATTGCCAAGAATGTGCAAATTGATATTCTATGGTACTTATGAGTTTCGCTTTCCCTTCGCTCAGGATAAATATTTATAAGTCTAAATACATGCATATTTTTTGGGTGAAAAATTATTTATGCAATTGAATCCATAGTCAGGATAACACGCTGTTGCATATTTCCAGGGGTAGGAGAGCTTCTCGGGGTGAATTAAACAAATCTGTTCAGGGTCTTGGAAAGACTTTGATTTCAGGCTGTTAAATTGGACATGGTGTCTGTGAAGTTATGTATGATTCATTAACTATAAGAATAGCTGACATGAATTTTTTTTGAAAGGCTCAGAGTGCAGTTCCTAACTATTTTCTTAGAAAACACACAGTAAGCAACCGCTTTGAGGGGGTAGAACTTGAAGGGGAATTTAATAGTGTCAAACTGTGAAACTTAAACCCTCAGCTCTCCTCATACACACGCAAGCAGCCTGAGGGCTGGGAGGGACTCACTAACCCAGGGTTTGCTTTTGGTTGTTCCCGCAGGTCCAGGCTCAGCTCCAGTTGGAGGGCGTGGCTCACTCTCACCCTCACCTGCACCCTCACCTGGCGGCGCACGCACCGTACCTGATGTTCCCGCCCCCACCCTTCGGACTACCAATCGCCTCACTTGCGGATTCTGCGTCAGCAGCAGCGGCCGTGGCGGCGGCTGCCAAGAGCAACAGCAAGAACTCTAGCATCGCCGACCTCCGACTCAAGGCAAGAAAACACGCCGAGGCGCTGGGTCTCTGACCCCACCGGGTTTCCCCTCCGCTGGCCCCACGGCCCTCATAATTACCCGCTTCTCACACAAGACTGAGCCCTGTGATCGGGTCTGACACTCACAGCTAAAACAAAACAAAATAAAATAAACACTGAGAGAGACAGAGAGAGAGAGACACAGAGAGAGAAAGACAGAGGGAGAGGGGAGAGGATGAGTGGAGGAGAAGGAGGAGGAGAAAGAAGTTGGGGAGCGAGAAAATTGTCACAAAACCAGCTGCCAAAACAACCACTTGTAGAGAGAACGGTAATTAAATACCAATGAAATCACCATTTTACTTTTTGCCCAACAGGCAGGACTTCTGCGGGGCCAGTGGCTCAGTCCACTCCAGGCACACATCACAAGTCCAGGACCGTACAAACACATGTGGATGTCTGTCTGAGCTGAGAGCCAGGGCCAGGCCAAACCAGGCCAGACCGGGAGACTTTAGAACAAAGCAAACTGGCAAAGCAGGCAAGCAGGGCCAAATACTTGAGCCTCAATGATGCTTTCACGTTGAATTTACAGACTGTTGCGTGTGCGGGGAAAAAGCACTGAGACAGCGAGGCAGTGGACTTGCTCTCAACTTAACACGTATAAAAGACAAAATCAAAAAAAGAGAAAAAAAAATATGGCCGTTTTTGCTGTGTAACCACTGTGTTGTTTCCTGCCGACGCCCAGTGCATGCGTTCTATTGGAGGAATGCAGGTCTATGATGGAGCCTGGCCTCTATGTTGTAACTGAACCCCCCCCCCACTCCCACACCACCCCAACTCTGTTGTATCACTGCCATTCAAACCGCCCACTATAACCTCATCCGAAAGGTCGAAGGTCATTGGGGTTTGATTTCCTTTTCACTGTGGACTGACAGGAAGAAGCTAATCGAATCCCTCATTTTTCTGCTTTCGAAGGATTGGGAGTGTTAACGCGTGTTGCCGAGAATGTGTCCAAGTCTAAATCCTATTTTGTTGTTCTTCTCCTCCCATTCTCTCTCTCTTGCTTTTGTTTCTCTCTGATTTATCGTGCTGTTTCTTGGGAATAGAAGTGAAGATATTCTTTGCACTTCAGGTTTGTATGTGGGTGTTTACAAAAGCCACTACAAGCAGATACTACTTTGCTAAATGAGGGGGTAATAGGAACTGATTTGGGTTTTTATCATGTCATCAAAATGAGACGTTCATGAAATGTTTAGAAGGATAAAGGGTATAACTGCAATTTTTTGTAATTTTGAAAATATGAAGCATCAGTTAAACTGAAATGCAATTGTGTGCAGTCTAAGTGCAATACTGTATATAGGAAAAAGTAAAAAAAAAAAAAAAGAAAGAAAAAAAGTGGTTGTTAATGATGAACAAACGATTTTTAGTAATATTCAGACACTGATAAATTGGTGTGTTGAATATCTTTGCCAAACAGACCCATTTTGTTTTTCTAAAGCATTGTATATTATGTTATGTTGCAAACTCATCCTCAATCATGTGCCATAACCCCCAGAGATTCACTGGTTACAGTTTTATACACGTCAGAAAACTATGCTAACTTGTTCAAGTAGACATAGCCATAGCTATAGAATACTGCTTTAAGCACATTTTTGATGCTGCAGCCGACCAACTAGGATCTGAAATAACTTATAATCTATTGAATTGACATGAGACAAACAGTCATGTCAAATTCTACCAAAGATTCTAAGAAATGTTAGCATTTATCTTATTAGGACAACAGAACTATAGCAGTGCTTTCTGTAGACATGTAACTGTTCAACTTGCATTTATTTCCATGTTCAAGTTGCAATTTTACAATCAAAATGTCAGATAATATCTACCACCTAAATAAATAAACGCCAATTAGCAAGTTACATGTTTGGAATATTTGTAAATTCAAAGGGTATTGTTTTGGGAATGTTTTGAGTCATTGAGAAACAGATCTCAATCTGAATATGTAGATCCTTGTCAGGCCTAGCTTGAACAATGTTTTACCAATACTTTCTCTGTTGAAAAACCACCATAGACAGTAAGTTTAGCAATGTCTCCATTTTAAATTAAACACATGGTGCTTTTATTTATTATTTTTCATCTGAAAGTTTATAAAATTATAAAATAGTTGAACTACAAGTGTACATTTTTACATGGCTTTGCATTTATTTTTATATGTTATTTTAAGTGTTACATTTACAACTGGAGATGTATGGCTGTTGTGCATTGTTTGCCTAAAATGTAGCGTGTCAGAGTTTACAAACATTTCAGGGATGGTTACATTTTATTAAGCTCCATGGAATTTGTTGTACCCACCACAAGTATTATCATTTCATATGCAAGCATGCCTAAACATGATTCACCATAATGTTTGTGTTATTTTACTTTTGTTTCATAAAAATATGAATGTACATCTTGTACATGTAAACTATCAATAAAGTTATAAATATTTGTACTGCAGTTTTAAGACAGTTAAACAGCTCTTTCCCAGTTCAATCAAAAACAAAATATACTGTTCAGTAAGGGATCTTGGGGTATTGGGTCACTATTTGGTTCTTATACAGTCCAATAAACTGATTCAGTATTTCTTCACAGACAACTGAAGTGTTGTTCACACATGTATTTGTTTTACATTTGCACAGAACCAAGAAGCGGGCTCTAAATTATTCAAAATTCAAATTAATTCGGTTGGAGGCAAGTGATTTATGTTTACTGCGTAATTTATCACTCTGGGGGTAAGTTGAATATGCCTACAGGGTAAAAATGGCCATCGAACTAGTGAAAAGAAAAGAAAACAGAACTCGTCTTCGAGGGCACCCCATTGTAAAGTGCAAGGTATGCTAATTAACAGCATTTGCCTGAAACTGTACATCATTCAGCAAGCTGAACAAAAAAATCTAACAGGCATTACCATCAAAACATTCCAGAGTACCCCTTGTACACATTAATAGTGAATGGTGTGCCAGACTCCATAAGCATGGGTACTTCAAGAGCTGATGTGGATTAATGCTGTAAGCCTGCATGTATTGTGACAGATTGCAGCCCATGCTCAGCTGTTGTCTCGGGTCGAACCTGACGATCAATACCAATACTTCTCTGGCACTGACATTTACGCAGTTTCCATGTCAGCCATCAGAGCTCATCAGATCCCAATCGTACCCCACGTCAGCATAGAAAATTGAGCCGCTATGAAATCCAGATGCATGCTAGCACCATTGACCCCCCCCACCCCCCCTCCAAATCTGGGACCGAACATGTACAGTATACCAGCCCTGTGTTCAAAATGACGGAGATAGGACTGAGATTAAACACAAAACTGTAACTTAGTCAAACAAAAGCAAGATTGCTGTAATTGGAGTACAAGCAAGACTGCTGAAGGAGAATCTAGCAAAAATAATCGGGAGCAAAGAGATTGGAAGGATATCTTAGGGACATCTAATCCTTCTGGTTCGAGCAGACGGTTTTATTTCCAAAAAGCAATCTTCTTCCTCCTCATCCATCTCAATGGCAATGATTAACTTTGAACAGATCTCACGAGAATAGTCACGTCTATTTGTGGTACATGGATCTGCATCGGAAAAAAGATGATACGCCCTTTGCGCCATAACCATCCCCCAATGTGTTTCACCGGCACATACCACATATTGCACGTTCATAATGGTGGGACTCTGTTTTAACTTCCTCTGGGAAACCAAAATCCAGATGTGTGTACACAAAGTAATTACAGCATGTGGCATAGTGCCTTATTGTCTAAACCCCATGTAGAAATTAGCCCAAATGGCATCCTGTTGCGCCCAATACCCCCTAGAAAGTTTAATTTGTACCTCTGTGCTCATACATCAAGATTGAGTGATATAGTCGCAGACTGATGGCCCAGTATTTACCAACTGACCCCTCTGGCTGCAGCCTGCTGGGCCAGGCCTGTGGAAATAACGGCATCCTTTTATGTGTACTAATAATTAGCCAGGCAACACACAGCCATCCATCAACCAGCAATGAGCCGTGGCTGCTTTGTCAACATGTTCAGGCACATAAAGCTGTTTATGTTGGCCAATAGTCACAAATAAAATAATTTATTAACAGACGTAGGAGGTAGGGGCTGTGTGTGTACATACAAAAATTAATCTTTAAGTCATTCAATATTTAAATGATTGTGACCTAGTTCAAGAATGGAACAAAGATGTTCAGAACAGTCTACAAAGTGTATTCTTGCCTGCTAGCATGGAAAGAGTTGCTTATTGATTGTGTGCACTGAAACCAGTTGGATGGACCAACAATTACTTATTCAACATCCTCAGGGGCGGTCATGTAACAGTTTTGCTTCTGTCCCTTTCTTGGCCCCATCCTAGGCTCAAACCAGGGATCCTCTGCACACGTCAACAACAGTCACCCACGAAGCATCATTATCATTGTTCCTTCACGAAGCGAGGAAAACAACTATATCATAGTCTAAGAAGCAAGGGGGAAAAAATACTTTAAAGTCTCTGAGCCAGTGACGTCTCCAATTGAAATACTAGCATCAAGTAGCATTACACCCACATTCATGTTTTAACATTTGGATATCGTGATTTGTAATGGCCCAGCACACATAAAATCCAAACCCTTCCTGAAACAGCTTATAGCAAATATTCCTCACCCATAAAATGTTCTCAAGATTTCTCTCTGCACCAGGGCTCAATTCCTGCAAAAAAGTGTTACTCTGAAAATGCAAAGCCTGAAGCTTTTAGCCATATGCTGAATGCTATGCTGTATACTAGCCACACTGTTAAAACAAAGTAATTTGAAACACAAAAACCAGTGTCAATTCACAGGAGGGGAAACCATAACTTCGTTGAAATACAGAAAGACATCGTTTCACACACTTCTTTTGAGAACAGTGCTCAATACATCAGCAGTAACAAACTGCAGGCATCGCAGAAAGCATTGCAAGATACTATGTACGCACCTAGTGTAAAAAGCTGGAAATTTGCACTAGGATTTGCATAAATGCATACATTTCCTCAAAACAATTAATCTGAAGATAACTTTAAAAATGAGTAACTAACCATAGAGTCAATATACAGACACAATAAATAGTGGGAATATAATTCTGGTCCATGCACATGGACCAGAATTATATTCCAGTGAAGTCCAGTAAAATAGCAGGTGATCTAATATTTAGGAAAGGTAAGATGTTGCCTGTTTGAATGTGCATTCCGAAATTGGGCATAATTATGGCCTATATGTGATACTTTACATTGATGGCTTGTATTTGTTTAGTCTGTTCTTTCTTTCAAGTGTTTTAAACAAACAGCAATAAGGGATCCAAATAGGCTCTTTTAACTGAACAGAGCCCTTCAAAGCAAGCTGAACAAAAAGACACATGACAAGTAAATATGAGAATGATCAGGTGTCATTGTACAACCTTATTATATTATACCTGAGGGCATAACCAGCAGCATAATGCTAACATAGATGCATGTTTTCAACAACATTGTGAAAAAAATTATTGCATAAAAAATGTTTTGAATTGCCAACATTCCGCTAAAAGCAGCCATGTGACAGGACAAGAAGTAAAAGGGGATTGAAACCCAGCTTCGAATGAGTTCATTCAATTTTCTCAAGCTTTGGTTATCCACATGAGACAGTTTGTGAAATATTTTATATTTGATGTATTCTTAAATCTGTGGGCAAAATAAAGGAAACAATTTAGCAATTTTCTTTTTGCAATGTTGTTTTTGCAGTCAATTTCAATTCACCACATATTGTTTTTATACAGTGTGGCAGTGAAATTCCTAACAAATATTACTACCCAAGAAGTCTGGGGTTCAAATACCGCTTCTAAATGTACACTCCCTCTTTGTTTTCTGCTTGTTACTTTTAAAATAAAGATGAAAAGAATGAAGAGTGAACGCAACAAAAATTATTCTTCATATGCTCTTATCATACACAATAAAAAACTTAGACAATTTGCTTTTTCCCATTTGATTGTATGAGAGACACTTTCGTGTTCTGATGCTGCCTTTCACATGCACTGAAACCCCAAATGTCTTAAATTCAGTATGAAGAACCCATTTCTGTGTATCATAACACCATCATTGGGGTTTCCATTCAAACAACACTTCAAACACCTGATCTCTGGTTGGATGCATTACTTCTTTTCTAATTTTCTTAGACAATCATGGTGTTTTGAGTCTACCTATTTTTAGTGTACCCAAGTGAGAGGTCAAGTGCTTAGGGGTCATGTGAACATACTTGTTAGCACATTTCATTCACATAATCCCCTTGTGAATGTCACACACACAAATGGGAAAATTTTCTTTATGACTTGGCAATGCAGTTGCAGTCCATGAATTGAGACTCAACAACCAACAGTGGATATAAAAATTCTACACACCCCTGTTAAAATGCCAGGTTCTTGTGATGTAAAAGAATGAGACAAAGATAAATCATGTCAGAACTTTTTCCACCTTTAATGTGACCTATAACGTGAACAATTCAACAGAAAAACTAACTGAAATGTTTGAAGGGGGAAAAATAAAAAAATACAATAACCTGGTGGCATAAGTGTGAACACCCTTAAACTAATACTTTGTTGAAGCCCCTTTTGATTTTATTACTGCACTCAGTCTTTTTGGGTAGGAGTCTATTAGCATGGCACATCTTGACGTGGCAATATTTACCCACTCTGCAAATGTGCTCCAAATCTGTCAGATTGCAAGCACATCTCCTGTGCACAGCCCTCTTCAGATCACCCCACAGATGTTCAATTGGATCCAGGTCTGGGCTCTGGCTTGGCCATTCCAAAACATTAGTCTTATTGTGGTGAAGCCATGCTTTTGTGGATTTGGATGTGTGCTTTCGGTCGTTGTCGTGCTGAAAGGTGAACTTCCTCTTCAGCTTTCTAATGGATGCCTGAAGGTTTTGTGCCAAAATTGCCTGGTATGTGGAACTGTTCATAATTCCCTCCACCCTGACTAAGGCCCTGGTTCTAGCTTAAGAAAAACAGCCCCAAAGCATGATGCTGCCACCACCATGCTTCACTGTGGGTATGGTGTCCTTTGGGTGATGTGCAATGTTGTTTTTGCGCCAAACATACTTTTTGGAATTATGGCCAAATAGTTCAACCTTGGTTTCATCAGACCATAACATTTTCCCACGTGCTTTTGGGGGACTTCATGTTTGTTTTTGCAAACTTCAGCCGAGCTTGGATGTTTTTCATTGTAAGAAAAGGCTTCCATCTTGCCACCCTACCCCATAGCCCCTTCATATGAAGAATACAGGATTGTCACTTGTAGCACACAGCTAGTACTTGCCAGAAATGTATGCAGTTCCTTTAATGTTGTTGTAGGCCTTTTGGAATCCTCCCTGACCAGTTTTCTCCTCGTCTTTAATAATGTCTCTGTTGTGCCATATTTTCTCCACTAGATGATGACTGTCTTCACGGTGTTCCATGGTATATCTAATGCTTTGGAAATTCTTTTGTGCCCTTTTCCTGACTGATATCTTTCAACAATGAGATCCCTCTGATGCTTTGGAATCTCTCTGCGGACTATGGCTTTTGCTCTGAGATGCAACTAAGAAAATGTCAGGAGAATCCTACTAGAACAGCTGAACTTTATTTGTGAATAATCAGAGTCACTTTAAATGATGGCAGGTGTGTTAGGACTTTAACATGAGTTTGAATGTGATTGGTTAATTCTGATCACAGCCACATCCTCAGTTATAAGAGGGTGTGCACACTTATGCAACCAGGTTATTGTAAGGTTTTTATTTTTCATGTTTCCCCCTAGAAGATTTCAGTTTGCTTTTCAATTGAATTGTTCACATTATAGGTCACATTAAAAGTGGAAAAAGGTCTTAAGAAGGGTGTGTAGACTTTTTATATCCACAGTAGATACAGTAAACTTCAAAAGTATTTGGAGAGTGACAGCGTTTACATTTGTTTAATTAAAGGAAAGTTTCATATATATATCGGATTTTTAACCATTTAGAAAACACAGCATGTTTGGTACCTAATCTCTCAATTTTTTATTACCAAATGTTATTGGACAGTTGTATTTACAGCCATTGTATTTACACCGTTATTGCTTGCACAAGAGAGCTGTCAATGTCTTATCTTGAGTTTAGACTTGCATTAACATAACTAGTGACTGGCAACATGGGGATCAAAGATGTGTTCATGCAAGTGTAGCTAGCCATTATGAGGCAGATTAATCAGAATAAATTGACCAGGGATATAGCCAAAACAATAGATGTGCCAAAATCAACTGTTTGGTACATTAAGAAAGAAGGCATTGGCAATGGTAGACCAAAGAATGCTCACCATAATGAAGAAACTGTCAGAATGAAGATAATGAAGAAACTACCATCGGCAGAACACTTCACCACACTAACTAAATAGGGTGGACTGCAAAGGGTTGTCTGACTGTCCTAATACCTTTGGAGTATATGCTAAAAAATATATATTTTATTCCTAAAATGCTACTTCTTAACTTTCCAAGGGTATTTACTGTCAAGCAAGTTTGAAAGAAGGGCTGGCCTAGGATGAACTGCTGCAACATAGGTTCACATCCAGCCTACTGCTCTTTCAGAAAAAATAAATAACTCTGCTGTCTCTATCCAATAGAGTATAAACGCCTGAAAAATATCTTTAAAAGAAGGGTCATCATGCCTTTTCCCTCAGAGCTAAATACTGTTCACATCGTGAGTCACACCATACAAGAATCATAGTAAATCCAGTTTGTGGAGAAACTAAACATTTCACTTGGTTCTGCAAGTTAATTCTGCTCTAAGAACTCAGAGAAGCAACCACCCAGTGAAATCTCATCTGAAAACAATTGAGGTAAAGTGCTAAAGTTGCTATGGCCTTTTACGGATCAAAGGCTGCCTGTCCGCCTAGTTTGTTTTGGTAAGGCTTTGGTTTGCTTTGTTGGCTAATACCCTAAATGTATCTGGAGTCAACGGCAGTGCAACAACTATATTAAAACCAACATCTTATGACTAGGTCAACATTTTTATCTTTTGCAGTGGGAGGAGTGTCCAGAATTTGAAGCTTCTTTTTTATATGCATATTTCCACTTCACTTGTGTAATTCATCACTCAAATCATGTAATGATGTTATAATTCATCAAACAATTAATGTAAGGGTAACCGGAAACAATGGCTTTCCTATTATACTATTCTAAATTGACCAACATTTACTGTATATGTTTTGGCAAATATGAAATGAGATACTTACTTTCTAAATAGATTAGCTTCATCAAGATTAACAGTGCTTGTCAATTTGAATGAATCTTCCTGGCAAAGTGTTCAGGAATAACAAAGGAGCAAAAACTATAGTTAATGGTATATAAAGCAGAGTTGACTAAACCACAGCTGTGACAGTTATAAATCGTTGTGGACTACTTCAAGAGTATGTTTCTAGTTCAAAGTATTTTTGGTCTAGTATGAGCATCGTAGTCCTAGCATGCCCAGTCTAAGGCAACAGGCCTACGTTTTCCGTAAACACTGAATATTAGTGTGGGGTGTAAAGCATTGCCCGCAGATGGTCTCACTGTACACATAAGTGCCTGGCAATTTATTAAGACAAAAAGAGGACTTCTCTATACCAGCTAGAACTCCTCTTCACTCTGGGCTCATGTCGTTTCTCTACACTGCTTCATTTTCACCTCTCTGCTTCTCTCTCTCGTTTCCACTTTTCCTCTGTCTCTCTCTCCCATCCCACAATGCATCTCATCTCTGTGAACAGATAATAGCATCAAACCGTGTCAGTGCTTGCGCACACATCAAACAATGAACCTCTCCAGTGCCTCTGGTCTCCACAGACGCTCGCCGCGGGGGGTAGCAGAATTCAACCCCCCCCCCCCCCCCCCCCCCCCACCACCACCACCAAACCACCCAACGCCACCCCAACCCTCCACCGTTCCTCCGCAGGATGGCTGGGAGGGAGGGATTCAGAAGAAGGAGGCTCACAGATCCTGGGCAATCAGACAGAGGGTGAATGTTAATGAAAAAGCAAACAGCCCACCGCAGCAATTTGCGCTGGGAGCCATGTTAAAGAGATCGCTGCTGTACTGTTGCTCGTCTCCGCTCCCCCGCAAACACTGAGCACTTGAAGCAAAACTTGTAGTGTCTGCTATTCCCAGACTAAAGGTCAAAGGCATTTAGATGCAAATACAAGAACTTCCGGTTTTCGGCAGTCTTAAGTGTTTCTGTAAATGCACACATTTTATCATTGATGGTGGATTTCTTGAATGTAGAATAGGAAACAATTCATAAACTCAAAGATTAGTAATAAATATAGAAATTGAATTATAAATTGAAATAAATCCTGTGGCATGTGAGACTATATGTATTGTATACGAAACCACCAAAAACAAGTTGGAATCGACAAGTTATCTGTGATTGAGTTATCCCCTGCAAGTCCTTAAAGGTTATGAGTGGAGATTAGCAATGGCCTAACGGGTTAAACTGTAGAAACCCTGGCCTGAAAACCCTACTTTGAGGGCACAAGGTCAAACTCAACTGAATACATTTGAATTATTGTCCTGAGGGGAACTTTGGATCCCGCTTAAACCAAATGCAATTTCCATAAAATATGGTCAGAGGCTCTCTGTGTGCAGTTATATAAAAAATCTTCTGAAGGGTTTTAACGCAGCTCAACGACCTAATTTATATTGCCATTAATTTCTAAAACTGACTTGTACGTGGGATAATGAAATGAACCAATTGCTTTTACAGGAACTGACTGAAATTGCTGACAGACACCAAAGGAGAAATGTCAAAGGAGAAATGCTTGACAATCATACTTTCAAATACTAAAAGTGTACGAGCATAAACTTTCTCAAAACGGCAGCAGTCCATAAAAACACCTGTATCACTTTCAGAACATGAACTTGAAAAAGAATGACATTACAGTACATCCCAATTGACTTGTTACCATAATTGCTTAAGAATTTGATGTGACCAAGAAAGACACTGGGTTTTCTTATACACAGAAAAAGGAAATATCCTGAAAAAGTTCCAGAATAGGGGGCCCCCATGTGGTTATTTAGACTAATGCATCCAGGTGTGAGCCTAGACAGTACTACATGTCAGCCAGAGTCAGCCAGAGTCAGCCAGCATCACCTGAGCTAGGGCGAGGCATCTCAGTCAGGGATTACCTCGACTCAGTGGAACCTAGCAACACCCTCAGGCAGACTCGGAGTCTGCAAGCTAACTGCAGCTGTTAGTCGAATGTGACCTCAAACGCACTAATTCAGCTAACATTCTGGTCAGATGAGCAGTGTGCGAAGAAGCAACATGTCTTGGAGTGACATACAGTGGGGAGAACAAGTATTCGGTACACTGCCGATTTTGCAGGTTTTCCCACTATCCCAAAATGTTGATCATACATACTCTCAACTGTGAGTGACGGAATCTGAAACAAAAATCCAGAAAATCACATTGTATGATTTTTAAATAATTAATTTGCATTTTATTGCATGACATAAGTATTTCATACATTAGAAGAACTTAATATTCAGTACAGAAACCTTTGTTTGCAATTACAGAGATCATACTTAGTTCTTGACCAGGTTTCCACACACTGCAGAAGGGATTTTGGCCCACTCCTCCATACAGACCTTCTCCAGATCCTTCAGTTTTCGGGGCTGTTGCACGGCAATACGGACTCCAAAGATTTTCTATTGGGTTCAGGTCTGAAGACTGGCTAGGCCACTCCAGGACCTTGAGATGCTCCTTGCGGAGCCACTCCTTAGTTGCCCTGGCTGTGTGTTTCGGGTCATTGTCATGCTGGAAGACCCAGCCACGACCCATCTTCAATGCTCTTACTGAGGGAAGGAGGTTAATGGCCAAGATCTCGCAATACATGGCCCCATCCATCCTCCCCTCAATACGGTGCAGTCGTCCTGTCCCCTTTGAAGAAAAGCATCCCCAAAGAATGATGTTTCCACCTCCATGCTTCACGGTTGGGATGGTGTTCTTGGGGTTGTACTCATCCTTCTTCCTCCAAACACAGCAAGTGGAGTTTAGACCAAAAAGCTCTATTTTTGTCTCATCAGACCACATGACCTTCTCCCATTCCTCCTCTGGATCATCCAGATGGTCATTGGCAAACTTCAGACAGGCCTGGACATGCGCTGGCTTGAGCAGGGGGACCTTGCGTGCGCTGCAGGATTTTAATCCATGACGGCGTAGTGTGTTACTAATGGTTTTCTTTGAAACTGCTGTCCCAGCTCTCTTCAGGTCATTGACCAGGTCATGCAGTGTAGTTCTGGGCTGATCCCTCACCTTCCTCATGATCATTGATGCCCCACGAGGTGAGATCTTGCATGGAGCTCCAGACCGAGGGAGATTGACCGTCATCTTGAACTTCTTCCATTTTCTAATAATTGTGCCAACAGTTGTTGCCTTCTCACCAAGCTGCTTGCCTATTGTCCTGTAACCCATCCCAGCCTTGTGCAGGTCTACAATTTAATCCCTGATGTCCTTACACAGCTCTCTGGTCTTGGCCATTGTGGAGAGGTTGGTGTCTGTTTGATTGAGTGCGTGGACAGGTGTCTTTTATGCAGGTAACGAGTTCAAACAGGTGCAGTTAATACAGGTAATGAGTGAAGAACAGGAGGGTTTCTCAAAGAAAAACTAACAGGTCTGTGAGAGACAGAATTCTTACTGGTTCATATGTGATCAAATACTTATGTCATGCCATAAAATGCAAATTCATTATTTAAAAATCATACAATGTGATTTTCTGGATTTTAGATTCCGTCTCTCACAGTTGAAGTGTACCTATGATAAAAATTACAGACCTGTACATGCTTTGTAAGTAGGAAAACCTGCAATATTGGCAGTGTATCAAATACTAGTTCTCCCCACTGTATCTTCGGGGAAGCACACTTTTGGGGAGAATGTCTGGAAATGGGCAAAAATCTAATAATTTAATATGAATAGACATTAGAGAAAAGAGATGTATGCTGACACGTGTCATGTGCAGCTATTACTAGTCATATTAAAGAAGTATACCTAACTTCCATTAACCTAACAAGACACAGAGTCGAAACATGAATCACAAGATCTTGAGTTCCGGTATTTTACCTATGTGATTACAGAGATCTCATCCAACAACGTTCATCAACAAAGTGCAATGAAAAAATCCCAGATAATCATTTGCACACACGTATGTATCTGCAGGAAAGAGAAACAATGATTTGGCAAGCATGAGGGGCAGTAATACAACTAATACAATAACCGCACACAATGTTGACCATATTAATCACACTTAGCCTTGGGCAGCCTCAGGAAAAATGATCTCATTTCAACAGGCTAGTTTAGGTTTGGTCTCTAATCATATCACAGACCAGACAACACAAAGGCAGTGTTCTAAAGGGCAACTTAGTTCCTACATAGTGCACTACTTTTGACCCTAGAAAACTGGCCTTTGATCCAAAGAAGTGCACTACATAGGAAATGGCAAGGGGCATTAGAGAAACAGGCCAAATCTCCTCTGTTCATTTTGGACCCTTCCCGACGATAAAACGACAACTTAGCAGACCTGTTCCTGAATGTGGATGCATTGGACCAATTGCAATTCTTCAAAGAGTATGGTGTTGACCTGTTATTGTGATTTCTATTCAATAATATTAAATCATTAATTAAACATTATGCTAACAATGTCAATAGTATGAACACATACCTGAGATAATTAACCCTGACTGCCTGGGTTTAAATCAGAACTTTATGAGAATCATATAGAACAATAGACATTTATGCTGTAATCTACCAAGCAAACAATAAAATGAGGTATGTAACAAGCGAGAATGAATTCCTGTCTTTTGGTTCTCAGACCTGGGGGACTTGGAGAATTGATATCCACCCTACAATGGGCATGAATACGTTAAATCAAAATATTAATGTGAGGTCTTGAAATTAAGAATACTTGAATAAATAAATAGACATGCATTATTCATACAGGGCATATTTCTCCATAGGTTTTAACATAACCTCACAGACCTCATTTCTAAAGGCGATGAAACAGAATTTGTACATAGAATCAATACTATTGGGAGCTGGTTACCCATCTACTGCATTTTAACCAACACAGTAAAGGGGCAAATTCAAATCTGAATATAAATGGGACAATAACCAGGCAGGAGAGAGTGCAAACACTCCCTATGGAATCCCACCTGGGTCAAATGCAACCTTGTGAAATAACACATATTACATGCAACCTCTGACCTCTAATCTTGAAGAAATGTGACAAGATAGTACACCCTATGGCTTTCACCCAGGCTAACACGGGTTGCTAATCCAGTAGGTTACTCAACCCTCTTCCCCTAATAAGGGGAATGTACCTGTTTTCTTATGGTAACTGCAGATGGGTCTTTAAATCGCCAGAGGGAATGTTACCTTCTTTGATGAAATTCAATGTCTCCGTTAACCAAAAGCTTATCGCTTGCTTGACCACCAATCAATAGGCTACGTGCAGATTTAGTTTTCTTCTGTTTGAGTATGGGTAAGTAGCAGCAGAATTGCATTTCAATTAAAGGCTCATTAACACGGTCTTCATCTAGATAGTGAGGAGCTGTGTTTTAATATAACGCAATCAAAACTTTAATTCAAACTAGTTAGGATTATCTAAGAACTGCAACTCAAGAAATAGAACTAGCGCTACACGATCCGAGCGAAAGGTAGAACATGTGATCTTCAGCGAATGACTAAATGGTGAATTGCTTCACCACTTACTGTCAATCAGGGAGAAGGTAAGTGGGGATCTCATAGGCCATATTAATGACAACCAGGTGGATTGCACAGGTACTGCAGATTGCACGTACCCACCCATGCATAATAAGAATCTTAACGTCTGATGTCCACCAGATACATCAAAATGTAGGTCATTTTTGTTGGATGTCTTGTACGTATTTTTTCGTATATATATATTTTTTTATTCAGACACTAATAATCAAACGATTTAAAAGAATAGAGTTAACTATTTCAGAGAACGAAAAAATAAACGAAATAATATAGGCTTAAATGCTCAAGCACACATTAGTTCTGTCTGCTCAGACTACCATAATTCCCGTTTATAGCCGCACCGTGTATAAACCGCAACTAGAGAGAACCGTGAAAACACCTTTCATCGTACCTATTTTGACGCTTATTTCAGCATGACGGAGAGAGATTGGAGGTCTAATTATCATTAGTAATTTGTTTACACTTCACAGAAAATAAAGAAATGAATTGAAGTACATGCTAATTTCTAGTAGGTAATAAAGGGGTGTTCAAAACAGCAAAACAAAAGTTACATTTGGCATAAAACAGGCAAAGTTGTTGTAGTTTAAAAGTTCTAAGGCCCTACCACGCAGGCTGATATCAGTCTTCAATAACATGTTTCAATTCATTCACTACCGTAAATAACACCTAGGATCCAGGACATAATTTGTACAGGCTGCTGGTCACTTATCTAAAGCAGCTGAGAAAATTGTTTCCATAACCAATTACACACCGTCGAAAATCATGGAGGAAAGAACAAATTCTCTCACGAACACTCATTTTCACTGATGGGTTTACTATGAATCAGCGGCCTATTTTACTCTTATAGATAAATAGGCCTGAATGAGTGCATGTTGTGCATACAGTAGAATGTAATAAAATATGCTTAAAATGATCATACAGAGCAAAACTTTCCATTTCAATAAGTGCTCCCTAATGTCCAAGTTGCCTATGGGACACCTGGTCACACAGTTCACAGGTCCGAAAGCATTCGAATTATGCTGTTCAGATTGTATTCATTTTGAATGGTTAGATTTATATGCATTTATATACATTAAAAAGTTATACTTTAAACGAAATGTTTAATAACATTTTTTTCATAAGAAATCAACGCATTTTAAATACATTGTGGTTAAGGTAATGTATGATTTCATTTAATAATTTAATTATAATTGTTATAACACCAATCATAGTCAAACTATCGCAAACTGTTTGACTTCAAAAAATACAAAACATATTTTTGGTGAGCTGAGCTCAACGAGGCAGCTCCCTGAAAAAAGCTGAAAGCCCGTCACTAGTAGGGAGAAGATCATTTTTGCAGTCTCTAGAGTGGTCGCGACCCCATGTGGGGTCACCTGATATGAAAATGGGGTCGGGGGAGAATGTTTTACAATTTACTCTCATAGCCACAAATAAAAAAAAAAACTATTTTATAATTTTTCTTCACATGGTTGGGGTTGCAAGAATTGTTAGATATCGCAATAGGGTCGTCAGCCAAGAACGTTTGAGAACCCCTGCTCTAGAGAATCTGCTCTATACGACCCAAATGCATATTGCTACCGGGACATCAATTCCAAAAATGCTGCCTGGAGCAGGATTGCTGCTACAGTTGTATCTACGCAGTTGAATGAGACACTATACTTGTGGAAAATAGGTGCTGGTGATTCAGCTAAGTAAGAGCAGAATGGTTTGATACAATGTTACAGTAGCTGACTGATGTTGTTAGCTATCTACTAAATTTGTTTTTAAATTGGTAGGCTACTGGAGCCACTTTAATTATTTTATTTAGCAGATTATCAAATTTAGCTTGACCAGTGTAGATTTCACATTGTAAATAACATTTGATAAACGTGCCATTTTTTTATTAGTTGGCTATGGTCATGCTATGTGCCACTCGGGAGGGGCAAACTCAGAGGCTGAAAAAAGAAGCCTACCCGGAAGTGCCAAAAACTGCAATTCATCAAATGGCCACTTTAGGTGGTCAGCAAAAGGGAGCAATTTCCACACATTCACCCAACTTTACAGCTGAAATAAATGTTTACAGCCTGGTTCAATCAATGTTTTTTGTGTATATTGTTTAATTCCACCTTTATGACAACTGTGTCGGGGGGCTTTTTTTTATAACTCAGTTATTAAATTAGATTAAAATTAGGGGGCGTGGCCTATTGAGAGACATGTGTGGTGCTGGCGCTGTCACTCTTGGCACTCTCCAAATTGAGCTCAAATGTATTGACTGTAAGAAAAGAAAAACGTAACAAATATTTCATAGTTTGAAAAAAATAAATTCAAATCATATAAATTGTTTTTTTTAAATTCAAGCGTGGAAAAAGTGTATGCTAAAATCATGAAATGGATCGCATCCGATCT
Organism: Esox lucius; assembly: GCF_011004845.1. NCBI lineage: Eukaryota > Metazoa > Chordata > Actinopteri > Esociformes > Esocidae > Esox > Esox lucius. Next base: position 4,559,717 of record NC_047584.1, on the reverse strand, counting down.
TAAAATGTCTTCGTTCAAACATGTTTTCTCCACGTTCGCTTTTTCTTACGATTACAATTTCTTCCCACCTTCATTTGAGTCAATTACCATTTGTTCTAAGCCTAATGGTTTGGAAACATCACAGCAAATGAGTTAAGTATAAACTTTTACGCCATTGGAATTTTTTTTGCCATCCCCAATAATGGCCCATTGTTTACATTAAGAACAACTGTATATTAAATAAACATTGACAGATTAATTAGTTAAAGAATACCACACGCATTAGACTGTGCACTGATAGTATGAAAGAACTATGAAAAGCTATGAAATATTTCTGTTACGTTTTTCTTTTCTTACAGTCAATACATTTGAGCTCAATTTGGCTCCATAGTTTGTCCTTTCTGGTATCGCCTCAGCTAACTCCAGTCACTGACAAGTAAAGTTATAATCAAGTGACATCCAAATAAGCAATACCATACAGTCTATGGTGATAACTACAGTAATGTGAAAATCGAATATCTAATCTTAAAGTCTAAACCTTTTTTACAGTCTATTGTCTCGACTAAATCTAGAGTTACAAAATGACCACATATTTATTTCAATATGTTAAGCATTTTTGTTGTAGTTTCAGGTTAACTTGCCTCAAGTGTAAGCCGGTAACGTTACGGTGACTGGCTACCAACCGCCGTATAGCAACCGCTAGCAACACAGAGTAGCATACTGGTAGGATTTCGCCTAGCTTCTTAGCCTTTGCTAACTTGGTAATGTCGCGCTAGGTGGGTGTTTTTTCAGCAACCAGGCATCTCAACTGCACCCACGCCCCACTTCTTTGTCCATTTGTGGTTATCCGGGAGTTAGGCCGAGTGAGTTGGTAAGATGGCAACGGCCATCTCCGGCAAAAAGGAGCTTCAAAACTGGTCTTCAGATCCCTATAGGTGACGTCACGGTTACTATGTCCATATTTGTTTTTACAGTCTATGGGTGTAACGTACTCCTTTCATTGGGAACTTGAACTTCCGTTTTACCACCGCAACTGTAAAACCAACGCACACGTTGAAAATATTGAACGCATGCGTTTCACCAAATGCACTGCATGGCATTGAAAACTTACCCTTTCGGATTGCTTCATTGAGATGGAATGACTTCCGGCGCAACGCAACGAGTATGACGTATCTGGTATCAGGCGTAAAAGCGTCTGTTCCCACGTACAGACTTTCTAGGGACACCGTCCGCTTCGTTGACTTAAATTGTCAGAGAACCAACAACAAAGGATAAGTTGAAGAGCCCAATTTAGCTTGAATCTAGACAAGGGCTGTCCGGTTGCCTTTGAACATGGCTGGATACCTGATTACCGTTATTTACAGCACTCACAAGTGTGAAGCACATCACAATTATTTTCCCCTGAAGGATTCACACTCACCCACCATAGCTCAATAATGTGTTCACGATGATTTCCACTCTTCCAATTACACCAAATGGATATTGCTGCTTGCGTGGAGTAACTGGCAATCAAAGCCACACAAACTGCCTGCTTGAAGTAGAGGCCACGGAGCGGTGTCGCGAGTCGTTGTGGATGTGTTCCAGGGATTATTAATGCCTCCAAACACATGGGGAAAGCGAGATGAACAAAGCTTTCACATAGCACATAATCAAGGCAACCTTTTAGTGTGGATTTGTGTGCGTGCCCACATGAACTTGTCTGTGTGTGCATGTGTGCGTAGCTTGTGTACACATCTGTGTGTGAGATTACTGTTCCAATCCTCCCTGGGTTTTTCAGTCCTGCTAATAAATGTCACAGGTACATAATGTACTACAAGCTGATGGAAACAGATCGTCCCTGTTAAGTTACTTCACGGCTTGACTGTATTATATTATATTGATGAACACATTATGAGGGCCTGATTTGACTAGAGAAACGCCTATATTAGATGAGCCTGTGAAAGATGAATTAAATTGTGACTTGAATAGAGCAGCCCGGGCCAGATTACTTCCACCGGGAGCTGGGGAACTGTCTGGTGGCAAATTGAGTTGTGCTTGTTAAGTCGAGTGCTCATCATGCAGAATACCATTTGCCATCGTACCAAATGCTGATTCAAAGCAGGGACTGTAGATTAAACACTTAATATTTGTGTTAATATTTAACACTGGGTTGTTCTATATTAACAAATATTAAATGTTAGTCCACTGAGCAAACATTGATCTAAAGAATAAAAAAAAATCTGTAACTAGAAAAAGTCATCAGTGCAGGCTTTTAATAATAATATTCAGGAGTCCAAGTTTTGTTTACAGTACGAGGACTAGCGATTGCAGGTCTACCTAGGTAAAGTACAAACCTCTAGCAAGGTACTGTTCCATGTCAGGGCTCATAGATTAACTGTGTTAAGGTTGGGCTATCTTTTTCCATTTGCCCAGAAATCTTTGACTTGAAGTGTTTGAATCCCTTGCACAATTATTGTATTTTACATTTGTGTTTGTGTGAACATGTATATGTGAGCAAATGTGCTTGTGTTGTTCACCTCAGTACTGTTGTTTAGTAATCTAATTAGAGACATATCCCACAACACAAATTTGTTGTCTGCGTCTTTTCTGGAGAGATGCAGCATGGGAGAAGCACAAAGTTCTAACTGCCGACATATCGCTGTTAGCGTCTCACTACATATCAATACATACAGCCAATACCACTGGCTGCAGGGAGAGTGCAACATTTTTTCATCTTTTGTAGATCCTGTTTGAAACACGCAATTGCCTCAAAGAAAAATCTTAGCGGAGACCAAACAGAAAGAAATGGAAGGGTGCATGTATGTTTGTGTGTGTGTGTGTGTCTGTGTCTGATATGTAACTGTTTGTTACCATATTTCTCCCTTGCTTGATCTGTTTGAAATTGTTGGTGGGAACAGATCCCCGTGGCCAGATAAATGCGGGCTGCAGAGTTCCCTCCGGAGGCCAGCCTTTGTGAAGCCTCCCTTGTTTGTGATAGCCCCTGCGATACTATCCACCAAGCCCTGAGAACACAGGCATAATTTTTTGGATGGATGGTGTCATTAAAGCAGAGAAATCTTAAGCAGCTAGCAAGGTCTCCTAGGGTTAGGGTTTTAGTCATATTATTTATTTTATATCAATTCTGAGGCATGGGCTTTAAAGTTGAACAGCCCTAGGGTGTCTTGCTTTCACCCTGGTTCTCTGCTGTGTATATGTGGGTATATGTGCAAGTTGCACATATTTGTGTAATATGGTTTTGAGGATTTAATTGGCCATAATATCATTAAATGTTTAAAAGCAACATAGTTTTTGTGTTGAGGTATTCACAAATTATCATTCAAATATCTTCACCCTATGGCATACTGATATAAAACCTAGTGTGGCGAGAGAGAGTGAGAGAATGAGGCAGCGACAACAGGCAGAGACAAAAATGTCAGGAAGAGTTAATGCCTGGGCATGCTTCAACGTTTTTGTTGCTGAATTCGTTTATAACGTGTGAAAACTAATGTCTTTGACTTCATACTAAAACTGTTCAATCGAGAAATAAAAAAGTAGGGGCAATATTACTAGTGTGCAGTAGAGGGAGATGATGTGAGATGCGATCTGCTAACTAACCCAAACCCAAGAAGAAGAGCTGGTAGTAGCCAAACAAACAAGGGCAAAATATATTAACGCCATCAGTTATGTATCTTAGGGTTTCAGAAATAGCAAATTAAAAAGCAGGATTTCATGCGGCATTACTTAGTGGTTAATATAAGTAAAAAATAAGTAAAATCTAACTAGCTGATGGAGATGATAAATGTTCTCCCCCCAAAAATGCCTCTAGTAAGATCCTTGCCATGGTCTCTTTAGCTGGGAAAGCTGCAGAAAAAAACGATAGTTGATGGATCGGTTTCAGTTACATTACTAGCAAGGCTTTATCATGTCATAATTTCTATACTCTAAATATGACCGTTTTCCGTGACGGTAATGTTTGGACAAGTGTGAGGCCGGCTGCTTTAACAACTTTAGCTAGGGGCAACACGGGTAGTATTCTAGCGTGTTAATTAGTTGTAATTCGATAGTTTGTATCTATGATAGGGTGACCAGACGTCCCCGTATTTGGTGGCATGTCCCCGGCTGGAGTTATCCCCGGAAATGTCCCCATTTTTAATTGTACGCAAAGAGACCACAAAGTGAAATAATATTTTACGTGGCAAAGAGTACTGGGCAGCAGAGCTTACCGGTTGATGTCTCAATCGCACTGTGCTTGATTTTGGCCAACAGAGGGGGATGGATGCTCGCTATAGTAGCTTCATTCACTCTTCTGCTATTACTTGCTCACGCTAGTTTTAGAGAAAACTGCTGTGGGAATTCGTCCAGAAGGTGCAAGTGTCAAGTGAATCCACAACATCACCACAAACGTCTTTTCGAGGCAGGTTTCAATCGTTTTAAATAATTTATTATTATTAAATAGATAGATAATCTGGTCTATCTGGTTTAAAATAGCTAACGTTTGCTAGAATAATCTATGTAGAGGTTAGCTAGCTACTCTACGTTAAAAACATTTAACATATAACACATTCAGTGGACGGGCCATTTTGCAAATATGATCATATTAAATGAATGGACAATTAATTATGAGATAATTTATTTGTAGATTGCAATTTTTATTATTTCACATAAGTATTGTGAAAATATATTTAGAAATCTTCATGGATAACATTAGCGTAATATTTTCTGTTAGAGAGTGGAGAGGAAGAAGAGGAAGACTAGATAGGAAGAAGATTGAAGGAGTTTGAGGAGGAAAGATAAAGATGTGATTACAGAGCCTGCTAATTTATTATTACAAACAATGTTTTTGAGATAAAATACAAAAATGAGGCAAGCAATGTGAACAAAAGTATTTTATCTAATAGTGTACTATTTATTATTTAAGATTGGAGAGGAAAGAGAAGAGAGTGAGAAGGAAAAATTAAGGGAGTAAAAAGAGTGAAGCAAGGAGAGTGTCGAAGATGAGGTGGAAAGGTAAAGAGAAGGAAAGGAGGAAAGAAGATGAGTGAACAAAAGAGGATAAAGATTGTAGTAGGAGAAAAAGACATCAGATACTTCAATGATATATTGACCGCCAAACTGGAATGTACCCGGTTTTCATTTCAAACATCTGGTCACCTTAATCAATTAAGTTATTTCAAGTTCAACTGTTTTAATGGAGTATCTTAAAATGACGAAAATGACAGCAGTTGCTGGTCATTGTTTTCATGATAGTTCCATAATTTGTTTTTTATTTGAATTTGATGCATCAAATATTGTTGTTAACGTGGTAATTTTTAGACGCATCATCCATGTTGAATCAATTTTAAAAATGTTTACTCAGAAGAAATTACGTCACTACCAAAGTTGACCAATCACTGATAATACTTCGGTTACTAGACTTCAAATGTCTCCAAGAAAATGTTTGTATAAAAACACTCAAGCAGACAAAACATCACTATAGAAGCACTTACAGATGGGTCACGGTTGCGATGAAGGTCTCACCCCTCATTCACACTTAACTCCGGATTTACACCGGGTGCTACTCCGTCCTCCACACAATGTCATACCCCACCGTGAGCATTTCAAAAGCCAAGCGCTGCAAAGCAGCTGTACGAGATCAGGAGATCAACAAACAACAATGAACTACTTTGCCTGTCCGACGTTGACTTTTGTTTGTGTATTTTTTCCTTGATTTTGGGGGTTCTACCATGAAGTTCTTCTATAGTTCCAGAATTGCAAAAAATATTGGCAAGTAACAAAATGTTAAAATCTAGGCCTACCTGAAAAGCATCTGTACCATATGTAATCATTTCTTGATATAGCAAATAATCTCTCACAGGTCCTATCCTATGTAATTCAAGGTTACTGAACATTTTAATGGGTTTTCAAATGCATAAATTCTGAATGTCTCTATACAAGTAGGCTACTTTTCAAAATCACATAGGCCTGTTATAAGGAAGATAATTAGTTTATAATACTCTCTTTCTGTACTCACTTACAGTAAGCCTTGTATAACAATTGTTCTGTTTTGTGTTTTTGTCATGTTTTAGTTTTGTTAATAAATGTCCTCTGTTCTGCCTGAGCCTGTGTCCTGCAACATCCTTCAATGTGACAGAAAGACCGACCACATCAAGGACACAGCGAGTGAACGAAGGACACAGGAGACAGGGTACGTGACCAGTGGATAGCTCCCCCTAAATATTTTCTGGGGGGGGCTATGGCAGTAGGTGCAGCGACCAGGTTCGTCAGTCGCAGGGGGTGCCCACATCGCTGGTGACAATGAGTTGTCCGGCTCCGGCGCGGGACCTCCTTAGAGGCGGATACGGGAGCATGGAGAGCGCTCCTCGGCCCCAGCAGCTGCCGAAGTAGGTGAACAACCGGGTTCGTTGGTCGCGGGGGTGCCCACATCTCTGGCTCTGGCACAGGACGGACCCTGCCAAAGTGTGCCTCCACTGCCCTGCCCCACTGTCCTGTTGTCGGTTCCAGTGCAAGGCCTCAGCTGGCCCCTTCTTTTTCGTGTTTTGGGGGTCGGTTGTCTTGGTTGCTCACAGAGCCTTTTCCTTACGACTCTGTGGGCTTCGGTGGAGCACTGGGATTGGTGGCTGGTGTCTTTGGACTCGCTTGCTCACCCACCCTCCCCTCTTCTCCTTTGTCTTGTGGCTGGAGTCGCTCCTTGATGGGGGGGTACTGTAACATACTGACACGGTAGGGTTGTTACTAATATATTGTCTTGATAGACCTTGAGTGTGATGTTATAGATTTCCTCCTATTCTTGTACTAGTAAAATCAGCTGTTTGTACGACGTGTTGGTTAGGTTATGGACTATTCCATATTGTTTTACCTCCTACAAGGTTTCTTATTGGTTTTCCGCTGTGCTCTGATTCACTTTCTTTGACGGAGAAAGAAAAAATATAAAAAAGGTTTTTGCTCTATTTTGTCCCATCTGCCGTTCCGCTGCTAGGAGCGGGCGGGAAGCCTTGTTTAAATGGCTAGCAATGGAGCACTTCTGCTTTCAACAACGGCATGCCGCTTATGTTTGAACAGGGGGTGAAGCTTGCACGTCCACTGTTCCGGCACGCCCACCACCTCGGATGGATACAATTCACTTTCTATGGATAGCGTCAAGGCGTCGTTGACGTTTGTTCAAAGCTTCTCAGGAAGTTGGCACAGCCGTATGAGCGGTTGCAGCACATCAAGAACGGTCAAGAAGTTGTGCCACGGTCAATATTATGCAAATTAATCCGGCTAACGCGAGGTGTTTATCCAATGGAAGTAGGCCCAATCCCAATGTCCCGCATAAACCCTAAGCCCTGAACCCTCACAGACTTAACTGATGTCACCTGGTAAGTGATTTAGTGCAAGAGGCTGCAAGGGCTCTAAATGCTGTAATGGGACAGCACTTTGCAACATTATTATGTTACCACGACGACTCAGAAACATGTTGCACACTACTGTGGGTTTGGGACTTTTTATTTGACGTTGTTTTCCTTCTTCATGGCCAATGCACTTAATTGACTGACTGCCTGATTTATATGTCTTGCGGGCCCTTGCCCTACAGAGTGGATAAGAGGTAATTGTCAATAATAATCTATATTTGTCAATCAATGTACTGTTTTTGGTCAAAACCACATTGTTAAGCAAAAGCTAAAATAAATAGTTGAATAAACCAGGTGTGTAATAAGGTGCATTCCTCTGATTCCATGTGTTCTATGTGCCATCTCAAATTTTTGTTAATGTAGGCCTAGTGTAGTTCACCATTCTTATTTCTTTTATGAGGTGGGTATGCAGCAACAATCCCTGTGAAATATTGGTTCCAGGTGAAACGTTCTGCTACCAAATGGAGGAAAAGCTAGTTATAGCATTCGCAGTGTTTCGCCTTTTATACTGTTTGGTCCGGAAATAATTGGACACTGACAACATTTTCATACTTTTGGCCCTGTATGCCACCACAATGGATTTGAAATGAAACAACTGAGATGCAATTGAAGTGCAGACTTTCAGCTTTAATTCAAGGAGTTGAACAAAAATATATTATGAAATGTTTAGGAATTGTAACCATTTTCCTACACAGTCTCCTTAATTCAGGGGCTCAAATGTGATTGGACAAATTAACACAATCATAAATGTTTATTTTTAATACTTTGTTGAGAATTATTTGCAGACAATGACCACTTGTCATTTTAAGAGTACAAGTTGTAATAATTAATAAATGCATGTGGGCTGTGTCCAGAGTCTATATAACCTAATCCAGGTCAGAAGCATGACCAGATGGACAAGGACAGGGACATCCAAGGTGGAATAGTCAGTACAGTGGCATCTGGAATCATCAGGTATTGTCTTGATCTGAAACAAGCTGGACAGGGTCAGCAATGAGTCTTTCGAGCCTGGTACTCGGGAGGGGTAGGCCAAAACCTCATGTCCTCCTAAGTTTAGACGGAGCAGGAGACAAGGAAAATGTAGAGAGTGTATTCCTGATTTACAAGGAATTTACAGTGGAGAAGGAGAACTGACCCTACTCCCCCTGGCACAATAATATACCCCCCCCCCCCCCCCCCCCCAGCGCATGCCATCACTTATATTGTATTCATATTTCAGTATTATTTATTATTTTCTAATATTCAAAGGTATAAAAGGTTTGTGAGAAGAGATAAATCTAATAAATTCCTTCAAATTAATATTTTTGTAGATGCTTTATAAGTAACATTGTAACAGAAGTTAACGATACAAATAGTTACAGACCCTGTTTGAAACACATGAAAGCATCAGAGTAGAATAATTGCAGTGCAGTAGCATTATCATTAGCAGTATCATTTATTCCATCAACGCACATCTCAAAATATCAGAGTGAGAAAAACAACTTCCCCTTTTCAATTTGTTTTCTGGCCAAAAGAATATATCATGCCATACTCTTATTTTTTTGCCAGGCAGCCTAACAAACGGGCTGCATATTGGATGCCATTTCATTCTGATCATTTTCCCTGTGAGATATTTCAGACACTTAACAGTTGTCTGATGCACAGTGGACCATGAATGCTAGAACAATTTCTTGGACAATATGAAGAAAACATCATGACTTGTCATGTTTACGCCACAAAAAAGTCAATATTCATAACAGTTAAAATTTGGCTCTCCTCTTTCCTCTTTCACAATTTAAAACAAAAAGTGCACAAGCGTGTGCATGAAAATCAAATGGCAGTCCAAATGAGGTTTTCTGCAAAAAGGCATGTTGTAGTGTCAACTCAAATTTTATCTGTTGGATCAGTGGCTTTGGGGTAGAGGCTGGCTTAGAACATCTGCTCAGAGACTTGATATGGACCCTCAATGCAGTGGATCAACTGTTGTGAATGGCTCCTATAGACCAAGAAAGAAAACATTTACTTTCATTTGAATTGCATACGGTGTTGTACAAGTAAAGGTGTATCACATCAGTAATATCAACACTTACTGACCAATATCCTCTTCAGAAACGTCCATGAAAAAGTCCTTATACCCTGCCAGGTTGTAGGAATGGCAAGAATGACCGAATGTAAGGTAGCATATGTCACACTGTCAACCTCCGGTCCACAGCACCCTGCACAGACAGAATCTTAAGTTACAAATACAAATGTATTATATATGACCCTTCACATACTCTCTTCATTCCAACATCATAATCTGACAATCTGGAGAGACCATGCCGGTTTTCCAATAAGTTTTTACCTGATACACTCACCAGCCATTATATTAGGTAGTCACTGGAAGAATCATGATCCAAGTGACTAATCTTGGTAGATTTTTCTCTTCTCACAAACCTTTTATACCTTTGAATATTAGAAAATAATAAATAATACTGAAATATGAATACCATATAAGTGATGGCATGCGCTGGGGGGGGGGGGGTGGGGGGAGCAGAGAGAGGGTGACGGGACTGTGGGAAGATGGTTGTACATAGATCGGCTGAAGGCACCTACAAATGGGTCGCGGTGGCCATGAAGCTCTCATAGATGATCAATTGGAGTAGGGCGGCAAAACGCATGCAGTTTATACTGGTTTGACTGGCTAGCTTCGCACATGCACAACTAGTTATTAATTGAATGGCAATCGTCATATATAAATAATAAATCATTATTACAATAAATAAATAATAATTTACAGGACCATACAACATCCATTAAGTAAATTTTAGACGACATACCAAACCAAGCTTCGCCAGAGCATTGTTGCTACTATGGAAACTAATGCAAAGTCAGCCGTGATGGCTATTCTGTGTACACCCCCTTGTGGGTGTACTCCCCCAGATAGGGGCCACAGTGTCACTGAACCCCCAAATCTTGGTATGATCTTGGTATGATTGTTAGTGCCAGAAGTGGTGGTTCCAGCATCTCAGAAATAACTGACCTCCTGGAATCTCCATACAGTCTTTAGAGTATACAGACAGGCCATTTGTAAAGAAAACATGAGTGAGCAGGCAAAACACTCGTCTTTTATTTCTTATGGGATTCACATTCAACTGTAGGTCATTACAGAATGGCACAATCATAAAACAAAGAATAGCAACAAAGAAAAAAATTACCTGACTCTGTTCAGAAATCTTCATACCCTTAGTTCTTAATACTGTGTATCAACCCATTTAGCATCAATGACAGTGTGCAGTCATTTGTAATAGTTGTCTATTAGGCCCCAAATTCTTGCAGGTGGTATAGCTGCCCATTTGTCTTGGCAAAATGCCTCCAGGTCATGCAAAGTCTTTGGTCGTCTTGCATGAACCACACGTTTGAGATCTCCCCAGAGTGGCTCGATGATATTAAGGTCAGGATACTGTGATGGCCATTCCAGAACCTTCATATTTTTCTGCTGTAACCACTGGAGGGTCAACTTGGCCTTGTGCTTAGGGTCATTGTTGTGCTGGAAAGTCCAAGAGCATCTCAGCTTTTGTGCAGAAGAATGCAAATGGTCTGCCGGTATTTTCTGATAACATGAGGCATTTATCTTGCCATACATTTTCACAAGATTCCCCGTGCCTTTAGAGCTCACACCACCCCAAAACATCAGTGAGCCACCACCATGCTTCACAATGGGGATGGTATTCTTTTCACTATAGGCCTTGTTGACCACTCTCCGAACATAGCGCTTATGACTGTGACCATAAAGCTACATTTTGGTCTCGTCACTCCTAATTACAGTGTGTCAATGTGTTGTCAGGCATATTGTAACCCGTCTTTTTTGTGGCATTGGTGCAGTAAAGGCTTTTTTCTGGCAACTCAACCATGCAGCACATTTTTGTTCAAGCTCTTTGAAACAACCACACCGTCTTTTTCCAGAGCAGCCTGAGGTTACCTGTGGGTTTTTCTTTGCATTCCAAACAATTCTTCTAGCTGTTTTGGAGAAAGAAATCTTTCTTGGTCTACCTGACCTTGGCTTGGTATCAAGAGATCCCTGAATTTTCCACTTACTAAGTGATTGAACAGTACTGACTGGCATTTGCAAGGCTTTTGATAACTTTTGATATCCTTTTCCATCTTTATAAAGTTCCATTACCTTGTTACGCAGATCTAGCCTGCTCAGTGCATCCAAGTGAGAGCTAACAAACTCATTGACTATTTATACACAGACACTAATTTCAATTTAAAAAGCCACAGGTGTGGGAAATTCACCTTTAATTGCCATTTTCACCTGTGTGTGTCACCTTGTGTGTCTGTAACAAGGCCAAACATTCAAGGGTATGTAAACTTTTGATCAGGACCATTTGTGTGATTTCTGTTATTATGATTTATAAAGGAACTATGTGATAATAAATGGCTTCATATGATCACTATCCTTAAATATTTTTAGGGGTCAACTTTCTAATTTATTCTCAAAACTGTTATTAATTCACACAATTTTTTATATGAATTTCCTCAGATCAACTGTTGAGTAGACATTTGAGGCATAATGGCATTACAGTAAATCTATAAAATGTTACCTACACTGCTCAAAAAAATTAAGGGAACACAATCATCACAGGATAACTCAGAGACAATTAAACTTCAGAGATATCAATCTGTAGTGTAATGACAAATGTCTCTTGAGGAAGAGTGGAAGTGTTTTCGACACAGAGGCATGTCTGGCCCCACCAAGTCTCCAACACACCCTTGTTGATGTTTATCAGGTGTCCTGCATAATATTAGCTTTTCCTGGAGAAGTGTGAAACTCTGAGCAAACTAAATGCGTGATATTGTGAACATTTATCTGTAGTGTTTGGATTTCCCCTGTTCCGCATAAAGGGATGAATAGTCTGGTTTGCTTCATTGTACTGTACAGGTTATGGATCAAACTTCACAAGAACATTGTAGAAATGATTGTCCTTGTTTCATGTCTGACAACAAACTGGCGGCAATGCCCAGTCCATTTGATAATTTTGCATTGATTAAGATGGACAGTTCATGTCCTTTGTGTTCTTTGTTTGCCAAGGTAAAGTAATGCTAATTACTATTTGGGGGAGTGTTTTAGATGTCTGATTTTAGGATAAATAGCAATTTCTCCAAAACATTATTTGAGTTTGTCAATGTTTAAAGAGACCTCCCTATGCATTGAGTGGTAGTCATATTTAGCAGTTTGTCATTGTTAAAGAGACCTCCCAACATGGTGTGTTGTAGTCATATTTAGGAGTTTGTCATCATTATATTTATTTATCACTAAGGTTACGTTCCCTTGCACTCATTTCCCTAGCTGTCCCCCGGTAACCTTCTAAGTGGTAAACCTTTCAAATCACTCTCTCACCCCTCCCTATAAATCTGTCCAGTTAGGAAGCATAAGCGATTGTGAATCAATGTCACCTGTTTTGATGCAAATGAAAGTGACAACAGGTGTCCTGGAGAGGCAACAGCAAGACAACCCCCAAAAGGGAATGGTTTTACAGGTAGTGGCCAAGTCTCAATAGTGTAAAAGTGCTCTTTGCTCATTCCAGAGTTCCTGTAGGAACCTGAATCTACAATTGAAAGTTCCTCCAAGTACACTTGAAGTATCTGAAGACTAACAATGGTCTTGAGGCAACTCTCACTTAATTCTAAGCGTATGCTAAGTGTACTGCTCATTCCTGTTGGACAGTTTAGTTGACATTTTCCACTTGTAAAGGACAAGAAACACTTTGGCCACATTACTCTAGCTCCTTACGCACAGACAATAATTATATTTCCTGTGCGATCAGCCTCAACACTTCCCTAGAAAATAGCCTCCTCACGTCTCTAGCAACCACTGTTCAACTGCGCTTTCACCCAGACGAGATCAAGTAATTTGCGTAAATATTTGCCAAATAAAGAAATATAACGGATGAGATTGGGGTTAGTTCCTGTCGTTACTGAGGACTGTATAAAAGCCAACAGCTAAGCCAGCTCTGTAGCTCCATTGTTCTAGCCTGCCTAATCATATTCACTAACTGCTGGGCCCTGCCAGGCCACGGTTCTGTGAAACTAAAGTCAGTCATGGCAATCAGTAATATGTAATCTGATTGCATTAATGCTGACTGCAGGGTACGGTCTCTTATTCCAGCTTCCTGTGACAACCTAAAAACTAAGGCTGTGTAATAATCCGATTGAGTTACAGTAATAAGCATATTCCAAATCAAGACCTCTTCGCTTCCTGTCATCCCTAATATACCGCATTACATTCATGAGCCCTAATAAAACATCCTGTATTTCCCATGAACACTAATGTATTTGTAAATAATTACTATCACAAGCCTCCTGGGCAGTATAATTTGTTTTTTTATTGAACCCTTATTTTGCCATTCAAATTGACTTATAGAAATAATTCTGATTTAAAGAAATGACCTGGGAATTGCTACATGCAAGAGAGAAGATGAATAGCAGGGATTGTTTCAATGTTAGACATAACACTAGGGTTGAACACCCCTCCTCATACAATAAGTGCCATGTGATCTATACAGATCTCAGCGATTTAGGACACTGTTTAAAGTCTTGTTCAAAAGATAGCACCCTACACAGGGCAATGTCCCCAACCACTGCCCAGGTGCACTGAATTGTTTTCTCGCAGGTTATCTTGCCTCCTACTGACCCTCTAACACCACTTCCGGCCCCATGGGATCTCATTCATGGAAAGACCCTGTGTATAAATGATGCAAGCCAAAAGTATGATCCAGGGTGTGGTATGGTGTGGGTGTGGAAATCATAGGAAACTGGGAGAGAGGGAGAGAGGGAGAGAGAAAAGAGGACAGAAAATGCTGTTGTTTGGATGACCCAACTGGTATGTTTCAAGGGATGTTTTCTCTTAAAAGAGCAACATTGGGGTTATTTGTTTCAAATAGGTCCTCCTTTTTTGGACATATCAAATGGAACCACAAAAATACTAAGAAATAATGGAAAAATATAACAGAAATAGAATAAACATTGGGATCCTCACATACCTCCCAAATCCCCTCTGGAAGACTGTAGGCGTATCCATTGTCTTGAGTCATAGTGATATTAAATATTACAATGGTAGTATTTCCATAAAATATAGCCATTCTATTTTCAGTCAAGACAGCAAATCAATTCATATGTCAATAGTGGCTATCTGTTATAAATGTTTCAACCTCTGTGGTAAGAAATCATGTTTTACAATCAGCTACTTGTTTCAAATAGTAGCAAAACCCACACTAACCATAAGGCTAAGTGTTTTTGAAAGAACAAAAATGGAGCCTGGGTTTGATTGAGCATTGGGTCAATGAAAAACCCGTAAAATAGATTTTGGGTATGAAATTTGCATGCATTTGGCAGAGAAACGTTTTAGACTAAGTTACTTTAGTCTAAGCTAACATGTCTACAACTATGTTAGCTTAATAAAACAATCCAAGCAAGTGTTAGCTAGCTAGATGAGTTCTATAGCTAGCTTTGCTTATTACATTGCTTTGTTAGTAAAATGCTAATAGCGACAGTTAAAATAGTAAGACAGCAAAAGCACTATAGCATTTCCGAAAGATGTGTTGACTAACTGTTAAAACCTACTGTATAGCCTGATGATAGGCATGGTAGCTATGTCATGGTTCATTTTAGGAATAGAAAAGAGTTAGTAGGAGTGAAAATGTTTTAAAAATAAAACAGTTTTCTGTTCTATTTTATTGTCATCACATGTAAAGTTTGAACACTGTCTCTTTGTAGATTCTATTTGTTCCTAAAAGCCTATATCCCAATGTTGTAATTGTTGGTCTTTTGTAACAATATTTAAATAATGTCATACATTTTGAATGTCATACATGGAATTTTGATGTACAGTGTACAATCTTAACTTGATGAAACCTTTACTCTTACAGGTTAAACCCTTTACTTTTTAGAGTAAATGTGGGAGAGATTAGAGAGTAAGCATTTAGAGAGTAAAAACATTTGCCCACACACTGAAAATAATGTCTGATTCATTTTTACAGGGCAAAAAAAATATATTGTGATGGACATTAGTGTTTATAAAATGATTTACGCATTTGCTTGGTTTTAATCTCTTTGCCAATGATATCTATCGTCTGCTACTGTTTGTTTGTCCGAATGTGCTCCAATTTAATACAATCCCCATTAGATCCTAGATGCCTCTTTGCAAATCCTCTAGTTTATTTCTATTGCTGCAGGCCCATTGTTGTGTTCCTTAAAACACACATAGAGGACATCTTGTGATGGATAGCTTGTGTTATCTCCCCATTAGTACAACAGCCCATTATGAATGTGTCGGTGTTAGCAGTAACACGATAAAGACCCTTAAATCTAGCAGCCACTGAGTAGGAGTTCAGTCTCTGCCTGCATGTTTCTCTCCAATCGCTTTCAAATGAGCTGTTCAGCAGGATACCTGTTCTCATAATAGGGTTATCAACATATGAAAATATGGATGTGCAACCATCCAATTTATTGCCACCGGATAAAAACAAACATGTGGCGTTGATGAATGATTGTCAGCTGGTGTGTGTGTATTAGCAGGAGGCATGGGAAACATTGTAAATACTATCCAATGCACCAGTGAACACATTATTTTTGACATTAATAAGCAAATCAATTTCTTTGGAAAGCACAATGAACCAACAAGACAACCGGGGGGGGGGGGGGGGGGGTGATAGGAATGGAGCATGTTTAGGTGTCAGTTTGTGTTCGCAAGCACTTGTGTCCCTATGTCTGAGAGAGGGACCCAGTTTGTGTCATGTTTGCATTTGAGTTTCTGTGTCTTAGATGGTTTCTACAAATCAGCCCAGTAGTCGTACCGATGTTTTCCTGCACACTTTGTTCTTCACACTGATCTTGTCCCTGGCTGAACATAATTATAGTCTGTGAAAGCGCCGTCGATGCAGGAAGGACAACACACAACCATGCCTCATTTCCACACTTCACAGGATGTCATCACAGTGCAGAGAGAGACAGAATATCTGCTAGGAGAAAATGTTAATTATTCATCCTCGTCCAGGATGTCCATCAAACTCGGACTAATGAATCAAACCCCTGCGAGTGAACTTCACACACAAGCACACACTCTTTCCCCACCCTTCCGAATATGATGTAAATGCATTACAGTACGCTGCACACACTGTATGAAGACTTAGCCTCTGCCAGGACAGGAAAACATGGTATTCCAATCATGGAAAAATGGCTACTCACTACAAGAAGAATCAGACAAACAACATAAGTGAAAACAATGGATGAATAGAAATAGAACAATAAAGATCTCTCTTGTACACACACACACACCCCATTAACAGTCACTCACGTATGCATTTACATATGGTACCCATTCATTAGGCTGGATGGCTTGTGAAGATTAAATGGCGACTGATACCCACCCTCCTTGACAATAGATCTGAGAGAGATCCCTGTGAAAATAACAGCGTTGAAGGCACCTAATATCTTAGAAAGTGTAGTTATGGTAATGACATGGGATAATGTAAAATTCATGAAGTGTACCTAGCAGACGAAGATACTTAAGACATTGTGTGGCAGGTGCACGAGTGAAGGAGAAATTATGTTTCAGAAGTGGCGCTTGAAGACGTCATTAAGGCAAACCCTAATTGTTTTGTCGACAGTTAAGTGCATCTAAATGACTTTATGTTGGTGAAACGCGCTCAGGGGTTGGAAGGGATCTTACCTTCCTCTTTCAGCTATCTGGCAGACACGCTTGTTGGAATGAAATCATGTTTTCTTCCTAATTACTCCAACGATTGCACTTACTAATTCACAATCAGACGGAACAACAAAAACACCAACAACCAAGACGTTGGGATTGCTTATAAGATTTCGAACCAACTGTTGCCAAAAGGAGCCCAGGCATGTCAGTCATCACCGGTCTGCAAACCAGGTCCTCTCTGTCACATCAAAGCAATGCACCATCAGATGATGCCGGCATTGACAGTTATGGGTTCGGACTGTGTTCCGTGTGCGCGTCTGCATTCATGTGTGTTCCTAAACTCAGATCTCGAAGGAGTCATCATCTCAAACCGCATTTCCTCGTCAGTAGGAGAGCCGGGTCCATTGGAGCTGGCGTAGACACTCCGCAATCACGCGGCTAACCAGTGCTGTCAGACAACCAGGATGGTTTTGATTCTCCATGCTATCCATGCTCACTTCTGATTAACCTGGACTAGAGCACAACGCACGGCAATCTATTGTGATGAGAAGGGCTGTAGGCTCTCACATCTGGCAAATGGTTTTTCTGTGAATCCCTCGTTAGCGAAGGCGGCTGAGAAAAGTTGTGACATCACTGTCGGGAACCGAGGAGCAAGTTCTGAGGAAAAATTGCTTTGTTTATTCTAGGCTGGAGTTACTGGTTTAAGAATGCCGGTGATTAGTGGTCTAAATGTCATGTGTGGTTAGGACGAGGTTAACTTGGTCCACTTTAGCATTGCCAAGTAGTGACCATCTTGTAGTACTGCTGCACTTAAATAGAGAGGATACATGTTCTGTGACAAGATAAATTGGGCTGTGTTTGCTGAATGAGGAAGTGTGAAAATGTGTGCACTGGCTACTGTTGCTCTGGATAAGAGTCTTCTCAATAAGATAAACCTGAACTCATAAGAGCAGTTTGCAATGGATAATTGGTGGTGTGAAAAGCTGACTGCCTGTTTGTCTGATTGTCTCATCGAACACATTCTCAAAAATTGCCCAATAACCTCAAACCCCCTTCTACACCCCACCTACTCTTTGGTTTTCACACCCAGTTGTTGACCTGAGGAGGTCCATCTGTGCTAGGTTCCCACACCTGCTCACCATTTCAGGCCATCGTTCTCTCTCTGAGAACACAATGACAGACGGTGCTTCAAAGATCTCAGCTCTCTCCATATTTCTCTCTCTGTCAATCTGTCTTACTTTCTCCCACCCTCCCCTGTCTGTTAAGGAGAGAAGGGGGTGTTGCAGAGGATACAGCGGGCCAATTTGGATGATTAGTCCTGAAATACAAGCTGAAATGGGCTTCACTTCGTTCCTTTAAAGTGACCCATGCCTGGCGGTGTATTGTAAAATTACGCGCCTCATGTTTGTGTTGTGTCAGATGTGGTGACTGGCAGAAACTGTTAGTAATTGTCTAAGTGCTCCGGAGTGTCAAAGCTGTCCGTCATTCATCCCTCTCCCAGTCTCTCTGGCTTTCTTCGGCTTCTCATAATATTTTCACTGAACTGCAGAGGACAAACTACTTTCAGTGATGGAGTTGTCACTTCGGTGCTTTAGCCTGGGAAAATATTCTACATCAGGAAGAACACATGGTCTACTGAAATATGTTCCTGGGATTTGTTTGTTCTTTCTTTTGTTTCTTGATACCTTTGCAAATGCAAGACAGAATGAGCTTTCTTGTCATAGCTCACTGAAGTTGAGGATAACCTTATCTTGCCACTTAAGAAAATTAATTTGAAAGAAAATCTACTAGAAAAGAACGGACACACAGCTCTTATGTATACTCTTGTCTCCCAACACAAGAATAGATCTTGAACTGAAACTTCAATGTCCAGGGACCAAAATTAAAAGCAACCAAAACCAACCCTAAAGTCACTGTGCAGAGTTCCAAATCTCCTTTCTGTTTATCTATTAAAATCAGTAGACTAATACTGTTTACTTATCTATAATGTTGTGAGATGCACTGGACTGTTTAACATTTCCTGACACCATGCAGTTTTCAAGAAAATGTAATTTTATAGGACTGACTGGTGTGATATTAATTCACTCCAAAATACATACATTTCTCCCACAGTTCCCCCACAGTTATCCAAGTAGACAAAACAAGTCATTTAACTACAACCCATTTTACAATAGCTATAGTGTGGTCAAGTCAATAACATATCTACAAAAATGATAGTATTCTAAGTATCATGTTTGCTGCACTTCATAAAACCGAAGTTCCAAAAAAAACATCAACAGTGGTTAGGGCTAGATTATAAACATATTTGATGTTATGATTGAATTAGGCTTAGAGTTAAGTTAGACCTAGTTAAAGTTCAGTAATTGATTTGCACTCCTTAGTAAGTTAGATTCAATGGTCAGAATCAATTTACAGTTCTGAACCCGTTGAGGGGGCTTGTTTTATGCCTCCCAGGACAGTTTTAGTGCTGGCTGTAGGCCGGGCTGCCATAGAGTAACAGAGTGAGGTATTAATGGCTCCCTGTATCCAAATAGACTTTCTCTGGCTTCCTCAGGGGAGGAGAAAAATCATTCGTTATTTTAATGGGTGTCAAATATGTTTTCCAAATCTACTAAAAGGTTATCGTTGTTACAAGCCGACAAGTGCTTATATCTGAATCAATGTTAACTTTGTTACCTGGGAAATGTACTGCTTTCCCCTCCGACCGCCGTGCACCAACTTAATCGTTGTGTTTTTACAAAGCGCCAGCGCAGGCTTGATTTATTTTGCATGGTGACTGAATGCTCTTTGATAGAGAAGGAGCGAAAACATTTAAGGGGCATGACCAACACATAAATAACCCTTTATTTCTAGTTAAGATGTCAAACACACCAGGGTATAGGCATTGTTAGTGTAAGAGCTGAAGCAAAGGTGGTAGGTGCTGTGCTAAAATGACACGAATCTGTGGGCACTTTTCAGAGGATTTGGTCATATTCAGGTTCACTGCAGTACACTAGGTCTGCTCTAGAAGTATATTTAATATTTATTTCTCATGTAAATTGCATATCAAAATGTAACTGCCTTCTCAACACATTTATGAAAAAATCATATCCAAATGACAAATAGATTCATCAAAGGTGAACAACTGTATCTACTGAAATATTGAGACTCACTTCTTTTGAGTCTAGGCAGATACACCAGAACAAAACATATTTTTGCTTTTATTGACAGTAGAAATCAGAAGGGGACAGGTGAAGCGGATACACAAAAGTAAAGGATGGCGACTGGTACTGAACCCTGGTCCCAGCAGGGAGCAGGAGCCGGGAGTATTACCGCAGCTCTACAACTGTCACTAGATCATTATGATCAAAATTGGACATACAACTTTTATGACGTAAACTGTGTGAAAAGACTCTACTTATTGTGGTGTGAACGTGCCTAGTCCTGAATCAGCGTCGGACCAAGGACCCCAAGGGGAAAAAGCTGGCAGGTTCTGGAACATTCCAGTGGCAATAAGGAGGGCCTGCGCCTTCCCTTCCCAGCTGCCTCCCATCAGAACCTTGTCATGGCAGGTAAAGTTGCTCTCAAAGTTATTCACCCTCTTTGGACTTTTCCAAATTTTATTCTGTTAAAATATTAAATCAAAATGGATTTCCGTTTTTTCAAATGTAAAAAAGAGTATCAGAAAGTATTCACCCCCTTAATGGAGTCACCTGTGTGCAATGTCACCTGTTTCTGGGAGGTCCCATGGTTAGTAAAATTCATAACAACTACATAATGGAGACAAAGGAACTTTCAAAGTCATCCCAGAACAAAGTCCTTCACCAGTTCGGGGGAGGGTATAAGGACATTTCCAAGGCACTGAATATCTCCGGAGCACATTAAAGTTCATTATTAAAAAACTAATTGACACAATTGTCAATATGACTAGAATAGGCCTTCCTCAACAACTAAGTATCTAGGCAAGTCAGGGTGCTAGACAGGAAGGCAGCTAAGAGGCCTATAACAACTCTAATATTGTCAATATGCTATAGGTATGTATAACAGATACAAAACACTAAATAACAGTTACTGACATTATGAATTCTAGAGCAATGCATCAATTTGGTATAGAATCATAACAGAGTTTGATTATCATGTCAAGGTATGCTTGATCTTTTACTGTCATTTTCATTTGATATCTCTAATATAATATTACATTGAGATATATGTCCATATAAGCAGGCAGTTGTACAGTAACAGACTAACCAGACAGGGAATTTGCCTTTGTCATCAGCATTGTTTCCAGTGCAATACTTTTCTGGAGATATCACAATGAGAGAGACAGGGAAGGAGAGATGAGAGGAAGAGAAGCGAGAGAGGGAAAAAACAAAGAAGTATATATGAGAAAGAAAGAGAGAGATAAAGGGGGAGTCTAGCCGTCATTATTTGTCTGGGGCAAGTTAGGTTTATTTAATAAAGTGTCTGTATTAAGATGGATACTTCAAACGGTCTTTTGTCCCTACAATCACAGCAGTGGGAAGCAGAACTCCCACATTTCTCACACAATTTATTATTAATAAGTGCATCAGTGTAAGGGAGCTATCCTAGGGACCCAAACACATGCCGGTCAGATCATTCATCAAACGTAAACAAATATCACAATACACAGGATACAGGCACTCCAATAATGGATAATTGATGAGCGAGTTTGTGGGTATACCACAACATTATTCTACAGTTTACCACTAATGATAAACTGTTGAGGGAAACCCTTTTGCGAGCTACAGTATGCAATTAGGGGGATGAATCATCAATTCCCAATATGACTCATTGTTCCTTAGGGCAGTTTGCTCATAATAAGGATGTGAGTAAGCATTAAATGCCTCCACTCAATGCACATATCACCTCACACCACTTTCGGTAAATCAGTACAAAGACAGGAATAGATGATGATGCTTTTCTCAACAGTGTATCAGCTTTCCATAACCTGTGTAGTTGACGACCCCAATCATTTCCCTTGCTGACATGATGAAGAATACGATTGAAAAACAATGGACTTTACACAGCAAATACTTTTCCCTGCCAAGGGGCCAACTAGGGGGATGCGTGGTCCCAATTGGGATGGGGAAGCTCCTACACACTGACAGATGGGACTTATTGGCTGACTGTTATAGGAGGTGGATTCAACCCCCAGCCTGCAACCTGTGCTCCTGTATTGGGTTTCTAGCAGCCAATACCAGCATTTCCTCCACAATGGGCTGTACCATGTTGCGGCTGAGAAGGAGGGGAAGGGGTTTTGGGTTGAAACATCTGGCTTGTGTCTTGAGCATGTCCTGTGTAATCATGTAGCCCGTGTCGTATTTAGACCGGGGGGTGCTAATGTCATTCTTATTGCATTAACACTAACAAATGGCCATAAAACACTGGTAATCCTGTATCAGAAAACAATAACTGAATTTCCATTAGAACACATCAGATCAGTGTGAGTCTGGTAAGACATCTGTCTTACTTGAAAAGTTTAGGTTGATGATGGTGAAATCAGACTGGTATACTATGACAACTTTGATGCTAGCCAGCATTAGTAATGCATCATATTCCAGCTCTTCCTCATACACAATGGTCAGTATTGCTTGACTGCCTTTTCCAAAATAAATCTCAAAAAATTTGGTTCAAGTTTTATAATTTCACTGTGAATCAAAAAAGTGGTGCCAGTGTGCTTTAGCACCATACAGAAACCGTGCAATGTGCTGGCAGGCGAGAGAGGAAGAAGCAAAAGTAAGATGGATAGCTACTAAAAATGTATCCAAAATAAGTGTTTCTGCTTGGAAAACTCCCCTTGTTCGGGTGGAGACATGAGCATCTTATAATTACATAATAGCATGAATGTTTTGCAATGCAATATATTGGAATGCACTATAATTACTCTGAGCGGTACACAAGCAGAGAGTGATTGCTGTCTTTCTTCTATAGTTAGGTAGTTGTCTAGATGGTATTTAAAAATAATGTTTATTCCAGGTGTTGTGTTAGATGTCACAACACTACCTTTTAGGTTTCTCACAGCAGTGTTGTGTGACAAAATGTGTCTAATTTATCCAGAGTAGCCCAGTTCGATGACCAAACATTTTTGTTGGCCCGATTGTAGCTCACCTTTTGACTCCAGAAGAAATTAGCAGCCAAGAAACTGATTATTGAAAATCAAACTTTTTTTAAGGACTGATCTGTCAGTTTCTCTACTTAATTCCCTATTGTTTCCACTTGATTGGCAGACTGAAATAAACTCTACAGGTCAACTTTTTTATTGGCACTCAGTACACATCATACGCATCACATTTTAGCAGAATCAGAAGGGAGTCCCGAAAGGGTCAGACAGCCAAGGGGGACAAGTCTTATAGACCTGAGGTGAATTTTGCAATGTTAACATTTCATTTAATGGATGAATAGCAGTTAATGCTATAGTCTGGGATCATGGAATCTGGGGATGAGTCGTATCCATTATTCAAACATTGATTTCGTTTCTGGATAATATCATGTATACATGACTCATTAACATAGCATCAGTTACCTAATCAATATGGAATAAGCAATCCCTTTCAGTCCTGTA